>NC_137284.1:135962500-137212500 GCF_054371585.1 Giraffa tippelskirchi
TGCCTTGTGGGCATGTTTGTGTGTGAGCCTGCACTGACATCCCTGAAGTAGGCCTTCTACAGAACATCTCAACGGAGACACTTTTCTTAACGGTTTGAAACGGCAAATGTTATTGTCTTTGAGTTAAATGGTTCAATTAGCGCTGATTGGAAAGAGTAGGATGAACTGGGGAAACACACACAGGCTGTTTGGTAACAGCATCGGGAACGGAGGGAAGGAGAGAAGGTGTCACCAACCAAAACAGCTCCCAGGGGCTGGCCTGTTCCTCTATGTGGCTGGGAAGAGAGCTTCCAGGACCGATTTTGGGTTCGGGGGGCAAGTTGTTGTTGTTTAGTCAGTAAGTCTTGTCTGACTCTTTTGCAACCCCATGAACTGTGGCACACCAGGCTCCTCTGTCCTTGGGATTTCCCAGGCAAGAATATAGGAGTGGATTGCCATTTCCTCCTCCAGGGGATCTTTCCAACCCAAGGATTGAACCCGAGTCTTCTGCATTGTCAGGCAGATTCTTTACCACTGAGCCATCAGGGAAGCCCTTTGGGGGCAAGAACAGGAAGTTGTTCGAGGAAGTAGCATCAGTGTGTATGTGTATCATCTCTGCTGCTGTAAGAGATCTTTCATTCTCCATGTACAGTATTCGTCACTCCGAGGCGTGTCCCCTCTGCCCACTGGCTTGCCCCAGTAGTCAGGATGCACTCTGGTTTGCAGTCCTTCTGGCTCTCCACGCGGGTTCTTATATGTCCATCTTTCTGTCCACCAGAGACCTTGGAGGGAAGGTTAACCACACTGCAAAGCAGAGCTTCCAGGCAGCTTCAGGGATTTCCACCGCATAGTCCTTCTTGGGGGTAGAGTTGGGGCCAGAAACCTTCCCTTGTAAGTCTTTGCCCTCCTCAGTCTTTTCTCTTTACCCCTTTTTCTCTGCTGCCCTAACACCAGCAGATCTGGCATCATTTCAAGCCCCAGAGCTTTTCATTCCATCTTCCCCTCCAGGTCTGAGTTTCCTGGCACCGTGGAGGGCTCAGTGATTGATCTGTTGCTGTGCCTCATCCCCCAGAAGGTTTTCTCTTTTCGCTCTGGATAAAAGAAACTGCTGCTCCGGCCTTTCATCTCCCAGCCCTCACTCTCCCTGGCCCTTCCTGTCACAGCTACTCACTTCCCCAAGCTCCCCTGTTCCTCCAAGGCCTCCCAAGGAGGACAGGTTTCGCTTCAGTTGCCATCCTGACACAAGGCCCATCAGTTCCCCTCTTCCTTCAGTTCCCTCTTGGGTCCACCATCGTTCCAACCACCCTCTTCCTCTCGACTCGCTGTAAAGAGCAGGAGACCAGAGCTTCCCGTCTGCCACCATGTTAGTACAACAGGATGGTGTGATTGTTGGCAGTGAGGACTTAGGAATCAGAAGCCCACTTTTGAATTCCAGCCCTGTCACATAGCTGGCTGCATGGCCTTACAGAGAAGCACTTAACTCATCAACCTTTAGTTTCCTCTTCCATAAAATTGGGGTGATATTAGTAAGCAGAGTTATGAGAGGAAAGTCACCCGAGAGCCCTGGAGTGCAGGAAGAGAGAGAATAAGTCAGGGAAACAGTGCTTCTCTGGAGGTGATGTGAGGTGAAAGAGATTCTGGGCCGATGTCTTAGGGTCATTGAAAGAAAGCTTTACTAAAACCAGGGAGGCCACAGTAAACACACACATAGGAAAGGCTTGCCAGAGAGTACTGCATTCTGTATTATCCAGAAGGATTAACCTCAGGGACACCTTTATCCCAGCTAGATAGCCTCGGTTACCACATGGTTGGTCCCAGCCCATCTTCATGAGAAGGCTGAATCAAGAGCTAGTGTGCATGCGTGTGTGAGAGAGGCATGAACAGAAAGAGATGTTTATCCAGTTTTCACTCCTTTCTTTCTCTCTTTCCTCTTTTCTGTATATGGAGAGTTCTTCTATTTGAATGCCCCTAAGGAGACAGACAGTGTTTGCAAAAACCACTGTTTTCTGGCCATCTTTAAAAAGACATTTTTATGTCATGTTTAGACAGATTGAGTTAGAGTGATCCAGAAGATCCTGAAGAGAAAAGTAGAATGAGATTCCCCACACCTCAGCTTCTTCCCCGCTCCCCCCCACCCTCATAAGCCGCCCTCACATGGAGAAAAGACCTCTGCAAGTTTCTCATTCACTGACTTGAGCAGTTCAATTACTGCATTATAGCAAGGAGATCATTGCTACCAAACCATCCAGAAACAGGACCTTATAGCCATGTAACATCCAGGGAGGTGGACTCTGGGAGAGTCCCATGTGCCCCTCAAATGCCATGGGAACAGACTTTGAACAAAAATCTATTTCAGCCTCCAGTTCCTGGCTCAATTTTTTTTTTTTTGGTCCTCTCACACCATTTCCCCCTGGTCTTTGGGCCCAAGTCCCTCTTCCATTCATCATGTCGCCTGCAAATCCACTTTCTGTGCTGCTGCCAAGTTCCTTTTCTGCATTCCCACAGCCATCTACCTGTGACCCAGCCAGCCCTCCCCAGAGAGTTCCTATAATTATCTGAGAGAACTAGTGTTCCAAGAAGATAGGCAGAACTGCCGATGTGAGGGGCCCTGGGAGGGGACAGAGCCAAGTCAGCCCTCCCGAGCTGAGGAAGAGCATCATTGCTGAGATGTTTCTAAGCTCTTCTCTGCTTCATCTCCATTTTTAATGTAGACTCGTACCCCAGATCCACCTCTGGGTCCATGTAAAAGGCAGTAGCTTCACTCACCTGAAAGCTAAAATAGAAAAGCTTCCGAAGGGTAGTATTCAGACCTGGTCCTTCCCTGGTTCTGCCTCCAGGGCTTCCCACAGGCTCCCACCATAGGGTTCTCCTTCTCAACCATATTTGTATGTGGATGCTCAGTCACTCAGTCGCGTCTGACTCTTTGCAACCCCATGGCCTGTTGCTCGCCAGGCTCCTCAGTCCATGGAATTCTCCAGGCAAGAATGCTGGAGTGGGTTGCCATTTCCTTCTCCAGGGAATCTTCCTGACCCAGGGATCGAAACCACGCCTGCTGCATTGCAGGCAGATTCTTTACCATGGTGCCACCTGGAAAGCCCAAGTATATTCACCAAATCTTTACTTATGGAGCATCTTGAAGCCACAGTGCAAGTTTCAGTTTCTGCTCCTGGGTCTGTCTGCCCTTCCTAAGATTTAGGGGAAAGCCCTGCAGACCGACTTGTCACATTTGAGATGCACAAGATTGTGTTCTGCTAGGACAGAAAATCAAGGTTCAAAATTTCTTACAAGTATGGAGAAAGATGGGCTGCAACTTACAAGGTGAAATGTAATTTACCAGTTGTAACAAATACAGAGTGCTTTTTTAAGTTCAAAGGAAAAAAAAAATCAGTTACACAATTACAAGATGAAGGTGACCTATCTTGATGGCAGTTCATTTGAAAATTACCCCCAGGGCATTTTGTTTACTACAAATGGTGTACTAACAACAGTGTGAAACGATTGATAAAAATGGCTGCAATAGAGAACAGTATAGATCAAACGAGGTGATTATTTGGATGTGCTTAAGCAACTTCTGGGATTCTGTGTTCAGTTTTTAGAGCATTTTTGATAAGTTGAGGAGCATTCCTAGGAAGAGACCAGGTGGTGTAGAGGGTGGGTGGGATCCAGGTGCAGGAAGTAATAGAAATGAAGAAACAGAATAAACGTTAATAATATGAATGGCTGTCACATGCAGGGAGCAGACACTTTTGAGGGGCTTGCTACACACCATGCTAGTCACTCACACCTGAGTCTTTTCTCACCTACTTCTCAGAGCAGCCTTCAGAGCCGAGAGGTGTTTGGGCTCAGGGAGCTTTCCCAAAACTACCCACAGGTAAATAAGAAATAGGGATCAGACTTGTTCCAAATTGCTCCAGACCAGAAATAAGAGGAAGTTCAGGTTGAACGTAAAAGACAACTTCTAAATAGTGGAATGGACTCTTTTTTAGAGAGTTCCCTGTTAGGGAGTATTTTGCTAGAAGCGGACCATCTCCCAGGAGCGTGAGGAAGACGTCTGGATTGGGGAGGAGATCGAGATGACCTTTGGTTCAGATGGGGTGTCCTGTAATTTCCGTGGGCTGAGGGCAGCATCAGATACAGGGAAGCTGCTGGGCAGGGGAGCGGGGGAGGAGACTAGGAATGTCAGCTTACCCTCTCTTCTGCTTTTGCCTTTCTTGGCCATTTATACCAGCCTTCACCTAGTGCCTCTTTATGCTTGTCTTCCCACCCAAGAATGGGCATTTTGAGGAGGCTTCATTCTGCCTCCTCTCCCTCATTGGTATAGTCTGCTCTGCAGCAGCATCCCGCAAGGGGGGTGTGGTCATCCTGGCTCCAGACAGAACTGTCTTCCAAGCTGAGATGTTGACGAGGTCTGTGTATGTGTCTGCATGCTCACACTGCAGCCTGATCGATGCCTGTCAGAGCTCAGCATCAGAGTGACAGCCGCACGCCTGGCTGTTTGCTGAACACCACTCGTCCGTCAAGGGAAATCAGACGAAATCCATCTCCTTGTCCAAAGCCTGGCCCGATGGGCTGTGCCTGGAATGCCAGTCCTATATCCTACCCCACTTTGAGCCCTGAAAACCATTCCCCTGGGACTTCAGAGTTACAACGATGGGTTCCCTAGGGCAGGAGATTTATAGTCAGTAAAATGATGTGAAGAGACCAATCCCAGCCCCTACCCTTTAGGAACTTCCAGTTTAGAGCTGGTGGCAGCTGTCTGGGCAGCGCAGGTCTAATGCATACAGAATTGACCCACAGTTACCTTGAATTGATTGACATAAAAACAGAGCATAAATCAAATGGATTGGATTTAAAATTTTGCAGATGTGTTTTGAGCAGAGTTATAGACAATTGGTGGGGAAGGGTCTCCTTGAAAGCTCTCATTAGAGAGGCAATTATGGGGTTTTAAGGCTTTCAAGTTGTTAAGGACAAGTGTTAGCAAAGGTTCTGTGTTTGTAAACCACTTGGGGCTTCCCTGTCACCCTGTGTCTTGGCAGGAAGCCAGCTAGCAGCTTCTCTTTGCCCTCCCTAAAGCCTCTTTTATCCTGTACAAGCCAGTACCTGTAACTTCAAAAAGACCCTCTGTAGCCCCTGCCACTCCAGCACCTCCATTTCCCAGGGCTGCTGGCCCTTAAGTGAAGATCTCTACCCTGCTCCCCACCTCGGTCCTGGGGCACTTCTTCCCCTTGCCTGCCCTCCCATCAGGGGTCTGAATGACTCACAGGTGTCAAAGGAAGTAGTTGCAGGAAGTCAGTCACTTTAGAAGGCAATATATATATATATATTTTCCCAGTAGCTAGAAGACTGTGGAGCAGGAAATTGTTCAAAAGACAGAAGTGGGATGTCTGGATGGCGGTGGAAGGAGGTTTGCCCAGGACCAAGAGGATGGAGCAGAGTGACTGAGAAAAATGAGGGGCTTGGGTTGCAAAGCCTGCCAACAGAGGACGGGGACCCTGGATGAAGGGGATCTTAGGGAGAAGCCAGTGTTTGAGTGGCTCCTTCTGCTGCTGGTCCTCCCAGAGCCTTTCCCACTCAGGAAGGATGCTCGGGTATTGCCCTCCTGGGGGTGTGCCCAAAGGAATCAGCCCCAGCTCGGGCCTCCTCACCCGGAGCTGGCTATTGCCGTCCTGGGGGTGCGCCCAAGGGAATCAGCCCCAGCTCGGGCCTCCTCACCCAGAGCTGCTCTACTTCAGCTAGCCAAGCGCTCCCCCACCCCAGGCCTGGAGAGTACAGCAGCCAGAGCTTTATTGCCCACACACAGGAGCCGCTCTGCAATAAAAGAAAATAAACCAAGGTAATGGGAATGGCTGGTGCAGGGGGCAGGCCCCCGGAGAGCTGGGCTGGCTGCTGCCCATCTTCCCTGCACCACTGAGCACCATTAAGGCCGCTGTCAGTAAGTCATCTGCGGTCCCCCTGGGCCTCCTTTCTGGGGCCAAGTGAGTGACCTCTGCCATGGTCAGTCATAGCAGCAGCAAAGCAGCAGCATATACACAGGCGCATCCTGGTTCAGGCTCCATCGACCAATCCAGGGGCAGTAAGGCAGGGGCTGGAGAGGCAATTTTACCTCCTCGTACAAACTGACCTCAAGACAAACCTTGAGATTATAGCCCCTGCTGTCCCGGACCTGGGGTGTAAGTGCTTGGTAACCCAGAACTGGGGCTTCCCTGGTAGCTCAGCTAGTAAAGAACCCACCTGCAATGCAGGAGACCTTGGTTCAGTTCCTGCATTGGGAAGATCCCCTGGAGAAAGGATAGGCTACCCACTCCAGTTATTGGTCTTCCCTGGTGGTTCAGACAGTAAAAAAATCCACCTGTAATGTAGGAGACCTGGGTTCAATCCCTGGGTTGGGAAGATCCCCTGGAGGAGGGCATGGCAACCCAGTATTCTGGCCTGGAGAATCCCCATGAACAGAGGAGCCTGGCAAGCTACAGTCCATGGGGTTGCAAAGAGTTGGACAAGATGGAGCACCTAAGCGCAGCAACCCAGAACTAGGTGCATGAGGTGGAGTCCGGGGACCCAGAAATGCCTGAGGGGAAGCAGAGGGAGGCCCCAGCACCTGGCCCACTGTCCCCCCAAGGTCCCCGCCTCGCACGTACACTGTTCTCCACAGCAGATATTTATGCCTTGCACGGAGGTTGGCATCAGCAGCGGTTCAGAGTCTCCAATAATTTTCCTTTTGTCATGCCGCGTGTCTGGCCCTTTGACCAGAGAGCTTTTAAATTCCTCCTTCCTAGTCCTCTTTCCTCACCCCCTTCTCCCAGGATCCCCCATCCCCGGCTGGATCCCAACTGGTTACTGAATCTCAGCTTCTCCCCGACACAGGAGACACTAAATCTTCCCTGCCTGCCTCTCAACCCACCATCATTTCCCGAGCTCACCTACACCCCTGAATGCTTAATTTAAAACTTCTGCTGCCTCTCGGCAGCTTATAATTCTGAGGCCGATTTCAGCCAAGGAGACAAAATGGGCTGATGAATGTACGCAGAAAGGTGAGCAGAAAACGATACACCGCATCTCTGTGGTATGGGGACAGGCTTTCTTAACCATTTACTTTAATAAGATGGATATCTACAGTGGAGAGTTATTCTAATAGGATGGATATCTGCCTGATCTATTGGCCTGCGGGATGGTTATGAGTTTTAAATTTCCTCATCTCCACAGCAGTAGATTCTCTGGGCTTTTCAGTTATAAACTTAGTTTTCAGTTGGGGAAGCCAGAAGGATTTTGTTTTGGTCAGAGGACTAAAAAGGCAGATTCAATCGAGGGCTTGGGAGACAGGCGGGCAGGAAGGTGTGCCAGGCTAACCTTGTCCTTCATCTTACCTTCTCCACCACCCGTACCCTACTGGACTCACACAACAAGGAGGTGCTCTAGCCTGACCACCTCCAGAGGCAGGCCCAAGAGAGTGGGTTACGGCCTGTGGCTCTCCCAGTCGATCGGGGAGGTGGTGATGAGTTCCCCACTGCTGGGCTCATGCTGAGCAACCAACAGAGAAGAGATGCATCGAGTCTCAGAGGGTAATGAGCCCAGAACACCACTGACTGGAGTGCTCAGCATGGGATCATTGGGAAGACGAGCTTGGGCAGATCTGTGAGGGGGGAAGTCTTGGCTTTCTTAACGACTTTCTTTCTCTCTACTGACACATCACCCCTTGGCCCAAGAGCAGAGCAGACAGGGCCAGCAGGAAGATGGATGCCTCCTCTCCCAGGTCTACTTCCAGCCTTTCTCATCCTGCCTTCCTCACCCTCTCCTAGCCCCTAATGGGCCTCCTACTCCCTGGGTCAAGGCTGCAGAAACCTCTTAGACATCTGGGAGTGCCACTCTCCTGGAGGTCAGTGACTATTCAGCCCACTGGTTAGTGAAGAGAGCCAGGCTCTGCATTTAGGCAGGACTGGGTTCAAGTCTGGCTTCTGTACTTACCAAACGACCTTGGATAATTTCTTTAACCTCTCTGAGCCTTCATTTCCTTATCATAAAAGTGAGACTAAAAATAACCACTGCATAAAAAGGTTGTGAGGATTAACTAAGGCAACAGGCACGACTGTGAACCTAATTCAGTGTGTGGCACACGGCAGTTGCCCAATAAATATTAATTCCCTTCCCTCTTCCTTCTAATAAGGAACTACTGGCCTTTCCTTCAGATGTAGAAATGGAAACTGCAGTCTCTTCTTGCCTGGGGCATGTGTGATCCGCCCCCTGCCCAGCCTGATGGTCTGACAGAACCTGTATGCAAGGCAGTAGCTAGACAGGTACAGCCGTGATGTGGCAGGTGCTCAGAGCAGGCCTCTGCCCCAGATACCCTATGCAGGGACTGTGTTTGGATCAGTAATAAAGGAAAGAAAGGCTTTGTTTCTCTATGATAATCTTCCTCTTATGTCCTTTGAATCAAACCTTAAAAGCCAAGACAAATCAATAGATGAGTGCCAGTGATTGGCATCTGGATTTTCTTTTCATTTAATTCATTTACTAAACATCTACTGACTTTCCACTGTGTCGGGCGCAGGGCTAGGAATTGGGACCACAAAGTCAAGTAAGCTGTGTTTTTTGCCATCAAGGAGTTGGCAGGCTCAAGGGCTCAACAACTGAAATACAGGGTGATACGTGCTCTGCAACTCACAGGATTCTCTCAGAGTACAACCAGGGATTCAGAAAAGACCTCCTGAAGGAAGTACTGCTTGGGCTGGTTTTTTAAGGCTAAGTAGGCATCAGCCAAGCCAAGGGTAGAAGAAGGACGTGGATTTCGGAGAGAGAGACCAGTGCATCAGTTAGGAATTGCAGTCAATTGCTGATATAGACCACATTTGCTTAAGGTTTAAGTTTACTTCTTTCTTGTTAAAAGAAAAAGTCCAGACATAGGCAATCCTGAACAGGTACAGCAACTCCCAGTGTCAACAGGGATCCAAGCCCCTTCATCGCCCTGCTCCACTCTCCTTAACATGTGGATTCCATTTCCGGGATCCATGGTGGCCGTGGAGCTCCAACCATTCATATCTTCCTTCCTGACAGGATGCCAAGAGAAAGGGAGAAAGCCCAGCAAGAGCAGATTACTTTCTTAGAAGTCCCACTCAGAAGTCTCAGCTGAATCTCAGTGGTGTGACCAGTGAGAAAGGGGACAGTCTATAAGCCTGTACCAAAAGGATGCCTGTTACTAAGGAAGAAGGAAAGAGTAGAAATTAGGAAATGGAAATTGTGCCACAGACAGCGTGTGCCTGAGCATAGAGCCTCAAGACTGCCATGTCTGTTTATGGAACACATAATATTGTCTGCCTGGATCAAGGAGTCCGAGTAGTAAGCGGAAGAGGAACTGGAGGTGGTAGGAGATGAACCTAGAGAAGCAAATCCACATTTTCCACCAGGTCTGAAGGCTTTGCTGGTTCAGCTGAAGGGGGCATCTGCCAGGGCACCAGGCTGGGCTCAGCACCTGCAGTCCAGACCCCCTCCTGTCTCAAAGGAAAGCCCCCATGTGGCTCTAGAGGTCACAGGAGCCCTGATAGGGCTTGGCCCAAGCTAGAATGTATATTGGCCAAAGGCCCCTAATTTTTCCCTTAGAGAACTAGTTTGGTCACACTGGGACCTGGATACAATCAAAATGTGTTTCTGGGGGCTTCCTAGGCGGTCCAGTGGTTAAGACTCCATGCTTCCACTGCAGGGGCACAGGTTCGATCCCTGATTGGGGAACTAAGATCCCACAAGCCTCCCAGGGCAGTGGGGAAAAAAAAAATGTGTTTGTCTTCTCACTCCATGTTCTTGACCCAATAGAAAAAGCCAACATTTATTGAGTGTTTACTGTGTATCGGACATTGTTCTGAGTGCTGCTTCATTTAAACCTCATGTTTTCCTTACGAGTGAGTTATTCCGTTTTGTTACTCCCAGGTTACAGTTTGGAGAAACTGAAGCAGAGGCTTAAAATAACTCACCCAGGTTTACTAAATGGCAGAAGCTGAATTTGAACCCAGGTAGTCTGGGCTCCAGAGCGTCACTCGTAACCGCGCGTCAGTTCTGCCAGTGGATGAGGTCTCCTAAAACAGGAGAAAATGCTGGGATCCAGGCAGCTGGGTAAAGGTAGGACTAGGCACAGAGCGTTTTGCTGTCTCTCTTGCAGGCAAGGAATGAACACTCAGGCTAACGGACCAAGCCTGGTCCAGGCTGGGACATGTGCCTTCGTCCCCTCCTTCTGCATTCTGTCTACCCAGTATGTTCTGACTCTGGTCAGCATGGTCCATGAAGAGACGCTCCATCTCATTTTTTTCCTCCTTGCCTCCCAGCCATCACGACTGTGATGGTTGTGCATCCTCTTTAGGTTCCTGTCTTTTCTTTCCTTTCTGCCTCCCTGAGAATGTTCGGCATCCACCCCTGACTTAGCTGTCCTAGACCTGTGTGTCAGGAGGGTTGGCCTGTCCCTCCAGGTCACCCTCGTGAGCTCTTCTCCTAGGCGACGTGTACCTCCCCGTGGCCTCTGCTCTGTCATCCCTTCTCTCTCTTCCCTCTTAATATCTGCTTGCACCTCCACTGACTTCAGTTTCCCTTTCTATCCTGAAATTCTACCCTCCTTCCGCCTCCTCCATTACCAGTCACCCATTACTTCCATAAGTGTGGCCCAAGTCAGTCCGCACACTAGCAGGTGTTTGCCCTGTCCCCACCTGTGATGCACCACCCATCCTTTAATGCCCAGCCCCTCCCCTCCGAGGAGAGTGTCCTGACTCTCCAGCCCTCCAAAGTTGGCTTTTCTGAACCCCTCCAGTACCTGCTGTCTGTGCTACTGCTGGATGGTCGTGTGGCATTCTGTCTCGAGTTGCTGTGATGTGGCTTCACTGTGTCTTCTCAAGTTCTTTGCAGACAGAAGTTATTTTTTTTTCCCTCCATTTGGATCTACTGTGGTGCTTTTGGATCTAATACAATGCTTTTCTATTTAGTAGATTCCAAATAACTATTTCTTAATCGGTTGATGACAATAATTCCTAGGTCTCTTTACACATCCTTAATATTTGCTATCCATTTCGGTTCCTTCAGCATTTGTTTGTTTTCACATTTTGAAGAATCCTGATCACTTCTGGACTTTGTCATCTCTTTAATCAGCTCAACTGGACACCCCTAGTCCTTCTCCAGCCCCACTGGATCTGTCCAGAGATGCAAGGCTGAACCACAGTGACCTCCCCTTGCAGGGTACCTTGTACCCCATTAGAGCTTAAACCTGTGTTTTCTGCTGCCTGGCCTGGAAGCTGTCTTTGTGAGGGAAGCTCCCACAGCAACCAGGATATGGCCATGTAGAAGGTGCTGCCAGAAACAACAGATTCTCCTCCATCAAACACCTTCCAGCACTGCCTGGAATCCTGCTGCTCAGGACAGGCTGTGGGAACTGGGGGTCAGTTGAAAGGTAACAGGCCTACAGCCTCATTCAGAGACCATAGTGCAAAAGCTCATGGGTTGATGAGTCGAGCAGTTGATTCAGGACAGATCAAAAGTGAAAGTGTTAGTTGCTCAGTCATGTCTGACTCTTTGTGACCCTATGGACTGTAGCTCTAGCCCACCAGGCTCCTCTGTCCATGGGATTCTTCAAGCAGAAATGCTGGAGTGGGCAGCCATGTCCTTCTTCAGGTGATCTTCCTGACCCAGGGATCAAACCCGGGTTCTCCTGCATTGTAGGTGGATTCTCTACCGTCTGAGCCACCAGGGAAGCCCAGAGGCACTCAGATGGAGTTCTTTGTTGGGAAGAGTCAATCAGGGCAGACTTCCTGGAGCACAGAAGTGGTGTGAGGTCGCCCCTTTACAGTTAGCTGAGACTTCCCAAAGCAAGTTGCCTTAGCATTCCTGTCCTGGTAAATGAGCTGACATCTCTCTGAGTGGCCTCTGCCACTCTGCGCCTCCCTTGGCTGCGCAGAGGTTGCTGCTTTTCTGTCTTTTACAGCTGTGATGCAGAGTCATGGCCTCAGAGACAGGCAGGGCTACAGGAGACCAGGTGGGGTCAGGCAGCTCACACAGCAGGCAGATCAGCTGGGCCAGGGTCGCGGGTCCTTGGCAGGAAGTTAGAGGCCATGAGGTTGCGGAGATGGGGTGTGAGCTCTGGCTCATATACTCGCAAAGAAGGTACAAGATGCTCAGAATCTCCTCCTAGCCTCCTTTTTCTCTCCAGCCTCCCTGAGACGTCCCTGTGAGAACAGGATTAAGACAGGATGGAGCTGGTCTTCCCCTTCCTTTCTGCTGCTCCTGACCTTCCCCCTCTCTGTTTCCCTGCCCACTGGCTCCAGGTGGCAGCTCAGGAGCAGCGGGCCATTGAGAGCACCTCCAAATAGCTGTAAAAGAAATCAAATTCTTAAATGGTATTTACACTGAGTGGCAGGGCAGGAGCTGTGAAGCTTTTTTCCGAGGGCGCTGCGGCGGAAAGTCCGTCCACGGTGGGAGAAGCCGCGCTGGCAGCAGTAGCCTGACCTCCATCAGAGCAGCCTTCAGTAGGCAGTTAGGCTTAGGCAAAGGTCAGGCTCACTGTGCTTCTCCAAGTCAGACATTCTCTTTAAAACCTTAATTGCGACTTCTGGGAAATCTTAGCTGGAGAGAGTGAAGGTTTTCTTCTCCTGTCTCCACTTCAGAACACAGCTATCTTGGAGGAGCACTCCCCACATAGAGCAGAGAGCAGTCGTCAGTGGAATTCTGCTTAGTGCAACCAGACTGGGAGGTGGATCAGGGCGAATGAGGCTGCCGTGGCCCCATTGAAGGGGACACAGGCTGGCTCCTTCCTGCCCCTGAACAGGGCACCATCAGCCTGGGCAAATGGTAGCTCTGGGAGGCTACCTGCTAGCTCCTGGGACCTCGTTAAGTTGAATTGTACTGGGGACATTTGGTTGAAATGGGAAAGAGAGAAATAATTATGATTAATGGGACCCTGGCTCCCATCAAGAGGACAGAGAGTCATGTCAACAACAAGCTGCTGACCCATCCTACATGTTGTCCTTTCCTATCGCTCATATTTCATGCTCTCTTGCGTCCGATCTCACTCCTGTGGCTTAGGAAACTTGCCGGAGTTGATTACAAGGCCCAGAACAGCATCACAAGGCTGTGCCACTGGAGAAGGACTGTGGCCCCAGTGTGGAGGAGCAGAGGGGTCAGAGTACTTACACTGCCCATGCCTGTCACTCCCAGCCTGCCTTTGAGCAGAAGCAGCTGGAGCCCAGCTGCAGACCATAACCCGGCAGACTCTGGGTGCCAACTCCAGCCCTGCCCAGGGAGTTTGGGAGGGCTTAGGGCCTATGAAAGCTCCACTCTGACGGTGTAAGCCATGCCATTTTTAAATCGTCATTCACAGTGAGGAAGCTCAGCCTCAACCCACAGAAGAGGGCAGGGACCAGGGTCATTAACCAGGAGGATCTGGGCTGTGGTGGGCTGCATTTATCCCAGTCTCCAGCTGTATGCACCCACACCTTACAATGGGGGGCTTTTACTCATGGGCTTTTCTTTGCATTACTGACTGGCCAGAGAGATCACAACCCCTCCCAGTCCTACAGAGCAGTAATTCAGTTTCCCCATGTGACAGGAAGGTGAGCACACAACAGGACAGCCCTCTTCCCCCAGCACTGCCAGGACCCAAAGACTGCAGGTGCTGGGGCTCTATAACATCGCCTGGGGTGTTATTTTCCTTACTGTGTTACAAGAGGTAACAGCCAGATTTACTGACCGTAAAGTTACAAGAGGTCTGAACAGAGTTTGTGAATGTGCATCAGACGTGGGCAGGGTGCTCAAAAATGCCCAAATCTCCTCTCTACTGGGCCTGAGAGAGCAGCTCCTTAGTGGGGAGAGAGGACAGGGTTCTTTCTCTGAGGCCCGTCCAGGGGTGCAGGTCAGCAGGGCTGCTGGCCCCTACCTGGGTGGTCGCACACGGCACACACACAGTGTGCTGCCTGGCAGGCTCAGCAGGCCGGGCCAGGCTTCATGACTGGCAGGTGAAGGCAGGATGGATTTAAGGAAGGATGTGGTGACTCCGGGGTTGGGGGGCTGCGTGAGAGGAGCCCAGAGGAGATGGTACCTTCTGAGCCAGCTGGATGGTGAGGGAGACGTGAGGAGGAAAGGAAGGGGGGCGTGGGGCAGGGCATCTTCCTCTGGGGACGGTGCCTCCAGCTGTCCTTTCATGCCCTGGATATGACATTCATCAGGAAGAATGGGCATTCCGTGTTTCTGTGAGATTGTTTGCCGTTTCTTGTATTGAGTTCAATGGAATGTGTAAACTGCCTGGTCCTTAGCTGCCAGTGTGGAATTTCTGTCTGTTCAGGTCCTCTCTGGTGCCTTCTTCTGGCCTGCAAGAGGGATTGGTGTCTGTGGCCCTGTTGCCTAGAGACCAGGTGATGATGAAAGAGGAGAAGCCCCGTGTCCCCTTCCATCAGCGCACACACTCCTGTCCCAGCCCAACCCCGAAGGGCCCCACAACCACAGCCCAGTTCTGACGGCTCTGACGTGGCTGAATGAGGCGTTAGCTTCCCATCCACACCCCAGGTTCCTCCATCCCAGCCGCCGTTGACTTCCTCGGGAATGTCCCTGCTCTCCTAGAAGGGCCGGAGACTTTGAGGGTTTCTCAGCCCTGTGCTCAGACGTTCCCTCAGGCTACCATGGCCCAACCAGCACACCCAGCCCCTGGCTTGGAGGATTTAGCTGCCCCCTGCCCCCTGACGGTGGCCTGGGGCCTCACCCTGTCCTGTCCTCGTAGTTCCTCCTCTAGCTGTCTTCCATCTGCTTGGCTCGTCACCCCTGCCTTGCTCGGGGATGGTGGCCAGGAGTGGGGGGGTTTTAGGAGGCCAGGGAGGCACACACAGCTGCTGCCTGTGCTCCTGCCCGGATAGAGAGAGGCACCCAGCCTCGCTCCAGTTATAGTCAGTGCTGGCAAAGCAGGTGTGAAACAGCCCCTTCTGCTCATGACGTCCAGGCTCCTCTGAGTCATCATGGACTGAAGCCGGTTTCTGCTCCTCTGAGCTCCTCTGTGAGCAGACCTGCTGTGGGGACGAACTCCCTGGCACCTTAGAGGGGTTCTCAAAACAGGCCTTTTCCTGTCAGTTGGGTGCCAGTGGACTTGCCCAAAGACAGGGGAACTTTTCTGTCCCAGGAACTTCCCTTCTGCCAGTCATGTGGAGAAGCTAGGACATCTACATCTATTGTATGCCTACTATGTGCCATGGACAGAGGAGCCTGGCCTGCTACAGTCTCTGGGGTCGCAAAGAGTCGGACATGACTGAGCAACTGGACGACAACAAACCGTTAATAAATGCCCACAATGAATGCTACAGTTAATATTGGTGTGAACAAAGTGCTGTGAGGAAAAGCATTAAGTATATGAAGGTGTGGTCCGAGTGTGTAGACGCTTGGTGGATGGGTTGAGTCGGAGCTCACAGATGTAGCAATAGGAAGAATTGTTCTAGCCAGGGACGAAGCACCTGTGTGAAGCTGGAGGTGGTTTGGCATTACTCGAGCCAAAATAATGAGGGCCAGAATGGTTGGAAGGTGAGACCAGCAGCAACCCAGTTTTATAAGGAATTGATCCTCTACTGTGCTGAGAAATTTGAACTTCAGCAGAGAATTAAGGAAAGGATTTTGGCAAAGGAAAAAGCGATCCGATTTGTTTGGGTTTTTTGCGAAGTGACAACATCTGTTGAGAACATCCTATATGCCAAACTCCTCTTAAGTGTTTGATTTGGGTCAGTTAATTTAGTCTTTAATAAAACCCTTTGAGGTAAGTGCCATTATGATGCCCATTTAACAAATAGGAGAAAACTTAGACCCAGAAAGGTTAAGTAACCCACTCGAGACCACACAGCTGGTAAGTAGTAGAGCAGGATGAGAACCCCGATGGTCTGGCTGACCATGGAGCTGCACGGCCTGTGATAAGCCACGCCCTGCAGCATCGTCGAGGGGCCACTGGGAAGTGGCAAGGCTGGGGGCAGGGAGTGTTACCCCAAAGCCAGGATCTGAACTCAGGGAGTGGCAGGAAGGATAAAGAAGAGGGGGAGAATTCAAGAGATGTTTATGAAGTAGGACCATTGTGACCTGGAGGTTGACTGTGAATGTAAAAGGAGTCCAGGATGATTTCTAAGCTGCTCGTGCTGAGTGAGATAAGAAACGCAGGTGGAAGTGCAGGTTTTATAGTGAAGATAGTGGATTCAGGATTGGGCTCATTACATTTGAAATGTATATGGTGGAGGTCAGTCCTGAAGAGCGGTCTGGGCTGGAAATAGGAGCAATGGTGTCACATAACTCTGAGCCGTGCAATATAGGGACTGTCTGTAGCTTCAGATGGCCCCCCAGGGAATGTCCATATTCACGGGGCGTGTTGGTGGGAAAGAATTCACAACTGAAACTAAGAAAGCACGGAGAAGGTTGGGAATCACAGAGGCCTTAAAAGAGCTTCGAAATAGAAGACAGCGATGCTTAACTTTGTCAGATACCTGAGAAGAAATTAATAAAACGGCAGTTAAAAGGTCTCGAGTGACCTTTGAGGTGATAATCACGTTGGAATGTCAATCGGCTGTGTGATATGGAGGAGTGGATGGAGGTGAAGGGAAAAAGGTCCCTGGGTTAAGAGAGAAAGGTTGACTGGACCAGACGTGAGGTCAGAGCTAGGTTTTCTAGGATAAGTGAGCTTTGTAGACAAAGAGGTAGATGCTGATAGAAAGGGAGTCAGGTGGTGATTAGAGGAAAAGGTAACTGATAGAGACAGGTGCCCAAGCAAGCAAGAGACTGTGATCTATAGCCAGATTTTTTTTTTTTTTTGGCCACACCAAGGGCTTGCAGGATCTTAGTTCCCCAACCAGAGATTGACTCCCAGCCTTTGGCAATGAGGGCACAGAGTCCTAACCACCGGACCACCAGAGAATTCCCTAGAGCCAGGTTCTTTTTCTCCAGGATGGCAGGAAAAGAATTAATTACTAATGCCACCATTCAGTTCAGTTGCTCAGTTGTGTCCTACTCTTTGCGACCCCATGGACTGCAGCATGCCAGGATTCCCTGTCCATCACCAACTCCTGGAGCCTACACAAACTCATGCCTATCAAGTTGGTGATGCCATCCAACCATCTCATCCTCTGTTGTCCCCTTCTCCTACCGCCTTCCATCTTTCCCAGCATCAGGGTCTTTTCAAATGAGTCAGTTCTTCAAATCAGGTGGCCAAAGTATTGGAATTTCAGCTTCAGCATCAGTCCTTCCAATGAATATTCAGCACTGATTTCCTTTAGGATGGACTGGTTGGATCTCCTTGCAGTCCAAGGGACTCTCAAGAGTCTTCTCCAACACCACAGTACAAAAGCATCAATTCTTTGGCACTCAGCTTTCTTTATAGTCCAACTCTCCTATCCATACATGACTATTGGAAAAACCATAGCTTTGACTAGATGGACCTTTGTTGGTAAAGTAATGTCTCTGCTTTTTAATATGCTGTCTAGGTTGGTCATAGCTTTTCTTCCAAGGAGCAAACGTCTTTTAATGGCTGCAGTCGCCATCTGCAGTGATTTTGGAGCCCAAAAATATGGAAAAGATCAGTTTTCATTTCAGTCCCAAAGAAAGGCAATGCCAAAGAATGTTCAAACTACCGCACAATTGCACTGATCTCACACGCTAGCAACGTAATGCTCAAAATTCTTCAAGCCAGGCTTCAACAGTATGTGAACCATGAATTTCCAGATGTTCAAGCTGGATTTAGAAAAGGCAGAGGAACCAGAGATCCAATTGCCAGCATCCACTGGATCATAGAAAAAGCAAGAGAGTTGGAGAAAAACATCTACTTTTGCTTTATTAACTACCCCAAAGCCTTTGACTGTGTGGATCACAACAAACTGTGGAAAATTCTGAAAGAGATGGGAATACCAGACCACCTGACCTGCCTCCTGAAAAATCTGTATGCAGGTCAGGAAGCAACAGTTAGAACTGGACATGGAACAACAGACTGGTTCCAAATAGGGAAAGGAGTTCATCAAGGCTGTATATTGTCACCCTGCTTATTTAACTTATAGGCAGAGCACATCATGCGAAATGCCGGCCTAGATGAAGCACAAGCTGGAATCAAGATTTCTGGGAGAAATATCAATAACCTCAGATATGCAGATGACACCACCCTTATGGCAGAAAGCAAAGAAGAACTAAAGAGCCTCTTGATGAAAGTGAAAGAGGAGAGTGAAAAAGTTGGCTTAAAACTCAACGTTCAGAAAACTAAGATCATGGCATCTGGTCCCATCACTTCATGGCAAATAGATGGGAAAACAATGAAAACAGTGACAGACTTTATTTTGGAGAGTAACAATGCCACCATAGGTGCTTTATAAAGGCAAAGTGTGGGTCTGCACAGAAACCCACGGTGGTTCAGGTAAAGCGTGAGAGTCGAGATCTGCAAAGCAGAGTACACCTGCCCCCGAGCAGACCTTGGCATCAGGAAGGTGTAAGGGCCAATAAAGGCATAGCTGGCATTCAGATGTGACCCGATTTGGTTACGTTCGGGTTAGAGATTTGACAGCCTCATACAGTTCCTCTGTGGGTCATGTGCATGCGTGCTAAGTCGCTTCAGTCATGTCCGACTCTTTGCTACCCCACAGACTGCAGCCCTCCAGGCTCCTCTGTCCATGGGATTCTCCAGGCAAGAATACTGGAGTGGATTGCCATGCCCTCCTCCAGGGGATCTTCCCAACCCAGGGATCAAACCGGTGTCCCCTGCAGCTCTTGCATCTCAGGCAGATTCTTTACTGCTGAGCCACCACAGGTCATACACTAATTTCTCCTGAGAAAAGAAGCCATTCGACTTCTCACCCCTTGTTCAGTCCTTGCAGAGCACAGGTACAGCCTCAGGGACTCCGTCGGGAGTCCCTGAGGCTTGGGAGAACCCTATGTGGCCCAGACCAAGGGCTGGGGCCCCGGGTGCTATCTGGAAACTCCGGATGAAGAGCGGTCCTCACTGCTCTCTCTGGTAGGACCGCTCTTCTCCGCATCATCGGGAGCATGAGGAGAAGCTGGACCGTTCAGGTGCACCCCACTTTCAGAAGGACTTCCAAAGCCAGCCTGGAGCTCAGGAAGCCTGTGGGAAAGGATGCCAGTGGAGGCGCCCTGCACAGGGGTAGGGCCCCTGATTCAGCCACACTCCCTGCGTGAACCTCAGGGAAGAGACAGTTAAATCGCCCTCCAGCCCACAGCCCCGGGTTTTCCTGGGAAGATGAACAGTCTGCTTTCCTTATTGTCTGCACCAAAGGAACAGATTGCGTCAGTTTGTAAACTGTGTTACCCCTTGCAAAGGCCTGGAGTCAGCAGGTTTGCATTTCCCAGCGGACTGCACGATGCTGATCCCCCTGGCTCCTCCTCTTTGCCTCAGGCATGACCAGGAATTGCCCCTGGCCCCCCACCTCTGGCATCCCACCCCTCACCCCTGAGGTATTCCAGGAGAGAGAGGAGGAAGCCCTGAGCTCCTAGCTGGGCCATCTCACCCAATGCTCAGGCCAACCCTCAATTTCCAGGAGTTTTGTGGCCACTGTGCCAACCCAGGCCTGATTTGCAGGCATTCCTGGGGCCTTGGCTCAGACCAGGGCACAAATGTCAGAAACGAGATTTTCCAGAGAACAGTTGGCACTGTGGATTGGGCTTGAACACGTCATCTGGTCTGCAGGTATTGAGGGGTTGGGTAGTAATGCACTGGTAGGGACTGGAGCCCTGCTACTCCAGGAACACAGGGAAGTTTGGCACAGATCCTTGCCTGCCCCCTCCCCACCCGCAGCCCACTGTAATGCAGCCCAGGAGGCATTTCATAGGCACTGCCTCTGCGGCTCCCAGAGCATTACATTATTCATTGCATCGTGTTAATGCTTATCATCTCTGAAAGACGTCGGTGTGCACGCGTGGCCGTGAGTGGAGGGGACGAGTCAGCTGTGTTAAGCTGCTACTATATTAAGGTGAGGTGTCTCTTCAAGTTCACGGCTCCAGCGGCGGAGGGAACACATTACAGCAGTATGGGGGATGGTGGCAACTCTAGCCGGCAGCGTGGCTGCCTGTGCGAGGCAGCAGAGGAGGCTCAGTGGCACTCCGGATTGCTACTGTTGGGATGTGTGGGTGGGGAAGAGCTGGAGTGCCTTTCTTCCTCTCTCCCCGCTCTCCACCTTCCCCTCTCCGCAGGCTCCTGCAGGTTGCCTGCAGGGCCTCCCCGCCAGCCCTTCTCTCCCGCATAACCCCTTGTCTGTCTGCTCTCTCAGCGCCTCCTGGTCATACACACACTACCAGTGCCACCACCCCCAATCCCAGCTCATACCTCAGGAAGTTCTGAGCAGAGAAAACCTTAAAAACCTGGTTCAGCGCTCACTGACACGTGGAGCAGCTGGAGGGGGTGCCCAGCCCAGAAGAGGCAGAGCTGGTCCCTGGATGGCTGTTTAGTCCGAGGTTTTTGCTTTGCGCCTCTAAACCTTCTCCCCATCCCAGCCTCACTCCTCTCTTGTTCCCAGTTCCAGGCTTGTTGCTGATGGCCTTGGGGTTACTGAAAGCAGGGCTGGGACCAGCCAGCGTATGAGGAGGATGGCGGCCTCTGCCCGTCACCGGGGCCCCTGATGTCACCTCTCCAGAGGTAGCGCTGAGCGCTCCTGCTCTGCCTTCGGGAGGAGCATGCAGCCAGCATCCCCTCACGCCCCTTGTGTAGGAAGTCTTCCTTCCTGGATGCTCCAGGGCAGGGGTGCCCTGAGCTGCTGCGCTGGCCTACCTGGGCTCACCTGTCCTGCCTGAGGCAGCCACCTCCCTGGGAGGAGGGAGGGTCCCCAGCAGCTGTGTTCCAGGCATCCCTCCCAGCCTCTGGGGCTGAGGCTCAGTGATTTCCTCTGCTGCCTTGGGCACTGCACAGGAGAGAGACTCTTGGGGGAGACTGTACCTCTCTTCCGTTCTCCCAATACACAAAAAGTGAAAGGGGGTTATATGGGAGGGGAGACTCTCGCCGCTGCTGCATTTTGCCAGAAATCCCCTCTGTGCTGTACCTCATTGGGCTGCCCTGAGTCACCACCCAGAGCACGCCACCCCCAGCTGTGCATCCTCCCCGGTTCAGTATCTTCAAGTTCTCTTGCCCTGAGTGCCCCTGGCGGCCTTGTTGAAGCTAGCCTTTTCATGGAGGCACCCTCCAGCGCACTCCGCCCCCACCCTACCATGAAGAAGGCTACAGGAGGGGCCCTTGGTCTTCCCAGTGTCACCCCCAGACTCAGAGCCACTGGGCATCCATCTGGGCTCCTGGAGCAGGAGAGGCCGGACAGCCAAATGAAGCCCCAAGGTGGCTGGCATTTCCTCTGGTCGTCTAGCTGAGCTCTCAGGTGTTCTTCCCCAGACACACACATTACTTTCAGAAGGCTGATTGGCTGGGGAAGTCCTGGACAAATGAGTCGTCCTCTCTGTAAGACCATCAGCCCCGCCTGCCTTTCACTCCTCTCACTTCCTGCACACCCGCCCCCCTCACCTGGCTGGCCCCACATGGCTCCCCGGGGCAGACGGTGCCTCACTGCCTGGAGTGGGAGAATGACTCAGCCCCCTCCACCCGCTTGATTGAAGCAGCTCCTGTGTTAAGAAGCTGGACAGAGTCCAGGCAAGGAAAGAAGGGGACCAGTTGGGGTGGTGGGGCAGGGATTGAGAACATGTTGGGGGTGGGGGGGCAAGATAATCCAACCACTAGAAAAAGGGCTATGAGAAACCAAACATGGACGCCGCCACCGCCACCGCCACCTTCCCTCGCTGGGTTGGAAGCCTGCACCGTGTCTCTCTTCTCCTCTCTCCTCCTCCCATTCCCCACGTCCCGCAGCCGCAGCTGGGAAGGGTGAGACCACAGCCTGCCTGGGTGGGAGCTGAGGTGTGTGTGCTGCCTGGGACAGGAGCACTTCCTCGGTAATTAGGAGACGTGCAAATTAACAGCCTGTGTGATTTGTATTAATATGGTAAATAAGCCAGAACAATTTCATTAGTGGCACATTAATGTGCTCGGGAGCAGGAGGAGCAGGAGGAGCAAGAGGACGTGTCCCACTGTGAGGCAGCAGGGCCCTCTGGCTACCCCGGCCCACAGACAGACAGCCGAGGACCAGTGGGTCTAGCTGCTTTCCCTCTGGGCGTGGCTGGCCGGGCCACACCCCTGATTGGCCCTTTGGTGGAGAAAGATTCCCCACCCCAACCCCACCCCCGCCCACTCTGATTCACCACCTCTTCGCTCACCTACCTCTCTGAGTGAGAACCAAGGGAATTGAGCTCAGCCAAGCAGAGCTTCTGCTGGTTGTAACTAGCCTGACTGCTGTCAGCTGGCCCTGAGCCGAAGGAAGTGGATGCCATTGTACATCACCAAAAACTCACAGTCAGAGTTAGGATTCGAGCCCAGGTCTGTCTGACTGCAGGATTCATGCTCTTTCTACCACCTCCTGGCCCAGTCAGTACACCCACCTCTGGGGCAGATTTAGAGAACAATCTTTGCTCCCCTTGGAGCTGACAGTCTGCGTGCGTGCTAAGTTGCTTCAGTGTCCGACTCTTTGCGACCCCATGGACTGTAGCCCATGTCAGGCTTCTCTGTCCGTGGGCTTCTCCAGGCAAGAATACTGGAGTGGGTTGCCGTGCCCTCCTCCAGGGAATCTTCCCAATCCAGGGATCAAACACAAGTCTCATGTCTCCTGCATCGGCAGGCAGGTTCTTTACCACTAGCACCATTTTAGCTGGTGAATAGAGATATTTTGAAATAACTGCTCCTTCCCAGGAAGTAAATAATTGAAGAACCATTTGTGTGTCAAGCACCCTTTCAGGTGTTTAACATACTTATATTGGCTCATTTAGTCATCAAAACACATCTTTTGAGATAGGTACTATCACAATTCCAAAGTAATTGACTCACCAGAAGTCAAGCAGGTGGTGAGTAAACGTCTGCTCCAGAGTCCATGGTCTTAACCTCTGTGCGCTACACTGGTCCCTGAGTGTCAGAGGGAGATATCCGGGCCAGGTGTTCAGTTCACTGCAGGCCAAGGTTAGGGAAGCTGTCACAGGAAGATGGTGTTGAATCTGGAAGAGCTCAGCTCACAGGGCCTGGTTCAGAACCACAAAATCCCTACCCACTCTGCCAGCATCAGGAGCAGAGGACGAGAGACGCTGGCAGGTGAGCAGAGCATCCAGGATGTCCAGTGCGGCAGCACCTCGATGTCCTTCAGCTCCTGAGGATCAGGTCTGCCCTTTAGACATCTGATCTAGGCTCTTGCTTCTGTCTTAACCAGAGTTATCACTAAGCCACCCCCTCCACATGGCACCCCCTTCTCATAGCCTCTCCTCCCCCCAGCTCCGTGTGTTCCTAGGTCCCAGCATTTGGCTTCAGTATGAGCGTTGAGGATGGGGAATGAGGAAAGACATCATCTGTCCCTTGCTGACACTGCTTGTGTCCACGTGTACCCCGTGAGCCCCTCAAGGCTATTATCAGCCCGCCTGTGTGCACAGCAAATGCCCACAAGCTTATGAAGTGCTGTGGCAGTTGGGGTGCCACTGTGAGGCACCCAAGGCCTGACCTCCCTAATGTCAGTGCCATTGCAGGAAGCCTCCCAAGCCACTGGACAGAGAGTCCAGGTCTCTTCCTGAAACACTCCAAGATGCCGAAGAGACAGGCGGCAATGCTGTATAGCGCTTCTCACTTTACACCGCACTCCATGAGTAGTATCTCACTAACACTTGGGGTAGCCGGAAAGAGACCAAAAGAGGTTTCTTGTGTACTTGACAAGAAAGAGCCTCCCCTAATTCCTGTCTGCAGTTGGAGGCAACTTGCAGGAAATTTCTGCTCATAGTCTGTATACCAGAGATCAAACTGGTCAGTCCTAAAGGAAATCAACCCTGAATATTCATTGGAAGGACTGATGCTGAAGCGGAAGCTCCAGTACTTTGGCCACCTGATGCAAAGAACTGACTCACTGGAAAAGACCCTGGTGCTGGGCAAGATTGGAGGCAGGAGGAGAAGGGGACAACGGAGGATAAAATGGTTGGATGGCATCACTGACTCAATGGACATGAGTTTGAGCAAGCTCCAGGTGATGGACAGGGAAGCCTGGCGTGTTGCAAAGAGTTGGACATGACTTAGCAACTGAACAACAACAACATCTGTATATTGTCAGTCCTAATTATACGTGAGCCCATATTTTCGAATTCACTCACTTGCTAAAATTTGTTACCTCCGTCAGTACCCCTGCAACTTTTTGGATCATTTGTGAACTTGCACAGAGCTGCAAGTCCTCTGAGGAGTACATTCCCAGCTGAGGCCGCACACGCGGTGGCTCTGCCTTCTTGTTTCAGCTCTCATCCTGCAAACAAGTGTCCTACTCATGGTCTGCTTAGCACTGAGGTTTTCAGGGTTTCTGCACTTTATGTTGTAGTTAAAAATGGCCTCCAAGCATAGTGCTGAAATGCTGTCTAGTGTTCCTGAATGCAGGATGGCTGTGATGTGCCTAAAGGAGAAAATCCATGTGTTAGATAAGCTTTATTCAGGCATGAGTGACAGCTCTCTTGGCTGTGAGTTCAATGTTAGTGAATCATCAATATGTATTAAATACCGTGTCGTTAAACAGAAACCCACATCCAAGCAGGTTATGTATTGATAAGTTGATAGAAATGTGACTGGAGTCTTGTAGGAACCTAACCCTGTGTTTCCCCAGGAGACAGTGGTTCAGGATTCCCTAATTCCTTGTTCATGGTAACTTTATAGCGAAAAGTACCACAGATAACTAGAGAGAGAGAGTATGTATATATTTTTTTAATTAGAAAAATACCAGAAATTTGATGAGTCTTAAGATTGAGTCTTAAAGTTGAATAGAGAAACGGAGCTTTTACAGATATGAAGAGCTGAAAGTGTTAGTTGCTCAGGCCTGTCCAACTCTTTGTGACCCCATGGACTGTAGCCCACCAGGCCCCTCTGTCCATGGAATTCTCCAGGCAAGAAAACTGGAGTGGGTAGCCATTTCCTTCTCGAGGGGGTCTTCCTGATCCAGGGATTGAACCTGGGTCTCCGCAGGCAGATTCTTTACTGCCTGAGCCACCAGGGAATCCCATCACAGATATGGACCCATGTAATTTTATAGTCAAGTCACAAATTCTCAGCAGTGAGTGTGAAAGAGAGACATGATGAAGGATGAACATGTAGACCAACCTGGGAGTGCCCGCCGCACCCTCTACTTGCTCCCTGTGTAGAGTCAAGACTTCGGTCTTCACCCTGAACCCTCTGCCCATCTAGGTTGGGGCATATCCAGAAGGACAGGCGCAGCACGGAGCATGTCCAGCAAGGCCAGAAGCCCAGAGACCGAGGTGCAGCAGGAACACTGGCCCAGCCCCAACCCGCCTCTAAGACCAGCCTACCTTCCCTAAAGCTCCATTGTTTGACTGAGAAATTACTGTGGTGGCAGCAGCTGTAATAAAAGGAGAAGCTGGGACCCCCAGGCGACAGCTTTATCTCTCCCTCTACAGCCCAAGATGGATTGGGCAGCAGCACCTTGCCCAAGGCCAGAGATTTCTTTCCTCTGCGGCCGGCTGGGCCCAGGGGCTTGTCAAGCCCAAGTTAGCGTATCGATTGCCGGCAGGGAGAGGCTGGGTACAGGAGAGGCTGGGTATGTGTGAAGCCAGGGCTCACCTGCCAAGAGAGCCTGGCTGCTCCCCAGCAGTGTTGGCCCCAGGTGTGGCTGCTTAGTCACTCGCTGGCGTCTCCCCCTGGCAGGAGCCTTGAGAGGTCAGCATCTGGTTTGTGGCCTCAGAGGGTGAGGTGTGAATTAGACATTGGCGAGTAGGGTCTGAGCCTGGGCACCTGACAGGAGAGACGGATTGTACCTGTCTGGATGCCTCTGCAGCTCATGTCTCTGAGGCTCTCCCCTCCACCGCAGGAATCTGGTGTGAGAGGAAGCCACGGGCTTCTCGTCACAGTTGCAGCAGCCCGCCGTGAGCCTTGGGGCTGGAGGGAGGTCTCGTGCTTGATCAGGGCAGCCATCCTGGCTTTAGGAAAAGGACCCCTGGCAGTGAACGCAGTGGAAGAGGACAAGAGGCGCTGACGTGGGCCTGGGGACTGTCCCAGTTTGACTTGTTTTCGGCTGGGCGTGAGGTGTCTCGGGAGCCCCCAGATGCAAAGAAGCCCTGTGGATTGGTGGTAGGAGCCAGCGTCAGCACCCTCACTCTACCCACTGTCTCCTGAGCCCCCAAACACAAGGCAGGCAGCCCTCTACTCCTCCCAGAAGTCGTCTGGGATCAATTGCCGCTTGATCTTAGCATGCTTGATAAAGCGCAAATGAAGAAGAGGTGGTCTTCCCATGTATTCTCTTTCCATCCCTGTTCTCGTCTGAGTCCCCCAAGCCTGCAGCCTCTTCCTCCACCATTAGCCCTGCCACTGTCGGAGAGCCCAGTGCTCCAGCGCCCAGGGCATTTGCAAGGTGGCGGAGGGCTCCTGGGGCAGTTTATCACTCATTCCGGTGAATTTTACTGGCTGGCAAGCTCTTGAGGCACCTGTGCTTTTATCATGTACCATTTTGCCCACCTGCTCTCTGCCATACACACAGGTCCTCCCAGTGAATTAATTGCCAGGATTAGAGAAAGGGGATACCAGTTTTGCCATCTATGATTGTGAGTCCCCTCTTCCTCCAGCCCTCAGCAGCGTGGTGCCCATGTGGGGTGCACCACCCAGCAGGGCCCAGCACTCCCACCCTGGCTCCACAGGAAGGGGTGAGGTCCAGGGTCCTGAATGGTGGGAGTAACTGGCCTTAACCCAGTGGACAGTGTGGGGAGGAGGGCGGGTGGGGAGGTCAGGGGTGTGACTGGAGGAAGGATGTTCTTGAGACAGGGCTGTGGGGAGAGGAGGGGAGGCGCCAAGGAGGCAGTGAAGAAAGAAGGCAAGCAGGGCAGCCTGGCCTCTGCTCTCAGCTCTGCCCCTTTCTGGCCCCACTGCCCCTGTGTCTCAGTTTCCCCACTAACAAAATCAAGTTGGATTGGTTGGGTATAATACCTTCTTTTTCTAGCTCTGATAAACTCTTCGTATCCCCTTCTACAGTACACCCCCACTTCAGGCATTGTTGAACCTGCATTCCACCTGAAGGGGTCACGGGGGGCTTCGTGTAGGAAGAAGGTGTTCGCAAATAGGAAGAAGACCTGGCAGAGTCCTAACGCTGCCGGGAGAGATGCTGGGGACACAACTCCCTATAAGGAAACAGAGGCCACTCGGGTGCGTGGAGGGAGGGCAGAGCGGGGAACAAAGAGCAGGACCAGGAAGGCGGGACCCCGGCTCCTTCCTATTCGTGTCCTCGGCAGCTGCCACTGGCTCTGGCCCAGGCTTCAGAGAACTCCCAGGTATTTAGACATTCATTTTATTGCTTAATCGAGCTTGAAGCCGTTTAAATGAATACAAGTTTTTACGTTTGGCAGTGAAGGCTTTTACAGGCCCCTTTAGCAGGGGAAGAGGTTGGGAGAGAAGCCGAGAAGGAATTCCTCCTGGGCCACTGCCTTCATGAGGTGGAGCGGCGTCCATGCTGGGTTGGGCGTCCTGGGTCTCAGGGAGCCCTCAGGGGAGGAGGCCTGGGAGCCCCTGGGCTCTGCAGGATCCTGCCGGCTCTGGGGATCAGCCACTGTGCTCGGCCTTGAAGTCTGGGCTGATGGTGGTGAGCACACGCCTATAAAGGGGTTACCTCCAACTGGAATCACCCCCTAACTGCCCCTGTGCATCAGTGTACTTTCTGCCCACCTGTCCCCTTCCCTCCTCTCCTCACCTGGCTCTCATCCCACTGCTTTCATTGTCTTCATTAAGCATGACTTCATTCAGCTCTTCCAGGAAGAACACAGGTTCTCCCCTCCTTGGGGATTGCCTTGCTCTCCACTTCCACCCAAGGCTTGCCTGTCTTCCTAGCAGAGCTGAGGCTCAGTGGGTGCTGAAGAGGAGTGGGTGTTGCCTGACTCACCCCTGACCTTTAGCTGTGTACACACACAAACACACAGCTCACTTAAAGCTAAGGAGCGTCAAGTTTTCCCTAGTCGCTCTCTGCCAAGAGGAAGGGGAGGGGATTTGGGGAGAGGGGAGTTCTGAAGTTGCTTTGTCAGTGACATATCTATCAATGGTGATTCTGGGGTGCAAGAAGCTGAAAAGCATAGACCAGCTCACAGCACTGAGGTGAAGGGTTCTAAGAGGCTCTCACCGGCTCGCACTCTGCCTCACTGTTCCAGCTGTTTCTCTGTCTGTGGAGTGACCGTGATGGCAGTGGCCCCGGGGCCACTCTCCTCCCCTGCACCCCCCCCAGGCCCCCGCTGCTAGCTGACACCCCCGTTTCTGCTCCCTAGGTCGAGGTGGAGGTGGAGAGCATGGACAAGGCCGGCAACTTCATCGGCTGGCTGCACATTGACGGCGCCAACCTGTCCGTCTTGCTGGTGGAGCACGCGCTCTCCAAGGTCCACTTCACCGCCGAGCGCAGCACCTACTACAAATCCCTGCTGTCTGCCGAGGAGGCCGCCAAGCAGAAGAAGGAGAAGGTAGGCTGTGGAACAGGGCCTGGCGGGGAAGGAGCGGCTGCCCTCTCTCGCCCTCCCTTCCCTCCACACCAGCACTGCTGCCTCCATACAACAGACAGAAGCGCTTCTGTCCCCCCTCAACTGAGTGACTCCGGCTGGTGTTGGTGTCAGACCCCACATCAGCAACCCCACGCTGAGGCGGGCCCTGGACCCTCTCTGAGCGCCCCTGTCCACCACCCCGGCCCTGGTGGGCCTGGCACCGGAAGCTGCCTGGACGGTGACCTTGGAGCCCGGGGTCACCTGAGACCAGAGGCCTTCCTTCCCCCGCCCTGACCCTCCAGTGCTCTCGGAGGGGCCGGCTGGCCTGTAGCCCACGTCTGAATTTCCTTCACATTGCCCTGCAGGGAAGCCCATTTTGGAAGCTGCCCCAGGAGATGCATAAAGCTGTTAGGACAGCAGATTTACAGCCCATCAGTCTGTGCAGACACTGCATTGAAGAGACAAGGGGGGTGGGTCGGAAAGCAGCTTTTGGAAACAAATGGACGATTAAGGAACCCAGCAGTTTGGTGATGGGAGCCGGGCTCGGCAGCCCCCTGCCCCTACCCCCACAGCCTGTCTCCACTGACTTACGGCTCAGCCCCGATAATGGGGATAAATCAGCCGGCCACCAATTTGTCAGGGCTTCTCGGAGCTTGAGGAGGATTTCATGGGACAGCCGTGCTGAGCCATAAATTTGTTCCAGGAATAAATGTTTCCTTCCCCATGGGGCAGCCATCTGGCTTACAACTCGCCTCTCAGAGCCAAGGCCCAGACCCCTGCCAAAAGGAGTGGGGGGCCCCGGGGCCCAAAAGCCTCCAGCTCCTCCCACCTCTCCTCTGACAGAGCATCATACTTCCCCCAGGGGCCAGGCCCTGGAGGACTTCTGGGATCTCTGTGTCTCTTAGTCTCATCCCCTAGGGATTAGGACAGGTGATTGACCCTACTAGAGCTGGAAGGACTCCAGGGAGAGGTGGCTCCAAAGGCCAAGACAGGTGGAAGGGACTGCCCACGTCTTGGAGGGGCAAGCAGGCCACCATAGGGCCCCTGGGGAGGATTCCACTTCTGTCCCAGTTCTGCTTCCATTACAGCTCCCATCATAGCCTGTCTTCCTAGAGTGATGGGGAAGCAGGCAGCCTCGGCTGGAGGCACTTTTTGAACTTAAGACTGACACCCGCTGTGTCCTCTGCTCGCTGCAGGGTATGGCGGAGAGAGAGGTGGTGCAAAGGTTGAACTAGTTAATAGCTGCAGGGCAGTTCAGCAAGCACCCGCCTCTAAGGCCCAGATTCTGAAAGTATCTGCCCCCTGGCCCTGCTCCCTTGCTACTCGGCACCTGAGCCTGGAAGCCATCTCTTCAGATCTGAGTAGCCTTCTGCCATCTGAGAGTAGAGACCCCAGAGGGACCGAGGAGAGGACAGAGAAGAGAGTCTGACCAAAGCATGGTCCCTTGCTTAGGTGCTAAACCAGGCATCACCATTTACTACGCGGTGGATTTGTCTGGAAGAACCCAAGTCATCATTTCTCTGGTGCCACGTGATGGTGCTGAGGAGTAATTACCATTGATTAATTGCTTACACAGGCTGCGTGGTTTTATTCCAGTCCAATTAAAATGCAGCACACCACTCTCAGTGCGAGGGCCCGCCCACCTCCTGTGGCCCTCCTGCACATCCCCCCCTCCTTGAGGCCTGGGGGAACCTAGCCTGACCTCCCTCCTCTTGGTGGGGCTGCGCTCCGGGAACAGCGTGGGCAGAGCCTTGCAGCAGCCCTCTGAGTTAGCTGGACTCAGACGGGAGAATCTGATGGTCAGCTAGGGAGCAGTAAACTTCGTATCTGAGGTGTCCCCAGGATCCCCAGCCTTGCCCTGCCGGTGACCCTGTGAGAGCTGCCTTAGCTGTCGAGAGACGGGCACATCTGGGGTTAAGAGATCATCATGGTCCCTGTGGGCTGAGGAAGCTGATACTGAGAGATCTTGTGAAACCAGGGGCACACAGAAGTCTTGGGTGGGTGTGATTATGTGCCTGTGAGTGGGTCTGAATAGGGAACCCCAACAATGCTGTGTTCCCTACTCTGAGAATTTAGCTGCCTCCCTGCAAGGCCTGATCCCCCCTGCACCTTGCTGTCTCCTCTCCTTAGCGAAGCTAGTCTGTAGGAGGCTGGTGCAGGGTTCCCCCTCCCCGTCCTCTCGGGATCCTGGGCAGGTCTGAGGGCCAGAGAGGGAGCCTCAGATGGCAGCTGTCTGTCCCCCATACTCCCTGCTCCACTGGTACCCCAGCAGGGCCCTTGACAGGCCTGGATTGGTCATCGATTGGCTTTTATTGAGCTTTGCTTCCCCACTGCGGGCTTGCAGGCCTCCACCACCCTGGCCGCATGCCAGCCCCACCTCTGGAGCCTCCTGAGCAGCGGTATTAAATAAGATTTAGAAAGGAAAGGCTCCATGCAGTGGAACCCCAGTCCACATGGCCCGCAGCCTGCCAGGAGGAGGACCCGGGGCTCCCCCGGGAGGAAGTGCAAGGAAGGCGGGGGAGGAGGGGGCAGGGTGAGGACAGAAGAGACTGCCTCTCCTCTGCTGCTAAGCTGGCCGTGGGGTGCAGGGCATCTGAGCAGGACAGGAAATGGCCGATCCAGCAGTGCGGAGCAGAGGAAGGAGGGGGCTCCCTGCCCACTGCCCCCCGGGGTCTGTAGCCAGGGTCACCGAGGGGTCACAGAGGGTGTCTGGCTGACGTGTGTGCCCCTCCTTGCCCAAGTTCTGCAGAGGGACAACTGCAGTCGGTGTGGGCCCAGCTCGCCCTTGTTCTGAGGGTGGGGACCTGCTCTCCAGCTGACTGACTCCTTCCCACCACAAAGCCACCTGACTGGGCCACACTGAGCAGCTTCTGCAGGGACCCCGCAGGGCTCAGTGACTGAGGCCCAAGCCTGCCCTCTCTTAGAAATGGAGCGCTCCGTCTGAGGAGCAGCTCCCCCTCTTCTGGCCTTGGGCAGCCTCAGGCTTCCAGTGTCTTCTCACCCCCAGAGGCGACAGTGTCCTCTGCTCCCTGCCTGCCCACTGCCCTGTGAGCTGTGGGACCCCATAGGACTGCCCTGTCTCTGCCTCCTGGTAGGAAAGGGGCCCGAGGGCCACCCCGAGGCTCTGCATCATCCCTGACCTCCACCCCCCTGCCCCCTGAACCTGCCAGGGAAGACGCCCCACCTTCTCTCTCCAGGAGGAAGCCTGACGCTGTCGCCTGAGGCACCTTGGCTTGAGGAGTTTCTGCTCTCAGCCTGTCAGTCTGTTCCCATTCTGTCCAGGAGGCAGAGGAGCCTCCCTCCCCTCCAGCCGAGGGAAGTGGGGTGGGGTTAGGATGGGGGCCGGCTCAGGAGCCTGGGAAAGGCAGGGAACCAGAGCAGAGGGAGGCCCTGACTTGGTCTGCACTGGTAGGGGCACAGTCTGGAGAGAGGTGCTGGTGGGGGTGGCACAGAGGATAGACTGCTGGGCCAGGAATGCTGCTGGCGACATCTTCACCACTCCCTGGCAGCCTCCCCCCCAGGCTCAGAAAGTCCCTGTTGCTCATTCCAGTTCCCGGGGCCCAGGCCTCTCCTTCCAGTGGAAGGACACACACTCCTGCCACATTAGAGGCAGGAGCATGGTTTCAGCGGGTGTGGCCCAAAGTGGTTCAGTAATTCCAACTTTCATCTGCTTCTTGGTGCACCGCCCCACCATGCCCCAGGAGTCTGTGTGTAGCAGAAGGGTCACGTGGTACAACTACCATCTCTTGCAGGGGAAGAAAAGGAGACTCAGAGAAGGCATGTGACTCGACCGAGGTCACACAGCAAATTAAAGGGGGAAATGAAAGGAGTCCACAACTCCCACCTACGACCTTTCCCACTGCTCATCGCTGCCTTTGGTGTTCAGGGCCCAGGCGATGCCAAAATTCCCCTTGAAGGGCTCTAGGGCCCGGCCCCTGTGTTCTGCTACATCTAGCAAGCCTGTGTGCCTCGGTTTCTTCGTTTGTAAAAACAGGGGTAATGTTGATCCCTTTTGAAAAGGTTGCTGTGAGGATTAGATGAGCTAGTACTTGGGTAACGTTTAATGTGGCTCCTAGTGAACATATAAGGTTTGAGCTAATAACTTCTGTCACCGCCCGCCCGAGTCCTGTGTATGTGTCCCTGGGACCCGGTGTGTGGTCCAGTCCCCGGACTCCCCCAGCCCTTTACCGCCGCCCAGCTGGAAAGCCATCTCCCTCCCTCACTCTGACAGGCCTCACTACCGGGATAATCTCCTGGCCATGGGATTGGACTTGACACGCTGTCACCCTGCATCAGCTTCTGAGCACTGCAACCCTGACAGTGCAGGCCTAGGGGAGGGAGGGAGAGGGAAGGGTGGAGGGCAGCGGCCCGGCTTCTGAGCTGGGGTCAGAGCAACCTCCTTGAGGTGCGGAGAACAGGCACCCTTGCACAGTGGCAGCCCTCCCCTCCATGGCCCAGGGCCATCATTTGGAGAGCCTCAGGAGCGCCCGTGGCCCTGTGACGGTGGGAGGGCCTGGGGAGTTCAGTGACCCTCACAGGGGGTGTGAGGGGAGGAGACAGGGACTGGGCACCACCACAGGGCCAAGGGTCTCACATGCCTGGCGTGCGTGGGAGTCGCTGGGAGTCTTGAGTTTTGATTTGCTTTCCCTGGGACCCTTAGAGCACGTCCTGATGGGCAGGTGGAGGGGTACCCTGGCACCTTTGTTCCCAGGAAGATCCCCAGTTGTTCCAGACACCTCAGAGTTTGGGAGCAGCTGGACTGGAAGTTCCCCCACCCCACGTCTGCCCTTCAGGGGCTCAGACCAGCATGATGTGACATCACCCCACACTCACTCGCCCCCAGAGCAGTGGTTCCCTCTGCCCAGAGCCCCTTTCCTGGCGTCCTTTCTGACTTCACTTGCTGAACCCCTCACCTCCCCTCTGCTGACCACACGTGCAGGTCTGGGCCCACTACGAGGAGCAGCCCGTGGAGGAGGTGATGCCTATACTGGAGGAGAAGGAGCGCTCGGCCAGCTACAAGCCAGTGTTCGTGACGGAGATCACCGACGATCTGCACTTCTACGTACAGGATGTGGAGACAGGTGAGCGCACACCCGGCCCCATTTCCACCGCCTCATGGCTCCTGGCACAGGGCCAGCCCACCTCAGGACCCCCCTGTTTGGGCAGGGGGAGGGACCCAGGCTTCCAGGGGCCTCCCTGCGTAGCTTGCGGCTGCTGCCCACCTCCCAGGCCCCTGAGCGGCGCTCTGGGCCCGAGGTCATATTCTCAGCCACAACGGAGCCGGCGAGGCTGAGCAGTCCTCTGAGGACTGGTGAGGTCACCAGTCCTGTCTGGGTGGTGCTCTGAGATTTAGGTCATTGTTTTCCTCCCAGACACCCCTGGCGGGGCTGGGCAGGAGGATCGTACCCTCGGAGCCTGTCAGGAAGCAATGGACAGATTGTCTCCATGTGGCCGGGAAGCACATGCCGGCTCTGCTCAGCGCCTCTGCCCAGCGCCTCTGCCCCTCAGCCTCCCCCAGGAGGGCAGGGTGTGGGGAGCCCGGGCTTGTCTCTGCCGGGGAGGCTTCTCCTCCTCCAGAGGTTCCTGTAAGCCCTGAGTGGTGACCAGTTGCCATGGAAACAGGTGGCGCTCTAGGGGAAGTCATCCCCAGGAAGTCTTTCTGAAGGACCCTCCTTCTCCATCCTCCCTCTTCCTCCTGCCCTCCAGTGCCGTGCACTGAATGAAGCCAGGGTCCTCTCCCCGCTGTCCCCCCTGCCCCCTGCCCTCAGCAGAGAGCTCAGGTTTCCAGAGGAGAGAGGGCAGTAGAGCCGGCTCTCACAGCAACTGCACTGGGGCCCCTCTGGCCCAGCTTCCCACCTCCACTGCCTTTACTCTGTCCATCCTGACCTCCCTCCTCTCATTTGCCACCCTGTACAGGGAAACATTTTAGTTGAGATCAGAGGAGAAAGCTTTTTAAGCTACTTCTCAGTCGAGGAAACCATGTCTTTGCAAGGCGGAGGGGGCGGGAGATGTCAGTGACATTGAGGCAGCGCCGTGGGTGGCAGGGTGCGGCTCTCCCTGCCCTCCTTGGCCCCACTCCAGAGGGTCGACAACCTTGTATCGGCCACTTCCCCACTAATGATACTGCCCAGGCAGCTGGGTTTGTGGCAATGTCACTTCACCAGGGAAACTGACCATTCTGAGCCTTGGGCTGGCTGGGCTTGAGAGGGGAGCAGAGCCAGGAGGGGCTGAGATGAGCTGCTGAGCCTGCAGGGTTAGGTTCTCTCGTGGGCAGCAGCATTTATGGTGAGAGGAGCCCGGCCACTGCCTGGGGAATGAGGCCAGGAGACCTCCAGGTCTGAAAGGTGGCCCGGGTAGGAATGAGAGCTACTCCTGAGCCCAGGAGCTGGCAAGAAGGCCCTCTGGGAGTTTGGGGAAAGGGAACTCAAAGGAGACCCTGCCCAGGCAACCCCAGCTCCCAGGCAGGCTCCACCTGGCCTCTGGGCCCTGCCAGGTAGGACTCTCTTTGAGTAAGAACAGGTGCTGGGGTCTCCAGGGGACAAAGCTTGAGGCTGAGTTCAAGGCCTTTGCCACGTAGTCTCTGTGATCTCAGAGGCTTCCTGTATCAGTTCTGCACCCTGTCTGGCTGTCAGTGACAGCTCTCAGAAGCCAGGACACTGCACCAAGTGGCAGCCAAGGCAGATAACAAGGGGAAAAAGGGAACTAGGGGGGAACCACGTATTGTGGAAAGACTGGAGGAGCAAGTGACATGCTGCGTGGCATGCTACCTGGATGGCTGTGAGCTCCAGAGAAAACCCTACCCTCCATCAAATCCATGAACAGGAGCCTGGGCACACACAGCCTCCTTTCCCTGAAACCCTTCACCCCTCTGGGAGGCAAGGACATCCTCTAGCCCTGTTTCCCTTCTCTTAATTAAAGCCTGCCTTCGGGAAGGATCTGGTGAAGTAATGAATGCATTGCCATTGGCCCTACGTGACCAGCCAGACTCTGTGTAAGGACCTCCCAGAGGGCTTTGCCTATTCGCAGAGCTGTTGCCTTGGAGCAAACTAATAATAATAATAGAGAAAGTATAACAAGATCTCATCTGTGTAGAGGAGGCTTCTAAGTCACTGAAATTTTACTGTCTGGGTAAGAAATGCAAGCGCAGGAGAACAGAGGGTTTACTGCCAGGCAGGGGAAAGGCAGCTGCTTCTATAAAGTCCCTGAAACTGTCTTGTGAAGGCCAGCGCAGGGCCCGAGTGTGGACAGGCGCAAACCTGCAGACCCCTCTTCAACACAGTGCAGTTACCAAGCACCCTGCATGGCCAGAGGTTTACTAGGTCTCAAGAGAGGTGACAGAACTGAGTGAGCTATGGTCTGTGCCCTGAAGGAGCTCACGGTGCAGTGGCAGAAACATAAACCAGACAGGGAATGGATAAGGCCCACTGTGACAAGTGTACCGATGTCTTACATGTGTTAGGCTCCTGTAACAGGGTGGCCCCGGGCCCTGAGGGTGGGGGAGGAATCCCTCGCTCCCACCACACATCTCCCTCCCCAGCACCCTCCCCCTGGAAAGCAAAGCGGTTGGAAAAAGTCTGGGTGTGGAGCTTGAATCCAAGCCAGAGGGACATGAAGGAGAAGCCACTGGGACTGATGCTTAGCAAGAGGGTGCTGACAGGATGTGGCAGGAGGGGGCCCCTGAGAAGACCTTGGGGTTGCCACACCCAGGGAAAGACAGACCAGCCGCAGGGCAGACGACCCAGGGAGAGTGGTTCAGGAAAGAAAAGGCAAGGAAGGGGTCCCACCCCACCTCGTGCAGGAGGACAGTGAGTTGGCTGGGAGGGTGGAACCACTGGCAGCGCTTGGAGGTTCAGTTCCACACGTGTCTCTGGACGCATCATGTCAGAGCAGCCACATCCGAACAGACTGAGACTGGGCCCCGCTCCTGGTATCACTCCCATCTTTCACAGCCCCGATTCTGAGGTCCTTTCCTTGTGCAGGGTCGTAGGGGACCCCCTCCTTCAGCTCCACTTTTGTTCCTGGGAGACTTGACAGAGAGTGGCTACTGTCCGTCACCACTTCTGTGGCCCAGGCCAGGGCCGGCCCTGGTAGGAACGGAGAAGGCTGGTTGGCCCTGGCCTTGCTTGGTGCCCACTTACTTTCTCCACCTCCTAAACCAAAGCCCAGGAACATTCCCTGCGCATCCCCAGCCCTGGCCAGTAGATTGGAGAGCCAAGACTGGAAGGCTAGGTGCCTCTTAGGCCTGAAATGTCTGCAAAATATTGTGAACCTCCTCGAGCAGGGACCAAAGAGAACTTCTCTGCAGGATGGGGGCAAGCCAGTGGTGTGGGCACCCTGCAGCAGTCCACATCCTGCCCACTCCCCGGGTGAGTCTTCCACCCAGCCCCATCTAGAGATGAGCCTCCAGGGAATGTGGCACCCAGGTCTCACTCCCTCTTCCTCGCCACAGGCACCCAGCTGGAGAAGTTGATGGAGAACATGCGCAATGACATTGCCAGCCACCCTCCCGTCGAGGGCTCCTACGCCCCCCGCCGGGGCGAATTCTGCATCGCCAAGTTTGTAGATGGAGAATGGTAAGCCACCTGGACCCGAGCAAGGCAGAGTCTTAAGCAGGAGCAAGAAGAGATCTGTCCCCAGGGCACCAGCCTGCAGAAGCACCAGCCAGACTTGAGGCATTCACCGTATTGGCCTGCTTTCCACTGAGTGGTCGCTCTTGACCCCGGCCAGCTCTCCAGAGTGGTCCTCTATGTTGCCCATTTGCAACCTGCGCTGTAACCCACAGTTTTTCTGCAGTCGGTCTCTGGGGTACAGGAGTATCCCTTCTCCTCTCTTCTGGGCTCTTCTCTTGGGGGTGCCCTGGCTGGCTGCAGCTCCCAGCACCCCATTACCCTGCACACAAAAGACGATGTCAGGAGAGGGCAGGGGTGGTGAGGGGGGGGTCGCTGGTTCCTGTGAGCCCAGACCGGCCACTACCTTCCACCCTAACTGTCTGGTACAGGAGTAGCAGCACTCCCAGGCTGCAGGAAGGTCACTTACATCTGATCTACCCAGGATAGGGCCCATGGCCTTCCCAGGGTGACGAAGTGACTTGGATGCATTCCCTGCTGCGGCCTCCCAGACAGATCTGCCGGCTAATTACAGCTGCTGTTTAGTGTGCTGGGTTTAAACAGCAGACATCAATCTAGTCATTAGTCTTGTTGCTTTATGCCCCAAGGACACATTAATCTGCTCCACATGCTCCCCTCTCCCTCCCTCTGCTCCCAGCTATGCTCTGATTCCATTAGATGGGGTCCCGGTGGAGTCCGAAAACTGCCCCCCTGTGACACCCATGGGTGTTCATTCTGAGCCCTGGGCGGGGAAACACTGCACCCCTTGGCCTGCCATCTCTGAGGCTCCGGGGAGTCCAGGCTCCTCGGGGCTGTCCCTTGAGCTCTGCCTGTGATGCCATTGCAGGTACCGCGCCCGAGTGGAGAAAGTCGAGTCTCCTGCCAAAGTACACGTCTTCTACATCGACTACGGCAACGTGAGTGCGGGGTTGGAGGTGGCCGAGCAGCACGGGAGGGGCCCCTCAACACACCAGCCCCTAGGTCAAGTCCATCTGAGCTTTAGACCTCCCTCCCCCTCCCTCCCTGACAGATGGGGACCCTGTGGGCCTCTCTGCTGCCCGTCTGAAAGGCCCGAGTCCTGAGGGACTGGACAACACCAGCGTCTTTGCTCAGAGGCCTGTGAGCACTGAGCGGTCTCCTGTCCAGGCCCAGTCACAGCCCCGGTTTCTCTCCTGCCCAAACTCTGAAGAGGGGGTCGTGAAGTCCTGCCCTCTACACCCCGTCTCCTGGTCCACACGGGGCCTGGATGCTGATCCCCATGGCATCCCAAACCAGGCTTGCTGAGAAGGGACTGGTACCCCCAGGAGAAATGCCCCTTGGACTGGGCCTGGGAGTGTGTTGACCACCATTTCCCACGGCAAGCAGGAGAGAAAGCTGTCCTTCAGAGCCGTGCTGTTCCTGAGGACTGGTGGGGGCGGGGGGAGCCATGAATAGAAAGCCCAGAGCTGGGTGGTGCTCCCAGCCCACCGCCCAGGAATACACACAGGAGAAGGTCTTGCTAACTGGTGTTGCCCTGCACACCTAGGCCAGGACCAGGGGCAGGCAAGGACTGCCAGGACCCTGATCTTAGAGTGCTCTCCCAGCCAGGCACCCCCTGCCTGCCAACCCCGCCCCAGCCTGTGGGGAAGTAGTCAGGGAGCCCGTGTCATGGTGGGAAGGCATTGGGGAAAGTGGAGACAGCAGTGAGAGTCCAGGGATCAGGTGGGCTGTGTCAGTGGGAGCCACCAGGTGTCCCACCACCAGGCCCCGCCTCCTCGGCTTTGCTGACCCTGCAGGCCTGTGCACGTGGCCACGTGGAAACGGGTCTTGGGTGTAGGAGGGGACTGAGTTAGAGTGCTCAGGGGCCTGGCCACATGAGTTGTCCCCGGAGAGCAAGGGGGCTTCCAGTGCGTGACGCCGCTGGCCCGGTGTGTCCTCTCCAGAGGGAGATCCTACCGTCCACCCGCCTGGGCACCCTGCCGCCTGCCTTCAGCACCCGCGTGCTACCAGCTCAAGCCACGGAGTATGCCTTTGCCTTCATCCAGGTGCCCCAAGATGTGAGTCTCCACCCCTTTCTTCCTCCCAAAGGGGACCGTCCCCTGACACATGACCACTGCTGTGGCCCCAGCACTACCCCCCGGAACTAAATGCAAAGCCGTCCTGAGTCCTACCCCCCACCCCCTTGCCCACTCTCACGGGGCTACACCCCTACCGTGGCCCCGGCTTGGGGCCTCTGTCTTTATTTAGCCTGCTGGCCGCTGGGCTACAGTTGTCTCCCAATACTCCTTCCAGTCTCAGACGGTGCCACCAGAACTGACCTCAAACAGATCTGACCCGGTCACACCTCTGCCAGAAATCCTCTGCTAGGGCCGCCGTGGCTGATGGGAGGGGGTGGAGACAGTGATGACGGGTCTGTTAATCACGGGGGAGAGGGGCGTGGCCAGGGAGGTCCAGGTCAAGGCAAGGCGGCCTTGGAGCCATGCGCAGGGTTGGGGAGGGGAACCTGATAGGGCAGGGCACACTGGGTGAAGACTAGTCTGCCAGCTATAGGCAGTGGCAGGAGGTGAGTCGGGCCCTTGTCTGCCCTGGCAGGGAAGTGATTCTTTGTATCGTAGGTGGGAGGGGTCCGGGCACGGGGCAGGCAGAGCTGAGCGGGGAGTGAGGTGATGCTGGCACGTCTAGGCAGACGTCCTGGAGGTCCGGGACCTGGGGCCGTCGTAGCTCTTGGCTGGCACAAGCCTCTCCCGCTGACCTGGGTGTGTGCCCGCCGCAGGAGGATGCTCGGACCGACGCGGTGGACAGCGTGGTGCGGGACATCCAGAACACGCAGTGCCTGCTCAACGTGGAGCACCTGAGCGCCGGCTGCCCGCACGTCACCTTGCAGTTCGCTGACTCCAAGGGGGACGTGGGGCTGGGCTTGGTGAAAGAGGGGCTGGTCATGGTGGAGGTGCGCAAGGAGAAGCAATTCCAGAAAGTGGTACGTGCTGTGGGGGCGGGACAAAAATGGTCCGTGCTGTGAGGGTGGAGCGGCCCCTGGCGTCCTCTGCCACCGCCAGCGTCCCAGAGGAGGGTGGGTGCCCCGGGAGCCAGTGAGGGAGCAGGGACCCACCATCCTGCTGATCCTGCAGGGGAAAGATAATGGATTTGAGGTTGTTGGGGTTTTTAAAAAAAGTTAATTACTTCCCAAATTAATTGGCTGCTGGTTTGGCTGAAAACTGCAGCTGCAAACTGGAGCAGAAAGTTTCCCTTTGCCCATCCCCCCACCCCCCCACCCCACCCCCCGCCCGGTGACAGGCCAGGAAGCTGTGCCGGGGTGGCGCGGAGAGGGTCACAGCCCGGCGTGCTGTCTCTCTGTCCTCACGTCCTCCTCTCCAAGCCCATCAGCAGCTCCCAGCACTCAGTGCTGCCTGAGCCACTTACCCAAAAGACTGCCACAACCCCCTCCAGCCTGTGGGGAGAGGTCCAGAGCTTAGCACTGGACCTGAGTCCCACCTCTCTCCTTCATGAAGCATCTGGCCCTGGGGATCAACCATTGGACACTTGAGTCTCCCGTTCATGAAGTGAGGAGAGCGCGACCAGCCTAACTACTCCCGAGGGTGGCCCACGAGGATGGGGGCTGCCAGCTGGGGAGTCACCTTGCACAGCTCAGTGGTAGATCATTAGAGCCAGGCTTCTCCCACTCAGCACTGTGCCCATCCCTGTTCCCCAGCCTCTCCCCACGACATGCCAGCCTCCAGGGACAGGCCAGGCTGATGGGAAGCTCCCCCGCCCTCCTGAGTTGGAGGGACTCAAGCGGCAGGGTTGAAACCAACCTTCTCTCTCCACTAGGCCTTGCTTCCCCCTTGTCCCTGGTCTTTTGCCTTTCCTCTCTCCCCACGTGAAGAATGGGGGTTGGTGGGTCTGTGGCTCTGGTTATGCAGGTTGATAATTCATTTGGAATAAGACTTCACTGTGGATCACTCCTGTGTCTTGTCTGGACAGGAGAGGCCTGACCCCTAGTCTCCCTGCAGTTTCTTGGATCACTCCTAGGAGTTAGCTTAAGTTTCACTATAAACCTGGAGATCTTAGTGTCCCCCATATGGAACCACCCATAATGTTTCTGGTGTCTGTGTGTGTGCTAAGTTGCTTCAGTTGTGTGCAGCCCTGCAATTCTATGGACTTCAGCCCACCAGGCTCCTCTGTTCATGGGATTCTCCAGGCAAGAATACAGTGTCAAGAAACACCTAATGTGTTTGTTCATTCACTTACTCATTCTTTCAGTAAATGTTTACTGAGGATCTGCAAATCTCTGAGTAAGGGACAACATTCCTGCCCCATGGAACTTGCATTCAAGCATGAGGAGACAAAGAATAAAGTAAATAAGTCAACAAAATTAGACATGAGATGATGAGTGCAATGGAAAGAGAGAAAGTAGAAGTAAAGGGAATCGGGAATGTGGGGGAGTGGTCGTAATTTTAAAAAGGGGATCATATGAGGTCTCGTTAAGAAGGTGATTCTTAACCAGAGGCTTGAGGGATAGGTAGCCAGGTGGACAGGTAGCCAGGTGGACAGGTAGCCAGGTGGACAGGAGAGAGAAGCATGTTTCAGGCGATTGGAACAGCCAGTACAGAGTCTGGAAACAGCAAGGAGATAGCGACTCTGCACTTGGATTTTCCTCAGAGGGAGCTGGGAACCCCTTGAGCAGGGGAGTGATGTGACCTGACCTGGGCCTCTGCCAGGCCCCTCTGGGTACTCAGCTGCAAGTACCCCCACCTTGACCATCCATCCCATTGTTTTCTTGTCCTCCCAGATCACAGAATACCTGAACGCCCAGGAGTCAGCCAAGAGCGCCAGGGTGAGTTTTCGGCTCAGGAGCCCCAGAGGGTGCTGGGAGAGGGGCTTTGGCCGTCTGGGTTCCAGCCTGTCCCGCCTCCCTGACGAGCCATTTGCTGTTTTCTCACAGCTGAACCTGTGGCGCTACGGAGACTTCCGAGCCGATGATGCAGATGAGTTTGGCTACAGCCGCTAAGGAGGGCACCGGGTCTGACCCCCAGCACCGCTCACGCCAGCACCCCTTCCTCTGCTGGGAGGGTGTTTTCAGCTCCAGACCTCAAATCGGGGGCGTAGATTGGGTCCAGCTTTGCTTCAGTGTCTGGGAATGTGTCGTAGGGCAGCATCTGGGCAGGGGGTGGGGAGAACCCTCCCAACGCTACAGCTTTCAGGGGGCAGGCATTGTGTTCCAAGAGGACAGGTGCTGCCTTCCGCTGCCTCTCCCAGCTGATTTTGTTTCCATTTGGAGGTTTGTGGGGGTTTTGTTCTTTTTTTTTAAATTGTCCTCAAATCAGGAAGAAACATGAAAGACTTTGTCCTAATGGGGGGCTTAATCCTGGCCCTGAGGCCAGCTGCCGACTGGCACCCACGTCCGTCCCAGACCGCCCTTCTCCCCAGCTCTCTGTCCAGCTGTTGATTATGTGATTTCTCTGATATGTCCGTTCTCAAATGCCAGCGTGTCCACATCTTCCCCTTTGCCTAGCCCTCCCTATTTCTGTATTTAAAGCTTTTGAGGCCCAATAAAATAGTACGTGCTGTCTGCAGCTCTTATTGGTGATGGTGGAGCCCAGAGCCCAGAATCTCGACAGCTCCAGCCAGGAGGCGACCTGGGCACTCAAATGACCCCCAAAGTCTAATCCGTGTGCCTGACCATGCTCCCTGAAAACAGCCAGTCACAGGAAGCAGGGCAGTCCTTCAGAGCAACTCCCAGGGCCTGGTGGGCATACCTGGCACCATGGCCATCGTGCAGAAGCCTGCAGGTCTTCTCTTTTGACTCATCTGCACATGACTGCTCTCAACCTCAGCAGCTCAGCATGTGGTGCCCAGGTGAGAGGTTACTGGGCCTGTCCTTTGGCCGGACCCAGCAGCGCCCCCCAAGGGGCCAGCAGGGTCTCGCTGAGGGAAGTGAGGTGAGTTCTGGCTTCCTGCTGCAGTGAAAGGAAAGGCTAATGCCCAGACAGACTGGCTCAGTGCACTGAGGTCAAGGCCCCTGGTCTCCATCCAGATCCCTCCAGTGTGTGTCCACTGGAGAACGAGGGGCTCCAAGAGGGGTCAGGGCCCAGGCCAAGGAGAGCCAGTCTCTCCAGGTTAGCTCTGCCTCTGTTTGACTTGACAGGGTGCCCGCAACCCCAGACTGCTCCTAGGCCCTGAGGGCGCACCCTAAGAGTGACTGCTGCCGTGTGTGTGGTGAGATGCCCCCGTGCTTCTCAGGGTGAGAAAGCAGGTGTGCGTGTGTTGTGGAGCTCATTGTTCCAGCACTCATGGTGTCCAGCGAACCTGCCTGTTCCGCAAACTCCAGAGCCCCATCCTTGTGGCCCTGACCTTCCTAGGGCCATGTACTCATGTGGTGGCCTGTCTTCTTGGCAGCCCCCCTTTTCTTCCCCACATTCTGATCTGGGGTGATGCTTCAAGCTGCCATGTATTAAGATTGGTCCTTTCTTTGGCCAAGTCTTTGGGGAAAGTCAGAGGAGGTGACCTTGTGGGGGGTGGGGTGATGCTTTGTGGGGCCTGGCTAGCCAGCTCTCATTCCTCAATGAGGTCCAGGTCCCCAGAAAATTCTGGCTCCTGGTAGTTCTGCCCCACACTCACTTATTCAGGCCCAGGGTTCATGTGGGGTTTTGCCCAGGACTCCCGTCTTCCTCTACTCAGGGTGACTCTAGTTAAGGGGAGAGGTGAGAGAGAAGAACCAAGGGCAGGGTGGGGAGGACTGTCACGTGCAGTGCTACAGCCAGAACCCCTGTGCCCCCTCCTCCCTGGAGGACTTGCAGGCTCTGCCTGCCTTCTCTCTGGGTTGGAGTGTCTGTGAGCCTCGGATCAGAACCTCTTCATGGTCCAATAAACCATTTCCCATGGCTCCAGACAGCCCCGGTGGGGGCCCGAGAAGGCTGCAGGAGCGCAGGTGATGAAGTCTGCCCTCTGACCTTGCCCCTAGAGAAGCTGTTCTAACCCCTGCAGGCAGGCCCACTCTCACCATGGTCTCATTTTTATCCATCGAGGAGACTGGTCAGAGAAAAGAGAATGCCCGTTTCACCCATTTCGCTCCCTTCTGGTGGGGCCCGGAGGTAGTCACTGTGTATTCACTTGAACACAGTTGGCAAAGGGGCAAGATGCCAGCCTACTCTTTTAGTGAAAGGATCTGAAATCATGTCTCTGTCTTAACAGTTTCCTTGGTTACATCTGCGCCCAAGGATAAACCCTCCCTGGTTCTCCAGCTGAAATGATGCCTGAGTCTTCCCTCTTCTTACTTTCTTGCTCCAAGGCTGATTTGGACAAAGGTCAGAGTATTCACCAGGCCAGAGGCCCTGCTGCTACTGGTTTTGGCCCCAGCTCAGAGTTCTCTTTACCACGTCAGTTGAGTTCCTGAAGTCTGTCCTGGCCAGGTCTGCCCCTCGCTGGGACTAGGGTGAGGTGAGCCAGGCACCTAAGTACAGAATTTAAGGAGGCGCTCAGAGTGTGCGGGTGCCTTGGCATATTTTCTTTTCATCCCCCATTGAGGCCAGCCAGCATCAGCACTTGCACAAATAGCACCAAAAAAAAAAACCTCCAAGGTCCTTCTCCCGCTGGAGTTGCAAAACATGCTCCTTGATGTTAGCTCATAAGCTCTGCCTCCCCATCCACCTTCCCAGTTGAGCAACAGAATTTTTTGAGCACCTGTCATTCATCCATCCATCCATCCACCAAACACAGGTTAAGACGCAGCAGCACCGGCACAGCCATGGGTCTGCTGAGTGCCAAGGCCACCTCCACAGGCCCTCGGCGTGCAGTCTAGGTACCCAGGAGGCTGCAGATGTGAAGCACCAGTAACAAGTCTCAGCAGTGGTCTCACCCCAGGACAAGGCTGAGGCCTTCGCCTAGTGTTTAGGGAGGAGTCACAGAGGAGGAGGAGGGCAGAGTCGGGCTGATGGATGGCAGGAGAGTAGCACTGCTAATCCGGGCAGGCTGGGAAGTTTCCCAGACTCAGGACTGATGCTGCAGACTCCAGGGTTTAGGTGGCCACTGGGAAGAAGTCCTAATGCCCAAGACCCCTCCCCAGCAACCCTCACCCACCTCCTCCCTGCCAGTGGGCAGGACCAGTAGAGTGGGCAGGCAGACAGTGGAGAAAGGGTTCACACGACTGCCTCCACTTTATTTATTGGTTTGATTATTTCTACGTCCCAGGAAGAGAGGCAATGGACCCCTTTTCTTGCTTGATCCCATGTTGGGAAGCAACAGGGAGGGGCTAGAGAACTGGTGCCTCAAGAGTGGTTATTGATGTCCCAATTACAAGAGGATGCTAATTTAATTTGAACCTAATTACAGTGTACTACCCTGGGTGGCATGTGTTTTAATAATTAACGTCCTTCAGATGTGTAGGAGTGTAATAATATTTACACTGGGTTGGCCAGCAGCCTGGGGAGGCGAGCTGGGGGCCCATACGCCACCCTCTCCCCGGACAGCTTGGCTGCTAGCAGGTGGGGAAGATGGCACACGAGTCCTGGTTGGCTAGGATCTTGTCAGCCTTTCCGGGGAACATGCTTGGGCCTCGTTGCCAGCCTCTTCCTTGACCCAGCAGGTCGCCCCATTCTGCGGGGAGCCAGGCTGGAAGTCTGGGAGGCATCAAAACCAGCCACGTTCACATTTCTCCCCCGCCTCACACTGTGCCACAAAGACAGGGCCGATTTCTGGCTTCCCCGGTGGCTTAGACGGTAAAGAATCTGCCTGCGATGCAGGAGACCTGGGTTCAATCCCTGGGTCAGGAAGATCCCCTGGAGAAGGGGATGGCAACCCACTCCAGTATTCTTCCCTGGAGAATTCCATGGACTGGCAGGCTGCAGTCTGTGGGGTTGCAAAAGAGTCGGACACACCTGAGCTACTAACACACACACACACACTGCCTACTTGGGCCCATCCGAAGGAAGGGCTTGTTTAGGGGAGAGGAAGGAGAACCACATGGTTTTTCTTCTCTTTTTATTGAAATACACCTTCAGAAAGGTGCACAGATTATCATTGTGCAGCTCAGATGTTCACAAAGTGAATACAGCGATATAAGCACACAAAACCTAGAACATCACCAGCCCCTCATAAGCTTGCCCTTCAGTCACTATCTCCCCCAAAGGCAACCCTCTGTTTCATCCCAGTGGATGAGCTTTGACTGTGTTGTTGCATGTTTGTTTTTTGTTTTTTGCCTGGTTTTGATTTTTTATGTGAGTGGAGTCCTGCAGTATGTGTCCTCATGTGCCTGCCTGCTCTCGCTCAGCTCATCTGGGAGTTTCATCCTGGTTACGTTAGCTGTGGTGTGTGCGTCTCAATTCTGTATGCTCTGTTGTCTGAAGATACCACTCTTTGGTGGTTATAAAGGAGTCAGATGCTCAGCAATCTGCTAGAGCCAGAGCTCTGCCAGTCCCCAGAGGGAAATCTGCTCGTCCTCATTATGCAACTGGGGGACGGGAGGCGACATGTTAGAGAAAGAGGAGCACAATGGTGGGGCAGGGCCGGTCCAGAGCAGTGTGGTTGCCAGTGTGGCTCCCATGCCCAGCCTCTCAGAGCACTCAGCAGTAGGGAAAGGTTCTATTAGCAAATTCTAGATGCCAAGCAGAAAAACCAGGGGTTTGAGAGAGATTGGGAGGGAGCTTCGGTGTCTATACCCAGACGTTGCCCTAGGCCAGTGCTTCTCTTAAGTGTGGCTGGCAGACCAGCGATCTCAGAATCACCCAGGTTGCTTGCTAAAATGCAGCGTCCAAGAACAGTGCCAGGTTGCTATTGGGAATGGGGGTGAGGTGAGTGAGCTCATATATCATCGCAGGAAGACAGTGACTAACATAACATTTGAAGTTGATAAAACAAGAACTGGTCTATTGTTTAGCAATAAGATGGTAATCAGCGAAAGATCTAAAATAGATGATGAAAAGTGGTTGCCTGCCTGTAGGTAGTATTACTGGGAGTGGGGTGTGTACCTTCTTATTAATCTCTGTGTACTATCTTTTCATCATGGATAAGCATTTCTCACCCTCTCTTTTTAATTCACTCTCAGGTAAATACACATGTATCACTTCTCACTCCAGTCCTCAATTCCTGTGGGCCAGGGCCTGGGAATCTGCACTTTTGATGAGCTTCCTAGGTGACTCTTGAATTCTCAAGTTCAAGAATTAGTTATCACTGTCCAAACTCATAAGACAAAGTAATTCACCCAAGGTCACCCAGTTTATTAATGGCAGGGCCAGAAATAGAAAACAAGTGCCCTGACCCAGGCCTGTGATTTTTCTCGACATCATGGCTTTCACCTTGGTGGCTGCCTGTCTCAGTGGTCCTGGCTGTCAGAGGCCTGGGGGCAAGCTGGGGACCCAGCTCAGCTGAGGGAGGCCAGAAGCCCAGCACTTATAACTGCGGTGTGTTTATAACACCTACTGCTTGCACACAGTTGCTGCTCATGTGCCCTGCCAGCATTAGTGTCTGAGTTGTTTTCTCAGAAGGGGAGCCATCCAGAGCCCCCTGAACATCTAGGCCTTCAGCATCTACTGAGCACCTGCCAATTCCAGGCACTGTTTTAAGGGCTACAATAAAAAGAGTACTAAGCCCTAGCCTTGTGGAGCTTACAGTCTAGAGGACAGTAGGTCCTGGATGATAGACTTAGCTAACTTCACCGAGGTAGAGGTCTTACAGGTGCTGTGGTGGTCACTTGTCAGGTTGACTGAGTGCATGCCTCGTGTGCCAGCTATTCCCTCCTGGTCTGGGGCCAGGGGCTGCTTGCACAAGTAAGAACCCCCACCAGGAGTCATGTGCAGGAGTGGTCACTGCAGTTTTGTTCCTATTTCAAATCACTGGGCACAACAGACACCGCCAAGGCATATGTGTACCACCGAGCATTATTCAGCAATGAAAATGAGTGAATTGTGGTAACAACATGGATAAACTTTGGAAACAAAGCAAGCACTTCTCAGAGGACTTCCTACCATATAATGCCATTATTCTAAAGTTCAAAACTCAAGTGATACATTGCTTACATGGGTGAGTATGTTAAGTGATCATAAGATTTATGGAATGTTTTTAAGAGTATAAAGGGACACTTCTTCCATTTGGACCACCAGTGTAAACCGGCACTTTATTGAGAAGTCTGGGACACACTGACACCTTTAATGTTACGTAATAAAATAAAACACCAAAACAGGGATGAGAAACAGAAGTCTGGATAGCGATCACTTCCAGAGGGGGCAGGGAACCCCGGTGGTGGGATGAAGAAGGATGTCAGAGATGTAAGCTACTGGGAATGTCCCAGGCCTTGGTCGGGGATGTAGGTTCATAGATGTTATTAATGAGGTGGCATGGGAGCTCAAAAGAGAGAAAGCTGTATTTGTTCCTGAAAGTTAGGTGGCGTCATGGTGGGAGAAACCTCAAAAAGGAGCACTTCCCTCTGCCAGGGAAAGTTGTGGAAGGTTTCAAGGACGAAGTGGTGGAGAGTGGGTCCAGTGAAGGCCACACACAGAGTAGAGAAGGCTGCCTTCCTGGATTCCAGGGTTGTATAAGGCCACAAAACTAAAGACCAACTAAGGCCCCCACCACCGCCACCAGAAAAAAGCCTGCACAAAACACCTGACTTCACAGTCCCTGGGTAACTTCAAGCTGAGATATAACTTAGAGTAACGTGTGCACATGTAATTGTACATGATGTAATTGTATATCATAAGCGTACAATTTATGGATATTTACAGGTCTATACATCCCTGAAACCACCATGACTAGAGGGTCAGCATACCCAAAGGTTCCCTACGCCCCTCCCTCCCTGCCTGCTAGGTTTTTACCTCCGTCACCAGTTTTGGCTGTTCTTGGTGCCAAAAGGCATATTTTGGTACATAGTCTTGTTCGCCAGAGTGACCAAGCACACCTAGGGCATGTCTGACTTTGCAACCCCATGGACTGTAGCCCACAGCGCTCCTCTGTCCATAGGGATTCTCCAGGCAAGAATACTGGAGTGGGTAGCCATGCCCTTCTTCCAGGGGACCTTCCCGACCGAGGAGTCGAACCCAGGTCTACATTGTAAGCGGATTCTTTACCTGCTGAGCTAACAGACAAGCCCCCCGTGTTTAAGCTTGGGGCTTAAATACGGGCAGAACCCAGGTCTCAGAGCCCAACCACAGCTGCTTCAGGACCTTGGACAAGGCCAGTGGGAGGTCTCCACCCCCGCCACGTGAGGTCTCTGCTGCCTACCTGGCAGCACAGATTAATCATTACCCCTGCTTGACGGAATCATTCTAGGTCCTGGGCCCAGCCACTGTGCTCTGGGAGCGGGTGACATTGGGGTGGTTCAGTGAGCAGACAGCCTCAATGCATAGTCATCTGGGTGCCCAGGCCTGAGAAGCCACCTCCCCCTCTACACCCAGGCAGTTCTGGATCCACATTTCTGGATCACCTGGTCTGGTACAGGCCAGGTGAGTGTGCCTGGGGACAGAGCCCATGTCCTCAGTTGTCCACGTGGAAGGAGAGGCCTGAGTCAACAGCGAATGTAAGCGGTATACTGCTAGGCTCTGGGATGTAGTCACAGGCCCAGCTCACCTGTTGGTCAGGTGTGTCTCTGAGCCTCCGAGGCTTCACGGTGGAGGATATGGCAGTTTGCACAGCAGTCCTTCCATCAGCTGCAGGCGCCCACCCTGCCTGCATCAGCACCCCAGGCTGCCCTCTGTCCAGCCTGTCCTCAGCCGGTGTGGCTCAGAGTCTGGGTTCCAAAGGATTTTTTGTGGAGCCTTAGGCTCAGCAAGCTAATTAACCTCTCGTTGTTTCCTCATCTGTCAACTGAGGATAAAAACATTAAAGTTTCTGCATCTGAAGTTGCTATCAGAATTCAGTGAGAGGTTTTCTTTTTTTTTTTATGCAGGCCCTGAGCTGACCCAGGGTTCAATAACAGCCATTGTCACCGGGCAGCAGAGACACAGCACCAGCAGCCTTTCTGTTACTTGGGTAGCCAGCGCCTGACTAAAGCGGGAATCTGTTTAGGTGAAAGGAATTCATGATGATGCTACAAAACCCAGGCACATGGAGTCATCCTGCTCATGAGAACATTGTGGAGTTCAGACCAGACAGGAGCCAGAGGTGTCTGAGGAGGGGCGGGGAGCTGAAGTCACTTGGCTGAGTCCCTGGGCTGTCTCCAGTTTGCAGTTTGCAGAGTGGCAGGAGGTGGGAGTCATGTACGCTTGGGACAGTTTGGTGCCTGGGGACTAGGCCTGCAGCCGAGTCAAGATAGCCCGCATGTACTGTACCTTTATAAAGTACTAATGACACAGCGGCCCACAGCACAGAGTACCTGACCTCATGGACTTCAGCACGTGTGTTCCCATACTCAGCTGGGCCTGAGGGATGCCACTTCCAGCCAAAACTTAATGTGGACACCTGCCCTCATACCTGAGACCTGGGCTTAGCAAGCAGAAGGAAAAGGTGGCAGTGGGGGGGGTTGGCGGTGTGGGGAGATGTCTCGGAAGCCAATATGATCAGTAGACCTAATAACCTGCCGCAGACAATGACGGCTCCCTGCTGATGTGGGTGAGTGGGGCAGGGTGCATGGAGAGGTGCTGCCCCACCGCCAGCAGGGAGCCCAGCGCCCCAGGTTACAGGGGCCTCCCTGAGCCAGAGGAGCAGCAGCTACACTTCCGTCTCAGAGCTGCCACAGGAATTCCATTCCCCATCACTCTGGTGGGGCCTGCTTCCAGGACTGGGCAGAGGCCTCGCTGGATGTGGAAGAGGGGTGCTGGGGTCTCAGGCTCCTTCTGGAGAGCAAAGCTAGGGCAGGGCTCTGCAGAGGGAGGGAGCTCTCAGGGCTCAAGCTGAGGGCACCAGGCCAGGCAGGAAATGTCAACACTCACATTGGGGCGCTTCCTAGAGTCCACCCCCCTGCACCCGCCCTCAGGTCCACTGAAATCCTGAGGTCAGAGGGGCACACTCTGGGATGCCACAGTGCATGACTGGGTTTGGGGGGGCCATTCCCACTTGACAGGTGACAGAGCCTGCAAGAGGTCAGTTATATGGGGTGTGAGAGCACCAGAAGTCGCACAGAGGCCCACCATGGTGGCCACTTACATGATCTTGTTCCCTAGGGAGGGGAGTTGTGTGGGCAGGACCTGGGTCTGGGGCTGGATTTCACACCTCCAACTGTGAACATCTGGTGAGGGCAGTTTATAGAGCGGGCTCCCCAGGGACAGCAGCACATTACTCTGGGCAGTTTGGTGGGAAGCTGGGAGCAGTGGACGCCACTGGGGACTTGCCTGGCCTCCTTGTCTCATCTGGCCTGATCTGTAAAGGGCAGCTCCCAGGGAGCAGCCCAAGGCAGAGACCTCAAATGGGGCCGTGTCTGATCAATTGATATTGGCTCCCTGGGGTGCAATGTAGAAAAGGATTCTGAGGTCATGACAGAAAGTCAACTGCAATCCATTATTGATGTCTACCAAGAGCGTAGGAAGAGAGGATGGTCATGCGTGTCCCATATATGTGCCATCTTTGTCTTGGTACTTTATGGAGAGCAGCTTCTGGAATCCTCTGACCCCATCAAAGCAAGGGACACTTCCATAACATTCTTGACAGCAGGCATTGGATTATACTAGAACAGAGGCCCGGAAACTCCCTCTCAGAGAGCGGTGCCCAACCTAGTCCGTTCTTACCCTTTTACTGTGATGTGTTCCAATTGCAAAGAATCTGTTGCAATTTAATAAACATGATTTAAGCACCTACTCTGTGCTGAGCCCTAAAGACCCACAGCTAAGTCCATCAAATTCCTTGCCCTACCAGGTGGGTATCATCTGCAGATACTTGAATCAGGTCAACTCCGACTCTTTGGAAAAGACCCTGATGCCGGAAAAGATTGAAGGCAGGAGGAAAAGGGGGCAACAGAGGACAAGATGGTTGGATGGCATCAGTGACTCCATGGACATGAGTTTGAGCAAACTGAGAGATAGTGAAGCACAGGGAAACCTGGCATGCTGCAGTCCATGGGGTCGCAAAGAGTCAGACACGACTAAGTGACTGAACAACAGCTACTGCAAGACCAATTTTCATGGGGAGGGAGCTCTTTAGCAGTGGGAAGAGGTGAGGCCCCACACCTGGAAGGTTTGAGCTATGGGCCTCTCTGAAGACCAACCTTCCATTTTCCACTTGTGGGGGTGGGGGGTAGGGCCTTCAGGTCAGCAGGCCCAGAACAGCACTTCTCAAACTTGAACATGCTTGTGACACATCTGGGGGTCTTATTAAAATGCAGGTTCTGATCCAGTCAGTCTGGGGCAAGGTCAAAAGTCTGCATTCCTCACAAGCTCCCAGGAGATGCTGAGGCAGTAGGATCTGAGGGGACTAAGCCCTCCCCACCCCCAGAGCTGCCTCGTCCCCACAGAGGCCACTAGTGAGGTGACCAAAGCCTGACTTCAGGGGCAGGGAGAGAACACGATTCATGTTACCTAGAAGCAGAAATCTGAGGGAAGGAGCCACACCCCTGCACGGCTCTGCAGGACAAACTGACCTAGGGAAGACTCTACCCTAGGAGTGCCAGGGACAATGCTGAGGGTGCTGGTGGGCCCCTCTAGATTGGACAGCCCCACTATGATCATGATGTCGGTAACAGCCAGCCACCCATGTGCCCGGCACTGGGCTACACACTGATGGGTAGATCCTAAAAAGGAGGGACTTCTGGTCTCCATGACAGAGACTCTAGAAGACAAGCCATGCATTATTCATCTGTGTCTCCCTATGCCCAGCATAGTGTCTCAGTAGCAGGTATTTGATAAATGGTTAATGAATGAATGACTAAAGTGCAGCTCAGCCCAGGCAGAGGGTACTGTATGGGACCACATCCAGAAGGAAGATGGGAAACAAGGTCAGAACCCCCAGGATGCCATATCAACCCCCGTTACCTTCTCACTAGGCCCTGGCAGGATTCACTCTGAACAAGGTGGCCTGGGAGTCTGTGACCAGCCTTAACTTGTTGTTTAGTTGCTAAGTCGTGTCCGACTCTTCACGACGCCATGGACTGTAGCCCACCAGGCTCTTCCGTCCATGAGATTCTCCAGGCAAGAATAATGGAGTGGGTTGCCATTTCTCTCTCCAGGGGATCTTCCTGACCCAAGGATTGAACCCACATCTCCTGCATTGGCAGGTGGCTTCTTTACCACTGAGCCACCTGGGAAGCCCTGACCAGCCTTTACTTGTTGAAAAAAGGGAAATCTGTATTGCTCCAGGTTGACGATTCCCGAGTTCTTTTGGAAAAATTTTTCTTTTGGGAAAATTCTGGATCTAGATCCACCATGCTGAGGGAGCAGGGCAGGACCAGGCAAAGTTTAGGGCTGGTCAGGATCCCATTATCCAAATGGTAAAATACATAGACCTCTTCTCTTGTGCCAGCTCTGTGCCAAGCGTATCACATGCTTGCATCCCAAGGCCACCTTGCTGTGGTCCAAGGTCGTATCCTGGTCCAAGGGCGGAGACCAAGGTAAGACTTAACCCAGGCAACCATGCTCAGACTCAGGAGACAGCGTCCTCTAGGTGTCAAGGTGTGGCAGTTGGGAGGCAGGACCTGGAGGTAGACAGGCGGATGCAGTAGGGTGATGGTAGTCCACACCCTGTTGTCAGTGAGAAGCAGCCAGGAGGAGGCCATGAGTGGTGGTTCTTCCAAGCTACTGGCTTGCAAGCAGTGGTCTGGTTTGTGCAGAAGCTTCTCTGTGCCTTCGGCATCAAAATTCCATGGAGCCTCAGAATGGATACTCATTGTCCCATTTTACAGATGAAAGAAACTGAGAACCAGGGAGAGGAAGTGACTTGTCCTGAGTTGCTGAACTAGTTAGCTGCAGGGCCAGAGGTGGGACCCGATGTCCAGCATTCTGCATGTGTGCCCATACCCCCTCCCCTCCACCAGCCACCATCTCTCCCACTCGCCGTGTTTCCACCCTGGATCCGGGTGCCCTGACCACCTCCCATCCCCATCTGCAGATGAGTGCTCCACCTGGGCCCATGCACACACGTGGCTGGTCACGTGCAGGTGTTCACCTGTGCCAGGCGGAGCTATGGAAGAGCCGCCAAGGCTCATAGGCACAGTGGCACATCTGGACACCTCATCCCTTGAAGACATCTTGGACCCCACTCAAGTCAAGCAGAGGAAGGTAACAGGTACAGGGGTGGGGGCCGCACCTTGATCCATCCAGCACAGGGGGGCCTGACCCACCCAACCACAGCGCGGTGCTCTGGGAGGCTGGGCCACTCTCAGAATGCAGTCTCCACCGGGCCCTGGTATTCCTGGGTTGGCCCTTGACCCCAGCCCCAGAGAGGCCCACCATCTGCTGGTTCCTCCTCCAGACCCCCAGACTCCACCCCAGCTCTCTGTGCACTTCTGGTATTGTTCTGCCTCTCCCCTCTCTCACCATATTCTTCACCTCTGCCCCGGAACGGAACGGTGATGCAGGCAACTCCCACTCCCAACTCTCAGTAACCCCTCCCATCCATCAGAGTGACAGAGACACAAGTGATTAGAGGAGTTCTAAAAATATGGTTCCCAGATCAGCAGCAGCTGCAGCATTTGGGAACTGGTCAAAAATGCCAGTTCTCAGGCCCGGACATAGACCAACTGGCCGAAAGGCAGAGCCCAGCAGGGGATTATGATGGAAGACAAAGCCTGCTCTTTGCAGAGAGGAGGTGGGCAACCAGGATTTTCTGCAGGGGCCTGGGGCAGTCATGCTTCTCTCAAAGTAAGTACTCCTGTGAGTTATCCAGTGGGGCAGGAACTCAGGCCAAGGGATTTGATGTGGAAAAGATCAAAGTTCTCAAGAGGAAGCTTTATGGGATATGGGTTCTGCATACAGCGAGGGGACAGACCCATGAGCCACATAGATCGGGTGGATGGGGCTGAGACAGAACCAGTTCCCTTGGCTACATTCCACAGGCAGGGGACAGAGAGGTGGGGTACACACTGCACCTTCCCTCTGATCAGATGGGAGGGATGCAGCCCCTCCCTACTTCCTGCCTTCCTGGAGGACTTCAAATGAGTATGAACCTGCATCCTGCCACACTCCCAATTGTGGCATCACATGGAGCCTGAGGTTGTTTGATGGCATTTTGGGGTGCCACAGAACCTTGCCTCCATGCAGTGATGGCTGTTATTTATGCCCAGGCCTTGCTCTGATCTCAGGGAGAATATATCATCATAAATTGGCATGCCATGGCAAACAATTAAAAGAGAAAAATAAACCTCCGTGCAATCTCAGGGTGCTTGGAAAAGAGGAATTACAAGGTGGTGGCATGAAAAAATTATATAAAAATCTATTTTTACATCACAATAATGTGCTTTTATACGGGTAGTAATTTCTGGATGTGCAATAAAGTGGCTTTTACATCAGGCAGAATCAGAGTTTATAGGCAATCGGTGCTTTTATCTGGGAAAATATAACTCACCCGTCCCCACATCATCCATCCTGCAGGCAGCAGGCCTCATCTTCCCCAGCACCATTGGTACTGAGGAAATAGTTATGCAATTAAAGTGTCATCTCTCTACCTCCCTGCCCCCACCATGATCTCCCAACAACATCTTCCAGCTTCTGTCATTGACTCCTTCCCAAAGATGGGACAAGCCAAGGGTCCAGGAGAAGGGAGTGGTGGGCCCCAACAGATGCTGACCACTGTCTCCATTGGGCCAGAAAGGAGCCCGGTGCTTAGAGAAAACACCCCAGGACCAGTAAGCCCTCCACAGACACCGAGGGTCTGCTATGTTGTTGTTTAGTCACTCAGTCGTGTCTGACTCTGTGGCCCCATGGACTGCAGCACACCAGGCTTCCCTGTCCTTCACTATCTCCCAGAGCTTGCACAAACTCATGTCCATTGAGTTGGTTGGTGATGCCATCCAATCATCTCGTCCTCTGTCGTCCCCTTCTCCTCCTGCCTTCAATCTCTCCCAGCATCAGAGTCTTTTCTAATAAGTCGATTCTTTGCATCACATGGCCAAAATATTGGAGCTTCAACTTCAGCATCAGTCCTTCCAATGAATATATTCAGGATTGATTTCCTTTAGGATTGACTGGTTTGATCTCCTTGTAGTCCAAGGGACTCTCAAGAGTCTTCTCCAACACCACAGTTCAAAAGCATCAATTTTTTGGCGCTCAGCTTTCTTTATAGTCCAACTCTCACATCCATACATGACCACTGGAAAAACCATAGCCTTGACTAGACAGACCTTTGTTGGCAAAGTAATGTCTCTGCTTTTTAATATGCTGTCTAGGTTTGTCATAGCTTTTCTTACAAGGATCAAGTGTCTTTTAATTTCATGGCTGTAGTCACCATCTGCAGTGATTTTGGAGTCCAAGAAAATAAAGGATCTGCTATGGCCCTGTGCTAAGAACCTAGGACCCTGCACCTGACTTGGAGAGCTCACAATCTTGTGACAGTTAGGATGCGTGCAGGGAGGTGAAAGCTAGGGCAGGTAAACAAAGGAAGAGTTGCGGGTGGGGTGGGGCATGGCAGTGATGAGAGGCCGCCACTGGACAGAAGGGCAAGTGAGACAGCTGAAGGTATGAAGATAATTGTGTCCTAGAGGACAGGTCCCCGTCCAGGCAATGTCTTTATCTGGGGCATTGAGACAGGCATCTGAGAGGAGCTGGAAGCTGTCCACAAGCACAGAGTACTGAAACTGTCTTTCGGTATCATCTAGTCTAACCCAACATTCTATGGACCCTGGCAGGAAGCAGGTGACACATTCTGTTCAGTAAAGGTGTATACACAAAGGTGTATGGGCAGAGTTTAGGGAAATCAACAAGGGATGGTGCAGGACCCCAGCACTGGCAAGAGAGGGGAGTTGTTAACCATGACCTGGAGGACAAGGGGCAGGGGCAGTTAATGGAACCCTGAGAGAGTCACTGGATAAAAAAAAAATCCATCACATACGGGACCAGACTCACTATCACCTGAAAAGCTGAGTATAGAAGGAAGCTTGAAGGGAACAGGCAGATTTGGATGGGAAAGAGAGCCCACTTCCCTCTCCTCCCACCCTCCAGTCTCTGGCCAGTGCCTCCCAATGGCCATCCCCAACCAGCAGCCAGAGACTAAGGGAGCCTGTTGGTGCTGCCCAGATGGGTCAGCCTCAGGGCAGAGAGCAGAGTGGAAAAGGGCAGAGAGAAGATGTCTTTCATTTGCATCCAGCACTGGCACCTACTGGGAATTATTGGGCAGGCTGGTAATTTGGCCAAAATGTGAAAGTGAAAGTTGCTCAGTCGTGTCCGACTCTTTGCAACCCCATGATATACAGTCCATGAAATTCTGCAGGCCAGAATCCTGGAGTGGGTAGCCATTCCCTTATCCAGGGGATCTTCCCAACCCGGGGATTGAACCCAGGTCTCCCACACTGCAGGTGGATTCTTTACCAGCTGAGCCACCAGGAAAGCCCAAGAATATTGGAGCAGGTAGCCTATCCCTTCTCCAGTGGGTCATCCCGACCCAGGAATCAAACCTGGGTTTCCAATGTAGCAGTGTATCAATGACTGTGATTACTGTTTCTAGGCAGCAAATCTTTGAGTTTTTCTCTTCTCACATTTTTTAGTTCACCAGAATCTACACTCGGCATCAGCCTCGACACTCTGACCTGACACCACATAGAGAACCGATATGATATGGTGGAAAAGAATTCCATACAGTAGTATAGGTGGGCTACAGGCCAAAGTGGCTATTCTGGCAAGTGAAATGAAAGTCCTGAGGCAAACCCAGGTTCCAGCATTTCTGCTCCTGGAATGTCCCCCCCTCCAAGAAATCCTCACATGGGGACAGGTGTGAGGATGCTCGTGGCAGCATTCCTTATGGTGGGAGACAGAGGGCTGATTCCTGGGAGGCTGCTTGGGCAAAATGCACTGGCAGCAAGCCTCGGGCCCTCTGCAATAGCAAGAAAATCGCTGTTCAAAGAAACTTGTGAGAGTCTTAAAAGCAGTGCTGAGTAGAAAAAGCGAGAAAGAGAATGAGATCCATAATTCTGAAGCACTCAAATAAGATTAAAAATACATGCACATCAAAAAAAAAAAAGCCGTTTTGCAAGCACTTTTCCATTTTAGAATAGTTAGCTTTGTAAAGAGAGGGAGTGGCATTGACGGGATAAATAAACACCCTAAATCATAGAAGTCAGCAGGGACACTAGAGCCAGAACACCTGGGCTGGAAGCAAAGCAGTTTTGTTGTGTGACCTGGCATGTTACTTGGCTGCTTCATCTTTTTTCTTTCTTTTTTTTTTTTCTTGGCTGTGCTGAGTCTGGGTTTCCCAGGCGGTACTAGTGGTGAAGAATTCGTCTGCCATTGTAGAAGACATCAGAGATGTGGGTTTGATCCTTGGGTCAGGAAGTTCCCCTGGAGGAGGGAATGGCAACCCATTCCAGTATTCTTACCTGAAGAATCCCATGGACAGAGGAGCCTGGTGGGGTACAGTCCATGGGGTCATAAAGAGTTGGACACGACTTAAGCAATTTAGCAGGCAAGTGCTGGGTCTTCATTTTGGCATGTAGGATCTTTCAATTGCAACATGCAAACTCTTAGTTGTGGCATGTGGGATTTATTAATAGTTCCCTAACCGGGGACCCAGGGGTTTCTCTGATGGCTCAGCAGTAAAGAATCCTTCTCCAATGCAGGAGATGTGGGTTGGATTCCCAGGTCAGGAAGATCCCCTGGAGGAGGAAATCCCCACTCCAGTAATTCTTGCCTGGAGAATCCCATGGACAGAGGAGCCTGATGGGTTACAGTGCATAGGGTCACACAGAGTCAGTCATGACTGAGAATGCATATATCAGGGATCCAACCCAGGTCCCCTGCATTGGGAGCATGGAGTCTTGGCCACTGGACCACCAGGGAAGTTCCTGCTCCATCTTCTAAATCAGAAGAAATGGTAATACCTCGATCCTGAGGTGCATTTATGAGACTAGCTACTGGTCCAACAAGACCTGTTCTGGGCAGGAGTGTCCACAACGTGGTCGGAATATGCAGGCAGAGAGCCACTCTGGTTGCTTGGAGGTGGCCCCACAGCAGCCTTGCATGTGTGGTCAGCCACAGGGGACAGTGTCCAGAGCGCTGATAAAGTTTCTCAAAGAAGGACATGGCTCACCACCTATGGTGGGATAACAAGCCACCATTATGGATTCCTTGATTCCTTTCTCCGCCTCTTCTCCACTAAAATGCAAAATATGCCCCCTACCCCATTTTGTTGTTAGCAGTCATTAACAGTTTCTGTCATTAACTCCTGAGCTGGTTTGAATTTGTTGATAGAATTAGTTCCCTATCACCTGAAAAGCTGAGAAAAGATGGCCTTAGGGAACAAGCCATATGCGGCTGTGTTCTGACGAGCAGAATGAGCTCCTGGGGTGTGTGATTGCTAAGGGCAACCACTCAAAGTGGGTAGGATGCTAGACTGGTAGGGAGTGGGGGTGGTGCTGGGCTCTCCATGGAGGGCACCTCAGTCTAAGGGTCTAGATGGAGGCCAGAGGAGTGAAGACAAGCATCTGAGTTTTGCCAGGAACTGCCCAGCAACCCCGAGGTGTCAGTTCATACTTCCACCTCATCCAGTTGGGGCAGGGCCAGGCTTGCAGCATCTCAATGGGTGTATGCCTGAAGGTCTCCCTATTTCCCACCTTTCTCTCTTTCCCCCTTCTCCTCCAGGGGACTGCACATTCTGTAAGGTTCAGATTTCTTTAATTCAATCCCCTTTCTTCCTGGCTCTCCACTTTTTCTGGCTTTTGTGCCAGCAGGGAGGAGGAGAAGGGCTTGCTGTGAGCTTTTCCTCCACACTCAGGGCTCAGGCGCTGGCCAGACTCCTCATTTGTGCCAGGACAAGGAGGTAAGTGGGCAGCCCAGCAAAGGACAAACAGCTTCATCTAGCAGCCACGTGCCCTGTGACCCTGTCACACGGCAAACTAAGACACATCTCCACAAGGACTTGGCTGCAGCGGATTGAATAGTGTCCCCCAGAGGGTATGTCCAAGTCCAACCCCATCCCCAACAAACCTGTGAATGTGACCTTATCTGGAAAGAGTCCTTGCAGATGTCATTAAGTTTGTACTTGAGTTAAGGAGCAATTGCAGGATGAGATCATCTGGATTCAGGGTGGGCCCTAAATCTCCTTCTAGGAGAAAGGAGAGGGAGATTTGAGACAGAGACACAGGGAGAAGGCAGTGTGGGAGGGGAAAAGCACCTTCCCTCCACCCTTCTGAGTTCTTAGCTGAGAGCCCTGCACTCAAAGACAGAATTTTTAACATTTTATCGTGTTGTTCTTTTTTAATTTAAACTGTATTTTCTATGGGGGTATAGCCGATTAACAATATTGTGATAGTTTCAGGTAAACATCGAAGGACTCAGTCATATGTGTCCATTCTTCCCCAAACTCCTCTCCCATGCAGGGTGTCACATAACATTGAGCAGAGTTCCCTGTGCTATACAGTAGGTCCTTGTTAGTTGTCCATTTTAAATATAGCAGCGCGTACATGTCCATCCCATCCCTAAATATGTCCATCTCTAAATATCCCTTCCCCCATCCTTCCCCCTGACCTGCAACCATAAATTCATTTTCTAAGTCTGTGAGTCTTCAAAGACAGATTAACAAGAGAAAAGCAAATGAAAGTTTACGAAGATGTACACCTCATATTCATGAGGGCAGGAGAAGAAGGGGGTGGCAGAGGAGGAGATGGTAGGACGGCATCACTGATTCAATGGATATGAGTTTGAGCAAACTCCGGGAGATGGTGAAGTACAGGGAAGCTTGGTGTGCTGCAGTCCATGGGGTCGCAAAGAGTCAGATATGACGTAGCAACTGAACAACAGCAACAACAACAACACCTTGTGTACACAAGGGAGATACCCAGGGGGAAATGAGTAACTCCCCTGAGGCGGTTTTAGAATTCAGGATTAAATACCACTTAATGGGAAAGGGCAGCTGCTGCTGCTGCTGCTGCTAAGTCGCTTCAGTCGTGTCCAACTCTGTGCGACCCCGTAGACGGCAGCCCACCAGGCTCCACCGTCCCTGGGATTCTCCAGGCAAGAATACTGAAGTGGGTTGCCATTTCCTTCTCCAGAAAGGGCAGCAGGGAGGTCAAATAATATTTAGGAAAGATGAAAGGGGCCTCAGAAGAAGAGACAGGAGTATGGTTGTTTGTGACACAGTCTGTCTGCCTGTCATGTCACTTCTAGCTTCCGCTCCTGTGATGAGAGTCAGTCCCCCTTGGTTGATGAAACCCTTGGAGAGGGGGTTGATGACAACAGAGCTTCTTTGGGAGGCTCTGTCTTTAGGCAGATGAAGGGAGTTCAGGGAAAGCCTTTTCCTGCATTTGCTGTTTCTCAGTTGCCTACAGTTTAAAGTAATCAATACCGCAGAGAGGTATGTTTAGAGTGACATGTCCTGAACTTCTACAGGCATATTTTGGGGCTGCCCTTCAGCGAGCAGAGATTGGAGCTACACCAGCACAAACCGGGGAGCGCTGGCAGCCACCAGGAGCTAGAAGAAGCTAGGACTTCCCCCAGAACTTTCCCTTAGAGGGAACACGAGGCCCTGTGGACTTGGCAGAAACGGGAAACTGAGGCTCCAAGTCACCTCAGCCCTTCTTGGCCATGAAGGGCTGGACCCACACAGCACCAGCCGTCGCCCTGCCTGCCAGCTGATGCCCTTGCTGCGTGGTGCCCACCCCGGGACCCCCGGCTGGCCCCACCCTGCTGCCACTCCTTGGCTTCAGCCAGGGGAGAGGAGGGCAGCACGTACCCCACATTCCCCGCGGTGATTTCATGCCCCATAAAACGGGCGATCAAAAATAATAGACACACAGCAGTCTGCCCGGGGCCTGCCTACTGCAGCGGGTAGTGCTGAGGTCACTGCCTGGAAAATCAACCAGTTCCCAGCGCTGGTGGGGAGAAAGAACAGCCTCCTTCGAGAGAGGCAGGAGCTACAGAGCCCCAGCCAGTAAATAGGCTGAAAATTAGCTGCCTCTCCCCGCAGCAGCCACGCCCTCCTTTCCTGCCGCTGGGAGGTGGGTTTCCAACCTCCACATAGCTGTCTGTCCCCCCCACACAGCTGATGGGGACGGTGACTGAGAGGGGGAGAACAGGCAGAGGGGTGAGAAAGAGAAGGTGGGAGGTTCTGGGCTCCAGGGGCTCCCAGGGAATCCTAGATGGCTCTTCAACAGCTCTGAGCCTCCAGCCATCACCTTCTGAGCACCCATGTCAGAGCTGGGCACCTAAGGAGTCCTCCGGCGATAAAGGTCCTGCAGCCAGTCTGTCTGCACTGAGTGAGCACTGGGCACCAGGCTCTTCTAAGAGCCTCCAGCAGGGTCCAGCCTGTACTCCTGTGCCTCTAAAGAATGAGCTGCTGTTTTATTTTCAGGCAAAGAATAAACATTTTAACAAGGAATTGGGTGAATGAGGGTTCTGCAAACCATCCCTGTGGGGTCAGGGGCTGGGATATGGATTTATCTCAGTGATGCTGCCACTGATTAAACGCATTTCAATAATGTGTGTTTTGAAATGGAGGGGAAAGGAGAGCCCCACAGAAATATTCCTTATGTCTCCTCTCATCACACACTACATAGAGCCCCTCTTTCCCCTCCCACCTTGGGACCATGCTCCCACTCACCCAGCACTGGCTCCAGCTGACCCTGGGTTCCCCCAAATGTCTTACTTGGAGAACTGCCAAACTCTTCTAGCATTTTCCTGCCTTTAACTTCCTGTCCTCTCTAAGTCCACTCTACAGCCTAAAAAAATGTCAAGGGCTTCTCGAACAGCTTGGCCTAATCCTTCTCTGTCTGGAGCTGACCTAATCCTTCACCCACGCATCTTGCTCCTCAGGAAACTAAACACCTTGGTCGCTTCATCTCCCTGTGCCTCTACTAAAGGCAGTTCCCACTTTCCAGAACATTCCTTTCCACTTTCACTGTCTCTTGATATCCTACTACCATTCTAAAGCCCAGCTCACATGTTACCTTTATTCTCAATTCATCCCCGAGGAAAATTGGTTACTTCTCTTTCTGTCACTTTGGACAGCTTCTATCACAGTGCCTCCATTTCTCATTACAGTGACTCTCTGTGTATCTTCCCTGCCAAATGGCTAGATGCTAAGGTCCCAATCAAGAACAGTGCCTGGCACATAATAGGCATCTAATACATGCAGCCAAACTGCAGTAACCTAGCATGCAAGTGTGCTCACTCAGTCATGTCCACCTCTTTGCGACTCCATGGTCTGCAGCCTGCCAGGCACCTCTGTCCATAGAATTTTCCAGGCGAGAATAATGAAGTAGGCTGCCATTTCCTACTCCAGGGGAACTTCCCAACCCAGAGACTGAACCTGAATCTCTTCCATCTCCCACATTGGCAAGTGGATTCTTGACCACTGTGCCACCTGGGAAGTCAATAACCTATAGACCCAGGTCATAAATGACTTCTGTTGCAAGTCACTGAGGTTTTTTAAAGTGCTTTGTTACACAGCTTCATTATGCCAAGAGCTGACTGAGACAACTGGGTCCAGAGAGACTGGAGCAGTATGGGACTGAGCATGTAGCCTTGGCAGAGAGCTATTCCATAGGCAGGGTGAGTGACAGAATGCTACTGTTAGGTTAAGCTTACTGTTCCCTGGTGGCTCAGATGGTAAAGCGTCTGCCTACAATGTGAGGGACCCCGGGTTTGATCCCTGGGTTGGGAAGATCCCCTGGAGAAGGAAACAGCAACCCACTCCAGTATTCTTGCCTGGAAAATCCCATGGACAGAGGAGCCTGGTGGGCTACAGTCCATGGGATTGCAAAGAGTTGGACACGACTGAGCGACTTCACTTTCACTTTCACTTTACTGTTAATGTGGTGATAGAGAGTCAGACCTCCCAGGTTCAAGTCCTGGTTCTGCCACTTGCTGCTATGTGTGTGTCTCTGGGCAAGTGACTCATTTTCATCATCTATAAAATAGGGATGACGATAGACTCTGTCTCATGGGGTTGTTGTGAGGAACAAGTGGGTAGACGCCAAGCTCAGAGCGTAGCAGGTGGCAACGGCTCCTCAGGTTTGACAACTCGAGGTTGATGACTTGAATTTGACTAATTATAAATGATTGTCATCTGTCCCTCATTGCTGGTCCGGCTTGCTGGCCCTCTGCCTGGTTCCACACAGCAGACGCTGTATCTGTCAAGAGGACTCCACAGAAGGAGAGAGACAGCTTTTCTCTGTCATTGTCCGTGGTTCCCCTTGAACTTTGATGTTTTATGAGCGGCTGACAGCAGCCTGTGCCCTGCCTTCCGTCAGAAGAACTGAGCGTGTCTCCAGCTCCTGTCATGGACCTCTCACCGCGGAGAGAGAGTAAGTCACAGCTCAGAAAGGCAGAGGCCGATGAAAGCAAGGGATGGAGGTGGTGCTGACGGTGATGACTTCACCTTTCTGGCTCATGTGAGTCATTGTTGACCCCGCTACCAGGACCCCTAGCTTCTCGAGATGGACAAGAGTGTTGAAGTCTCCGTGTCACCTCCTTGTTTGTCACATCAGCAGACAGTCATTGTACCACACCCCAGAAAGCAGAGGACTCTGGCAAAGCCCCTGCATTCTGGAAGCTTCCAGTCTGGCTGGGGTAGCCAGACAGACACCGGAAATAGCCAAGCAAGTCAGCGCATCAGGTACTGACAGGACTCTCAAAGCTGCCCAGCAGAAGATCCCACAAGGAAGGGACACCAGAATCTTCCAGGGAATACCTGAGAAGGGCTGGAAGGATGGCAAGGGCTTAGATAAATGGAGACTAGGGTGGATGGAGGCATCTCGGGCGCCCTGCTCCAAACCTCACCCCCCCACCCCGCCATGTGGAATCTGCAACTGTCTCATTGCCCCCACAGCAGCTGTTCCCTCATGTCAGGAGGGGCGGGAGCTCACCAGAGCCTCCTTCCAGGCTCGGCTGGAAATGGTCCTCAAACGGAGACACTCCCTCCCGGGCTGCCATTTCCCAGGGCTCCCAACACCCCAAAGCCAGAAATAGGGGGCGGGGGAGGAATCAAGTCCTGCAGACATCTGGCGTCTTCAGGCTCGGGGGCTGGCGTGAACAGAGGACTCAGAGCTCCCAGGATTCCTACCCCCACTGTGGCCGCTGCAGGAGATGGGCTGATGGCAGAAAGGATGGTGGGCAGGACAGCGGAGAACAGAGGCCTGAGCTGACCTGACTGTGGCCTGGAGCAGGCCACCGCCCATCACCACATCACCATGTCCCCATCCGGCAATGGGGGGACCACCATCTTCCTTTCCCAGCAGGACCAGAGCTATGAAAGAGAAAGGCTTGGATGGGATACATGGTGGAGGTGAAGGTACAGGAGGAGGGTTGTTCATGGTAAATTTGAAGGTAGGGTAACTCTCTCCTCTTCTAGAAAGAATTCCAAGCTCGTAGACCCCTCCAACAGAAGCAGAAACCTCCAGCCCCATCTACACTCCACCACTGGCAGCCCAGAGACCAGCATAATAATAATAATAGCAAATACAGAGCATTCACTATGTGCTAAGCCCTGTTCCAAGTCCTTCACATGCATTTGCTCATTCTCCCTGTGATGTAGGTTCCATTATACTCCATTTTGCAGAAGAGGAGGCTGAAGCGCAGAGAGAAACTTATCCGAGATCACGCAGCTGGTGAGCCGCGAGGTTGAGTTTGGACCTGGCCATGTTTGTAACCCCTCTCTTTTGCTGCCTCTACTCCTCACAGGGCCTCGGAGAATCTCTTTGGCCCAGAACTGGGAAGGTGGACATGCGGCAAGTCCCCACGGTGTGCCATGAAGCAGTTTTCTCTGCGTGGTGCTCAGTAGAATCCCCCCCCCCCCCCCGCCAAGTGACTTGGGGCGGGGGTTCAGGGTGCAGGCAGGGAACAGGGACAAGTGAGACACCCTGAGGTAAACTAAATGGACTGAAACCAAGGATGCACATGGAGCTGAGAGCAAATGAGAGGCCAGAGATGGGGCTGGAAGCTGCTCTTTTTAAGATTATTTTGAAGAAAAGCAAAGAGAAGGACCTGGAGAGATGGATCGATAGGAAACAGCGTGTGGGCTCCAAGCAGGGGCCAGTGCCCTGTAGAGACCTCGGCTCCCCCATTCAGCAGCCGCAGCATCATCACCAACCTTGAGGGGAGACAGGCTGGCTGGGGAACGCGTGGGGTCGGAGATGGGTCACGAAAAGCCACTTTCTGACCAGCACAGGTAATGCTCCAGGTAAGTACCATGAGTGCCTCGGGGTGCTGGCCAGGCAGGAGCTGCAGGGGCAGCATTGGCTCAGGAATCCACTCAGGAATGGAGCTTCCCTGGTGGATCAGTGAGTAAAGAATCTGCCTTCAATGTGGGAGACCTGGGTTAGATCCCTGGGTTGGGAAGATCCCCAGGAGAAGGGAAAGGCTACCCACTCCAGTATTCTGGGCTGGAGAATTCCATGGACTGCATAGTCCATGGGGTCACAAAGAGTCGGACACGACTGAGCGACTTGCACTTTCACTTTCAGGAATGGACATTGCCAAGGACGTGAGCCCTCCCTCCTGCCTGCGGTACTGGGCTGGCAGGGAGGGGACCCTGGAAGACAGACGCAGGGCAGCACCAGGGACAATGCAGCTGGAGTGTCCTGACCTCCTCAGACATGGATGGTAGGGCCTGGGGCTCCGAGGCTCACTGGCTCCCGTGTCTGGCGGTGGATGCTGGCAGAGGCTGGGATCTCCGTCAGCACCCACACGTGGCCTTTCTCTGTGGCCTTTCTGCTCGTGAGTCAGTTTGGGCTTTTTTTTTAACAGCACGGCAGCCTCCAGGCAGTCAGACTACTCCTGTGGCAGCTGAGGGCTTCCAGAGTAAGAACTCAGTTCAGCCAGTGAAGCAGAAGCTTCATCGTTCTTTCTGACCCAGCCTTGGAAGCCACATAACGTCACTCCCACCGTTCTTGCCCAACACCATCTTGCAGCCTCGCCTGCCACAAGGGGCACTAGGGGTCAAGGGCGGGGTCGTGAATCCCCCACCTCATCTGGGAGGGCAGATAGCCTTGCGGCCATCCCAGAAACGGCAGTTGGCCACCCCTCGTAGACTTTTCATGACCTGAGCTCCCCAAAGCCCTCCCTCCCCCAGATATATCAGGGAGTGTCCCAGAGTTACTCTGTGTCGAAATGTCACGCGGGAAATTACCTCTGCGTGCAGCCAGACTAGCTTCCCAGAGCTCACAGGACAGAAAGGCTCACAGACCGGATGAAGATTCTCAAATCACATGGCTTATTAAATCAATTAAAAACGCCCCATGAGAAGCAAGGGCAAAGAGCTGGGTGAGTCAGCATGCTTAGGCTGGGGTGCCCGCGGGTGCCAGCAGCACAGTGCTGAGTCCTGACTGCCCATGTCCACATGTCCCGCTTCCCCCTGCTGCAGCAGCCTTGTCACTGATGGTGATGGGAGGATGGGTCAGGTGAGCCAAGAGGCTCTGTGCATGGCGGTGCCTGGCACCGATGCTTACTCTATCAGAGATGTGCAGAGGCAGGGCCTGTACCAATTAGCCTGGGGAGAAGCTATTCATTTTTTTTTTCTAAAGATTCAAGCCCACTTGGCACTTTATTTAGATTATTAAAGGTATTTTCCACAGTAGGAGTTAATAGAAGTTAGCATCTGGGTGATTTGAATTTACTAATTTTCCTGGGCATACACACATGGAGCCAGAATGAGTGTTGCCAACGGGTGGCCAGTTTAAGACCCTGTGAATATTGAGCATGTTGGGAGTGTCATAGATATTTAGTGTATCATGGATATCCATGCCTAACTGTTTTTTTTTAATCTTTATCTAACAGTAATACTCTAGTTTGTTCCATTCTTTGTCTCCCTATTCACATACACAGATTCTGTATACTTTAAAATATTTCACCAGCTGTTTGCTTTGATAGTCAATTTTTTTTTTTAATCAGAATTGGATATTCTTAAAAGATCCAGCCAACACATGTTGCACACATTCGTTCTGGAAAAGGCCACCCTGGGTGTCTCGGCTCAGTTCTCACATGGCTTCTGACGCATTGCTGCCTCTCGGTCCAGTCTCTGCTCTTCTGCATCTCTAGGCCCCCACTGGTGACTGTGGCTGAGGACCTCACCCCAGCCTTAGGACAGGGTCACTCTTCTCCCCTATGACTCTTCCTCTGAAATCTGGAAAGACTTGCCAACTGCCATTAAAAGTGGCTCTCCTTGGTGCCCACAGACTCTAACCTGCTCAGGGTGGGCTAGCTCCCTGACTATGCCCCATATTGCAGAGACCAGCTCTCTGCCACCCTAAAAATGTTCCATGCAGAGCTAGGTTTGACTCAACAGAAACCACCCCACTCTCAGACCTGCCTTGTTTCCTATGGGACCAGCCATACCTTTTACAGGCAACCTGAGAAGGCTGTGGTTAGCCTTGTCCTGACAAGACCATCCTGACAGTCCAGCCGCATTTTGCCAGAGCCTGATCTGTGCAGTTACTTTCCTGCATGTGGTCACCAACCATCCATCCCAGGTGAGCTGGTGAAGCCCATCCTGGTTCTGATCTAGGTCTTTCCTTCAAGAGGTGGAGAGGTGTGAGGTGGAGAGCATTGGGCCTGCCCACCTCCTCCCCCAATCACATCCCCATTTCTGCTCCTCATCTCCAATGAGCAAATGCTTCTGTTTTTTGTTTCTAGGTTTTTCAGGGTTTTTTGGCTGTGCTGGGTCTTTTTTAAGACATTCAGGCTCTTTCTTGTGGCTAGCAGTCATCTTCTAGGTGTGGCTCATGGACTCTGAAGCTCGCAGGCTCGGTAGTTGCAGTATATGGGCTTAGTTGCTCCACGGCATGTGAGATCTTAGTTCCCTGGCCAGGGACTGAGCCCACGTCCCCTTCATTGGAAGGCAGATTCTTAGCCACTGGACTACCAGGGAAGTCCAGCAGATGCTTCTGTTTAATTCAGTTGCTTATTGTGGAGCATCTACTAGGTAGTGCTGGGCAGTATTCTAGGCTCTGGTGATTCAGCAGTAAACTAAACAGGTAAAATCCCTGCCCTCATGGCCTTTGTATTCTAGTGGAGGGGACACACAAGATGCTGCATCAATATATAATACAGTGTATTAGAAGGTGCCCAGTGCAAGGTCGGGGGCTGGGCGCTAATCCAAGGGTAAAGGTGGAGATTGTGGAGGAGGGGAGTGAGGCTACCATTTTAAATATGATGGACAGTAAAGGTCTCACTGAGAAGGTGACATTTAAGTAGAATCCTGAAGTACAGGAGAGAGCTTACCATGTGAATGCTGGGAAAGGTGTTCTGGGCAGAGGAAGAAGCTGGTGCAAAGGCCTGGAGACTTTGGACAGAAACAAAGATATCTTCTAGGTTATAGATTTAAAAAAAAAAATCTCTTTGCCTCTGCAAGGGCAGGTTCTTCCAAAGATGAAACGAGGGAGGACCAATCCTCGGATCAAGCCTCCATCGGGTTAGGTCTTTGGGTCATCAAGACACCACCCACCTGACCCTCCAACAGGGAGCAGGCTGTTGTCTCACCCACATGATTACAGGACTTCCCCAAGGGCTCACTGAAGAACACAGGGACCTCTGGTCCCAAAGACAAAGCCAGGTTTCCACCCTCCAATGCAGAAATTGCTTTTAATACTAAAAGAACAATCTTCCTAACATTTCACATTTTACATCCAGTCTTTCTGATAACTTCTTTGCAATTATTTAAGTTTTTGAAGCCAGTATACCTGTGAAACTCTTTTAGGAATGATTATTACCACCCCATGTTTGCCATCAGGGCTTCCCTGATGGCTAAGATGGTAAAGAATCTGCCTGCAATGTAGGAGACCGGGATTCGATCCCTGGGTCGGGAAGATCCCCTGGAGAAGAAAATGGCAACCCACTCCAGTGTACTTGCCTGGAAAATCCCATGGATGGAGGAGCCTGGCAGGCTACAGGCCATGGGATCACAAACAGTCAGACATGACTGAGTGACTCCACCTCACTTCTTCCCTTCATTTTGCCATTTGGGAACTGAGGTTCAGAGAGGGCAATTCACACGTGCAAGGACACACAGCCAGCTTCTGTGCTGTGCCTCTTTGTCTGAAACAACTTGGCCTCTGAGCCTTGGGTGGCTCATCTGAGAGATGAGAAAGATGCTCTTTCCCAGCAGGGTGTGGGGAGGAATTAACGAAAAGTAAGATGGGTGGCACATAGCTGACACTCAGCAAATTGTTACTATTGTTACTGCTCTCACTCTGCGGTAGAAAAGGGGGCTCTGGGTCCATCAGGGGTGCCAGTCCCTGACCCCCACCTCAGTCTGCCCTGGAGGATCCCCAAGAGACACACAGGGCATTTTGTGGGGTGCAGGAAGGGGAGAGGGAGGGTCTCAGATAGGGGCTGGGCTCCTCTAGGCTCTCTGTTTTTCATCTTCCTTTTCTTCACCAGCTGCAATAATTTAACAACCCTGGGAGTGAAAAAGATAGCTGGGGAAGCAAATGCAGAATAGCTTAAATTAAAATTAAATTGAAATAAATTAAATTAAATGGGCAACTTTCTGGTGCTCATCTCTCAGGCCAAATTATTGTGGAAGCACTCAGGCTGCAGAAGAGATGGCCTTGGGGTGGATTCTAGCGCTTCCTGGCAGCCAAGCAGGGTGGCCCTGGCTGCCCACCTGCCCTGCCGGGGCTGCTTCTTCTGGCAACTCCTCCTGGTTGAGGGAGGTGCTGGAGGAGCCCAAGAAGTCAGAGGCGCAAGGCTGGCCACGCCCACCCCTGTTTCCTTCATCCTGTCTGTTTCCACCATTAGGTACCAGGTAAAGGCGAGACTTGGGCTCCCCTGGTGGCTCAGTGGTAAAGCATCCACCTGCCAAGCTGGAGATGTGGGTTGAAGCCCTGAGCTGGGAAGATCCCCTGGAGAAGGAAATGGCAACTCACTCCAATCTTCTTGCTTGGGAAATCCCAGTGACAGAGGAGCCTGGGGAGCTACAGTCCATGGGGTCGCAAAAAAGTTGGACAAAACTTAGGAACTAAGCAACAAAGGTGAGACTTGTATCCAAGACTAATGATCCCCAGCTCCAGGTCCCCTCACTGGAGGAGATGCATCTCTGATTAGCAGCAGAGGGACTTAGAACAATACCAGGTCTGCAATAAGCTTCACTCCCTGGGTTTCTAAGGCCTAACTTAGCCTGGGATGTGATGGAGCCCAGCTACTCTGCAAGGCACAGGCCCTTCAGCTGTTCCTTGTCTCCCAGGCCACCACAGGCACTTCAGACCAAAACAAACCAGAGTCCAGGCCAGGCCCAGGGCTCATGGGCTTGAGTTCCTTCAGCGTCCCATCAAATTCTACTGCCCCAGGGTCCAAGGTTAGAAGAAAATTTGCCACAAGTAGAGAGTTTCTTTCAAGTCTTGGTTCTGAGTGAAAAATTCATGTGCATTTTGCATTCTGTCTCATGGTAAACTCATGTTTATTTTAATGTGTAATGTTTTCCAGTATTTACCATTAAGTAAAACTGACATGCCCAGAGGCTGTGCCCCTTTATCCTGGTTCTTCCGGGCACAAGGCCTGGCAGTACCTGAGTGAGAACCAGCCTCCCTTACCCCTCTGCACCTCCCACCCCCAGACACCCCAGGCTGGAATCCTAGAAGATAGGAAGATCCCAACAACAAAATCGAGGGTATTTACAACATAGATGAACCTCGAAGGTTATGGTAGGTGAAAGCCAGTCAAAAAGGACAAATACTGAATGATTCCACTCCTGAGATACTTAGACCAGTGAAATTTATAGAAACAGAGAGTGGTTGCCAGGCAGCTGGAGGTGGGTATAGGGAATTATTCTTTCCTGAGTGCATGGATTCAGATTTGCAAGATAAGGAAGTTCTAGAAATGGATGGCACAACAGCATAAATGTCCTTAAAACCACTGTGTTGTTGTTTGGTTGCTCAGTCGTGTTCAACTCTTTGACACCCTATGAACTTTTGCCCAACAGGCTCCTCTGTCCATGGAATTTTCCAGGCAGGAATACTGGAATGGGTTGCCATTTCCTCCTCCAGGGGATCTTCCCAAACCAGGGACTGAACCTACATCTCCCGTGTCTCCTGCATTGGCAGGCGATTCTTTACCACTGAGCCACCAGGGAAGCCCCTAAAACCACTGTGCTGTACACTTAAACATGGTTAGGATGTTAACATTTATGTATTTTTTTAAATCACAATTTAAAAAACAAAAAATGAAAGCATCAAAGGTCTGTTACCGACCAAGGTCTCACCTCAGGTTAGGAGCAGGGCCCCGAGGCTCCCCAGGGAGGTGGTGTTAGAGGCGGCCCCCTGGCTACCTGGGTTTTCCCCAAAGTTGAGGCTGGAAAGAGACCAGGAAAGCAGGCATTCCAATCTCTGAATTTTACAGATGAGGAAATTAAGGCCTGGGGAGGGGGAGACACCTCTGCAAGCCACAGAGTCAAGAGGAACACTCCCCCCGCCCCCGAGGGGTGATTCCCGAGGGGTGATTTCCGAGGGCTGTCCTGAGCTCTCTACTGGAGATCCAGCATCTAGAAGGATGCTGAATGAGTCAAGCCAAGCCCCGCCTGCTTCCCCTCTTTAAAGGGTGCAGATAACCCTTGCCCCCTCCCTAGGCTTCAAGGAAGATGATTAATTAATTAACTTTCCTAAAGGGCTCAGTCACAGGCTAATGGGCAATAGGCCTTCTCATTGTTATTTTTAATCAGACTTTGCAATTTTATAGCTCCCATCACCCAGGGCTATCAGTGTCTCTTGAAGTTAATTAAGCCCACTAGGGATGGACTCAGAGGAAGGAGGATGGGAGGGCTGGGTTTGGGGGTGGAGGGAGGCAAATCCTGATTCCCCTCAGTGCTCAGGCCTAGGGCCCAATTTAGGGGGTGGGTGGGTGTTCTCTGCTGTGCTCCATGGTCACATGACCGAGCATGGGAGGATGCAGGGAATGGGTGGGATTGAAGGTAGCCAGGGGGTCCCCGGCTCCAGTCTCTGACTCTCACACTGGGGCAGGCCCCTGCTCTCAGTTTACCTCGCTGAGCAGTGGGGAGAATTAGGAGCTAGAGATGATTAACAGAGCTTCTCTTGCTCCATGTGACTTTCATTCTGCCAGGGGCATCCATGTGTGCAGCACCCCTTCCTCTCACTCCCCCTTTCCTCATTTCATCAGACAACAAATACCTCTTGGGTGTGTCAGGTTGTCCCTGGAGCTAGAGACAAATGAGGGGCCCAAGCATGGTCCGCTTCTCACAGAGAGGACAGTGGTCCTTGGTGGCCTGTGCTCCTGGCTGGGATGAACAGCTGTGAAGATTCTGGGGATAATGCAGACTCAGGGAGTGGGGATCCCGATGCCAGGCACTGCAACCACCACGTTGGCTGCCAGGGCCCCCAGGTAGCTCAGGAGCCCATGAAACCCACAGTGAGGGTCCCTGACCCCTTCGAGCTGGCAGCAAAGCAGGCCTAGCACATGGGGCAGAGATGGTGCCATCATCCCAAGCCCAACTGGAGCCCCCACTGTGGAAGCAGTAGCAGGAAAGAGATGCTACAGACTTAGGGTGTCTAGTACCGAACAGACTGCCAGGGAATTGGGAACCCAGGGCACAGTGGCTATGAATCCAACCATCCAGGCAGGGCCTCCAGCTCCCACACTTCCAATCAGAGCTCCATTGTCTCAGTTGCCAGACACAGCAAGTAACCCTGGAGATCACCGACAGAGAGAATCTGTGTGAACTGTGGAAATCAGGACAGCTTAGGAAAATATAAGATCCTGTGGGCAGCCAGAGGCTATGTAGCCTCTTAAAACAGGCCTTGTCACGTCAGGATGTCCAAGGATCCTGTTTCCCAGCTATGTCTACTCTGGGCAGACATAGGCCCAGCCCTTGTGCGGAGGGAGAGCTGGGAGGAGCCTTTTGTGAAGACAGCACAAGGATTCACTGAAAACCATCAGCCTGAGACCCATATGGGTTTGCTATCAACTGAATACAATCATTCTCAAAGAAAGGCAATGCCAAAGAATGCTCAAACTACTGAAAAATTGCACTCGTCTCACACTTAGTAATGTTCAAAATTCTCCAATCCAGGCTTCAACAATACATGAACTGTGAACTTCCAGATGTTCAAGCTGGTTTTAGAAAAGGCAGAGGAATCAGAGATCAAATTGCCAATATCTGGTGGATCATAGAAAAAGTAGGAGAGTTCCAGAAAAACATCTATCTCTGCTCTGTTGACTATATCAAAGCCTTTGACTGTGTGGATCACAATAAACTGTGGAAAATTCTTGAAGAGGTGGAAATACCAGACCACCTGACCTGCCTCTTGAGAAATCTGTATGCAGATCAGGAAGCAACCGTTAGAACTAGACATAGAATAACAGACTGGTTCCAAATAGGAAAAGGAGTATGTCAAGGCTGTATATTGTCACCCTGCTTATTTAACTTATATGCAGAACACATCATGAGAAACACTGGGCTGGAGGAACACAAGCTGGAATCAAGATTGTCGGGAGAAATATCAATAACCTCAGATATGCAGATGACACCACCCTTATGGCAGAAAGTGAAGAAGAACTAAAGAGCCTCTTGATGAAAGTGAGAGAGGAGAGTGAAAAAGTTGGCTTAAAGCTCAACATTCAGAAAACTAAGATCATGGCATCCGGTCCCATCACTTCTTGACAGATAGATGGGGAAACAGTGGAAACAGTGTCAGACTTTATTTTTCTGGGCTCCAAAATCACTGCAGATGGTGACTGCAGCCATGAAATTAAAAGATGCTTACTCCTTGGAAGAAAAGCTATGACCAACCTAGATAGCATATTAAAAAGCAGAGACATTACTTTGTCAACAAAGATCCACTAGTCAAGGCTATGGTTTTTCCAGTAGTCATGTATGGATGTGACAGTTGGACTATAAAGAAAGCTGAGCGCCAAAAAATTGATGCTTTTGAACTGTGGTGTCAGAGAAGACTCTTGAGAGTCCCTTGGACTGCAAGGAGATCCAACCAGTCCATCCTAAAGGAGATCAGTCCTGAATATTCATTGGAAGGACTGATGTTGAAGCTGAAAGTCCAATATTTTGGCCACCTGATGCAAAGAGCTGACTCATTTGAAAAGACCTTGATGCTGGGAAAGATTGAAGGCAGGAGGAGAAGGGAACGACAGAGGGTGAGATGGTTGGATGGCATCACTGACTCAATGAACATGAGTTTGGGTGGGCTCCGAGAGTTGGTGATGGACAGGGAGGCCTGGCGTGCTGCGGTCCATGGGGTCGCAAAGAGTCAGACATGACTGAGCGACTGTACTGAACTCAGTGAATACAATCATTCACAAAATGCTGTGGACAATAAGCAAACCAATCTGATATACAGGAATATTTTTTATTATTTAGAATTTGAGTTCATTTCAGTTACAAGCCAGTACACGAACCTAGTGACCTTAAAAATTATTAAAATAAATTGAAAGTCTCCACTGACCCAGCTCTTCTGTTCCTTCCCATGTCCAGAGTGAGCCACTATCACGATTTGGGTGTGGGTCCTTAAGATTAAGAATTTTTTTTCTACTCCGTTAGAGAGACCACACACACACAAAAATGGAAGAGTGTTTTTAAAAGTATATAAATGTGGGACTTCTCTGGTGGTCCAGTGGTTAAGACTTGGTGCCTCTACTGCAGGAGGTACAGGTTCAATCTTAATTGAGGAACTAAGATCCTGCATACCACACAGCATGGCCAAAAAACAAAAACAAAACAAATAATATATATGTATACACACACACACATATGTGCATGCTAAGTTGCTTCAGTCGTGTCTGACTCTTGGCAACCCTGTGGCCTGTAGCCTGCCAGGCTCCTCTGTCCACGGGCTTCTCCAGGCAAGAATACTGAAGTGGGTTGCCATGCTCTCCTTTGGGGGATCTTCCCCACCCAGGGATTGAATCTGTGTCTCTTGCATCTCCTACATTGGCAGGTGAAGTCTTTACCACTAGCACCACCTGGGAATCCCTATATACATATAGGAGCCCCACAAAGATATGATACTCAAAGAAATGACCAGAGCAGGCAGCTTTTATACCTTTTAGACAAAGAAACAATAAACCTGTGAAGAACTGACAAGACAAAGGAGCTTGGACTTGGGGTCATAAATTGCTGAAGAAGTAACACGGTTTGTTTTTACAGCATTCTCAGCCCTAGATTCCCTATCTCTGGTGATAAGGGTGCCTTCTGCCCTCCTGGTACAGGGAACGTATCTTTCACGTGGGAGATTTATCTCCTGCTTTTCAGAGAGATAAAGGAGGGTCAGAGTGTCCTTCTTACACCAGCTGCTTCTCAAGTTCTTTTAACTCAAAACAATCAATATGCCAAAGTGGCGTATTTGGGGGGTGACATTCTGAAACCCTTACATCTGCAACTGGCTTTTTCACTTAGTAATATTTTTCATATTTAAACATAGTTTCACATTTAAACATAGTTCATTCCTTTCGGCTGCAACGTAGTCTTCTATCCTAAGAAAATATCACATTTTATTGCTGTATATGACTTGATATTTCAAATCTACCTCAAAGATCATTCCTGTGCATGCCTGTGTGCACATGTGGGAGCGTTTCCTTACGTGTCTGTCTCTCTAGTGCCGACACAGAAGCAAAATCACTGGTTATGGGACATGAACATTTTCCATTGTATTTATTTATTCATTTGGCTGCACTGGGTCTTAGTTACATCGATCTTTGTTGCGGAATGTGGAATCTAGTCCTCTGACCAGGGATGGAGCCCAGATCCCTCCTCTGTATTGGGAGCGTGGATTCTTAGCCACTAAACATAGCTCACGGAGAAGGAAATGGCACCCCACTCCAGTACTCTTGCCTGGAAAATCCTATGGACAGAGGAGCCTGGTAGGCTTCAGTCCATGGGTTCACTAAGGGTCAGACACGACTGAGCGACTTCACTTTCACTTTTCACTTTCATGCATTGGAGAAGGAAATGGCAACCCACTCCAGTGTTCTTGCCTGGAGAATCCCAGGGACGGGGGAGCCTGGCGGGCTGCCGTCTGTGGGGTCGCACAGAGTCGGACACGACTGAAGTGACTTAGCAGCAGCAGCAAACATAGCTCAGTTGGTAAAGAATCCACCTGCAATGCTGGAGACCCTGGTTCGATTCCTGGATCAGGAAGATCCGCTGGAGAAGGGAGAGGCTACCCACTCCAGTATTCCAGGGCTTCCCTTGTGGCTCAGCTGGTAAAGAATCCGCCCGCAACGTGGGAGACCTGGGTTTGATCCCAGGGTTGGGAAGATCCCCTGGATAAGGGAAAGGCTAGGCACTCCAGTATTCTGGCCTGGAGAATTCTATGGTCTGTATGGTCCATGGGATCACAAAGAGTCAGACACGACTGAGAGACTTTCACTTCACTTCAAACCACCAGAGAAGTCCCCATTCTCCATTTTAAATAGATACTATCACACTACTCTCCAGGGTGGCTGTACCAATCCACACCCCTCGCCCAGCAGTTATATGGGCATGCCCACTTCCACACACCCTCACTAGCACTTGATATTATAAAGAAATTTTTTTCCAAGCTGGTGATTGAAAACACTGTGGAGTTTTGATTCACATTTCCTTGATCACTGCAGGAATGAACATCATTTGTTGATCAGCATTTTATTTTCTCTTCTGTGAACTGTGTACTTATATCCATTGTTCATTTGTTCTCTATTGGGTGGTTTTCCCTTTTGTTCTATTGATTTATAGATATTCTACAAATGCTAGATTTTAATTCCTTTTCTATATATTTAAAACGTTTGCCATCAATAAGTTGATTGACTTTTAAATGTGTTTATGGTATCTTGTATCCTGTAGAAATTTTAAATTTTATCTGTAAAGTTTCCTTTGTGTAGAAATTTCCTGTATGATTTGATGTGTAGATTTTTTGTGGTCTTTAAATAAGCTTTCCCTGCTGTAAAGTAAAAAAGATGATCTAAAATTTATTCTAATAATTGTAAAACTTCTTTCTGCAGTTAGGTCTTTAACTCATTTGGAGCATATTTTTATGGCAACAATGTACTCACGTATAACTACATTTCCCTGTCTCCTCTGCATATAGAGCCGCCATGGGACCCAGCTCTTGTCTCGCAGAAGCAAGCAGAATCTGGGGGGAAACTTGGGGAAAAGTTTTGCTTTTCTCTATGGGCACTGCTCTTTTCCTCTTTCTTACTTTTTTTTTCACTGCCCAGAATTCAAGGATGTTGTCCTTTTGCTAGAATTTCAGAATTTGTCAAGTTTCACAAAAAATCTGGTTGGCAGTTGAACTGGGATTTCTATCAGCTTTGAGTAACAGAGACAATGGACACTTAATGTAATAGAAATTTTAGTCTTGCCTAATAAGTAAATTCACAGGAATGCAAACCAAGCTGGTGCAAAGAGCCCATGATGTCAACATGATACTGAGCTTTTTTCCTCTCTACTGTTGTTACTGTGTGGTTTTTATGCTCTTGGACACAGGATGTGCTATACTCCCAGGGATGGTATCTTTTTTAAAAAAACAAAATTTTATTTCTTGCTTTATTTTTGCCCCGTGCTGGGTCTTCCTTGCTGCGCAGACTTTCTGTACTTGTGGAGAACAGGCGCTACTCTCTAGTTGCAGGGCACAGACTTCTCATTGTGGTGGCTTCTCTTGTTGCAGAGCATGGGCTCTAGGACATGTGTTCAGTAGTTGTGGCATACGGGTTTAGCTGCTCAGCAGCATGTGGGATCTTCCCAGACGAGGGATCGAACCTGTGTTCCCTGCGTTGGCAGGCAGATTCTTTACCACTAGACCACCAGGGAAGTCCTGGGATGGCATCTTAATAGCAACGTGAACTCTAAAGCATCTAGCATAAACCTAATAAAAAGTGTCCAAGTCCCAGGTGGAGCCTTCTCACCACGAATATGACATAGCATTCTTTTATTCAACTCTTTTCTTGCAAATTCTTCTGGAACAATCTTACTTGTTCATCAGTTCAGTTCAGTTGCTCAGTCGTGTCCTACTCTTTGCGACCCCAGGGACTGCAGCACGCCAGGCCTCCCTGTCCATCACCAACTCCCGGAGTTTACTCAAACTCATGTCCATTGAGTCGGTGATGCCATTCAGCCATCTCATCCTCTGTCGTTCCCTTCTCCTCCTGCCTTCAATCTTTCCCAGCATCAGGGCCTTTTCCAAGGAGTCAGTTCTTCACATCAAGTGACCAAAGTATTGGAGTTTCAGCTTCAGCATCAGTCCTTCCAATAAATATTCAGGACTGATCTCCTTTAGGATAGACTGGTTGGATCTCCTTGCAGTCCAAGGGACTCTCAAGAGTCTTCTCTGACACCACAGTTCAAAAGCATCAATTTTTTGGCGCTCAGCTTTCTTTGTAGTCCAACTCTCACATCTATACATGATTACTGGAAAAACCATAACCTTGACTAGTGGACCTTTGTTGACAAATTAATGTCTCCGCTTTTTAATATGCTGTCTAAGTTGGTCATAGCTTTCCTTCCAAGGAGTAAACATCTTTTAATTTCATGGCTGCAATCACCATCTGTGGACATCTATGTTAGGAGCCATTAATTTATACCAATGTGTCTAAGTACAGTCAACATCACAAGATTCTTTCTAATTTTCATTTTTGTATTTAACTTTTCTCCATCTGTGAGAACTCTGAGTTCCATCATTCTCAATATATTTGCTTATGTGATCAGTTCTCATATGTAACCAACCTCCTATTGATACTGACATATTGTAGAAAGAGAGAAAGAGAGAGATTTTCTAATGCTGTCTGCAGAGAGGGTCTGGGAATAACACAATCCAAAATCAAAGAGCACACGGAGGGCCCAGCTCTTAGGTTCTAAATACCACCATCCCCTAAAAGGAGCCAGAGTTCCTTGGAGAAGTGGCTGATTCCAAGGCTAAGGCAAGAAAAGCACAAGATGAGCCTGAAAGATCTTGAACCAGAAGGTGAGGATGTTCTCAAAACATGTCAAAGGGACACAGAGGCCAGCCTGAATGAGTGCTCACAGGTCAAGTCAGGGGCTATAGGAATATTAAATAATAATAACAATAAATTTTTGTTATTATTACTCAGTGAATAAGGTAGGAATCCATGAGCTTATGATGATAGAAAGAGAAGGAGAGACGCACAGAGAGAGGGAGAAACACAGAGACAGAGAAACAGACAGGGGTGGAGAGACAGGGTAGGGGGCAGGGAAGGATAGACATGACCAAGCTTTTCTTTATAATAGAATTCCAACTGACAAATACAGAAGGAAGGATGGAATAAGAAAATTTGGCGACCTTCATAGTAATAACAAACTCAACCAAGAAATACCAATGGGTGCTAAAACTAGTGAGTGAAATTTTAAAGAATAACACGATATTACAGAGTTCAAAATGCTTATTGATTACCAACAGGAAGAGTGGCTTTCAGTGGAGAAATCTGGCCATCACTACCTCAGCTAACAAGGTTAACATCATCAATGAGACAAATTGAAATCATGTACCACCTGCCAGGACTCAGTGAGAAGAATGTAGCATCAGTTCGGTTAACACTTCTGCCAAAGATGCATAACCTGAATCTAATCATGAGAAAACATCAGACAAATCCGAGCTGAGAGATGTCTACCAAATGATAGGACTGTGATCTTCAAAACTGTCAAGGTCCTGTAGGTAAAGAAAGACCGGGAAACTATTGTAGACTGAAGGTTACATGACAACTAAATGAAATGCATGATCTTGGATTGAATCCTTCTGATAGAAAAGACATTATTGAGAGGATCAGTGAAGCTTGGAGTCTACAAATTTGGTGGCAGTGATGTATCCATGATATTAATAGCATCCTCATTTTTCTGGTGTGTTACAGGAGAATGCCTTTGTTTGTAGGAAAGGATTCCTGAGTGACAGGGCAAGATACCAGCAACTTTCATTCAAACAGTTCAAGAAAAAGGGGAACAACAAGCAAAAACACGAAAAAGAATACACAGAAGAGAAAGCCAACAGACAAATGCAAAAAGTGGGCTATTGTATAAGACAGCTGACTGGGTGTTTTCAAAGTCACTGAGATGGAAAATAAAAAGGCAGAATTCAGAGGGAGAGCATAATTAGACAAAAGAGAGTTAAGAGACAGAAGAAACCAGTGTGGATCCTGGTTCTAACAAAACAGTTCTGAAAAGACATTTTAAAGACAATCAAGGATGCTGTACACCTGAAACTAATCCAACATTGTTAATCAACTATACTCCAAAATTTAAAAAAAGTTAAAAAAAAAGACAATCAGGGAAATCTGAATAAGGACTGAATGTTAGGTGTTACCAAGTAATTCTTGCTAATACTCTAACTGTGAAAAAGCCACTGTGATTATATAAGAAAATATTCCTTTTTCCCCAGACACACATGGAAATAAAAGAAGTTGAGGTCTGGAGTTGGCTTTAAAATACTTCAGAAAAAGGGGGTAGACCAATCAAGAGGATAAAAACCTTTGATAATTATTGAATCTGGATGTGGATGTTGTATTAGATAGCTCAGGCTGCCATAACAAAATACCACAGGGTTAAACAGCAGAAATTTATCTTTTTACAGTTGCAGAGGCTGGAAGTCCAAGGTTAAGGTGTTGGCAGATGTGACTTCTTCTGAGGCTGTTCTCCTTGGCTTGCAGGTGGTTGCCTCCTCACAGGTCGCCCTTTGGTCTGTATTGTCTGTGTCCTAGTCTCCTCTTCATATAAGGACACCAGTCATATTGAACGGGAGCTACCTATATGACTTCATTTTACCTTAATTACCTCTTTAAAGCCCCTAGCTCCAAATATGTCACATTCTGGTGTCCTGAGAGTTAGGACCTCAACATATGAATTTAGAGGGAATACAATTCAATCTCTAACAGGTGTATGGAAGTTTATTGTATCACTCTCTCTGGTGAATATTTGATTTTTCATAATAAATGTTTTTCATCATAAAAACAAATGCAGAAAAAGTAAGCAAAGAGAGTCCCCACAGATGTATCTTTCGAGGAATTTTGCTGCAGAAGACATCAGAGAAATGAGATCGTGTCTGGAGGTAAATATGAGGTAAAGAGAGTAATTTTTTCTTTAAAAATGATTCTTTTTTTTAAAAAAAAAAGTTACTTATTTTTAATTGGAGGATAATTGCTTTACAATATTGTGTTGGTTTCTGTCATACATCAACATGAATCTCCTTCTCCCTGGTGGCTCAGAAGGTAAAGCATCTGCCTACAATGCTGGAGACCTGGGTTTGATTCCTGGGTTGGGAAGATCCCCTGGAGAAGAAAACGGCAACCCACTCCAGTACTCTGGCCTGGAAAATCCCGTGGACGGAGGAGCCTGGTAGGCTACAGTCCACAGGGTCCACAAAGAGTCGGACACAACTAAGCAACTTCACTTTCTTTTCTCCTTCCCTCACTCTGTCCACAAGTCTTCTCTATGTCTGTGTCTCCATTGCTGCCCTGCAAATAGGTTCCTCAGTATCATCTTTCTAGATTCCATATATATGCATTAGTATACAATATTTGTTTTTCTCTTTGATTTACTTCACTGTGTATAATAGGGTCTAGGTTCATCCACCTCATTAGAACTGACTCAAATGCGTTCCTTTTTATGCCTGAGTAGTGTATATATGTACCACAAATTCTCTATCCTAAAATGATTCTTTTATTATGGCATATTTGTATGCTAATAGGAAGGATCCGATGTACCGATTGAGGAGAGAAGGGACAATTGCAAAAGAAAGTCTGGGAGTTGGCAAAGGGGTTGGAATATTCTGATAGGAGCAGAGGTCCTGCCCACTGCTGGGGAATGTGGAAATCCTCTGCCAATTGATTATGCTTACTCAGTGAAATAAGAAGCAGGGGCACCCACCAGTTAAGAGTGAGACTTGTGGCTGCCAAGAGGGAGAGGGGTGGGGGAGGGGAGGGTGAGGAGTCTGGGGTTGGCAGATGCAAACTGTTACACACAGGATGGATGAAAAACAAAGTCCTACTGTATAGCCCAGGGAACCATATTCAATATCCTGTGATAAACCATGATAGAAAAGAATATGAAAAGAATGTATATATGTATAACTGAGTCACTTTGCTGTATAGCAGAAATTAACACAACATTGTAAATCAACTATACTTCAATAAAACTTAAAAAGCTCAAAGAGAAAAATAAATAAAAGCCATCACAAAATTATTTTTTTTGAAAAAGAGTGAGGAAGAGTTGGAAATTTGAGGAGAGGACCGAAGATATGAACTGTTTAGCTGGAGAGTGGAGAGTGAATTGAACAAGGAAATGGAGAAGGAATGCCAAAGATTAGGGAGTCCCTCTTTGTGGGTCAGGAATATGGTTTGCAAATATTTTCCCCCAATCTATAGCTTGTCTGTTCATCCTTTTAATAAGGTTTTTCTTACAGCAACAGTTTTTAATTCCAGTGATGTCCAACTTGTTAATTGTTCTAGTTATGGAGCCTCCTTAGTTTCCTCCTAGGGTCAAGCTTAAGAAATTTTTGCTAAGCCCTAAATCCTGAAGCCTTTCGCTTACTTTTTCCCTAAAACTTTTAGTTTTACATTTTTGCAATTCCGTCTGTGATCTGTTTTGAGTTAATTAAAAACATTTTTTTTTTATTTATATTTTTGGTTGCACTGGGTCTTCATTGATGCTTGTGGGCTTTCTCTAGTTGCTGTGAGTGGGGGCTACTCTTCATTGCGGTACATGAGCTTCTCATTGCAGGAGCTTCTCTTGTGCAGCACAGGCCCTAGGTGTCCAGGTTTCAGTAACTGCAGCTTCAGTAGTTGCAGCACACGGGTTTCAGTAGTTCTGACACTCAGGCTCAGTACTTGTGGCTCGCAGGCCCTAGAGCTCATGGATTTAATAGCTGTGGTGCGCAGGCTTAGTTGCTCCATGGCATGTGGCATCGTCCTGGACCAGGGATGGAACCTGGGTCCCCTGCATTGGCAGGCGGATTTGTATCCACTGTACCAGCAGGAAAGTCTCGTTTTGAGTGTTTTTGGTATGATGTGTCAGACAGCTCAAAGTTCATTTTTTGGTCTGTACACCAGCACCAATTGTTGAAGAGGCAGTCTTTCCTTCACTGAATTGCTTTTGTATATTTGTAAAAAATTAGCCCAGTATCTTTGACTTGGGTCTATTTTTGTATTCTCTATTTTGTTCCTTTGATCTGTGTGTCTATCCCTTTGGCAATAACACATGGTACTGGTTTAGAACCTTACTATCAGGTAGGGTGATTTCTCCCAATTTACTATTCTTTTTCAAGAGTGTGTTAGCTATTCTAGGGCTCGTGTACATCCAAATAAACTTTAGAATAAGCTTGTCTATGTCTGCAAGCAAAAATCTTACTGAGATTTTGATCAAATGATAGAAATTGCATTAAACCCATAGAGCAGTTTGGAGAGAATTGACATCTTCATTATGTTGAGTCTTCCCATCTTTGAACACGGTATCCCCCCACCCCCTTAAGTATTTAGGTCTTCTTTGATTTCTTTCATCAGCATTTCATCATATTAATGGGATGTAGGTGGGGCAGACATAAGTGTGCGTCTGATGTCTTGAACTGGAAGCCTGGTGTCAATTTTCAAGTCTGATTACTAAAATATTGATGAAGACCTTGGACAACTTTGACTAAGAGGTTCAGACTTGATTGTTCTAGAGTCACTCATTGTCGCTGACACTTCCTGTGTGCTCTTGTATTCTATTCTGGGGTAATATTCTGGAGCTGGCTACCTCCTTGTAGCCAGCTCCTTGAGTTATGAGTTGCTTAAAGTTCACTACAGAGTCTTTGCCATTTGGGTTGCTATGGAGACTCCCCTTCCTTGCAGTGTGTCCTGCCACCTCTGCTCTTGCTTACTGATTCTTGGGGGTAATCACTTCTTTCCGCATGTTGGCCTCACAGCTTTATAATGCTAGTGTACAATTCAGGGGTAGTACATTCACAATATTGTGCAACATCACCACCATCTAGTTACTGGATATTTTTATTACCCCAAAAGAAAACCCCCAAACCATTTAAGCATTCACTCCCTGTTTCCCCTTCCCCTCAGCTCCTGGTAGTCACTAATATGCTGTCTGTCTCTACAGATTTGCATTTTATAATTATTTCATACAAGTGGATCATACAATATGTGACTTTTTGTGTCTGGCTTCTTTCATTTAGCATATTTTCATGGCTCATGCATATTGTAGTAGGGCTTTCCAGGTGGCTCAGTGGTAAACAATCCATCTGTCATTGCAGGAGACACAAGAGATGTGGGTTCGACCCCTGGGTTGGGAAGATCCCTTGTAGAAGGAAATGACAACCTGCTCCAGTATTCTTGCCTGGGAAATCCCATGGATAGAGGAGCCTGGTGGGCTACAGTCCATGGGGTTGCAAAGAGTCGGACACAACAGAGCATACACACACGCATGCATGCATGTTGTAGTAGGTATCAGTACTTCATTCCTTTTTAAAAGATTATTATTACTATTATTTTTGGCTGCACCATGCGGCATGTGGGATCTTAGTTCTCTGACCAGGGATCTAACCTGCAACCTCTGCACTGCAAGCATGGAGTCTTAACCTCTGGACCACCAGGGAAGTTCCAGTACTTCATTCTTTTTAACGGATGAGAAATTTCCATTGAATGGACATACTACATTTTGTTTACCCATTCACCAATTGAAGGCCCTTTCTGTTGTTTCTACTTGTGGATATTATAAATAGTGCTGCTATGGACAATCATATACAAGTTTTTGGGTAGACATATGTTTTTAATTTTCTTGAGTATATACCTAGGAGTAAAATGACTGAGTCATACAGTAATTCTATGTTTAACTATTTAAAGAACCACAAAATTGTTTTCCACGCTGCAACCATTTTACATTCCCACCAGCAATGTATAAAGGTTCAAATTTCTCTATACCCTAACTGACACTTGTCATTTTCTTTTTTCTTTCTTTCTTTTTTTTATATATAGACATCCTAGTGGATGTGAAGTGGTACCTCGTTGTGGTTTTGACTGTATTTCCCCATTGATTCATGATATTGAATTTCTTTCTATATGCTTGTTGGCCAAATGTGTATCTTCTTTTCAGAAATGTCTATTCAGCTTTTTGCCCATTTTAAAATTGGGTTGCCTTTTTGTTTTGAGTTGTAAGAGTTTTTAATATATTTTGTATAGAAGATCTTTTTCAGATTGATGATTCAGATTAAAGAACTATGTGTCTTTTTGCTTTCTTGAGCGTGTCCTTTGATGCACAAAAGTTTTGGCGAAATCCAATTTGTTAACCTTTGCTGTTAATTGCTTGTATTTTTTGTGTCATATCTGAGAAATCATTGCTAAACCCAGTCATGAAGACTTACCTTTATGTTTTCTTCTAAGAGTTTTACACCTTTAGCTCTTACTTTTAGTTCTTTCCTCCATTTTCAGTTAATTTTTATGTACTGTTTGAAGTAAGTGTAAATTTCTTTTCTGTTTTTTTGCTTGTGGATTTTCAGTTCTCCCAGTACCATTTGCTGAAGAGACCGTATTGTCTTTAGTCACTCAGTCGTGTCCACCAGGTTCCTCTGTCCATGGAATTTTCCAGGCAAAAATACTGGAGTGAGTTTTCTTTTCCTACTTTAGGTTATCTTCCTGACCCTGGGATTGAACCCAAGTCTCTTGCATCTCCTGCATTATTTCCCTATTGAATGGCCTTGGTACCCTTGTCAAAAATCAATTGACCATAGATGTGTGGCTTTATTTCTAGACTCTAATTCTATTCCATTGGTCTATGTGTCTATCCTTATGCCACCTGTTTTAATTATTGTAGCTTTGTTGTAAGTTTTGAAGCAAGCATTCTGAATCTTCCAACTTTTTGTTCTTTTTCAAGATGTCTTGGCTTTGAGGGTCTCTTGCAAACCTGCCTGAATTTTAGAATCAGTTTTTACATTTCTGGGGGAAAAAAAAGCCATTGAGATTTTGATACTGATTTTATTAAATCTGAATACTACTTGAGGAGTATTGTTATCTTAATAATATTCAATATTAAGTCTTCTGATCCGTGAATATAGATGTCTTTCCATTTATTTATGTCTTTAATCATTCAACTCAGGGCTTCCCTGTTCTCATCCATTTCACACTCGGTCTTATATAAGAGCAGCATCTGTTTTCCTTTCCCATATGCCGTTAAGGAGCTTTTCTTTTTTACTTCTTGAATTTTCACTTCACTTTTTCTGAAATTCTACCAATTGTATTAGAAATTCATTTGCGTTAATAAGATTTGGTCTGCTTAAAACTTTAACTATAAAAAGGGAAGGGTTTGTCAGTTATTACAGTTTACCGTGAAACTGTTTAACCTCCAAGTCGAAGTCTCGCCCCTTGAGGGATGAGTCGGATTGATGGAGGGGAAGAGAAATGTTAGCAAACAGAGTGCCCCAGGTGTGGCATTTGGGGTGAAGAAGGACATTGGATTGGCCGTCTGTCTCTTCCCTTTGCGTGTTTCTCCCCCTGGGCCAGAGCTTAAGCTGGTACAAAAGTCTGTTCCTTTATAGGTTCAACAGACTTTTCAAGGTCATATGTAAAACAGTTCATATGGAGAAAATACATTCTGCATTCCACAAAAGGACCAACCAACATATAAAACAGTGGGAAGTCTATCCCTTTTACTAGGAGGAACGCTCATCTGCATTCCTGGATGTGTGAGGAAGGCTCCCTTGGTAAAACTATTGGCTTTTCAACACCCCTTTACTCACTTTTCCTCCCAGGCATGAGCTCTTCTCAGCCGGGAATGAGTAAGTGAGTCTGCCTTCCTTTGGGTTTCAGTGAGTGATTCTTCTTCTTCTCAGACTGAACTGAGTCCGGAAACTTAGGTTTGATCATCAGGAAAGGTGACATCTTATTTCTCCATCTCCTTGCTGCTGTCTTTTTTTTTTTTAAAGACTTCTTTCTTTATTATTATTTTGGCTATGGTGGTTTTTTTGTTGCTGTACTCCGGCTATCTCTAGTTGCAGCAAGCAGGGGCTACTCTTCACTGCTGTGTGGGCTTCTCATCTAAGGTGGCCTCTCTTGTTGCAGAGCACAGGGTCCAGGCACTTGGGCTTCAGTAGTTGCAGCATGTGGGCTCTATAGCTGCGGCTTGTAGGCTCTAGGCCACTGGCTCAGTAGATGTGGCGCACAGGCTTACTTGCTCCATAGCATGTAGGATCTTCTCTAACCAGGGATCAAACCAGTGTTCCTTGCATTGCAAGGCGGGTTCTCAACCACTGGACCACCAAAGAAGCCCCACTGCTGTCTTATTTTTCAATTTCTCTAGAACCAAGTCAGAGAAGACAGATGCTGTTTATTGGACTTTCTCAACATCTTGTTGAAGATGGCTGGTTTTCAGTGTCCCACGACATCCTGGATCAAATCTATCTAGGAAAGGAGTCTTTGTTCTGCTTCCCAAAACTATGGCCTGGCAAGGACCCAGACATAATTAAGGTGAGTCTAAATGTGTGCACATAATCATTTATTCATAATCGCATCAGTAGAAGATCGAATGTTTCCACCTGTTCACACAGGAATTTTTATTATTTCCAAAGATTCCTTTCCCAGGCATTTCTGGACTCGCCAAGGAGTGTCCTGGCCTCATTACGAATCAGACTTCGGCATCACTCGTCCTTGCTCTGAAGCCTGCCATGGTCCTCCCCAGCTGCTGCTTTTACCAATTCCATCTCAGCCGGACAACTGCCCCTGTCTCCACTGTCCCTGTGGGTGGCGCCAGGGTTCTGTGGTTGCTGGTCTGATGGCTGGACAGAGCTGCCCCTGGGCTGAGCTGCAGCAGGTGGTGCCAGAGACCCTCGGCCATAGACTCTGGGAGGCTCTCTGGGTGGGAGGAGAGGGCTCTTTGGCGGGTACACTGGGTTAGGCTTAAGTTCTGAGTAATCCGAGTCAGTGAACCATTCATCCCAAAGCCCTCATTCTCTCCAGGGCACACTCACAGCCCAGGGTGGATGAAATAGGGCAAGTTCTAGTGCAAGCAGCCACACGGCCCCTGCTGGTGATGACCATGGCTCATCTGGCTGGCTAGGCCAAACTCCCTTCTCAAACCTGTATAGAAGCCCCCCACAGTCCCTGCCTACACTGTGGTCTCATCCAGCAGCCCCCTCTGCCAAGGCCACATATTGTGGCCATGGGTCTCAGCCCCATCTAGCACCACAGCTCAGACAAGGTCAAGTCGACTTGCTTTAGAAGGGGCCTCAGTCCTCATGTAAACGTGAGCCCAAACACATACTGGGGATGGGATGGGGTGGGGAATGTCTACCCTGGGGAACCTTACTATGTAAACAACCATCCTGCTAACTAGAGCTTTACCAGCATCCCTGATTATTCTTAATGTGAGTCTTAAAAGGCCAGATGAGAGCAAATACGGATGAGGGCATGAGACCTTCAAAGCAGGAGCCTTATTTTAGGGCTGTGTTTGGAAACGACCCTGTCTTCGGAACTGACACAAGCTGCTTCTGGAACCTCAAGTCGAGAGTGGACTTGAGATGTTTACTCTGGAATGGGGGGTCTGTGTGGGCCCTGGATCGTGGGCCCCCTGGTTCCACCTCCGGCCTGCACCAACCAGAGCCCAGGAGGGTGAGCTGGAGGCTGCATTTGAAAAGTGCCCATTCACAGCAGCTGTGGGGTTTGCCACCGGCTTACGGGGTGGGCTGAGAGAACGAGGCGTTTGGAGCGTGGGAAGGAACTTTGGGGACCCAAGGGAATTTGGGCAGGCCGTCGCCCCCAGCCCTCCTCTGGCTTGGCGCAGTCTCACTTCTGCCCCGGATGAACCCCGCCCGTCCCAAGTCAAGGGGACCGGGGCGACACCGCGCAGTGCCCCCGAGGCTCCACGAGGGGGCGCGCGAGCCCAGTGTCTGCGGCGCGATGGGCCTGCGAGGCGACAGGAGGACCGCAGAGGTGACCTGGTTCCCGCGCCTGGTGGGGCCCCTGCAAACCACGCACCTCGGGAGGATGGGCTTTACCTCGGAGGCACAGCAGGTCCTTAACAAGTTTTTGTTGATAGAGTGAGTGAGCTATGAACCCAATCACGCCGAGAATTTTGAGCTTTAACTTGCTCTATCCTACTTAATTTCACCCCCAGACAAGGATAATTCTTTTTACATATTAAAAGAGGCCTCCTGGTAGAGGGCAGTGCAAGCCCAGACGGTCTTATGCAGTCCATTTGGGGAAGAAATGATTGAAGAAGTGAGGTGGGATGGGACGGCTGGGCTGCGCTGGGGTGGGGCACGGGAGAAGTTGTCCCACTTGCCCTGTCAGCTGTTTCTGCTCAAAGGCTCAGCTAGGTTGGACCCAAACCCAGGGGAATTTCCTTGCCCTGGTTGGTCCATTTCCTGGGTGTGTTTCAGGTTAAGGACAGCACTCCAGGGCCAGAGGCAAGGTCCGCTGGTGCCAGGGGAGAGCATCATTCAAGTCCTCCCAGGGACTCTTCTCCTGTGGGACACACCCCACACACCCTTCCAAAGACTTGGGCCTTTTCTGGCTGCTTATCCTTCTGTGGGACTTGGGCATCACTTCTCCAGTAGTGTCCTTAACCAGCTCTCCCTGACACTCTGTCTGGATTAGGGCCCCTCTCCTGCTGCGATGACAGTGGGGGATGGGCAGTTCTACAGACCCAAGTTCAAATCCCTCTTAACAGCTGGGTGATTTGGAGAAAGTTACTTAATCCTCTTTTTTTTAAAAAAAAATTAACTAATTAATTATTCTTTGACCACACTGAATCTATGTTGCTGTGCTCGGCCTTTCTCTAGTTGAGGCAAGCAGGGGCTACTCTTCATTGCAGTGCGTGAGCTTCTCATGTCAGTGGCTTCTCTTGTTTCGAAGCACGGGCTCTAGGCACACAGCCTTCAGTTAAAGTAGCACATGGGCTCACTAGTTGTGGCTCGAATGCTCTAAAGCATGGGTTCAATAGTTGGGGCACAGGGCCTTAGTTGCCATGTATTAGTTGCTCAGTTGTGTCCAACTCTTTGGGACCCCATGGACCGGAGTCCTCCAGGCTCCTTTGTTCATGGAATTCTCCAGGCAAAAACACTGCAGTGGGTAGCCATTCCCTTCTCCAAGGGATCTTCCTGACCCAAGGATTGAACCCAGTCTCTTGCATTGCAGGTGGATTCTTTACTGTTTGAACCACCAAGGAAGACCTAGTTGCCCCGAGGCATGTGGAATCGTCCCAGTTCAGTTAAGTTCAGTCACTCAGTCGTGTCTGACTCTTTGCGACCCCATGGACTGCAGCATGCCAGGCTTCCCTGTCCATCACCAACTCCTGGGCTTACTCAAACTCATGTTCATCAAGTCGGTGATACCATCTAACCATCTCATCCTCTGGCATCTCCTTCTTCTCCTGCCTTCAATCTTTCCCAGCATCCGGGCCTTTTCCAATGAGTCAGTTCTTCGAATCAGGTGGCCAAAGTATTGGAACTTCAGCTTCAGCATCAGTCCTTCCAATGAATATTCAGGACTGATCTCCTTTAGGATGGACTGGTTGGATCTCCTTGCAGTCCAAGGGACTCTCAAGAGTCTTCTCCAACACCACAGTTCAAAAAGATCAGTTCTTCAGCGCTCGTCTTTCTTTATAGTCCAACTCTCACATCCATACATGACTACTGGAAAAACCATAACTTTGGTTGGTTTGGTCCATAGACAGACCTTTATTGGCAAAGTAATGTCTCTGCTTTTTAATATGCTATCTAGGTTGGTCATAGCTTTTCTTCCAAGGAGCAAGCATCTTTTAATTTCATGGCTGCAGTCACCATCTGCAATGATTTTGAAGCCCAAAAAAATAAAGTCTCTCACTGTTTCCATTGTTTCCCCATCTATTTGTCATGAAGTGATGGGACCAGATGCCATGATCTTAGTTTTCTGAACGTTGAGCTTTAAGCCAACTTTTTCACTCTCTTCTTTCACTTTCATCAAGAGGCTCTTTAGTTCTTCTTCACTTTCTGCCATAAGGGTCATGTCATCTGCGTATCTGAGGTTATTGATATTTCTCCCAGCAATCTTGATTCCAACTTGTGATTCATCCAGCCCGGCATTTCACATAATGTACTCAGCATATAAGTTAAATAAGCAGGGTGACAATATACAGCCTTGACGTACTCCTTTCCCTATTTGGAACCAGTCTGTTGTTCCATGTCCAGTTCTAACTGTTGCTTCTTGACCTGCATACATATTTCTCAGGAGGCAAGTAAGGTGGTCTGTTATTCCCATCTCTTTAAGAATTTTCCATAGTTTGTTGTGATCCACACAGTCAAAGTCTTTGGCATAGTCAATAAAGCAGAAATAGATGTTTTTCTGGAACTCTTTTGCTTTTTCTATGACCCAAATTCCCAACAGATGTTGGCAATTTGATCTCTGGTTCCTCTGCCTTTTCTAAAACCAGCTTGAACATCTGGAAGTTCGAAGTTCACAGTTCATGTATTGTTGAAGCCCAGCTTGGAGTATTTTGATCATTACTTTACTAGTGTGTGAGATGAGTTCAATTGTATGGTAGTTTGAACATTCTTTAGCATTGCCTTTCTTTGGGATTGGAATGAAACCTGACCTTTTCCAGTCCTGTGGCCACTGCTGGATTTTCCAAATTTGCTGACATATTGAGTGCAGCACTTTCACAGCATCATGTTCTAGGATTTGAAATAGCTCAACTGGAATTCCATCACCTCCACTAGCTTTGTTCATAGTGATGCTTCCTAAGGCCCACTTAACTTCACATTCCAGGATGTCTGGCTCTAGGTGAGTGATCACACCATCATGGTTATCTGGGTCATGAAGATCTTTCCTTCATAGCTCAGCTGGTAATCTTCCCAGACCAGGACTCAAACCCCTATTCTCTGCACTGGCACATGCTAAGTCGCTTCAGTTATGTCCAACTCTTTGTGATCCCATGGATTGTAGCCCATCAGGCTCCTCTATCCATGGAATTCTCCAGGCAAGAATACACTGCCATTTCCTCCTCCAGGGGATCCTCCCAACCCAGGGATCAAACCCCTGTCTCTTATGTCTCCCGCATTGGCAGACAGGTTCTTTACCACTAGTGCCACCTGGGAAGCCCCCTGCATTGGCAAGCAGATTCTTATCCACTGCGCCACCAGGGAGGTCCTATTTAATCCTCTTTTTCTTCCCAGTTACACCATTAAATGGGACCTATCTACCACAAGAGTAGCTGTGAGACATTCTAAGACCTTAGAACCAGAACTGCCACATCTTGACTAACCTCAGCTGGGACTGCTATGGTGTTTTTTCTTTGTGGTGGAGTAGGTCACCGTCTCATTATCAGTAGGTGTCAGCTCTTCAAAGGCAGTGGCTGCTTTACTCATCTGGAGCAGCACCCAGGGCCAAACTCATGTGTGCTTATTGGAGGCAGTATGTCCTCCGTGGGACCAGGCTGCCCTGGGCAGGACCTCTCACATCTCCCACCCACTCCCCTTTCTCAGAGGCTCTCTGGGTCTCTGCTGAGGTCCTGGAATGACTCCTTGCTTCTCCCCTCTCTCTGCCCCATGCCAGCTGCATAGCCTACAGCCCATCAGCTCCTCTATCTCCAGAGACACTCTTGGCCCAGCCTTGCTAGCAGCTCCTGGTGTCTGCATGCAGATGGTCCCCTCAGCAGGGGACCCACACCCAGGAAGGCTGCTCCCTTGTCACTCGCCTCACCTCACCCAGGCTCTGCCGCTGACCCCTTGCTCCACTTAAAAAAAAAAATTATGTGTTTATTATTTTAAGTAGTTGCAGCAACAGGATCTTTGATCTTCACTGCGGCATGCTGAATCTTCAGTTGTGACGTGCATACTCTTAGTTTCAGCAAGTGGGATTGAGTTCCCTGACCAGAGATCGAACCCAGGGCCCCTGCATTGGGAGCAAGGAGTCTTAGCCACTGGACCGCCAGGGAAATCCCCTTGCTCCACTTTAGAGTCAATCTTGTAGAGGACCCTGTTCTCTGCTCCCTGCACGCTCTGAAGTGCATGGCTCTCAGATGAAGTCTGAACATCGGTGTTGCCAGAGGTTTAGCAATAGTGGGAGATGGCTGCACCATAGGGTTGGGTTAGAGAGCCAAGCTAGGCCCCAGAATGGACTCTGTTCTCTAGCGCCCTTGCACCCTGGCTTCAGCCTGCATCCTGGAATCACAATAGTCTTGCTGAAATGAAATCCCATACCTGGGATTCTTGTCCCCTATCTAGCTTTACTTTTTCTGTAGCACTTATTACCACCTGACGTATTATAGATTGTATTTATTGTCCATTCATTCCCATTAACATTTTGGGAATGAAAATGAAAAGGCTATGATTTATTGGAAGATTTAGTTATGACCTGAGGTTTCCAGGTGTGCCAGGTAGAGACTATAACAACAAAAAGTGCCAAAGAGAGAAAGAGAGGGGAAAAACCCAATGAACCTTTCTATTGAAAATTGTAAAAACACATGAGGAATTTTAAAGCTAAAAAAGACAACAAAAGCAATGAATCAAGACAGTTCATTGCAGTTGGCATTAATTTATAGACTAGTTTCTTTTTAATTTATTTATTTATTAATTGAAGGATAATTGCTTTACAGAATTTTGTTGTTGACAGTTTTTTAAGAATAAATGTGTTGAAGGAGCTCAAGAAGATGGTTGAAAGGATAACACCTATTAAATAAAAATTTTAAAAAAGAACAAGACATTCTAATAGGGAAAAGTGAGCCAAGAAGTAGACATCTTGGAAATGAGAAAAAAAAAATAGCCATTAAAAAATGTGATAGGATAGATTCCACAATTGAAACAAAGGCTATATTAAGTGAATTTGAAGATAGTACAAAAGAAATAGCTTAGAATGCAGCAGAGAATGAAGAGATTTAAATAAGGGCTAATTAAGACACATGTGTGATAAGAAGAGGCTCCAGTGCATGAAAACAGGAGTCTCAGAAGGCAAGAAGGGAGAAGTAATATCTAGAGAGAAAAAGCTGAAAATTTCCTAGATTGAAGTGGACATAAGTGCATTCAAGGTGCCAAACAAGGTTAATAAAAATGGGTCCACACCTAGACACACTGTACTGAAACTTAGAACATGAAGAATAGCAAGACAATCGGAAAATCTATTGTCTGAGTCCTCTTAGGCTGCTAGAATACATTACCATAGACTGAATAGACATTTATTTCTCACAATTCTGGGCCCATCTGGAAGTCTGAGATCAGGGTGCCAGAATGGTTAGGTAAGGGCTCTCTTCTAGGTCACAGAACTTATCACATACTCATATGGTGGAAGAGGCAAGAGATCTCTCTGAAATGTCTAAGTCCCTAAGAGTCCTCCTGCCAATGCAGGAGAGATGGGTTCCATCTTTGGGTCAGGAAGATCCCCTGGAGAAGGAAATGGCAACCCATTCCAGTATTCCTGCCTGGGAAATCCCATGGACAGAGGAGCCTGGTAGGCTACGGTCCATGGGGTTGCAAAGAGTCAAACACAACTCGGCAACTAAACAACAGCAATCCCATTCATGAGGGCTCCAACCTCATGATAGAAGTACCTCTCCAAGACCAAACTTTCAAATACCATCACCTTTGGGGGTTAGAATTTCAACATATGACTTGCAACATTCAGACCACAGCAGCTATTATGAAGAAAAGATAAAATACACCTAAAGGCATGTCCGTTAGACTGTCAGTTGACTTCCCATCAATAGCAGTGTCTGCCAGAAGACAATGGATATGAATTCTTTAACGCTCTGAGTTTACATGCAGCTACATTATTATGCAGGAACAAAGACAAAATAAAGATATTTCTGGACACACAAAGTCAAAGAGAATTTACCTCCTACAGCTGTTCACCACAAGAAAAAGTAATTCAGCAAGAAAAGAAATGAACCTAGAAGGAAGACATGGGATGTGATCAACAATGGTGAGCACAGACATCAGTAAAACGTTATTAGTCAAGTTAGTGAACTTTAAAAAGAAAATTGGGGGGACTTAAAAAGAGTGAAACAATCTTTATAAAACAATAAAGTCATAGGGAAGAGTGGTGTTCAGTGGTGGTTAAAATAAACTAATGGGCTTGTGTTTAGGAGATTAGAAATACTGAATTTTTGACAATGCTGGAATAATTTATAATTTAACATGCATATTAAAATGTAAAGATAATTATTAAAAGAAAAGAAATACAATTCTTATTGTGTTAGTCTGCTCAGACTGCTGTAACAAAATAGCATAGACTAAGTGTCTGAAACAGTAGAAATTTATTTTCTGACAGATCTGGAAGTTGAGAGTCTAAGATCAAGGTGCCAGCATGGTTGGGTTCTGTTGAGACCTTCCTGCTCCGCTTTCAGACAACAGTTTCCTTGCTGCATCCTCATATGACCTTTGTGTTAAGACAAAGAGATAAAATAGAAAACATGGAAGTCGAAAAGTAAGCCCACATTCAAGGGGAAGGGAATTAGCCTTTTGAAGGGTGAAGTGTTGAAGAATGCTTGGATGCTCCCTCCACCACATTAGCAGTGGCTTTTTCTTTTTAATGCATCCTGCTCAGGAAAAATAAAGATTAATGTCTTTCATCAAATTTAGAAAATTCTCAGCTATTATCTCTTCTGTTCTCCTCTATTCTCTCTATTTTCTCCTCTTGGACTCTTGTCAGACATAGACCAAATTCTTTCATATCTCTTAATCTTTTCCATAGTTTCTATGTTCTAATCTGTGCTGAATTATTGGGTAATATCTTCATATTTCTCTTCCAGCTCACTAATTTTCTCTTCAACTAAGTCTTCAATTGGGTCTAATCTGCTATTCACCCCACTCTAACTTTTTAATTTTAAAATCATGTTTTTCATTTCTAAAAGTACTATGTGCTTATCAGTACTTGCAACTCTTCCCAATTTTGATAGTCTTTCAATGCTGGCCTATTTTCATGACTCAGTCTCTCATTTCTTTATATACTTGCTACACAGTTACATTATCTAATGATTCCAATACCCAGTATCCTTAAGGACCTAACTCAATTGTTGGTTTTTCTCTTGACCTTCACTAATGGGAGTTCTTCCTTGTATCTCCGGAGATCTTTTACTGTGAATTCACATTGAGAGATATTAATCTGTGGAAATCTTCAGGCCTTAATTGAAGATGACTTTCTCTAAGGAAGATTTGCATTTGTTTTTTCTGGATGCCAAGGCGTGTACCAACCCAGAGCTGTGGCCACTTTAGTCATCTTTCAAAAGTCGAGCTTATTGCAAGCGGTTTGGGTTCAGCTCCTCCTGTTACTGGCTGAAAGTTTAGTCTTACAAAGTTTATCTTGTTGCACAAGATACGTGGACATTGGCACTCAAGGCAATCCCATCTTTCCTGTGTGCTTATAATTTCACACTTTGGTTTCAGCCTACTTGGTCCCCTAAAGATTTCCTTACTTCTTGCAATCCCAGCTGTGCAATAAGAACCATTTTGAGCAAGATAATTATGATTGTGGCCACAAGTCTTGTCACAGAATCTAGGCTGCCTCTTCTAGAAGTCCCAGAAATTAAAAATAAAAACAAAACTTTTTATTTATTTTGGCTGTGCCAGGTCTTGGCTGCAGCATGTGAAATCTTTAGTTGTGGTATGTGAGATCTAGTTCCCTGATCAGGGATCGAACCTGGATCCCCTGCACTGGGACACAGAGTCTTAGCCACTGGACCACCAGCAAAGTCCTCCAGAAATTCTTTATCATGAAAATATCCAGAAAAATAAATAGAATTAATAAGAGAACTCAGAAATGCTGAAAGAGGTCAACTTAGAAAAATTCACACTATTTCTATACATATGTAATAACCAATTAAAAAATACAATAAAAAAGTAATTCACAATGCAATAAACTTTGAGATACCTAGGAATAAATCTAATAAGACATGCAAGACCTTTATGGAGAAAAATGACAAATTATTGTTGAAGGATATAAAAGAAGATCTGAATAAATGGAGATTTTTTTAATGTCCATGGATAATATTCATAGGTTGGAAGATACTATCATAAAGATGTCATCTCTTCTGAATTTAATCTATAAATCCAATGCAGTACAAATGAAATTTCCTCTGATTTTTGTGTGTGTGTGTGTGTGGAACTTGACAAGCCTATTCTAATAGTAATGTGGAAGACCTCCACTGCCTCAAAAAAAAAAAAAAAAAACACCCAGAAGAAGAAGAGCTAAAACAATTGTGAAGAGGCATAACAAGGGGCAAGGAGTGGAGAGGACTTTCCATAGAAAATATGAAGATTTACTCTAAAGTTATAGTAAGACAGTGAGGCATTAGCCCAGAGACAGAAAAGTAACTCCATAGCTTAGAATAGGCTAGAGTCCAGAAAATAAACCCTCTCATGTTTGGAAACTTGATAAATGTGTGAGGTTTCCCACATTAGTGGAAAAAAGAAGAACTATTTAATAAATGATGCTGGGACAAATTATTATCTTTATGGGATAATCAATCTTCACAGATACCATACAAAAATTCTATGTTGACTTCAATGTGAAAAGCAAAACTTCATAATTCTTAGAAGAAAATATAATAAAGTATCTTTGATCTCCAGTTAGGAGGGGAAGGATTTCATTTTTTTAAGGAGGGCGTTTTAAACAAGACACAAAACCTCCCATTTACAAAAAATGATAAATTCAGCCTCATTAAAATTTAGAACTTTTGTACAACAAAAGATACTATGAACACAGTTAGAGACAAGACAGATTTTTTTGCAATGCAAATAACCAACAGTGAGTTAGCATCTAGAATATATTTAAAAAGTCCTACAAATCAATTTCTTAAAAAGATAGAATTTTAAAATGGCACATGATACAAATAGGCATTTCACAGAAGTGGAAGCCCAAGAGGTCGCTATGCAATCTGAAAAATGGCTTGATGTCAAAATTAATCAGGAATTTGCATATTAAATGCACATCTTAACCTTGTCAGATATTAAACATTTAATATTACTGCATGTTTACACTTTTAGGTGTGTAAACTGGTATAATCTCTTTTCAAGAGCAATTTGGCAAAATCTAGCAGAGCTTAGAGGTAAATCCTTAGAGCCAACAATTCTATTCATAGGCATATTCCCTAGGGTAATCATTATGCATATGCATAAGGAGATGTAAACAGGAATGCTCACCCCAGCACTGTTTGTAATAATGAAAAAAACAGAATCACAGGAGAATGGATAAATCGTGATGTATCCTTAGAACCGAGTATAGTGCAGCAGTTAAAGTAAATGAACAAGAGCTACATATATCAATGCAGATGCCCCTAACACAGTGTCTAAATCATGCAAGTTGCAGGAGGATGCATGCTGTCTGATGCCTTTTATGAAAATTTCAAAATATGCAAAGTGATTCTCTATATTGTTTATGGTTATGGTTACACCATAAATCTGTAAGAAAAGTATAAAAACATGGATGAGAAGTAAGTACAACAAAATGTTAAAAATGGAAAAAGTGAGTATCTGATGAAGTGGGCACATAGGTGTCTTATTATTCTCTTGTCTCATTTTTTAAAATACTTGATTTTTTTTTTTTTAATAGCACTCCTCCACTGTATGTGGGATGGACCAGAAGGGATCAAGACCTGTTGGTGGCTCTTGCAGTGGCAGGGGTGAGAGGCAGTGGGTGACTGCAGGAGAAGGTGCGGAGAGAGGACGGTTTCAGATTTGTCCTTGAGGATATGGGCTCCTGGTTGTTTGTTTTGTTTTGTCTTATCCTGAGCAACTACGTGGCTAAGTAAAAAACTGAAAAGTCTGACAAGTTCAGAAGTTGTCAGTGAAGTGAGGAGATAGCACCCTAGCGCAGTGCTGGCCTGGGTCAGTGGCTTTTTTGGCACACTGGTGATAGCTCCACTGAGGTCAAACATATGTGGAGAGAGGCTCCTGCAAGGCTATTCAGTGTGGCAGCAATCCCAGTGTCCAACCAAGGATGGATAAGTAGGCTGTGGTAAAGATAATGTCTGGGAATCCTATGATACTTGCCTGAGGTCTTTGCCAAACTGATGCTTAAAATTTTGAGAAGCTTTCTTGCACAGCAAAGGAAACCATCAACAAAATGAAAAGGTAATCTACAGAATGGGAGAAAAATATTTGCAAATCATAATTGATAAGGGGTTTATATCCAAAATATATAAAGAACTCATACAACTCAATAGCCAAAAAATTCCAATGAAAAAATGGCCAGAGGAACTGAATATATGTTTTTCCAAAGAAGACATACAAATGGCCAATGGATACATGGAAAGATGCTCAACATCATCAGGGAAATGCAAATCAAAACCACAATGAGATATCACCCCACATCTGTTAAAATGGCTGTCATCAAAAAGTCAAGAGATAAGTGTTGGCAGGATATGGAGAAAAGAGATGCATTGTGCCCTGTTGATGAGAATGTAAATTAATGCAGCCACTATGGAAAACAGTACAGAGCTTCCTCAAAAATTAAAAATAGGACAACCATATGATCAAGCAAACCCACTTCTGGGTATATATCCAAAAGAAATGAAAACAGAATTTCAAAAAGACATCTGCATTCCCATGTTCATTGCAGCATTATTCACAATAGCCAAGACACAGAAACAACCTAAATGTCTGCGTTTGTGATTTAGTCACTAAGTCATATCTGACTCTTGTGACCCCATAGACTATAGCCTGCCAGACTCCTCTGTCCATGGGATCCTCCAGGCAAGAATACTGGAGTGGGTTGCCATTTCCTTCTCCAGGGGGAGTATATATCAGAGTATTATCCAGCCATTTGGGACAACATGAATATACCTTGAGGGCATTTGCCAAGCGAAATGTCAGAGAGAGAAAGACAAACACTGAATGGTATCACTTATATATGGAATTTAAAAAAAAAATAGGGGCTTTCCTGGTGGCCCAGTGGTAAAGAATCCATCTGCCCATTCAGGAGACACGAGTTACATCCCTGGTTAGGGAAGATCCCACATGCCGCAGAGCAACTAAGCCCATGCGCCACAACTATTGAGCCTGGGTTCTAGAGCCCAAAAGCCACAGCTACTGAAGGCACGCACCCTAGAGCCTGTGCTCCACAGGAGAGGCACCACCAGCTAAAGAGTAGCCCCTGCTCGCCACAACTAGAGAAAAGCCCGAGCAGCCACAAGGACCCAGCACAGCCAATAAATAAATAAAATTACTTAAGTAAAAAAGTCAAACTCATAGAAACAAAGGGTAGAAAAAGTGGTTGCCAGGGGCTGGTGGGTGGGGAAAATAGGGAGAGGCTGATAAAAGGGTGCAAACTTTCAGCTCTAAGATGAATCAAGTCTGAGATATAACGTATAACGTGGGACTATAGTTGATAACACTGTACTATATAGCTGAAATTTGCCAAGAGAGTAGGAATTAAATGTTCTTGCCAAATAAAAAGGATAAATGTGTGAGATGATGGATGTGTTCATTAACTAGATGGGGGGAGTCCTTTCACAATATACACATACATCAAACCATCATGACATGCACTTTAAATATCTTACAATTTTCTTTGTCGATTATACCTCAATAGAGCTGGAAAAAAAGAGGAAAATGATCCATTTTCCCATGGTTTGAAATGCAAATACATGTGTACAGTCATTTGTCATCTGACTCTTCTTATGATGGCTTTGGCCGTACAGGCATTTTTTTTTTATTTCTACATAGCTGAATTTACCAATCTTTTTCTCTTACGGCAGCTAGGTTTTGTTCTGTGCTTTAAAAGACTTTCTTCACTTTGGGATTACAAAAACTCCTTCTATGGTTTAAAAAAAGAAGAAAGAAGTTAGATCAATATGTATCAACATGGTCCTGCTTGTGCTCAATGCTAAGTAGTGTCTGACTCTTTGCGACCCCATGGACTATAGCCTGCTTGGCCCCTCTGTCCATCGGATTTTCCAGGCAAGAATACTGGAGTGGGTTGCCATTTTCTCCTCCAGGGAATCTTCCTTCATCCTGCACTGGTAGGCAGATTCTTCACCACTGAGCCACCTGGGAAGCCATCAACATGGTAAATCTCAAATTATAATATTGAGTGAAAAAAGCAAGATATTGAATGCAATGTGCAGTATAACACTGATTTATGTAAATGAAAACTGCAAAGTAAAGTTGTATATTTTCTGTGGATACAATTATGTACATAAATTGCATTTTTAACAACTAGAAGGAAATTACCAAATTCAAAATAATGTTTCTCCTGGTGGTGGAAGGGGATTAGGATGTTATGGTGGCAGAGGTCAAGGGAGACATTAGATTTATTTTTTAAAAAATATAATTTATTTATTTATTTGTGACTGTGCTGAGTCTTCAATGCTGCACATGGGCTTTTCTAGTTGCAGAGAGCTGGAATTACTCCCTAGTTGCCCTGCGGTAAGTGGAATCTTCCTGTTGTTGTTCAGTCGCTCAGTTGTGTCTGACTCTTTGCAACCCCATGGGCTGCAGCACGCCAGGGAAGCCCCCATGCTTACTCTCATGTGAATGCGGGTGCTGGCAGCTTGGCAGGGTGAAGATAGTGTTGACTGCTGCCAGGAGCCCAAACTTTTGAGTAAGGTCACTTGGGTTCAATTTTTTACTCTGCCTCCAAGTAGTTATTTCAGTCATATCAATGAAGTTGCCTGAGCCTCAGTCTTCTCATCTGTAAAATGGGGATAATGGTGCTTACCTTGCAGAGGTTCTAGTGAGCACTGACCTAGTTCTGCAGATCTTGAACTGGTTCAATTTGATCCTCCAAATACCCCTCCCTACCTCTACCCCTTTCAAGAACCCACGCCCCTTTTCTGGGGCTTGAGGAGTGTGGAAAGTTTGGAGAGGAGGCTGTGTTTCCACGCATGGAAAGCCAAGGGTAGGTTGGGCAAAGCATTGCCTCTGCTGGCAGTCACCAGCCAGGCTGAATGCTGGCAAAAAGAGCAGCGAAGGGAGGTCTGAGTGTAGGTGGAGGCGATACTGTTAAAATGAATGGGAGACACTCTGGGACAATGACTCAGCTTCCGCCAGGTGCTGGGGTTTCCGATAATCCTCCTTGCAGAGTCTTTGGCCAAGTCTTCCCCGTGAGCTCTTTTCAGGTAAGGGCCCTCCTTTTCTTCGGAAACTACCCTCTCAGGAAACCCCTTCTCCCTCCTCAATTATTTCATAAAAACAGCTGATGGCTCATTAACCTAGACTATGAGTCGATCCCTCTCTGGGAAGACTGACGCCTCCTGGCAAAGAACTGGAAGGCAAAGGGAAGATGATGATCTGAATCTGTGGCACAGGAACTGAGACCTTACCATGCCTCGCACAACGCAGGTGCTGGTAGACGATACCAAACATGCTTTCCCCTCCCCGACACACTGGATAAGCAAGTGACATTAATAGGTAGACTCCAGTAGCTAAGACTCTGAGCTCCCAATGTAGGGGGTCCGGATTCAATCCCTAGTCTGGGAACTAGATCCCACATGTCACAACTAAGACCCAGTGCAGCCAAATAAATAAATAAAAATAAATATTAAAAAATAGGCAGCTAACAAACTGGGGGAATTGCTGACTTAAAGTTAAGCAAGTCTATTGTGGGAATTATCTGAGCCTTCAAAGTCTATTGCCCCTTGTGACTTCCCAGGGAGAAATTTACACAGGAGGCCTGTTCACAGTTCCTTAAACTTCCTGCACTGTAGGGCTCTTGTTCAAGGTCCTGTGAAACCAGATCTGAGAACAGTGTTTCAGAAATAGATTGCATAATTGGATTACAGTAATTCTGAATAATTCATTATCAAAAGGATGATAATTCTTCTGCCTTATGAAGCCTTGGCTTTTAGACTATGGCTGCGAGTGTGAGGGTCTCCTGAGCCCAAAGCACCTGAGTGTTCACTGGAAGGACTGATGAAGCTGAAACTCCAGTACTTTGACCACCTGATGCAAAGAGCTGACTCATTGGAAAAGACCCTGATGCTGGGCAAGATTGAAGGCGGGAGGAGAAGGGGAAGACAGGATGAGATGGTTGGATGGCATTACCGACTCAATAGACATGAGTTTGAGTAAACTCTGGGAGTTGGTGATGGACAGGAAGGCCTGGCGTGCTGCAGTCCGTGGGGTTGCAAACAGTCGGACACGACTGAGTGGCTGAACTGAACTGAACTGAGGATTGATGTACTTCAGGCTTCCCTGTAGCTCAGATAGTAAAGAATCTACCTGCAATGCAGGAGACCCTGGTTCAATCCCTGGGTTGGGAAGATCCTCTGGAGAAGGGAATGGCAATCCACTCCAGTATTCCTGCCTGGAGAATACCATGGACAGAGGAGCCTGGTGGGCTACAATCCATGGGGTTGCAAAGAGTTGGACATGACTGAATATGCATGCACATACAGGATAGATGGGTGATGGTTAACCACGGGAGAAGGGGGCAGGGTCCCCATATTTTAGTTACCTGGGGAACTGCAGCCCGTACAACCTCTTTCTCCCCACTTGTCTTAGGTCTGTGTTCTCCATACATGCTCCCCTGAATTCTAACTTGTGCTCTCAAATCTTGGTGCTCAATACACATGTGGTATTTTAACCACAATACAGCTTCTCACTTCGGCATATTTTTTTTAAAAAGCATTTCTTACTTCTAGGGTGAGGTAGATTAAACTTTGTCAGATTTGAAAAAGGGTAATTGTGCTTGGCTAGTGAAGGGATGTATTCAGATACAGATAAAAGAGAAAATTGTTTCATGAACCCCATGAGGGGATTTTGCTCGAAAGCTTAACTTCTAACTTGTAGATTATGATTGCAAACCAAGATTTTTAAAATTAAACTTTTGATTTTGAGATAAATGTAGATTGAAAGGCACTTTTAAGAAATGACACAGAGAGATCCAGTGTCCCTTTATCTTGTAGCACAAAATCACAACCAGGAATGCAACATCGATACAATCTACCGATCTCATTGTGATTTCCCCCGCTTCACATGTCCTTCTGTGTGTGTATTTATTTCTACACAGTTTCATCACTTGTGTATGTTTGTGTATCCACCCCCACCATCAAGACACGGAGCAGTTCTAACATCCCAAGGATGCCCTTCTCCTACAACTGCAATCAGGGGGGCTTCAAGTGTGAAATGTGAGAGACTAAAGACAGGGTGAGTGCAGGGAAAGGAAAAAATAGAGGTAAGACCCTGGGTGACAAAATACGAAATATGTATTTGCTCTCTGCCTTGTTTCCTGGAGCAGAGCTCCTAAACCCCTTAAATTTCCTGTGAAAGTTTTTTGGTTTTGTTTTTTTTGTCTAAGGAGGCAACTCCTGGTGGGTTCTTGGGTGGGGGCTTTTAAGAAAAACAAAGCCAGGATTAGAAGCTTAGATCTTTCAGCCCTGCCTCCCCTTCTCCCAGGAGAGAAGTGGGGCAGAGATTGAATTAATAGCTGATCAAACCTGTATGATGAACCTCCATAAAAATCCCTATAGTAAGGGGTACAGAGAGCTTCCAGGTTGGTGAGCACATCCACGTTCTAGGAGGAGGAGGATGCATCCCAAATCCATGGGGACAGAAGCTCCTTTGTTTGGGAACCTTCCACACCTCTCCCTATGGACTGCTTCATCTAGCCGTCCCTCTGTATTGCTTGTGATAAACCAGTAAACACAGATGTTTCCCTGGAGATCTACGAGCCATCATAATAAAGTATGGAACTTGAGGAAGGGGCATGAGGACCCTCTATTGATGTAGGAGATAGATGCACTCCAGGTTAGACATGTACAACTGGCCTCCTGTTTGCATTTCATGGGGCACGAAGAAGTGGGCTTCAGGCTGCATCCTTACAACTGTTAGCATTTTCTGAGACAAGCAGGTGTGCTCCAGTTAAGGCACTTTACAATCAGCCTCCTGTTTGCCCTCCAAAATGGAAGTAACAACAGAAACAGGGTAAATAGCCAGTGTTTGTCTCTCATAAACACATCAGGGTAATAGCCATGGCAAGGACAAAGAGGGGCAAAACTCCACTTGAATAAAGGATTAAGGGATCTCCATTCTCCCCTCTTTGGGGACAAGGGAGATATTACACATACGCAGAAAGGTTCCATCTGGGTCAAAAGTCAGGGGATAACACCAGGCCATAATGAGTCATGCCCCTCCCAGAAGCCTTCACTTCAAGATCCATCTTGGCTGCTGGGTTTGTATGCACCCAGGGGAGGGTCTCAGGGTAGAAAAAAGAAATCAGATAATTGGCTAAAGGTAGACAAAGACCCAGAAGAACTGACCTGTATAAATGACTTAACCATCTCTTTTCTACGCTCCTCCCCACTAAGGTGGATGCCCTCACCCTTTCTCTCTGGGTGTATATCTCTGCCTTGTTTCTATCTTAACTAAACAAACCATTTCTCTGTGCTCTCCCACTTGTTGTTATGCTCTGTCTCTAATAATAAACTGTACCTGCATTTATAGTTTCTGCCTCCATGATAAATGTGTTTTTCACTGAGGGCGAAGATCCAGGTGCAAATAGCTTCTAGCCGCTAGCCCTTGCTGGTCTGGTGGCTAGGATTCCTGGTTCTCATCCAAGCTCCTCAGGTTCAATTCCTGGGCAGGGAATTAAGATATCATTTCATGCCATGGCTCACTGCTGCCTCGTTGAGACCCCGATGTTTAGCCAAGGTGGATAGCAATGTGAATAACCTGGTGTCTGAAAGTGGGGGCAGTATAATGGGACTGAGCCCCAACCCCATGGGAGCTGCGTTGAGTGCAGGTAGTTAGTGTCAGGACTGAATTGTAGAGAACACACTTGGTGTCCAGAGAGTTGGAGAATTGGTCATTGTGGGGGGAAACCAATACATCTGGTGTTAGATGTGTTCCGTGTCAAGAAGAAACAGTGGTTTTCTTCATCCTAGAAGACTCAGGCGGCTGCAATGGGAGAGGGACTTCATGGAAAGAATAGAGGAGTTTAAAGGGAATTTTCAGAAAGTTCTGACATGCAGTGAGTGATTCAACCTTTCGTTCGCACCCTCCCCCCCAAAAAAAACCACTAAAGAATCTCCCATTGATTCCTTCAGAGTTGGATATGGTCGGTAAGGGAGTGTTGAGATGCCGGATCAAGTAGGAATCTAATCAGGGTCACATGAAATCTCTTCTGATTCTCACCACCACCTAGACAGGGATGGGCATGAGATACTATCTCCATATTTGAGAGAAGAAAAAAAGACTGGACCAGGATTTCCCTGGTGGCCCAGTGGTTAAGAATCTGCAATGCAGGGGATGTGTGTTTGAGCCCTGGTCAGGGAACTAAGACCCCACATGACTCAGAGAAACTGACCCTGTGTACTCTGGAGCCCAAGCATCACAGCTAGAGAATTTGTGTGTTACAACAAAAGATCTCACATGACACCATGAAGACCTGATGCAGCCAAATATATACATTAATTTGTTAATTTTTAAAAGGTTTGAACAGAAGTGACTTACCAGGGTCACACAGCTTGTAAGCTGCAGGCTCTGAGAAAGTCTAGGTGTGGAGAGGCCCTACTTCCTGGGTTCCAAATTGCATCTGGTGAGCGTATCAAGACTCAAACTTGCAGATTCCTATGGTCCAGTGTTTAGGACTTGTCAGTTTCACCACCAAGGGCTCAGATTCAATCCCTGGTCAGGGAACTAGTAATAAGATCCCACAAGCCTCTACTTCCCCCAGATCCTCTCCTTCCCTGTGGTCCTCAGTGAATTCCAGTCATCTGTGACCCCTCTCCTTTCTCACCCCACATCTTGCTCATCAGCACGTCCTGGGCGTCAATCCCTAGCATGCATCTCACCCCAGCATCCTCACCATCTCCACTGCAACTACCCAAGTCAAGCCTTCTTCACCTCCTGATGGAATATTTTGCAAAAGCCTCCTAAACAGTTTTTCTGCTTCCACAGTCGTCCAGCTTGAGTGATGTAAATCAAGTTTTGGCCAACGATAGCCTGCAGGCCAAATCTGGTTTGTGAGCTAAAAATTATTTTTACATTATTAAATGGTCAGGAAAAAACCCCAAAGAATAATATTTTGTGACACGTGAAAATACAGAATTCAGATTTTATGGCCCATACGTAAAGTTTTATTGGCTCATTCCTTTATGTACTGACTGTGGCTCTGCCATCACAGAGTAAAACACTACACAGAAGTCACACGGTCTACACAGGCCAAAACCTTCACGGAAAAGGTGTTCTGATGTCACCTCCTTCCCAGCCTCCTCTGTGGGCTTCCTCCTCCCCTCAGAGTGAAACTTGAAGTCCCAGAGTCCCCTGCCCGCCTCTCTGAGTCCTTTCCTTTCCCTTGTGTACACCATTATCACACTCTGGTCATGTTGGCCTTGGGTGGGCCCCTACCTGGGCCCCTACCCTCGCCCCCGCCAGCACTGCTGCCCATTTTTTGTCTTTGCTAAGGTCTTTCCCCCTCAGGCCTCTTAGTCGCTGTTTCTCTGTCTGGAATGTTCTTCTGCTCTTTGCATGACTGCCTCCTTTTCTCCAGATCTCTGCTCAAGTGTCATCTCTTCCAAGAGGCCTTTCTCGTCTACCCCTTCACTCATTACTCCATTTCATTGCATGTCTATTTCCTTCATTGCACTTTTGTCTACTTATTTCCTGTCACCCCCCACCATGACATAAATTTCGTCTGGGCAGAGCACATATTAGATACTCAATGATTATTTGCAAATGAATGAATGAATGAGTTGCTTTTCTTGGCTCAAGAGCTGTGTGTCCATTTCCCTAGCAGGGTGACAGCCATCTCATGAACTGAGATAATTCCCATAAACTTCTCTCCAGCATTTTGTTCTCCTCTTGGATCCCTTGCTGTTGTTAACCATTATGAGTCTAATTTCCTAAAATGTTATCCTTAGGTCTTTCTGTAAGAAATGAAGGAGACAGCTGGTACTTAGCCAGTTTACGGAAGAACTGCGTGCCCTTCTCAGCAGGTAAAGGAAGTCTTTCTTCTACTATCAAGAGACCCAACCCATAAAAAAGATTTATCTGTAAACATCCAAGTCTAGTGACTGGCATACTTATAAGAAGTTTCAGTTCACTTCTCTTTCTCCATAACAGAAACAACCTCAGCTCAACAACCTTGGTTAATAGGAAACAACCTCAGGAACAAAACAGATTGCTGGGGGATATGAATACATGAAAAATACAGGGACCGAGCAGGATTGCCTAGGTTATAAATAAATAAATAAAATCTCCAAATCTTAGTGTTTGAAGACAACACGTTTATTTTCTTCTCACCTCCATCATGGTTGGCCGGGACCATTGGATGTAGTCACTTAGGAATCCAGGTTGGTGGGGCACTTTGCTACCAGCCAGGGTTGGTCTCAGGGGCTTAGTCCCCAAACACAAGGGACAGGAAGGGCAGTCTATCCTGTGCCTGAAAGGGGTGGGGGTGATTGATGAACAACTGTAAGGACAACCACAGGCTTCCCAGGTGTCTCAGATGGTAAAGAATCTGCCCGCAATGCGGGAGACTCGGATTCAATCTCTGGGTCGGGAAGATCCCCTGGGGAAGAGAATGGCAACCCACTCCAATATTCTTGCTTGGGAAATCCCATGTACAAGAGAAGCCTGGTGGGCTATACTCCATGGGTGGCAAAAAGTCGGACACGACTGAGCGAATAACACACAATGCCAATCACAGGAGGATGAAGGGAACATATTCTCTTTAAAGGCAAAATGAGACCAGGGAAGAGGGCAAGAAAGATAGGAGCTGAGAAAGAAGGGCTTCAGAGGCTCCTAAAGGCATATCAGCGAGACTAACAACTCTGGTCACACTCTTGTATTCACCTGAGCTGTAAATTTCTGTGTCATCTATTGTCATGGTGTTTGAAAAGCTGATTATGCACTCTTATGGAGCTCTTCAACGATTCTTTACTCTTAAACATTTATAGCACCCTTCCAAATGAGTGAGTTACACCAATCCTCCTCAGGTGAAAGTATTCTCCAAGCTCTTGCTTCTGTAAGCAGAGGCATGTAATCCTCAGGGACACACAAAGGCATGAACTCTGACCAAGCTCGATTGCTCACTGAATCTCACACACATCTCGAAGTAAGGACTGAATCAATACAAGATAACTCATCTTTCTCTTTAGGGCTGACCCTAAAATGTGATTTCCATTTATAGCCAACCCTTCCCATGGAGCAGTGTTGCCCAACACAAACTTCTTCCATGATAGAGATGTTCCACCTGCCAATGCAGGAGACATAAGAGACATAGGTTCGATCCCTGGGTCGGGAAGATCCCCTGGAGGAGGGCATGGCAACCCACTCCAGTATTCTTGCCTGGAGAATTCCATGGACAGAGGAACCTGGTGGACTACAGTCCACAGGGTCGAAAAGAGTCAGACATGACTGAAGCGACTTGGAACGTTCTATATCTGTGCCGTTCAATGTGGTAGGTAGGCACTGGCCGCATGTGGCTCTTGAGCATTTGAAATGTGATTAATGTGACTGATGTGTGTGTGCTCAGTCGCTCAGTTGTGTCTGACTCTTTGCGACTCCATGGACTGTAGCCCACCATGTCCTCTGTCCATGGAACTTTCCAGGCAAGAATACTGGAGTGGGGTGCTATTTTCCACTCCAGGGTATCTTCCTGACCCAGGGATCAAATCTGTATCTCCTGTATTAGCAGGCGGATTCTTTACCATTAGCGCCATGTGATAGCGCTTTACGGGAAGCACAATGTGACTAAGGTGCTGAATTTTAAATTGTATTTAGTTTAAAATTTTTTAAATTTGAAAAGCCACATAGCCACACATGGCTAGTGGCTGCTGTATCGAACAGCATAGCTTTGGAGTAAAAAGGAGAACCATAGCTTTGTATTCAGCTCCCACCTTGGCTATGCCAAGAAAAAGACAGCTATGCTGTGAAAGACCAATATAAATGCTAGTCATGATGCATTCAATTCTGTTATCTCCTTCTGACTCATACTGTCTTGCACACGGTCTCCTATTCAGGGAAGATGTCTAGACTGTTCCTCATACAAGAGTGGCCTCTAACTAGAAGGGGTGGGTGGTGGTGGACCACTGACCAAAGGCTATATCTCCATCCACAAGCTGCCCAGAGCCCTGGAAGGTGGCCTGTTTGGAGTCTCTGAAGCAGCAGTGATTGACTCAGCCTATCAGGGTGCCTCCTTTGGAATTTTAAAAGGTTTGGCCAATCAGCAGAGAGAGGAGGCGGGAGCAAGCAAACCGGGAGAGACAAAGACACTGAGGTTCAGAGAGGTGGGTTCTGGGACAGCCATCCTGTTCTAACCCCAGTTGCCAATCATATATATCCTTAAACAAGCAAGCAAAAAATTACCCTTTCCTTTCCTTTAAGATGGACTGAGTGAGTGTTTTTTCTTTACTTAAAAGAAATTCAGTAATTAAAAATTCCTCTAACGAGGGGTTTCTCAACCTGGGTACCATTGACATTTGAGCCCAGAGAATTCTTTGTTCAGGGGTGCTGTCTTGTGCATTGTAGGATGTTTAAGAGCATCCCTGGCTCATACTCACTAGATGCCAAAAGCATGGCCCGCCCACCCCCACCAGTCATCATTACCAAAAATGTCTCCAGACGTCACCAAATGTCTCCTGGTGGGTGGGGGCATGGGGCTGGGGCAAGAATCTCCATTCTCCACCCCCTTGAGAATCACCTCTCCAAATGTATCCCAAGTCCACCTCCTCTGGCCTCCTTGAGGACAAAAAGATAAAAATGGCAATTTATTCCTAGCAACTCCCAGCTCTCCCTCCCTCTCTTCTCCAGGCTAAATAAAGATAGCTTTTTTAGTCTTTTTCCTAGAGTCTGTTTCACAGATATTGATGGCGACATCTAAAGATGAGACTGAGACCATTTGGTCGAGAGGAACTCTGTTCCCTTAGCTCTCCCTATTTATAGAGACAGTGGGCAGACACAGCTGTGCAACCCTGGGACAGTGACAGCTCCCTGGTCAAGGAAGGGGCATGTCCAAGCTCAGCACTCGGGTCCAGCCCTTTCTGCCCATGAGCTGATTAAGATCTGCTGAGCCAACATGCTGCTGATTTAAGAAAAAAGAGGAAATGCTCTTTCAAGCCCCTCAGCTTTTGTCTCTTCACATCCCTTTGAATATTCCAACCCTTTGGTGGGGGTCTCTCCCCTTGATTCTCACAGACACCTCAAACTCAGTCAAATGAAACTCTTTATCTTCCTCCAGTGTTTTCTATTGTGTCCATCTAGTTTCCTGAGTCAGAAGCCTGAGAGGCATCCTCTGAAATGATGTGAAAGGAAGAGAGTGCTAGAAGAATCTGGAGAGGGAGACAGTAGCTAACTCAGGGAGGATTTTTTTTTTGCACTGTACTAAGGCTTTTCAATGTTGTTGGCTGCCTCCCCTTTCTCATTAGCCAGTTCCTCATTCACCTCTCACAGTGTGACTTGGTTTTTTTCTTTTGGCCTCGTGTGTAGCATGTGGGATCTTAGCTTCCCAACCAGGAATCGAACCTGCATCCCCTGCAGTGGAAGCGTGGAGTCTTAACCACTGGACCAACAGGGAAATCCCTAGATGCCTCTTGAAAGCTTTCACCATATTCACAAGTCCCATCCACGGGGAGGGGTTTATACAGGGTGTACAGACCAGCAGGCTCAGAAACCTTGGGGCCACCTTAGAATTCTGCCTACCATTGACGCTAAGTCTGTACTCTCCTACCCCAATTGACTCCATTTTCAACTTCACCATTTAAAAAAATGAGGCAGTGGCAGAAATGGTTAGCTCTTTCCCAGTGCCCAAATTTCTCTTCTTTCATAGAAACAAAATTCAATTCTACCACAGGGGGTATCACTAGCTGGGTACAAGGCTACTTAGAAAATAAAGACCACTCTCCTTAGTTTCCCTTGCAAGTGGGTATGGCCACAGACCACTTTCCAGATAACGGAATATAAATAGAAGCAATGAGTGGAGCTACAAGAAACCTTCCCATGGAGCCCCTGGCTTTTGCCTTTTGCCCATTTTTCATTCCTTTCTCCATGTGGATGCTAGAACCCGAGTGGCTCCAGCTGGTACCATGAAGATAAAGACCATGCCCCAGGATGGTAGATGAGTGAGCTGTCAGGAGCCTGGTGCTGCAGGGCCTTTGTGAAACAGAGCTGCCTTCCCACATTTGAACTGCACACCGCTGGGCTTTCAACTGGTAGAGAAATAAACTCCCATTTTGTTTAAGCCATTGTTGATTTGAGTTGTCTGATACTCGGAGTTAAATATAATCCTAACCAACACAGGGAGTTATTTCCTTAGTCCCACTAGACTTGACAACTTAAATTTATTTTTCTTCCTTCAATCCCTTTAAACTCTTATGTCCATGAAGGTCCTAACTCCTGTTGATTCTTCCTTTGCGCTTCACTTCACACTCATCCCTTCTTTTCAATGTCCACTGACTATTCTGATCCCAGACTGTTCTCTAGGCTCCATCCCCCTCCCTCCCATCAAGGCTGCACAAGTCCCAGACTCCTGAGGTATCACATTCATCATGTCAGTCCTCGAACTCAAACCCCCAAACCTAGGTTCCTCTTGTGCTTATTAGGATAAGGTCCCAAAGCATCTTGAAACCCTTTCAACATGGAGCTCCCACCATTTTTTTTTTTATTATTTTACTTTTTACTTTCCAGCTGCACCGCATGGCATCTGAGATCTTCATTCCAGGGAAGCGCGGAGTCTTAACACGCTGGACCGCTAGGGAAGTCCCCTCCAACCATTTTAGTTTCTCCTCCCTCTGATTCAGATCTTCCTCAACAACCAGGAGAATCCCCAGAACAACCCAGTTTGTCTTTGCTTTATGCTGGAGATCTTCAGCCCTGGCTGTATTAAATCATCTGGAGCCATTGAAAACAACCAGCGCTGCAGGTCAGCATTGTTCAACGCATGAAAAACATTATCTCATGTGAGCCACAAAGCAGCCTCATGAGATGTAGGCACTGACATTGTCACCATCCTACTGATGAAGAAACAAGAAACTTAAGAACTTCAGGACATCATTTCTAGTCAGGTGACCAGTGAGTGTGGAGGCAGGACTCCAACAGAGAGGACTGCCCTCTAAACCACTCCTGTGTGGTCCCTAGAACTACAGTATAGAGAATTACAGATGAAAAATAGTTTCTGATGGCATGGGACATAATTGATGGCCAATAGATCACAAAGTACAAATGAAAATTTAAAAAAATACAAATGCCAGCGGGTTCTCTGGCAGTCCATTGGTGAGGACTCTGCACTTTGACCGCCAAGGGCACAGGTTCAATCCCTGGTCAGAGAACTAGGATCTAGGAAGCTGTGTGGTGCCACCAATAATAACAATAGCAACAATAATAGATACAAATTCCAAAACTCCAGCCTAGACTAGTGGAATCTGTTTCTTGGGATTAGGGTACGAGCACTTTTGTGTCATCTTTAGGTTGAGCCCAGGTTTATCACAGGGTGATTCCAAGGTGAGCTGGGGTTAAGACCATTGCTTTACATAGTTGCTCCTGCCTATCTGTCTTCCTCTCATTCCCTCTCACCGCCCCCAGGTTCTACGTACCTTTTGAGATTTAGTCCAAGCATCACCTCCCTTTGTGGAGCTAGCCAACTTTCTCCAGCCGGGGTGCTACCTTTTTGAAATGTTAGTTGCCAAACGTGTCCATACCAGCTGAGCTGGCACCTATTCTACCTCTCGGTTTGAATCCAGCTCTTGGCTTCATGCCACTGGATCCTTGACGGGTTTTTCCAAATTTAATCATTTGCTGCTCAGCTTTTTCCACCTTTGCCCCAAAGAGCAACAACCATAATCACCCCTCTATCAGTAACAAGATCCAAACTTAGGGTCTTGCAAAGTCGTAACCTTGGCTCAGTGCTCCCCTCTCAGGGATTGAAAGCTAGGGAGATGTAGGGAGATGGTGATTAAAGGGCAGGACCCCCAGTGCAGTAGAAGGGAGGAATGTGGGTGGGGCCTTTCTAGGACTCTCAGGTGCAGAGCTGGAGGTTGGTAAGATGAGGGGGTGCTGGTGCCTCTAGGGGAGAGGTTGGACTCACAGACTGGAAAATCTTGAGAGCAAAGCTTGGGTAGGATATGGGATAAAATCTGGTGGTCAAGGAACAAAATCTGAGAGGGCAACAATTTGAGCAAAAATGACGTTGGGCCACTGGAGGTTGTTGAAGGACTGAATGAATGGATCTTCACCTGCGTTATTGGGAAGAAGTTAGAGGGCTGTGGCATCCTTGCTTGCTGCAGGAGACTGCCAGGGAAGAGAGGCTAAGAAGGCATCAGATGAGGGGCCTGTTAGGGAAGAGAGGGCCTAGTCAGACAGAGGCCAGATCCCAAGAGAGTAGTGCATTCTGCCACCTACCCCTCTCCCCTCACCCCCAAGTTCAAGAGGCACAGGGCTCTTGTTGGCTGTGTCAATTTCCACCAAAGTCATGGGTGTGACCAGGTCTCCCTGTCCTGATAATCTTGCTTGATTATCTCCTTCCCCCAGTCTATGAAGCAGGTGGTAAAAAGAGTCTGAGAGAAGGGGCATCACTTGTCTTGAGTTACATGGGGACTTAATGGCAGTGATGGAATTAGAAGCCAGTTCTAATTCTCAGCCCAGGGGTCTTTACTCTTAACTCTGTTGCCAAGGTAGTCACTTTACCTTCTGGGGGCTCAGGAGGAGGCCTCTGGTGGGAGTGGTGGGACTAGATGCCTCTTCTCCTGGCAGATCTGTGTTCCACAGGAGTGCCAGGTCTCTCTGACTGAACCTGTCCTTGCGGACTAAGTGGGGGCTGAGTGGGACAGAGAACAGCCTCTGGGGAGACAGTCTGGCAGGCTCTTCCCTATACCATTGGCCTTTCCGGTCCCACTGCCATGAGCCGCACACAGTGAGGTCAACCACTGTTCTTTTGGGCCCTACGGGAGGCCTGGTGTGAAGATCCGCTCAGCAATGAAACTTGCTGTCCGTGTGATGAACAGCATCCAGATTCACTCAGGCTCAGGGTGGAGGGAGAGGCCAAGGTCTATTCCAGAGCATGATTGTATTGGACAGGCCAGTCAAAGTGCTCAACGCATCAAAGGAACCTTTCCAAGAGACTCCCCATTCCTACCGCTCTGCTGAGGGCAGCCCCACCCCCACTGGATCCTACTCCAGTCCATTGGGGTGGTCTGAGTTCAGGGCCCTAGAAGACAAGGGTTGTAGATCTCTGGACATCCCAAGAGCCCAGAGATGACCTGGGGCAGACACTCTGGCTGACCAGGGACCCAGGCTAACCTGAGTCATTCAAGTTCTCTGCTTCTCAATAATTTGAACTAGAGCAGCAGACAGAGGGCCAGGAAGCAGAGATAAGTGAGCTGCTGAGCAGCCTTGGAGGTGGTACTCCAACCTGGGATCTTGGAGCTCCTGCTGCCTCAGGGCTACAAGACAGCCCAGGCAGTCAGAGAGACCCCTGGAGCCAAACAGCCCTCCAGGCTCCCCTGTGTTCCAGGGGCCACCAAGAATGAACACACACAGAACATCCCAACCACCTTATTCCCAGGCATCTCTTCACAACACAGCTAGTCACCTGAGGCAGCCTGAGTGAGTCTCTCTCACCAGATGGCCCCTGTGATGGCCGTGGAGACACACCCAGGGGGGTTGCATCTAGGAGGCCAAGCGGGGGTCTCGTGGCCCCTCCCTGCACAGAGTACTCCTCCACTCCCCACCTGGGAGGACCAGAGTGTTCCATGAGAAGACCCCAGATGTGCTGACTAGGATGCAGAGCTGAGAGTCTGGGGAAGAACTGCAGCCAGAAAGGACCACAAACACAGCCAGTCACAGGCCTGTAGGTGTGTGTGGAGGGCCTGGCTGTGGCAGGGCGCCTTCTTCACCCACAGTCTCTAGTTTATCGTTGTTCTCTGAGCAGCAAATGCTGCTGTGGGCCCAGATGAGGCCAGGGTCTGTCCCATCACTGCAAGACCCTGGTTTTTGTTTCAAACAGCTGATTGGGTCGATTTTGACTTTGACCCAGGTGGCTTTCTTCCTTCCATCACCTCCCCCTCATACTCCCAGGTTGCCAGACAGATTCTGAACTTCCTCCCAGGGTAGAAGAAAAGCAGGACAGGTGCTCTGCCAGGGCTTCCCTCCTCAGGTCTGGGTGGAGTGGGGCATCTCCAGACCAGATTGCTGAGGTTTCTCTCAGCCCAGATCTGCAGAGATACCACCATCAGCATCAGTGTCCACCTCAAGTCAGGCCCTCAGCTAAGAAATGGTGAACAGACCTGCTGAGTTGAGTTCAACAAACATCTCCTGAGCATCTCCTACGTGCCCAGGGTGGGCACAGCTGGGCGACGTGAGCCATGTAGAGATGGGAAAGACCCAGTTCTGACTCTGAAAAGTGATAACCAAGCAGGGAGGTGTAGAGTTTACACAGAGAATTTTAATTCAGGGCAGAATATGATCAAAACCATGAGAGTCTTTTCCAACTGATTCAGCGACTAAGGAGAACTGAATGCATATCCCTGGTGACAGAGAGGCCTGCATGGAAGAGTCAGCATTTGACCTTGGTCTTGGGGACTGGGGGCTTCCCTGGTGGCTCAGATGGTAAAGTGTCTGCTTGCAATGTGGGAAACCTGGGTTCAATCCCTGAGTTGGGAAGATCCCCTGGAGAAGGAAATGGAACCCACTCTAGTACTCTTGCCTGGAAAATTCCATGGATGGAGGAGCCTGATAGGGTACAGTCCATGGGGTCACAAAGAGTCAGACACGAATGAACAACTTCACTTTCTTTCTTGGGGACTGGGTGGGCTTTGATGTGGAAAGAGAGATGGAAATAGATAGGCTAGAGCAGGAGATTCCCCAAAGAAGGACTGTCAATCATTGGGTTACCAGTAATTAATGTCAGCTGCTGTGCCAGGCACTGTACCAGGAGGTGCTGGGGAACAGTGTGCCGCATGGCCCTCCCATGGTCAGCGGGGAACCAAACAGGCAAATGATGACCCTAGCCCAGTGGGACAGGAGCTGTGGGTGAGAAGGCAGGGGTGAGAGGGGTCCCAGACCATGTAGTCTTGGTGCATGGTCTGCTGGAAATTAAGCCTCAAGAAAGGGAATCAGAGCCAGACTATATTGACCCACCCCTAGCCACCACCACTCCACTGAACTTGAATCTGAAGGCACTGCATGCATGCTAAGTCGCTTCAGTCATGTCTGACTCTTTACGACGTTATGGACTGTAGCCCACCAGGCTCCTCTATCCTAAGGGATTCTCCAGGCAGGAATACTGGAGTGGGTTGCCCTGCCCTCCTCCAGGGAATGGAACTCACATCCATTGCATAGACAGGCGGATTCTTTACTAGTGCCACCTGGGAATCCCCTGAAGACATTAGAAACCTACTTTTCGACTTTGGTCCCCGGACTGATAACATGGAGGAAAAGACCAAAGAGGACAGACTGTGGGGGGCTGGGGCACTTCATGGCACTGTTTCCTCACTGTCCTTTGACCAGTGTTCCCCTAAAGATGTCACCAGGAAGTATATATATTGGGGAGCATGGGTTCACTCCCTGCTGAGAAAACACCACCCACAGGAGGGTCAGGACCAGGAATAGAGCTCCAGTCATTTCTCCAGCACATTCTCGGGGTCATCTCTTGTCATCTTCACAACAGCCTATGGAGTGAGCTTTTATGACCTGCTTTTCCAGATGGGGCCACCACAGCTCGGGGAGAGAAAGGCATAGGCGGAGGCGGACACACAGCTCACACAGGGTAAGGCCCCGCCTGTCTTCTCCAAAGCTTGCCCTTTGATCTGGTTCCTGTTTGATAGGTACAGCTGGGTTTGTCCACCAAGGTCAGCGCGCTGGTTGTCTGTTTATCACCTTTGTGGTCAAAGGGAACAAAGCCAAGAGGAGATACCTCGGGTCAGGGCGCTATTGGAGAGCCATTCCTTTTCACCAACCACCCCATCCCGGTGCTGAGGAAGAGAGGGCTGCGTGCGGCAAGTCACTGCCCTGAGCTCTGCGCACAGCACGAGGAGACACAGCATTTGCGGGACGTGTCTCCAAATCCCAGGCACCGCACCCCCGCACGCACCCTCCCACTCCCCGCCCTGCCCAGCCAAGCCCAGGGAAGGGCTCCCATGAAGCAGAGTGGAAGGACCTCTCTGCGACCCCTGGGAGGAGGGGGAAGTCTGAGCCGTCTCAAAAGACCCTCCCTCCTTGCTATCCCGCTTACACTTAGGTGCCCTTGGGAGCCCGCCGGGCCCCCTCCACCCAAAGGGCGCAGCCTTTGCGCTCTGAGCCCCCGGGCCCCGCGCACCACCTCCCCGCCTTCGCCCCAGGGCTAAGCGCTTGCTATTTTGGTCGGGGGGTAGCGATCTCATCCTCGCAGAGGTTGAGTCAACAGCCCAGTCACGGGAGGACGAAGAGCTTAGTTAAGAGCCTCTGAGGCTGGGTGCTCACGTTTCTGTGTGTTTCGGGCCCCGCCGAGAGCCGGAGCGAGGTGACGCTCAGAAAAGTCGTTCGCTCAACGACACAAACGCACAAACGACTGTAGAGTCTGTGGAGTCTGTGACAGCAAACCCGACCAATTCTTCCGTCCGAGATCAGTTCTCTCCGGATGCTAGAGAGTACCGGGTCGCCAAACTGTGGTTTGGCGGCGAGCTGGATCCCTGCAGGGTTTCTCCTCTAGCGGGGTCCGGAAGTCGCCATGGGGTCGGGATGGGGAGGGGAGCAGAAAGCGCAGGGGTGCGCCTGCGGTCCGAGAAAGGAGCTCCTCCCGCTCGGGTCAGTAGAGGTGGATGGGGATGGGCATGTGGTAGGAGGTCGTCCCGCCTGCCAGCCCCGCGGGACAGATGTTTGGGCGGCGGGAGGGAGGTCGTCCTTCAAACCCAGCAGAGCCGGAGTCCCTGGCCTGGACCTATCCTTTGCCCGGGGATCTGGTCATACACCCTAGCAAGTCCCTGAAAGAGCCTGCATTCAAGGAGCGTCTGCCCGAGGTAGACAGACCCAGGTGTGTTGTGCACTGTGTGTATGTGTGTGTGTGTGCGCAAGGCGAGAGGGTCTCGGCGTCCCCCGCACTCTCTCTCCGGAATTCTATATTTTGCCATCCTTTGTTCTCAAAATAGGCGGCGAGCTTGCTCGGCGCTGCTCTTGGAACGGGTGGGGGCCGTAGCGAGCTCGCTGGCGCCCGCAGAGTTAGCGGCAGGGTTACAAACAGTCTCTCCCTGCTCCCCCGGCCTGAATTAATGTGTTACTATTTTGGGCGCGCCAGTGTTTCCAGGGGAAACCTAATGACGCAATGACGTCAATGCAGGTCAGCAGCAGACTCTCCGGGAGGGCGGGCAGGCTCCCGGCTTTCAGGCTCCGCGCAGTCTACGGGCGGCAGGGCGCAGACGAGGTGGCGAAGGCGGCGGGCGCGGGGGCGAGGGAACCCCGGGCGGGACCGGGAACCAGAGGGCGCTCCCTCCTAGCGCCCGGACCCGGGTAACTTCCCGTCGCCCGGCATGGAGTTTCCTTCCTGCCCACGGACAGGAGGCGGCTTGGAGGGCAAGCGGGGTAACCCCCCACGCCCATCCCACCTTTATCCAGGGGGAGCCAGAGGAGCCAGCAGGTTCGGACTCACTGAGGGGGCTCCACGCGGGGCCTCCCACGCACAGGTACGCGCAGGACCTCAGGGTGTCCCCAGCATGAGGGAGGGAGACATTCACACTCATTCCTGTCCACACTCCTCTCGTGTTCTGGCACCGTAACTGGGAGTCTGGGGTCTGAGACCTAGCCCCTCCTCCTGTCTCCCCCACATTTCTGAGCCTAGCAGCAGCCTCTCTCCTACTCTCCAGCATCTTGTCGGGTCGCAGGCTAGAACTGGGGCTTCTCGGCCGCTGTGCCTCCCTTAGAAGCGCCATCTGAGACCAGGAGACTAGGTGGAGAGGGACGACCAGGCCAGACGTGGGGGTGTGAGACTGGGGTGGGAGCCTCAACAGCCTGGAGGGGGAGCCGGTGCCCCTGTGCAGGGAGTGTATGGTACTGCTGGCGTGTGCTTGGTGTGTACGTGTTCTGGGAGCACGTCGTGTGTCATGAGGTGTGTATGGTTGCTCTCATGGAAGTCTGCTGGGCGAGCGTGTCAGTGGCATAGGTGTGAGAACACCTCAGGCGCTCCTCCTTGACCTGCAGCCGGGGTACCTGTCAGAAGTGTAGGGGACCAGCGAGGGGCCAGCCCTGGTCCAGGGTCTTTTCCCCCCAGCTCATCTGCCACGGCTGGCCCAGGTTGCACCCTACCCCCAGCCAGGCTGTGGCCCGCTTTGGCCCGACCTGGCTGTAGCTTCGTTTGGAAGCACACTTCTCAAAGCTCAACCTGCCTTCTTGCTCGAACTCACTTGTGCCCTTCTCTCCTTGGAGCGTGAGTAGAAGGGGGAATTTATTTCCATCCACTCCTCCCCACCGGGACAAGGCTCAGGCTTGCTAACTGCTCCGCTCGGCGGCAGACCTCGTTTTCAGCACCAGAGTCCGGACAGCTCCACGCCCGCCCTGGCGCCGCCTCTTTCCTCCCAGAACTGGGTGCTGGGCCTGGGAATGAGACTCCCTGCCTGGGCCTCTCTGGCTTCTAACTTAACTCCTAGATCTTCCCACCCCACTGCCCCCAACACACACACACAAGTCTGGCCCTTGCTTCCCTTTCCCAGATCTCTGTCTGGAAGCTTGGAGGGGTAAAACCAGCCGGCGAAATCTCCCGAGCTGACTGCCAGGTGACTGCCAGGTGTCTGCGTTGAAGTCCAGCTTCCTCCAAGGGATAGTGACTTTGAACAGAGGCTGCTAAGGCCCTGCTGCAAGTTCCTCGTTCCCACCTCAGTTTATTAAAATTAAGTAAATAAAGCCAGATTCCTTCCCTGCAAAGGCAAACCAGCCTTTAGAAGGCATTGTCAGGGTTTAGGATTTTCTGGATTCTCAAAACACAATTCATGGCCTCTGTTATCCCTTCCCAGAGCTTCCCGTGTAGCGCTAGTGGTAAAGAACCTACCCATCAAGGCAGGAGACATAAAAGATTTGAGTTCGATCCCTGGGTCAGGAAGATCCCCTGGAGGAGGGCATGGTAACCCACTCTGGTATTCTTGCCTGGAGAATCTGTGGACAGAGGAGCCTGGAGGGCTACAGTCCATGGGGTTGCAAAGAGTTGGACATGACGGAAGTGACTTAACTTGGTTTTCCTCCCCAGACATTTTTATAGCCCCGCCTATTCCTGTTTTCCTGAATCTGGGCCTCAGCTAGTGGAGAGGCAGTGAGGATGAGTCCTGCCCGCCTCTCTACCTCCCCTGGCAGTCAGTGTTCAGCTGAATGTCATGGCTTTGGAGCTCTAGATGGAGCAATGTCTGCATGCGTTCTCCCCAGAGCTGTGCCCTGGACTTCCCCGGAGGCCCCAAAAGTAATTTTTGTGGTTGCAGAACTCTGTGTAGCTCACACTCACTGCACTGGCCGCACAGAGACCTCTGAGAGAGCCTTCACTCCACACCACTCTCGAAGTGGAATCCAGGACACAGCCAATCTATCTGTGGTTCTCTCCACTCCTGGTTTCCTTTGGCTGATGAAAGCACCAGAGGTAGTACTGGAATGTACTCAGACACCTCTCTCCATTTGCTCAGGTGTCTGCTTACTGTCATCCCAACTCCTCCAAGAAGAGCAGATTCAGAGATGGACGAGGGAAGCCAAGAAGTCACCTCTCTCCGTCCTGCCCCACCCCACCCTATTTCAGAGACCCTTGGCAAGGCTGGGGACCATGAACCTCTTCCTCTACCTGGAAATGAGACCATTCTTCCTCCCTAGACATCCTCCTCTCTCAGATAGCAGAGATTAGGCCAACCTTGTCAGAGCTGACCTGGGGGGCAGATCCAGGTGTTGTCTTTGTCCTACTGAGCCTATAGCACTAGAGGATGTCTGGGCTCAGGGAGGAGGGTGCCTCTTTACAGAAGCTCTGGGACTTGGAGTGAACCGTGCACACTGCCAGCAGGAAATGGCCTTTTCTCTGAAGAAGCCATTGTTCTGCTTGCTTCCGAGCTATCAGAGAGAGGAGAGAAAAGAAATCCCAGGCTAGGGACAGGGAAGGAGAGATAGTCACCCCAGTCCAGTGGCTTCCTTCTCACAAGGCAGAAGCTCAAGCCCAGCTCCTATGGCATCCTGAGTTTCCCCAGGTCTCAAGGGGAATCAGGAAAGGGCTGTTATTCCAAAAGAATTTTCATGACAAACTGTGGGTGGTGAGAGATGTGGCAGTGTGGGCAACATGTGCAAACCACAAGGGTATGTGGCTTCCACTGAAGGACAGTGCCCACTGCCCTTCACCTCAGGATTTCTGCAGCTCAAACTTGGTCCTCTGGGCCACCATCTGCTTAGCCCCACTCCTGGCTACTTTCCAGGATGCTCTGGCTTTCTAGCTTCCTTCTGCACAGAGTTAGGTAACATCTGGCTGTGGCTTTAAGGGAATGCTGGCCAACGTCAAGCAGATAGATGTTCGCCCAGTGGACATGAGCCTGGCTTGTCCACTTGTGGACACAATAGGGACCTGGGGAGGAGAGCCAAGGAAGGTGAGTGGTCCCAGCCCACAGGAAGCCTGCATGTGACATTGCACTGGGTGAGCGGGAGAGCCCAGGTCTCTGAGATTGTCCTTGCCTGATCAAAGTCATCACTGGCCAGAGGAGCTTCAGTTCCACTCCCCAACCCTCCACCCTGCCTTCACCCCACCACTCCCGTCAGGTACTCAGCAGGAAGCTGGACTGACTCCATTCTCTGCATTCTCTGCATTCTCTGCATTAGCATGAGGCCAAGACTTGTTTAAGCAACTCTTTGTGCCCAGCCTCATTTTCTCCATCTGCATAATGGGATTAGCCAAAGCAGGGATGATCCCCACAGCTTGAGAGTCCTGACTGTCAGTAGCATGTGAAATCAGAGATAGCCAGCTCCTAAAATACCTGGGTTCCTGAGAGGCTTAGGGTGCTGGTAACTTTCCTGCCTCCTGGCCAGTGTCTCAGCCTCTCCCTATGGATGGAAGCCCAGGTCCCATCAGAGCAGCGAGAATGCAGGAACTCACTGCTACTAGTGAGGTTCCCATAGGAAGCATGTATGAGGAACAGCTCTGGGCCGGCCAAAGTTACACAGCTCTAACCCTCCACTCAGGGCTCTAGCTGGGATCCCCCATCCCCACCCCCCAAACAAAGAATGGGAGAGCGAAGTGGAAATGGTCCTAGAGTTTAGTCTTGGGGCCAAGAAGCTCAGGGTACTCCCTTCCATAAGGAATCACATAGAGGCATCCTGATCACCTCACTATCCATCAGTGGGACCCTTGGACTCAGCGGGGACTGAGACAAGGTCCAGGTGAGCTGGGACAAGGTCACTGTTCTTCCTATGTGGAGCTTCCCAGGAAACATGGATCTCTTGCCCAAGGCTGACATTTGGATTCTGCAGCCCTCAGAAGGAAGACAAGGAGGGTGTCTCCTCAGCCAACAGGAGCAACCCCCGTGCACAGCGCGTCTGTTTCCCCAGAGGCTCCAAATACAAGGTTGGCACTGACAGTGGGTTCTGAGTGACCTTGAACTAGTCATGTCTCTGCACAGCATGAAAACAGAGATATAGCATCTGCCCCAGCCCCTCACAGGCAGTAGTTAGTCTGATGAGTACAGTGAAGACAAGTGTGTCAGTGGGGCGGGGGAGGGTATGTGTGGAGAACTGTTGACCCTAAGGCCTGAGAAAACCCCAGTAAGCTGTCTCCTCAAATGCTATCTGGCCAAGTTCTGTTGTCAGAGTCTCAGCTTCTCTCTGTGCGTGGAAGCTGAGCACCACCGTTCAGAAATACAAGAAAATACAAATGCACTAAATATGATGAGATGGTTGGACATACAACACCTGACGATGCACAGATGAGACTGGCAGCAGTTCATTAGTCACATACATTCACAACCTGCAGTGGGGGTGGAGGAGGACACGGCATACCTTGCAGGGCCACATGACAGCCACACCAGGCTTGCCCTCCAGAGCTGCCCTTGGGAGCAGAGCAAGCCAGCAGGGGCTGTGTAGTATAGGCTTTACAGTAATAAGAGGGTGCATGCGTGTGGGCTAAATCGCTTCAGTTGTGCCTGACTCTTTGTGACCCCATGGACCGTAGCCTGCCAGGATCCTCTGTCCATGGGATTCTCCAGGCAAGAATACTGGAGTGGGTTGCTATGCCCTCCTCCAGGGAATCTTTCTGACCCAGGGATTGAACCCATGTCTCTTACATCTCCTGCATTGGCAGGGTGTGGGGAGTGGAGTTATTTACCATGAGTGCCACCTGGGAAGCCCAATAAGAGTTCGGGTGCCCCTGATTCTTGTGGGAGGTTGTGATTGGCTCCTTTGAATAATTTCTTATTCAAATGGTGGTTCAGGGAACCCCGCCATCTCCAGGTGCCCGGGAAGGCCCTTTCCCTTTCTAGGACAAGATTCTCAGCTGCTTTGCTTCTAGTTGGGGTGGTAACCAGAGAGAACTGAAGGCCCTCTTTGTTTCCTCTCGATCCTACACTGTGGAGCTAGGAAATGGATTTGCACAATGTCATTGGCATTTTTACCCTGGTAGTCAGGATGGGGACAATATATGGGGCTGAGTTGACTACGCTGATGGGGAGGCCTGGCTCTCAGCCCAGCTCCTCACTCACCATGTGGCTTTGGGCAAACTTGTCCCTCTCTGGTCTCAGACATCTCCGCAGGAAGCAGAAAGGGTTGGTTGAACTTGAATGCTCTTTCTGTTTTGTTGTGCTGTGAACCTCAAAGATTCTGTGGAATACAAGGCTCCATGCTCATAGGTAGAGGTATTTGAAGGCTGGAGGTGGGAGGGCATTTTTGTTCACTTAGAATTGGGGTGAGTGATGGTGACTTAGTTCCTTGGGGTGAATAGATTCTGGGATGCTGGGAGTGTAGGTCAAGACCCTCCCCCAGCTCTTAGCCCAATCAGGGTCTCACGTGTCCCAGGAAATTGGGCTTTTTCCAGAAGAGGCCTATTTCCAGAAGATGTGCTAGATACTAGATGTGCTAGAAGAGTTTGTGTGGTTTGGCTGTTGAGAAAACCAAAACAGAAAGCTGTCTGGTTTTCAGAACATGGAAGCCCCCAGACCAGACCCAACTAAAACAGATAGGCCTTCCCATCCAGGCCTGTCTCACAGGAGCACTTGCTGTTCCTTTTACTTCCTCCTTCCCTTCCTGAAGGCTTGCTGGATTTATCTCTGCCTGCAATGCAGGAGACTCAGGTTCAATCCCTGGGTCAGGAAGATCCCCTGGAGAAGGGAATGGCAACCCACTTCAGTATTCTTCTTGGAGATTTCAATGGACAGAGGAGCCTGGCGGGCTACAGTCCATGAAGTCACAAAGAGTCAGACACAACTGAGCGAACAACACATAGGCAATATCAAGATTCCCTGTTACTGAGGACCCAGAGCCTGTTCCTAGCCCTTCTTCACACCTTGGGGCTCTGGGTTTCTGCTGCTTCCAGAGACAGAAGTGTGCTCGCTTGGACCAAGGCCTTTGTACATGTATATATGATGCTGATAAAATGGAAAATGATAATCACAGCAGCTGAGGAACCTAAGCCCAAGCTCAGGCAGCCAGGGGTGGAGTGCTGGTAGGAGGTCAGTCTTGAACACGCTCTTTTTGTGTTCATTTTACACCCTTCCCCCAGCACCAGCATAGATTTGCAGAGACAGCTCATCAGAAAGGAGCCTCTGCAAACCCTCAGGCTCCCTGCTGTGGGTCAGGTGGCTGCGCCGCGGTGAGTGTGGAGAACAGCGGATGTGCCCTGTCTCTTCGCAGGGCCAAACAGCCCACTGTGCAGCATCCAGGCTGCAAGCCAGAATGCCTCGCAGGGGTCATGTTTGATTCCACCTCTCAGCCTGCCCACGAATGCCGGTCCCTGGGACGTCCCTGGTGGCCTGGGCTGCTCCTGAACCATCTGCTTCCTAACCAGACCTGCCAGAGACTGCCCCCCCAGCCATGGGCCTCCAAAGCCAAGCTGATAGGTGGGGACGCAAGTGGTGACCACATATGAGAGATGTGCAGACAGGCTCCTGTGTGGCCATTTTGCCCCATTTCATTTCCCTTTCCACTCCAGAAGACTTAAAATTAAAAATTGGGGGAGAGAATAACACAGAAGCATGTACACTACCATGTATAAAATAGATAACCAACAGAATTTGCTGTATGACTCAGGGAACTCAAATCGGAGCCCTGTAACAACCAAGAGGGGTAGGAAGGGGTGAGAGGTGAGAGGGAAGTTCAGGAGGGAGGGGACACACGTATACCTATGGCTGACTCATGTTGATGTGTGGCAGAGGCCGACACAAAATTGTGAAGCAATTTTCCTTCAATTAAAAATAAATGAGTTTGGGGAAAAGGAAAAAAATAAAAATTGGGGCAAGGAGGGCATGCATTTTTAATCTCATTTTAGTGATGAGGCTGAATTAACTGCTCCAAAATTATACATCACTGGAGAGCCAAGACTGGGGTCTGACTTCACACCTATTCTGTATCCTGGACTCCTTATCCCTCCAATCTGCAGCTGTTCCTCAGAGCCAGAGGCTGAAAACAATGAATTGCAACCCTGGCTGCATATTGGAATCACCCGAGGGCTTTAAAAACATTCAGGTCTGAACCCCAGAGATTCTGATTTAATTGATCTGGGTGGGTCCCAGGCTTCAGTAGGTGATTAAAAGCTCCCCAGCTGCTTCTAACAAGTACCTAGGACGGTGAGTCATCATAAGCAAACTCAGAAGTGGCTCAGGGTAGGAGTTCCCTGGCTTTTCTGCACATTAGAATCATCTGGGAATCTTTAATAATATTGCTGCCTGACTCCCTTTCACAGACATTCTGATCTAGTGTGGCATGCACCCTGGGTGTCTGGATTTTTTTTTAAACCTCTCCAGGTGATTCTAATAGTCAACAAGTTTGGAAACTATTGGCATAGGCTAAGGCTCGGATTCTCGATGCGTGGTCTGTGGACAGCAGCCTCAGGGTCACCTAGGAGCTTGTAAGCAATGCAGAATCTCAGAATCTCTGGACCTGCTGAATCAGAATCCGCATTTTAACAAGATTGCCAGGTGATTTGTATGCACAGTCAAATCTGGCCTATGGAATGACAAAAAGGCAGATGAAGGCATAATTTTTTAATCAACCCATCTGCTCATTCATTTATTTAGTCATTATACTGATAATCACAGAGCGTTGGCTGTGTGCTAGCACTGTGCTGAGCACTGCTTATTCAAAAATGAATAAGTCTAGGGATGTGGTGAGAACAGAGCTGTCAGGACCCGAGGGCAATGCCAGCGCCCATGGAAGCGGAAAGGTTGTACCGTATGAGAGAGAACAAGGACTAGTGCCTTTCACTCTCTGGAGAGCAAAGGGCTCATCTTACAAGGCAGGTGTGTTCAGGGGCTACGGAGACTCAGGATGGCTGCTGTGGAGGTGGATGCACAGGATAGAGAAGGGGTTCTGTGCCTTCCAAGTAGCCTCAGCTTTAGCTGTGGACAATGAGGTGCCTATGGAGGCTGTAGATAAGACAGAGGAGAGTGTCCTGACTCAGATGGATCTTCTAAAGAGAGCTGTGAAAGATTAAGTGGAAGGACTGGAGTGAAAGAAATCTGGTGGCCATGGAGACCAACTGGAACATGGCTTCCGTGTGTACAGTTTAGGCATCCAGGTGAAGGTGGCACCATCAGTTGAGGTGAAGAAACCAGGAAGCTGGGCGAGTTTGAACAGGCTGAGAGGTGACTGTGAACAGACTGAGAGGCGACTGTGAACAGGCTGAGAGGCAACTGTGTGTTTGGGACTGGAGGCTGGCTGGGGATCTGGGAGTCAACAGTGTCCAAGGGTCATTGAAGTCATAGGAATGAGTGAGATCATTTAAAGACAGAGGAAGTGGAGAGGGAGAGACAGAATACTGGGGCCTGACAGTTTGAGGGGAGATTGGAGGAGGAGGAGAAAAGGAGGGAGGCAGGAAGGAGGTGGAAAAGTGGGAAGGAGCCAGTAAAGACAGGCTGGCAAGGATGAATCAGAAAAGGAAAAAGAACACCAAGATAGAGGATGCCTGAAAATAGCAAAATATTTTTGTGGAGTAAAATGCTGCAGAGAATTCTGGAGATGAAGACAGAAAGCTGGAGTTGGGAATTAGATCATTAGTGATTCAGTGGCGCATGGGTAGAGGGACCAGGTCGTAGTGGGTCTAGGGGGTTGAGAAAGAGGACATAGGAAGTGTAGATTCATCTCCATCATTGATGGGAAGAGGGAGGGGGAGATAGAGCAGTAGTTAAAAAAAGGTGTAGGACAAAGGGGTTTCTGTATCCTGTTTAGGTTGGAGAAGATGAGCCCGTTTCTTTTTTTTTTTTTTAATTTTTTATTTCACTGGGGTATACATGCTCTACTGTGTTGTTTGGTTTCTGCTGTACAATCTAGTGAACCAGCCATATGTATACATTTATCTCCTCCCTCTTGAGCCTCCCTCCCCCCATCCCACCGCTCTAGATGATCACAGAGCACCAAGCTGAGCTCCCTGTGCTATGCAGCAGCTTCCCACTAGCTAGCTGTTTACACGTTTCATATATATGTCAATCCCAATCTTCCAGTTTATCCTACTTCCCCTTCCCCAGCCCCACCTCCACACGTCTGTTCACTGTGTCTGCATCTCTATTCCCACCCTTGGTAATAGGTTCATCTGTACCATTTCTCTAGATTCCACATATATGCACTAATATACAATATTTGTTTGAACCCACTTCTGAGTTAAGAGGAAAGAATTAAACGTGGTTAAAGATAGCAGGGAGAGGAAATAACTGTCTTCTACCTGGGAGGGGGAGATGCAGTTCAGACCAGAGAAGGAGGAATTCATCTTGGAGAAGAGAGGGACATTAAAGCAGTTCCCGTGAGTGTTCTCTGTGTTCTCTGGCCGGGGCAAGTTACCTACGGACAGCCAGGAGGGAGTGGTGGGCTGAGCAACCTCAGGAGCCCTGAGAAGTTCTGGGAGCAGGAGAGAAGAGGTAGAGCCAGCCAGGTGGGAATCTTTATGTGTTGAAACACATACTCCTATATTATAATTGTGTCATTTTAATTTTTGTATGTCAGTTAGAGAAATGTATTGATTTTTTTTTTTTATTGAATGATTCTTTAAATTCGGTAGTGCTTTATAATTTTCAAAAGTTTCACATACATGATTTCATGTAATCCCACGCGTGCGTGCTAAGTTGCTTCTGTCGGGTCCAACTCTTTGCGACCCTATGGGCTGTAGCCCACCAGCCTCCTCTGTCCATGGGGATTCTCCAGGTAAGAATACTGGAGTGACTTGCTGTGCCTTCCTCCAGGGGATCTTCCCAACCCAGGGTCGAACCCATGTCTCTTATGTCTTCTGCATTGGCAGGCGGGTTCTTTACCACTAGCACCACCTGGGAAGTCCATGTAATCCTATAATAACCCCTTTTTCCCTTCACCCCTATCTTGCCCCTCCCCTTCTCCCTCTTTCCACTGGTAACCACTAGTTTGTTCTCTATGAGTCTGCTTCAGTTTTGTTAATATTCACTAGTTTGCTATATTTTTTATATTCTACATATTAGTGATTGTATAGTGTTTGTCTTTGTCTGACTTACTTCACTTAGCACAATACCCTCAGGGTCCATCCAAATTGCTGCAAATGGCAAAACTTCATTTTTTTTAATAGCTGAGTAGTATTCCATTTTGTGTCTGCGTGTGTGTGTGTACCATATTGTCTTTATCCATTCATCTGTTGGTGGAAAGTTAGGTTGCTTCCTTACCTTGGCAATTGTAAATAATGCTGCTATGAACATTGGCGGGTATGTATCTTTTCAAATTAGTTTTTGTTCTTTTCAGATATATACTCAGGAGTAAAATTGCTGAGTTATATGGTTGTTCTATTTTTAGTTGCTTAAGAACCCTGCATACTGTTTTCCACACTGGCTATACCAATTTACATTATATTCATTTTCTAAAAATATTTTTTAAAGTAGTTTTACTCTTTAAAATACTCTTTATTCTTTTACTCTTTAAAATACTATACTATTATTTTAGTATAGTATAATAAAGAGGGTATTATCAACTATTTTCCGTAAAAGAGGGTATTTTGACTCTAGTAGAATTAGAAAAGAATCTAGTCTAATCTCTCAACCAGTGAGAGATCTCTCTCTACAGTAACTCTAATAGCTGGTTGCCTAGATCTGCTTGACCATTTCCAGGGCAAGGAATTCATCTCCTCTCCAGTGATCTATTCCATCAGCTGAGAAATGAAGAGGCTTGCATGTAAGGAGCTGAACCTGTCATTGAATAACTCCCCGTACCTCACTAGTCCAACTTATGTCCTCTGAGGCCACAAAGAAAGTGTCAGTCCTCCTGCATGAGATCTCTTTGATATTTGCATGTGGCCAGAAACCTCATGCATATCCCCTTCTGGCCCCTTCACTCTCCTCTATTCTCCAGACAAAATGTCTGCAGGTCCCCATCATTCCGTATGTGACACTTTGCTCTCCTGGCCATCAGACACTGTATTAAGCATGAGGGCTTCAGAGAGACCAGTAGGTTCCATTCTGCTCGGGAGATACTTTACAGACTACTGACCTACGCCATTCACTGTGCTCAGCTCTAGGGACCCAAAGATGATTGAGAAACAGCTTAGCTACATGAAGTGACACATGGAACAGAGTCCTATCTCCCTTCTTTCTCAAGACACCTCTAGACTTATAGGAAGGGGATATTCTATTTTAAAAAATACAAAGATTTCCCTGGCGATCCAGAGGTTAAGACTCCGTGCTTGCAATGCAGGGGTCACGGGTTCAATCCCTGGTCAGGGAACTAAGATCTCATATGCTCCATGGCACGGCCAAAAAAATAAATAAACAAAATAAAGTAATTAAAAAATACAATGATGAGAGGTCATCAGCAGATGAGAGGTTTCCACAAAATTCTAGAAGACTAAGAGCAGCTGGAGGTCTGAAACAGTCATATAGAAGGGTGGAGAAGGCATCCGCTTAGAGAGCTCAGAGAAGGGACAGTAGATGAGAAGGGGCTGATGTACTCCTGAGAACCCCTGAGAACTGGTCCCCATAGGGCTGGGCATGGCAGAAGGCAAGAATGAGATCTGGTGCCAGAGTAGGGAGATTATTTGAACGTCTGCTTACGTTAACTGTTAACCCATACCACCAGATTACCAGGTCTCCAGCCCTCACTCACATGATTGGAGGTTTCTTCTAGGAAAACTGAGTGGCCTCAGAAAACAGGCATGTGAAGGTCCCCAGAGAATAGCCAACTCCTGCTGAGAACCCAAGAGCCAAACTCAGCTACTGAGGAAACCCTCAACACACACAGAACTCCCAAATGACATTTCAGTGTCTTATTTTTCAATACATGAATAGACACAGCCAAAGATAACTCACCCCCCAAGGAGAGTCTCCACTATAATGAGACTGAGGGAAACACAGAGAAAGAAGACCCCTGAGGAAATGGAAATAATGGAAGAACAGAAAAGAATTCAAACAAAACGAGCAGAGCCTCTAATTAATGTCCACAGAGACAGTACCAAAAGGGAAAACTCAGAGGACAAGAAAGTGCTCTTGGAAATGAAAACATTTTAAGAATGGCTGCCAAAATAAAATATTTAGTTCAATTAAAGATAAAATTACGGAAATTTCCTGGAAAGCAGAAGATGAAGATTCAATAGCATTCGAAGATGAAGTTGAGGAAATAACCCAGAAAGCAGAATAGCAGGACAGATGAAAAAGATAATAGAAATGAAAAGAGAATCAATTTGGTAGGTTCACAGGGGACTAATAGGAGTTCCAGAAACAGAGAACAAAGAACACTGAGGGGAAGAAACTATCAAATCAATAACACAAGAAAATTACCAACCCTGAAGTTTAGAGGTCTTTATAGAGAATAAAATGAGCAGTGTATGTCAACCTAAAATTTCAGTGCATCAGGAACAAAGAGAATAACCCAAAAATGTTCAGAGAGAAAATATAAAAGCCCATGAACATTACAGAGGCAAGAGAATTCTTTTTTTTTCCTTCAAGAGAATTCTTAATGGCAACACCAGACTCCAAATTGCAGAGGAAACAGAACTTCAAAATTCAGAGGGAAGGTAATTTCAACCCAGAATTCAGTACATGACAAATTATTATCATCTAGCAGCAGCACAGAATAAAGACATTTTAAATATTATATAAGGGCCCAGACAGTAAAGAATCTACTGGCAATGCAGGAGACCCGGATTTGATCCCTGGGTTGGGAAGATCCCATGGAGAAGGGAATGGCTACCCACTCCAGTGTTCTTGCCTGGAAAATTCCATGGACAGAGGAGCCTGGTGGGCTACAGTCCATGGGGTCACAAAAAGTTGGACATGACTGAGTGACTAACACTTTCACTTTCAACACATCATTTAAGTAAGTTGTTAATAATGTACTTCTCAAAATAAAGGCGGAAGCAAAGAAAGGTGGACAGAAAATTTCAGAAGCAGTGGCTCCAATCTGGAGAGCAGCTGGGAGATGTCTCCGGCTGATAGCTGAGCCCAGGGAGTTGCTATGCTGTCCAGTTGGGAGCCCAAGGAGAGAGGGCTCATGGCAGAGGGTTTCTCAAAATTAAAGTAACTGAGGCACCAGAGCTTCTGAATAAAGCATAAGCCTTATACAAAGCATGGAGAACTGTTTGAAGAAGATCATGGGAAAAAATAAAATAGAGCCAATTAGCAAGTCCTGGAAAAGCAAAAAAAACCTACACACACAAAACTTAAACCTTGTATGCTAATTGATTCTGCTGTGGCCATGTTTACATAGTCACCATAATGTAAACACTAATTAACCAAAGATGGTGATAGACCAGGAGAGGTAAGGTGTGGGCAGTGTAATATAAGTGAACCCTCATCTGTTATATAAGAAGTACATCTGTGGGTAAGCATCTTTTCATATACCCATGAGCCATTTTTATTTCCTCTTCTGTTTTGTGTTTTGATTATTTTTCTGTTTATTTCAAACCAAATTCTTCATCTAGCTTAATGATGAAATCGTAGAAGAAGTCCCATCACGGTAAGGAGCAGTTAGATGAAGTGTTAACTAAAGCAGTTAAATAAGAGAAAGAAATGAAGCACCAAATTAGAAAATAGGAAGTAAAATTGTATCCTTAATGTAAACTGATGTGATTGCATAACTTGAAAACCCAAGAGAATCAATGGAAAAAATTGCAAATAGTAAGAATTCTATAGGATTGCTGATGCAAAATTAATATGGCAAATTAACAGCATGCCTCAATAAAACAATCAGAAGTTTTAAAATACAACAGAGAGGAAAACCAATTGTAATAGCAATAAAGGGCAAGATCCATTATGAAGAATTTTGAGATGTTGTTCAGTGCAATAGAACTCATAAAATGGAGATGAAAAACTTCTTGGGTTGGAAAATGTTGATCTTAAGTATAATGATGTTAATTCTTCTTAAATCATGCAATATCTAGATAATACCTATATAATTATTTCTTGAAACAAGACAAGCTTATTCTCAAGTTGATATGGGAAAATAAACATGCGTGAAGAACCAGGAAATTCTCATAAAGAGGAGTAGTGAGAAAAGAGCAGTTCTACTCTGTGTGAAGACATAATTAAAATAGAGAGGTACTGGAGAATACTTAGTCAGACCAATATGACAGAATAAAGAGCTCAGTTCAGTTCAGTTCAGTCGCTCAGTCATGTCCAACTCTTTGCAACCCCATGAATTGCAGCACGCCAGGTCTCTCTGTCCATCTCCAACTCCCAGAGTTTACCCAAACCCATGTCCATCGAGTCAGTGATGCCATCCAACCATCTCATCCTCTGTCGTCCCCTTCTCCTCCCACCCCCAATCCTACCCAGCATTAGGGTCTTTTCCAATGAGTCAACTCTTCGCATGAGGTGGCCAAAGTATTGGAGTTTCAGCTTCAACATCAGTCCTTCCAATGAACACCCAGGACTGATCTCCTTTAGGATGGATTGATTGGATCTCCTTGCAGTCCAAGGGACTCTCAAGAGTCTTCTCCAACACCACAGTTCAAAAGCATCAATTCTTCGGCACTCAGCTTTCTTCACCGTCCAACTCTCACATCCATACATGACCACTGGAAAAACCATAGCCTTGACTAGACGGACTTTTGTTGGCAAAGTAATGTCTCTGCTTTTAAATATGCTATCTAGGTTGGCCATAGCCTTTCTTCCAAGGAGTAAGCGTCTTTTAATTTCATGGCTGCAGTCACCATCAGCAGTGATTTTGGAGCCCAAAAAAATAAAGTCTGACACTGTTTCCACTGTTTCCCCATCTATTTCCCATGAAGTGATGGGACCAGATGCCATGATCTTAGTTTTCTGAATGTTGAGCTCTAAGCCAACTTTTTCACTCTCCTCTTTCACTTTCATCAAGAGGCTCTTTAGTTCTTCTTCACTTTCTGCCATAAGGGTGGTGTCATCTGCATATCTGAGGTTATTGATATTTTTCCTGGTAATCTTGATTCCAGCTTGTGTTTCTTCCAGCCCAGCATTTCTCATGATGTACTCTGCATATAAGTTAAATAAGCAGGGTGACAATATACAGCCTTGACGGACTCCTTTTCCTATTTGGAACCAGTCTGTTGTTCCATGTCCAGTTCTAACTGTTGCTTAGAGCTCAGAAATAGGCACAAATTTATATGGGACTTTAGAATACCATAAAATGGCATTTCATATCAGAGAGGAAAGACAGATTACTCAGTAAATAGGTCTGGGCACAGCTGGAGACATATCTGGGGAAAAAGTTGACTCCAACTCACTCTTTACTGCAAAATAATGGAACAAGTGTATGAAAGTTAAAACTGAAGCTATAAAGGTACTAAAAGAAAATATGGAGTATCAGTTCAGTCACTTAGTTGTGTCCAACTCTTTGAGACCCCATGGACTGCAGCATGCCAGGCCTCCCTGTCTATCACCAACTCCTGGAGATTATAATATTAATATATAAATATATGGTCTTAGAGTAGGGGAGAACTGTGTGCTTATGAAGCCATTCAACAAAAGACTAGTTAAATCAACTACTTAAAAATATATCCCTGCATTGGAAAAAAGCACAAGATTAAACAACAAATGATAAATTGCTAAAAAATATTTGCAGACATATGGCAGACAAATGCCTACTTTTTTTTTTAATGCCTACTTTTTTCTACAGAAGAACCATAACAAATCAATATAAAAAATGAAAAACCCCACTGAAAAATGGGTAAGGGATGTGAATAAATATCAGAGATAAAGAAAAGTTCATTGCTCTTGTACAGATAAAAAGATACTCCATCTCATAATGAGGGAACTGCAAGAGAAGATTACAATGAGATGTCATTTTTCATCCTTCAAAACTCAACAAAGATGGAAAACAGAATAGTGTATTGGCAAGGATGGGGAGCATTCATGCATTATTGGTGGGAGACTAAATTGGTACAAACCAAGATCTACTGTCAAATAGAAAAGGCAAGGATAGAACAGTGTGTAGAGCATGTTACCTATCATTTACATTTAAAAAAGCAAACACATATACTTTATACAAATATAAAGGGGCTTTGAAAGAAAGCACAGGATACAGGTCTCCTTTCTTCCTCCTTCCCTTCTTTTTTTTTTTAAATTAATTAATTAATTTATTTATTTATTTTTGGCTGCACTGAGTCTTTGTTGCTCTGCACAGGCTTTCTCTAGTTGTGGCGAGTGGAGGCTACTCTCTAGTTGTGGCGTGTGGGCTTCTCATTGTGGTGTCTTCTCTTGTTGCAGAGAAGGCAATGGCACCCCACACCAGCTCTAGAGCTAAGGCTCATCAGTTGTGGGGCATGGGCTTTGTTGCTCCGCAGCACGTGGAATCTTCCCGGACCAGGGTTCAAACCTGTGTCTCCTGCATTGGCAGGCCGATTCTTAACCACTGGACCACCAGGAAAGTCCTCTCCCTCCATTCTTCCTTCCTTCCTCTTTTCCTTTCCTCGCTTTAAAAAAAAATAGAAATAATTTTATGTTTTTCTAATTATAAAAGTATTCATTGCTTCTTATAAACAAGAATCTGAAAAATATAGAAAGAGGTTAAAAAGAAAGCAAAACCATCTTCAGCCTTATCAGAAAAACCACAGTTAACATTTTGTTGTATATTCTTTCAGATATTTTTCCTAATGTATATTTTTGAAATATTATCCCTCCTTGCACATTATTTTCAATCTGATGTTTCTCACTCAACAGCATCTTCCTCTTCCTATTGGAATGGTCAAAATTTGTACTGCTTTCTAAGAGAAATGTATGTATTACGGACATTTATCTTTGTGTGTCATAGTACAAATATTTTCCTAGTTCAGATTTCTAATTTGTATGACGTTTAAAACTTTTTTTTTTTGACCTCTCAGAGTGATAAGTGGGTTTTTCGTTCCCCAACCAGGGATTGAACTCATACCCCCTGCATTGGGAGTGTAAGTTCATGTTCAGTCACTGAGTCATGTCTGACTCTTTGTGCCCCTAGAGACTGTAGCCTTCCAGGCTCCTCTGCCCGTAGCATTTCTCAGGCAAGAATACTGGAGTGAGTTGACATTTCCTCCTCCAGGGGGTATTCCCCGACCTAGGGATCAAAACTGCATCTCCTGCATCTCCTTTCGTTGGCAGGCAGATTCTTTGCCACTGAGTCACCTGAGAAGCCCCACAGAGGCTTAACCACTGGACCACCAGGAAGGTCCCCAAACTTTTTATTTGGGGGGATTTTCAAATGTACGTAAAAGAAGGCAGAATAGTGTAATAAGCCTCGGTATATCCATCACCCAGCTTCAGCCACTATCAAAATGTAGCCAATTTTGTTTCATCTATATCCCTTCCACTTCCCTCCTATTATTTTGAAGCAAATCTCAGACATCCCATCATTTTATCTGTAAACATTTTGGCAATGTAGTGATTTTGACATATGGGAAATTTCAATGTTTCAGTAAATCAAATCAAATCAAATCAGAAGACAATAGTCTTTGTGAAATCCCAGCATGATTTCTTGAACATCATATTTTTTCCCCCACTGACTTGAAATGCCAGTTGGGTTTCCTGTTCTCTTCCTTTGATCCGTCTGCTTAATCTGACACCAATACTTTACTGCTGCAGTTACCATAAGTTTAAAATATATTTGTTCATATTTGATATGACAAGCATCAGGGGGTGCTCTAATTCAGTCTTTTTTTTTTCTCCTCCAAATTTTATTATGTATTTCTTTACATTTATTCATCCAGATTAATGTCAGATTTATTTTATCAACTTCAACTCAGAAACTCAATTGAGATTTTGATTGCAGTTATGGGAAATATATGATGAATTTGAAGAAGATTGACATTTATACAATATCAAGTCTTCTTATCTTAAAACCAAATATGGCCCTCTATTTATTTGAATTGTTTAGTAAAGTGTGAAAGCTTTTCTTTATGAGGTCCTGCACTTTTCCTGTTAAGATTCTTTCCCTGATATTTTGTATTTCAGTTGCTATTATGAATGCAACTCCTTTTCCCATTGTAATTTCCATAACATCTTACAGAAAACCCAAAAGAACTTTTTGGCCAACCCAATATATTCTAACTGATTGTTATCATTATATAGGAAATCTAATAGTTTTTCTGTATTTCTTTTGTAACTACTTGCCTCAATCAGCTTATTAATTATGATAATCTTCACTTGATCCTTGGATTTTCTATGGAGTTCATTAGGTTTTTGATTCTCCCTTTCCAATAATTATATCACTTTTTCTTTTTCTTTTATAATGGCATTGACTAGAACTTACTCCCATGCAATGTTTCATGATAGCTCAAATCAAGGACGTCTTTGTGCAGTTATAGGGTAGTATTTTATCGTTAAGCATGACACTTGCTCCTGATTTAGATTTGTTCTTTATCCTTCTTTGGAAGTATCACTCTATTCCCAGTGTACTAAGGGTTGTTTTTTTTTAATATATACTATATTTTATCAAATGCTTTTTGGGCATCTATCAAATGGTCATATGATTTTTCTCCTTTAATCTCTGTTCCTGAGATAAATTGCACGGATAGATTTTTAAGATTGACAATCTTTGAACTCCTGGAATAAACTTCTCTTTGTCATTTACACTATTATATTTATTATATTTATATTTATTACTCTAGACTCTGTTTTAATATTTTATTTTTCCCATTCATGTTGGTAATATGACACTAAAAACTACTCTTTCAAAAAACTTAGCTGAGGAATAGAGAGGCAAACATAGAGAAAAGGACAGGTGGATACAGGGTGGGCATGGGATAGTGGGACTTAGAGTGGCACTCACACATATACACTAACATATGCAAAATGAATAGCTAGTGGGAAGCTATGGTATAGCACAGAGAGCTCAGCTCGGTGCTCTGTGATGACCTAGAGGGGTGGGATGGGAGTGGGGGGTGGGAGGGAGGCTCAAGAGGGAAGAGATTATGTATGCATATAGCTGATTCACTTTGTTGTGCAGCAGAAACTGACACAACATTGTAAAGCAATTATTTTTGTTGTTGTTGCTGTTCAGTTGCCCAGTCGGGTCCGACTCTTTGCAACCCCGTGGACTGCAGCACACCAGGCCTCCCTGTCCCTCGCCATCTCCCAAAATTTGCCCAAGTTCATGTCCATTGCATCAGTGATGCCATCCAGCCATCTCAACCTCTGACACCCTCTTCTCCTTCTGCCCTCAATCTTTCCCAACATCGGGACTTTTCCAAACAATTATACTCCAATTAAAAAAAAAAAAGCTTAGCTGAGAAGGGCAGGAAAGAGGAACCAAAGCTGCAGAGACTCAAAATTAGGGATACATAAGTTTTGAGCACATCAATAAGTTTAGGGGGGCATGGCCAGGAGAGAGGAAACCTTTGAGGATGTAAGAGAAAGAGGACATGACTGATGGAACAGAAGCCTGTGGAGGGGGCAGACAGTGGGACCAGCACACCAGGGGCTGGGTGGCCATGAGCAGGAGAAGGGGTCACGTAAGAGAGGCCACAGCAATTGAGGCCAGTCACAGTTGGAGGCCTCGGTTGTCATGGAGCCAAAGAAGCGTGCTTGTCCTCCCAGGTTGGTGGGTGAGGGCTGGAGGCACATTGGGAAGCTAAGAGAGCGGCTGAGAGAAATGGGGCAAATCAAGATTGTCACGCATGCCAGGGCCTCACTGAGGTCAGAGACCTTGACTTTGGGGGGCTTTAGTTTGCAAGGTGATGCAAGGATTTTTTCCTAGGACACTATGGGAGTGGAAAGGGACTCTGGGGCCAGTGGGGCGTCAGTGGTGGGAAGGCGGTTTCTGATGGGTTGTTGAGTGTGGAAGGCAGCCGGCAGGGCCATGGAGGTAGCAGGTCCCACACATTGACAATGGGGATCATAAGACCTGGAAGGACACACACGACATGCAGACCTCTCCTCGAGGCGGCTAGCACAGGTTGTCTTTTTCAAAATTTCCACCTCGAGGCAAAATTTTCCATTTCTGCCCTGTCACAAAACAAGCAGAATGCACCATGGCTTAAGCCAGATGAGTTATGTAACTGATTTCATGCCCTGCCACGTTTCTGACAGTTACAAAAAGTCTGTACTATTGGGACATTGTGTTGGGACCACGGGAAGAATGTTCTACTTCGGGGCAAAAGCTGAGCAGGGGAGGGGTTCAGGTGGCCTGGCCAGCCCAGCCCTGCTGCTCTGATCCCCTGGGAGAAAGCGGTCTGGTGGGGACAGGGCAGCTAGGAGCTAGCCAAGGGTGTGAGTGCCTGAGGGGAGCTAGAGGTAAGACCTGGAGAGCAGGCAGCACAAGGCCCCCAAGGCTGGCCTGGTAAATGGGCCTCCTGCTTGGATCTTGAGGTCACCCTCAGATGATGTTGGGGCTTGGGAGACAGTGAACTAAACAGAGTGTCTAGGGAGTTGGGAGGTGAGAGCACTGAGGAAGGGAGGTGGGCGTGGCTGGAAGGCCGCCCTGCAGAGGAGAAGAGGAATGTTTGGAAAGTTGCAGTGGGGAGCGAGGCGGCCATGGAGCCTGGGGAGCCCATTGGAGACCATCTCTCATCCCCACCCCTGCCCACCAGCTAATAACCAGCCTGGCTGGGATACACACTCAGGTCTGTGACTCCCTGAGGGACAGCAGGCATCCTTCTGGAATGACCTATAGACGCTGCTGTCCCCATGCCACAAGACCCCGTCAGAGCTGGCCCTCCCTCCTGAAGGTGGCCATTGGGTGACTAGGTTAAAAGTCTCCAACCCTGAATGCGTCCATGCAGCCAGGGCGCACAATGATGGAGCACCCTTCTAGGACCCAGGGGCTCTGCCTCCATATGGGAGTGGCTCAACCATCTCCCCTGCCTGGTGGGTTCTTTGGGGGCTGCCCCCTCCCAGATGAAAGAGGATGTAGTGAGCATGGGATTTGGCTCTGAATGGACACACTTCTGACTGCTGGCTCTGGGACCTTGGGCTTCCCTGGTGACTCAGACGGTAAAGAATCCGCCTACAATGCAGAAGACGTGGGTTCGATCCCTGGGTCGGGAAAATCCCCTGGAGGAGGAAATGGCAACCCACTCCAGTGTTCTTGCTGGGATAGTCCCATGGACAGAGGAGCCTGGTGGGCAGGAGCCTGGTGGGCTGGAGTCCATGAGATCTCAAAGAGTCAGACATGACTGAGCAACTAACACTTTCACTTTTTGTCTGAGAAGAGTGGGTGCAGGACTTAATCTAGAATGCATACTTCCCTCATCAGTTGCTGTTATGATGAAAAGAGAGAATCCACATGTTGAATGCCCCAGGTTGTCTCAGGAACTGACTCTTTGAGGGTGAGTAGCAGACGGGAGGTTTATCAGGGAGCACTCTCAGGACCCCACCAGGGAGGGGAGGAGCCCCTCAGAACCGAGTCAGTTAACCCCTGTGGTTTGCCTTGGGAAGGAGAGGGGCCTGGGCAAGGTGACCCTCCTCAATCAAGGAGAGTTCCAGAAGACAGATGTGAGCTGTCAGGATGGCGGCACTCCCCACAACTGGGAGAATAAGTCCATCAGCTATGAAGCCAGTCCTGGGCTCAGCCCCTGCATGGATCAATTGATTTGGGGGAGCCATGAACCCCCTAATATCATGAAAAAGTGGGCATCCCTTCTAAGGCGAATCTACTTTTTATCAGCTCCCCAAAGAGGTCTCTAACCCCAGTTTTTAAGGAATGATTATTTTAGGGTCACGTTCTAAATGGAGAAGAGGATTTCTTTGACCACCCCACTCCACACTCTGCCTCTCCCCGCCTGGTCATGTCTGGGAAACCCCCTCTGGAATCCCTTTCCCTCAGTCCCCTCCTCTAATCCAGTAACCACCACACCAGTCCAAGTGCTAGCCTAGAGAGGGGGTGGAATTTGGTGTTGAGCATCCGGATTTAAACACTTCCCCTGCCGCTCACCCTGTGTGTGGCCTTGAGCAAGCTTCTTGACCTCTGTGAGTCTTAGTTTCCTCACCTGGGACGTAGGAATACTTGTACTTGTGTAATGGTTACATTCTAGAGATGGACTCTAGAATGTAGAGCTGGCTGAGGGAAGTGTTCCGCTGCACAGTACATAGAACAGGGTAGGTGATTCATAACAAAAATCATTTTCCAGGGTTCATCATACTTTCTTGTCTATCACACTTTTTTGTCTGCCTCTCCTAGCATAACTGACGGATGCCTCAAAACCAGGGGGGTTCAAATAGGAGCAGGATGTCACAGTCCCCACATTGGGGCTGGAGCCCCGGCAGGCACTCTTGCTCCTGAGAAAATGACCGAAAAGTAGGAGCCCCAAGTTACATCTGAGGAGCCCTTGAGCATTCACAAAGGGCATTCCCACCCTGCTCTCACAGCCGTGCTGGGCGGTGGACAGAGCAGCGATGACGTCTGAGTTTCCCAGGGGTGGAAGAGCCGTCCTCAAGGCAAACCCAGCTCCCCAAGGTCACAGAGCTAGTGAGCAGCCAAGCTCACTTCCTCCCTGGATTGGTTACAAGGGAGGTGTTGGCGCCAGACTCACTGCCTGGGTTCCGATCCCGGTGGGCTCTCCCCCTTGCTGGCTGTGGCACCCTGGGGATTTTCTTCACCTGTAACAGTAGAGAAAACAATGGCCCTTCTCTCACAGGCAGACGCGGGGACAAACCTTGTGTCTGGAGCAGCACCTGCTCTTGTCTAAATGTGAGCTGCTTGTGGAAGGATCACGGTTTGCACCATCCTTTCTGGGATTGAAGGGGCTTCCCTCATAGCTCAGTTGGTTAAGAATCTGTCTGCAATGCAGGAGACCCTGGTTTGATTCCTGGGTCAGAAAAATTCACTGGAGAAGGGATAGGCTACTAATTCCAGTATTCTTGGGCTTCCTTTGTAGCTCAGCTGGTAAAGAATCTGCCTGCAATGCAGGAGACCCCGGTTCAATCCCTGGGTTGGGAAGTTCCCCTAGAGAAGGGAAAGGCTTACCCACTTAGTTTTCTGGCCTGGAGAATTCCGTGGACTGTATAGTCCATGGGTCGCAAAGAGTCGGACACGACTGAGCGACTTTCACTTCTGGGACTGGAGATCCATCACCCTCCTTTCTCACCACTCACCGTATTCTCTGTTTCTCCTCAACATGTGTTGGTATTTTCAACGGACTCTGCCTGAAGCCTCTGCCCCATAACTGCTCTTTCAAAAACCTTACTTTTTCTTCTGTTGTCAATCATTTCCCGTAAGCCACCTGCCTCCTCCCCACGACTATAAACAGTAACAGCTCCCCTCGCCTCCTCAGCTGCTGCCCTCTTTCTGCTCCCTTTCCCTTGAACTGTAAACTTCTAAAAAAAAAAAAGAAACTACCTCAGGCTATTGCCTTCCCCACGCACTTCTCAAGTACTGACTGTGGGCTCTGCCGGGTTGATTTCCTGGAAGCTGCTCTCTGAGGTCACGTGGCCTGGCCCTGCTGAGGCTCTTGCTTCCTCCCCTTCCCTCCGACCCTCCTGCCCCGCGCACTCGCTCAGCCCAGGTCATTTTCCCAGACTAACCCCCAGGTCACCAGCCTTCTCCAGCTCTCTGGGGCCTGCCCAGCCCCCTCTTCCTCCTCAGCCTCAAGTCAGGGCACTGCTCTTAGATCTGTAGATTCTTAGATCTGTGGGTGGATGTTTTTTCACCAAATGAGGGGGATTTTCAGCTTTTATTCCTGAAAAATATTCCTTTCTGCTCAATTCTCTCTCTCCTTTTTCCTTCTGACTCTTTTTATGTTAAATTACCTGATATCGTCCCATGGGTCAGCGAGTCTCTTGACTTTTTTAAATCATTTTTAAGTTCCTTTCTAAAATCATGTTTCTCTGTGGGCTTCAGATGGGATAATTTCTATTGATCTATTTTCAAGTTCAATGACCCTTTCTTCTGCCAACTCCAATCTGCTGTTTTAAGTTTATCCAGTGAATGTTTTATTTTAGATCTTGTAGCTTTGAGTTCTGAAATTTCCATTTGGATCTCTTTTATAGTTTCTATTTTCTGCTGAAATGTCTACATCTGTTCACTCATTATGAATATCTTTTCTTTTTAAACGCCTAAACATATTTATGGTAGTTATTTACAATTTTCTACCTCTTAATTCCAACATCTCTGTTATTTGGGGACCTGCTTATATTGGGTCTATTTTTCTTAATTATGGGTCTCATTTTCCTGATTCCTCTCATGTCCAAAATGTTTTCTTACTGTATTTTTGGCCATTATGGATGAGACATTGTGGGGCATCTAGTTCACGTTTTCTTCCTTTAACGGGTGTTGATTTGGTTCTGGTAGCTCTTGATCCTTGCAGGCTAGTGTTTTTTGCTTTTTTCTTCGCTATGTTTTTTCTTCCTTGCTTTAAGGTATGGCACTGACTCTAACTCATGGCTGTTAGCCCTAAGGTGTTGCCTTTCCAGGATCACTCCTGAACGTTCCAAGCATTTACTGAGGTCTTGCTTCTTTTGTCTGGACTGGAATTTGGTCTCTGAGCCCTGCATGACCTGCTGTAACTCTGCACAACAGCCACTCTCTGCTGGGCTTTATGGAGTCCAGTCCTGTGCAGAGCAGCCCTTGGCTGAGCACCCAGAGGAGACCTTGTAGATGCCACAGTCTCCTTCAGCACAACTCCCCTCTCTTCACTATTGTGTTCATTTGCTAGGGCTGTCCTAACACAGTACCACCCACTGAGTGACTTAACTAGCACAGTTATGGATGCTGGAAGTTTAAGGTCAAGGTGTCACTCTGTGTATCTAGATCTCCCTATAAGAACACCAGTCAGATTAGATTACGGCCACCTTAAGAGACTCATTTTAATTTACTCATGTCTTTAAAAGCCCCGTCCTGGGACTTCCCTAGTGGTCTAGTGGCTAAGACTCTGTGGTCCCAATGCAGGGGGCCCAGGTTTGACTTCTGGTCAGGGAACTAGATCCCGCAAGTCACAACTAAGACCTGGTCACAGCCAAATAAGTAAATAAAATATTTATTTTATTTTAGATCTTGTAGCTTTGAGTTCTGAAATTTCCATTTGGATCTCTTTTATAGTTTCTATTTTCTGCTGAAATGTCTACATCTGTTCACTCATTATGAATATCTTTTCTTTTTATACGCCTAAACATATTTATGGTAGTTGTTTACAATTTTATATCTCTTAATTCTAACATCTCTGTTATTTGGGGACCTGTAAAGAAAAGATATTCATAATGAGTGAACAGATGTAGACATTTCAGCAGAAAATAGAAACTATAAAAGAGATCCAAATGGAAATTTCAGAACTCAAAGCTACAAGATCTAAAATAAAATAAATATTTTATTTACTTATTTGGCTGTGACCAGGTCTTAGTTGTGACTTGCGGGATCTAGTTCCCTGACCAGAAGTCAAACCTGGGCCCCCTGCATTGGGAGCACAGAGTGGTAAAATCCAGGTGGTTCAGTGGTAAAGAATCTGCCTGCCAACACAGGAGACATAGGAGAAGCGGGTTCGACCCCTGGGTTGGGCAGATCCCCTAGAGTAGGAAATGGCAACCCACTCCAGAATTCTTGCCTGGAGAATCCCATGGACAGAGGAGATTGGCAGGCTATAGTCCATGGGGTTGCAAAGAGTTAGACAGGACTGAGACTAAGCACACACACATATATAAATTGGTATATAAATGTAAAAGCCCTGTCACCAAATGTAGTCACATTCTGAGGTATGGGGGTTAGAGCTCCAGTGTGTGAATTTGGGGTGGGGGTCCAGTTCAGCCCATAACAGCTATCCTGCCCCTCAGAGTCTTGCCTCTTCAGCAGCGCTGCACTCTGACCTCTGTTGCGTGGAAAGTGCCGCAGCTCCCTACAACTTGGACATGCCTTTGGCCACTATGAGCCCCAGACCCTCTCCGACGGCCCCTCCAGACAGGTCCAGCAGCACAACGCCCCGAACCACTCCTCCTTGGGTGCAATATGTTCACCTGCTGTGCCATTTACTGTGCTTCTTGAAGTGAAGTGAAAGTCACTCAGTCATGTCTGACTCTTTGTGACCCCACGCACTGTAGCCTACCAGACTCCTCCATCCATGGAATTCTCCAGGCAAGAATAATGGAGTGGGTAGCCATTCCCTTCTCCAGGGGATCTTCCCAACCCAGGGATTGAACCCAGATCTCCTGCACTGCAGGCAGATTCTTTGCCGACTGAGTCACCAGGGGAGCCCACCTGATTTCTTGCTCCCCCTAAATCCAGAAGGTGATGCTTCCATACCTGGTCTCCACTTTGAACAGGAAAGAGGGTTTTCTCTGTACCTATGATTATCTGACCTTTGGGAAAAGTTCTTCCTCCTGGAGGTCAGATCCTGGAGATCCCCCAGGGAATTATGGCAGCTTTCAGCTTTTAAGGCCCTCTTTTCAGAATCCAACTCTGCAGATCCAGCGAGTTCAGTTGGTGGAGCTGGGGTGGGAGGTTTGGTTTCTATTAGCATCAGAAAGAAACAAATCAGGAAACTCTGAGATTATTAATAGAATGAAATTCTATAAACTGCAGTACCTCAATTCACCCACCATTCAGAATATACAATAGTTATTTTTATCTAAATTATTTCCTGAACAAGAATAAGATTCAGATGTTAAACAACTGTTACTCTATTTAGTTTCATTTTATGGTTAATAAAACTATGAGGACAATATGCACTTACAATGGATTTGGAAAATATTATTACTGAGCCGATAAAAAGAATGGTCTATAAATTAATGAGTAACACTTGAATAAGGAATGTTTCTATTTTAACATGAAAAAAGGAAAATGTAAATATGAAATGGAGAAAATTACAAGGGACAGCATGTCACCAAGCAGGTGACAAATTGCAAAACATGAAGCTAAAATGCCAAAAGATACAGAAAGAGCGATTCAGGCTAATGATGAAATCACAATGTAAAAATGCCTGATTTTAGCAGGAGTTACTATTACACAGCAATGGATTGGATGCACATATGTAGAGCCTGCCTCCTGTAGCTCTGTGGGGAGGGAAGGTCAGCCGGGGTAACAGCAGTTGTAATAGGAAAACATGGCCGGTCCCCCTCCCACCTGTGCCTCCCTTCTTATCTTCCTTCTTTAATTCCTCCCTTCCTTCATCCCATCAACACTAACCGTGGCTGCTGGGTATACATCAGCTAACAAGACAGACAAGATTTCTGTCCTTATGGATTTATAGTCCAGAGGAATAGGCAGACATTAAACAAACAAACAAATCATTCTAATAACTATATATTTGCAAAAGGAGATTAAGTGCTGGGAAGATGCTGAGTGGATTTCATCTGGGTGCTCAGGGAAGGTCTCTCAGAAGAAGTGCCCATGAAGCAGGGAGTTATCCAATTGGAGAGGGAGGGATGACATTCCTGGCAGAGGGGACAGCAAGGGCAAGGGCCCCAAGGCAACCTCAGTGTGTTCTAGGAGCTGGAAGAATGCCAGTGTGCCTGGAGCATGAGGAGAAAGGGAAAGACATGAGGAAAGAGGGGAGCTGGGCAGGGCAGGTGATCACGAGTGATTTAATGATAAAGGTGATAACATTTAGAGATTTCTTTAAGGAGAGGAAGGACATGAGCAGATTTGTACTAAAAAATTAATAATAATAATAATCACAGAGGGACGTGTGGACGTGGAGTGAGCAGATAGGAGGCTGCTGTGGCCAACAAGGTCACCAGTGCAGAGGGTCTTCCATAGGGCAGGGGCAGCGCAGAAAGAATATGAGTGGGTGGATTTGAAATACATGCAGGGGTGTATATGAGACATGAGACATCTAAGAAATCAGGGATGAGGAAGTGGAGGTGCCCATGGTGGCCTCTCTGTTTTGTGCAGAACAGCCAGGAGGTAGGGGCACCCCCTCCTTTGTGTGTCGGAAACTCTCTTGTTTTACAATTAAGGGGTGTTAGTGCTGGCCTTTAAGAGGAAGCGTGGGAAGTCCCTAAGGTCATTCTGTCAGTTGGCAGAGAGAGCTGGAACTGGAACCCAGGGATCTACCTGTGCCCAGAGCCCACTCAGCAGTACTGGGCACATATCTCCGCTGAGTTCTCTGCTCCGAGCTTGGGGTCGGGGTATTCCACAGTCTCAGAAGACCCCGGCCCATCCACTCCCCACCACCATCCCCATGCAGCCCTGCCTCTCTCCCAGGCTGGACATAACCCCAGGCCCCGCAGCCTGCGGGGTGACCCCCCGCCCCCACGGGCCTGCCCTGCAGAGCCCCTCCACCCAGCCTAGGGGATAGGGACAGTGCCAGGCAGGCCTCCGCATGCCAGCCTGGAGCACAGTGGCCACGTCCACGTGCCCGCCTCCCTTCCTCCTGCTCTGTTTCTCCTCTCTGGGCAGCCTCCAGCTTCTATTTCTGCCTCCCTCTGTCCCTTCTGCCCTTCACTTATCACGGTCATTATCAAGTCCTACACCTTGAGAGCTGAAAGTGACCCTCTACACGGTGGGTCCTCAACTTCTGATTATTAAATTGAACTGCAGGTCACTTCCCCCCTGAGTTTGCTCCTGGGTCCTCACTGCTCTGACCCCTCTCCCCTCTCCCAGATGACCTGTACCTTGTCCGCTCCTGACTCTTACATCCTCATAAATCTGCTGCATCCGTGCCGCCTTCCATCTCTCTGGGTCAGGTCCCTCCTATTACCTCTCCTGGGAACTGTTGCAAAGCCTCTAACCTCTCCCCCGCCACCAGCAGCCTCTCCCTCCTCCAATCAATTTCATAAATTTTCCCCAACCTTCAGAATTCTTTTCCAATTTAGGTTGTTACATAATACTGAGCAGAGTTCTCTGTGCTATAAAGTAGGTCCTTGTTGGTTATCTTTTTTTTTTTTTTGGTTCCACTACGCAGCTTGACCAGGGGTTGCACCCATGACCCCTGAAGTGGAAACATGGTGTCTGAACCACTGGACCCTCAGGGAAGTCCCTGGTTATCCATTTTAAATATAGCATATGTAGAACTGAATCACTCTACTGTACACCTGAAACCAACACAACATTGTTAATCAACTATACTCCAGTATAAGAATATATATATATATATAAAAATGGGATTCCCAGGTGGTGCTAATGGTAAAGAACTTGCCTGCCAATGTAGGAGATGTCAGAGACGTGAGTTTGATCCCTGGGTAGGGAAGGTCCCCTGGAGGAGGGGGTGGCAACCCACTTCATTATTCTTGCCTAGAGAATGCCATGGACGGAGGGAGCCTGGCGGGCCACAGATTATAGGGTTGCACAGAGTCAGACACGACTTAAGTGACTTAGCACTTATATACACAAACATATACAAACAACCTTCAGAAGCTGCCCATTGCCTGCTGGAGGAAATACCTGACATCGAGGCTGAGCTTTGGCCATTTGACCTTTTCTCACTCCTCCCCACCCTCCACAAACCACCCCACCCCCATCCCCAATCGGTTTCCACCTGGAGCCTTTGCTTGGGCCAGTCTCTCTCTCCACCTCTGAGTTCCAGAAGTTCAAACCCCTCCTGCTCCCTGGGGCAGCTCCCGAGAGGCTCCTGGGTGAAGCCCCTCAGTCTCCTCATGCTCCCTCACCCCTCCTGGAGGAATGTCCCCTTCCTGGCCCCAGCGACACTGGCACCTCCTCAGATATCCATTGCTGCCTACCTAGCCCATCATTCTCTGTGCTGGCACCTGGGCAGAGGGGTCCCAAGGGAGATCGGCTCCCCGGGGAGGCTGAGGAGCTCGGTGGGAAATGAGTTTCATCTGAGGGGCTCAGGGCACCCAGGGAGCCATGTCTACGTTTTCCTTTCTAAGCGGGGAGCTCCTGGTGGGTAGGGACTGTGGTGGGCTCACCTCTGCCTCCGCAGCATCCTGGCCTCACCCCACACCTACGGATGGGTCCCTCTCCCCTCCCACCAATAGGGCTTGAGGAAAGCGCTTCTGAGAACCTGGTCCTGCCTGTGTGGGAGGGAAGAGCTGGAAGCTGGAGGGCAGCCTGAGGCCTTCTTCCCTTGTGCCATCCCATGGTTTACACCTTCCAAATCCCAAGAGGTACATGGGGAAGGTGAGGATCTCAGCAAAGCACACAGCTGTTGCCAGACCAGTGCGGGGCTAGGATCAGAGCCTCCTGGCCAATCTTGGGGCATTAACAGGGGTGCACAGAGATGAGGAATCAGAGAAGCCTATGGAGGCACAATCTGGTGCTGACCAGAGGTGGGGATGGCAAAGGGGGAGTCATAGTTGACCTGGATGGGATCACTAAGGGCTGAGCATGGAGGGAGAGGAGAGGAGGGGGCACCTGGTTGACTCTGGCACTGGGAACCCGGGGAGATGAGGCAGGTCTTGCCAGCAAAGGAGTGGCCAGTGGGGAAGATGGCAGACAGGCTAGGAAGGGGTGTTCCAGGAGGACTGGGCGACCAACTGTGTACAGCGCTATTGACAGGTCAAGTGAGACAAGTTTGGAGAATCGACCACTGGACTTCCAGCACGCACATGATGGTGACCTTGATAGGAGTGATCTTTGGGACAAAAGTGACTGCAGGGGATTCAGGAGAGAGTGGGAGGGGGGTGACCAGAGTAGCAAATAGTTTTGCCTGCAAGATGGGCAGTAGCAGGAGAGAGATATCTGGCCAGCGGAGGCCTTTTATTCAGGTGGGAATGACCCAGGAGGGGGACCACTGGCCAGTCAGTGTACATGAGGTGGCCAGGGGGGAGGGATTCCAGGCAGAGGGGAAGGGTGGGCCTTAGGGAGGAGCAGGAAGGCTCATCAGAGGTCAGAAGGGAAACACAGGTGTGCGCAGGTGGGGAGACTTGGTAGCAGGAACACAAGGTATTTCTGTCTGAGCCACAGATGGGATTACTAGGCCCGCTTTAGTGATGAGGCAACCAAGGTACAAACAGATCAAGTACCCACTATTAGGCAGTGGAATTAGAACTTGGCCTGAGATTGGAAGCCAGCAGACACCCCCCAGGGAGTAGGAGAAGAACAGAGTCAGGGCAAGGCCATCAGCAACCTTCTAGGTCCTGTCTGTCCTGGAAGCCAAAGGCAGAGGGAGCTGCTTGGGCTTTAGGGCCAGACAGACACCAGTTCCGGCTGGGTCTCAGCCACTCACGGGCTGTGATTAAACAGGTCAGCTTCCTCCCCTGTGGGAGTGTGTAGAGTACCCCCTCCACGGGGTCTCTGTGAGATGTGAGCAGCGTGTGATGACTTGCAGCAAGCCCTCCACAGTGGAACTCCCTGGAGGGCAGATGTCAGAGGGAGGAGGAGCCTTGGAGAGGAGGACTGAGCACCCTGTGGGGGGTGATGGGGCCCTAACAAGCAGGAGGGGGCCGGCTGACTCCCTGAAGGCTCTCGGTCGCCCTGCCTCGCAGTCCAGTACCGAGGCCCGCGGGTCTCACTTCAAACCCTCCAGTGTGCTCCCCCTACGCCGTCAAGGTCCGGCCCAGGCGGGCTGCGGCACAGGCTGGAGCAGGGTAAGTGGGGCCGGAGAAAACGACGGGGTCCCCAGGGAACCCCGGAGCTGGGGTGGGGGAGAACAGGGTGGAGGGCACCTGGGAGCAGTCCGAGCTCAGACAGGCTGCGGGTGATCCTCCACTCCTGTGAACACTCTGAAGCAGCCCCAGGCCCCAGTCCTCAGGATGCAAATGAATTACCACCAGGTATGGAGTCCGGAAGGCGGGGTGGGGCACAGCATCCAGGAGAGGGAGGCTGGGCAGGGCCAGTGTCTCTGGGCGGCCCCTGCTGACAAGCCCGTGTTGGGACCTGGCGAGGCATGAGCACCCACTCTCTCTGGCAGGTTCCAGATGCGTCCTCGACTCATTCAGGAAAAGCACGGAACAAATCACCCTATCCTGAGCTCTGCCATGGACCACAGGCCGAAGCTGTCTGTTCTGCAGACCTGTGATGCTAACCTGACTATGTCTCCCTCCACTCCTCAGCACTTGTGGCCTCTGGGGGCGAGTGGGGCAGGAGTGGTGGGGTGGTGGAGCCCTCCAGGTAAGACAGGTGAGACCCAGGCCAGGCCTGCTTGGGCACTTCTCAGAGGCTTTGCTGACTCCCCTCATTAGGGAAGCAGGAGGGCGCTGAGATGTGAGTGCTTCGCTGCCACCTCCGTGAAGCGGCTCATTTGAGACTTGCAAGGGAGGTTTAACAGGCTAAGCCAGCTGGCACTTGACCCCTGACTTCACCATAACCATCTCATCTGCTGAAACAGACGGTGTTGTCAGAACACACCAGGGCCCATGCCTGCAAGTTCACAATTGTCCGGTCTTATCCAAGCCCCTCTTCCTGGGGCTCCAGGCATTTGTAACTCTGGGGGGTTCCCGACAGGACCTGGGTGCACGGATCCCCCCACCCAGGCTGTCTAACTGAACCCCAAATCACAGCAGGAGACTAAAAACCTCCAAGGTCAAAAGAATACAGGGAGGCGTGGACCATGAAAAGGAGACATGCAGGCTCAAACAGCCCTCGCTTGAGGGTGCATTACCATCCTCCCAGCCCTGCCAGCCACCCCACCAAATGGACCAGGTAAGAATTAGGTTGTGATACTGAGTGGGGGTGGAAGGGGAGATTCTCGCTGCCTGCTTGCTTCCTGGCGCTCTCAGCTCTCTCCTCCCCCCTCCTCCCTCTCCCCAGGTCCTGGCTGCATCTCCTATCAGAAGGCCACCTGCAAGCGGAGCCCCCGGAGGGCGGGCGGTGCCTTCCCCTCCTGCCCTCCCGCCCCAGCAGGGCTTCCGGCCCCTTTGGGTCTTTTTGCGGTCTGGGCTTGCTGTTCCTCTCTACAGTAGTCAGGAAGCCCTTACCCCAAAAAGTATCTGCGGGAGGCCTTGTCTACAGAGGGCACGCCCCAGGGTGGTGGGTCGCATACCAAACCCACGGACGTAGAGTGGAGCCATCAACCTGGCCGTCCTATAGAGCTGCTGCGTGACCTTAGGGCAAGTGCTGAGCCTCTCTGTGCGTCAGTGCTCCACCACTGGACCGTCAGTCAATTGACCTTCAGTTGATTACCGGTGCGGGAAGTCTGCGGGAGATTCCACGAGGTAAGAAAAAACAGGAGTGGCTCAGTTAATGTGGTGGAGGTTGTATGATGACTTGGCCCCGGCCTTCCGTCCTGTCTGGAGACCACCTCCTTCTGAGCTTCTTTTGGGGAATTACCTCTCCTATGCTGTGGGCACTCCTGGTAGGACTGTCACTTGAGGCGTCTCACATTTCCCTGTCCACTGTCCCAAGACAGGTCTGGGAATTGAAATCCCGTGGGGAGGGATATGAGATTGGGAACGAAACATTGACGGGGATTGAGTGGCAGCTCTGCTGATGGGCAGACTGTGAGCTCCTGCTGCTGGAGTCCCCTGAATTGCCTGGTGCCTGCCGTTCCCCAGCCTGGACCCTCAACTGCCCCCGTTCATTTTATGAACCCCTCCCAAATCCCTCCAATAAAATGCTTTATTGCTTTAGTTAAGCAGTCAATAGAGTTGCTTGCCTCAAGATCCAGAGACCCCTAGAGACAGGAGGTGGGATTGCTTACCCTGGAGAGAAGATGGGACAGGCCCTGGGGGAGCTGAATGACCATCCTGGGAGGGGGTGAGGGGGGGCCTCCCTTGGTGTCAGCCCCCAGGACACAGGGGACAGAACAGAAGACAGATATCACATACACAGCTTGGCTTAGGGTCCCAGGAAACATTCCCGGAAGGTGAAAACAATGTTGGGATGCAGGACAGAGGAGGACCTATGTAATACAGAGAAATGTGACATATGGATAAATAGGGTCCTTGGGACTTCCCTGGGGGTCCAGTGGCTGGCACTCTGAGCTCCCAATGCAGGGGGCCCAGGTTCCATCACTGGTGGGGGAACTGGATCCCACATGCTGCAACTAAAGATCCCGAGTGCTACCATTAAGGCCTGGTGCAGACAAATAAATAATTTAGAAAAATGATAAATAGGGTCCTCATTTTCTAACTGGGGGACAGGATGGGTGGCTGTGGATTGCTGTTCCTCCTACTGGCTGCAGGTTTCTGGGGACGGCTTCTGTGGCTGCAATGAGCACCAGCCTCGGTCTCATGCGCCATCACTCAGAGAGGTCCCTAGCACCTCGGCACTCTCCATCCGGGAAAGGCTCCCTCCCCTGTCCCTCTGTACCTGAAATCCTCCCATCGGGACCCTGGCTGGCTGCTGTGCCCAGGCAGTTCACAGTGAGGGGCACTATCAGGCCTCCCCAGGCCCATAACCCTTAGTGGCCACAGCAGAACCACAGCCTACAAGAAAAAAAAGCAGCTGGAAGTTTCTCTCCCCAGGCAGAAGCCACTAGAGGCAAGTCTGAGCAGGCCCCTGAGCTGGTGTGTGACCCACACTGAGTTCAGAGGTGCAGAAGGAACCTGAATGAGGCTGGGTGTTCCCTGGCTGGGGGAAGGCACTTAAGGAAGGAAGGTTGGGTCCCAGAGCAATTAACTGTAGGTGTTAACCACACCACACCTACAGTTTGGTCAACCACCCAAACACAGTCAGACATCAGTAGGAAATGACAGGATGGTGACAAAGCCTGCAGGGCTAACTAGTATCTGTGATTGCCAGAGCTCCTGCCCCCGCTGCCACCCTGATCTCCCAACCCCGCCCAGCTGCAAAGGAGGTCATGCCCTGCCAACTGCCCGCGGGCACGCAGGTGGGGAATGCGTATGCAGCTCAAGGGTGGCATCGTGTGGTCATTTGAGGTAGTGCACCCCACAGCCTCCCAAGAGTTCCATCCATGGACCACTCCACCAGCCCCAGTCCGACTCTGTTCTAGGAGGACAAGGCTTATAGACCTTGCCCACAGAATTGGAGTTGTTTGAGAGGCTGTCCTGAGGGGCTCAGAGCCTGTGAGGGGTGGTGGAGAGGAAAAAAAGAGATGGAGGGTGAGGGGTGGGAGAAGGTTGCTGGGGAGAAGAAGCCCCTCAGGGAGGGTGTCTGCCCCCCAGGCCGCTCTCCCGGGTCTAGGCCATCTTTCAGAGTGAGTTTCTGGGTCCACATCACAGGCGTTGGACTGTCCTTGGCCCTTCACTTGAGCCCCTCCGGCTGCAACTCAGAGCCCTGCACCCTAGGGAAGCTGCTCCCAGGGAAGAGAGTGGAACCCAGGGAGAGGGAGAATTCAGAGAAGACTCCTGTTTCTTGTGTGAATGAAATCTCAACTTCAGAATGGATCGGATCTGGATTGAGCTGTGTCACCTCCTTCACCCTCCCTGTGGGTACCTGTGGCCTCATCAGTGACACTGCAACGATGCCCACCTTGCAGGGGCATGGAGAGGAGTCAGTGTTGGTAGAACGAGTGGTCAAAACCATGGAGAGGAAGGTCCCTGACTCTGAGTCTAGGGGTGTCAGCTCTGGAGAGTATCTGCCCGGCTGCCTGAGCATTGCTGTCTTTCTGCTTTTGTGTGTTTGTGTTCATTTGGCAGCGAGCTGTTTGACTGAAACCAGCCACGGGTTCATGCCCCCGACCTAACGCACCCCAACAGACAGGAGGCGTGCTAAGGGCCCGAGGGCTGTGGCCAGCACTGAAGCAAGTCCACAGGCCCCAGGAGCTGGGAGGGAATGGGGGCAATGGGAGGGGCACAGCTGCCAGAGCGGGAGGGGCCAAGGCTGAGTCTTAGGGAGAGGGAGGAGGGGGAGGGGAGACGGTACAGAAGGGGCAAAAGAAAAGTCAAGAAAGGAAGGGAAGAAAGGAGGAGAGTTCATGGCAACATGGGAAGTCTCTCCAGGTGACCAGGGTCCCCCTCTTTGGGGGCTGACACTGATGGAGTGTCCCTGCCCCCGTCCTTCTCTGGGCCTCGGCTTCTGCCTCCAAAAAACCAGAGGAAGTTGGATTCCTTCTCTCAGCTGCCATTGTTCCCCTCCAGGGCCCACCAGCTCTCCTGGAGCTGGGGAGCCATGAGGGCGCTGGAGGAACTTGTGGGCACACCAGCCAAGGGGTAGGGGGTGGAGGGGGGTGGGACTGAGATAGAACATCAAACTCTGGGAGGAAAGAGTCAGAGAAATTACCAGCAATGAAACCTATAGGCTTCCCCAAAGTACAGTTTGAATAGAAATGTCAGCTGAACCTGGGGTTATTACACCCTGTAATCCTAATGACATCTAATCCTATATACCAACTTGATAATATCATGAGCATGTATGGCAATACCTCTGCGTGTTAATCCTGCCTTCCTCCTGGGATGAGCTTTCTCCTCCCAGCAGCGTCTGCCCAGCTGCCTTTGTTCTCCCCAGAGGCGGCCTCATCCCTGCTGAGCCTGGGGAGGGACAGTGGGAGGACCAAAGCACTCCCAGAAGACAGCTGTTGTTTCACCAGGAGGGGAGTGGACAGTTGTCGTCTGGTTTGTGCCTAATCTGGCTGGAACATGAGTCCCTGAGAGTTGCTGAGCCCCCACCTTCAGCCTCTCTGTTCCAGACTCTCTTTTCCCCACCCTTCCTCTGTATCCTTTTCTTCTCTTATTCTTCCTTCCCATTTCCCTCCCTTCTTTTTTTCCTGGCATCTATGGCATGTTTTGCCAAGGACACCCTCAGACACGGTTCTGTCCTTCGAGAGCCCCCAGGGCCAACCCATCTCCTCCTGCTGTGTCCCCCAGCTGTGGGGTCTGGGGTGGGGAGAAGGAGCAGACCGTTGCTTGAGGCGGGAGAAGCATGGTTAGTGGTCTGCGGACAGGGGGCTTTCGGGATAGGGGACAGAACATCTGGGCCAGTGTACCCCTTATGATGGACCCTGGGTTTGGCTTATCTGCAGGGCAGCCTATGACGGTCCCCAGGGTGTAAAGCTGCCTTTGCTGTCAGAGCAGGAAATCTCCTGGGCTCTTTTAATTTTTTTTTTTTTTTTTGGTCACACAGCATGTGGGATCTTAGTTCCCTGACCAGGGATCAAACCCCTACCTGCTGCATTGAAAGCTTAGAGTCCTAACCACTGGACCACCAGGTCCCTGGGATCCTTTTAAGGAAGTGGGATTTTTAAGGTCAAAGTTGCAGAGTTATTCACACAATCCAGGAATCCCATCCCAAGCCCCACACCCCTGTGCTCAGCCTTCTAGAACCATGATTCCAGAAGCCTGGTCTCCCTGAACTAGCAGCTTCAGCGCCACCTGGGATCTTAACAGGAATGCAGATTCTCAGGTCCCATGACAAAAATGTGCTGAGATGGTTTGCATCACCTTGGGAGAGAGAAAAGTGCCCGTCCCCTCCCTAATTCCACATTTAATGACAGTCAAGTTGGGAGTTTGAAATCAGCTGTGATGGGAATATTTACACCATGGGAACTGGCAAGCACTGCAAATCAGTGCCTATTATCCCTTCAGAGAGCAGCTTCCAGCACACCACTGGGCCCCATCCAGACCTACTGAATCAGAAACTCCAGAGGTAGGGCCCAGCAGTCTAGGTTTGAATAAGCTTTCTAGGTGACTCTGATACACATCCAAGTTTAAGCTGACCCATCAGTGGGTCAGCTCTGGTGGAATCGTGAATCTTGAGACTGGGATAGAAAAGGAAGATATTGGGACTTACCGTGGGGTCCGGTGGCTAAGACTCTGCACTCCAAAAGGAGGGGGCCTGGGTTTGATCCCTGGTCTGGGAACTAGATCCCACATGCTGCAACTAAAGAGTTTGAATGCTGCAACAAAGATCAAAGATCTCATCAAGTGCTGCAACTAAGACTCAGAGCAAACAAACAAATAAATAAAAATATTAAAAAAGAAATAAAAGAAGAAAGAAAAGGGAGATGTTGGGGGTGGCCAAGGAGTAGCATTCCCAAAGTAGGAAACTTTGGGAAAGGTAAAGAAAGGAGAGAGTAAACCAGACCTTGAGCCTTCCCTGCTGGCAGAAGGGCAGCAGGCTTTTAGCAGGAAGCCCTCCTGTGCAGTTGGGTGCAGCCTGCCTGGAGCAGTCTGCCCCCTCCGGGTATCTGGATGAGGGAACCCCGCATGAGATCAGGAGGGCCCAGAATAACTGGTTGGAAAAGTGCCCCTCTTGATATTTCCACAACAACAAAAGCAAATTTACGAGCATTTTGTTAGAGATACAAGGAAAGGAAGTCTTGGAAAATTTTTTTTCAGATACAAGATAAAAATGAAAAATCACAGTACCATACTCATTACTGCTCGTGGCAATGGATGCAAAATGCCATGGGAATTTTCTTTGTCCAACTTCTAAATATTTCAAACATATAGAAAAATATAAGGGGGTAATACAACAAAATCTTTGCACCTACTCCCAGAAATAGCAAAGTTGAACATTTTTCCACAGCCATATCAGATCAGTAAAAAAAAAAAATTTTGTTTGGCAAAAGGTTTGGCAAAGTTCCCTTTGCACCGCTTTTCCTCCCTCTAAAAAATAGCAACTGTCCTGAGACCGATGGATTTTCTTTTCATATATGTGTTCATACTTTACTACATATGAAGTACTCATATATCACACCTTGCAATACTTTGAGTGCTTCTTAATTTATATAAGTGGTGTCATACTGAATGTATCATTCTGGAACCTGCTTTTTTTTTTGTTTAACCTAACATTACATTTCCAAGATCTACTCTTGTTGACGGGTGGAGACCTAGTTCATTCATTTTGATTGATGAATAACATTACACCATACAAATAGACCACAATTCATCAACTCACCTACTGATAGATATTTAGGTTGCTTCCAATTTTTCACTACCACAAAGGATTCTGCGGTGAACATCCTTGAACTTGTTTCTCTAGGGCGCATCCCTAGAAGTGGTGCTGCCACTCTAGGGAGGGTGCCTTCCCAGTGACACTCACGTTGCTCAACTGCTCACTAGCTTGGCTGAACTGGCTGACGCTTCCACAGGTATGGATATGGTGTATCCTAGAAGACTCTTCATTCAGTATGCTCTTGGATTGTGTTCTTTTCTGAACAAAAAACCCATTCTAAGAGTTTTCTCTAGTTCATTCCTGACCTTTCTTCTCCTAACTTTACTCTCCTGTGAAGTCTTAAATTCTTCAGTCATCAATTCTCCTACCAGTAGAGTTTTCCAGGATCTGAACCTAGTGGCCCACAAGGCGTGACCAGTATGTGTGTTATAAGGTGGAGTGGTGTGTGTGTGTATGGCTGTGTTTGCAGCTTTGTACCAAAGCCAGCAAGAAGGACTGGAAAGGGCAAGACTTCCCACATCTTTTCAATAATCCATCAAAACTGAGGGGTGGGGGGTACCCGCTATGGTGGAGAATCCTCTCTTCCTCCATCCCTCCCTCTTACTTGGCATGGGTAGGGGGGAGAATCATCCCAGAATGTCACCCTACTACACATCTGCCCAGCTCTCCTTGTTTAGTTTCAAAGTTGTGTCCGACTCTTTGCAACCCCATGGACCATAGCCCACCAGGCTCCTCTGTCCATAGGATTTCCCAGGCAAGAATACTGAAGTCAGTTGCCACTTCCTCCTTCAGGGGGTCTTCCCCACCCAGGGATCGAACTCGCATTTCCTGCTTGGCAGGCAGATTCTTTACCACAAGAACCACCTGGGAGCTCCCAGCTCTCCTACCCCCACCCAACGCCAAATACTTCTTTAAGCCACACAAACCCACCAGAGAGGAGAAGAAGTGTGCTTTTCTGGGGAGGGGCAGCTCCATTTGGGGGAAAGGGTTGACTTTTTGACCCTGAGCCTAAGAGTTCTATATTCATGCCAAGGGCTGCCTCTTGCATCTGGGCCTGTGGGATTGGAAGAGCTGCCAAAATCCTAGGCTGGGCAGTGACAGTGGGCAGCCTAGATCTTGGTCACTGACCCTGGGGCCATTCAGTTCCTTTCCTCCCAGGGCCTGAAGCAGGGAGTCTTCAAGGCCTCAGAAGTAGACTTGAGAAAGGGACACCACAAAATTGCCTGCCTCAAACTAAAGTCCTTTCAAGGGGCAAGAACCCAAAGTAAATTAAAAAATACAATTCACAGTAAGTGGGAATAGGGAGGGCATGGATTCAAGGGCTATTTCAGGATGAGACATTTCCTTCCCCAGCCCTTTAGGTGCAGCCACAGGAGTTGTTTGTTGTATGGGGAATTTGTCCTTTATCAAAAAGATGAAGCCTGAAACCCTTGGCTTCCTTGTTCCAGGGATTCTTTTTGGCCTTAAACAGCCCACTCTCCTGGGCAACAGGTGGCTTTCTTCATGCTGGAGGACAGGAGGCCTACCCCTATTGGCAAGGAATTCCCACTGGAGTCCTCACCTTTGAGCCCCGCCCACCAACCAATGAGGACTCACGGAGGTGGAGGTGACGTGACTACATCCTGTTTCCCAGCCCAGTGGAGGAGGATGGGACCAGCTCGGGAAAAGAGCCAATGTAAGTGACGGATGCCACGACCATGTTGGTAAAGAAGTGGAAGGCAGATGAGTCAGCAGCAAGTTTAAGCAATGAAACAATTGCACCATGGGGTGTTTCTTAAATTCTTGTCTACTTTTAGAAAGTATGCAATGCCATTTGGTTGAGCCTCTCAGTTCTGAAATAGCTACAGAAAATGTTAAAAATGTTGTGGGTGAAGATGTGCACACATCTACCTCTTCTAAAACAGTAGTTAACAATTGCACTGTGTGTCTCGCAGCAAATCTTTTAACCCAATTGTTCCTTAGTTTCTTCATCTGTAACAGATGAAAATTGTCTCTGGAAATTCCTTTCAGTCTAACATTCCATGATTTGATATTATGCTCATATTCTTAATACTCAGGCTGGGTCCACACAATGCCAAGGCCACTAGCCAATGCAGTTAGTGTGGACAAAATGTTCTCTCCCATCAATTCCTTGGCACCACGTAGATAAAACAACCAGTTAATTGACACAATTTTTCATTTCACAACAGGTTGGTCTGGCATCATCTTGACCAGTAATTCATCCACGCTGGTGTCCTGACACACTGCATATCTCGAGCAGTTATGAGGTGTGTCATAAGCAATTCGCTATTAATAATTAACTCTTGAGAAGGGAAATGCTACCCACTCCAGTATTCTGGTTTGGAGAATTCTATGGACTGTATGTCCATGGGATCACGACTGAGCAACTTTCATATTTCACATTCAGATTTTCAAACAACTGATGCACTTTTTAAACAATTAGAACAGATCCAACATATCCCCGTGATGACGCTCCTGTCACTCCCTTGTGTTCTGATATGCCTCCCTGTGTAAAAGAAGAAAGGGTGGAGTTACAGCTGCCAGCCAGGGATTGCGTGTAGCCCTGAGCTGATGGGGATGCCCATGGGAGGCTGTCACGTGTCATGCATGTGAATGTTGCCCATCACCTGCAACAGGGCATTTGACCTTGACTGATGGAGACCCTTGATACATAGTGAGACATCAAGTCACTGGAGACTCAGGCCCAGGAGCAATCTGATCCAGATGTGAACTGCTGCCAGCATCCTATGATTCAGCAGTAAGTCAATAAAGAAAGTGTTGAAGAAAGCACAAAATGAAGGGCCTCTCCATTATGTCAGTCTCTTATTCCAAAAAAGCGGGGTTTCATCATAATCTGTTCACAGTTGGGGGAGGGGAAGGGGTATGAAATAGTGATTATTGAGCATGTAGGTGCCAAGTACTGTGTCACACACTCATGGCAGGTTTGAATGCTACTTGCCATGTACTTTCCGTTCTCTGCTGTCCAGTGGGATGGTGCTTCCTCCCCCTTATGGTTTGGAATCTTCACATAAAATTCTGGCCAGTGAGTTGTGGGTAGAAGCAAAGTGTGTCAATTCAATGCCAGGGCATTTAATTGCTAGTTTTAGACCCTCCAGAGTGCCCTCTCCCTCTGCTATGGGGACTGGCAACAGTCCAGTGGCTGTTACATCTTCAGCGAGAGTCCTGGGGGACTATGGGGCAGGGCCCCCAGACAACTGTGATGCATGTGAATAAGGCATCACATGTGAGGATAAAGCAAAACTCGGTTGTCAGAAGTCACTAAGATGAGGGGGTCGCTCATTACTGCAGCACAACCTAATTTTGTGCTGGCTGGAGCAATGTTTTGTATAGCATAGTACCAGAGAGGGAAAATATGAGCTTTAGAGTCAAAAAGACCGAGGCTGGAATCTTAATTTACTGACCTTGAGCAAATTCATAACTTCTCTGAGTTTTGTCATCTATAAAATGGTAGTTATGATTCTTATCATGATTTTGCCATTAGGTTTGGAAACAGTATTTATCAAATACTGGCACGTAGTAGATGGTTGACTATAATTATTTTAATTTCATTTATTTCTCAAAATAAGCCTGTGAGTAAAGAGAGATCATGGGAATGTAAGAGAAAGGACAACTCATTATTGATGTTTCAAATGACTTTATATGCTATGGACAACATGGACCAGGGACCCCAAGGGTAAGTGGACGTGTGGAGTCATCTGTGCCTATCCCCTCCCGTCCCCCCCACCCCAAGCTCAGAGAGGCTCTAGAAAAGAGAGGAGGCCCCCAGGATGCCATTTACAATTCAGTCTTTCTATTGCCAGAGGAAAGATGAATTCCACTTACAGAAGTGATTATCGATACCATCAGCATATAAAGTAAGAATATGGCAGTGGAATGGGCTAGTATCCTTGTTAGTTTCACAGAAGCTTGTTATCTTTCCAGGCAAGGGCCAGCTGAGATCTATCCCAAAGGCCCAATGAGCTAAACACTTCTGTTAGATCAGCTTATTAGTAGTATCATGCCCACTTCAACTGGCTCACCCAGGATATGAAAAAGTTTGTGGAGAGTAGAGAGGAAGGGAGAGGAGACCATGCATGGGACAGGGGGAACTGGGGAGCCCTGTGCCTCCTCCTGATCCCCACTGTGCCTGGCCTGGTGGAGCAGCAGGGGCACAGCCCGGGAAGGAGGTGTGGGACCCATCCCTTCCTCCCCACCTCAGTCACTCTGGAAACCATCACATTCCAGGGCTAATGCTTGCTGCAACAAGCATGTTCAACCTCCAAGCCTTGTTTTCTCCACTGTCTGCTCCCAGACCTCTGTTTTCCTCTGAAACGTCACATCGTGGCCATGAACTTGGAATTACAAATATTCAGTGACCTGCCCCATAGAACTCCTTACTTCTGCCTCTCTCTGGGATAGAAGCTCCTTAGACACACTCACACACATGGAATGCAGACAGCCACACTCAGGGCCCAAGGAGAACTTGACCACCACTTCGACTACTTGGTCAGTAGTAAGTCAAGCAGAAAACACTGATTGAGGCTCCCACAGCCCTGGTTGAATGAAAACTAAAGAAAAGTCCAGTTCCCAACAAAGCACCACAGGCTGGGGCAGCTCTTTGTTGCAGTGAGTGGGCTTCTCATTGCAGTGGTTTCTCTGGTTGCATAGCACAGGCTCTAAAGTTTGGGTTCAGTAGCTGTGGCACCTGGACTTAGTTTCTCTGAGGCATGTGGGATCTTCCCGGATCAGGGATTGGATCCATGCCTCCTGCACTGGCAGGCAAATTCTTAACCACTGGACCACCAAGGAAGTCCTCTTGGTGAACTTTCAACTTCTCCCAGGCAGATCAAGGCCCCATGAAAATTCCCATGGCCAGTGGAGTGACTGATCCCCAGCAATCTTCTAAGTTCGGGTGGTTTAGCAGAAGCTTGTATTAGATGTACGTGGATCTGTGCTCAGGGGATTACAGCATGATGAGAATGGAAATAAGATTGTGGGATTGGGTCCTACTCCAGGGGATCTTCCTGACCCAGGGATTGAACCTGAGTCTCTTGCTTCTCCTGAATTGGCAGGCAGGCTCTTTACTGCTGTACTACCTGGGAAGCCCCAAGGTATGCACGGCTTCTTGCAAAGTCATTCCTTTCATTGGAAAAAATGTTCTAAAGATAGGACCAGAGAAACCACTTTTGTGCATGGAAAGATCATAGCCCTCTGGATCCCTAGATAGCTATGAGAACTCAAAAAAAAACAAAAAGGAATATTGATAGAAACTTAGACCAGATAAGGGGCTGTAGCTGCAGTCCCCACGTCAAGATGGTAAACGTAAAAACTTTAGCTGAGGTGAAAATTACATGTAAATGTTGGGTTTTATAGAGCTGCAAGGAGTCTGTAGTAACATGCTGCTTATATATATATATATATATATATTTATATATAAAGGTCTTTATTGAATTCTCAATGGGGCAGTGGTCTCTCAGGGGTGTGGTTTCCGGAGAGCAGTCTCCAGACCCCAGGTCTTGCAGAGAGGGGCGGATATCTGGGATTGACCTGACTGTGCCTCATGCTGTGGGGGCTACTATAGAAGGGACACAGAACTTTGAATCATCTATGTGGGATACTGAATGTACCCTTCAAAATTGTATGTTAAAGCCCTAGGCCCTAATGTGACTGTATATGGTGACAGGACCTTTCAGGAGATAATTAAAGTTAAATAAGGTCATAAGGGTGGAGCCCTAAGCCAACAGAGCGGGTGGAAGAGACATCAGGATGTGTGCACACAGAGAAAAGGTCACGCGAGGACGCAGCCAGAAGGCAGGCGCCTGCAGTTCTTGCCGAACATCTATCTTGCCAGCACCTTGATCTTAGCCTTCCATCCTCCAGAATTGTGAGAATATAAATTTCTGTATTTAAGCCACTCAGTCTGTGGTATTGTTTTGGCAGGTCTTGCCAATTGTTGCAATCTACAATGCAGACTGCTTGTTTTCTGTTGCCTGTTTATTGATCAATTTTGCAGAATAAGACACCTTTCCACAATTCTTCAGACCCTCTTAGTCCTGCTTGAGATTCTGAGTGGTTCCACTCATCCAAGTGTGAAGCCAGAGGGTAGAACCCTGTGGACTGAGTCAGAACCATGGCAGGGGACTACATTAAGGAGACTGAGATTAAACATGGGGAGAACTTGCTTGTTAACCCCTAGTTGTGGGATAGTGAGCAAATCCTCATCTCTTCTGTGCCTCAGTGTCCTCGTCTGTAAAACGGGTGCAAAAATACTATCCTCCCTCATAAGATTATGATGAGGATGAAACGAGATAACATAATGATTAGCACATGGCATGATGCTCAGCAAGGAATTCCTCTCAAAGCACAGGTAGCCTGGGTGCAGCCTGGGTGGGACACATGTCTGCTCACCCTGGCTCTGGTGGGCAGAGGAGCCCAGGGGAGGGGGCTCTGAGAGAGCATGGTCTTGGCTCTCCAGGAGACCAGCACTGTCCAGGAGGAAGTCATCTTACTAGGACAGCTGCTCTTGACATCAGCACCTGTCCCCAGCGGAAATTTCTCTCTCCTGACTGTTTCCAAATAGGATGAGACCGTCCTCCTCTGGAGAACCTTGTGCATCTTAATTAATAAGACAATGAAGAAAAGCCTTCACCAAAAACTGGGTTCCCAGCAAACACTCAATATGTGTTAATGATTTCTATCTACACGCAACCCACAGGCAGTTTCCACGCCACCCCTCCATGGAGCTGTGGCCTCAAGATTAAGGCATAATGTGGAACCTTTTGATCAGACCAGCATTGGGTAACTTTATTAACCAAGTTGGCTCAGCTTTTCTAAGGCCAAGAGCTCTGTTGGTGTCAAAGGTTTCTCCAGGCCTTTCCTAAACGTCCCTGAAAGGCTGAACTTCCCACGACCCCCACCAGGACACAGCAAAGCCCAACAGTGGTCCTTCCTGATGCTCTGGGCCTTGTCACCCTGCCTGCTGAGGGGCAACTCAGCTCTGTGACTTTACCGAACTCCTGTCCTCTCAACTCCCCACGCTCGTGTCCTCCCCCATGAGCAAAAGCTCTTGTGACCTGGGAGAGAGTCGAAACCAACACCAATCCTGGGCAGAGAGTTAGATTTGCAGGAGGATTGGGAGCTGCAGGAAACAGTTCAACTTACAGGTGGTCTGAACCCAGGGGAGTTCACCTCACTGAGTCAGACTCGATGAGCTGTGACAGTCTGGCCAGGGTGCTTTGTATCTGACTCCCAAGGGGCTCTCCCTAAAGTGACTGCCAGCTCCTCCAGCATTTTTCTATTTTTGCATCCCCTGGGATTGTGCTGAGCACACAGGGACGCTCAGATAGAAATCTTTTTCTGTCTTTGTGTCCCGTTTTCATTAAAAGGGCTTTAAAAGTCATGTTCTGGGATGGACTGCTTTGTACCTACGAGAGAGCCAACTTTGCAGAATCAGGCAACATTAGGGGTCAGCTTACAATCTCACTTTATCAGGACCTGGTTGCTAAGGGATCTTTCGATGGAGATTAGTGATCACAAACTCAGCAAAGAGCTGATTCTTGAGGAAGGGATTCAGGTGAGGAAAATTCTCCTGCTGATTCAGAAAAAGGCATCACAAGTTTTGAACATTCTGGAAACATCGCACTTTTGTATCATTTACTCTTTCTTTCCGCAAGGAAGCAGGGATGAGACAAAGAAACCACACAAGAAACTGAATCCTTCTTCTGAGAAGTTGTAAGAGGTCAGGAGGGGGTCCTTAATTAAAAATGAGAGATCAGGGCTGGAGAAAAGCTGTAGACCAGGACTCGAAAAATCTAACCTGATTTGGCAAATACCTAAGACAGAAGATTCAGAGTCAATGAATGCTACTCAAGCCTGAGGAAGACCAAGATTAAATTAAATAAAGGGGCTTGAGGCTTCAGGGCACAGCTCTCCCAAGACTGCTTGCCTGAGGTCCCAGCCACCTTCACTCTGCGGCTGCTCTCCTAAGGTGGAGATTGCTTCTGGGCTGGAAAGTAGGGACATAGACAGTCAGGAGACACCTGTTAACCAGCCAAACTCATGACCATCCCTAGTCAAATGGGAATAACACCGTCCGCCTCTCCTGTGCTCTGGCCTGTGGCAGAAAACAGTGTAGGGAGAGTGCCTGGTGAGTGCTATGCAACTATGAGGTGCTGTCACTAAAGATTCATTCATGTTACAGACTCACTTTCTGCTCAGAACGGTGCTAGGTGGTGGGAAGCCAGGGATAAAAGATGCATTCTGTCTTCAAGAGGTCCCTCATCTAGTGGATGAGCCAAAGAGTGAAAGTCGCTCAGTCATGTCTGACTCTTTGCAACCCCATGGACTATACAGTCCATGGAATTCTCTAGGCCAGAATACTGGAGTGGGTAGCCTTTCTCTTCTCCAGGGGATCTTCCCAACCCAGGGATCGAATCCAGGTCTCCCGAGTTGCAGGCAGTTTCTTTTACCAGGGTGTGAATCACGAGGTGTGAAGAGTGCTCTAACAGATGTATGTCCAGGGTGAGATGGGAGCACAAAAGAGGGACTCCCTCTTCATCCCAGAGAGGCGAGGAAGGCTTCCTGTAGGAGGTGACATCAATGAAGGATGAGTCGTGTTTAGCCAGATGAAGAAAGATGGGGAGGGTGTTTCAGACTGAGGGACCTGCATGTGCAAGGGCTTAGGGGCATGGGAGAGTTTACATGTTTGGAGCCAGGCTCGCAGCCAAGTGTGGGGCCAGGAGAATGAAGAATAGTGGACCAGGTATAGCCCAGAGCATGTGGAGGAGCAGGTAGAGACTGCTCTCCGGTTCCCTGGGGACTGGGCCCTTCAACACATCTTGCCAGCCTCAGTGGGTGACCCTCCCTCTCTGCTGACACTGCCTGTAACTAAGAAACTGCCAGACTTGTCCCTGGCCACAGCTTGCAAGGTGGGATCCCATGGAAACCTTCCATCTGCACCATGAACTAGAACATGGACCATATGGGACAGAAACAGACACAGCAAAACTTGCTCAGGGACACACAGGGGTGTAGAAATCTAGGATTCTCCTCTCCATTTTCTAACATAAATATGAGGCCACACGCTCACAGACACGCCCTAAAGATGCAAGGTCCTGCTCAGAATTTGCCAACAAAAAATAAGCCAGGTCCGACCATCTGCATCTCAGAACTATCCCTCCCTGACCTGTACCCACAACCTGCCCAGAGCCACCCAATGAGCCCTCAGCTGGTCAGCTCTCCCTGCATCCACCCCCTCAACCCCATAGCCCCCCTTCCTGGGATGGTTCTGCCCGATTATTTGCGACATGAACACTCAGGGCTTGGAAAGACTAAGCAGCAATTGTGCTGTGCTTTGCAACCTGCCCCTCACTCCTCAATAATTCTTTTTTTTCCTTTTCTGGAGAACACTTAGCAGGAAAAGCTAATTTATGAAGTCCCTAAAGATCTGAACTTTCCGCAGAATTGGCTGCAGCTTCTAGTGGGTTAGAGTCTAATTGGAGTGGAGCAGAAACCAGGATCTGCGCTGAGGAGGAGGAGAGAGGCATGAAGCCACAGCCCAGGAGTCACCCCTGGCTGGGGTCCTCAACCCGCCCTCCTGCCCAGCAGGGAGCAGGGGGAAAGCAGAATGGGGGAGAATGAGTCCGGAACGACAGAATGAGTCCAGAAACACAGAGGGGTCAGGGGATTCGTGTGACACTTATTATTGTTAACATCCTAGCCAAATCTGAAACTCCCCAAGAGCAGGAGGCACTGTCCACCCTTCTTCCTGTCCAGGTCACAAGACCAAATCCAGCTTAAGTCTACACTACCCCTCAGGTTGGGGCTTCCCAGGTGGTTCAGTGGTAAAAGAATCCACCTGCCCATGCAGGAGATGCAAGAGATGTGGGTTCGATCCCTGGGTCAGGAAGATTCCCTGGAGAAGGAAATGGCAACCCACTCCAGTATTCTTGCCTGGAAAATCCCATGCACAGAGGAGCCTGGTGGGCTACAGCCCATGGGGTCACAAAGAGTCAGACACATGAATGTGTTGAGCAGTTGAGCACACACAAACGCACCCCTCAGGTCTTGAGCCCACGACACTTCCCTCAGGTTCAACATTCCCATCACTCCCCTACAGGCTCTGTGGGAGGGCCAGTGTTCTGTAAGGGTAAATAGAAATTCAAAATAAGAAGCTTAACTCTCTCTGTTGAAAATAATAAAAGAGACTTTTCCACCTCACCTCACTCCCTTTTCTTAGAGCATTTACTGTAGAAAACTTGTAGTTGAAAGTGCTCTCTCAGTCTCTTTGAAATGTATGTAAATTTTTTCAAAAGCCAAATAAGCCTCTTGCCAGCTTTACTACCCAGGCATGTCTTTCTCAAGGACCTGGGAATCATTCATTTCTTTGAAATGGAATCATCCCGGAAGAAGTGCCTTGTCTCCTAGATTCTGTGAGAGAATAGGACCCTAACTTCGGCTTCCATTGCAAAACTAGCTCTTGTCATAAAGAGATGAGTTTATTTTTCTTTCAGGTAAAGGCAGTTAGCCAACACAGGTGGCCACTGCAATAAATGAATCTAGGATGAACTACGCGTGACCAATGGTGCTGCCAAGTTCTCTGACCCGATGGGTGGTGGCTGCTTGTCTAGAGAAAAGACAAGTGATTTCTTTCCATCTTTGCCCTCTCCGAGCGGATCACCTCACATTCTGGTTTAATGCTAATTCAATAGTAAAGTTGTTTTTCTTTGCTACCTCCAGAGAGAGGTTTGCCAGTTTGGGAGGAGAGTTTGTTTCAAACTCTGGTTGCCTAGAAATTCCCATGCTCTCCTAAAGGGAGTTCATGGCAGTGCTCTGCCCAGGCTTTTCCCGAGGAGGTAGGGCGCAGAGCAGAGAGGGGAGAAGCACGCAGGCTCTGCCAAGGTCACAACCAGCATGGATTCGAGAGCCTGGACGTCACCTGGAAGAGGCAGGCTCCGTTCCACCCTGGACTGGCCCCCGTGTTTCCCAGCCCCCAGCCTGCCCTCCTCACAGGGCTCCTGGCCCCGGGTTCACCTTGCTCTTTCATGCACTGAGTGTTAAACTTCTTTTGTTTTCCCCGTCAGCATAGTAATCCTATTCCGCAGCTCTTTTCCGCTTTGCATACAAAGCCGGTGTATAATAGATTGCACGGATTCCATTGCTGCCTGTCTGCCAAGTCCCCTTTGTCCCATAGTCAACCTCATTCATCTGGACCCCATTCATGACAATTTTTTTATATCACTTTTCTAGGTAAAGACTAAAGTGCACTTTGCTTTCTCCGTGAAGAAAGAATTTGTCAAGTAAATTTGTCAAGGAATTTGCTGGAAAGCATTTAATTGATTTGAGAGCAGGAATTCTTTCTGATCATTTAAAGACATCTTTGCATACTGATTGTTGGATGCTGATTCTTCTCCCTGTCCTCCCTCCCCAGAGCAAGCTGAGAAGCTAGCAAAGGAGAGATCCCTTTCACCTGGTCTCTGCCCTGGTCAGGTTGGGATTGCTCAGCTGCCTCCCCAGGACATTTGTTTCCAGTCTTCGGAGTCCAGGTCTCAACACTGGCTACACTTTTAACACCTGGGGAGTTTTAAAAGTATATATGCTGGGGCTTCCCTAGCTGCTCAGTGGTAAAGAATCTGCCTGCCAATTCAGGAGACATGGGTTTGATCCCTGATCCAGAAGGATCCCACGGGTTGCGGAGCAACTAAGCCTGTGCACTGCAACGACTGAGCCTGTGCTCTAGAGCCTCAGAGCCATAACTATTGAGCCCATGAGCTGCAACTACTGAAGCCCACACACCCTAGAGCCTGTGGTCAAAAACAAGAGAAGCCACCGCAATGAGAAGCCAGCACACCACAACTAGAGGGTAGTCCCCACTCGCCGCAACTGGAGAAAAGCCTGCACATCAACAAAGACCCAGCATAGCCAGAGTGAATAAATAATTTTTTAAAAAAGAGTATATGCTGATATGTGTATCCCACCCCAGCATCTCTGCCTTCACTGATCTGTGGTGGAGCCAGGGCAGTATCTGTCTTAGAAGATCCTGGGTGATTCTGAGGTGAATGAAGAGGAGCTCTGTAACTTGGGTCAGATTCCTCCCTCCCTGTGACAGCTGAGAGGCAGCTCCGCCCGGGTCCCTCCTCCCCTACCCTGGCTGCTCAACTAAGCACCTGAGGAGCTTTTTAAAAGTACAGATACCTGGCACTGAGCCTAGCGATTCTGATTTTATTAGGCTGGAGTGGAGACTTGGCACCAAGAGCCTCTGGTGTGCACCCACGATGAGAACCACCCAGACAGGGGAGAGAGCCCTGACTTCTGAGACTGACCAGCACTAGAATCAGGGCTCTGCTGGACAACTTTGAGCAAATTAACTTCTCTGAGCCTCAACCTTCTCATTCCCAACCCTGGAATTGTTACCCACGCTAAAGGGTTGACCGTAGCCTACACGCATAGGGTCTTCCTCCACCCTCCTGGTACAGCAGGGGTTAAAGGGGTTAAATAACGCTCCCTTGTGCAAATTTACTATCAGTAATTAACCACACTACCAATAAAAATTCAAGTTTTATTGATAAAAGGGTGCTGCTTTAGGGATGAGAAAAAGAGGATGCCAGGGTCTGCCCATCCTCCCAGTCTTTAGTAAGTGTCAGCAGCTTCTTATCTCATAAAACACTGTTCAGGGCGCTGGCACTTCTGAATCAAATTTTAGTTCATTAAAATCTCCCTGGAACTTCCAAGGGGAACTCTCTGCATATGTTTAAAGCTCTACACGCTAGATGTTATTGTAAAGAAGTGAATGCTTTTCTGTTAGAAATAATCACATTTGTATCATAATATATGATCACTGCAGTGATTGAGCTCAGGAAGCAAGCCTCAGACTTGAAATCAGATCAGATGGATTCTCGATCGTTGTGTATGCCTTCGGCCAATGCCCTTCACCTCTCTTGGCCTCCATTGGCTCACCTAAATTTTAGGTGGAGATTCTAAAAATTGGGGTTGAAAATAGTGCTGCTGCTACAAACAGCATTTGATTCTGCAGCTCATCTCTGATGCCGATATCTACAGGCAGAAGATGTGGTCTCAAAGTACCACAGAGAGTCACTGCGAAGCTTTAAAAGAACCTCCTTTCCCGAAAGGCACCCTTCCATCCAACTTTGTAAACCTGCTGTTGGTACCACACTCTGCCAGATGTAGAGAAGGATGAAGATAAAATAGCTGTGGATTCCGCCTGCCAGTCCTCAAATAGATTGTGGTTGGGAGGTTCAGATAAATGATGCATGTAACTGACTCTAATGCACAGTAGAAAAGATGTCCAGCTGGAGGTCAGGGCAGGCTTGCTAGAGAAGGTAGTATTTTAACTGTGCCTTGAGGAGAAGAATTTAGGTAATGGGGCAGGAAATAGCAAGGATGCTGAGGAACCCAGGATGTGAATGGAGAGTGTGTGAGTGGAGGGGGCAGGAAGAGAATCCCCGAGAAAAAGAGGCGAAAGGTGAGCAGGCAGTTCCTGGGGGTCTTGGATTTCTGTAGGGTGTTCCTAGAGGTGAAATTGCCAGTCAAAAGGAATGTGTATTTTAAAGTCTTAGGTATACATTGCTCAAGTGGCCTATGGAAAGGGTACTCCGATGTTCACTTCTAAGACAGCGAGATGCCAGAAATTTTGATCTAAACATGGGGGATGAGGAGGGGCAGGGGCTGTGAGTTGGGGTGCAGGCTGTCAAGTCAGTTTAATCAATATTTATGGGTCATTGGGCTGGTTGTGGGGGTGCAGAGATAAATATACACATCACTGCTCTTGGGGAGCTCGGTCTGGCAGGACAGACAGATTACAGTCCAATAGTGTGGGCAACCCCGGGGCTCCCTTGAAAGCTACAAGCAGGCTTTTGTGTGGAAGGGTGTCCTTTCTGGGATCTTCCTCTTTGAGGCACCTCGCTCACCTCCGCAGAGTTACATACATGGTTCCACCTGTTCTCATCAGGTTACCTGCTCTCCAAGGTCCCACCTGCAGTCCACTTTCTACCGAGGTCCTTACCCCAGCCACCACTCTTCAGCCTTGGGGGAATTTCCAAGATGCTTGGTGGCATCTGCCCAGCTCCTTGCAGGTGGCTCCCTTCTCTGGGCCACAGGTAGGACAGCCACCATTGGGGGTCTCAGCTGGGGAGTCTTTGCAGTAGGCATCCAAGGCCTTAAAATATACATACTTGTTGACCCAGCTTTTCTAAATGAGCCTAAGGAACTAAGCATGAATATTTGATTTATTTACAAGATTAGGCATGAGAACATTGTTCGTGAGAAAAAAAAAAAACAGTGAAAACAATCTAAATTTTCAACCATAGGAAATTGTTTAAACAATTTATGGCACAGTTGCACATTGCCAGCATTATAAATTACATGGTAGAAGCATATTTAATAATATGAAAAGAAAGTTGAAGACAATTGAAAATATCACATTGCAAAATGGTATTACTTTATGATTCTATTTATGATAGAAAAAAGTATACACACACACACACACACACACACACACACACACACACACACACCTATTAGAGAGGGAAATAACAACCCTCTCCAGTATTCTTGCCTGGGAATCCTATGGACAGAGGAGCCTGGTGGGCTACAGTCCATGGGGTCAAAAAGAGTCAGACACAAAAGAGCAACTGAGCACACACACATACGCATCTATAGAGACACAAAGAAAAGAGGAGAGCTATGCATAAAAAATGTAAAACATTAGTGATTTCAGGATAGTGAATTATAAGAAATTTAAAGCATCTTCTCTGGATGTTGTCTACAAGAATGTTCAGTACTTATGTAATAAGAATAAAAGATACTCTGTTTCTTTCTTTTTATTTATTTATTTGGCCACATTGCCCATGAAGAATCTTAGTGCCCTGACCAGGGATTGAACCTGTACCCCCTGCAATGGAAGCATGGAGTCTTAACCATTTGCCTACCAGGGAAGCCCCAAAGATACTCTGTTTCTTAAAGTGACATCTTCTCAGACACAGGGTGATGGGCAGTGTCTCTCATCTGAGATATACCCAGGCAAGAGCTGGGTACTAGGGGCTGGGTGCTGGGGAACCACACTTCTTGGGAGCTGGCCTAGGCCGAGAGGATCCTCCAGACCTCTGGGTGCCCCAGGACTCAGCCATGAAGGGTGCCACACAGCAACCTCTGCTTATGCAATGTGTTGCAGGAAAAATGCTCTTGGAAGTCTGGCCTCAGCCCTGGGCAAACAAATCTGCCCACTCCTTGGCCTCATTACAGGACATAATGGGACAAACCAGGACTCATGCCTGGTGGTTGCATAAAAGAAGGATAGATGGATGGAGCTTCTGGTCGTTGCGTTCCACTCCACTGAGCAGGCATATTCGAACTTCCCCTCCCTGACTGCTCAGCCCATACAAGCCAGAAGCCTTCTTCAGGAAGACTTCCAGACTAACCCCACCATGCAGTGTACCCTGAATGTCCCCTTCTCTAATTAATAACTAACATTTGTAGAGTGGCTACCAGGTGCTTTACTTGTAACAATCTGAATATCCTGATGATAACAGTGTGAGAAGGTACTATAAGGATCTCACTACCAATGAGGAAATAGAGGCAGAGAGAAACTCATTCCCTAAAGTTGTGTCCTACTCTTGTGACCCTATGGACTGTAGCCTGCCAGGCTCCTCTGTCCATGGAATTCTCTAAGCAGGAATAATGGGGTGGGTTGCCATTCCTTTCTCCAGGGAATCTTCCCAACCCAAGGGTCGAACCCAGGTCTCTTGCATTGCAGGCCAATTCTTTACCCTCTGAGGCACCAGGGAAGCCCCTTCCCTAGTGTCACAGTCTTCTAGATCACAAGTCCAGGATTCAGACTCAGATGGTGTGACCCCAGAGCCAGCCCTCAGAGATACCACACCTCTCTGGCAGGTGTCACATGATGTCACAGTCATGTTTCCATGGTGATTTTTGAGTTGTTCCCAGATTTTTCCTGGAAGACTGGAATTCCTCCAGGGTCACTGAGAAGGTGCTGGATACCCTGTTACTATTCTAACTGCAAGAGAAGTAGGGGTAGCCTATGGACCTAGCTTCCAGCTGCTGCCACCATATCTACAGGTGACTGTACAAGTTGTCTGATTAAACACCTTTAGGGACAAAACTGGGCTAGTGACTTGGGAAGCCTCGGAATGCATCAGATCTCGGTTTTCTGTAGGATTGAAGGCTTCTTGCTGCTTCTCCACAGCATCTTCCCGAATGCCTGTTCAGCCACGGGTACCTGGGGAGGGTCCAACTCTACACAGGATCATGGCCCGTGTCCTTCCACTCCAGTGGGGAAGAGAGATTAGGACAGAGAAAGAGCATGCAGCCCAGAGGCTGAGCCTCGTGGAGTCAGTCTCTTGGCTGTCATCTCTTTCTTCAGAGATTCCAGGCTGGATTCCAGCCTGGAATGTAAGAAGCCATTACCAAGTCTGGGCAAATCAGCGCAACCATATTAACAAGTTATCTCCACATGGTGGAATTAGAGATGACTTTTTGTCATAGCTTTGCTTCTTTGCATTTTCTAATTTTCTGAAATGAACATGATTACTTGGGCAATTAAATTATTAAAGGGAGCAAAAGTCACTGTCCTTGTTCTGTTCTTCGCAGAACTCTTTCCCCAGCCGTCTGCAGACAGCTATCTCAAGGCGCCCTCTACTACATATGGCTTCCTCAAAGCCCCTTCTGTCCTTCACATCAACAAATTCCCATCACCGCCCTCTTCTTCCATACCCTCCACTGCACACTAATCTACTCAAAACCTTGCAAATGACATAGTGTTTCACAGGCCTGAGGCTGCTGGTCCCCCAAACCCTGGTTTCATGAGAAGTCATCTTTCCTGTCTTTGAAGATGATGCCTAGAACCATGTCTCCACCTGGAATTCAGCCTCAATTAACTGCTGGACATCTGCAACCAGAGATTCTAAACAACCACAGTAGCGACACACCTTAGCCCCACTCTTATCGCTGCCCTCCACATGCAGACACCTCCTCAGTTTCTGTTTCTGCCAGCGACACCATCATTAAGCTCTAGGTAGGAAAGTTTATGGAACTCTGACAGATGCTTAATTTCTTCCCAGAAAAAAATTCAGTTAACAAGGCTGCTGTTCTTTTATTCAAAATGTCTCTTGGGTCTTTCCTTCTGTTTCCTCATTCATGCTCCTGGACTATGGCTGAGGTCCGGGACTAAATCTGACTCATTTTTAAAAACATCTTTTATTTTATTATTTATTTTTGGCTGTGCTGGGTCTTCGTTGCTGCATGGGCTTTTCTCTAGTTGTGGCGAGTAAGGGCTACTCTCTAGTCGGTGGCTTCTTTTGTTGTGGAGTGGAGGCTTCAGTAGTCGCGAGTGCTGGATTCTAGAGAACAGGCTCAATAGCTGTGATATTCTGGCTTAGCTGCTTTGCAGCATGTGGAATCTTCCTGGATCAGGGATTGAACCCGTGTCCCCTGCACTGGCAGACAGATTCTTGACCACTGCACCACCAGGGAAACCCAAATCTTACTTATTCTTGCATCTCCAGTATCTAGCAGAGTCCTCAGCACACAATATACTCTCAATGTACGCTTTCCTGGTTGAATGAATGAATAAATGGGTATAAAATAAATCTTTTATAACTTATCTCTTTCAGTTTTTCCCTACAATCTTTCTTATATTGCTCTGCAGTTGAATCTCCCCAAATGGTGACTTGACCATGTGAATCCCCTCTGGTGCCTTCAATGGTTCCCATTATCTGCAGGGCCCTTCAAAATCCAGCCCCGCTAGAGACACAGACATAGAGAACAAACGTATGAATACCAAGGGGGGAGGTGTGGGCGTGAGACGAATTGGGAGATTGGGATTGACATATATACACTATCAATGCTATGTATAAAATAGATAACTAGTGAGAACTGACTGTATACAGCACAGGGAACTCTACTCAATGTTCTGTGGTGACTTAAATAAGAAGGAAATCCAAAAAAGAGGGGATTTATGTACACATATAGCTGATTCACCTTGCTGTACAGCAGAAACTAAAACAACATTGTAAAGCAGCTATACTCCAATAAAAATTAATTTTAAAGAATCCAGCCCCTCTTTCCTTTTCTTTATAAAGAATTTGTTATCTTGCGCCCTGGGCTTTCCTCCAGCTGTGATCCTGTGGAAGCCAGTGGACCTCGGGTGGGCTGTCTGTCCATCCCGGGCACTGCTGGGCAGCCTGGCTCCTTGGCCCTGCTCTGCTTTGTCAAACTGGAGTCTTCAGCTCAGCTGTCAGAGATGTGTGATCATGAAGTCTCTGTGGTATGTAGTCAGGGTTTATTCCAGGAATGTTTACTGAGGGCCCACTATGTGCCAGACACTGCTAAAAGCATTTGCTCAAAGCTTCATTTAACCGTTTCTAGAGTCCTTACTATGTTTCAGACCCTAGGCTAGAACTGGGCAGACCCAGTCTTGACTCTCATGGAACTTACATTCTCATGACAAAGATAAAATCATTGATGAATTAATAATTAACTGATTGTAGTTTTTGATTCATGCTATATAGAAAGAAACACGGTGCTCTGACAGATGGTAACAGGGAGGACATCAGTTATTAGAAGAAGTAACTCAGACCATTCATGCATCTGATAGGCATTTATGGAGCCCTTACTATGCATCAGGAGCTGTGCCAGGTGCAGGCAACAGTGAGGTGAATAAGATACAGTCTTTGCCCTTAGGGAGCTCACCCCTGAGAAGCCACATACATACCAGGAGAACCAATCCAGTCCACCCACCCATCCATTCCCACCTTCACACAAATATTTAACTTAGAGAAAAATAGCTCATTATTTGACCGAATTATCCTGTTGCTTTTTTAGTCCAATCTATAAGCTTGTAGAGGTCCTCCTCACTGTGGGTTGAAAGGCACATTTCACACAAGAGAAGGTGCCTGGGATTGCCTAAGATCAGAATAGAGATCTAATCTTTGTCTGCCTTTTTCCTCCTTCAACAGGGCACCAGTAGTGACTCTGCAAAGCATAGAGCTCTGTGAGGACACCTTCAGACCCCAATGCACCCACGTGAGCCTACAGCTTGTGACTGATCTCAGTGCAAAACCACAGGGGACATGGCAGCTAGGAACTGTGGTCTCTAATGATGCCACTTGCTGGGCCCGTCCCTTGACCACGCTGAATCACAGGCTCTCATCCATAACAGGGAAATAAGACCCATTTTATCTCTTTCTGTGGGTTACTGTCAATCAAGAGACCATGAAAGTGCTTTGAAAAAGAAAAAGCAATATTCAAATTCAAAGGGTTAGAATTACCTTTTTTATTTTAACTGTGAGGGTTTTCAATGTTCAAACAAAAAGGATTTTTAAGTTTTACTATTTAATAATGAAGTCAAGTGTATCAGAAGTTTCATAAAACGCCATAGTTGAGTATGCTGTTTAATCACTAAGTCATGTCCTACTCTTTGTGACCCCATAGACTGTAACCCACCGGGCCCCTCTGTCCATAGGCTTTCCCAGGCAAGAATACTGGTGTGGGTTACCATTTCCTTCTCCAGGGGATCTTCCCAACCATGGGGATTGAATCTGGGTCTTCTGCTTGGCAGGCAGATTCTTTACCACTGAGCCACCTGGGAAGTATAGCAAGCACTGTTCACTGTATACACAAGATCCATTTCTCTTCTGAGCTCACAGAACCCCAATTCTTTCAGAAAAGAACAAAGCTTCCTTTCATCTGCCTTGATCTCCCCCAGACCCAGGGGCAGACCTATGATTTGTCTAATCAGTCATAGCAATCACCTTCCATTGGCGAGTGATGGGTTTAAGGATATTTCCCAGTTCCAGTCAATGAGAAATAAGGAAAACTGTGACTTCTCTTTTCCAACTTGAAATACAATCTCAAGAGAAGAAAATCGGGGGGCTTCCCTGGTGGTTCAGTGGTTAAGACTCTGAGCTTCCACTGCAGGGGGACACAGATTCGATCCCTGGTCTGGGAACCAAGATCCCATATGCCACATGGCTTGGTAAAAAAAAGAAGAGAGATAAAATCTTTTGCCTCTGCCCTGCCGTTTGTGAAGACCTGGTGCCTGGAGGAGTAGCTTCCGTCTTGCAACCGTGAAGCAAGAGCACAAGGGCACAATTCAAAAACAGAGAATCAGAAGAAACAACGTTCTTGATGATGTCTCCAAGCTACTGCAACCTCCCTCCTCCAGTTATAAGAGACAATGAAATGCCCTTAATGCTTGAGTCAGTGTTACTTGCTGCCAACTGCATATGTAAATCAGTATAATCTCTGAGGAATGTAGCTTGACAATGTATTTCTATTTTGAATGCACGTACCCTTGGATTCAACAATTCTATTTATCAAGAAATCTCCCACAAATAAACTCACACTGTGCTCAAATAAGTACTTTTGAGTCTATTAATTAACAACATTATGTATCTAACAGTATGGTTAGATTGATTATGATGCATCTGTAAAATGAAACATACGCTTACTCTAAAAAGATTGGCACAACTCTGTGTATTGGTAAGAAATTGTATTCTAGATATATTAGGTGAAAGAAGTGAGATTAATAATGGTTGAATTTGGGCAATGGTACATGACATTTGTAATGCCATTTTTCCGTATAAGTGTATTGTGGAGATTTAAATTTTTCCAAAATTAAAAAAAGAAAAAATGTAGAGGCAAGGGGCAAGAACATTAGTGTGAATAATATGACATTATTTAAATGCTTTTAAGTATATATATTTTAAATTAATTAATTTATTTTTTGCTGTGATGGGTCTTCATTGCAATGTGCAAGCTTCTCACTGTGGTAGCTTCTCTTGTTATGGAGCATGGGCTCCAGGTGCCCAGGGCCTCAGTAGTTGCAACACACAGGCTCTAGAGCTTGGGCTCTGAAGTCGTGTCACATGGCCTTTGTTGCTCCCAGCATGTGGAATCTTCCTCGACCAGGGACTGAACCCATGTCCCTGCACTGGCAGGAGGATTCTCATCCACTGTACCACCATGGAAGTCCTGCACACTTTTTTTTTTAAGGAAATAGATATATGAAGGACAGAAAAAGAATATCCATGGAAGAGCACACCATAAACTGAAAAGAACAACTACTTCTAGGGAAAAAAGGACTGGGGAGAGACTGAGTTTTCATATCTTTGTTCCTTTTGAATTTTTTAAAAAATAATACATTATTCTAACACAACATTGTAAAGCAACTATACTTCAATAAAAAAATTAAAAGTATAAATACTTTATTATATAATAATATATAATTATAATATAATATAAAAATATATAATATGAATATAATTATATAATATAAATATATAAATAATAATATATAATAACTTATTTAAAAATAATTATTAATCAACACAAAATGTAATCAGTAGGTAGGTGATGGGTAGATAGGCAGACAGGCAGTCCACACCCTCACACTGTGGTCTCAAGTGCTATTGCTACTTGATGTTCAGGCAATAACTCTGGTCCCAATCTGACCTCTGATCCTTAAAAGGTGATGTTAACCTGAGGCTGCCAGGGCCCCTGCTTGTGAACTAAGTTTCTGCTTAGAACCAAGTTACAAAGATGTTGCAGACAAGAAAAATTTGGTCGTAGTGGACGCTACTGCCTCTATATGAAAAACAACACAAAACACCATTTCCGGGCTTGGGAGGTGGGGGAGGAAAGATTTCCTTCAAAATGTAATTTCATTGTAGACACTTTTTTAAAAGAAATATTTCTTTATTTGACAGTGCCAGGTCTTAGTTTCAGCATTCAGGATGTTTAGTTGCAGCATGAGAACTCTTAGCTGTGGCATGTGGGACCCAGTTCATTTCCCTGACCAGGTATCGAATCTGGGGCCCCTGCATTTGGAAGCAGGGAGTCTTAGCCACTAGACCACCAGGGAAGTCCCCTGTAGATGCTTTTATGAAAAGCAGAAAAGCACAAAGGAGAGTTTAAAGATTCCTGATCCTACTCCCAGTAGTGATCATGTATATTTTGGTGTGAGAGTGTGTGTATTGATTGGCATGTGTATGATCAGAAAACACACACCATTTTCTAATCTGATTCTTTCCAGCTCACAAAATAAAGTTATTTTCCTACATCATTAAATATTATTTTACAACATAATTTTTAATGTGTGCATATTGCTGCCATGTGGATTTTCAATAACTTACTAATTTCCTATGCTGAACATTTAGTTGTTGTCCCACGTTTTTGGTGGCTGTGTAATTATAAACCATGGTCAGTGCTAACAATTTCTGACTTCACAAACATATAGTACAATATCCTTCCTTTCTTCAATAGAGAATTATTAAAAGCAAAACAACCAGACTCAAACAAACAAAGCAATTATAAAATATCTTTAAAAAGATATTGGATAAAATTCAAATGCAGACTACTAGCTCATGATGTTAAAGAATTACTCTTGTGTGGTAATGGTCTTGTGATAGAGATAGAAATGCTTCTTTATTTTTCAGAGATAAACACTGAAGTATTTAAGGATGAAACGCCATGATATTTGTAATTTGCTTTAGAATATTTTAGTCAAAAAAATTAATGATGCAAATATGCAATAATAGTACGTTAAACCTAAATTTGCGATTTTCATTTAAAAATATATCTTAAAAATTAAATTCTTCGTGCAAGGCACCGGGCTATCAATGTGGGATACAGCTGTGAACAAAACGGACCCCTGTGGGAATCGGCGGAGTACACAGATTTTGGGGGAGCACGTTCCCGTTAGGAAGTCTCCGATGCAATACGACTGGTGCCTCCAGGACCTGTGTGAGCCTGACTTTCCTCATCCCCTCCACACCATCATCATGGCAAGTGTGATTTTCCAGGCCAGACGCACGGCCGGTCGCTCTCGCCAACCCCGGGTTTCCCCCGGGGCGCCCAGAGCCGTCGGGTCCCGCAGCCCAGCGGAGCTGGCTGCTCCGGCCTCACTGTCGGGGCGCCACCGCCCCCAGCCGGCTCAGAGGAATCCCTCACCGCCACCCTGTCCCAGGCGGCCGTTCCCCGAGGCCCGAGGGGCATATCCTGGGGGACACCTCGAGGATTTCTCACACCTGCCCAGCCGCCCCCAGCTTTTCAGGCGATACCGGAGGGTGGACGTGGGGCTCCTGGCGCATCCGAGTCCCTCTCTGGAGGCCCCGACCCGCGGCTGCCCGCCCCGACGCTGCCCCGCCGCCCCGCAGGGCGGGAGCTGGCGCTGCGGGTGCGCCCGGGCCTGCCGGGCAGTTGCGCAAGTTGAGCTTCGGCGGCTATAAGAGGGGCGGGCAGGCATGGAGCCCCGGAGGGATCGAGGAATCGCGGCGCCAGCAGCGGCGAGGTAAGTGCCCGGCGCTCTCCTTTCTCCTTCTCCGCCGGTCTTTCTTGGCAGGCCACCCAGCCCAGCCCACCCGGGACCCTGGGGAAACTGAGGCGGGCGGAGGGCACGGGCTGACGGCTTGGGTCTGGATTGGGGTAACTTTGCACCAGAGTTCTAGCCGGTGGGAAGGCGGCTGGGAGCCGGGGAACGTTGGCTTTGGGGCTGGACTGTGCCTGCCCTCGGGGCAGGAATCAGCGCTCCAGGAGCCAGCCTGGGCCCCAGGAGACTGCCAGAGCCTCCAGCCCTGCCTTTGACATGCTTTGGAAATGGCCTTGAGCACACCCCCAAAGATCAGGATACCCCCGCCCCCATGTGCAGGGGACGTGCGTTGAGTTTCTGAGGAGTGTGAGTTCCGAGGGTGTACAAGGAGTCTTGTTCTGCGCATGAGAATTCAGGCACCATTTTCCAGCAGGGTTCCTGACTTGTGAATGCGAAGGACTGTATAAAACCCAGGCCATAGGATGGAGATGAAGAAGTAGGGGTGAGCAGAAAACTGGGAGAACCCCGAATCTCCCAAAGAAATTATGAAAGATCTCACTGCATCTGGCCTCAAAGTCATGAGAATTGCCTTCTACACTATGGATAAAATAGGGTTCCTTTGGGGCAACCAAGCAGGGGATCATGGGAAAGGCCTATTCAACTTTTCCCACTGTAACCATTTCTCTAGCCAAAACTGATAAATGCACACTATCAGCAGGTGGGCCCCCCGGTGACACCTACCAGGCCTGCCTTCTCTCCTGGCTTGATTTCTATTTCATGATGGATGGGTTTGCCTTCACACTCCAGTTTCTATAGCTTGAAGATGTGGCACTTTGGAAAAGTGAATTCTTAAATACAGTTCGATCCAAGTGACACTCGATGGTGGCCTGGTTGTCAGTTGAGAATAGCAGCCTTGGAGGGGATGGGAAGGTAGTCTGCAGGGGAGGCGAGGCAGAGGGCAGGGACTGGAAGGCACCACCCCAGGTGCAAGAGCTCGAAGACTCCCTGCACTGACTTCTGTCCAGCCTCTGGTGTTTGCTCTGTAGAGCCTAAGGTGGCAGCTGCAGTGGGCAGCTAGGACCAGGTGGCACAGAGGATATCCAGTCTCTTCCCACCAGGACAGTGTGCAGAACCATAGTCGCTCCCACTCTAATGCCCTCCTGAGCAGGAAGGTCTTGCTGATCTTTTCTCACATGTAGGTGGGGGGGACAAGGCACGAGAAAAGCAGTGGGTGTGACTCGGTTCTTTCCTTTTCAAGCAGTTGAGGACATTGGGCTGAGGGGAACGTTTCCATGTTGGCCAAAGGAGCATCCCTCTCATATTTTGTACATCTTATGCCCAAAATAACTCTTCTTGGTATTTGGGGGAAATATTTTCCTCCCCCTCCATTCCAGGAAATGGCTCCAAGCACCAAGGACAGAGCCAAGGAAATTGCAATGAATTCCTGCCCGTCAGCCGCAGGCGGATGCCTCTCGAGTCTGAGTGGCCTGTGTAGGGTGTGGAGGTGACCGCTTGGGAGAACCTGGGTCATTGTCCCCGCTGTAGCCTAGATGCCACTTAGGGGGACGTGGTGGTGGTAGTCAGTGGGAGTCAGAGAGAGACTGGGGCTCCAGGGATGGGGAATCCTCATGGTGTGTGAATCTTTCAACTGCATGCATGTAATTGAGAGGAAAACCGAGCCAATTTCTCCTGCAGTCAGTCAGTCAGTAGGCCCTGTTCCCACCAGCAGTAGGATTCCAGTGGCAACAGCTCCCTCCTGCCTGCCAGCGAGAGCCTTGGAATTCTTCTTTGTCCACACAGTTGTCTCAGAGAAGTAGAAAGAGAGGTTGTTTCGCCTTAAAAACAACACACCTGCCACATGGGCCCACAGAATCCTTTGCACTTTATGTGTGACAACAGATGTGCCTTGCTTCTCAGCAAACGCCATTTTACAGTCTTTCCTGCTCCATTCATCAGCTCCCTGGAATGATCAGTGTCGATGCCGATATCTCATCCATCCCACAGAAGATTTCAATCCCATCTGTGCACATACTGAGTTTGTATTCTGGGGTACTCCAGACTGAGTATGCCAAGGAAGAAGAGGAGAAGCCACAGGGAAGACAGGCTGGGCAGAGCAGAGACCTCTGAGCAGGGCAGGAGGCCCAGAGCACAGTAGGAGGAGCCAGGATGATGAATGGGACCAAGACCGGGAGTATCTGGGACAATAGTTAAGATGGAACAGAATTCAGGAAGCTGAAGGGAATAGGGGCCCATGTGGTGCTAGAGGACACCTGTGTGGTGCAGGAAGCCGTGAAAAGGAGATCAGGATTCTGCAGTGTTTTCTGTCTTCATCACGAAAGCTTCTTAGGAATTCCTGCTGGGCAAAACTGAATTCTAGGTGGACTTTAAAATGGGAGCACCCTGAACATCTAGAGGTAGGTTAACCTCATTAGATAATGAAAATCAGAGATGGGAAATATTTCATTCATTCATTCCACAAATATTCAGTGAGGATCTACTCTATGCCAAGGCCTTGGGGGAGATGCTGAACAAGTGACATATCCACCACTCCTGGACCCAGCAGACATCAATAATTGATCACGGCATCTTGTCCCTTTCACACTGGAGGGAGCTTCAGATTCTTCTCCACTCAGCACTCCAAGGAACCACTAAAAACTGATCAGAGTTGACACAGGAATTGAAACCTATTGGTTGTCCCTGATGAGATTGAATCTAAGGGTAGTTTCTGATGAACAGAAAAACTATAACCCTTGCACCTACATTCTGGCTACCAATTAAGTATGTTAACCTGATTTCTCAACCAGGCTCCTACTTGCAAATAAGAGAAAATCACTCATGCTAGCTCAGTGTTTTCAACTGTATATTGCAACCAACATTTAAAACCAGAATGGAGACTCTCCAGTGTGCATCACCCATAGTGAAGATGAATTTTATTTCCTGACACTTGTTTTTCTTACAGGTGTGTATATGTCTCCTGGATGAAAAAATATATATTCAGAAAGTTGAAAACTACTCAAGTGAGCAGTATATGTGAAAGAGTATCTCACCCTTGAGGCTAAGAACAGGGCGAGCCTAGAACCAACAAGGACAGGAACCAGAAAGAAGGTCAAGAAAGAGCACAAACATTGACCATAATCCGCACGCCCCCCTCCCCCAAGTGGGTAGATGGCCCCTGGTCTCTCTTAACTACTCCATGCATGTGATGTCAGCCATGGCTATCCTTGAGTTTCTGAGTCTTCATCAGAGGCAAACTGGACTCCTCAGAGCATACTTTAAATTCCTGGGAGAGATGTTAACTGACTCAGTCAGGACCTTGAGGAGGAAAGGGAAGAGGAAAGAGTATTCTGCTTCTCTTGCCTACTATTGTTCACGCAAACATCGCCTCCAGGATTCGTGTGTGTGTGTGTGTGTGTGTGTGTCCCACATAGGGCAGACCCCCCAGAAGGTCCTGACCACCCATAGAATCAAGCCCAGGACATTCTAGCTCTCTAGCCTCACACACACTACTCTTCTACCATATTGAATTCTCTCAAACCCACTACGGTATATCCCAACTCCACACTGTCCCCTTGGCCTGGAATGCCCTGCTTGCTTCCCTCCCCCTGGGGAACTCCTGTCCTTCAGGTCTCAGTGCAAAGCTATCTCGGCTGCCCAGAGTCAGCCCTTTGCCCTGTGCTCCCCCAGCTCCAGGTTCCTTCCCTTATAACTTTCACCAGGTTGTGTTAAAATGAGTTGTTTAAGCTTCTGTCTGTTCCACTGGATTCTGAAGAACTCAGAGGACCCAAACTTCTCTGTCTCCTTCATTCTTTGTCCTTTCTCCATCCCCAAGTCCCTTCCTACTTAGAGTCAGGGAGAAAGGAATGAAGGAAGGCTGAGAGGGAAGAATGCAAGGGAACCAACAGGAAAGATTTCTACAGAAAGAGAGAGGGCATAGACCACCCAAAGCTTTTTCCTTAAAATGAACAGTAAATACATTACCTGAATTTAATTTGCACTAACAAACCAAAGATCATTGGAGTTGTTCAGTTGCTCAGTTGTATCTGACTCTTTGTGACCCCATGGACCGCAGCACACCAGACTTCCCTGTCCTTCACCATCTCCCAGAGCTTGCTCAAACTCAAGTCCATTGAGTCAGTGATGCCCTCCAACCATCTCATCCTCTGTCCTTATCTTTCCCAGGATCAAGGTCTTTTCCAATGAGTCAGCTTTTCACATCAGGTGGCCAAAGTATTGGAGCTTCAGCTTCAGCATCAGTCCTTCCAATGAATATTCAGGGTTGATTTTCTTTAGGATTGACTGGTTTGATCTCCTTGCAGTCCAAGGGACTCTCAAGAGAGATTACTGGAGAGAGCGGTATAAAAACCTGCTGGCTGGAGAAGGAAGAGAGAAAGCTGTGCCGGGCCCCTTGCTTACCTCTGGTACCTTCTGTGGGGAGAAGGCAGAAGAGTTTGCATAGCTCAAAGCTAGTGGCCTCTACCAGCAAATGTCTGTGACCTGGAGCTTTCCCTATCTCCCCCACTACTCCCTCCACTGCTGGAACCTGGGGCAGGCCTGCCGTGGGCCCAGTTAAACTTCTAGTGTGTGTGTGTGTGTGTGTGTGTGTGTGTGTGTGTGTGTGTGTGTGTGATCTACAGAAACACATCCTGCCTTGACATGGAGGCCCCCACTTCATCTGCTGCATCCCCCAGGACAAGAGGGAAGGTGAGGGAGCTTATGTCTGGAGGCCACCAGCTTCTTGGGGAACCAGGAGGCAAGCTTGTCTGTGGAGAAGGGGGTGCTGCAGGGAACTGCCAAGTGCGGGAACACGGCCTGCAGTCAACCCCGGATGAGCAGAGGGGGGCCAGTGCCCAGGACCCAGGTGAAGTCAGAGCAGGGGTCATGGTGGGGTTGATGGCAAGGTTACAGGATCCTCTTCCATTAGCCTCAAGCTTGTTTTCTGTGATTACATTTTATTTTCTAGTGCTCCCCTGGGGGTAGGGAGTGCAGCTCCATTCACTGGTTTTTCTCTTTTCTTCTCCGGTGCCCCCTTGGCAGGGGATGCTGGTAGACCTGATGGGGCGTGGTCAGGTCTTAATTCAAGGAGAGGAAAGGCAGTCTGTGGCGCACGTTAGCTGGCAGGGCGTCCGGAGGATGCTCAGAACAGAGTGGGTGGTGGGGGAGCCAGCGGAGTGGAGGGGAGACCTCAGGGTGGAGAGCAAGCCTCCTCCCTCCTGAGCTGCACGCACAGTCCAGCCACCCCCTACCCTCTCCCAGCAGTGCCCCCTTCCTTTCCAGGCTCAACATTTCAGCAGTTCTTCTGAGAAAATGACAGCTCCTTAAACGTTTAAAACTTCTAGAGGGAAAAGGCTTTGCAGCCCAGGCAGATGGCTGACACTTGCCTTTTTCCCTCATGACTCCTCCCACCTCCACTCTCTACTCACTCTCGTCAGTGGCTCCAGCCAGCACTCCTGGGTCTGTGCCTGCAGCACCCCCTCCCCCTTTTTTTTTCCTGAACTGAGACCCCACCCCCAGTTCCAGATGTCAGCTGGAGAGGCCCATCTGAGGTCCCACAAATACTAGTGAATCAGCATGAACGCTTGTTCATCAAACCTCTCCTCATGCCTTTCCCAGTTTCCAGCTGCCTCCTTCTTGTCACCTGGGCTGCAAGCCTAAGCCTGGAAGTGATCAGAGCGCCTCACTAAGAAGCCTGGTGTCCCTGCCTGGCACTCACAGCTCCACCCCTCCCATCACACCTCCCTTGCCAGCTGGGAGCCACCATTTTCTGAGCCCTCTGCTGGGGCTTCCCCTCTCCTCCACCTTCACAAACACAATCCCACTCCTCCATTCTCAGTGTGTGTTAAGTCGCTCAATTGTGTCCGACTCTGTGACCCATGTAGCCCACCAGGCTCCTCTATCCATGGAATTCTCCAGGCAAGAATACTGGAGTGGGTTGCCATTCCCTTCTCTAGAGGATCTTCCCGATCCAGGGATTGAACGCAGGTCTCCTGCATTGCAGGCAGATTCTTTACCATCTGAGCCACCAGGGAAGCCCCCACATTCTCAGGGCCCTTATTAAATGCCACCTCCTCCAAGATGCTTCCTCCGTTTCCTCACTGGAAATAACAGTGACAACGGCTAACATGTATTGGGATTGACCATGTGCCAGGCACAGAGCAAGCATTTTCCATCACGTAACAGCCACAGGTGGGAGTTATGATTTCTTTCATCCCCATTTTACAGCTAAGCAAACTGAGTCTCCAAGAGATCAGCAAACTTTCCCAAGGCCCTATGCTCCAACTGAAACATAGTTCTGCTGAGCTCTAGAGCTCATAGTTTTACTCATGACTCCCTTCCTTGAGTTATTCAAGGCATTTTATTTCTTTAAACATTCTTCCTTGCATTGTATTGATAGTTAGGTAAATTCTGAAACCTGTTGTTGAAGAGCACAACAGTTTTGTTCTTTACTTTTATTTTTAACAAATAATATATGTAAGTAGTTGACAGTGTTGAATACTGTGGTGTACTACCTGGGCTTCCTGGGAAAACCACCAGTTCAGCCCCAACCATCCCCACTCCTGATCCCACTTTCCTGTGGTTGCATGTCTCTTTCATCTCTACCTCTGGCCCACAGTGGGCCATCCATACATGTTAGATGTCAACCATCAAATAGATGTTGAGTAACTATTATGCTTCCAATAGTCATGTATGGATTGAGAGTTGGACCATAAAGAAGACTGAGCATTGAAGAACTGATGCTTTTGAACTGTACTCCTGGAGAAGACTCTTTAGTGTCCCTTGGACAGCAAGGAGATCAAACCAGTCAATCCTAAAGGAAATCAATTTTGACTATTTATTGAAAAGACTGATGTTGAAGCTGAAGCTCCAATAATTTTGCCACATGATGAAAAGAATCGACTCATTGGAAAAGACTGATGCTGGGAAAGATTGAAGGCAAAAGGAGAAGGAGGAGACAGAGGATGAGATGGTTGGATGGCATCACTGATTCAACGGATGTGAATTTGAGCAAACTCAGAGATAGTGAGGGAACGGAAGCCTGGCCTGCTGCAGTCCATAGGGGCTCAAAGAGTTGGACACGACTCAGTGACTGAACAACAACAGCAAAACTATTATGTGTCCAGCGCTGTGCTCAGTGAAGTTGTAATTGCTGTCCTGCTCTTACCAGCCACTCCCCACGAACTGAAAATCTCAGGCCATGGCCAGGCCCCACCCTGGTAGTGATGCTGAGGTGAACCAAAAAAGACTTGATGTCTGATCAAGAATGACGTCTGTGTCCAGGTGTATAAATTAATTAGCATTAAGTTTGGCCACGTTTAGCAGAGATCCAAAATAACAGTGGCTTCACCAAGACAGAGGCGATGTCTCTCACATACTCAGCACAGGTCCAGGGATAGATGGTCCACGCCAGTGTGTCGTCTCAGCTCCAGGAAGTGCTCAGGGACCTGGCCACCTCCAGCTGCCTATGTCACCGTTCACACAGTGAGGTCCTCATCCTCATACAAGAGGCACAAGACCGCAGGCTGTGCATGCGTGCAAAGTCACTTCAGTTGTGTCTGACTCTTTGCAACCCAATGGACTATAGCCCACCAGGCTCCTCTGTCGGTGGGATTCTCCAGGCAAGAATACTGTGTGGGGTACGATGCTCTCCTCCAGGAGATCTTCCTGACCCAGAGATTGAACCCTTATCTCTCACATCTCCAGCATTAGCAGGCAGGCTCTTTACCACTAGCACTACCTAGGAAGCCCAGGAACACAGACTACTGCATCGATAATTCAGGCATCGGGATGGAGGAGGGGACGGAAAAGAGAGGAGTAAAGACACACAGTGCGAGAACTGCCACATCTTACTCTGCTTGTATTCAGTTGGCCAGAATCGAGCTGCATGGCCACACCAGCTGGGAAATAAAGTATTTATTCTGAATGGCCACCTCTCTATCTAAACTTGGACGTTCTGTTAATTGGGAAGAAGGGAATAGATCCTGGAGACGAATCACCAGCCTCTAGCAAAAGGGTTAGATGTGTAGATAGGACTTCTCTGTTGGTCCAGTGGTTAAGACCCCATGCTTCCAATGCAAGGGATGCGGGTTTGATCCCTTGTCGGGGAACTAAGATCCCACATGCCTCAAAGTGCAGCAAAAAAAAAATTTTTTTTAACTAAAAGGGTTAGATGTGTTGATGTGTGTCTGTGCACATCTGAGTATGATGCGCTATACATGTGAGCAAGTGGTTTCATGTTGGGTGTGTGGGTGGACCAGGGTCTCCTCATCACTTTGATCTCAGATGGGCCTGTTACGCGTTCTCTCTGCAGCACCCCCAGGGAGCTCCCCTAACCCTGGCCTCTCCTCTTAGGCAGGCTTACTCAGCAGCAGCTTCTCAATTCCACATCTCAAGGAACTATGATTTATTTTCAGTACCCACTGAAGCGTATTATCCATGGTGATCGAGGGGGCTAGTAAAACTGTTTTTCCACTCAGGTATTACAAGGTGGCCATGACATGCGAGTGACTATGATCAGAATTAATCTGGTAATAAATTCTCTCGGGAAGGAGGGTGTCATTAATACGTAAATCCTAGAAAAGGTTACCGCTCAATCTTGTGCCTCAGGAGAAGGACCCCAAAATACCAGGCACCCTGTTGAGATGCCCAGGGAAGGCAAGGGGCCAAATGCTAGATTTAGGGTTGGCTACAGGTAATGTTGCCCAAGCATTTCAAGTTCTGCCAAGTAATTACACAATTCAAAAAAAAAAGCTGACATTTTCCCCTGTCCCCCACCTACACCCTTACACACACACACACACACACACAACAGGCATGGACTTTACAGGTGCTTTTCAACTACCCTTTGAGCCGAGTGATGTTATTTGTTCCATTTCACTGATGGGAACTGATGCTTTAGGGAATTAAATCTTGCCCAGAGACACTCGGTCATAAGGGTGGAGCCCGCTGATGAAGCTTTGGGGTCTAACCACTGGCTTCCACTTTTGCTAGGGTTTCATGGACTCATGCTGAGGGATTAGCACTATTTAATTCTGTTCCTCAAGCATTTGGTGGAAATGTTTACTCAGAGAATAAGGAGTTAATAGAGGCAGTGTTGAATTTTTAGGAGCCAAAACAAGCACAAAACCATTTGAAGTACCCTCTCTCGAATTACTTATATTTTTCATACATGAAATAGTTATGGGGGTAAAATCTCTTAGCTTCATCCTAGAATAGAGCAGGGTGTTTGTTCCCGAGTGCCACGGTCCCAGGAGCTGCCCTTGGTCAGACATCGGGGTGGCTTATAATTTGGGCTTTTCTCCAGGCTTCCCTTAAAGCCTGGAGAAACTGGTGGGGTGGGGTAGAAAGTGTTCCAGCTTTTCTGGGTGTGGCACGTTTGGCTATGAATCCTAGCTTTGCAGCTTATTTGTTTGACTTTGGACAAGTTAGCATGTTTTCTTGGGTTTCACATTTCCCCTTTGATAAAATTCAGATTTAAAAAAAAAAAAACAATACTTTTGATCAAGCATTATAATATAGAAATAGACTGCTTCTTTCTTTTTTTGAATTAATGATTGAGTTTTGATTGCTAGATCTTCGTTGCTGTGTGTGGGCTTTCTCTAGTTGCCAGAGCCAGGGCGACTCTTCGTTGTAGTGCTTGGGCTTCTCACGGCAGTGGCTTCTCTTGTTTCAGGACACAGGCTCTAGATGCATGAGCTTCAGTAGTTGCAGCACATGGGCTCAGTAGTTGTGACTTGAGCGCAGGCTCAGTAGTTGTGGCTCATGGGCTTAGCTGCTCCACCGCATGTGGAATCTTCCTGGACCAGGGATCCAACCCATGTCTCCTGCACTGGCTGGTAGATTCTCATCCACTGTACCACCAAGAAAGTTCCAATAGCTTATTTATTTTCTTTCTTGCTTGTGAGATATTAGTTCCCCAACCAGGGATTGAACCCGGGCCACCATGGTGAAAGCACCAAGTTCTAACCACTGTACCACCAGGGAATTCCCAAGACTGCTTACTTCTATTATAGTGTCCGAATATGAATTATACTAATATTGCCACCTATGGACAGAAAATGCACTACCTGTTTTTAATCAAGACCCAGATGAAGCAGAACACAAAAAGCAGAGATGAACTTCTCTGCCACCTCCCAAACCTTCATGTTAATACTTACTGACCCATGATCATTCTTTCAGGCTCATTCACACATACTTAGCATGGATCATTGGCCACAGACTTGCAGGCATTTAACTTGATTACCTTTTGCCTCATGTATCTCATTAAAACTTCACAGCTTAATCAAGGATCCGCATATTATGCATGAATGTTAGAATTCACAGTTCCATGACTTTGGATGTTTCAGACATCCTGAGTGAACACAGTAGGCTGAGAGTGTATGTGCTCTCTCTGGCCTTTGGGTCTTTGCAGCAGCTGCTCTCTTGGCCACTTATGGCAACCACTTTATACTCTTCCGGACCCCTCCTTGGACTTCAATACCTAGCTCAGGCAATGCCTCTTCCCAGGGAGCCCGCTTTGTAATCCCACAATATCTTGTCCTTCTTATAGAGCTCTTTCTTAAAACATATATATATAATTTATTTTTAATTGAAGGATAATTGTTCTACAATATTGTGTTGGTTTCAGCCATACTTGCAGAGCTCTTTCCTCCTGTATTGTTCTGGCTTGTTTACAATCTCCCCTATTAAACTGAAAACACTTTGAGAGTAAAAAAACATCCATTGTTCACTGTGGCATCCTTGGTGCCCAGCACTGCATCCGACATTATCAGACCTTCCGTAAGTGCCCCTCGGAGTCAGGCTCCCAATGGGAGAGAAAGGAAGTAATAAAGCCAGTGGCAAATGCCATCATAGAGGTATCAGCGCGCTGCTGTGAGAGAGTAATGAAGAGGATAGTCCCATAGTCTCTAATAATAGGGTAGTAATAGAGAACCTCTCACAACTCCTTTAAAGCTCTTTCACGCACATTATCTAATTTGATCCTCATAAAAGCCTGGAGATAGGTACATTTCACGGGATACAGGGGGAGTTTTTAGCGGTTATGGGATATGCCTGAAGTCGTGCAGCTATTAAATGGCTGGATTCAAACCAGACCTTAAAAGCCCGCCATCCATCCACTCATGCCCTGGCTCACTGCTGTGTGGTCTACAGCACACCTCACTGTGGTTTTCTTGATTCCGCCGCACCTCTCCCCAGGGGAATGCATTTCATTACTGTTATTTCTAGATAATGAATTGTCTTTGAGGAGATGATAGCCACGGCAGACAGCAAATCTCGTTGTTATCCACATCCAAAGACGTGGATGCAGGTGGTAATGGAGCACATGGGTGTTCTCGGAGATCTGGCGATGTGCCATGTGTGGTTCCTTCTGTTTTCAGGCCCCAGAAGCCCATCCCGGGAAGGAAAATGCGCTGTGGACCCCTGTACCGATTCCTGTGGCTTTGGCCCTATCTGTCCTACGTGGAGGCTGTGCCCATCCACAAGGTCCAGGATGACACTAAAACCCTCATCAAGACGATTGTCACCAGGATCAATGACATCTCACACACGGTAGGGAGGCCCTGGGAGACAAGGTAGAACCTTGGCCATCCCATGGGGGACCCCAGAGGTTGGCGGAGGAGGCTGTGCAGCCTCGCACAGGGGCCCCAGCAGCCTGGACACCCCCCTAGCATGAAGACAGCTCTTCTGCTCTTCCACTCCCCTTGCCTCCCACCGTCTCACTCTCCTCCCTCCCAGATTGGAATCCTAGTGCCCAGGCCCAGAGGGAGTCACAAAGGTCCCGGTGTCCCCTTGACAGGTGGCCAGAACCCCAGCAGCACTCCCTCTGGGCCTCCATCTCATTTCTAGAATGTTTTAGTCTTTAGGCATTCTTCCTGGCTGGTAGCTGAGCTCCGACCCTGTGAAGCTTCTCCTTATTACTGCCAGCCCTGCCCATCAAGCCCTCTTCAGATACAACCCTCTGTGTTTTTGCAAACAGTTATCAATGTCTCTTGGGGCATTTTTTTTCTGGGGTCCACAAGCCCAGACCTGCAACCACAGATGAGATCTGTATTTAGAATGAAGGAGATGAAGTGTGAGTTCTCACCCTTCTGTTCTCTGTCTGTAAAGTCTTAAGCTAGTCAGGTTCCTCAAAGTTTTTAAACCCTAGTTTCCTCATCTAGAAAATGAAAGTGGGGCAGTGTTAGTTGCTCAGTCATGTCCAACTCTTTGAGACCCCATAAACTGTAGTCTACCGGGCTCCTCTGTCCATGAAGTTCTCCAGGCAAGAATACTGGAGTGGCTTGAAGGAAATGAGATCTTCTCCCAATGAGATCTTCCCAAACCAGGGATTGAACCCGGGTCTCCTGCATTGCAGGCAGATTCTTTACCTTCTGAGCCACCAGGGAAACCCCTAAAACCTTGTGAAGACTATTAAGATAGTCATCTAGACAACAAGACTATCTTAATAGTCTTCATAAGGTCTTCATGAGACTAAATTAGATAAAGCAAGTGACCCTCTCTGCATATCCATGCAGAACCAGAACTGTGCATGCCCTCTTCCAAGGTTTTCAGTCATGACTTTTGATAGCGTCCCACGTTAAAAGCCAACTTATTCACCTGCATGGAGCAATCTGGAGACTTCCACATCTCCTGACCACTCTATATTTCTAACAGTGGCTTTGGGCAGCCAGGGAGAAGTTAGGTGGCCAGAAGCGGGGACAGATCAGAAATAGACAGCGTCTGCATTTCCTAGTGGAGAAGGCAATGGCACCCCACTCCAGTACTCTTGCCTGGAAAATCCCATGGATAGAGGAGCCTGATGGGCTGCAGTCCATGGGGTCGCTAAGAGTCGGACACAACTGAGTGACTTCACTTTCACTTTTCCCTTTCATGCACTGGAGAAGGAAATGGCAACCCACTCCAGTGTTCTTGCCTGGAGAATCCCAGGGATGGCGGAGCCTGGTAGGCTGCCATCTATGGGGTCGCACAGAGTTGGACACGACTGAAGCGACTTAGCAGCAGCAGCAGCAGCATTTCCTAGAGAAAAGCCCTTAAAGTTCCTTGCTTTCAAAACAGTCATTCAGCAAGCTGTACACAATAGACCCAGAATGCCCTAAACTGTGTGGTGCCGGGATTGATTGCTGTGGGTGGTGGGGGAGGGGAGAGCCCCTCCTGGTAACCAGGGTTACTTGAGCGGAGCAGTGAGCTGGGGCATCGCTGGGGGTATGGCCTGAATCCCTTAGGGAGTGAGACTTCCTGGAGAACTTGACTGCGAGGGAGGAGTCTGCTTGGGGTGGAAGAGTTGGGGACAGGGCATGTATGGAAGACCTCAATGCCTGGGGAAGAAACTCAAGTAAGAAATAGAGAGTCATGGCTGATTCTATAGCAGAGTCATCTGGAAAAGGGAACAGCCTTCAAAGGCTGGTCTGGAAGCGAAGGACAGGGTGGTTTGGGAAGGGCAGAAAGACAGGAGCCCAGGAGACCAGCTTGGAAGCATGGCGGCCACATGGGCACTAGAAATAAGGGCCCAGGGAGAATGGTGTGGAAGGGGGGAAGGAGGCACCTCCAAGCTCGAGAGAAGGGCGGAGTGGTGGGGCTCTGAGGAGCTGTCCTCTCTCCCACTGAGCTCTTGCTCTCCCCTTCCTCCTGCATAGCAGTCCGTCTCCTCCAAACAGAGGGTCACTGGTTTGGACTTCATCCCTGGGCTCCACCCTCTCCTGAGTTTGTCCAAGATGGACCAGACACTGGCGATCTACCAACAGATCCTCGCCAGTCTGCCTTCCAGAAATGTGATCCAAATATCTAACGACCTGGAGAACCTCCGGGACCTTCTCCACCTGCTGGCTGCCTCCAAGAGCTGCCCCTTGCCACAGGTCAGGGCCCTGGAGAGCTTAGAGAGCCTGGGCATCGTCCTGGAAGCCTCCCTCTACTCCACTGAGGTGGTGGCCCTGAGCCGGCTGCAGGGGTCTCTACAGGACATGTTGCGGCAGCTGGACCTCAGCCCTGGGTGCTGAAGCCTTGAAGGCCTCTCTTCCCAAAGTCCAGGGAAGAAACCTGAGCTTCTGGCTGTCTGCAGAAGAGAGCCTGTGTGGGCATCCTTTATGCAGGCCAGCGGGCCATTTCTCTCTCGCTCCTCTCAGCCTCTCTTCCAAAGGCAGAAAACTGTGAGGCAGGAAACCAAAGATATAAATACAGGTTCCATGCCCACCAGGAAGGGGGGCCCATCCAGCAAACAGTAGACCGGAGCTGGGATTTAAACAGCAGTCTTCCTCCCTGTTCCAGCTCCCTCTCACTGCATGCTTCAGCATGACCTGGGGTGATTTCAGAGCCTTTGGACCATCAAGCAAGATTCCCTCTGAGAATCCAGGGAGCATCATGAAGGCTACGGGCACATACAGCTGGATATTCCCACACAACACACGATGGAAGCATTTATTTATTTATTATGCATTTTATTCTGGATGGATTTGAAGCAAAACATCATCTTTTCCAGGCTCTTTGGGGTCAGCTGGGGCAAGGGATGCTACAGGGGGCCCATCGACAGGCCTCACCGAGGCAAACCCATTTTGAGTGACTTGAGGGCTCTCAAGTTTGTTCTCCAGGGACTGGCTTTGTTTCTACTGTGACTGACTTTAAATTACAGTGTTTGCAATGGCATTGCTCTGAACGGATCTCAAAGGACCAAGTTATTTTAAAAAGAAGAAGATGCATTTTGTCAAGTGTAATATATCGCTGGGTATACCCGGAGGTGGGAAATGTGTTGATGGGAGGGGGGAAGATCCAGAATGTGTTTTCTGAATAACATTTGTGTGATGGACTCTTTGGATGGGGTGAGGTCGTCTTCTCATCTTTTTGGTTTTCATGAAGAGGAGATGACTCCTTCGGGGGGGGGCGTTGTGAGGGTTTGCCAACCGTCCATGGATGGAGTGGTGGGGACACTGAAGCTGAAGACCGTCGGGGGAGTGGTGAGCTCTGGCCTTCTCTGACTGTTAGAGAGTGGTCTTGCTCATCAGGAAGTGAGGGCCCTACATTGGAGATGGTGATCCCTAGAACAGGGGTCCTTGGTGTGAACGGTCTGGGTTGACCCCACATTGGGTTGATAACATGGTAGTGACCTTCTTTGGGATTTGCATGCTCACCCAAAGCAAGGCCATGTTTCCCATCCATTTGGGAAGGATTTTTATTCCAGTGTGAGGGGGAAGTCTTCAGGAGTCTGTGGGCTTCAGTGGATGGTCCCTAGACCTGGGTCAGCAATGGGTCAGTTGAGGCCCAAGACCCCAGGACCAGCCCCCAGGAGCCTCCTTCTCATTAGTGGTCATGTGCAGTAGAACAAAGGAGGAGGCTTGGGTTTCCCACCATCCTGCCACTGTGATGCAGCCATCACACAACAGGAGGTGGATTAGTCCAAGGAAATTGGAATCTAAGCAACCAATTTTAAGACTGAGCGCCTACTTGTGCTCAGCCCAAACTGGTGCTATGGGCTGTGAAGCTCACCAAATAAATATTAAAATGCAAGCCCTGGCCTCAGGGACCTTGCATTCCAGATGGTAGAATCCCACTCACCAGCATGCAAAGGCTGCCATTTCACCATGGCAACTGAGCAGCTGAGACAGTGCAGTCCTCAGCAGGTGGGAAATGCTGAGCTGTGGAGGGCAGTGCCCAGGGGCCTACAGGCTAACTGTGCTTGCACTTGGTAGCATTTTTACTTTTCAGGGCACGTCAGCATCTATTACTGTGATGCCACATCCCTTTGAAGCGGGATAGCTAAGAATTTAATAAAGAGAAAATACCTAAGACCATAACAGCAGGCAGGGGGCAGGACCAAGACTAGATCCAGGTCCTCTGACCTCCAGAGTGTCCCTTAAGCCAGGTGGTAGTCTCTGGAGATGTGAACAAAGTAGAACAGGGAGAGCAGGAGTGTTTGCTGGAAGAGAGGAGTTCTGAGGCCAGTTTTGCAGGCGATGAGGGAAGTGAATTGCCTGGAGGGAGGAGGCTGTTTTGTTTGAAGCTGTGGTCTGAGACATGGAGGGGAGGTGAGAGGGTGAACAGCTAGTTACAAAGAAAGGCAGAGAAAGGAAAGATGGAAGGGAAGGGTTATGTTGAATAGGACTTCAGGGGCAAAGACATTTGCTACTGAAAGAGATAAGGGTGAAAGTTCTAGAACGAGATTCATGTGATGGGCAGAGTCAGACCAGCTCGAGAAGATATGTCCTGATGATCACAGCCCAGTCAGGCCGGGATGTTTCAAGCCTTTTGCTCACAAAACCTGGCATGGCACTAGGGCTCGTTCCCAGAGTGTGAAACTTCTAAAATGTGAATGATTGTGTTTTTCTGTAACTTGAAACAATTTTTTTTGTTCCAAAAAGTCCAAATAAATGACCTTTGCCCCTTGGTCCTTGTTTTTGGTCATCTGCTGTGGAGGGGCTCCAGAAGGGCTGCCTGTGTGTGACAGGGCACCGCCTGGCTGGCCCCAGTCCATCCCTGGAATCAGCTCTGCCCGGGCTTGGCCACAGCCGGCCACCAGTTATTCAGGCTAAAGGATTCCCCCAAAGCCCAGAGCACTTGCTGCACCGGAGGCTATACAGATCAGCCCTGAGAAAAGCCAAGCACCCAACTATTCCAGAAACAAAAGCTGAGAAACGAGCAACCGCAACAAAACCATACATAAAAAACATGTGGCCCAGTAACAGACCAGGTGCACAGACTGGAAAAGACCGGACTTGTCTTGTCCGGGACACAGAGCACAGACATTCACCTCTGTGGTGCAGTTCGAACTTGAGAGTTTCAACTCAAGCCCCGGGGAGGACCCAGGGGGCCGGCCCATCAAAGGCAGTCACTTCTACAGGTGAAAAATTGCTCCTCCAAAAATTGCTGATTTCTCTGGAGAGTTTAATAGATAATGACCTAGCAGCGTGTCTGCCTTAAAACAGATTTAAGTGAATCCTCTTTTCTTCACATCACAATTAGCAGCAGGCTTTAAATGTCAGTGATCCAGTCCCAGGGAACACACTAGTGCAAACCCACCTCCACTAGCTTGGATGGGAGGAGGAGAGGGGAGAGCAAAGCTCCTGATGGTGGGAAGACTACAGAAGGGGGGCAGTCAGATGTGGCTGGAGCAGCCTAACTGGGTCACTTGGCAGCTTGGGGAAGTGTCTGGCCTCTCCTGGTCAGACTGGACAAGAGTCCTTTAGCTGGGAATGACAGAAACCCTAAGGCAAACCAACTTAAACAAAAAAGAAATTTTTGGCCCACGTTGCTGAGAAGTCCAGACCTCAGTCCATTTCTTACAACACTTTCCGCAGGGACCTGGAAGGTGCTATGCCATGATCCACCCCCCTTCCCTCCTGCCTTAAGGGCAGCCTGAGAAGTTTGCCCACTTCCAGCCAGCAGCTGGGGAAGCCAGCCCACAGTAGCAGGGGTCTCCAGGCAGAGGCCTGGGGATGACACTCCCTCCTCTGTGAAGTGACTCCCAGGGTCAGAGAAGAAAGGCCTGTTCTTCAAACTGTCCTTACAGAATGTTCTCCCTCCTCAAGCATTCTCTCATGCTCCCCTGAGGCAGCAGTTCATATCTGCCAAACAGCTGGCAGAGACTGGGAGCAGTGTCTGGTGGCCGAGTTCAACCTCCAAAGGCAAGACTTTGGCTGAGTCTAGTGAGAAAAATCTGCGAGCAACCCAGGAGGGCCTTCTGAAGACCCCGACCCAGAAACTTTCTGTGCAACAGCACACAATCAAAAAAAATAACACCCTATTTTTCCAAAAGGAATTTAGAGCAATTTATTCCAGGCTTTTAACAGTCTGTGACATCTGACCACACAAATCCATCTGGGTTAAGTTCACCAGTGGGGTGCTTAACCCTTAGGCAATCTACTTAACCTCTCTTGCACGCACGCTACTCACTTCAGTTGTGTCCGACTCTTTGTGACTCTATGAATTGTAGCCCACCAGGCTCCTCTGTCCATGGAGTTCTCCAGGCAAGAATATTGGAGTGGGTTGCCGTGCCCTCCTCCAGGGGATCTTCCTGACCCAGGGATCAAACCCACGTCTCTTATGTCTCCTGCACTGGCAGGTGGGTTCTTTATCACTAGTGCTACCTGGGAAGCCCTAACCTCTCTTAGCCTCAGCCTCAGTTAATCATCTGTACAATGGGAGCATGATAACACTGTCTGCATAGATTTTTAGAAGATTGAGTGAAGCTATTACCCCAATGACTGCTCCACAAAGAGCACTCAATAAACTACATTGCTGTCATTAGTATTAATGAGTCAGGGCAGAAAAAGGAATGAGGATTGCAGTAACAGACACGGTGGATGCCCTCAGCCCACTTCTGTAGTTCAATGCAGCTGTACTGTGCAGCTGAGCCTTACATAGCCCTCCCTGCATCGCTCCACGGTGAAGCCTTAGTCAGCCTTCTCAGCTCACACGAGTCAGCCTGAAAGTGAAAGAGTGTGAAGACCTCAGAGAAGCAAGCCACAACCAGTGAGGGGTGGGGGCCAGCTTCCTACAGTCCGCAGAAGCAATTCTGAACTACCTTCTGTCTGGATTGAGCTCCTGGTGCTCACACCAGTCACCATATCAATAAAGCATTCTTGATACCTTTTCCTCCTTCCACATCTCAGTCCCTCCCCCCTCACTCTTGCCTCCAAGGGTCACCCCCCAAATACATTAAATACACCTCCTGCACCAAGAACTCTTGTCTCAGGTGCTGCTTTTGGAAGAACTCAAAGTAAGACAACTGCAGAGTGAATGGAGTAGATTCAGATCCTGGGAGAACTGGGAAGCAAGTTTCTGGAAAGGTGCACGAAGCATGCATCCGCACTCAGAGAACACTGGGCCACTCCGGGGAACAAGGCTAAGTGAGAGGTCCTCAGGAAGAAGGGAATCCACCTCAGGAAAGCTTGACTTGAGAGAGTATGGACAGGAAAGGAAATCCACTAAGAGGGAAGAATTACAAGATTAAGAAAGAAGGAAGGCAGGGAGGGGAGGAGGGAGGAAGGAGAGGAATGAAAAGAGGAGAAATACATAAAGTTAAGCATCACCTTAGTGTGTCCAGGATGCTATAACTAAGTACCATAGTCTGGGTTTCCCAGATGGCTCAGTGGTAAAGAACCCACCTGGCAATGTAGGAGATGCAGATTCAATCCCTAGGTTGGAAAGATCCCCTGGAGAAGGAAATGGCAACCCACTCCAGTATTTTTGCCTGGAAAATCCCATGGACTAAGGAGACTTGCAGGCTTCAGTCCATAGGGTTGCAAAAGAGTCGGACACGACTCAGTGACTAAACAACAACATAGTCTGGGTGGCTTGTAATTAACAGAAATTTATTTCTCACAGTTCCGGAGGCTAGAAGTCCAAGACTAAGGTGCCAGCAGATTTTGTGTCTGGTGAGAGCCCCCTTCCTGGTTCATAGACCACATCTTTCACTGTGTCCTCACGTGGCAGAAGGGGCTAGGGGTTCTCTGAATTCTCTTTAATAAGGACACTAATCTCGTTCATGAGGACTCCACCCTCATGACCTAATCATCAGGCAAAGGCCCTAGCTTTTAACCCTATCACATGGCACTTGGATTTAACATATGAATGTGGGAGAGGGGGGACACAGACATTCAACCCATGGCATCACCTTATGGTAGCTGACTGGAGGGACAATCAGGCCAAATCAAGGAGTCTCGATTGTTGAATATTCTCTGGGTAAAATGTCTTCTTACAAAAATAGGACCTAATATTGGCATGTCTTCCTTCCACCGAACTCCCACAGCCTCTTTGCTCCTATGTACTAGCTCACAGGGAATCATTTTTCATGGCTTGCACAGCCACAGCCCACTCTGAGTAGTGAGCTTCTGAGGGCCGGCTCAGAAGGACATCGCTCAGTGCCTGGCTGTAGCGTCTGGCTCAATGTGGGCCTCCCGTTCCTGCTTGGTGACCAAAGAAATTGAGGCTCTCATATATTAAGCCCATTATTTACATGTAAACGAATTCCGCAAAAAACCTGAAGACAGTCCTAGCCATTAAATTAGAATTTTCATTAGAATTCTGCTCACTCTGAATTTGCTCAGAAAACCTCTTCTTGAGTTCAAAGATAGAGATCCAAACCAACTGTGAAAGACCGCTTTGAGGCAACGGACAGAAATTTGACTGTGGATTCTGTTTTAGATGATGACAAGGAATTCTTATTAATTTTCTTAGCTCTGATGATGGCATGGTGATTAATTATGTTTAAAAGTTTTCTTATTCATTAGAGAGTCAAACTGAAGTAGTTTAAGGTGAAAGACAGTGATACCTGGGATTTACTTTAAAATACTTCAGGAAGAAATACATCCTTTTATTTATTATGTATATATATACATATATAAGTGTAGTATGTATATACATATACATGGAGTTAAATAAACAAGATGTGTAGTAATATATTATGTACATATATATGTATAGTATGTATATATACATATGAAGTTAAATAAACAAGATCAGCACAATGTTGACCCTGTTAAAGCTGGGTGGTATGTACATAAGAGTTCATTATACCAGGTCCTCTACTTTGGGGTAAAATTTCCAGAATAAATATTTGCAGGGGAAGGGTCACTCAGCCCAGCCCCTCCACTGCCTGGGCATCTGCATTCTTGGAAGGAAGGAGGTGGTGGAGGGAGGAGGGAGAGTGAGGATGCCACGTGGAGCCGAGCTGCATTTAACATCACATCTGATGTCACCACCTGGCAGATGTCCCAGGGCCTGGGGGGAATGGTAGACTGTCAGAGCAGGTGTGGAACACCGAACTAAAACAGACATTTAGCAAATCAAACAAGGAGAAAGTGGTTAAGAGCCAGCAGAAGACGCTGGCAAGGCAAGTTCTGATACTGGTTAAAAAAAAGAAAAAGGAGCAGAAATCAGGGCTGTGAGCTCTGCCCCCTCCTTGCTGGGCCCCAGGGGGCCCGAGGAAGCCATGAGCCTTCCCTCCCCCTCCTCCAGGGAGATCATGGTCCTCCCTCTGTTCAGTTACTCCTCCATATTAAACATACTATAGAGAGAGAACCCCTCAGCTCATTTGTGAAGGAAAACAGGATTCTTGTCTCTTTCCAAATTAAGTTATCATTTAAAAAAAAAAAGATTCACCTGGAGAAGGAAATGGCATCCCACTCCAGTATCCTTGCCTGGGAAATCCCATGGACAGAGGAGCCTGGAGGGCTACAGTCCATGGAGTCACAGAGAGTCGGACATAACTGGGCAACTAAACCAACAGCACAGAGATTCAGACATTTTGGCAACTTCATATAAGCCAACTGGGGGGTCACTTATGTAGAACGATCCAAGAAAGCTAATGAATAAACTCTTGTTCAAAACAAACAAGTGAGTGAAAGTCGCTCAGTTGTGTCTGACTCTTTGCAACCCCATGGACTGTATAGTCCGTGGAATTCTCCAGGCCAGAATACTGGAGTGGGTAGCCTTTCCCTTCTCCAAGGGATCTTCTCAACCCAGGGATTGAACCTGGATCTCGTCTTTTTACCACTAGCGCCACCCGGGAAGTTCCTTAACTTCAATTACAAAGCATCAGATAAAAAAAAAAATAGCCTTTGACCTCAGGCTTAGAAAAATGTGGAGTGACTGTCTTTGGTGCTGAAAATTTCTTCTCATTAGAATTGGGAACATTTTGTTATCGGTTATACTGAACTGAGCCTTGACATGAAGTGATCCAAGTTGTCATTGCTCTTGTTGGGGTTATTTTATTGGTCTCTCTGCTCTTTCTGGGGTCACTCTTTTCCATTGGGAAAATTGGCTCCTTTTTTCCTCCCTTATAATGGAACTCCTGCTGGTGACACTTTATATTATAAGGTATGGTGGTTCTGGGCACATTACAATAAGCATGATGATCAGTAATGATCCCTTACAGAGGAATAGCATCTTGACATCTGGAAAAGACCTTCACACACATTATTATGTTTGATCCCCACAAAAACCAGGGTGAAGGAGTATAGTATTGTACTTATTTTCTTTAGGTATGGAAATAGACTCAGAGAGGTTAAGTGACTGGCTGAAGGTCACAGAGCTATGTTGGCTGGGGCAGCAGGAAAATATTGGCAGGAATAAGCAGATGTTTATTCAAGGCTTCCTTTATTTAACAAGATTAGATTTTATTGCTGCAGAGTTAATCAGCTAACACCCCAGCAGAATTAGTTTGCAGTATGCACAATGCAGGAGCTTGGAAGGAACCAAGAACAAACACTGGGTCACAGGGCCCTCAAGAGCCATGACTAGAGCCCAGCCCAGCATGTCAGCACTGAGGGGTCACCCGCAAGCATGTTTGGCCCTGCTATGGAACTGCTTTCACAACTTTCCAGCTCCTTCTCTCCTCAAAGAGGCCAGTAGCTAGACCAGGGGTAGGACTGGGGCTGTAGTCACAGAGAGGGAGGGGACAAGTCTAGCAGGGTCTGGAGTGCTGGGGAGGTCTCAGGCTGGGTGGAAACTCCAGCCTGATATGCTGGAGGCTTCCTATCGAAGGCCTTGCTTCTCCCCCTCCCACTCACCCCTGGCTGTTTCCTCAATGCCTCTCCTCCTCTCCGACAAGCCCCCTCAGAGAGACAGCTAGCCATCCCCCTTGGCTCACAACTCACAGATTCTGCTAGGGGGCATGGTGGCCAGAGGAGATAGTGCCTCCTGACATGAGAGGAAGAGATTCTGGGGACTTGGGGACCCCCACCCCATTCTTTGGCCTGCCCCTAGAAACCTCGACGGACACTTTCATCCAGACCCTCTGCCGGTGTCTGAGGCAAAGCACAGGCAGACAAGATAAAGGCTGCCCCCTGACCCTGCAGACCCTGCCTCTGCCCTTCCAGCCCTGTCCCTGGGACTCATTTTCAAAGTCCTGGGATGGCAGGCGGAAGAGGAGGCAGCCCAGCATCAGGAGCATCCGGGAAACCCACTCTGTGTTGACCCCAGACCCCACACTGGGATTCAGTAGGTCAGAAAGTTTTTCCAGCACTATCTGGACAAGGCTTTTCTCTTTCTTTTTTTTCCCCCATTTTAAAAAAATATTTATTTATTTGGCTCCACTGGGTCTTAGCTGTGGCACTCAGGATCTCAGATCTTTGTTGCAGCATGTGGGATCCTTACTTGCAGCTTGCGGGATCCTTACTGGCAGCTTGCAGAATCTTTTCATTGTGGCATGCAAACTCTTAGTTGCAGCAAGTTGGATCTAGTTCCTTCACCAGGGATTGAACCCAGGCTCCCAGCATTAGGAGTGGGAAGTCTTAACCACGGGACCACCAGGGAAGTCCCAGACAAGGCTTTTCAAAGCCTGCATGGACCAGAAGAGAAGGAGCCAGTCAGCTCATCCTGCTCTTCCCACCTCCGGCTTGAACAAAAGGCTTCCCTGGACCATCAGGCTGTGTGCTGCAGGGAAGTTTCTATTCTAGAAGGTTCCGCCTCACAGCAGAAACATACAGCAGATGCCAAAAATTCATCCATGTGAAAGAATTTGTTTTTCCCCCATAGGAGAAAAACCCAATCACACCTTCTCCCAGCTGGAATATCTGTAATTACCTACCCCCTATAAGTGGGAAAAGAATGTCAGGACTAATCAAACTACATCACTCTGGGAACCCAGCGCATCTCAGCACCAATCTTTTTGAAAGGCCCCTTATGGGAAGACAAATTCAATTTGTCTTGTCTAGGGGAAAAATGAGTTTTAAATATGTTGAATCAAAAGTGATATCTTGTGTATCAGACAGGGATCTAGAACAAATGCCCTGGGAGAAAAATTACCCTGAAAATTGTAAGCAGTCAGGATGCCAGAGAACTGGGAATTTATGCTGCAATCTAAGCACAGAAAGTTCACATGGGACACCCTCATGTCCTGGGCTGGGCCACGGAGTATTGTGCCTCAGACAGAGCCCACATTCCCAAGGGTGTTCCTCAGGGACACCTCTTGCCTGCCTCCTAGAGACCTGCAGCCTCACCGTCTTCCAGCTGGGCTGGGTGACCATGGCCTGGAGAACTCAGGTCTGCCCTAGGGAGCCAGCCTGGCCAGAACAAGTGGGTGGGGAGGGCTGCAGAGAGAGAGAGAAAGGGTCCAGTTTCCACTGTTTCCCCAAGCCTAGTGGACACTGGTTCTATTAAATAGCTGGTTTACAAACCCTGGAGGACACTGGTTGCTTTCTTCCAAGACAAGCTCATAGAGCAGCAAGCTCCAGGACCAGAAGTCTGGAGATTTGGGTTCTAATTCTGGCTCTGCCCGTAGCTGGCTAGTGCAAGCCTCTTCCCTTGTCTAAACCTTAACTGATTAAACAAAGAGCTTGATTTAAGTGATCCCCTAGGATCTCTTTCAATTCCGTGACTAAGATATTTTTCTTTCTTTTTGTTCCCTTTTTCTTTCAAGAGTGTAGAGCATGGTGAGTAAGAGCAGTCTTTCATATCAGTCTTCGTGGCTCTGAATCCCAACTCTGATGCTTTTTAACTGTGTGTCCTTGAATAAGTAACTAAACCTCTCTGTGCTTCCATTTTCTTTTCTGTAAAACGAAGATAATAATATCTATCTCATAACCTTGTGAAAGGATAAGATGAATTTTCATGTGCAAAAGGCTTTGCACAACTCCCAGGACATAGCTATTATTTACTGAGCAACTAATGTATGCCAGGTTCTGTACTAGGCATGGTAGACACAGAAATAAACCAGAGCCAGGTCCCTGCCTTCCAGGATGTTACTGTCTCCTAGCAAAATGCAGGCAGCCAGGAAGCCCCTCTGTCATAGTCTCCTGAGGTGTCCCTAAGGCGGGGTGACTCCTGGTATTCTGCCTTTGGCGTGGGGTGGAGCATGGAGCAAGTCTCCCTGCCAGTCCCCGAAGCACACACCAGCTGCCTGATCTCTCAATTTTTCCTGCTTCTTTGCTGCTTTTGTGCTCTTGATTTCACTTGAAGTCTAAGTGAATAGACAATAGAAATAAAATCTAAGTGAATAGACAATAGAAATAAAATCTACAAATCAGACTTTCCTCCTCCTCCCCCATCCCTTTCTCTCTCCAATTGCCCCTCAGTCTCCTGTTGTTCTGGTTGCATCACTTAGTCTCACAGCCTCGCTCCACTTGCCCCATTTGGGGAGCTTCGAGATCCCTCAGTGCCTTCCTGCCCTCCTAAGAACACACTCTGGCCTTGCTCTTCCAAGAACTGGACGTGGCCATCATCTCCTTGGTTAGTGAGGACCTTGGCTGTGGGAACATCCGGCTTTGTTTTCCCAGGGGAGGGGAGTGGGGGCTGGAGAAAATGTTCTGCTCCTGCACAGTCAGCAAGGAGGGTAATAGGGCTCAATCTGGGCACTGCCAAATGCAGATGCGTCCCCAGCCCAAGAGGAAGGACAAGCAGCTGCTGTCTCAGGGGCCAGCTGCGGCCCACAGGCGGGCCCTGGGAGAAGAAGGTGGCCCTGGCCCCAGAACAGGCAGCCCCAAGGGGTTCTAGGAAGCATCCTGGAAGTGTGGAGCTCCCCGCCCAGCCCCGCCAGGCCAGGAGAGCTGCTTGATGGATGCCTTTCATGGACACACTGGGGAGCTGGCAGGCCAAGCGTTTATGCCTAAAGGCACACTGGCTGTTTCAGAAATTCTGAACTCCCTCACTGGAGCCTAACTTATGAAGAACATTTCTAGAGGAGTCCTGTGGCTTCTCTTGCCACTGGGCTCATCCTGGGGCTGCCTGGGGTGGGGGTGGGAGGTTGCAGGGTTGGGGGAGGAATGTGAAGGGCAGCTCTTTAGCCACTCCTGGCAGGTTCTGGGTCAGGCCAATTCAATTAAATGTGAGGAGCTGGAGTAAAAGGAGTTGTTTGGCAAACATTTCCTGGTGCCTACTGTGTGCCAGGCACTGTTGCAGACTCAAGGGAAACAACAGCAAATAGTAGCAAGCAGAGGAGCTCCTACTCTAGCTGGGCAGACAGCTGCACAGAAAGAAGAAGAGCCTCCCAGATCTGTAGGAAACACACCAAGGTGATCTCTGGGGTCCCAGTGTCCCTGCCAGAACTCCCCCACTCCCTCACCTCTGCAGGTGCCAGAATCCTCTACAAGTAATAGTGACAAGTGAAGAGTTCCTTCCAGCATGATTAAAGAGGACATTCTTGAAACTCCCAAGCCCTCCAGCAGTAGATGGATCTAGGGGGAGGAATATTGACAGATCTAGGGGGAGGAATTTGAGGAGTGGCCCTCAACAAATCACAGGCTGGCCTGAATCAGGATATCTGGTATCTGGTTCATGGTGCCCTTTCACTTGAGCTGGGGAGAGTGGGGGCAAGTCAGAGCAGCTCTCCAGCCCACTCACTGCTCCCACTGTAGCGAGAAAGAGGAAACCACAGACTTGGGGCACCACTGGAGGTTCCACCGTGGGAGCCTTTCCTATCCTCATCCTAAGCCTGAGTACCCCCTTCTCACACCAGGTGTATCCCTGCTACTGAGGTTTATACGATCACTGTTCACATTCCTTTATATGTAAAAAGTTCTTGAAATAATACAATATCTGATGAGGGTAAACAGCAGAGAAGGGGCTTTTATGAGGAAGTGTGAGTGGAGGGGAGGTCTGCCACATTTTGAAATCCGGTGTCAAGCGAATGAAAAGGCAGCTTCGGGGCCATCTAACCCTGGCTAGACAGGAACCAGGTTGCCCTGGGACCTGGGAAGGGAAGGCTGTGGGCCTCCGATGTCTGGCTGTCAGTCCTTTAAGCTGATCTGACATGGATTTTTGGCCAGCGCCTGATGGCTGCCCAACAAATGGTGCCTCATTCTCCTCTCTCAAACATGCCCCGATGCTGGGGGCGGGCGAGGCCCAGCGCCCTCCCTCGGTTCTCACCGCCAGGGGGCGTTTGGCCGGGGCCGTCCAGCCTGATCCTCCAAGACCCGAGCTCGGCCACGGGAACTCCTCCACCGCCTCTCCCGCTGGCCTGTGCCCCGTCCAGAAACCGCGCCGCCGCGGGCTCGAGGCGCTGGTATCCGGCTCTGCCTGCAGACTTCCAAACCCCGCTGAAAGGGGGCTGGCCGGAAGTGAGGTCTGGGCTCGCAGACAGCAGTGCCGACGTCGGAAAGAGTTAAATCAAGGGCCCCGCATTGGGATGCCAGATACCAGATTCTAACCTTGAGGCTGGGCGTCCCTGGGCAAGCCTATTCGCGTCTCTGGGCCTCAGCTTCCTCATCTGAAAAATCCACATGCTACAGTCCATTTTTTAGGTCTATTCTAGGTTTATTATTCTGTGATTCCATACATAAACTTAACAGGTGAGAGGTGAGGCCCTTCTACAGCCCGGGTCCAATCATCCAGCAGCCACAACTTGCATCTGAGCCAACACGCCAATATAACACATCTGGAAAACAGTTGTATTTCTTGTGCCAGCTTAGGTCTGTGGGTAGTGGCTATCCGCACTGCTGTGCTGAGAAGGAAGCTGAAGCCTTATCTGGGTCCAACGAGAGATGCGATGGTTGAGGGTTAAAACCTGGGCTCACAGGCAGGTGCCTTTGCCAGTTGTGTGAATTGGGCAAGTTACTCCATTTTCCCCAGCCCTGGGATGGTAACTGCCTGCTTCCCAGGGTTGGTTGTGCTGATGAATGAGATAATGCATGGAAAACTGCTCCCATGGGGTCTGATGCATAATCAGTGCCCTGCTAGGAAGAGCCAGGGCTGCCTGGGGTGGGCATGGAAGAGGGGGAAGCAAGACAGAGGGGCTTTACCAGCCACGTTATCTTTTCTCTCTCTTGCCAGGGCTCATTTCTGGTGATGAGGGTGCTGTTTCTGTCAGAAGGAGATTAGGCACCTCACAGGGTGAGAATGGAGGCGGAGGAGACAGGCCACCCCCAAATCTGCATGAAACTTTGAGTTGCCCCTTTCATTTTCCTTTTGTCCTGGATAGAATTTATTTCCAGAAATGCCTTTGCAACCCCCAACCCCTGCTCTTCAGAGAGCCCACCCTGTGCCCACTTCTTGAGCCATAGACAGGAGACTGGTTGCCGTCATCCCTCCTCTGACCCGGTCCTGGAGTGTCTCAGGCCTGTCTTCTGTAGGGGTCTTCCAGATTCCTGCCTCGGGCCTTGGGAGGCAATGAGGGGAACGGCCAGGTTTACTGCAAAAAAAAAAAATGCCCCACTGCAGGCCCCCACTGGCGTCCAGTCATGTGCTCAACTTGCTGGATGTCAGGAGAGAATTCCACTCGATCAGCAAATTTCCTTTTCTTGTTGGTTTTGTCTGCTGGCTTTCCCCCACATTCTCTTTTTCTTTCTTCCCTTGAGTCAGAGATGCTGAGCCCAGCAACACAGATGGAGCGAAGAGAAAGTGGGACTGTCCAGGGCTCACCTAGATTCCTTTAGCTGCATCCCCCAGGCCAGCTTCCCTGGTGGTTCAGCTGGTAAAGAATAGGCCTGCAATATGAGAGATCAGGGTTCAATCTCTGGGTTGGGAAGATCCCCTGGAGAAGGGAACAGCTACCCACTCCAGTATTCTGGCCTGGAGAATTCCATGGACTGTAGAGTCCACAGGGTCCTAAAGAGTCAGAGCGACTTTCCCTTCACCCAGGCCAGCTCCGCGATATGGCAACCTGTGCTTTGGGCACCACTTTCTGCCCAGACAAGTAAACATCTGCCCCTGCCCAGGGCTGGTGCAAGGGCACTGGCAGGGGAGGGCAAGCACCAGTCACCTGTGGTCTCCTGGGCGCCCTGCCTGCCCACCTGCTTGCTATCCCCGTGGCTCCCTTTTCTGAAGCTCATTCCCAGGTCTTTGGACTTGGATCACTTCGGACCCTTTAACACAGTGCTTTACAATGTGCTTTGTTCTCACTAAAACTCTGAGTAGGTCCTATTACCCGACTTGTTACCGTCAGCAGCCCAACTGAGCAATAGTAATAAAATAGTAATCAGTAAACCAGTGATTTTCCATCTGAGCATGAAGTTTTGAAGGGACATTTGGAAGAATCCTGCCCACAAAAATACTACCCTACACTCAGGTCTAAAAGTCTACCAGTATGTATATTTAGCATGAGTATGTCTCATGCAATATTTGGGACTTACTTATACTAAAAATTTGTCTATTGTTTATCTGGGATATACTTGTATTAAAAATGACCCATTTTATCTGAAATTCAAATTTAACTGGGCCCCCTGGTTTTTCATCTGCAATATTTGGTATATAATCTTAGCCCCATGAGCCCTGAACTAAGACTGTAGAAGAGCTTCCCTTACCAAGAAATGCTCACTCTAGGCACAACCACAGCACCCCCAGCCGTGGGGGACCCCCCTCCCAGGTGGGCTTTGTTTCTCTTCCATTCGACTGAGTAGGCTCACCTAGGATCTCTTCTTTCTCCTCCTTCTGCTGCAGCCTCTTTCCAGGCTCACAAAACACCAACCCAACCTGCCCAGGTGAGCAACTTCCCCAGTAGACAGTAATCTGCAAAGAGCTGAGGGGTGGGGGGATGCTGAATAAACCAATCCCTGCAGCTGGGACTTTTGCAGTTTGGGCTACTTCCTAAGATCCTCTTTCTTGCCCCACTGGAAGACAAGGGGGTCCCCCCTCTCATAGCAACTTTGGGAGGGGGCTGCTAGAGAGCAGTGAAAAGGACTTAGAGTCTGGAAACTTTGATTCCATCCCAGTTGGATACAAGGGCTTCCCTGATAGCTCAGTTGGTCAAGAATCCGTCTGCATTGTGGGAGACCTGGGTTCGATTCCTGGGTCACAAAGATCCACTGGAGAAGGGAAAGGCTACTCACTCCAGTATTCTCGCCTGGAGAATTCCATGGACTGTATAGTCCATGGGGTCACAAAAAGTCAGACACAACTGAGCAACTTTCACTCACTTACTCAGTTGAATACTGCTCCCAGCCTTCTCAGCAATCCAGGCATTTGGAGCCTCCATTGCCTCATCTGCAACAGGGCTGATAATACCCAGCTAACCCCATTGGAGTGAGAGTAGAGGAGAGGATATACAAGCCTCAAGAATGAATAACTGACCAAACATGCAGATCTTCACCATTCCTTCTCTCTCACCCCCACCTTCCAATTCAGGGACTGTTTGAGCAGCATTTACACCTTTTAAAGAAATATCCCCCAGTGATCATTTAACAGAACCCTAAATGACAGTGAACAAGGTCCAAATGGGCCACAGGACTGAACTTTCTGGAAACAAGGTCCCCAGATTTGCTTTCAGAGCCATTGCTGATGCGAAGGGCAGATGCCTCCTCCTGTAAAGGAGCTTTTGGGGCTGACTACCTCCTGTAAACCTCCCCAGGTTGATGGCTGCCTTTTCAGCCAAGGATCCAGCAGTCTTTAGCCCAGCCTCTAGGATTCCATCCTCTCCTCCTTGGGCCCCACACAGCTCTTGGGGCACAGCTCCCTTCTGGGGGACTGCCTTGAGGCCCACATGGTGCCAGCATAGACAGAAAAAGTAGATACAGTGCAATATGCCAGGCTCTAAGTAGAACCTCGTCCTGGCTCTGCAGAAACACAGGGGGAATCAGGGTGCTCTGAGCTGCAAATCCCAAAGCCGAGACCTGTCTGTCTCCATTAATTCATTCACCAGACACATACTGGGCACTTCCTTCTCCCCCAGCACAGCGGATAGGGAAACAAAGACAAACACAGGAGCTTACAGCCTGGTCCCTCGTGCTTTGTCTCTCCTGAACATCTCTCCACAAAACCTGCTCCAGCTCTGGGGCTGGCAGCTTTCCCTCCCCCTGTCCCAGATTCTCTGAGATATGGGGTCTTGTCCAAAGCCCTTCCCTACACACCCCTAATTCCATCCAGATGTCAGGGTGGAGAAAGACAGGATAAGAACAAGCGGCTGCACAGTGAGGCTAACTTACCAATAGACTCTGCCAAAGACCCCAGAGACCTAGACTGACTTTTTACATGTAGCAAGTGTCTATTAAGGGCTTTTATGCCCCAGGCCCTAGGGCTATAGGAGTAAACAGGACAGCGATCTTTGCCCTGACGGAGCTTACGGTGGATCTAGTGTGAGAACAGATAAGTAATAACGATCTAATAATAAATTAGGTAATAATAACAATATAGGTCATAACAGATAAAAAATTACAACATGATGAGGATTATGCTAAGAGAAGTGAAACTGCTGTGGCATAAAGCAGGGGTCTCAGCCAAACCTAGGGGTTTGGTATCTGGGGCAGAAAAGGGCTCCCCAGGGACTTCCCTGGTGGTTTAGTGGCTAAGACTTCATGCTCTCAAAGCAAGGGGCCCAGTTTTGACCCCTGGTCAGGAAACCAGACCCCCTTGTGCCACAACTGAGTGTTCACATGTTGCAACTAAAGATCTTGCATGCTGCAATGATGACTGAAGATCCTGAGTGCCACAACTAACACGTGGCATGGCCAAGTAAATAATTTAAAAAGAGAGAGAGAAGGGCTCCCCCAAAGACAAGGTGAGTTAGAACCAAAGGCTGAGCAGGGGCTCTCCAAGCCGAGGAGGAGACAGAGTAACAGTGTTTTGAAATTCCCAGTGCAGGAGAGAGACTCTAGAACCTTGAAAACATGATGCTTGTATGATTCCATTGATATAAAATGTTCAGAATTGACAAATTCATGGAGAAAGCAAGCATATTAGTGGTTGGGATGATGGCGCTTATAAAGAACGACTGCTGAGGGGTTCAGGTTTCTTTCTGGGGTGATAAAAACATTGCAAAATTAAACAGTGAGGATGATCACACACCCTTGTGAATACAGGTGTCCCCCAACATCCAAAAGTAAAGTGTTCCTATGAAACCTTTTGTTAGCCAAGATGGCATAAAGCAAAGAAGCAATTACCTTAGGACACATCCAGCTAATGGATGCATAGAATAAATCAGGTTAAAGCACAGATGCTCACAGACACAATGTAAAGCAATGGCAGCTTGATGCTGAGTGTAGTTGCCAGGAAGGGAGTTGGCAGGGCCTCTCTCCCTGCTCAGGGTGTGCGCTGCCTTTCTAACCACCCACTGCAAAACCAACGCTGAGCCACGTTTTTGTTTTTCACCTCTTTTCATCCACTTGGGATTGCTTTCCCTTAGTGAAAACAGGTACTAACGTTAACTCTTTCATAAAAGTGAGGTGACTAAAGCAAACTTTCGAAAAGCAGAAGATACTTATATAAGAAAAGCCACTGAATTTTACACTTTAAAATGGTGAATTGTATGGTATGTGAATTATCTCAATTTTTTTAAGGTAGGGGAACAGCTTGAGGCCCACTGAGCATCTGAATGAAGCTCAGCTCACATGGCACAAAAGGGGGAGCTGGGCAAGACCAGAGCCTGCAGAACCACCTTCAGAGGGGCTTGATCAGAGGACCATGGAAACCAGCCAAAGGTTTGAAGCCAGAGAGTGACATGGTCACGTTGGTGCTTTAGGAAGATGGCTCTGGCTGCAGTGGAGGATGCCTTGAATGGAGGCTGAGAAGATCAGTTAGGAGGCTGCTGCAGCCCAGATGAGGGACTGTGGGAACCTGACCCAGGAGCAGCAGGGAAGGAGAAAAGCAGGATTTGAGGGGGAGAGAGGGGACAGAGCTGACAGAGCTTGGGGATTGTAAAGGGAGGGATGAGGAGAGGAAGGAGTTGAGGGTGAGGAGGCAAATGGCACTGAGGGTGAGGTGCCAGGGCAGGTGAGATTGGGGTTATTTATGGAGAGGAGGGAGCCTGGGAGAGCAGGGGCAGAAGAACCGTGTTCCATCCACTTGGAGCAGGTGGAGCCTGCAAGGTACTCAGGGGGACAACTGGCTCTCAGAGAACAGCATTCAGGAGGCAACCTGGGCTGGCAGGAAGACCCTGAAGGCAGCAGCATGTGAGGTCACTGAGGCCTTGGGAGTGAGCGAGCCCCCCACCACAGGAGAGGGAGAGGCCAGGCAGAGCCTTTGGGAACCTAGTACCTGAGCACAAAATGAGGAAGAGGCCTTTCAGGGAGCCTGAGAAGGAGAAATTAGGAGCCATCTAGACATGAGGGGCACATGGGGGTCTAAGGGAGGGCGTGTCTTGAGAAGAGGGGGTGATCAGCCATGTGAACACTACTGGGGGCCCAGCCTGTGGGGACATGCATGTATCCACAGGGTTCAGGGAGAGGTCAGTAACAGGTGACCCTGAGATCAGAGTTGGCACCACAACCTGAAGACCGGAGTAGACAGAGGAGGAAGACATGGAAATGATTCTTGGGAAAAGTTTGTTTGAGGGGGCAGGGAGAACCCGAGAGAGGACTAAGGGTAGGAGGGAATTCTGAGATCCCGAAGAGGCAAGAGATGAAAGTTGTGCAGAGATTTCTAAGGAACTGGGTGGAGCCAGAATTCATAGCATCTGGTATTCTGGCCTCAGATGGGAGGAGGGATGCGGAACAGGAAGGAAGAAGAAGAAGCAGGGCCAAGGTGGGTGAAGGGTATAAGGGTATAAGGGTTCTCTGTATCATTTCCTACAGCTGTGTGTGAATGTACAATTACTGTCAAATAAAATATTTTAAAAATTAAAACTTTCCCGGGGGTCCAGTGGTGAAGACTCCACACCGCCCATGTAGAAGTCGAGGCTTCTATCCCTAGACAGGGAACTAAAGATCCCACATGCTGTTCGATGCAACCAAAGGATAAAAAATAGATGGATTTTAAAACAAAAATAAATAAAAATTAAATTATATATATTACAATCAAATAAGTTATACTTTTAAAGATAAATACTATAAAGTCATCACTTCGTAATTATTTGACTCCATTTCAGGAGAGAATCTGCCAGCAGTGCAGGAGACCTAGGTTCGATCCCTGGTTCGGGAAGATCCTCTGGAGAAGGGAATCCAGTATTCTTGCCTGGAGGATCCCATGGCCAGAGGAGCCTGGTGGGCTATAGCCCATGGGGTCGCAAAGAGTAGGACACGACTGAACGACTAAGCACACACATACTCAGCTCTTAAGGATATTATATCTATGGTAACTGATGTCATGTCAGTAGCTTGAAATAGGCCACAATGGGAGTATTTATACTGTGGGAGTCAGGAAACACTACAAATCAGGGCTTTCCCTGCCCCCTCCAGAGCCCCTTTTCAAACGTCTGCTGGCATACCACTGGGCTGGCCAGCTTGTCAGAGTCTGAGGGGGTGAAGTAGTCTTTCTGGAGGACAGAAGCAACAGTTGACTGAGGACATGGGCTGGTGAGACTGCTGGGCCCCGTTGTAATGGAGACCAGGTCTTCATGGCCTGCCTGCCAAGGTTATGGAAAGTCCTTGGCTACCTTTGTTGATGGTTGGAGTTTTGCCAGGAGCTTTCAAGGGAAGGACAAGGGAGAGAGGGAGCTGGAGTGTGGAATCTGAGCTGGGAAGGGAGGTATGTGAAGGGCCCTGCGGGTGAGGAGTCAAGGATGTGAGAGGCTAGGAGTTCAACAGATCATTTCCTTGGACGCTGGTGTCTCTCAGGATTGTGGCAGGACATGGAGAAGAAGGAAAAAGGAAAATGGAGAGGGAGGAAGGGAGAAAAGGACTCAAGAAAGGAAATAAAAGTATTCTTTGAGAAGGCAAGAAAGGGAGACTAATGTGTAAAGCTGGAGGATGTTTAGGGGCATCATTTAATGATATTAAATGTCTCTATTTTAATCAAAGAGCCTAAAAGGCTTGATTGAGAGTCTAAATTACCCCAGGGACCAGGCTTAATTGCTGCCTTTGCAATTCTTAAGTTGTCATAGAAGTTGGAAATTATCAGACGCTTCAGAGTGTGTCCCAAGTCACAGGACAAAGGGAAAGCAAGAAAATGAGGAGTGAAAAGGGCCATTCTATCGGTGCACTGGGACCACAGCGCCCAGGCATGAGTGTCTGCTCTCTGGGCTACGGTGAGGGAGGAGGCTTCAAAGGGAAGAATCAGCCAGAAGGTAGGATCTGGGACGGAATCTCCAGGAGACAAGTCTGACTCCTCCAAGGACCTAAACAGGGACCCAGGAACTCCCTCCTCAAGCTCTGGGAGTGAAGGGATCGTGGGAAGTTCTGTCAAGTTGCAGAAACCGTATCTTTCTTTTTTTTTTTTTTAATGTATTTCTAATTGGAGCATAATTGCTGTATAATGTTGTGTTGGTTTCTACCATACAACAATGTGAATCAGCCATAAATATACATATATTCCCTCGCTCTTGAGCCTCCTTCCCACTGAAACCATATCTTTCTCATTCAAATTTATGGGGCCTGGCCCAGTGTCTCGTATATAGTAAGTCAGCAGGTGCTCAGTCAGTGTTTGTAGAATTAAGCACATTTTCTTTGGTAATTATTAATAATTATTAATAAAAAGAGTTTTCACTGATTGGTTGATGTGTTTCCCTTCCAGATAGATTTTAAATTTCAAATGGGAAAGGGGAGGAGATATGAGCACAATGAACTCTTCACCAGTGGACTCCCAGCTCTCAATGGGAAGCTTTCTGGTTGGTGGAGAAAAGGTGGAAAGAACCTTTCCTTTGCTTCTCGAATTACGCCAAGGGGCGTGGCTGCTCCACCTGTCAATTCAACGAGCCTTGCGCTTGTCACTGCTCAGTTAATCCTGCAGCTAAGAGTGCAGGCCACCAAACTAGCACTGTCCAATGAGCCGACCCCGGGCCCCATTCCAACCTCACCGCAGCCCTTGGAGGGAGGGGTGCTATTATGTCCATTGTATCAGTCAGGACCTTTGGGTTCCCAGAGGCCCCTGCATGACACCATTGGCCAAGGGGTGGGCACGTGCCACACACCCTCCTTCACGTGCAGAGTCTGAGCCTGTCACCCCACACTTGTCCTCCACAGACCCTAGGGCTGAAATCACAGCAAATGGCCCTCCTCTCACCAACTCAGAGCTCAGTCGCTGTGACCCTTTGGATAAACCCTCACCCCATCTTGTCCCAAAACTTGTGCCAAATCACATTCTGGTTCTGGAGGTTGAAGCCGGAGATGGAAAAATCCAGATTTCACTGCCAGAAGAGCTTCAACTGAGGGGCCAGGCAGGGGTGGAAGGCAGAGAGAAGTAGAGGAAATGACTCAGAAACAGCTGAACTTTGAAGAACAGCAGAAAAATCTCTCGGGTGCTGCACAGAAGTATATTTTTTTTAATGAAGCTGTGCCAAGGGAATAAAAAATTGCTTATAAGCAGAGGGCATTGGCCCAGGGAGCGGTTGAACTGACAGGGCAGACAGAAGAACTGCTGGGAGGGCAGTTTGCTCAGAGGCAGCGAAGGAAACTCAGAGCACATTTTTTTTTTTTTTTTTACTTTAACCTTTTTTTTTTTTAACTTTTTATTTTCTATTGGAATATAGCTGATTAACAATGTTGTGATAGTTTCCAGTGGACATCGAAGGGACTCAGTCACACACATGCATTTATCCATTCTCCCCCAAACTTCCCTCCCATCCAGGCTACCACATAACATGGAACAGAGTTCCATCAGCTATATAGCAGGTCCTTGCTGGTTATCAATTTTAAATATAGCAGTGTGCACATGTCCATCTCAAACGCCCTAACTGTTCCTTAGCCCCATCCTTTCTCTCAGGTAACCATAAGTTCATTCTAAGTCTGTGAGTCTCCTTCTGTTTTGCAAATAATTTCATTTGTATCATTTCTTCTTAGATTCCACACTTAAGGGATGTCATATGATATTTCTCCTCCTCTGTCAGTCCTTATTTCACTCAGTATGACAAACTCTAGGTTCATCTATGTTACTACAAGTGGTATTATTTCACTCTTTTTGATGGCTCAGTATTATTCCATTGTATATATGTATCATATCTTCTATATTCATTCCTCTGTCAATAGATATTTAGGATGGTTCCATGTCTTGGCTATTGCAAACAGTGCTGCAATGAACAGTGGGGTGGATGTATCCTTTCAAATCATGTGTTTCTCTAGATATATGCCCAGGAGTGGGATTGCAGGGTCATATGTCAGAACTCAGAGCACATTCTTAATCACGGAATTTCAGGAGGCCACCAGATTCTACTGCAACTCAATAATGTGGCCCCTAAATATGGTAGATACCAAATACGACAGTCACTAAATATTGTGGACACTAAATGCCACAGGCACTAAATACTATAGGCACTAATACTATAGTAACTGGATCCCACACCTCAGACTAGAAATTTTTCGTATTATTTCTCCAGTACCCTAGGCCTAAAGAAGACCAATGATGTTTGCTTAAAGAGTGTTGTTTTGGGGCTTCTGAATTCACCTGTGAGCCCATTGTCTGGGAAGCCAGGGTAGAATGACAACTGCCTGACGGCAGGTCAGGACTGGAAGGAAGGGAAAGGTGGAAAGGTATTCATTCATTTGTACATGAGTCCCGAAGCTGCTCTCTCTTTCCTGGGGGCAAGTGAAATTTCTTTCCCATTTGGTTGCCCCTTTGGTGCAGAAAACCATTTCTACTCTTACTCATCTGAGACTGGGAACCAGGTAACTCTAAAGTTGCCTGTGGGGACTTCCCTGGTTCAGTTGCTAAGATTCCACACTCCCAGTGCAGGGGTCCAGGTTAAATCCCTGGTCAGGGAACTTGATCCCACATGCCACAACTTAAAAAAAAAAAAAGATCCCACATATCACATATCACAACTAAAAAGAATCTGCATGCTACAACGAAGACTGAAGATCCCCATGTGCCTGTGGGCAACTAAGAGCCAGCACAGCCAAATAAATAATAAATCAAATGAGTATTTTTTTAAAATATGGGCTTCCCTGGTAGCTCAGCTGGTAAAGAATCTGCCTGCAATGCAGGAGACCTGGGTTCAATCCCTTGGTTGGGAAGATCCCCTGGAGAAGGGAATGGCTACTCACTCCAGTATTCTGGCCTAGAGAATTCCATGGACTGTATCGCAAAGAGTCAGGCACGTCTGAGCGACTTTCACTTTCATTTTAAAAAAAGAAAGAAATTATTCCACAGTGAATTAAAAATAAAGTTGCCTCCAGATCATTTTTGTCAAGGTTGGTATTTGTCACCAAGAAGCTTTGGTTTTTGCATTTGGGAATTTAGAAAGGAGAGGGTCTGGGGTTCTATTTTATTTAGATTTTATCTGTGGCCTTTCTCCTGCGGCCTGTGGTTCTCCCTGGCAGCTCCGCATCAGAGAGACTTAGGGAGGCACAGACAAGGGCCTCCCCTGCCGCACGGGTTCCCCTGCAGAGTCAGCATCCTCCACACACACACACACACACACACACCATCTCCAAGCCTCTCTCTGCTTCTCCCCCAGCTTGCACAGGAGCACAGGATGGAGCTGTGTCCCAGGTGCGTTCACAGAGTTGACCCAGCAGCTCCCAGCATCCCCCTCGGCTGTGTGGAGGGAGGTGGTGCAGAGGGAGCGGAAGCCCAGTCCTCCTGGGACTGCCCTTCCCTCCTATGGTCTGCAGCACTCCAATAGGGTCCCCAGCACCCCAGTCTCCCGTTTGAGGGGGCTGCTCCACACTGAGGAGGGGGCTGCGGCTGCTGGCCCGGCTGAGGGTCACCCAGATGGCCATGGCTGGAGGCTCCCTGATGCCCCGTTACACTGACTTTTCTGGGGACCAAAGAGATGCCAATACTGTCCAAGCCCTCAGAGTTTGCCTTCTGAAATCTTTTCCTTATCACGATACGTTTATTGTAGAAAAGATGAAAAATTCAAAAAAATATAAAGACGACAAAAAACGATTGTGGAGTGTCCCTCACCTGGAAGTGACCACTAGTAAAACTTCAGCATATTGTCTTCCAAGCTTCTCTGCTGCTTCTTTTCCTTCACACGGTTGAGCTCATACTGTAGTCTTACTTTTGTGCCCTGCTTGTTTCTCTTAACAGTAGATGATAAGACACTCTCTATGGTATTGAGCATTTCATAATGTTATTTTAAAGGCTGTGTGTGATGGTTAATTTACTTTCATGTGTCGGCTTGACTGGCCATGGGTGCCCAGATTAAACATTATGTCTGGATGTGTCCGTGAGGTGGTTTCTGGATGAGGTTAGCATTTGAATCAGTGAACTCAGTAAAGGACCTGAATAGAAAAAAAGGGGAAGGAAGAAAGAGGAATTTGACGCTTTTTTCTGCCTTACTACTAGAGCTGGAACATCTCATTTCATCTTCTCTTGCCCTCACACTGGCTTTATACCACTGGCTCCCTTGCTTCCTAGGCCTTTAGACTTGAACTAAATTTCACCACCGTCTTTCCTGGGTCTCCACCTTGCAGATTATAGACTGTGAGACTTGTCAGCCTCCATAATCATATGAGCCAATTCTCCGTAATGCGTCTTGGTGATCGATAGATCTCTGTCTCCAGTCTGAAGATTCCTGACTAATACAAAAGCTGTCACTGAGCCATCTCATATAGAAGAAATGAAAATATTTTCCACCTCGCAGTGGACGGAGCAGCAAAGAATTGGCAGCCTTCTTTTTTTTGAATACTTTTTTTTTTACTGCACTGGGTCTTTGTTTCGGAGAGGAGGGTTTCTCTACTTGTGATCTGCAGTCTTCTCATTGTGGTCGTTTCTCTTGCTGCACAGCACAGGCTCTACAGCATGGGCTCAGTGGTTGTGGCACACGGGCTTAGTTGCCTGTAGCATATGGGATCTTACTGGATCAGGGGTGGAACCCATCCTTGGCAGGAGGATTCTTAACTACTGGATCACCAGGGAAGTCCTTCGCAGTCACCTTTAATTCACCACAGCAGATATACGAATGCTACGGTGCACCACGGAGAAACAGAACCGGTAGGAGACGTAGACACAGATATAGATACAAATACAGTCATAGTATCTATCTCATTTACAATTACTATAAGAAATTTGTTCATGCAACTATGGACGCTGAGAAGTCCAAGATCTGAAGTTAGCAAGCTAGAGACCAGTCAGTGGTGTCAGTTCCAGTCCTGGGCTGAGTCTGAAGGCTGAAGACTGATACCCCAGCTCAAAGAAAGGCAGAGAAAGAATCCCTTATCACTCAGTCTTCTATTTCATTCCAGCTTTCAACAGATTGGATGAGGTCCACCCACCCTGGGGAGGGAAATCTGCTTTACTCAGTCTTGCTGTTGTTGTCATCGCTCAGTGGTGCCCGACTCTTTGTGACCCCATGAACTGAAGCGCGCCAGGCTCCCCTGTCTTTCACTATCTCCCGGAGCTTGCTCAAACTCATGTCCATTGAGTCGTGAAGCCCTCGAACCATCTCATCCTCTGTCGGCCCCTTCTCCTTCTGCCCTCAATCTTTCCCAGCATCAGGGTCTTTTCCAATGATGTTAATTGGAAATTAACATTCAATGATGTTTCTCATCCAGAAACACCCTCACAGACACACCCAGAATAATACTTAACCAAATAAATATCACCCTGTGACTGGGTCAAGTTGACTCATAAAATGAAGCATCCCAGCCATCCAGAGCCTCCTTCCAGATGAAAGCATTTGTTTCCCAGCTGGCAGAGTGACTGCTCACAGCTGGGTGTCTTTCCAGGAGCTGTTCTCCCCCAAAGATCCACCCCTACTCAAAGCACAGCCCCCCCCAATGACTGGTGCATGTGGGGGATGCCAGAGCCCCCTTCCCTCTACTTGGAACAACTCTGAAGGGCCCTCCCAGCTTTAGGTCTCCCCACGGGATTAGCTGGTGACTCTGTTGTAACTATATCACAGTTCAAGTCACCTCCTGCCCACTCCTCTTCCCTCACTCCCTGGCAGATGCTGCTCTCAAAGTCTCCCCAATAATCAGACACAGATCTCTGTCTCAAGAGTTTCCCACCAGCCTGACCTAGCCGGAGGAGGGAGAGGCTGAGTTCCGAGCAGGAACTGAACTCTGAGCAGGGCAAGTATCCCCATAGACATCCCCGTAGACAAACTCTGAAATATAATCAGAGCTTTCTGTGGGATTGGAGAGGCTGTAGCTGAGCAAGAGGTGGAGTGGGTAGAATGAGAGGATTAGGAGACAGGTGGAAACAAAGTAAGGATTGACCTAACCAACCTGCAAATGTTAATCATTTAGTTGTCTCCCTATTCACTGTGATAAATAAAAAACATTGCAATGCATGTCTTGATTCCTAAATTCTGTTGTTCACAGTTCTGATAACTTTTTAGGACAGATCTTGAGCAGTGAAATTATGAATGAAAGAATGTAAGTTTTCTAGAGACTACCAGAACTTTCCAAGACCTCTATTCACACTGCATTTACACAGGATTCTCTTTCAGTCAAACTCCTAAATTTATAAGAGACCCAATTTAGGGAAGGTCATTGATTCAGTTACAGAGTTAATTATTCATCTGAATTGGTTTGTGCAAAACACTCCAGAGAGCCTACAAGAATAAATGGAAAAGCTATTAGAACTAACAGGCGAATTTAATAAAGTGGCTGCATGCAAAATTCAATAGCTTCCTCATCAACTAGCCACAACCAATTAGAAAATACAGTGAAGGTGGGTGGATAGAGGGAGCAGAGAAATCAGTTGAAAAACAATAACGGTAATGAAAATACCCAAGATTGACCTTACCAACAAGTGTGGGAAACAGGAAAACTAGATCTTAAAAACATATAAACTTTTCTAACACATATGAAATAGTTAGACAGAAAAGGCATGACATGTTCCTAAGCGGGAAGAATGGCTGTACTGTAGGCTTAACCTATAAATTAAACATAATCCAATTAAAAGTCCAAGGAGGTTTGTCATTTTCTTGTTAAACATGCCACGCTTATCCTAAAGTTTACTCAGAAGAAACACATAGGCAAGAATAGTTAAGAAAAAAACGTGTAGAGGAATGAAAAGGAATTTTGTCCCACCAGCTATTAAATACACAATGAAGTTAAAATAATACAAGAATTGGCAGACAGGTCAAGGGGATTGCAATCCTGTCAGAAGAGGCAGCATCATTTGATAAATGGTATGGAGACAGCTGGTTAACTAACTATTTGAGAGGAAAATTTATACCTTTTTTCACACCATTCATCCAAATAAGTAAATTCCAGATGATGGAAGAGTTCAATGTTACGGGTTGAACATATATATCCTAACCCCCAGCACCTTGGAATGTGACCTTGTCTGAAAATAGGATCATTGCATATGTAATTAAGATAAGGTCAATACTGGCTTAGGATGGGTCCCTAATTCAGTAGGACTGGTATCCTTACAAGAAGGCGGCACGTGAAGACAGAAGCCGAGATGGGAGTTAAGCAAAACTGCAAACCAAGGAACATCTGGGGCTACCAGAAGCAGGAAGAAGCAAGGAAGCACTCTTCCCTAGAGGTTTCAGAGGGTGTGTGGCCCTACCATCACCGGACTTCTAGCCTCCAAAACTGTGAGACAGTTCTTGAGACTTCCCTGGAGTCCAGTGGTTAAGACTCCGAGCTCCCAATGCAGGGGACACAGGTTCAATCCCTGGTTGGGGAACTAAGATCTTGCATGGTTCACGGCGCCATGAACACCAAAAAATCAAACAAAAATAAACCACCTACTTTGTGGTACTTAGTTACAGAAGTCCAAGGAAACTAACACCGTGTATAAATTAGAACCGTTTAAATTTTTAAAGGAAATACAGGTGAAAAATGCATGTGCTTCCAAAAGCAATAAGGACTTTATAAGCATAAAAGTGATGGAAAAAATCCAAAGGGAAAATCAATACTTGTTATACATTAAAAAACTTAAACTAACATAAAAAATAGCTTTACCAAAAACTAAAAGGTAAACAGCAAACTGGGAGAAGATATAATTGCTACAACATGATAACTGACCATTATTCTTTTTTTTATTTTTAAAAACTTTTAATGGAGTATAGTTGCTTTACAATGTTGTGTTAGTTTCTACTGTACAACAAAGTGAATCAGTTTATGTATACATATATCTCCTCTTTTTTAGATTTCCTTTCCATTTAGGTCACCACAGAGCACTGACTGGAATTCCCTGTGCTATACAGCAGGTTCTCATTAGTGATCTATTTTATACATAGTAGTGCATACATGTCAATCTCCCAGGTTATCTCACCCACCCCTCTTCCCCTCTTGGTATCATGTTTGTTCTCTACCTTTGTGTCTCTATTTCTGCTTTGCAAATAAGTTCATCAGTACCAGTTTTCTTCCTTGGTGGATCAGGCAGTAAAGAATCTGCCCCAAATGCAGGAGTCCTGGGTTCAATCCCTAGGTTGGGAAGATCCCCTGGAGAAGGGAATGGCTACCCACTCCAGCATTCTTGCCTGGAGAATTCCATGGAGAGAGAGCCTGGTGGGCTACAGTCTGTGGGGTCACAAAGAGTCGGACATGACCGAGTGACAAACACTTTCACCACATACACCACATATAAGCAATATTATACTAGATGTGTTTCTCTTTCTGACTAGCTTCACTCTATGACAATCTCTAGGTTTATCCACGTTTCTGCAAATGGCACTATTTCATTCCTTTTTATGGCTGAGTAATATTCCACTGTACATATGTACCACATCTTCTTTGTCCATTCCTCTGTTGATGGACATTTAAGTTTATTACATGTCCCAGATATTGTAAATAATGCTGCAATGAACATTGGGATGCAGGTATATTTTTTAATTATGGTTTTCTCTGGGTATATGTTCAGTAGTGGGATTATTGGGTCATTGTAGCCCTATTTTTCATCTTTTGAGGAACCTCCATACTGTTCTACATAGTGACTGTACCAATTTACATTGCCACTAGCAGTGTAGGAGGGTTCCCTTTTCTCTTTATTCTCTACAGAATTTCTTGTTTTTAGATTTTTTTGATGATGGCCATTCTGATCAGTGTGAGGTTATACTTCACTGTAGTTTTGATTTATATTTCTCTAATAATTAGTGATGTTGATCATCTTCATGTGTTTGTTGGCCATCTGTATCTCTTCTTTGGAGAAACGTCTATTTAGGTCTTCCCATTTCTTTCATTGTGCTGTTTGTTTTTTTTTATATTGAGCTGCATGAACTGTTTGTATATTTTGGAGATTAATCCCTTGTTGGCTGTTTCATATGCAAATATTTTCCCATTCTGAAGGTTGTCTTTTAGGTTTGTTCGTGGACCTTATTCTTAATATATAAGAACTCTAAAACCCAGGAGAAAATCAGGTGAACACAAACAGAAAACTCACAGAATGCACATGACTGTAAACATAAAAAATGTTTAAACCTGTTAGTAATCAAATTCATATAAATTAAAAGATGGTTAACTTTGCCTTTCAAATTAACAATGTGATACTACTTAATACAGATAAGGGTACAGTAAAAATTGTATGCCCCCTATAATACTGTTCAAAGTTTAAATTATATTTTTAAGAATGCATTCTGGGGCTAGGTATAAATAGATATTTAAAATTCACACCCTTGATAAAGAAATTCTTCTAAAAGTCTAGCTTAAGGAAACAAATAAAATTTAGGCAGATATTTACCTACGAAGATGTTCATCCCTGCATAATTTATCATAATGACAAATTAGAAATATCCTTGTGCTCAGTCGTGTCCAACTCTTTGCGACCCCATGGACTGTAGCCCGCCAGGCTCCTCTGTCCATGGAATTTTCCAGGCAAGAATACTGGAGTGAGTTGCCATTTCCTACTCCAGGGAATCTTCCCTAACCCAGGGATCAAAGCTGGTATATCCTGCATCTCCTACATTGACAGGCAGATTCCTTACCACTGCACCACCGCTATCCAAAAATAGGGGAATCCTGCACATGTTAACACATGTAATTTAACATGTTAATGTTAAATTACACAATCACTAAAGGTGGTGATTTCAATTTATTTAATGACATGGGAAATAGTCACAATAAAAATCTAAGGCCAAAAAGCTCACTATTATATGTATGTTATAAACTAATCTTTATAAAACACAAAACTGCAGAGAAAAAAATGGATTGAAATAAGCCAGAATATTTATCTTCTCTTCTGGGCAGCATGATTTATGGATGTGTTAATTTTTTATTGTGGTAGAAAATATATATAGCATAACATTTACCATTGTAATCATCTTCAGGTAAATAACTTAGTGGCATTAAGTACATTCACAATGCTGTATGATCATCATCACTATTTCCAGAATTTTTTCATCACCTCATATGGAGACTCATACCTTTTAAACAATAACTCCCCATGCTCCCATGCTCCCTTCTGCATAGCCCTTGGTAACCCCTATTCTATTTTCTGTCTCTACGAGTTTGCCTCTTCTAGGTACTTTATTATATACATGAAGTCAAACAGTATTTTCCTTTTGTGGCTTATTTCACTTAGAGCAGTGAATTGAATGTTTATATCCTCCCCAAATTCATAAATTGAAATATTAACCCTTGATGTGGTAATATTTGGAGATGGGAACTTTGGGAGATGACTAGGTCATAAGGGTGGAGCACTTCTGAAGCACTTATATGAGACCCCAGAGAGCTCCCCCGCCCCTTCAGTCATATGAGGGGGGGCCATCAGTAAGAAATTGGACTCTCACTCAGTGGGTATTAGTGGTACAGAATCCACCTGCCAATGCAGGAAAATCAAGAGACTTGTGTTTGATCCCTGGATAGGGAAGATCATCTGGAGGAGGGCATGGAAATCCATCCCAGGATTCTTGCCTGGAGAACCCTATGAACAGAGAAGCCTGGTGGGCTAGAGTCATAGGGTTGCAAAGAGTTGGATGTGACTGAAGCAACATAGCATGCAGACACAGAATCTGCAGGTGCCATGATTTTGGACTTCCAGCCTTCAGGTCTGTAAGAAATAATTTTCTGTTGTTTATAAGCCACACATTCAATGGTATTTTGTTTTAGCAGCCTGGATGGACTAAGGACAATGTTTTTAAGACTTAGCAGCCTGAATGGACTAAGCACAATGTTTTTAAGATTCATTCATGTTATAGCATTCATCAGAATATCATTCCTTTTTATAGCTGATATTCCATTATATGTAATTTACATACCACATTTTGTTTATCCATCTATCCATTGGTGGACTTTTGAATTGTTTTCCCCTTTGGCTCTTATGAATAATGCTACTGTTAACATTAGTGTACAGGTATCTAAGTCTCTGGTTTCAATTTTTGGGGAGCATATACCTAGGAATAGCATTGATGGCTTATGTGATAATTACATGTTTAACTTTTTGATGAATGGTTGGTTTTAATTTTTTATGTTTTCTTCTGCATTTTTCAGATTTTTCTACTGAGCATGTATTATTTTTAGCATAAAAAAGAACACTTATTTTCAAATGCCTCTTCTTGCTCTTTTTTTTCTTTTCTCTATGCATAACCACTCCTTCCTTGGAGTCAAACAAGCGTTAGTTCCTCAGCCATGTCTGACTCTTTGCAAGCCCATGGACTCTAGCCCACCAGGCTCCCCTGTCCATGGGGATTCTCCAGGCAAGACTACTGGAGTGGGTTGCCATTTAAGAATTGCTCAAATTTTCCCTTTAACTGACAGCAAGGGCTGCACACGCACAAAATGACTGTTTTTAAATGAACTTGGGATTTGTTTTAATCGGACATGGTGAGATGATAGACATGGAGACAGTTACCTTTTTTTTTCTTCCAGTTTTAGTGGAATATGATTGACATGCAACATTGTATAAGCTTAAGGTATACAACATGATGATTTGATATATGTCTATATTGTGAAATGATTAGCACAGTGAGGTTAGTTAACACATCCATCACTTCACATATTTACCATGGCAACTATTTTTTTAAGAGACAAATTTGTTACTTAATAATTCTCAAGAGGAGGCAGCATGCATGCCCTGCAAGGCAGGGTCATGCAGGAAGCTCCAGGGTCAGTTACGAGACAAGAGTAGGAAAAAGGATGGGCACAAACTTTTATTATGGTTTCCATGAAAAACACAAGGCAAGCCAGAGCAGATAGATTTACGATTGGCTAGTCTGAATGATTTCTGCAGGCTCTAGGCTAAAAGGGTGGCCCCTAGTTGTTAGGTACCTGGTCCTGGGTACCAGGGGCAGAGGGAATATTGACTTGGTGTGTGAGCTAGGCCAAGGAGGTGGTTGGCTTGGATTGACTGGTTTACGTGTGAAAGGCATGCTCTCTGGTGAGTTGTTCACTGTCTTTAGGAACCAGCTAACCCTGAAAAGGTGGGACACAACCGGGTGACTAAACAACAACCCTGAAAGGGGCAGGATGATCAAAGCACCACATGTCAAAGCATCATGAAATTGAACCCAGGTCTCCCGCATTGCAGGCAGATTCTTTACCAGCTGAGCCACAAGGGAAGCCCAAGAATACTGGAGTGGGTAGCTTATCCCTTCTCCAGTGGATCTTCCCAACCCAGGAATCAAACCGGGCTCTCCTGCATTACAGGTGGATTCTTTACAAACTCAGCTATAAGGGAAGCCCAGACATTATTAATACAGTAATGTACATGCAAGGCTTCTCTTTTTAGCAGTTTGTAATAGCAAAGATTAGAAACCAATGGAATTACCACCAAATAAGGAGCAGGGTAAATAAGCGCTGGTTAAAAAGAAAAAAATACAATCAAATGCTATGCAGCCATGAAAAAGAATGGAATGTCTCCAAGAGATGTCGTAAAAAGGAAAAACCTTGGTGGAAATCACCAAGTGCAGTATTCTCCACTGTACATACCTAGGTGCTTGTCAGTACAGAATCTCTCTAGAAGGACCCGCAAGAAACCCTGATGGTGGTGCCTCTAGGGAAGGGAATTCAGTTGCTGAAGACCTAGGTTAGGAGGGACAGAGGAGCAGTATCTTTTAAATTGGGGCTTGATGTCTGGAATGTGAGCTCCATGGTGGTAGGAGCTCAATTCTATTCAGTGCCCTCTGCCACTCCTAGAGGTGATCAATTAACACTTGCTGAGTGAAAGAAGGTCTGACCTCTCTCAGGCCTCACAAGATCATTAAATAAGCACACTAACAGCATCCACCTCCTGACCTCGTGGGGACTGAAGACACTCATGCTCATGAAATTCTACACGATGGCTGGAAAAAACAGGAACTTAATATTGTTAGTTATTAGTTAACCCAATATTAATAAGTAATATTGGGTTATGTTTTGACAAAGAAGACTGTTCCCTTACAGCAAAATTGGCAAGTAGGCATCCCCTCATATGCCAGCTTCAATTGTTGGTATGGTTGCCTGCACTGTTTTGTTGAAAAGGATCTTGAGGCTGGATGGCAGAAGTGACATGATGAGTTAGCAATGATTGCCCCAAGCAAAGGAGGAAGTAGGGTGGCTTGGGTGCTGTCTCCTTACAGCATCCTACCCACAGCCCTCCTCAAATGGCATAGCCACCTCCTTACAGAGGTAAAACGTCCAGACAAGACAGACTCATCCTCCTGGCAATTTTGGAGGCAGGACTGTCTCCAATGAGGGCAGGTTGCCCTAAGAGTAGAGCCTCGCCCACGTGTCTGGGTCTCCCTTCAGAGGTAAGGCCACCCCTCCGTTGAGGACCAGCAGTGGGCTCTGGGCTCTGGACTCCAGGCAGGAGAGAGGTAGAAAATAACCAGTCCTCTGGAGGTGGTCTGGGACAGTCGTCCTTCCTCCTCTTCCCTGTGAATTCACTCAGGTCATTGAGGGCAAAAGACCTCCTAGAGACCTTCTTCCCCAGATGCTGTGGGTCCCCACCATAGACTTTCACACTCCCCTCCAACAGCACTTTCATTCACTTAGTGCTAACAACTTTGCAAAGTGGCTTTATTGCCTCTATTTTACAGTTGAGCAAATAGAAGACTGGAGAGTCTGAGTGATTTGTCCAAGACCACCCCTTTGTCCCTTGGCCTTTTATTCTGGGAAGAGGGACTGTGAAGGTGGGCAGAGGGTGAATTTTCCAGTGCTTCCTGTCCTCCAGAATTTGGAATCTCTGGGGAGGAGCCCTAGAATCTTTTCCCCTTTAGTCCCTTGCCCGCTTAGAACTGCTCAGATCCTTCACTGCTTCCTTGGGAAAGTAGAACATGGGTCCCTTGTTAAAACCCTAAATTGCCTAAATCTCACCAAGGAGCTCCAACCCCAGAGGCCCTGCAGCGGGAGTTGTGTGGACGCTCCCCCAACACCATCCCAGCCCCAGAAAATTCATGCCTCCTAAAAAGACAGAGGACCTCCTAAAAAGCAAAGGACTGCTAGCTACCAAGTATGCCTGGGGTTGGGCACCCACCCCACCTATCCTCCTGCAGCTCACACCCTAGCACAGAAGCCTGGCACAGTAATAGACTTTCAAGCGCACCGCGGAGGGCGTCGTAGGCGTCCTGGGTGCTTAGCTAATTAGCCAAGTGTGGACATACGTTTCAAGCTGGGTGATAATGCACGGGCTGTTTGTGGCAGACACTGAGCTCCCCATCCCAGAAGATCTGCAAGCGGAGGGAAAGGGACCTCTAGCCTTCCTATACAGAATTAAGTCCCTTCTGTCTTCTTCTGGCCTCTGGCCTTGGGGGTAGGGACAGGATATGCATTGTACTCAACGGGATAATCCTCAGTGTATACCTGACACAGAGTACGTGCTTGCCAATTTGCTGCTGCTGCTATGAACCATTATATGTTTGAGTTTAGTGCATCCATCCTCTTGCAGAGAGAAAGAGAGGCGAAGGGTTCTTCCCCTTCGCCAGCTGCACCCGTGCACAGCTGGCCGTGGGCAGGAAAGCCCGGCTGGCAGCTGTCCCCACAGACCGGAGCAAGGGTCTGTGATTTCCTGAGCAGCCACTTCAATCCTAATGTCCCTTTAATAGTCCTCGTCAAATTGCCATGGCTCTCCCCAGAGGTTTTCATACGATGGAAAATAAATAGCCATTATCTGACCTCCAGGGGAATGGAGATGTCTGCAGAATTCCCGGAAAGGCAGTTATAAAACTGAGTAGAGTCAATCTGCCCTTTTGGTATTTACAGCCTCAATGCAAAGGGAAGGTGTGGAGCCCTGGCAACTGCTAAAGAAATCACAAAATAAGTGTAGTAGGCGCTCATATTCTCTCTTCACCTGTTTTGATGTATATGAGTACATCTGGCTTCTGGTAGCCAAAGAAAGAGAGAGAAGAGGGGGAGAGAGAGAAGAAAACTACTACAAAAAGATGTGAAGACTGGTGTCTATTGCCCTGGGGTTGGGAGGAAAGGAGCTGGGAAGCAAAGGACTTTAAACTGTTCACTGACTTTCAAAGAACGTGTGATGATGAAAATGTCCATCCTTTTCTTATCATGTAATTTGAAAAAGAGAAACCATTTTTTTTACCCTAAAAACACATGGTGAGCCTGGGAAAAAGTATTTTTAAATAAAAGTTCCTTTTAGAGTCTCCAGAGACAGAGCCCTGGGCCAGGTCAGAGACCTGCTCTGGTCCTCTCTCAGCTGCCAAAGGTGCCTAGGACAGCGTCATTCTGTTTCCATCAGCTGTAAGACAGGGATGGGAACAATCACCCCATGGTGATCCCAGCCAGGATTGTTGTGAAGATCACCTGAGATGAGCGATATGAAAGCCCTGCCCAGCCAGTCTTCATGAGAAAGGAGCAATGCCACCCAGCGGCCACCAAGGGGGCCATGATCACAACGATGCAAAACTGAATTAAATGCCTGTCACAGCCAGACCACTTTCCCTCAGGCAAGCTTCATCTATTCTCAAATGACTGGGCTGTCCTCACCCTGCCTGGGAAGGGCCAGGAAGGGAAATGGGAAACAAACGGCGGACTTCCCTGGTGGTCTAGTGGTTAAGACCCTGTGCATCCATCGCAGGGAGCGTGGATTCAATCCCTGGTGGGGGAACTAAGATCCTACGTGTCACGTGGTGTGGGAAAAAAAAAAAAATGTGATTGTTTTTGTTGGCCTTCCCTGGCATTCCAGTGGTTTAGACTCCGTGCTACCACTGCAGCAGGGGGCACAGGTTCGATCCCAAGTCAGAGAACTAGGGTCTCAACTCCTGTTTGGCTTGGGCAAAAAAAGTAGGAGAGATGTTTTTCTTCATGCTGTCTTCCCCATCATTAGAAAAGCTTCAAGCCTGGAGGGGATGGAAGGGCCCACCATCACACCCCCTACTTCTCCCCAGGGTTTCAACTGCACGCTCCCATGAGGTGGATGGCCCCAAGAAAGCCTGGAGCCCCAGGATGAAGTTGGCTGGCTGCCCCTCAGCCCTGCCTTTGCTCACACTCCATTTTGATCCAGAGGCCTGTGTGGCTGTGGCCCCACCCCTCTCAACAGTCACGGGCTCTTCTGGGCCACATCCTCCCATAGCTGGTGACAGCCAGGACAAGCGAAGCCCACGTTCCTTCAAGAAACTCTCTTTTATGCAAAGGGGGACATGGAGGCCCTGAGCGGGAGCAGGTTGGGTGGCAGCAGAGATCAGAGGAGGACAGAGCACTGGCCTGGGTGTCAGATGATCTGGGCTTGCATCTCAGCCCCGTCCTGCACCAGCTCCCATCTGGGCCTCAATTTGTCGTCTCTGAAAGAGATGGCGCTCTCTGGTCTGCCTAACACAAAAGGTGGGTCTGGGGTCTGATGTAACGAGGGAGTTACACCAGAGTTGACTCTGCTGGCTTGAGAGGAGCCAAAGCACTCTGCCTCGGAGTTGTTCTTCCTTTCCTTTGTGGCATTGTTGTTGTTGTTCAGTCGCTCAGTCGTGCACAACTCTTTGCAACCCCATGGACTGAAGCACGCCAGGCCTCCCTGTCCTTCACCATCTCCCGGAGCTTGCTTCGTGGCGTTACCCACCTCTAAAGACACAGGCCTACTTTGCTCCCTAGGGCCCTGCAGCAGCGGTATCATGAGGGCAGGATAAGTACATATACTCCAGCAACTGATGGCCACTGCACTCCTGGAGGAAGGGTGTTTGTTGGGGCACTTTTAAAAGAACATTGTCTATAATTCTAACTACAATTTTGCATCCAACTCCAAAGTGTGTGTTTTTTTCCCCACACTAAGCAATTCTCCAACACCAGCTGGGTGTCCTACATTCCAACTGAATTCTAACACTATCTACTTGGAGATAGCATCAGATCCCACAAGTTAAAGGCCCAGTCCCCTAAGACTGCTCCCCACCCCCAAATCCAGAAACCAATCACACATTCAGGATGTTACCTGTGCTTCTGAACAATCGGAGGTTCCAGTGACCCCCTCCTAATTTGCTAGAGCAGCTCACAGAACCCAGAGAAACTAGATTACCAGTTAATCATAAGAGGATGTAACTCAGGAACGGCCAGATGGAAGAGATGCACAGGACAAAGCATTGAGAAGGGGCAGGCGGTTTCCACGCCCTCTCCAAGTGAGCCACCCTCCCCAGATCTCTTTTCACATGCTCATCAACCCAGATGTCCTCAGAACCTTGTTCTTCCGGGTTTTTATGGAGGCTTCCTCAAAGAGGTGTGATTGATCAAATCACTGGCCATTGACGACTAAATCTTCAGCCCATTTCCCTGCATGGGAGATGGGAGGTGGGGCCTGAAAATTCCAACCCTCCCATCGATCGATCGCTGGGTTGGCTCCACTGGCATCTTTAGGGGCTTTCCCTAAGTCACCTTATAACAAGACACCTCTATTGCTCCCTGCACAGGAAGTTCCGAGAGTTTTAGGACTTCTGTTCCACGAACAGGGACAAAGACCAAATATATATCTCAAATTATAAATCACAATATTACACTATCTTATAAGAAGGATACACCTAAATCCTTTCATTGCAGGTAATATAGGAACAATGTTCTGGACTTCTTCCTCCATCTGAGGTGCCAACTGCCACGATAGGGTATTCCCCAACACGCGTTAAAATAGAAAGCATCTGTCCTGCAGTAGCTTCCAAGGGGAAAACCTCATCAAAAGCCCAGCACACCTGAGTATCTTTTGGTTGAAAAATGCATGCAGACAATGGAGTGGCAGACCCAGGACAGAGGAAAATAAGAGGGGAAAATAGTGAGGTTGAGAGTGAGAAGGTGACACTTGAGAATCAGCTTCTTACTAGGGTTTTTGCACATACAGCCTTTGATGTACAGCCCTGTACACAAGGGCTGGGAGTCCCTTGGACAGAGGGCGACAGGAGTGGGATGGGCGCCGGCCACAAGGCAGATTAAGCAATATCTGAGGGAAGTTGCTGGTGGACTGAGGCTCAGACAGTAGTGCAGGGAAGATGAAAATGAGAGACAAGAACTGACATTAACTGAGCCCCTACTATGAGGAACAAGGTTGCACTAGAAAGGAAAAAAGGAAATACTTTAAATGATAGGCTGGGGAGAGGTCACTACAGCAGGTGACTGCTATACCCCTTGTCTTCATCATCCTTATTAGCAATCCCTAAGGGCACCCTCGGCCATGCTCTGGGTCTGGGATTGCCATCGTGGGTTCGGTCTACTCAGGGAGGTCAGACCCAATGAAATGACTAGTAAGCTAGTTGCATATACTGAAGAAAGAGTAGGACACCAAACAGAAAGTGTCAGGTACCAGGGGACGGACAGCAATGCCTTGCATTGGATGAAGTTCCCAGGGAGAAATGGTGGATATGAGTGGAGAGGGACAAATTGGCATGGACAAGGGACAGCAAAGGGAAGACAGGTGGCATGCTCAAGGCACTGTGACCAACAGTTTATTATTCTTTTTCGATCACTTTGTATTTTGGATCCCTTTCACATACATCACCCCAGGAAATGACTCTGTTGTCCTTCACAAACCCCGCTAAACCCTGGAACAGATGGCCTTCTGTTCCAGGGAGTTCAATGGAATTAAATGAATTCCTACTATGGGTAAATCATTGTTAAGTATTACAGGGTATATAGGAAGTGTAAAATATAGTCCCTGCCCTCAAGGACAAAAAGGATTTCCCTTCTGTCAAAAGGCCAGAGAAGGAGATTCCGGGACGACTCTGCAGCAGTGAAGTCTTATGTCTGACAAAAGGCAGCAGGCTCTGGGCGGCGCGGACAAGCCCAAGGAAAATTGGATTTACCATCCATCAAGGTGCTCCATTTGGGGGTGGTCCAAAAGGTTATCCTGGTGACTCTGCAGTTTCCTTCTCAGAATTGGTTACCAAGCTCGAGTCAGTCTGTCCTTCACATTCTTCCCACTATATTACTCCACAAACACAGAAGCCCATCTGCAGCCAAACACCAGTTCAGAATCAAATCACAAAGTCACTGAAGATGTACCTATAACTCATCCACCGCCGGGCCACTGAATAGCATCCCAATCAATGAGCAGTCTCGGACTCCACAATTAATCCTGGAGAGGAAGAGGCATCAGGACAAAAACAAAAGAACCAAAATAAGACAGTGCATCTGTGTAACTTCTAAATTAGTCAACCATGGGCAAAGGGAGGTCTGGAAATTTTTACTCAGCCCGAAGGTAATAAAGCAACCTTATCCTGGCTCTTTAAGCGCCAGTGAGGACTGAGTGAGAGAAAGCACAGGTGAGCACCATCTGAAATAAATGGAGATGCAATCTTACCTAGGGCATCCTCAGTCTGATGACGTGGCTACTGTCATGATGGAGCAGTCCATGGAGGAGTCTCAGGAACTTTCCAAGTTGGGTGGGCAGTGTTGCCAGTAACATGACAGAATTGGCAGAAGCCTGTCAGTCACTTCTCAAAAAGTGAGTGACAGGAATATTAAGCAATGAACTAGCTGGATGGGTCAGCCAGAGGGCCTATGAACCAAAGATTCTGAGTGGTCAGCACTAACAGAGGTGTATGTGACCTCCTGCTTCCTCAGATGACTGAAGGTCAAATACATGGTGAGAAGGAGCTCTCTGGAGCCTTGAGGTTCTATACTCTGAATTTTTAGTTGAAAAACCTCTTTTCAAGACAAAAACCTACCAGAGGACATTTGGAAGTATTTCCAAGAACAACTCCACATGCCCTGACTTTGTAACAGAGGGAGTTGCAAACCTCAATTCAAGACAGTGGAGGCAGAATCCTTGCCGCAAGTGAAGTCTAGAGGAAGGGACTTGTACGTCGTGGATCAAAACAGAGTTTTCACAATGACCGAGTCTCCCACCTACACCACCCCCTTAAAAAAAAAAAAAAAGCAAAGAAACAGCCAGTACACAATCTTAAGACTCTTCATTTAAAAGAAGTATCTCTGAGTCAAGCTGCTGTATAATCTAGCCAGAAAATCTACTGACACTTGACAGTTCTGACCGACAGCCTTCAATCTTGGATGTTAAATGAAATGTTTGTCTTGATGTTGTTTTTGAACCAAGGAGTCCATAAGTCCACTTTCATGTTTAATTCAGAAAATTCCATTTCATGAAACATCAGGCTCTGAAGTGAAGAAGTGGACACGATTTTCCTTGCATTAAAACTCCCAAGGCAAATGTAAGAGGCTGCCCAGATAACCGGTGGTGACGTGCCCCCAAGGAGGACGTCATACAAGGAATCTGGACATTGAGAAAGTGGATGATTCACCCTAGAACTTTTTAAAGAACTTTTCAGGCAACTGAATGATGTTTTAAACATACTGGGTTGCTAAACCTGTCAGGAGAAACATCTGGATCTGAGAAAATCTCACAAAGCTATCTGAATGAACACCAACTGTTCTCTATCCTAAATGTTAAGATTATTTTTAAAGGTTAATTTATAGATATTTGGACAACAGGGGAAAAACTGTCTGGTGGGCAGAGAGTTGGACAAGGGAAAACAGAGCAGAGGACAGACAGGCTGTGGATATTCTATGCATTAATACACCCTTAATAACATGTCTGACTCCATCCACAGAGTACAGGCCATCCTAGGGTTGATGGGCTGCCAAGCTGCTGCCAGTACTCCCCAGGTCACACAGTCTCAAGGTAACTCTAGAGACAGAGTTCTCTCCAAAAGCTTTCAGCATTTTCATGGTCTCTCTTTTACCCATCATTAAGCCAGTTAAAAGCATTTCAGAGCGTTCACGGGTTTCCCAAGATACTGCAATGAAATAGTAATATCCCTAGGTCAGCAATGGTTCTGAAGAAAGCATCTTTTATGATAGCACTGGACTGGACTGGGGAACTAAGAACTCTGTGCTGTATTTCCAACTCTTTCTCTGGCCTCCTGCTCACTGCTCTCTCCACTACCCACCACGTCTCTGAGTCCTCAGGAGGTGGTGCTGGGAGACAGGAAAAGCAGGCTAGCACCAGCCAGGCTGCTGTCTGTGAGCCACTGCAAACTGACTTCAAGTTAACTACAAGCTACTCCCCACTCACGTGGCAGACAATTATCAAGCGCTGCTCCTGGCCAGGCCCCATGCCCTGGATTACTTTCCAAGTTTCTCCCACCCTCAGAGATTAGGTTGGAAATCATTTTTCTCTGCTCTTTCTTAATTCCTGCAGTATGCAGGCCTACATGACTGAATGAGAGTTGGGAATATTAAAGACATTTGTAAATTATAATAAAGGAGTCACATACATTAAAAATGAGAGTCTGTTATTCAAAAAGCCACAAATTATCTCATTTAGAGAAGACACTTAACAAAATATACATCTTAAAACTTCGGCAGTCAAGAATGCATTTTATAATTGTTTCCATTTGAGAAACACAATTAAAATGGGTAAGAATTATAGACACAACTTCACTCAGAATACCATCACAAAGGCTTTCTGATATTCCTCTTTGTGGTTAGCTAACCACGCACAGGAGGAACCAAAGTCCAAACGTTCACATCCCGACGTGGCAGTGCTCTCAGGGGGCTTCTTCCCTCAGGAAGTGACAAGTGGTGGGAAGTGTTACCAAGATGCACACGATCCAGTTCCTTACCCAGTCTTCTAGCATCATCAACTGTCAAACCATTTGCTCCGCTTTGCAAGAGGAGCTCCTTTAGAAGGTCCCAATAATTTCTGCTTATATTGTTCCACCAGCTGATTGAAGCGAACTTCCATCTTATTTCCTTTAGCTTTTTTTCTAGGTACCTACAAATGAAAGGAAAGGAACCACAAGATTATCAGTTTCAAGCATTAAGCATTACCTTACCCTCAGGCCAGCCAAGGGAGAAAGAGAATTAGGTTCAGAGATCTTGTCCACCACATAAGGGACTTCCAGGGAGTGACAGAAAAACGATCCATCGGTGAGAAAACAGACCAGGAATGCCTAAGAGAAAGGCCTGGCTAAAACACCATTCCCACCTCCAACTCCCAAATGCTCACACAGATCTCCTCAAGGATGAGTCGGCCTCGAGTCCAGATGGTCTCACTTGCCCTTCCCTTCACCAAGGATTACAGGGCTTCAAAGAGACCTCTGTAAGATAGTCTGGTGGGTCAGAGGCTTCCCAGAGACACAGATTTCTTGAGTAGGATGAGAAGGCAAATGCACCTTGTACCCTTAAAATAAAGGGACTCAGTTCAGTTCAGTTCAGTCACTCAGTTGTGTCCAACTCTTTGCGACCCCATGAATTGCAGCACGCCAGGCCTCCCTGTCCATCACCAACTCCCGGAGTCCACCCAAACCCATGTCCATCGAGTCGGTGATGCCATCCAACAATCTCATCCTCTGTCGTCCCCTTCTCCTCCCGCCCCCAATCCTACACAGCATTAGGGTCTTTTCCAATGAGTCAACCCTTCGCATGAGGTGGCCAAAGTATTGGAGTTTCAGCTTCAACATCAGACCTTCCAATGAACACCCAGGACTGATCTCTTTTAGGATGGATTGACTGGATCTCCTTGCAGTCCAAGGGACTCTCAAGAGTCTTCTCCAACACCACAGCTCAAAAGCATCAATTCTTCAGTGCTCAGCTTTCTTCACTGTCCAACTCTCACATCCATACATGACCACTGGAAAAACCATAGCCTTGACTAGACGGACCTTTGTTGGCAAAGTAATGTCTCTGCTTTTAAATATGCTATCTAGGTTGGTCATAACCTTCCTTCCAAGGAGTAAGCGTCTTTTAATTTCATGGCTGCAGTCACCATCTGCAGTGATTTTGGAGCCCCAAAAAATAAAGTCTGACACTGTTTCCACTGTTTCCCCATCTATTTCCCATGAAGTGATGGGACCAGATGCCATGATCTTACTTTTCTGAACGTTGAGCTTTAAGCCAACTTTTTCACTCTCCTCCTTCACCTTCATCAAGAGGCTCTTTAGTTCTTCTTCACTTTCTGCCATAAGGGTGATGTCATCCGCATATCTGAGGTTATTGATATTTCTCCTGGCAATCTTGATTCCAGCTTGTGTTTCTTCCAGCCCAGCATTTCTCATGATGTACTCTGCATATAAGTTAAATAAGCAGGGTGACAATATACAGCCTTGACGGACTCCTCTTCCTATTTGGAACCAGTCTGTTGTTCCATGTCCAGTTCTAACTGTTGCTTCCTGACCTGCATACAGGTTTCTCAAGAGACAGGTCAGATGGTCTGGTATTCCCATCTCTTTCAGAATTTTCCACAGTTTATTGTGATCCACACAGTCAAAGGCTTTGGCATAGTCAATAAAGCAGAAATAGATGTTTTTCTGGAACTCTCTTGCTTTTTTGATGATCCAGCGGATATTGGCAATTTGATCTCTGGTTCCTCTGCCTTTTCTAAAACCAGCTTGAACATCTGGAAGTTCACGGTTCACGTATTGCTGAAGCCTGGCTTGGAGAATTTTGAGCATTACTTTACTAGCATGTGAGATGAGTGCAATTGTGCAGTAGTTTGAGCATTCTTTGGCATTGCCTTTCTTCGGGATTGGAATGAAAACTGAACTTTTCCAGTCCTGTGGCTACTGCTGAGTTTTCCAAATTTGCTGGCATATCGAGTGCAGCACTTTCACAGCATCACCTTTGAGGATTTGAAATAGCTCAACTGGAATTCCATCACCTCCACTAGCTTTGTTCGTAGTGATGCTTTCTAAGGCCCACTTGACTTCACATTCCAGGCAAGGGAAAAAGAAAACCTGACCTCAGATGATCAAGAACACATGAACACCACTTTCTACTAAAAAGAGCCAGGGTCCCTTGGAAGCTAATGCCAGGACTGACAAAGTAATAGATAAGCGGGGACATCCCACTGTGTTAGAAGCAAGGACACTACCGCAGGTAAGGTTATGTCAGGACTCAGGAGTCAACCTGAAGGGGCTTCTGCTGGTCTCAGATGGGACAGAATAATGACTGCATCTGGCTGAAACATATCAAGTACACAGAAACTCGGGAATTCACAATGCTACAAAAACCTTACTTTCTCAGAGAAGGCTGGTAGGGCAACAAGTCATTACTCTGGGAACTGATAGGAAAAAAAAAAACTCAAGCAATTACCTTGCTTTTCCTACACAAATGGTATTCCATGGTAACCAAACAGTTGATAAGGCAAGGCTCTTTGTTCTAGAATTTTACTTAAAAAACACATAAGGGTTGATAAAATTAAGAAATTACCATTCTGCAACTCGTATTGAAATACAGATCTAAATAAACAGCAATCATCAATGGGTGCTAAGACTTTACAAATGGAGGGATGAAGCAGACAATCTCTAAGGCTACTGATGAGTCAGAGCATCACTAAAAATGGAGCAACCAAGGGAGGAAGAATGGGGCGATAGGGCAGTTAGGGAGTCTGGACTGACACGCACACACTGCAATATTGTTTAAAATGGATAACCAACAAGGTCCTACTGCACTGCACAGGGAACTCTGCTCAATGCTATGTGGCAGCCTGGATCCATGTATACAATGGATACATGTATATGTATGGCCGAGTCCCTTTGCTGTCCACCTAAAACTATCACAACATTGTTAACTGGCTATAATCCAATGTAAAATAAAAAGTAAAAAAAAAATGAGGCAACCAGACACTATGCACCTTATGGTACAATACGACAGAAAGCACATAGCACCACCTATGAAATACTCTCACCAAGAAAACTGAACCTCAATCTAATCAAGGCTCTGGATCTAACGTCCAGTTTGTAAGTAACACGGGGTACTAGAGGAACAAGTTAAATGATAGCAACAAGGAAGAAAGCAGCTAAATTCAAAAGGTAATATATTCAAAAAGGCCAAGGACCTGGCTGATCCAGCAAATTAATAGCATGGAAAAAAGGGTATAGTAAGGAAGACTGGATATTATAGGGGAAAAAAGACTTAAGAGATTTAAAAACCAAGTACAAGGAATTCCCTGGTGGTCCAGTGGTTAGGACTCACCACTTTCACTGCTGCGGCACCACTTCAATCCCTGGTCGAGGAAGTAAGATCCCGGCTTTTTGTTTGGAACCCGATTCACACAAACCAACTTAAAAATATGTATTTTTGAGGTAACTGGGAATGTTTTAATATGGGCCACATATTAGCTAGTAAGGGTTTCTTATTAATTTCATTAGATGTGATGATGGCATAACATGTGTCTGTGTATATGTGTGTTTAAAGTGAAAGCAAGTGTTAGTCGCTCAGTCGTGTCCCAATCTTTGTGACCCCACGGACTGCAGCCCGCCAGGCTTCTGCTGTCCGTGGAATTCTCCAGGCAAGAATACTGGAGTGGGTAGCCATTCCCTTCTCCAGGGGGGATCTTCCCAACCCAGGGATCAAACCCGGGTCTCCCACCCTACAGGCAGACTCTTTACCATCTGAGCCACCATATGTGTGTTTAAGGCCTGATCAGCTGGAGATGAATCCTGAGATATTTTTCTGTGCACTATACCTCATTTCTACATGGGGCACATCTACAAGTGAGGTAGAGTTCACTGTAATATACTCACAGGATGGGGTGGGGGGTGGGTAGGTAAAACAAGATAACTGTTGAAGCAGAGCAACAAATACATGGGGTTCATTGTACTCTTCTCTCTACTTTTAGGACTGTGTACCTCCACATCTGCAGCCCTGTACATAACTGCAATCTAGAAGAAGCCTTTTCCTTTGCTTAACTAACCAAGGCTCAAGTGGCTGCTAACCCCAGCAGAGCTGTGCCATACCAAAGCCTCAGGGCCTACAGAACTTACCTGCTTGGAAGATAATTTCTGCTTCTCTTGCTTCTGGTGGTTTGTCTGGGGCTTTGGCTTCTTGGGAGGGAGAGGCTTCATTTTGCCTTTGTCCCGCAACCTGAAACAACATGGTCAAGTGTCACCCTGAGTTCTTCCTCTAATTGGTACTCCTGAGGTTTTCTCAGCCCCAAAGATAAAATGCCTTTTCTTACACTGGCTCTTTCTAAGCCTCTGAGGAATCAAGGAACACTGCAACAGAATGTCCTAGGGCTCAACATTTGTATACTTGTCTTTTGTTTTGGCTTAAAAACGTCAAGGGACTTTCAAAAACCATTGTTTACTTAACAAAAATTTTGTAAAGACTGATTTTTGTTGACAGCACTAATCTGTTGTTCCAGACAGAAACCTCAAGTAGGTGGGCCTCAGAGACAGCCATCAAGACAAGAGGAAGCGCTTCAGAGGAGGAGAAAAACGGCATGAGAGCCCACCCTGGAAGGCTCCTCTGAGGCACCTGAGGCCAGTCCTGTTCTGGCCTCCATTTGGTCCAAGAGTGACTCTGCCGGCATAGAGATACTGCATGCGAGACTGGTGCAACCAGCATCCCTTTCATCCACACAAAAGCCCCAAAGAGGAAAAATGGAGAAGACAAACCCTCTGAGAAGCCATCCCACACCTCACCTAATTTTGGGGCCTCGGTGTGAGGGGAGCGCCAGAACCTTTCTTCTCTTCTTCCCATCGGGCAGCTCCACGTGCTCCACTTCGGCCTTGGTCTGGAACCCTGCCCACGAGACAGAGTCTGCCGTCCCCTTCTGCTGCGTGGAGGCCTGGCTTTGTTCCTGCATCTGGTTCTGAGTTGCTTTCTGTTGCTGCTTTTTCCCAGGCTCTAGTGGAACCTGCTGGGGCTCACCAGTTCCAGGCTTGGATTTCACTTTTTGCTGCAGAAGACGAGAGAATGCCACTTGGTTACTAGGTGAGATTTATTCGCTGGAAAGACTCAGCAGAAGAGGACTGAGTTTGGTTAGAGAAGGGGAATTCTTCCCCCAAATAGTTAGCGACTTTAAGAAAGTGAACATAAATAGGTCACAGGCCCTAACATTGTAACAGAGGGTTACTGGGTAGGGGACACAAAACAACCATTTTCCTTTCCCCATGCAGAAATGAGGGGAAAGTATACGTATGCCCCAAACTCAAAAGCCAGCAGAAAACAAACAAGCAAGGGCCAGCAGCATGGGGCAAATGTGTAATGGGAATGAGAAGAAAGAAAAGAAATATCTGAAGTAATGAGAGTTGAAGATTTTCAAACTTAAGGACAGACACTAAACCACAGATTCAGGAAGCTCAGACAAACACTAAACAGGATTAAAAAAAAAAAAAATGTACATCTAGGTGTATCATATCAAACTGCAAGAAATCAAGGAGAAAAATCTTTCCTCAGAGGTGGGGAAAACTCGTTACCCACAGAGGAACAACGTTAAGATTACACTGGATTTCCCTTCAGAAACCATGTAAGCAAGAAGAAAACAGAAAAAAGTGTTTAAAGTATGTGTGTGTGACAGGGGAATCACCAACCTAGAGTTCAGTATCCATGTAATTATCCTTCAAAAGTACGGAAAAACAAAACTTTCCCAGACAAACAAAAATTAAAGAAATCTGGGGATTCCCTGGGGTCCAGTAGTTAGAACTTGGTGCTCTCACTGCCAGGGCTCTAGGTTGCTGATCCCTGGTCAGGGAACTAGGATCCTGCAAGCCACTCGGTGAGGCACCTACCCACCTCCAAAAAAAACTTTAGGAAATTTATCGCTGGTAGACCTGCATTGCAAGATATACTAAATGAATTTATTAAGAGAGATAAAATGACAGGTTAGAAACTCAAATCCACATTTAAAAAAAAAAGAAGAACCTTAGAGAAAAAAATTAATGAAATGAAGATAAGGAAAACACATGAGAAGGAGGGAATAAAGTATGTTACATATTTATTTTGCACAAGTAGGGGAAGACAAAGAAGATTCATTAGAAATCAATGCAGCAATAATAATGTTATTCTGTCCTTTTCACCTCAGAAATCTAAATAGGCATAGTGGGAAAACAAAGATCTATTATTAATTTATGCCTCTTATGTGCCAGTCTCTAAGTGGTAAGGGTACAGATGGAAGAATGAAGTGTCTACCTTTTAGGACTCACAGCCCAGTGGAGAAAAGAGATATAAACCAAGTAAAAAACTAAAAAAGAGTCTAAGGAAGTTCATGAAAGCACAAGTAATAAAGTCTGATCTCTTTTGAGAGAGGTGGGGAAATGCTACTTGGGGAATATGAGTATGGAAATTGAGTAGAAGTATCCCTGAGTCAGGGGAAAGGGGCACTTTTACACAGAAAGATGGTTATGTACATAAGTGTAGATAACAAATAAGGCCACCTGAATTTTATTTTTTAAGCCAGAAGTTACAGAATCACCTCTGATTGAGGCAGTAAATAATTCTATAACTACAATAACAAAGCTGCCTTGAATAATAAACAGAACCCAGGTTTTTCCAACCTAGAGTCATGGGATGAATCACTGAAACTCCTCTTCTATGGGTCATGCTCATGATATACAACATAAAGACACAGAACACAGCAAATGTTTGGTATATGTGCAAGTTAAGGTATAATATCGATGAGATCTGTAAGAGTTATGGTATCAAGAATAACCTGGCCTTCTACGTCTTGTGGCATGATGGACACGAGAATGAGTACTGACTGTGTACTCACCGTGTAGCTTGTGAGACAACTTACACATGTTAAACGCAGATGATATTAAACCTATTTTTATAAACTAGAAGCTGAAGCTGAGAGGGGTAGTAACTTGCCAAAGAACTCGGAAAGGGGCAGAGCCTGAGTTTGAACATGAGTCTTCCTGTTCCCAGAGTTCCTCTACACTACACTAGATTAGAAACAGTACTAAAACTACCAGGCATCACACTTCTGGAGCATACAAGATGAAAAAAGAATTATGGAAGAGATAGCTGAAATCTACACATAATGTACAACTTAACCTTGGCTATTAATTTTGACATGTACCATCACCAAACACTGCAGTACAAGCACTGCTGACTGGTAACAGCATCGGGCTGATTCTCCTCTCCCTTTCCTTCTGTGGAGCTATCACCAGCCAGGCCAGCAGAGGACAGACAGCCTGCAGAGTTCTAGGAAACTAAGAGGAAAGGGTAACCAAAAACCTAGCGAGGCACAGATCTAATTTAAGGGAACAGAACCACAACAGAACAAAACAGGAGTTTAAATATGGTCTGAAAAAAAACTGAACTGTATGCTTAAAAATAGTAGAGTTTATGTGATGCATATATATTATCACAATTAAAAAAACAAAAGAGAAAAAAAAAATTTCAATTCTGTACCTGGCTGCGCTGGATCCTTAGTTCCTTGACTTTAAGTTTCCTTCGATCTTCCAAAGAGAACTCCACTATTGGTCTCTGCAGCAGAAGTAGACAGACTGTCATTCATTTGATTTCTTAATCTCTGCATGCAGTGAGCTGAGATGCTCGCCACCCCCGCCCCCACTACCCTCTTGCTCGCAAGTCAGAGGGTGCTGCTCACTTCCCTCTACTTAAAGGCAAGGGGCCGGTTCTGCAAGCAGACTACCCAATTTAGAGTTCCCTCCAATCATCTCGTCACCTGAATCACTGCTCACTTCTCCAAGGCCTTGCCACTCTTACCCATCACACAAGTGTCAGAGAGCTTCCCATAAATGGCCCCCAGAGGACAGGTTCCCCCCACAGGACGAGGCTCACCTTCTGAGGTCCAAAGATCTCCGGATTGTTGTTGATGTGGCGTAGGGCCGCCAGGGCATGCTCGTGCTCCTGGAACTCTGCAAAGGCGTAGCCCAGGGATTGACCCTTAATTTTCCCATAAGCTCCTTTCAGGTCTCGCATCACCCGACACTACCAGTAGAGTGAGGAAAAGAATCAGTAGTTAGAGGATAAAGATCCTTAACAGCTTCAACACGAAATCAGGTTACTGAAACAGTCTTCATCTCTATCACCATCAGGAGTTTTACTGGAATAACACTTATAAATGAATGTTTTATTAGAATATACCTACTGAGAGCACAGAACACATTAAATAGGTATTTTCTTGCTTTCTAAGGGTTTACAGACATCCACACAGACCTCCAAATAAGCATGTAGATAAACTTCTCAAGGAAGAATTTTAATGGCTAACTGCTGACATGACAGCACACACAAGCTGGGAGGTACGTGGTACTTGGGGTTGTATAAATCAGCACCAGGCCTGAAGTGCTGTCTGCAGGTCTCCTCACTGAAGAAACAGCTCAGAAGAGATATTACTGAAGAAGGAAAGGATGAAGGCCTGATGGCTTCAGGTAAGAAAGTTCAGGCATGAGGAAGATCCTAACCAACAAATAGCCTCAGAAATACAGGAAGGAGCTTCAGCTGTATTTGCTCAGAGCTCAGATCTTCTCTTGCATGATTTTTTCCTAAAACTTTAAGGTGTACCAGGCATCTTGGGGTACCGAGGAATGGTAGGGTATTTTGGGAAAACTGATCATTTACATGGTTTAACTCCCAGGAAGCTGCGGTTGTCAGGTAATGGAGAAGTCTAGGTATCGGGGACATGTGGATGCCGCACTTGGTATATGTCCAGTATCTACTCTGTGCCTAGAATGGTGCCATGTACTGCAGGGAAATCAAGAAAAGCATATAGGCAGCCAGACACGCTGCACAGCCCTCCAGTCTCCTCAGCTGCCTCCCCTAGGCCTGGCTCAGGGTCTCGCCTTGATGCAGCATGGCACAGCACCCTCGACTTCGTGCTCAGAGCCAAGGTGGATGGTGAGACCATTCCAAAAGGCCTCTAGTCCATTTTCTGGGAGCAGGTGATGATGGGGTCAGTACACACCTGGCAGGACCATGGCTGTTTAGCAACCTACATAAAAATGGCAGCTTTTGCCAATTTGAGAATTTACCCGCCTGGATCCAGATTTATTCTGGACCTTCAGAGTTATGTCTGTGATGCCCAAGGCAAAGAAGCTGACAGTCTTTTGAACAAAGTAGAATAAAAGAACTGAGTCAGGACAGTACTGAGCAGGTGAAGTGATTACCACCCATAGCTAGAGGAAGGGCCATCAAGAGATACTGGCCCACTGCAGATGGCAGACTGGTTGAACACAGCATCGATGAAGTGGTATGTGATGAAGACTCACCTTAGCAAAACATTAAAATTGTACACTCAAAACAATGTAGAAACATTCTCATCCTCAGTGGGGATGTAACTAAATATTCCATCCCTTGGCACTACTGGTGGGTTGTTTTTATTTTTGAGAGGAACATTTACATTGTATTAACCTGTGGCTCCTCTGGCATGCTTTATCACAGAGCCATAGAAACTGTGTCTTGATGCTCTTTTTTTCCTTAGTTTTCTTAGTGAGTAAGAAATTTGGATTGCATTTCAAAAGAAAATAAAACTGATTTTTTTGCTTTTTAAAAAATTTTTATTGAAGTATAGTTGATTTACAATGTTGTTAGCTTTCAATGTATAGTAAAATGATTCAGGTATTCATTTAAAAAAAAAGGAAAGCATAAAACGAGGCTCTTATCTTCAAAAAGCTTATTATCTTAGCTGAAACACTATACTTACACGTACAAAAGATTTAAAGAGAAAATTCAATATAATGCAAATACTGTAAAACACACATACATGTCTCTAAGCGATGACAGGTGTTAGATATGCAGACTCATTACTAAGTACTGCGGCTGCTGATGAGAAATAACACAACTGACTCCTATGACAGTAACTCTTTGAATGGTTTTACCAAGAGTGGCGTCAGCTATGTTCACATTCTCTCCTGTAATTCCCTGAATTGCAATATCATACGTTTTGAAGAGGATTTCCAGGAGTAGGAAAATAGTTTACGGTGATGGATCAGAGCAAAGCAGATTCATAATACTGGCTATGCTACTTACTCAACAAACACTGATCAAGAGATGACTATGTGCCAGGGACCATGCCAACAACTGGGAACAATGAGATGACACCTGCTCTCAAAGAGCTCAGTGTGGTTGGGAGAAATGACTGATGGACAATTACAGGACAGTGTAGTAATAAATGCCACAACAGACATGCAGGGGTGCTGGGGAGGCAGGACAGAGGTTTCTGTAGTCACACAGAGCCTGATGAAGTCTTGGTGTGAATTAAGAGTTTGTCTAGCACAACTGTTGAAGATCCGAGTGATTCCCTGTGCTCACCCCAGGGCACAGAGAACTTACTATAGCGCAAGAGCCTAAATGGTAGTGAAATGCTCCTCTAAAGAGCAGAGGACACAGATTATTTTCTCTGCAAGAAAACTAACATTACAGCACCTGGTATAATGCTGAGAATGCAGCAGGTATCCAATAAATGCTTGCTAAATTAAGTCATAAGCACAGATACTTCTATACATTCTGCTGCAACTTGGTCAGATGTGAAAAACAGTTCTTAGAAGAGGGAAAAAAAAGTTTTTAAACCCCCCCAAGATGAAAATCACCAAACTCAGTCTTGTCTGCTGACAATGAGCCCAAAAGAAAATCTGTCAATCTACTAGCACCAAGGGTGTGCATGCTCAGTTGCATCCGTCGTGTCTGACTCTTTGCAACCCCATGGACTGTAGCCCACCAAGCTCCCCTGCCCATGGGATTTCCCAGACAAGAATATTAGAGTGGGTTGCCATTTCCTCCTCCAGGGATTTCCTTCCCGATCCAGGGACTGAACCTGTGTCTCCTATGTCTCCTGCAATGCAGGTGGATTCTTTACTGCTGAGCCACCAGGGAAACCCACTAGCACCACAGCCTGAACTAAACATGCGCTCTGACCCAGGATGAGCGCCGAAGTCCCGAGCGGGCAGGGCCAACTCTCACCTCCTTGATGCGTACCGCCTTCTCCCCTCTGGTGGCATTCAGCAGCAGCTTTCTGAGCTGTTTGTCATCCACGGCCTTTGGGAGATTGTGCAGGCACAGCCTGGTCCGGGAGACAAAGATATTTTGGTCCTTGAGTTTCTGATGCTTCAGCAGCTCGAACTGAAAGAAAAACAAATTGTTAACAGTACAATCCACCCTTTAAAGATACAGGCACATAATTCTCCAACAGGAAAGAACCATGACCCCAATCCAGTAACCACACATCTAGGAAAAATAAGGGAAATCACCCAGGCTGCAGCCTTTTGATGATGCCCAGCACACAGGGAAAGAAAGGCTCAAGGAGGCAAGAGGGTGGGTGGGTGATAAGATCATGGGCTCTGGAGTCCGGCTGAAATTGAGAAGTTACGTAACACTTTTTAAGCCTCAATAATTTCACCTACAGGGTAGAACTGCAGATCAAAATATAATACCGATTTTTCAGTACTGATGTGAGGCTGAAATAAGGTAATATGCATAAAATCCCAAGCTCAAATCTGGCCCAGAGCAAATAAAGCTGTAGCTAACATCTATGCCAAGTCCTTACCTATCCACCAACTCAAACTAATTATTTAGTCCTTCCAAAAGGAAATGGATTTACTTAAAGAATACGCGACCGAATACTGTCTTGTCTCAACTCTGCCACCTTGAGGCAAAGAAACGTCAATAGAAACAGTTTCCAGAGCCTCACCTATGTTGCACAAAGCACTGGCCCTAGGACAACCTATCTCTAAAGTGAAAGGGTGATCTTCTTCTCCTGACTTGTTTCTTAAAAGCAGCTCAGTAGAAAAAAGTTTTAAGTTAAACTTTTATCAAGTTTCATTTTTGCCACTTCTTATTTGGTAAAGGTACTATTACAGCAACTCACAAAATAAACAAATACCCTGGAAACGAATATTAAAAGGGCTATTTAAGGGTTATCATGCCTAAATTCATCAGTGTGATTTTTCTCCCAGGAAAAGCTGTGCCTGCTGTTCAATTATAATGCATATAATCTAGTGAGCCTTTTGCGAGGAAAATTCACTTTAAGGAGAATTAAATGTGCCACTATTGCATTGTGATCAGAAAAGGGCATCCAATGCCCCCCACATACCATGATCTCCAGATGCTCACTACCAAAAACTGTTGAGGACACTAGCCTAGAACCTGCACACAGAAAAGACATGCGGCCTCTGGCTGTCACTATATTCTCATCTCTGTCCATCATCTTTTGCACTTCCAGGTTTCAGATCTAAATCTATTAATGATCATGCATCTTTACCATTCTAGGCTGGCTTAGCTTTGTGAAAGTAAGCTACATGGGCAAAAGTAAAAATTATTGGAACAAAGATTGCCAAGCAGCAAAGGAACTCAACAGTATCAATTATCACTAGAAATCCCATAATATGGTGTTTTCCTAAAATGATTTCATGATCTGGAGATACCACCCTCCCTCCACCAAAATACATCTTATCTCTCCCTTCCAAGACCCACATCCACACTTCCTTCCCTATTTACTCTAGCCCACACTGACCTTCCTTTCTCATGTTATTTTGCATTTATACTGACACTTAATTATATATACCCCAAGCCTTTAAGTGTCTACTTCATGATCTAGAAACATACTATCTGGCAAACACATACTGTTGAGCATTATGAAAATAAAGAATAAGACCCAGTACATAATGTTGACATGATATTATGTATAACATCGAGATAGTGGCTGTTCCACCTGTACACCTGTTTTCTAACAATAATGTAAGTAGCACCTGTGACTGATACTTGCTTGGCTCTTTGATGAGCACCTTTAGCGTTATTATTTATCGATTTATACTAAGTCTTGCAGAACCTGAAGCTGGTGCCTAATCTACTCACTCGTTCTCTCTTGGCCATATCAGCAGCGCTCACACCCTCTGCAGCCTTCGTCCCAGCACGAATCACTGCAGAAAGAGGGAAAAAGGCCAAGACATCGGCAAGGGAATTTTCACTGAGCAATAAGAGGAATGTGATGTGAATGATGCAAGCTCTCTGTAGAGGGCCCAGAGGACTATGCTGGCCAGGACACAGTGGTATCTGGGTAGGTCCAGAAATAGGCTACAGGGCTAAGTTCTTGTCTATGAGTTGCTCTCAAGGACTAAAACTCTGACCATTTTGTGATTTTGTTCCTCTTCTTCCTTCCCTTCAAAAAATTTCATGTCCATGCCCAAAGTCAGATGGAAAAGCCTAAAGGAAGTTCTGGAAATAAGTACATTATGGGCATTTGGAATGCCAATATGCTCTACCTATGTATGACCTGTCCTTGGAAATCTCCCTGCTCATGTATTTGGGAGCCATCACTAAGTGGTGAGATAAGCCAACCAAGAGAACAGCCACACTGTAACACAGGGCCTGGTCTCAAAGGTTAACAGCCTTCCATTTGCTAGTCCGGGCGGTAAGGCTGTGCAGCAGGTAGCAATACCGTGTGACCTAAAGGAAGGAATTCTCTCTTTTGTCTTAATTAAAACTAATTTCTGATTATCTTTCTGACACTAAGGGAAAGGTACTCAGCGCATATCTAAAATCCGTGAGTTATCCAAAAGAGTAACTTTAGTCATAATTTTCAACTCCTTCAGAAAATCTATCATAAATTATGACAAGGGACAAAGGTAATTTGGGTTTTTTCTCCCTCTTTGCCCTGATAATCTTCTGATGAAAAGGTCTAAGGCAATCAATCAGTCATAAAGGAGAACGGGGACTGGCTAATCCATGAACTGGGTGAAGGCTTCCTAACAGAAAGCTACGCCTGCTAAAGTGGAATAATAATAATATACCACCATTAAAGAGGATGCAGGATTTTTTGAAACATGCTCCAAACATACTACTGCCAGGTTGCTGTCATGGCAAGTAGCCAGCTACCCCAAATCCTGGTTCCCCTCTCCCTGCCACTACTCACAGCCTTCTCGGGCCAGATAGAGGTTACGGGTCCCAGCCGGCTTCTTCACCTTCTTTGTCCGGAGTTTTGCAGCCTCATCACGTGTAACTGCCAAGTCAACCTTAAGCTGCCGGCCATCCAGTTTAAGCCCACCACCCTGAAACAGAGTGCGACCTCTCTCTTAAAATTCACGAAGAGTAGAAACGAAGCACCTGACAAGGAGCACCAAGGAAAGGGAAAACAGCAAACCCCCATGGTTGTGTGGACCCCCGCTGCCAGGATGTTTTAGGCCAGCCGGATGCGAGTGGATCACTGAGCCGAACAGTATTTAGCACAGCTGTGCAAAGGCCACATGTTCATTTGTTTTCAGGGAGTTGATCAGTCCCAAAGTAGGACCAAATTAAGAAAAACAATCTGTAAACAGGCAAATTTTTAGTATGCTAAAGAAAGCTAATGAAATGGTAGTGATAACTCTACTCATGAGAATTTAAGAGACAACGGCAATACAAGATAACTTAGCTCAAAACAATTTATACTTGGTTATAGAATACACCGGAGAAGGCAATGGCACCCCACTCTAGTACTCTTGCCTGGAAAATCCCATGGATGGAGGAGCCTGGTAGGCTGCAGTACATGGGGTCACTAAGAGTCGGACATGACTGAGCGACTTCACTTTCACTTTTCACTTTCATGCATTGGAGAAGGAAATGGCAACCCACTCCAGTGTTCTTGCCTGGAGAATCCCAGGGACGGCGGAGCCTGCTGGGCTGCCATCTATGGGGTCACACAGAGTCGGACACGACTGAGGTGACTTAGCAGCTTAGCAGCATAGAATACACAGAAAAAATCACCTACATACTTTCTCTCTCAAACATTTACTCCATTTCATAGATGGCCTTAATCCCTTCTTGTCCCAATCTTTCATGCCATCAGCCTAGGATAGAGACTGATATAGAGAAAATGACCCATAATATATTATACCTGCTTCCTCACCTATAAAGGATAATGATATTATTACTTACCTTACCAACAACTATAGGGCTGATGTGAGGATTAAACAAGCTCATGCATGTAAAGCTCAGTGCCTAACACACACTGTGCTGTACTTAGTAATTCAGTCGTGTCTGACTCTTTGTGACCCCATGGACAGTAGCCCACCAGGATCCTCGGTCCATGGGATTCTCCAGGCAAGAATACTGGAATGGGTTGCCATGCCCTCACCCAGGGGCTCTTTCCCACCCAGGGATCGAACCCCCAGGTCTCCCACATTGTAGGCAGATTCTTTACCATCTGAGACACCAGGGAAGTCCTAACACACGTTACGTGTTTAATAAGTCTTAGCTTTATTATTTTTATATCATTGACAATAATAATAATAATAAAGTTTTGTGGACATATCAGCTGTTGCCCCTGGGAGCTACTATCACCTAATTTACAGAGTAAAGGAAATGTCTTCCTTACCTCGGCCTCTGGAGAAGCAGCTTCAAGGCATTTCTGGGCTGCTTCTTGAGTCATGAACTGGGCAAAAGCACAGCCTGAACAGAGAGACAAAACTAAGTGAGATCCCAAACTCACATGGGCCACCTGGAAGCCAAAGACAACACTATGCATGGAGGCAGCCTGATATGAAGTGGGAGGGGTAGTAGCATCCTTTTGTTAAGTATAATGAAACTTAACTAAAAAGCACTGTGTCCAGCACCAGGGGTTCAAGACAGGCAAGACAGAACACCTGCTCATAATGAAATTTTATTTTTACTTCCTTCATCTTTTCTAATGCTTCTTAGAAACTTTAGTCACACTATCTCATGCAATGAGAAATATCCACAAGAAATACTAGAGAAATTTCAGCCTAATGTTCCATATCACTTTCTACGTGCTTGTTAGAGGACTAAAAAAAAAAATGAAGCAGCAACCACTTAAGCCTGAAACTACAGATCTCACTGTCATCAGAGTCACTTAGGAGGCATCAGATGAGGGCAGGTCCAGTTCCTGGAGTAAAAGTCCCTGGCCTCTATCCCATGAATATAGTGGTGAACTGGAAAGTCATGAGGTTAACTTTCGACTCCTGCCGTAGAATTTCCACAGGCATACCTTTCACTGGTTAGAGGCAGGCCCTATCAACTATCCTAATCTTTTGCTTTTGATAAAAAGCAGCTTTTATAAGGAAAAAAAAATCACTTTACAGTAAACTCAAAAAAAAAATTAAGTTCCATAATATTTTGTTAGCATTCCTATAAACCTTAATTTTTCCCTCACAGAGGAAGGCAGTGCCATATTTCCTAGAGCTACTGGGGCACTGACCTTTTGCCCCTCTAAGAATGAATGGCAGCCAACTGACTGCAAGGATGTATGTGGCAGGGCAACCCAAAGGCCACATCTAGTAAGGTCTTCCCTGCCTCCTGCAGGCAGAGCTAAGTACCCCCACATTCCTCCCCTGGCCCCACACTGCACCCCAGCCATCCTCCACTTCCATTTCTATTATGGATGCAGGTAGCATCTCCCCCAAAAGACTTGAATGTCTCAGGAAGAAAGCTCACGTTTCCTGGCTGTTTCTACATCCAAAGCACCTACCATAACATCCACCATTAGTAGATACTCAATAGGAAGCAACGAGTGATACAGAAAGAAGTCCAATATGAAGAAAATGAGGTGAGTTCTTCTCTCTGAATGGGTAAGAATGTTATCATGGGAATTTCCAGGGTAACTACTGGGTCAGTCTTAACACTTCCTTAAAAGTCTTCAGATAATACTTAGCCCTTCCAGGCAGCAAAATAGCAGCTGACAGGGATGAGGGGTAGGAGAAGGCCAAGGCTGTGTGAGTAGGCAGAAAAAGTGCCAGGAAAATCTAATATGAGCTAGGGAAAGACAATGCATTATGGAAAAAAAAAACAAAACAAAACTATGCTTATTAAAACCATTAACTCTTAACTAACATTAACAGACCAAGAAAAAGATTGAGCAATTCAACCACAGACTCCATTCTAACAATGTCAACCCAATACATTACGGCACTCAGAAAGAGACAAACGAGATGATCAGAGTCAAGCAGTATCAGACAGTACTTGCAACATTCTATGCAATTCTAGTTGCCCATTTTCAGAAAAATAAAAATGGAGAAGGTCCAAGAAGTATAATTGAGTATCAGAGCTAAAGGCCCCTTAAGTGATTACTCTAGTTGAACCCACTCATTTATTACAGATAAGGAACGGAAGCCTACAGTGGTTAAATGGGTGCCAAAAAATCTCCCTGCTAGTGATTTAGCTGGGATTAGACACCTAACCTCCAGAAAGCAGTTTAGTCTTTTTTCCATTATATTACCTCATTTTACATCTTCTATAGCTAAGTAAAAACTAAAAATGATCAGGTTTCATCAAATTGGAAAATAAGATGTAGAATGGAGGTAATTAATCCATAGATAGGCTTCAGAGAGCTCCAAAACACTCAGAAATGGCATTTTTCTGAGGATAGGGTTCACAGTTCTCGCTAGATCTCAAAGGGATCAAGAACCAGAATGAATTAAAAAGTCACTGCTTTAGCAGAACAACTGCACTCGATAAAACCAAAAATTATGAATGGGTTGAAAAGATGCTTATCTAACAACAGTATATTAGAATGAGGAATGGTCAACCTTTAAGCTCAAAAGAAATAGCTTAGGGAAAAAAAAAATAACAGCACCACCACTAAGGCAGCACTGCTGCTTTTCCTTTTGACTGTTGGCACTGCAACAAAGTTTCCGTCAGCTTCCCTCACTAACAAAAGCAACTGAAAAATATCTCAGTAATTTCAAGCACTGTGGAATGATTAATACCCATGAGATGCTATCACATTTGAAATTCAAAGAACAACAAACGGCATTCATTACCCTAGAGTAAATAAGCAAGAGCTTAAAAAGCTTAGACAAAATTATGGCTGGCAGCACCATGACAGATGCTGAGTTTTGACATCACTGGAAGACACCCTCAGAATGTCCTTGGTGCTTCTATGGATCACAGAAACCTGGATGATGGTGGACCCCTCAGAATGGCACACATTATACTCTCATGTAACCTAGTCAGGGCCCATGACAGTGGTCTCAATCCTTTTGGGCCAGACCAGATGACAGCAAATACCTTTAGAATGTTCTGTGTCTGGATGCAAGACGATGCGGACATATTTAAGATCTCCAAATTGCTGCAGGAGCTCTCCAAGGTCTTCTTCCTCTGAGTCGAAGGACAGGTTTCTATGGAGGACAATCAGGTCACAGGAGAGGTCAATTACAAAAGTGAGACCCTGTGTTCCAGTACAAGGTGAGTGAGTCAGACATCACCTGGAGTGGTTCCTTAGAACCACCCTCCCCAAGGATAGCACCAAGGGGTGACCTCCACTAGCCAGGCCACCAATGTATGACTCTGCCCATTGGCCATAACCGACTGACCATAACTTTCCTCCGTTAATCTGATTCTCTCTCCCAGGAATATAAAACTTGAACACACGTATATAAAGACCAAAAGTTGCAGATACAGATTCACCTCAAAACAGCAGTGTGGGGAGCTGAAAATGTTCTGTAACATATATAGATATCTCCACATATAAAGGCATATGTATATCTGTGGCTATATATATGAAAAATGTCACTGGGTTACACACCCACTTTACAGAATACATGTTACACCTTAACAAGGGATAAAACAAGAATGGGTGTCTTCAGAGAGAGGATCACACAGTCTTCCACAGCAAAGGTCCCTTCTTGAGGTTTGCTCTTTGACAACTTTGATTCTGTGAGCTACCCTAACATTCAACCAACAAACCAGGTTTTTCACTTAAATTGGCCAAAATTAGTTTCCCTTAGAACCAAAAGACTGACGCAAATGAAAAGTCAAACATATCTCAATGTCTCCTTGTACTCCTATGAAATCTAGGTTTCAGTTAAAATTTTACAAAAGTCAGAAAATCCCTTCAAAATAGTAACTCAAAACCAAACATGGTAAAGTTTATTAGCTAAGTACCAAAAAAAAAAAGAAAGAGAGAGAGAGAAAACTACTATTTCCCTTGATGGGTTTAAAAAATGTTGGAAGGAGATTTTGTTCTACTGAATTTCAACACAGTGTAAAGATTCTTAACCCAGTTATGTACAGCCTTCCAGGGGCAAGAAAAAGAGTCCCAAATAAATATCTACAATTTCACTTCTCTTTTGCTCAATTAACAGCCCCATAAACAGTTTTATCTTATTGAGCAACCAAGATAAAGATTTTCTGCAATAAGACACATTCTAGCTACATTAGTACTTCTAATTTGCCTCATCGTGTTCATAGCCTTCTCTCTTGCATCCCTTTACTTTCCTAAGTTCTCTTTAAATTAAAAAGATGTGTAAGGAAAGGAATCCTTGGTACCGAGGTCACAGGCTTCTAAGTGTGACATTCCTCACTCCTATTACACAGAATCCTCTACAAGCATGAAATTATTTATATGGAAATTCCAAATAACACAGTAAAAAAAAAAAAAGGAGAGATGTGCTATAAAGGAAGAAAATGGGCTACAACACAGCATGTATAAGCTGAAATCATCCTTGTTAAGTATTTATGATGTGAACACATGCGTGGGTATTCCTTGAGTAGTGATGAAAGTTAATTTTGTGTGTATGTCTTTTTGCCTATTCATTTCCTAAATTTCCCACAATAAACATAAATTACTTGCATAATGAAAACCATCTTTAAAAGACTGTACAAGAGAATAAAACAGAAATCTCTAAAATAAGACCCAAATAGCCTTAGCAAAATGGTACTTAAGAAAGGACGCAAAGGCCATTGAGGTGTGCTAAGGACATCCCGACTTCCTGAAAATGCCAACCTACGGCAGTCAGTACTACTGAAACAGCAAAGGCAACAGTATCCCCCCCTCTCGGTTTTCCAGGAAACAGACGGGATGCTTCACTTTATGGACAAGACTTTAAATCAGTCAGGCGTAAGGGGAGAATTCACCTGGGACAAGAGGTACAATCCCCCCTCAGCTCTCACCCTGAAACTTAGGCCAGAGGCAAGATGCTTCTATTAACAATAGTTGAAGAATTCATTTCTTCCAATGACGCCACCCCAATTACAAAGAATGAAATCTAAATGAGGACAAGATACAAAGACCCCTGCTGTTTATCTCCTGTGTATAGTTGATTCTCCTACACGTTTCTCATTGCGTGCTACGTTCCTAGGCAGAAGTGCAGATGGTCTTACATGCATCTAACTGTTTGGCCTAGCTAACAGAATTAGTGAAATTAGTGTTTGGCCTAGCTAACAGAATTAGTGCAGAAGTGCAGAAGTGCAGATGGTCTTACATGCATCTAACTGTTTGGCCTAGCTAACAGAAGTGCAGAAGTGCAGATGGTCTTACATGCATCTAACTGTGGCAGAAGTGGCAGAAGTGCAGATGGTCTTACATGCATCTAACTGTGGCAGAAGTGGCAGAAGTGCAGATGGTCTTACATGCATCTAACTGTTTGGCCTAGCTAACAGAATTAGTGAAATTAGTGTTTGGCCTAGCTAACAGAATTAGTGAAAAAAAAGAAGAAGAAGAAAGGAAGGGAGGAAGGAAGGGAGGGAGGGAGGGAGGGAGGGAGGAAGAAGAGAAGAAAAACTTATGAAGGCAACAGAAACAGCAGTTCTCCAGATAGAAAAGTCATACCTGATAAAGACAGTCTTCCCTTCATTCACATCAGAGGGTAATTTCCTCTTCTTCCTCTTCTTTGAGAGTTCTATATCCAAAGTAAAAAGAAAAGCAACAAACTGAATTTAAGACTAGTGCAAGCCTTACAACAAAGGGCTAAGTTGTTAAATATATAAAGATCTTACATAAATTAAGAAGAAATCCAATTAAAAATGAACAAAGGATATGCAACTATATATATGAAAATGCTCAAACTCACTCATAATTACAGAAAGACACAGCTCCAGAAATGAGATACTATTTTTCACTGAAGATTGGCAAAAATCAAAAAAGATAGACGAAATCTATGTACATTCATGTTTTAGCTTACAGAAGTATTATATTAACTACCCTCAGATACACAAGAAACACTGGTTGGCTGGTAGTTTAGTCGCTACGTTGTGTCCAACTCTTGCGACTCCATGGATTGTAGCCCATCAGGTTGTCCTGGGGAAGGGCCTTAAGTGGCTGTGGATTTGGGTTTAAGAGATTCATCGATTTTAAGAATTGACATATATGCTTATATATATAAAGAAAATTTCTGGAAGGATACAAAAGAAATAACAGAGGTTACTCTGGGGGACTACTGGGAGGATTGGTGAGGAACTTCTACTTTCTGTATTACACCCTTTTGCACCATACATGTATTTTAAATTAATTTTCTCTCATTATTGTCTATGAGTCATTTTTTCAAGTGAAAGAAGAGACAGCTGAATCTGGTTGAATGAAAGGTCTCTCAGTTCTCTCACTATAAAAGCTTCTTTGCTTCTAAGGTGTCTACCATTCTCTCCTCATGGAAAAAGTTTATTTCCTCAGATTTCTCATATGGTCAAATCAACAAGCCAGACTTACAAAAAAGGGACAAAGGAGACCTGATTAGTGAATAAAAACCTCCAAAGAAACTAAAGGACCACTTACTGACCACTCTTGATTCTGTAATGACCTGCCTCACTCAATAAATAAGTGGAGTTTAAACCCAACATTCTTGATGAAAGTAGTAATATAGTTTGGTTACAGTTTTACAAAATGCCCCAGGAGATTCTTTATCCCCATTTCAATTCAAAATTGTTGTTAATACTCCACTACTGGCACAGAACAGTAACAATGATATTGGTAGTCATTAGTAGTACAAATAATTTAATCTTCACAACCCTAAGTGGTTATTAGAGCCATTTTATAGATGAAGAAACTGAGGTATAAAGAGGTTAAGTAACTTGCCCCAAAGTCATACCTCAAGAAAGGAGCAGAGACAAGATTTGAAACTCTTTGCTAAACAAGCTACACCTGTGATCTCTAGGCAATATGGGGTTTTATTTTAACTCACTCCTGTTCACCCAGTATCCAGCACTGCAGGCATTCTGAATATCTGCTGTCTGAATAAATCAAGGTGTATATCAGAAAAAATATCAACAACCTCAGATATGCACACGATACCACTCTAATGGCAGAAACAGAAGAGGAACTAAAGAGCCCTTGATGAGGGTGAAAGAGGAGAGTGAAAAAGGAGGCCTAAAACTCAACATTCAAAAAACTAAGATCATGGCATCTAGTCCCATCGCTTCATGCTAAATAGATGGAGAAAAAGTGGAATCAGTGACATATTTTATTTTCTTGGGTTCCAAAATCACTGCAGATGGTGAATGCAGCCATCAAGACGCTTGCTCCCTGGGAAAAAAGCTATGACAAACCTGGACAGCATATTAAAAAGCAGAGACATCACTTTCCTGACAAAGGCCTGTATAGTCAAAGCTATGGTTTTTCCAGTGGTCAGACATATGGATGTGAGTAGTAATAGTGTTAGTCACTCAGTCATGTCTGAGTCTTTGTGACCCCACAGACTGTAGCTCACCAGACTCTCCTGTCCATGGGATTCTCCAGGCAAGAATACTGGAATGGGTTGCCATTCCCTTCTCCAAAGGGTCTTCCCGACCCAGAGATCGAACCCAAGTCTCCTGCATTGCAGGCAGATTCTTTACCATCTGAGCTTCAGAGAAATCAGTTGGACCATAAAGAAAGCTGAGCACCGAAGAATTGATGCTTTTGAACTGTGGTGTTGGAGAAGACTCTTGAGAGTTTCTTGGACTGCAAGGAGATCAAACCAGTCAATCCTAAAGAAAATCAGTCCTGAATATTCATTGGAAGGACTGATGCTGAAGCTCCAATACTTTGGCCACCGGATGCAAAGAACTGACTCCGGAAAAGAGCCTGATGCTGGGAAAGATTGAAGGCGGGAGAAGGGGACGACAGAGGATGAGATGGTTGGATGGCATCATCAATGAACATGAATTTGAGCAAACTCCGGGAGATGGTAAAGGACAGGGAAGCCTGGCGTGCTGCAGTCCATGGGGTCGCAAAGAGTCAAACACGACTGAGCGACTGAACAACAGTTAAAAAAAAATAAAAGGTACATTTTTCTCTCCTGACAGGTTCAAATTTCACTGTCACATGCAGCATCTATTGCAACAGTTCAAAGAGCAAACACATGGGCATTTATTTACACACAATGTGGAAGGGTATGCACAGAATAACATTCATTCATCAGTTCTAAACTTGTTTATCTACATTAAAAAAAAAAAACCCTGCAAATGCAGAAGTGTTGGTCTTCGCTTGTTTTCTTGCCAATTCTTTGTAACTGAAAGTCATGGAGCCAGATCAAAAGTTCCAGGAAAAGAAGGATTTCTTTTTTTTTCTTCAGTTCAAAGTTTAACATTAGTAGGTGTTCAATAAATGTTTCTTTTAAGTGAATGAAGAAGAGAGAGGACTTGTTTTGCTGAACTGGAGTAGTGGAATGCCAAGATTATATTCTAGTTAGCAAAACTCAAAAACTGCCTCTACATCCACCCTAGTTACCACTAAAGCCAGAAGATTCTATCAGCACCCATCTCACATCTAACTTGATGAGACTCACACATTTTTTAGAAGACTGTTGGAGGAGGAGGCCATAAAAAGAAAACAGCAGCAACAAAGGCAACTAATACCATTGAGTGCCTACTGTAGAGAAGGTACTCTTCTAAATGTCAGGAGATGAGGATCTCTAATATCCAATCACAGATGAAGTAATGAGGACACTAGAGGCAAGGACTTGACCAGACCCATACAGCTGGAAACAGAAAAGTCAGGACTTGAACCCACATGATTTGACTCCTAAACCCATGCAATAAAAGCCAAAGATGACTGCTAAAAAGAACTAAGCTTTTCCAGATAAAAAATTCTGAATTCAGTAGTTTGTTGCTATAATAATGGATTACTTTATTGCTGTTGCTAGTCTCCATCTTGGAAGGTGTCAGTGATTGAAGTACCTCTGATTTTGAGTAGAATACACTAAGCTGAGTTTCTGGGGTTTGCTAACACTGTTGTTGTTTTAGTCACTATGTTGTGTCTGACTCTCTTGCGACCCCAAGAGCTGCAGCCCGCCAGGCTCCTCTGTCCATGGGATTTCCCAGGCAAGAATACTGGAATGGGTTGCCATTTCCTTCTCCGCTGCTAACACTGCAGACACTTAAAATAATACCTCTTAATCACTGAGGGGAAAAAACACCCTCTTTGGGTTTTCAAATCTACTTCATATAATCTGTTCTTTACAGACAACAGCAAGAATGGAAAAATACAGCAGGGATGGAAAAATGAGTTTGTCACATTTAATAAAATGCAATTTTAGTACAGAAATAAAATAATTAAATTAATGAAAGAGGACCTACTTCGGTGGCAAGATGCAATATCCTGTTTATCCAGTTATTCATTCAACATGGATAATTCAGAGAGAGAGAGAGGCAAGACCTCAGCAGTAAGCTAGGTTTTAAATTCCCTAAGAATCTTAATCCTCAAAACCACTCCAAACTCATTAAAAAAATATATATATCTTTAGAAAAAAGAATATAAAGGTTTCATGTTCAGCATTTAAACACAAGTTTGACAGGACATCTTAAGGTCCTATTTAAAGAGGCCTGAGTGGAACTGATGCCCATTTCTCAGTAAACTATTTTAAATCTAAAGGTGTCTACAAAAAGTCCAGGCAAACCTTCCTCCTCTTGCTCTTCACTGCTGGTATCACTCTGAGCCAGGTCCTCTCCGCCATCAATACTGTCTCTTTCCTCCAGGTCGCTGTCATCATCAGAATGCTCCTCGCCACTGCTTTCTGCAGGTGCTGGCCTGTTGACTGCTCTGCAATGGCACAGATCAGAATTGAGGTTCTGGGCTGAGAAATCCAACTTCACCACTCATGCCAATTCTCCAGTGCTGGGGCCAGGGAAAGATACCATCTTCCTCTGTTGTCTCAGACCACACCAAGCCACTTACCTCTTGTGAATCTGTACAGGCTTGGGCAGCTTTGATTCTTTATCCTCCTCCTCCTCGTCATCATCATAATCACCCTCATTCTCCTCCTCCTCCACATCCTCTCCTTCCCTGCCATTCTCTGGACCCAATTCCTGATGTTCAGGTTCAGGCCTCTTCTCCTCACCTTCACAGTTGGTAAAGAAAGTTAGGAATTCATTGAGTATCCAAAACAAGGTCATTTAAACAAGAGTACCTAACACCCCAAGTTACTGGTTCCTATGGTCTTACAGATGCTCATGTATTTTTCTTACTCTACCCAACAGGAGAAAGTATGAGAAAAAAGAAAAAGCAAAAAACAAACAACAAAAACCCCTCATCCCTGAGGTTTTCTCGGAGGCTGTCCCATTCATCAGGAGCCTTAAGGTTAACCTGGTTCAGCAACTGAGCCTCTGCAAACAGTCCGCCACTGTGTGCCACGGCCAGCACACGGAACACTCGGGAGCCCAGCCATGAGCTTTAAACCTTGGTGAGTTCTGTTCTCTGAGCTCCTGGTGGCTTAAAAGCCAATTGTTTTGTAAATAAAACTCAAGTCTTAGGCTTCCCTATGTATAATGTTCCATCACTCCGTATTATGAAAGCTGGGAAAGGACAGCAAGTAGCAGGCACAATGAACTTGGGCTCCACTACTCACATCCACATCGAGGAGTGAGCTTAGATTCAAAAGATCCTGTTTTGGGACCAGATCACCAGATGGTACAATGCGGACTGACACACATTTAGGACACACAACGCCTCCTACCCAACACCACTGTGTCTTACCTGGCACAGAAGCAGACAGTGTATTTTTATATTTATCCTTTGCCACAGCCCAATCCACAGCCACTGTCCGCCCTGTCAGACACAAAAGTAGCATCAGAAAGGCGTTCTTCTCTTTAACATTCCTATTTCCTATAAACAACTTCCTAGTCATCAAAGACAGTAATGGAACCAAAGGAGGCAGATAAACTGCAGATTCAGAGGCTGTTGATCCTAAAACAAAACTCCTGGTAGGTGTCTATTCTTTTAACTCTTAACCTTTTTTATCAATGAACAGAAGTTTTGCCTTTCTACACAGTCACTACACCTGGGATAAGACAGACTAAAAAAAATAAAGCGTTAGAACAGTGCTTCCAGTTAGATCAAGTTTCCAGTTATATTAGCAAGAGGGAAAACAGACATTCCGGAATAATCTGCATGTTACTCGGAAGTTAGGAAGTCTCCAAGCCAATCCCTTCTTTAGGCATAGTACCTGGTAAATCAATACCCAGAGTAACCTCAAGGTCAGTTTGCTGCTGCTAAGTCGCTTCAGTCGTGGCCAACTCTGTGCCACCCCATAGACGGAAGCCCACCAGGCTCCTCCGTCCCTGGGATTCTCCAGGCAAGAACACTGGAGTGGGTTCAGGTCAGTTTAGGAGCCCACATATGCTGAATAGGGATCATAACCAAAAGGGAAGAATCTGCTAATCCCACATCCCCTAGACAGCAATCTGCCTGTATATCAATGATTATTTCAGCGACGGTTTTTCATTAAGAGATTTAAAGGACACTCATCACTGGAAAAAGAAAAAGAGGCTGGCAAGGGTCCGGTCGAGTTTAACTGTAAGATCAAGTCCTAGGAACAGTTCACCAAAGCAGCTTCTATATTAGCAGTGAGACTCTTAACAAGGCAAACACCTTTTGGAAATGTAGAAAGTGGATTACTGTGTTAACCTGCATGAACACCAGAAACATCTGAGTCAATGGTATGGGTACAGAAAACTTACCTTTTATCTCTTTCATGTTCATGCCTTTGAGAGCCTTTCCTGCTTCTAGGAGGTTTTTGAACTGAACAAAAGCAAAACCACGCATCTTTCCATCTGTGTGCAAACATAACAAAGAAATTAGAGGTAGCAGGAGGAACCAACAGACACTAAGAAGGACTATATGGCAACCTGGACCGGCGAGAAGGCTCAAATCCTGTCAGCCAGTCAGCCCCCTGCCCAAAGCAAGAGACTTTATCCTGCTGACGCTAGCCTGACACAGGCTCGGGGAGAGCAAAGCATTTAACTTGTCTTCTAAAAGGAGTTCTGATCTAACTAAACATACCATCCAGGGAATAAACACTGTTCTGCGTCCAGCACTATGCTTGATACCTTATATATATCATATCATCTGGGGCTTGGAGAGTATGACCTGAACCTTGTATTTCTATTTCAAATAGTGTTTAGTTGAAAGGTGACGTGGAAAAACACCATTATGTAAAATAATCTAATCCACACAAAATAAAGGTTGGCAGGTACCTGGTTTCCTGGGGATATTTACTTCCAGGGTAGTTCCAAACTGAGAAAATACTGTCTTCAAGTCATCTTCTGAGCACTGAAGTGGAAAAGTGAGAAGGAAAGAGATGTTATTACGGCAAATAAATATAAAACATCAACTATTAAGTTAGTTCACTGGGAAGAGCTTCAGTATTTTTACTCCTTTTAAAATTTTGAGACTAGGACATCAAATGGTCCAAAATAGAGGACATCCTTCTTTGTACCTAAAAGGTAAAAAGGACAGACATGAGAGCACTTTTCCTCCTCTCCCATTCTCAGCAGTAATTTCCCCAAAAGGAAGACATCTTCACGCTTTCTGTCCTCAATAAGTTCTTGGTTATACAGGCCCATTTTCTGAATTCAATGCTGCTAAAGTTCATTTTCAGGAGGAATGAAGCCCAATCATACCACCCTGATGGGGAGTTCAATCAACAAGCAGGCCTTGGCTCCAAGAGCCTTCAGAACACTCACTGTTAGTTTTCTCTCTCTTACCTTAAAGCTCAGGTTTCGAATAATTAATCTGGCTTTCTTATCTGCCACTTTGGCTTTTTTAGGCTTCAGCTCCTTCTTCGGGGACTCTGAATTTGCTGAAAAATAACAGGCAATGAAGTAAGTCTGTGATCCTCTCAGCCCAGAATATCACAGGAAAGAAGTACTAGCAACAGAAGGCATTTATCACAGGGTTAAGTACGGCAATGCCCAGCAACACCAGGTTTTCCAAACTCATAAGTAAACAAAAGACTAAGATGAGTAACAAAACACACTGGATGATTCTGGACATCAAAATAAAATTCAGGAAGCTTTTAAGTCTAGATGCTACCCCCAGCCAATCCACTGTCCCCTCAATCCTGGGGGAAAACTCCTTTCAGTTACTAGAAACTCACCAGTTTTCCCCTTTTCCTTGGACTTATTTCTCAGTTTTTTCTTGGCAATGGTCACGTTGATCTTACAGCCTTCAAAGGTGGTAATCTCCTTGAGGGCCCTCTGAACATCCTCCAGCATAGAAAAAGTGACATAGCCGAAGCCTCGACATGCCTTACTCCCTGGAACAGTATGGGGGGAGGGATTAACGGTAAGCCAAAATCTCTAAACCAGTGAATTCTCACAGCCCTAAACTGGCAGATATACAACCAGGCCAGCCAGTTATCAGTTGGCCAAAGTTCTCAAGAGGGATAGAGACAAGATTAACATGCGAGGCCCCCCCACCCCCTTTTTCCTCAGAAATTATTAGGCTTCCTCTTCTAATGTGGTGTCTTGGCTGTTAGCTCCCTTTCTTCCATCTTTCCTGGTAATCTCAAGAATACGGAGGACCCATAATATGCATTATACCTCCAAAGAAGAACTCAACATCACACAGAACAAAACATCACCAGAGAAGGTAGGAAAGATAAGTATGGTAGCTTCAAAAACTACAATGAAATAATTCAGTTACCCCTCTTCAGAATAGAGGACAGATCAGCAATGAATGCTGGGGGCCCTAAGAAAAGAACCTTAAACAATAAACACTGCTTCAGGAGCCTGCAGATACTATTACCATTATTACCAAGCCTTAGAAATCAATATCAAATTAAACCTTTCCAAAGCAGCTGTAAATCTCTTATCTCATTTTGTCAGAAGGGAAAAGCCAATATTATCTTCGCTTTTTTCCAAAGGAATTGTTGAAGATGAACAGTTGCAAATATCAACTGTAACCCACCATTGCCCTTTCTGGTATGCTTTTTTTTTTTTAGTTTAATATTTTTGTGTAGTAAAATTTTACATAATTTACTGCATCAAAAAAGAAAAAGACAGACCAAGCAGTCTTGCTACTACCCAAAAAAGAAACAAAACTCCACATGCTCTCCTTTACAACTACACCCTAGCCTGCTTTAGGGTGCAAGCCTTCTAACACAGGACGCTGAGCCACATAAACTAGTTAAAGCTGACATCTGGCACTAGGAAAGCATACTATATTTCTTTATCCTTGAAACTCCTTCTCACAAAAGCCTGCCCACTCACCTTTCAGAAAACAAGAACAAGAAAAATCAGGGCCCTTCCTGATCATTACAACCAAAAATAAAAAGTTGCTGAAACTTGAAGGAGTTTGCTGACAAAATAAAAGCATGTGCTCACAAAAACACCGTCCATTATAAACAATTACAACAATCCTGTGAAATTATTCCCATCTTAAAGAGGGTAAGTGGCAAGTTCAAGTCACCACTACTGGTAAAACCTCATCCGCCACCCCCTCCCTCCCATCCTTTGAAGTAGAGTACTCAATACATTTGGCTGTCTAGACAGGAAAGCACAGTTTTGTTGTTGTTGCTGTTTAAAGGGAATAGGAGCTTTTGTTAAAGATGCTGACTATGTACATAAGCTACAGGTAAGGTTACACGTAGCCTATATTCTGAGGACCCAAAGGAGAATTCCCATTCAAAGGCCTGCTCTTCCCTGGAACGCAACCAACCATTGTAGAGCAGTGTTTCTCAGACTGGTTTAATGACCGACAGTAACAAATGTAATTTATAGTGGACCCAGTTGTTTATATACTTGAAAAAAAAAAAGTCGTACGAAAACTTCTCCTTTACCATGTATAGATATACTCCTATTTCACAAAAAAAAAAAAAACTCCAGTCATGAACCACTCAAGACCCACAAATGGACAATGATCTGCCGTTTGAGAAACACTTCTGTGCAGCACTCTCACTCTCTCACTCGCCCATGTCTATACTTAAAATGAGAAAGGCCCCAGCTGTGTGTATAGCAATCAGAGCCATGTCAATGATCTTAAATCTAATTTCTGTTACTAACAAAATAGAAGATAAGGATGGAGTGATTATTAGCGCACTGTTAGCCTGCCTACTCACACACTCTGATACCATGGGGGAAAAGAGGGGTACCCAAGATATTACTTCAAACCAGTTTCTAGCCTGAAAGGCAAGAAGGCAGCCACCTACAGCGACAGATTGATGACTTGGAAGGAAGCTAAATTTATGTTCTGGGCAACATCAGGTGCCATGTAATATAGTCTAGCCAAGAAGAAATGCTTCTACAATTAAAACCCTTACAATTCTTACTCATTCTAATACATGCTAACCCTCCTTCATAGTGATGCCATGAACATCAAATAGAATGAGAGGCATATGGCAGTATTCCACAAGTCAAGTAAATACCTCCCGTGGCTCAAGTCAAAACACTTGGAGTCAGACTTGACACTTTTTTTCTCAGACCCCAAATTTGATCCAATCATGTTTTACCCTCTTCGCTGCTAGAGCACCTAGTCCAACCCCATGACCTTTCACCTGGATTACCACAAGAGCCTAATAACTGGTCTCCTGGCTCCTGTCCTATTCTTAACAGCCTATTCTCAGCATGGCAGCCTCAGAGAATCTTTCAAAATGCAAGGCAGATCATATTCCCTGCTCCCTGCTCAAAATCAGTGGTTTCCTAACTCAGAGTAAAAGTCAAAGTCCTCTCAACGGCCTGTAAGGTCCTACAAGATCTGGAAGGACCAGATGGCATCTGCTAATTCTCTTTCCTTCATTCAGTGCACTCCAGTAACCCTGGTCTCGTCTATATTCCTCCAATATACTATACGCACTCCTCTTCAGTATCCTTGAGCTCCCTCTGCCTAAGCTGTTCCTCGCACTGAGAAACACAAGTTCACTCTCTCACATCAGTAAGGTTTCCCCTGTCTATTCTTCACTCCTCTACAGCTTCCCCACCACCACCACACACACCTACAGAGACTCCCTGTCTTTGTTCCCTGACTTATTTTTCTCCTCAATATTTATCACCATCATCACTATATATTTTGCTCATTGGCCGTCTTTCACTTCGTGAACACAGAGCAAGGCTTTTGGTCTGTGCACTACTGTATCCCGAGGACCTACAACAGTTGCCTGGAACCTAGTAAACATTCAATTAATATTTACGGAATATATAAATGGGTGAATGAGTAACATACTGGTTAAGAGCTCGCGGTCTGGTGATCAAATTCTGAATCCACTGCTTACTAGCAGTACGAACTTAAGCTGAAGTTACTAAATTTCCCTAAGCCCTAGATTCCTCATCTGTAAAATGGAATTTACTCTCCACCCAACAAGACTGATGGGGAAATTAAACAAGGTAACAGATGAAACTCAAGCACCACACCTGGCAATCAGCTGCTTCTCAGTAAGTCTTAGTGGTGTTTTATTAAGTTCAGTTCAGTTCAGTTGCCCAGTCGTGTCTGACTCTTTGCAACCCCATGGTCTGCAGCACGCGAGGCCTCCCTATCCATCACATTTATTAAGTTATTCACTAATAAATGAGATCTTATATGTGAGCGCGCATAATAAACAGGAAGCCTACATAAACTTGACTTGACTTTCAGAAACGGCTCCTATGGATTCATCTACAGTAGAGTCTGTATGGAAAAGAAATTCAACTTTCAAGGCCTTTCATTTAAGGGCTCACTTAAGGCTGAGAGAGTGTCCTCTGCCCCTATCCGGCTCCCAGAAACCCCAACTCTGTTCTCGATCGCCCCGCCCCCTACCTTTTTCAGTCACCACGAAGCACTGCTTGACCGGCCCCACCTGACTGAAAAGCTCCTCCAGTTGCTCGCTGCGAGCCGAGGGCGGGAGGCGGCCCACAAACAGAGTCAGTCCGGCCATGAGGCCGAGAATCAGGCGCGCAAAGTCGCGCACGCGAGTCAAGTAATTGGCTTTAGTAAGCGGACCACGCTTACAAAAGTTGCCGTGAGACTCCGGAAGTGCGCGTCACTCAAAAGAGTCCGGAGGAAGACGTAGTAGAAAGGGAAAAATCATTCCGGAAGGGAAGAAAAATCGTGCCGCCTGAGGGCGGAGCTTCTTGAGCGGGGCTCCACCCCCTAACCCGAGTACCGCCCCCGCCTCTGTAGGGAAATTTGGCTTCGCTTAGTTTCTAGGCTTATTACAATCTAACCTGCTGGGGATCGATACCAAACTCAGCAGGGCAGGCCGGAGAAGCTGTTTTTGCTCTGGGTCTAACCCAGGATCTGACATATAGTGGATGTTTAATAAATATTTTCTAAAGTGCCTGTGTTCCAGGATCCAGGAGCACCCAGATTACGTGCATAAAACACAGCCATAATGCAAATCAACACAAGTAATCACATATATCATTCGAACAAATCTCCAATTCTCAGAGAATGTGAGACATCTGTCACACTTTAACAGATAACTGTATCTGTGCCTTTAACACTTCGCTGACAAATTATAGCTATTAAGGTTCAAATAGGCACAGGTCATACATAATCATTCTTTCAAAAAATATTTACTGAGCTCCTACTATGTGCCAGGCGCTAAAGATAAAATTGATGAGCTAAAAAAGACAGGGCTTCTGTCTTCATGGAGAATAGTCTTGTGGAGATAGACAAACATCAGTACAAAAAAAAACTTACAAGTAAATCAAAGCCTGCACCATGCAAGATTACAAGAGAACACACCCAGAACAAGCAATACATCCAGCTTACACAGACCTGGAACCCAGGTCTTCCCAGAGACAGCTTTCCTCAGGTCAGCTTATCAGATGGACCCAAGGCTGAGTAATCTCACTGGCCAGGAGATCTGGGTGCTCTTGGATCCTGGAACACAGACAGTGTTTGCCATCCCATTGGGCTCAGGAACTGACCTGTGTGCAAGACTGCGGCACCCTGCAGAACGTTTGTACAGAACAAAAGTACCCAATGCGATTTTTCGGTAATAACTTTTAAACGGTATAACCTGAACACAGGGTAGTTAGAACATTCAAAAAGTACAAAAGGTACAGTGAAAATGGTTTCCCTTTCTTCTCAAACCCCATCTACTTTCCACACATTTTGGATTGGTGGATAACTGGTTGATAGCAACGTGGGGAAAGGGAAAACGTTTAACATTAGATTTATGAAACCCTAACTCCACGTATGTTATGCTTAAAAGAAAATGCCACAGTTATTTTTAAACTCATAACTCAGCACAGGAAGTATTGAAATATGAAACAGATTTATAAGGGCATGGGTTAATTCCATCCAGGACAAAGAGAGACAAATAGACAAAGGAAAATGTACCCTTTGAATAAAGTTGGTTCAGAATTCCACATTTCTCCTTTATTTTCTCCTCCTCTCCTGCCCCCTCACCACCTTAGAAATCAAAATTTCATACCCAAAGTCTAAATTACAAGCGTCAGGGCCCTAGCTGTGGGGACACTTTCCCAGTCCTGGCTGCAGTGTGCACTGGGGAGAGAATCCTGAGAAGGCTGCTCCAGTATCCCTTTGGGACACCCTTTACAGTGTTAAGTTGGAGATGCTTTGGACCCAAACCTTCCCTAAAGAACAAAAAGAAACTGTGGTCCTGTGCCCATCAGAGGGCAGCAGCCACCCACAGTGCAGAGGAGTTCCATGCCCCTAGAGAAGGAAAACAGTGCAGCTGACCCTTTGTACTCTTCCCAACTTTCAGACCTGACTCCCCATCTCAGTCTCCCAGTCTCAGCCTCAGCCCCATCCTCTCCTATTCACTCATATCAGGAAGGCCATGCGGTTCTTCAATCAGGAATATTTGCTCATTCATCTATCCAGGACACATGCAGGGTTCTTTATTAAATAGTTGTGGTACCCTGCACCACATCAGCAACGTGGCTTCCAGGGGAAATAAACTGCTGGACTCTCTCTCATCCATCACTTGCAAGAGCCTGGAAAGGAAGTTGGAGAGGGCTGGGCTATACTCAGCCAGCCTCTCCCAAGCTCCATCCTTTTGGCTTCATTCCCACTTGCAAGCTAAACATTCTTATAATACTGTGTACTTCTCATTCTTAGCACTTTTCTCCACTGTAATTAATTATTTGTATTATTGGAATTACTTATATGATGTGCTCTTTAATGTCTACTTTCCCCCAAAGAGCTTCAGCCTCATGAGTTCAGGACTGTTGTCCACCTAGGTCACCTTTTTACTCCCAGCATCTAGCACATTGTAAGAACCCAATAAAATAAAGAGATTGAATGAATGAAGATGGGTTTGTCTCTCAGCCTCCCACAGTACTAAGAACTGGAACTGAGGGTGTATGTATTACATCCTGGTCTACCCAGGCTCTTCTGGGAAACTGCTTTGGGTTAGGAAGAGCTGAGGCATGAGATAAAAGGGAAGGTTTGTCTCACTAAAGCCTCAGCCTCTTGATCAAGTCAAAGGGCTTAGCTGATTCTCACTGAGGAAAATCAAAGAAATGATGGAGCTGATGGACACCAAGCTCTATTCCCTCACCCCACCCCCAACTCACCAGCCCCATTCAGAATGTCCAGACAGAAAAGGAGCTTGTGTGTATGTATGTGTGTGTGTAAGAGAGAGAGACAGAGCACGTGGGTCTCAGACTGCTTTGCTGGGAAGTGTGTGCCTGAACTCTAGGACCCTTGGTGGGAAGAGTGAGTGAGAGCAGCTGGCAACCATTACAATGAGGAAAAGACAGCAGAGAGGAGTTGAGTGTGAGCAGAGGCAGATGGAGGTGTATGTGGGGAAGAAAAGAAACAATTTCTCAGAACAGCAAGCACCCCTTCCATGACACAAAGCAGCTCTGAGGCTGGGGCCGCTACAGCCACTACGACACCAGTGAGAAATGCCTGTAATTAGGAGGATGGCAGTTCTCTGGGCCTCAGCCCAGAGTGACGATGCAGCAGGAATTTCTGAGCCAAGCTGAGCCAGGTGATGGAGAAGACACAGTCAGAACCACTCGGGTCCCATCCCTCAGCAGTGCCTGCCCTATCCTCCTCTCATTTTCTTCCCTACTATGACCCTCACTAACTCCCCTTCTCCTTCTGAGGTTCCAAGCCCTGGATGCTCCTTTCAGCCAAGACAGAGCTTCAGGGGCAAGCTGAATTCTTCCACTAGAGCATTAGACCTGGTCTGGTGAGCGCCCCACCCCCTCCCAGCCTGCTTCCCTCTTGGCTCCCTTGCTTCCCTTCTCAAATCCTCATGAGCTGATGAGCAGAGTTGGAAGAAAAACCATTCCTATTCCTGTTTTTCCACTTCAAGCCTAGTATGTGTGCCCCTGTGGGCCTCCCTGTGATGTGCAGGACATCTGCCAAAACACTGCCAGAATTTCGTTCTAAAATCTACAACTCTGTTTTAGTGCCACTCTGAACTTACTGCATTTGAGCCAAATGACAAATGCACACTACAGAGCTCAGAGTCAAATGCCCTGGACAAGGGAGGGATTCCAGAGTGCCTGGTGGCTGGATATATTCATGGGTCTCTGCACTGTGAGTTCTGCTTTGGTGGGTAGGATGGTGCTGGGGCTTGGGGAAGACAGGCTTTCCCCAGGGAGGCTCTGCACCTGTGGGAGATGAATGTTCTCCAGGGAAGAGGGTTGTGAGTGCAGACTTGAAGAGGTCCTGTTGGTAGATGGAGCAAGCAATTTCTTCTGTGAATCCAAAAGGCCTCTGTGAATTCCTCTGGGTATGCGGCAGGGAGATTGCTGGGAATCCCAGCTCAAAGTGATCATGCTCTTGAGATGCGTATCAATGTTTCCATGAAGGACTTTGCCACTAACTAGTCCCTAACCAGTTGTCCCCCAGGATATGAAGCCAGGTCCCTAGGAATACAGACATTTCCACCAACTACTGCAGAGTTTCTGCCTCACCTCTCAGGGCTGTGTTCCATCTCTGAAAAGCCACTTCCTGGGGAGTCAGAAGGATCTTCAAGGGGCCACTCCCAGGCCACTCCCAGGACCTTCGCTCATCCCGATGGGCCATGGAGCCATCTATGGGGAAAGGTTATGTGCAGGACAAGACTCCTTTCAGTCAGGAGTCACTAGGGTCTGAGATGGACCCACCCCACCCAAACACTGCTTCTCTTCCCATTCTCACAGAACCACTGCTGCTGTTGCCTCATCTAGGTTTTTCCAAGAAGGTCAGACCTTTCTCCTCTGAAAATATTTTATTGATAAATTAACTCTGAAAGCGTTCACCTCCCACCCAACTGCTGCAGAGTCTCCTAGATGGGCCATGGACCCTTCTACGGGGAAGGATCATGTGGAGGACATGGGAGTCTCACTCAGCAGGGATGGGATTCCTGGGCGTAGCAGAGGTGGGTCTGGGGCCAGAGGTGGGTCCTGAGGTCTTCTAAGGACAGCCCCTCTCACTCAGCACCAGAGTGGGAAGTGGTGGTCTGGAGTGGAGCACCTTGGAGCTTTATTGCTGGTGAATGCCAAGGACAGTGGGACCCCTGCCAGCCTAGAATTGCAGCTGAGGGCATCAGCGCCCCAGGGCTCCAGAGAAGGTGGCACTAGTTCCCCATCAACAGAGCCTGGCTGCTGACCCACCCATCCAGGGATCTCTGGATGGGAAAGGAAGCCGGGAGAGGTATCTGAGCCAGGCAGGATTGGGGAAGGGTTACAGTGTGCAGGTCTCGGGTGGGAGGGTGGGGGAGGGCAGAACAGGCGCCAGAAGGGGGCGTGCGATCGGGGGTGGCTGGAGGGCCACCTCTTCACAAGTCTATGGTGTCGCTGCCCATGCTCAGCTCGTCAATCTGTCGGCAGGCGTCCAGGAATTGCTCCTGCAGCAAGGCTTCTTCGGCCTGCAGCTCAGGAGCAGGTTCTGGGGAGTCGCGGGAGGGTGGGGACAGGGCCTGGTAGGATCCTGAGGCCGGGAGGCTAGGGCTGCTTCCTGAGGGCCGCGGAGGGCTGAGGACGCAGACCAGCGGACAGCGCGGGGCCCTGTCCGGACTGGAGCACAGGAGCACGGACGAGCTGTCCCGCGAGAGTCCGCACAGCGAGCCGGATGAGGCGCTGCTGCCCACGGGCCAGGTCCCGGGAGAAGGGAGCTCGCGGGGTTCCCGGGAGCCAGGGGCCTCCCCAGCCCTCCCAATGGGCCCGGCCCCGGTCTGAGCCCCCAGCGAGGCGGAGCGGTAGACGCCCAGGCCCGGCAGAGCTTCTCCGAAGGCCGGGACCTGGAAGAGGCCGGGCGCCAGCAGGGCTTCGCTGCAGAGGGCCTCCTCGATGCTGCGCCGCAGGTTGATGGGGGAGGGCGGGCGGAAGTCCACGGTGTCATCGCTGCAGGGAGACGAGGCCGGGGAAGGCGCCGGGTGGGCGGCCGCGCCGTCGAAGCTCCGGCAGCCTCCTCCCTGGAGGAGGAGGTCGGGGCCCGGTCCGGCCAGGGCGCACAGCTGCAGCAGTTCCGCGTCGCCACGCGCGATGGCGCTCCCCAGCGGCTTCTTGTCCGGGGCCCCGGTGACCCAGCCTCCGGGCAGCAGCGGGGCGGCGTGGCCGGGGGACAGGCGGAAGAGCTTGGCCCAGCAGCGCGGCGGCATGCGGGGACTGCAGAGCGCCGGGTAGAGGCCCAGCAGCGCCAACGGGAGCGCGACGCCCACCTCGCCGAGCCGCAGGCCGAGCTGGAAGGCCCACCAGGGCCAGGGACCCTCCAGGCCAGGTTGGCCGCCGTAGCCCAGGGCGTGCAGCACCTCGTAGCCCTGCAGGACTCCGCTCAGCAGCCCGAAGGTGCCCGCCACCGGGGCCGTGCGCGCCGCGCGCCGCCAGGACTCGCGCGGGCCAAAGGGGCTGCGCGCCTGCGGGAGAGGCGTGGCGCCCTTGAAGCCGGCCCCTCCCAGGGGCGCTCCGGCTCGCCGCCGCCTGCCCCCCCAGCAGGAGAGCGCCAGCAGGAGCCCGGAAAGGAGGGCGGCGAGGAAGGCGTGCAGCCCGCGGGAGGCGAGCCGCAGAGCCCGCAGCGGGCGGTGGGCGGCGCTCCCGAGGGCAGCGGCGGCTGCCAGCCCCAACCCCAGGAGCAGCAGCGCGGCCAGGCCGGCGGGGCAGCGCGGCGGACGCGGCCGGGCCAGCAGCAGGCAGGCCAGGCCCAGGCCGGCGGCCAGGCAGGGCAGCGGGAGGTCCTGCAGCAGCAGCCAGGCCAGCGCCGGCAGCCTGTCGCGGTGCCCGTAGGCGTCGTAGAAAAGCGGGAAGGCCCGCGTGGTCCCCGCCGAGAGCAGGAGCATGTCCAGAAGCGCCAGGCATGGGGCGCCGGGCGGGCAGCGCCAGGGCAGGAGGGCCAGTGCCAGCAGCGCCAGCAGGGTCACCAGGCCGAAGAGCGCGCCTACCCCGTACACGTGGGCCTCCCAGGCCAGACCCCAGCGAGCCTTGGCCTCTGCCCAGTCGGCCTCCAGGGTCAGGAAGAAGAGGGGCAGGGGGGCCGCAGGCGGCTGCCCCTCACGTTCAGGCAGCTCTCTGATACTGCAGGACCCTGGCCCACACTCTGGCTGCACCGAAAGGTTCCCAAGGCTGGCAGGAGAGCGGTCATCCAGGCCAGAGGTGGGGGTGGTGGACTCTGTGGGCAAAGAATGTTCATCTGAGGCATTTGTCCAACCCTCCCTTTACCCACCATACAGCCAGTAGCCTGTATGCCAGTGGGAGTCCTCCTAACATCCAGGAAGGACTTGTGATAAATATGAGACTCAAGGACCTGGCTGCCCCTCACCGGCCCCTCTCATATCAAACTCCTCCAGAGTTTCAGCTCTCATCCCCTCCCCTCATCCCATCTGGCCCGGCTCCCAGCTTTGTTCAGTACACTGTGATTCCACTGAAAAGGGTTTTTCTTAAGAAGACACAGAATTTTACAAGTGGAGGGAGCTCTAGAAGCCCCCTCTAACTGAACCCTCCTGCCAGGAAGGAGGCGTCATGAGAACAAGGATTTTTGTTTGCTTTGCTCACATCTGAATACTCCTCCCTAAAACGTCCTGGCACAGAGTTGGCATTCAGCAGATACTCATTGAATACATGCCAGATGAAGATATTGGGGCTGCGCCAAGAGGCAAAGTGACTTGTCCAAGGTTACACATTAGCAGAGCTGCATCTAAAATCCACATCTGAGCACCAGTTTGAGCCCCTCTTCTTGATGGCACAGCAACCTCATAATACTACTTTGCTTATCTCCTGTTCTGCACCCCTGACTCCCATCTCACACCTTGGTGCTAGAAGGAGCTTCTCCAGCCTTTTTTCAATAGCTTCCCCCTGCTCCAAGTCTCTTCAGGGAAGGCGACCATGCGTGCATGTGCACGAGCGCACACAAACAGCAGAGGAAGTTATACTACCCTCCCGTTGCCAGCAATCTTTCGTATTCACTGGCCTTCCTGCCTGCCTCCAACCCTCAGCCTACCAATGGACATGGTCCCCATCCTGACTCAACTACAAGCCATTAGTCTGAGGCCCTTAATACTCCTTTGGTTTTCACCCCTTTTACAGAAGAAGGGGACGACAGAGGATGAGATGGTTGGATGGCATCACCGACTCAATGGACATGGGTTTGGGTAAACTCTGGGAGTTGGTGATGGACAGGGAGGCCTGGCGTGCTGTGATTCATGGGGTCGCAAAGAGTCGGACACGACTGAGCAACTGAACTGAACTGACAGAAGATGACATTGCGATCACTCCACTAGGTCTCAAGACTACCCTTGAACTCCCAGGAAGGAACAGTTGTGGGGATCATAGTGGGATAAAATGCCACCTTAGCGAGTGAGCCCCTCAGGTGCTACTCTCCTGAAACAAGAGAGGAGTGAGAAAGAGCTAGACCCAAGGATTTTCCTCCTGGCCAGGCAGCAAGGGAAGATGCTTCAGGCTAAACCTCCCTCCCCAACCTAGCAGGCTGGGCAGAAGCACAGCTGTGGGCAGGGATGGAGGCAGAAAGATGGTGGTAAAGGATGGGGGAGCCAGCTGGGGATGGGGGGGTGCACAGGAGACAGGTGTAGGATGAGGCAAGGAGGATCTCTTGACAAGCAGACCCCTGCCCCAACTGCCCGGCCATACTCAGCCCTGCCTCCGTAGGACAGAACAGGAAGGCCCCAGGAACACCCCCACCCCACCCCACCGCAGGCAGTGCCAGCTTGAGCTGAGGACATGCAAAACTGAGCAGTCCTGAGAACAAGGGAAAGGAGTGAGGGGGCCCGAAAGCAGTCCCAGAGAGAAGGGAGGGAAATGTAGAACTGGGCAGCTGGAGAGGGAGCTGCCAAAACATTACATATTTACAGCAGGCTGCCTGCTCAGTGGCAGCATGTTCCCTGGTTCCTGTCCCATCACATGCCTCGAGTCTGAAATGGGAAGAGCACAGGGCTGTGATGAGGATAAATGGCCAATGTGTGCAAAGCTCTTTGGAGAGCCTGGTGCATAATCAGCAATCGATATACAGCTGCTGTTGGTCTCATCATTATGGGCTAATGTTCATCACCCATCAATCATTGGTGTGTGTCCGTGTGAGTGTAACCATTTCTGGGGCCTCAAACTCATTCTTGATTTAACTAACAAAAGGCTGTTGTCCCTTATAAAGTCAACAGTTAGCCAAATCAGTGAACATCAACACACTGTCTCACTCTGTGAACCCTGTTTGAAGAACACCATTTGGATAGACTGACCATACCCAAACACCTACTGAAGACACAGCAGTGAATTAAATGGAGAATCATTCAGCTGGAACTGATGGTTTGCTGATGGGGTGGGGTGGGGCAGAGCCAGTCTGACAGCAGTGGGATCAAATACACACACACTCTCCCTCACCCCTCATGTTTTGGTCTCCTCAGATGCCCTTACATGACTACTGGAAAAACTATAGCTTTGATTATACGGACCTTTGTTGGCAAAGTAATGTCTCTGCTTTTTAATGTCTCTGTCTAGGTTTGTCATAGCTTTTCTTCCAAGGAGGAAGCGTCTTTTCATTTCATGGCTGCAGTCACCATCCACAGTGATTTTGGAGCTCAAGAAAATAAAGTCTGTCACTGCTTCCACTTTTTCCCCATCTATTTGCCATAAAGTGATGGGACTGGATGCCATGATCTTAGTTTTTTGAATGTTGAGTTTTAAGCCAGCTTTTTCACATTCCTCTTTCAGGTCCAAAGAGGAACTAGAGAAAAGAAGCCCTAGGGCCAAAGGTTAATTGTACCTACATTAGAAAGTTCCTAGAGAAGATACAGAGAGATTCCTTTCTCCCCTAACTACTTGGCACTACTCTGCTCAGAAGGTGCTGGCGTGAACGAAAAACCCTTTGGCCTTGTCTCCAGGAGGCCTGGAGCCCTCCAGGGTTTATCCAGGAGGAACAGCCAGGAAGAGACTGGCTTCCTGCAGCCGTCATTGAGGAGGGGGAAGGAGGGTGGGGCCACCAGCCGGCTGGGCTGCCTCTGATACTGTCCAGACTCATTAAACCCGCCTGCCCAGTGCTGTCACCAAGGCTGACAGACCGCCAGCCAGCCTCTTTACCTTGAGGCCACAGAGCCTGCCCCCAGCTCCACAGCAGCTCCTGCCGCTGCTGCTCACTGGGCTGGATGGGGAAGAGACGGCAGGCTTCCCACCCACATGCCCGGGAGTACTGGGACCGCTAGGGAGTGAACGACGGTCAGGTGCTCGACAGTCAGTTGCTGTGTTAAGTCTAGAGCTGGAAGAAGCTTGGGGACCAGTGGTTTCCACTGCTGCACCAGTTCCTGGTGTGGAGTGGCTCAGAGCATTCTCAGAGTTCGCCCTTTGCATGGCTCCCTTGGCTTCACCTACCAGAACCCCTCCCCAAGCAGTGTGTCCTCTGTCTTTTACAGTATGTGTTGTCCCATCACATTTTGGGGCCACAGTTGCAGTGTCTGAGAGGTATACCTGGAAGTATATTTGGAACACGATGGGGGGGGAAACCACGTTAACAGATACTATTTAATGAGCTAATACTTCATGACCAGCCTCATGCCCGAAATTTACATTACATGGAAGCTTTACGATAGCAAAATAGGCACTATTACTAAACCCTAGATATGTGAGAAAATTAAGGCTCAAAGAACTTAAATAGCCTGTCCAGCCATCATTGAGGAGGGGGAAGGAGGGTGGGGCCACTAGCCAGTTAGGAAGCAGATTGGGATTCAAAGCCAGGTCTCAAGATCCCACAGCCCCTGGTCTTTCCTCTGCACCACCAGCTTGTCTCTACGCATGTTCTGAAAGGCTCCCTTGACAAGGATGGTGTCTGTCTGCTCAGGGTCCTCTCTTCAATGTCTTCCCAATGAGGGGCCCTGCTCTGCCCATATGTGACAGCGTGTCATGTCAGATCAGATGGCAAAGGAGAGAGCCCCAAGCTCAGAGTGGGAGGGTGGGAGGCAGGGCAGGCAGATTGAAGTGGAGGGCGGGGTTAGTACTGAGGCTGTGGAAATCATGAAGGAGTTCCTGAGTCTGTTTGCCCTGATACATTTGTCTACATCCTGCTCTGTCTATGATTACAAAACTCCCAGAGGACTGCTATTTAACTCTGTGAGACCATCCTCAGCAACACTTGCTCTCAGACCATTAATATACATCTCCATGGTGATAATGAAGAGAATGGTGATCATGATGACAATCAACTAAAAGGATCCCAGAATGTCAGTGCGTGGCTAGCACGTAGTATGTGCTCAATAAATAATCGTCAAGTTCAAATGAATTGGACACTTACCTAGTGATGCTGTTGCAATTAACGTAGAGCTTAGAGAAGCAGCTGGGTCCAGTGGCCTTGGACTTGGAAGCTTTCTTTCCTGGGGGGGTGGGGGCGGGGACAGAGTGGTGCCAAAGAATCCTGAAAAGGGAGCACATAGGGCTAGAGTGTCAGCTGGGCATTGGCCTCTGGAGCTTTGGAGAAAATCAAGTCCTTTCTCAGAGCTTGACCAAAAGGGGACACTGTCCCAGGAATTGGAGCCACATGTATGTGTGTGTGCATGCTAAGTGGCTTCTGACTCCTTGCAACCCTAGGGACTGTAGCCAGCCAGGCTCCTCCAGCCAAGAATACCGGAGTGGGTTGCCATTTCTTTCCCCAGGGGGTCTTCCCCACCAGGGTTACCCCGTCTCTTCCATCTCCTGCATTGGCAGCAGGGTTCTTTACCACCAGCGCCACCTAGAAAGCCCAGCCACATGTATGTACTGTGCTGTGCTTCGTCGCTCAGTTGTGTCCGACTCTTTGAGACCCCATAGACTGTAGCCCACCAGGCTCCTCTGTTCACGGGGACTCTCCAGGCAAGAATACTGGAATGGGTTGCCATGTCCCCCTCCAGCGGATTTTCCCAACCCAGGGATCGAACCCAGGTCTCTGGCATTGCCTGCGGATTCTTTACTGTCTGAGCCACCAGGGAAAACCGAGGATACTGGAGTGGGTAGCCAATCCCTTCTCCAGGGGCATCTTCCCAACGCAGGAGTCAAACCAGCATCTTCTGCATTGTAGATAGATTCTTTACCAGCTGAGCTACCAGGGAAGCTCAGCCACATGTATACCAGAAGCTAAACTACAAGGGCCAAACCAGACTTTGTAGACAAAGAGGGCATTTCCCCATGGGAGCAGTGGCTGGTATCCCAGGGCCTAGGAGAAGGAATGCAAGCTCCCCTTAAGTCAGAGAAAAAAGGAGGCACTGTCATCTAGAGGTGTTCTATAAACGTTTGTTGCAGTGAAATAGACACTCACCTGGAGAATCTGAAACTCCAGAGGCAGAGCCTGGGGATGTAATTGGGCCTGGGGGGCTCGGGCCTGATAAGTTCCGGAGCGGGGACACTGTAGTGCCAAAGAACCCTGCAAAAGGAGCCCCATGCTGAAGCTTCCTCCTACCTGCCGGACGGCCCAGCAGCGGCTCTCCTCGGGAGGGGGTGAGTACTCACCAAAGGGTCCCAGGCGCCCAGCAATCTCTGCCAGGCTGGCCCGGAGGCTCGGCAGCAGGGGCAGCGTTCGATGCCCGAGCGTGGGGGCTGCACCTGCTCTCAGCGCCACATCGAACTTCAGCTCCAGCTCGCTCTGGAGGAGCCTGGGCGTGCTGGATGGAGGTGCTGTGGCTGTCAGAGCAGTGTCCCAGGTCACAGTGCCCATCCTGGGCCGATAGGGAGCAGTGGGCCTGTCAGCGGGCCTCGAGAGGAGGGATGAGGACTCCAGAGCAGGGGAGGAGGCCCACGGAGTAGAGCTGCCTTCAGCAGAGCCCCACTCTGGGGGAGAGTTTCCGAGAGAGCCCACCAGAAGTTCCCAAAGCGGGTCAGTCCTCAGCCCATCGGCCGCCTCTTCCTTGGACTCCCGGCTCGGCCTGGGAGAAAGTGCCTGGGTCTCTGTGACAGGGTTCCCCCAGACAGCAGCTGGTCCCCGAAGGTGGAATTTGAAGTTAAGTCCCAGGTTGAGAGATAGCATGGAGGCCTCACTCTGGGGTGGGGGGCTCAAAGTAGTGAGAGGGGCCCCTGGGACAGAGGAGGCAGGCTGGGGGCCCGCAGGAACAGCAAGCAGGACCCAGCAGAACAGCCCCAGCCCCAGATAGCCGTACCCTGCCATGGCCTGGTCGGGCCGCGAGCTTGAGTCTTCCGCACCTTTGAGCACGAAGGTCCTGGAGAGGGGAGAGGCGCTATGAGCCCTGGCGGGTTGGAATCTGATGCCCCCGAGAGAGGCTGCGGATCCAGGAGAAGCAGGTGGTGGGGGCAAGACACAAAGGCTTCTGCCCAAGGAGAGTGGCCAGCTTCTTGCTGAACATTCAGGCCCCAGCACCAGTCTCTCCCCTGCAGTTCCCCTTCCCTTCCAGCCAAGGCTCCTTCTCCCTAAGTGCCCACCCCCCACCCCCATCTGCTTAGCCTGAGGCCTGGGGTCTGACTTCATCCAGCTGCCCTCACCCTTGACTGGTAGCAGAGCACGTGGACTTGACTCCCAGACTCTGATCCCCTCCCTTCCTTTCTTCCTTCTTTCCTCCTTTTGCCCTAGAGTATCTGTTCAGGCCTACTACGTTCCGAGCACCCTTCTGGTAACAGAACTGTGAACAAGCTCCCCTCACAGATGAGTGTCCCCCTATTCCCACCCCTGCTCCAGTCTCACTCTCACTCAGACCCAGGGAGCCCTGGAGGGATAAAGCACAGGGTGAGTGATGGCAGAGGTGGAGAAGGTGGCTCTGGCCAGAGAAGCAGGGTGCCCTGGGCTGGCAGAAGCTCTATCCCTTCAGCCTTTTCCCTCTTCCCTGGGGCTTGGCTTGCTCTCCATCCCTTAACCCTAGAAGTACTGGGGGGAGGGACGGCCTGGCCATCTCTGGCTTCCTGGGGGGAAGATGGCCAGGCAGGCAAGCTGGACCAAGGGCTGGCTGCAGTAGACGCCTGACCCACCCCAGGCACACACAGCTGGAAGGGGAAGGGGAGGGGAAGCCAGGGGGCACACACGTGTACCCACCACTGTTACATCACACATACGGCCACACCTAGCACCCTGACCCACACTCACCTAGTCACCCTTCACACATCCCTGCGCCTAAGTGCACACACACACAAACACACACACATTCAGTCCTGCCAAGCCCCCTCCCTCCTACATGGGTTCAGATCCAAGCTCTGTGAGCTTCCAGCCTGCTTTGTCTCACACACACACACACACCCCTACCTCACAGACACACAGTATACACAGACACAGAGGCACACACACCCCTACACACACATTTGCACACTCGCAATACAGATACACATCACACACCATCACCCCCCCTCCACATGCACATTCCTACACACCCACCCCTACAGACAGGCACACGCACACACACACATACACGAGCGCACACACACACACCTCCCTCTCCCCCTGCCCAGACGGCAGACCTGCTCTCCCGCAGGCAGGCGGGTCTCCTCGGCCAAGTCCCCCGAAAAGGGGCGGTCGCGGCGACCCAGGCGCCCGGCTGGGCGACGCTCCGCCGAGTCTGGCCGGTGCTCCCGGCGCCCGAAGCCCCTTCGGCTCGTCCCGGTCACGGCGGCTTGGCTGACGCGCGGCCCCCGGTCTGGCGCGGCCCGGCCCCGGCCCGCAGCGCTGGCCCCAGGCGGGCGGCCCGGCCCGGCTCGGGCTCCGCGCTCCCACCCGCCGCGCCTCCTCCTGGCTGCGAGCCTCGCTCCCCGGCAGAGCCGCCCGCGCCGGGCTCCGCGGCAGCCGCGCTCTGCCCGCCCTCCCCGCCTCCTGCGCTCCCGCCCCGCGCGCCCGCCCTCTCCCCTCCTCCTTCCCCGGCCCGCGGCCCGCGGTCCGCCCCCAACCCGGTCGGCAGGCGGGCGCGCACCGCAGCCCCGAGCCACCGCTGCCGCCGCTCTGTGCCTGCTTCCCCACGCGCGCTCACTCACTCAGCGCTACCCGCCGGCCGGGGCGGGCGCCAGTGTTGCGCTCTCAGCCTGGTGCCGACAGCCGCACGCTCCCAGGGCAGCCCGTCACACACAACCACTCGAACGCCCTCCCCGGGAAACACCGCGGGCCAGAGTACCGCGTGCACACTCGTGTGCACACACACGCGCGCGCGCACACACAGGGCAGCCTGCCCAGGGTGGCACCCGGGCAAGAAAAACCACTATGTTTATTAAGCAGTGAGTGGAAAGTGTAATAAGCACGTCAACACCCCTTGTTTCATTAATCCCTGACAACTCTGTGGGTGTACCCATTTCACAGATAGGTACATTAAGGCTTGGGGGAAAAAAAACAACTCAAGAATTTGTCCAAGATGGCACAGCTGGGCAACCTGAACTCGGTCTCTCTGCTGTCTTCTCCGTCACCTGGTGGCTTTCAACAGTTGGAAGTGCCTCCAATATTTCATAGGTGAACAGACAAGTCTCAATCCGTGTGTAACATTTCTTTTTGCTAAGACTGATTTCTCAAAAAAAAAAAAAATACTTAAAGAGTTTCAGAAATGTCTCTCACGTTGTGAGAGGTGGTTTACAACTTGTTTCTAATAAGGGGCAAGAGGAGAACAGCAAAGTCAAAGAGTATTAGCCCAGGAATGTAAGAGCACCCAGGCCAGTGTGGAAGATTATTAAAGAGCAGGGCAGTCACTGTGGACATTTCAAGGGCCCTGTGGTTCTGTCACAGTGACTGATTTAAGTAGTACTGGCTGGTTTATGCAGACTTGAATCTCTAAGTCCCCAAAATGTTCCTATTTGAAAGTATCAGGAGAACATAAAACACAGTGGGTTCTCTGCACCATATAAAACTGTCCTGGAAAAACCCAGACATCCTACTGTGTGCCAAGCACCATGCTGGGTACCTAGGCATCTCCTCACTTAGTCCTCATCACAAGCCACATAGAGAGAAAATGTGTCACCAGATTACAGCCTTGGATGTTTCCTTAATGTTACCTGATCCCCCTAACTTGCTGCTCTGTAAGGTTGGGGAGTGGGTGCTTAAAGAGTTACCTAGGGCAGGTCAGTCTCAGGTATGGCCAGCATAGCACTTGGCCCCGGGGCGTGTATTAGCAAAGTGAATAACAAATGAATGAATGATTCTGGGGCCCAAATGGGCAATGGGTAGCATTTCAGAAAGGCATCCAGGGCTCACTTTCTTATTACAGAATCCCCCCAATTGATGTAGGATAAAATCAGGCCAATGACTGAACACCCCCCACCCTTCCAGGGCACATCACTGATGAAGTCTGGGATTTATTCTGAGTCTCTAAACAAAACATTGCCAAGGGCATTCCCTGGATGCACCCTCAGGGATCGCTATAAGGTCCTTCCTCTAGGCAATGGCGCCCCACTCCAGTACTCTTGCCTGGAAAATCCCATGGACAGAGGAGCCTGGTAGGCTACAGTCCATGGGGTCGCTAAGAGTCGGTCGACTGAGCGACTTCACTTTCACTTTTCCCTTTCATGCACTGGAGAAGGAAATGGCAACCCACTCCAGTGTTCTTGCCTGGAGAATCCCAGGGATGGCGGAGCCTGGTGGGCTGCCGTCTATGGGGTCGCACAGAGTCGGACACGACTGAAGCGACTTAGCAGTAGCAGCTAGTAGGCAAACTCCCCCCGCCCCTTGTCATTTAGGGGCTGCCTGGAGACTGCATACTGAGATCCAGCCTCTGGGCTTCTCTCATATACTTAATAAAAGTTATCCCACTAGAGACATTTTCCTTTAATCCTCCTCATAGAAAGGCTCATTTCCTGCTAATCATGTCCACGGAAAGACTTCTAAATGGAAAGACAGAAATAAACATATCCCAGTACATTAAAATAACAGCCCTCCATGACCAAGGAAGGTGATTCCCAGGAATTATATTTTTAAAAACATATTGAAAAGGGAAGTTAGGGTTCTGGGTTAAGATGGTAATTGAATATGTACATCTACTTTCACTCCTTCCCAAAACCCCACTAAAACTTCAATAAAGAGGTTTTTTAAATCAAGAGATAAACCTACAAGGATAGAGAGAACAGGGAAAAAGACAACCGCCACAAAATTTTTGAAGCAGAATGGCAGACCAGCACTAACTCAGCGCCAAGGAAAGAGTCATGTCAGCTGTCATGGCGCAGGGTGGGGGGAACTGAGAACTAACTGGATCTGCATTGCAAGATTCTCAGAGGCATGGAGAACCTCTCCATGCTACCTCTGGATTCCCAGAGGTGAAAGGTAGAAGAGGTTGTTAAGATAAGGACCAGGATGGGCAGTTAGATCCCTCCATCTCTCCCCCAGCTCCAAACTCCTGGGCAACAGCCCCTCTCCTATCCTAGCCAGAGTCTGGGGAATTTTCTTCTGAAGATAAGATAGAGGGTGTCTGGGTTGGAGCACAGTTGTAAATGGAGATACCACACTGAAAAATACTGAAATCCAAAGGATCAGTTGACCTTGCCACATGGAATGGTAAAATGCAGGGATGCTGAACTTTCTGCCACCATCAGGCTCCGCAAGTGCAGGGAGTAGAACCTAGACAGGAAACTGGATGACGCTACTCTGGGGTATTTCACCAGTCCAAGAGGAAAACCCTAAAGTTATTGACATAAGAAACAGCCCAGCTAGCCCACCCTGCAGTGGCAAACCCAATCTCTGAGCTCAGAGTTTCTGACTAGCCTCCCTCCCATCCCCACAATCTTAATCATAGCCACAGATTGCGATATCTAGGGAACTCGCAAATGCAGAAGAGAGTAACAAAACAATCAGAAAAAGTAACTTCCAGGAAACACATTACCCAGAGAGAAGAGAGAGTCGAAAAGACCACAGTATCCTTAGAGAGATAAGATCTGCACCCATGAAACAAGAACAAGGGCTATACAAAGAAACATCCAGAGAACAGCAAAAGCAACAATTACATCTTGAGAAATAAAATCATGACAGTGGAAACAAAAGCATCAACAGAAAGACAGGCAGGTAAAGCTGATTGAATCTCCCTGGAAAGTAAAACAAACATACAAAGAGATAGAAAATGTAGGAATGTAGGAGAGGAAAGATGAGAGCGTTTTAAAAATTGGAATATAGTTGATTTACAATGTGTTATTATAGTTTCAGGTGTACAGCAAAGTGAATCAGTTATACATATACATATATCTATTCTTTTTTAGATTATTTTCCCAAATATGCCATTACAGAGGGTTGAGGAGAGGTCCCTGTGCTATACAGTACATTCTTATTGATAAGAACTTTAAAGGACATTTTCAGGATAATAGAAATAGTCTAAATAGAAATAATATAAATTCTAAAAAGAGAAAAATGAAAGGGAGGAAATAATCAATGAACTAATTGGAGGAAATTTTCCAGAACAGAAGGATATGAGTTGCTGGATTATAAGGGTTGGTTGGATGAAAATAAACCCATACCCAGGCAAATTAAAGAAAAGAGTCAAGAAACTTTCAAAAAGGGGGAAGAAAAGTAACATACAAAGGATTACATATAAGAAAGGCTTTGGATTTGGATTCATTCAAGTTATCAATCAAGTAAAAAGATAGAATATATACATTTTTCAGAAACACAAGATTTCAAAAAGTTTATCTTTCATGCAGGTTTTCTGGAAAGCATAGGAAATCCATCACAGGCAAGAGGCAAAGGGGTCTCCTGGGAAGATGGTGAAGGGGGATTCCAGGGGTCAGCTGTGTGCCTCATGTAAAGGGACACGGGTTCAGATCGGAGCAGTGTGACTGACTCAAGAGATGGACATGTTGACAGTTGTCGTCACCAAGATCCTTGACTCCAGATCCTTGCACCATCTTTAGACTCTCAGCTCAGAATCTCTGGGTGAGCCTGCCCCAGTCGGTATTTGTACTTGCCTTGTCTTGGCTGAGTACAGCGAGGCTGCTGTTCACCCTTCCACACCTGCTGAGGAAGTGTCCCACCGTGATCTGCTCCTGAGAGATGATGGGAGTGAGCTCAGAAGCAGAAAGCACACCGTGTTGTGTAGCAGCCCGGATGGGAGGGGAGTTGGGGGGAGAATGGATACACGTATATGTATGGCTGAGTTGCTCTGCTGTACACCTGAATCTATCATGACATTGTGAATCAGATATACTCCAATATAAAATAAAAAGTTTTTAAAAAGAAGCAGCAGCAGCAGAGAGCACAGAGCAACCTCCTGCCCTGACCATATTCCATCCAGAGGTCCAAGGTCTAGTTGACAACTACAGCTCTCACCGCAGTGAGCTCTGTGTTTTTCAGGACTCCCTCGAGATGTGGTCCACAGTTATTCCCAGCAAAGGGTCTTGTAAACTCTCAGGGAAGCCAAAGTCACACCAAAGCCCAGAAGCTCTGTTCAGCATCTCTCATCCTGGAAGAGTGCAAGATTGGCCTTTCCTTTCACAGTTAGGATTATGTTTTCTTCTCCGCCCTGTTTAGGAAAATACACAGATGCGGTGAAACCATAAACAAAAGCAAGGAAGGGATTAGCCTAAACATCCAGAGACTCCTTTCCTAGGGGAGGGGAGGCCATAACCAGGGAGTGGTTAAGACTAGATGAAGGGAACTCAGGAGGCTTCTAAGATGCTCCCTTCCTCCCAAAGGAAAAGAGGGACTTCCTTGGTGGTCCAGTGCTTAAGATTCCATACTTCCATTGCAGGGGGCATGGGTTTGATCCCTGGTCAGGGAACTAAGATCCCACATGCCTCACTGTGTGGCCAAAAAACAAAATAAAAGATGAGATGCTGGTCATAGTCTATTTCTTACCTTATGTGGTAGATATATGAGTGTCCATTTTAGTATTATTTTTATAATATCATATATACTTTTTCTTTTTTACATATAATTTTATAACACTTTTGAATGCATGATACCAATACCTTTTTCAATAAAAATTCAAATGCACGAAATAATATATCAACAGGCCTACTAAGAAAAATATATTTTCTCATTTTATTAGATGTTCAAAAGATATTCAAAAAAGAATATTGGGAGGATATCACCTTTATTGATAAAAATTATATTTCAAAAGAACAGCTAACCTCATACTTAACAATCAAACACAAGAGGAATTCTCATTAAAATTAAAAGTAGAGATTCTTCTATCAATGCTTTCTCCAACATGACTTTGTTTTGCAATTTGTAGCCAAATTGAGACATAAAAAGGTGAGAAGAAAAAGGAGGAAGAAGGTGAAGAGGAATAGAAGGAGGAAGAAGAAACATAAGTATGAAATATTGGAAAAGAGTAAATGAGAAGCCAAAATAGCATCACACTGTGAAACACTTGGAAAACCATCAGAAAAAACTGTGATTAGGTTAAAGCTAAATATCCCCATCAATAGCTTTTCTATACAAGATTTGGGAGAAATATCCCATCTGATATAGGCAAAATGCATTAAGGAAAGAAATAAACTTAACAGGAAATGAAAGAAACCTAGGTGAAGAAAACTATAGAACTTTATGAGAGCTATAAGAGACTATAAAGAATCCTTCCACGATGTATGTACATACCAGATCATCACATGACATGCTTACCTATCTTGCAATTTTATGTGTCAATTTGTACCTCAATAAAACTGAAAAAATTGAAAAAGGCCTTGATCAATGGAGAAACAAATCTTGTTTCTGGGTAGAACTTCTCACTATTTTATGAGATCATTAATCCTTTCCAACTTGACTTATATGTTGAGTACTATTCCAATTAAAATATCAATGAGATTTTTAAAATTTTTGAAATAATTATTCTATAGCTCAGCTGTAAGAATAACAGGAAAAAATACTTAAGAACTTTTGGGGACAGAAGAGTGGCAAATGGGATGTATGGCAAAAACTTGCTCCTCGGGTAGTATATATCCATTTACATAAATATTAAACTGTATTACAAGGCTACCATGATATAATTTTAAAGGTTACTTTCCATTTACAGTTATTACAAAATAATGGCTGTATTTCCCATGTTGTACACTACATCCTTGAGCCTATCTTATACCCAGTACTTTGAACCTCCCAATCCCCCACTGCTATATTGCACCCCAACTGATAACCACTAGTTTGTTCTCTATATCTGAGAGTCTACCTCTTTTATGTTATATTCACTAGTTTGTTTTTGTAAATTCCACATGCTATAGTCACTGGTTTGTTGTACTTTTAATTTTTATTTATTTTTTTAAAGAACATTTTATATGGACCATTTTTAAAGTCTTTATTGAATTTGTTACAATAGTATTTCTGTTTTAGGTTTTGGCACTTTGGCTGAGAGGCAGGTGGGATCTTAACTCCCTCACTAGGGATCAAACTCACTTAATCACTGGACCACTAGGAAGATCCCTGTTGAACTTTTTAAGATTCCACATATAAGTGATACACAATGATTTTTTTTTTTTAATGTAACTCAATAGAGCACAAGAATAAACAGGGAGGGGAAAGCAGTGGCAAGAAGCACTAGCCAAGCAACTGGCCTACTGCTTTGCTCCTCACGGCAGAACTTCTCCAGCTGTCTGCCCTCTCATCTCCACTTCCTTACCTCCTGCTCCAGCATGGCCTCCATCCCACTGCACTCCTGAAACAGCTCCTGTCAAGACCAAGTGCAGTGGACCTGAATCTTCTTTCTTGACTTCCCTGAAACAGTAGACACCCTCCATCACTTTTTCCTCCTCTGTAATTCACTTCTCTTGGCTCTGGAAACACTGTGCGTTCCCCATCCCCGTCCTCTGCTGTTCGGCCTCCTCCACGTATGGTACATTGTCTTGCTTAGGCAATCTCATCTGGTAACTTGGCTTTAAATACCAACTCTGACTTCTGGGGCTCCAGACTCCTATTGTCTAACCACCTACCTGACATCTCTGCTCAACTAAGAGATGCTTCTTGTCATGTCCAAAACAGAGCTCTTTCCCCCAGTCATTTCCCACAAAACACCAGCCAACCTTTCCACCGAAAGAACTTTCCCTTCAGTCTCCGTCATTCTTTCCTATTTTATGTAATGCTACAACTTTTCCCTCCTCAGTTGACTAACCAAAATTCTAACTGTTTTTCCTGATTCTTCTCTTGCTCTCACCCTTGCATCTAATTCATCAGCAAACCCAGGCAGCTTTATCTCCAAAAGCCTTCTCAGTCACCCCTCACCACCTTCTGTCACCATCACTGTCTCACCTAGATTACTGCTTTCTGTTCCCCAGCCCCCAGCAACGACTGATCCTTTCACTGTCTCCATTCAGGTCAGTTCAGTCACTCAGTCGTGTCTGACTCTTTGTGACCCCATGGACTGGAGCACGCCAGGCCTCCCTGTCCATCAACAGCTCCTGGAGTTTACTCAAACTCATGTCCATTGTGTCGGTGATGCCATCCAACTATCTCATCCTCTGTTGTCCCCTTCTCCTCCCACCTTCAATCTTTCCCAGCACCAGGGTCTTTACAAATGAGTCAGTTCTTCCCATCAGGTGGCCAAAATATGTTTTGCCTTTTCAAAAATGTCATTTGGTTGAAATCATATAGTATGTAGCCTTTTCAAACTGGTTTCCTTCATTGAGAAATATGTGTCTAAGTTTCCTCCTTGTCTCATGGCTCAATAGCTCTTTTCTTTCTAGTGCTGAAGGATATCCCATTGACTGGATGAAACACAGTTTAGTTATCCATTCTCACATAATCACATTTAGTTATCCATCCACCTACTAAAGAACATCTCGGTTACCTCCCAAGTTTTGGCAGTTATAATAGAGCTGCCACAAACATTCATGGGCGGGTTTTTGTATGGGCATATGTTTTCAATTCATTTGGGTAAATACCAAGGAACACAATCATTAGATCATATGGTAAGAAAGTGTTTTGAAACAACCAGTCTTCCCACTTTGCATTCCCACCAGCAGTGAATGAGAGTTCTTGTTTCTCCACATGCTCAATAGCATTTGGTGATGTCAGTGTTTCAGATTTTAGCCCTTCTAATAAATGTGTGATAGAATCTCATTGCTTTTTTAATTTGGAATTCCCTGATAACATGGGATGTTGAGCACTTTTTCCTTTGCTTATTTACCATCTTCGGTGAGATGTCTTTCAACTCTTTCGCTCATTTTAAAATTGAGCTGTTTCCTTTTCTTGTTGAGTTTTAAGAATTCTTTGTATATTTTGGATAATAGTCTTTTATCAGATACATCTTTTGCAAATACTTTCCCTCAGTGAAAACTCAGTGATTTGTGTAAACATTACTTTTTAACCAGAAAAACAGAGCTTTTCACATTCAGTACAACACGCATCACTCAGGCGAGTGCCTCAACACCTTCAACACCTCCATCACCCAAGAATCCTACAGTCTCCCTGGGTCCCACACTAGGACCCCTCTCAGCTCCTCCCAGTGGCCTGGCTAACATCTTCCCTCAGACACTGCCCTGTCCAGCCTTCCTGAGCCCGGATGTTCTCGAATGCTCCCTCTCTGAACCTTGCTCTGAGACTTTCTACCCCTTCTCCGCGGACAGAGGATGAGGCCACATTCCAGGGATGCCCCTGGCAGCCATGAGCCTACCACTTGTGAGCGGAGTTTGGTTTGACCCTCAGAGGCAGAAGGGTGGAGGGGCCACAGCAGGAACCATCGAGAAGAGTCAGGTTTCAGGCCTGGGGTGGGGGCTCCTCTGCCCAGGAGGTCAGAACACCTCCCCAGCACCCAGAAGGCCAGTGCCTGCAGCTGATTGCCTGCTTTCTCCAAGAGAGATGAAGACAAATAGGGGCAAATGTGAAGCAGAGTGGTAAGAGGAAGGAGGCTCCAGGAACCAAGCTGGCCCTCAGGGTGGAGGAGCAGGGACAGGTTGGCAGAGAGCCTCCCCTCCCCAGCGAGTCCCTGCATTTCATCTGTTTGTGTCTTTAGCTCTTAGGGATTAGGAGTGACTGGGACAAGGGTCAGGGAGGTCTGCTGCACACATTACTGTGCAATTTTTTAAAAAAGAAGAAGAGTGCTTTCATCTTTTGACAAGGACAGCTGTTGCCAAATGTCTGCTTTGGGGCTCTCTAGCTCCTTGATTTCTGCAGTCCTTAGACTTAACTCAACCTTACTGTCTTCCAGTGATTCATACTCCTCATTTGCCAAATGAGGATAACAATCCTTCCTCCATAGAGTAACTAGTAACTGGGACCATTAGATGAGTCCATATACATTAAATGCATATATATATATATATATATATATATATATATATAGCTGCGCTGAGTCTTTAGTTGCAGCACGTGGGACCTAGTTTCCTGACCAGGGCTCGAACCCAGGCCTCCTGCATTGGGAGGGCAGAGTCTTAGCCACTGAGCCAGCAGGGAAGTCCCTGAAATGCTTTGGATACATAGAAATGGCACACAAAATACTATGGAGCTGTTTGCTGCCATATTACCATGGTGTTATGGTCCCAAGGGTGACAAATAAAGCCTCTAGGGTGAGTGGAGGGGTTGAAATTTGGGGGCAGCATACAGAAGAGACTGGAGGGGGATGGGGTACCAGGAGCAGGTGGGGACGAGTAAGAGACAGAAGTGACTGGGAGAGGAGGATTCCTACCCAGGAAGGGACGGCAAGGTGCACTCTCCCCAGCAGGTAGAAGTAAAGAGGTTGCGGCTGGTAGGAGCGGTGATACCATCTGTGAGGTTGATCTGTTTAAGTTTTATAGGGCAGAGGGGGCCCCAGGGAAAAGTGTCCTGGTTCTAGCATCCCAGTGTAAAAGCACACGCCCTGCTTAGAGCCAAGGTCCCTACTCTGCCCCTCCCATCCTACCCAGACCCTGGGACCACCCAGGATTGGGATCAGAGGCCGGTGGAGGCAAAAGGTTGAGAGCCTCAACTGGGGCTCGGCCCCTCCTCCCACACAAACAGGGGTTGGAGTAAACCTGAGCTGGGCTTTGGTTTTTGACAGAAGGAAGCCTTCCCACAAGGGCCAGGAGAACCCAGTCGTTTTCCACAGCAGGGGAGTGGAGACTCCCGGCTCAAGTGCTTCTGTCTGTCCCCTTTCCCCTCCTGGTGATGATGCCCCCAGCGCTCAGGTGCTGGGAGGAACAGAGAAGCAGCTGAGGGGCCCACGGGGCCGAGGGGGGGATGACAACAGCCAGCGCAGCAGCACTGATGTGAGGTCTGGTCAGAGCGTGGATGGGGGGAGGCCCCCTACCCTAACTCTATTGCCAGAGGAGAAGCCAGCAGCCCCAACCCGCAGCCGGCTCCTCCTGCAGCCGGCTGAGGAACCTCACAGCAATCTCCTGTCCTCATCTCAGATCTCCTCCCTGTTTCCTGAGACCTGATGCCTTCATTATGTAAATGGCAAAGCTGACACCGGGGACTCACTTCTACCTTACCTGCCACAGCACCTGGGCTGGGTGAGGAAGGAGGCAGGGGACAGGCTCCAGGCTTGGGGGCTGCCTGGTTGGATGCCCTGGGGTCCCCTCGCCCTGAAGCACATGCTGTGGGTACAACTGGCCCATGGTCTATGTGTTTCTGCACTCTGGGCCCCACTCCCAGCACAGGTGTAGCCTCTGATCAGGTTGCCTGTGGGAGGGGGGCTGGTGGAGTTTCTTGCAAAACTTTTCTAGGAAGAAGGACAAGGGTGAGGGGCAAATCAGAAATACTGTTGCCTCAGGCAGTTGGAGCAGATTGCTTATAACAAGCATCTTGTTTCCCAATGTGAAATAAGTGATTCATCAAACTCTATCATAATAACAGGGGTTGGAGCAAACCTCAGCTGGGCTTTGGTTTTTGACAGAAGGAAGCCTTCCCACAAGGGCCAGGAGAACCCAGTCGTTTTCCACAGCAGGGGAGTGGAGACAGTGATAATAATAATAACTAATAATGTGTCTGAAGAAGCCTCACTTGGGAACCGGGAGGGCAGTGTTCTAGTCCTGGCTCGGGCAGAGCTGTGAGGAATGCTCACTTTTCCCTTTGGGCTGGGTCGATGCCGATAGGAGGGTGAAGTCATGTCTGCAGGGTAAGGACAGGAAAAACTTGAAGGGTGGAGACCGCCAGGAGCCTTGGGGCAGGCAGGGGCTTGGGAGGTGATAAGGGAAGTCAGAGTGGACACTGAGATACGGAGAGTGGGGGAGAGGTGGGGGTGACATGGGAAGAGGGCAGAGAGTGACGTCCTGTGTGAAAGTGAAAGTGTTAGTCACTCAGTTGAGTCCGATTCCTTGTGACCCCATGGACTGTAGCCCACCAGGCTCCTCTGTCCATGGAATCCTCTAGGCAAGAATACTGGGGTGGGTTGCCATGCCCTTCTCCAGGGGATCTTCCCAATCCAGGGATCAAACCCGTGTCTCCTGCATTGCAGGCAGATTCTTTACTGAGCCACCAGTACTGTGGAAATGCAGAAAATACTGAATCGTGGACTGAATGCAGGGGAGAGTGCACTACAAACCAACCCTCATCCCAGCAGCTCCTCACAGCCTCCTTGGCCTCAGTCCCTGGTGCTGGGTGAATACTTGCAGAAGGCTGGTTCAGAGAAGGGAGCCCAGGCAAGGCGGATGAGGACCAGCCAGAACAGGTTTTGTTGATCCTTGGAGGTCAACCCCCTTCTGAGAATCTGGTGCTCCCTCAGCCCAGAAAAATAGACACACAACCTTACATGCATGGCAGGGAGTCTTCCAGAGCCCACAAACCCCAGCCGACAAAATTCTCTCTCTTTTTACCATCCTGACATTGCCCATGTGCCTGTTCCTTCATGCCCCATGCCAGCGCCCCAAGAGCTAAGACACAACCCCCTGCTTCGGGCAAGCCTGTGGGCCAGACCAAGATGCAAACCCAAGGGGCTCAGAGCTAAAGCATAGGGGCCAGTGGGAATTCCCAGGAGGGAGGGGTTCATTTCCAATCTGGGGAGCAGCCTTGAGAGCACAGCAAGCCCACAGGCTCTGGAGTCCGCAAGCTCTCCGTCATACAGTGGGGATCTGGAACCACCTGTTAGGAATGGTGTGGTACACAGTGTCCACTGAATTTCAGTATGTGTTTCTTTGGCTGCGCTGGGTCTTAGTTGCAGCACACAGGGTCTTCCATCTTCGTTGAGTCACACAGGAGCTTTAAGTTGCGGCATGTGAACTCTTATTTGGGATCTAGTTCCCTGACCAGGGATTGAACCCAGGGCCTCCTGTATTGGGAGCGAGGAGTGTTAGCCACTGGACCACCAGGGAAGTCCCTTGTCTGTGGTATTTAGCAGAGAGCAAGGCTCAAGTAAAAGGCCATAAACACAGAGGAGGTGAGCATCCTGCTGGGTGTTGTAAGCTGAATGACGGCCCTCCAAAAATGCCCACGTCCTAGTCACTGAAACCTGTGACTCTCACACGGCCAAAGGGACTCTGCAGATAGGACCACATCAAGGGTTTTGAGGCAAGCCATTATTATGGGTTATCTGGGTGGAGTGATGATTACAAGAGTCCTCCAGGGAGGCTTCCCTGGTGGCTCAGATGGTAAGTCTGCCTGCAGTGCGGAGGACCCGGGTTCGATCCCTGGGTCGGGAACATTCTCTGGAGAAGGAAATGGTAACCCACTCCAGTATTCTTGCCTGGAAAATTCCATGGACGGAGGAGCCTGGTGGGCTACACAGTCCATGGGGTTGCAAAGAGTCAGACACAACTGAGCGACTTCACTTTTCACTTTCCAGGGAGGCAGGAGTGTCATTCGGAGCAGATGTGACCATGGGAGCAGAGGTAAGACAGGCAGGGCAGTTTGAAGATGATGCACTGCTGGCTTTAAAGATGCAGGAAGGGCCCCAGAGCTGAAGAATTCAGGTGGTCTCTAGAAGCCAGAAAAAGCAAGGGAATTTTCTCTCTTCTAGGGCCTCCAGAAGGAACAGAGCCTGGGACTTCCCTAGTGGTTCAGGGTTTAAGACTCCCTGCTTCCAATGCAGGGGATGCAGGTTTGGATCCCTGGTCAGGGAACTAGGATCTCACATGCCATGCAGCATAGCCAAAAAGAAAAAAAGAAAAACCAGAAGGAACACAGCCTGGAGGATCCATTTTCAACTTCAGACTTCCAGAACTATAAGATAAAACATTTGTGTTGTTTTATTAGAAGCTAAATTCGTGGTAATTTGTTACAGCAGCCACAGTAAACTAATACACCAGGCCTTGCCAGGGAAGGCCAGATCCGGTTGTGATGCAGGAGGGAGGTTGCAGGGGGCATTTTGCAGCCCACAGGGAGAGAGACTCTGATGGGAGGGAGGAGGGGCCAGGCAGCGAGTGCTCAGCCCGTGACCTCACCCTTGGCCAGCCAGGCTGCCCTGGCATCCGGACGCCTGTCAGCCCGGGGTTACATGCCTCACTGGGCCAGAAAGGGATCCCTGTGTAGCCAGGCCCCAGGCAAGGGTGGGGGTGTGGCAGAGAAGGCTGGTGCCAGGGGAGGGAGCCCCATCAACCCCCAGGGCTGCAGAGGCCACACGAGTAAAGTGGGGGAAGGCCGGCAGGGGCTGGCGAGGTGCCAGGTCACTCAGGGCCCTCTGCCGGCTCAGTCCCACTCTGCTTCTCTCCTGCGAGGCAAAAAACTCTCCCTTCCTCTCCTCTTTTTCCTTCTCCACCCCTGGGCTCCCCTGGGAAAGTGGGAGGAGGAGGGACTTGGGGGCTAGAGAGCAAGGGATGGTGTCACAATCTCAGTTCAGTGTCTGAGTAGCTGGGTGATATTGGGCAAATCACTTTGCCTCTCTGGGCCTGTTTTCTCCTCTGGTATCGAGGACATAGTCTCCACTTCATGGGGCTGTATTAAATGATATAACACATGCATATACAGTGCCCAGCATACAGCAAACCCTCCAAGGGCATCATATGTTATCATATGTATACACACCACTGCCCACAGATAGAACATCAAGTTTATATGCCCAGCCAGGTGCCAAGTTCCACCAGGGAACACAGTGTCCCGTCCATCTCTGTATCTCAGCATTGCTCTATTTACCGGTGTGTATTAGGCGATGCATTTGTGTTGTACTTAATCATTCACTCATGCAGAGAGTATGTTTGTGATTGTTATGAAAAACAACAAAGGAAGAAGAGGGAATGCCAGCAGTTGGGGAAGGGCAGTGGTTTGCTGTTTCGTACAGGGGGTCAGAAGGAAGGTTTTCTCACAAGATGCAGCTGGAGTAGAGACTCCAGAGACGTGAAGAAGTGAGCCCTGTAGGTTTCTGGGGAAGCGGAGGGCTCTGGCTTGGTGGAAGCCCTGGAGGATAGCAAGGCTGGTACGGTGGGATCAGAGCGGGTGAGGCCAGAGGGATAGAAAATAAGGTCTGGGTGGGAGGGGGGGTTTAGGATGGGGAACACATGTAAACCCATGGCTGATTCATGTCAATGTATGGCAAAAACTACTACAATATTGTAAAGTAATTAGCCCCCAACTAAAATAAATAAATTTATTAAAAAAAAAAAGAAAACAAGGTCTGGCATAGTGGGGCCGGATCACACAGGGCCTTGTAGGCCACAGTGAAGACTGAGCTTTGCTCGCTGAGCCTGAGGGGGCCTTCTTGGTGAAGTCTTGCTGCTTGGGAGAGGCCTCCAAGGGTCCTGGGAGGAAGTGCTCCACCTCCCATTGGGCTTCTAGGAGGGGATCATAGGGGTACCCCTAGAGTCAGGCCACCGTGAGCCCTGGGAAGAGGCAAAGACCCCAGTGGGCACCCCAGCCCCCCTCACTGTGACTCCGCACACTCAGCAATGACCTGTGGGCTGGGGGACCCAGGATGTTTTTAAACCTCGGGTTTGGAGTCTGGACTAAGCTCCATCCATGTCACTCACAAGTTTCTGTCTACATTTCTAGCTTTTTTTTTTTTTTTAATAAAATTTAAAAAAGCAGAAAACAGAAGTTTTCACAGCACAGAAGTGTGTCAGGGGTTTGGCACACTTGTCTGTGCCCACTCGCCCCACCCTGGCCCACTGGCCCCATTCCCTGGGCAGATTCACCCCCAGGAACCCTTTCACTAACAGACCAGGTCACAACACAGCGGCACAGTAACAGACTGCCACACACACACTCTCATTCACCTGTGGGTTTTGGGTTCCATTCACTTGGGGCTTTTAACTTCACAGGGTCAGTTCTGCTTCGCCCCTCCTTTTGTATGGAGTTCCATCTGAGGGATTTCACCTCCTGCTTCAGTCCCGAGGCCTCCTGAACCTGATGTTGTGATACACCCCAAGACATCTATGTTTCTCATATTATTATTGATAATAATTATATTATGTAATAAATTTATCAGTTCACTTCAGTCGCTCAGTCATGTCCAACTCTTTGTGATCCCATGAACCGCAGCACGCCAGGCCTCCCTGTCCATCACCAACTCCCGGAGTCCACTCAAACCCATGTCCATCAAGTCGGTGATGCCATCTAACCATCTCATCCTCTGTCGTCCCCTTCTCCTCCTGCCCTCAATCTTTCCCAGCATCAGGGCCTTTTCAAATGAGTCAGCTCTTCGCATCAGGTGGCCAAAGGATTGGAGTTTCAGCTTCAACATCAGGCCTTCCAATGAACACCCAGGACTGATCTCCTTTAGGATGGACTGGTTGGATCTTCTTGCAGTACAAGGGACTCTCAAAAGTCTTCTCCAACACCACACTTCAAAAGCATCAATTCTGTGGCGCTCAGCTTTCTTTATTGTCCAGCCCTCACATCCATACATGACCACTGGAAAAACCATAGCCTTGACTAGACAGACCTTTGTTGGCAAAGTAATGTCTTTGCTTTTTAATATGCTGTCTAGGTTGGTCATAACTTTCCTTCCAAGGAGTAAGCATCTTTTAATTTCATGGCTGCAGTCACCATCTGCAGTGATTTTGGAGCCCAGAAAAATAAAGTCAGCCACTGTTTCCACTGTTTCCCCATCTATTTGCCATGAAGTGATGGGACCGGATGCCATGATCTTAGTTTTCTGAACGTTGAGCTTTAAGCCAACTTTTTCACTCTCCTCTTTCACCTTCATCAAGAGGCTCTTTAGTTCTTCTTCACTTTCTGCCATAAGGGTGGTGTCATCTGCATATCTGAGGTTATTGATATTTCTCCCAGCAATCTTGATTCCAGCCTGTGCTTCCTCCAGCCCAGCGTTTCTCATGATGTACTCTGCATATAAGTTAAATAAGCAGGGTGACAATATACAGCCTTGATGTACTCCTTTTCCTATTTGAAACCAGTCAGTTGTTCCATGTCCAGTTCTAACTGTTGCTTCCTGACCTGCATACAGGTTTCTCAGGAGGCAGCTCAGGTGGTCTGGTATGCCCATCTCTTTCAGAATTTTCCACAGTTTATTGTGATCCACACAGTCAAAGGCTTTGGCATAGTCAATAAAGTAGAAATAGATGTTTTTCTGGAACTCTCTTGCTTTTTTGATGATCCAGCAGATGTTGGCAATTTGATCTAAGCAATGAAAAAAAAAAAGACTGGGCTTTACTTTGCCACCAGGGGTGCCTGGCCTCTGGAAGGCTTTGAACAGAGGCATGAGTTGCTCTGGCTTATGTTTGTTTTTTTTTTTTAATAAATTTATTTATTTTAGTTGGGGGCTAATTACTTTACAATATTGTAATAGTTTTTGCCATACATTGACATGAATCAGCCATGGGTTTACATGTGTTCCCCTTCCTGGACCCCCCTCCCACCTCCCTCCCCATCCCATCCCTCTGGGTCATCCCATTGCCCCAGCCCTGAGCATTTGTCTCATGCATCGAACCTGGAATGGTGTTCTGTTTCACATATGATAATATACATGTTTCAGTGCTATTCTCTCAGAACGTCCCACCCTCACCTTCTCCCTCAGAGTCCATTAGACTGTTCTATGCATCTGTGTCTCTTATTCTGTCTCGCATATAGGGTTATCGTTACCGTCTTTCAAATTCCATATATAATGCATTAGTATACTGTATTGGTGTTTTTCTTTCTGGCTTACTTCACTCTGTATAATGGGCTCCAGTTTCATTGGCTTATGTTTTAAAAGAATCACCTGGGACTTTCCTGGTGGTCCAGTGGCTAACACTCCGCACTCCCAACACAGGGGGCCCAGGTTCCATCCCTGGTCAGGGAACTAGATCCCACATGACAGAACTAAGAGTCTGCATGCCACAACTAACGATCCTGCATGCTGCAACTAAGACCTGGTCCAGCCGAATAAATAAATAAAATAAAAACTTTTTAAAAAAATAAAAGAATCACCTGGCTGCTGTGTTGGGAAGATTCTGTAGGAAGACAACACTGGGGGCTGGGAGAATGGGAGCTCACTGAAGAAACCCAGGCAAGAGATGGTGATGGCCTGGGCCAGCATTGCTATGGAAGAGACTGGAGGAAGTGGTCAGACTGAAGATATATAATGAATACAGTGAAGACAGGATTTGCTGATGGATTAAACATGGGATACAGGAATTGAGGGTGGCTCCAACGGTTTGGGGGGAGTTGTTTGTTTGTCTGAGCAACTAGAAAAATGGAATTGCTATTTTTTGAGATGGGGTAAGTTTAAGGAGAACCAGGTCTAAGAGGATGGTGAGGGAGTGTGGTGATTAATTTTATGTGTTAACCTGACTGGACCATGCGGTGCCCAGATATTTGGTCACACATTCTGGGTGTTTGTGCGGGTATTTCTGGGTGGGATTAACACCTGAATCTGCAAGGCTGGGTAAAGTGGATTGCCCTCCCCAGCATGAGTGGGTTTCATGCAATCTGCTGAAGGCCTGAAGAGAACAATAACAAAAGGCTAAGAGAGCATTTGCTTTCTCTGCCTAAGTCCTTGAGCTTAAACATGGATCTCTTCCTGCTTTTGGAACTGGACTCGGGCTGGGTGGCTCTCCCAGTTCTCAGGCATAAATAAATGCTGTGTACATATGTCCTGTTGGTTCTGTTTCATTGGACACCTAACAGAGTCAGAAGTGGGGTGCTCCTTCTGTTTAGCATGAGATCCTACTCAGTATCCTGATGGAGATGGGGAGTAGGCCGAGATACAAGATCATGAGGCAGTGAGAGCTGATTCGATCATTGAATTGAATCCTCCTGATCTCTGTCCCCCCCCCAATATTTATTTATTTGGCTGCACCAAATATTTATTTATTTATTTTGGCTGCACTCAATATTTATTTATTTGGGTCTTAGTTGTGGCATGTGGGATCTAGTTTCCTGAACACGGGTTGAACCTGCAATGGCAACTTGGAGTCTTAGTCACTGGACCACCAGGGAAGTCCCCCAGTCTCTGTCCCTTGACCCAGCGGAAGTTGCTTTTCTCCTCTGCACAGCTGCTGAAGCATCCTTTCCTGATTCTTCTCCCCAGAATAGTCCTGGGCTCCAGCTTTGTGTCCTGCTTAGAGAGCTCACCTGTCTTCGGTTTCCCTAGAGGGTTCACATAACCCCCAAGAAGCCCTAAATCCCCTCCCCTCCAACTGTGCGGTCCTCTGACAGAGGGGAGCCCCCTACAAGATGAAGGAGTCCTGAATAGAGAGGTACCCCACCCACGCCAAGCAAGGACAGCTGGGCTGGAGGGGGTGGGCTTCTCTTCACTGCTCTCTCCTGGTCTCCCAACAGGTCTGGGCCCCAGAAGCACCCCCCACGCCGGCTTCTCTTGTGAGGTTGGACCCTTCACACGGGACCAGGAGGTGCAGTGGAAGGGAAGGGTCATCCAGGCAGGCCCAGCTTCCTAACTGGGCACACCTCTCATCATTGGTGACCTGGGCAAGACACTTTGTCTCTCTGAGCCTCATTCTCTCCAACACAGGGATACGTGTGAATGCTTTACAGTATAGCTGAGGGTGGGATGCATCTGCCGCAGTGACCCATCCTTAGCAATAAATGACAGCAGAGAGCGGGTCTTTCAGAGTCCTCTCCCATCCTCAGCCAGCCTCTCTCCTTTCTGAGAGATTAGATTATTTTACCCCCAGCCTATCCTTCAGAAACCAAATTTTTACCACGGACATGGGCAACCAGGGAACTGTTGCCAAGGTCAGGGCTTTCAGAAAGGCTCCCTGTCGCCCAGGAAACTGCCCCACTCAGGTTCCCTGGGGTCCAGCAGGTCGATGGATTCTGGTGCCACCTGCTGGATACTGTGTCACATTGCTCCTAAAGCACCCGCAGGCGGGAGTCCCCGCATCCCAGGGCAGGGAACACCCTCTGCCCCGCCCCTCTTCTCGCCCCAGCATCTCCACCGTGAAAAGTCCTTCCTACTTCTTGTCCCTAGGTTTTCCCAGAGACCAGAAGAACGGAAAGGAGCTGGAAGCACTGTGAACCACGGGGAGCGGTGGGAGGAGCAGTGTCCTTCCCGGAGAACGACCAGGGCCGAGGAGCAGGACTCCCGGTGGTGCGGGGTCCCGAAGGAAACTCCTTCCCTTAATTGACTTCCTGAAGCTCCGACTGCGCAGTGCAGACACTCGTTTCGCTTCTCATTCGTTCGCTTCCCACCGAGAGCAGCGGCGAGGTGGGGAGGAAGAGGTTAACACGGGGTGGGAGAATGACGTGTGAGGTCACAGCCAGGTCCTTACGCAACATTTCCTCCTGGCTCCCTCCTCCTTGCCAGCCGCTCAGCCCCTGATGCTCTAGTGCTGACTCCCCTTTTCTTCCCTGGGGAGAACCTGCCTACCTACCTTGACAGCATGTCAGACCAACCCCATCTCCACTCCCACCCTCCCACCGTGGAGCCTCCGATCCCCCTGCTTCAGAGGGAATCCTCAGTGCTGGGCAGAAGAGCAGAGAAGCAGAAAGCCTTCTTCTGTGAGAGACCAGGTGTCCTGAGTCGGATTCCTGCCTGGGGCAGCCCCTGTGCCCTGCCATCCTGAGATCAGCCTGCCCTGAAAGGTGAAAGTGGGAGGTGTGGAGATAAAAAGACAGGAAGCTGTTGGGGTGCCTGTGGATGGCTCCTCTTTCCCTGGTTAGGATCACAAGCAGAGAAACTGAGGCGGAGGCACTTCCAGAAGGAAAGGCTGGTCTCTACCTACCTGTCCCAGGAGAATACTGCACCTTGGCAACCCACATGCCTCCTCCCAGACTTTTATCTGGGCTGGGATGTCCCTGACTTGTGAGCCAGACACCCTGGCTCCCAGCCCAGAAGCTCATGTTGCCAATGGGCTTAAGAAGTGGGGAGGTGGAGCAGGAGGTTGGGGACCAAGGTCTCCCAGGTCCCTGACACACACACCCCCCTCCCTCGCCCCGGAGCTGAGCAGCAGGGAAGGGAAAGGAGGCTGATGGAGGTGAGTCCGCATCCTGCAAGTGAGGGGCGCTGCCCTGAGGACAATAGGTATGGGGAGCGGAGTGGCGGAACTGGGGCCCAGGAGAGGTTACGGGTAGGGGGACCTGCATGCTTTCACTCTGGTACTACCCTCTGACTCCAGACTCCCCTCAGCTGAGGGCAGAAGGGCTGCTGGGGGTGCGCTGGGGTGGATAGACTTGGCCCCTCAACCTCCAAATGGTGTGTGTGTAAAGCAGAGGGGCAATCAGAGAAGCTGGGGTGGGGGTCCAAAGCTCTTCTGAAGAGTTGAGGGAGATGCTGCCTTTCCTCCACCTCACAGGCTGGTCCCGCCTCCTCTCCAGACCCCACTCCTGGGTGTGAGGAGAGCGGGCGGACAGGGGTGGAGGAGAGATTGAGAGCAGCTGGGGTGTTGACCCCTCCTCTCCGGGCTGACTGCCCAGCTCCCCCCCTCCCCCCATCGACATTAGAACCGCAGAAGCTTAAAGGGCCTCCGAGAGCTAATCCCAGCGGCAGCCATCTGAGAGCGGAAGTGTGTGGGGGAAACGCGGGGGCGAGTGAAGGCCCACCCACTCCTCCTCCCTCTGTCCTCCAGGGTACGGCAGCCATGGCCCCGCTGCTCCCCGCCGACGTGACGGTGACCCGGCTCTCCCGCTCCATCCACCTGTACTGCAGGCCGGACCCCGCGGCGTCCCCGGGGCCCCGCCCACTGCTCCTGCTCCTGCCGTGGCTGGGGGCGCGGCCAGCCGCCCAGGGCAAGTACCTGCAGCTGTACCTGGCCTGCGGCTTCGACGTGCTGGCCGTGGAGAGCGCGCTGAGCCACTTCCTGTGCCCGCGCCGGGGCTTGGAGTGGGCTGCCCACGTGCTGGCGCTGCTGCGGGGGCCTGGGGCCCTGGCCGGCCGCCCACTGGTGGTGCACGCGCTCTCCCTGGGTGGCTACACCTTTGCACAGATGCTCCTGCTCATGGGCCAGGACCTGGGGCGACACGGCAGCGTGGCCCAGCGCCTGAGGGGCCATATTTTCGACAGCCTGGTGGTGGGCAGCCTGGACCACATGGCACTGGGTGAGTGTACTGGGGCAAGGGTGAGGGGGTGCCTGGGCCACACAAGCCAGGCTGGACTCCAGGTGGATGGGCAGGTCTGCTGACCAACAGGCCTGTGATCTGAGTGTCCCAGAGGTGTCTTGAGTCTCCTCTGACTGTCCCACCTGATGTGGGCCTCCTACTTGGAGAGTTGGTAGCCTTGTCCCACCTGGGCTTCCCCGACTGTGGCTGAAAATACAACCCAGAGTGAGCACGCTGCCTGGGTCTAGCCTGGCACGCCTTTATCTCCAGCCTCTATTAGGGCTAATTTACTGAGCACCTGCAACTTTCCATACATATTCACATAATCCCCACATGGGGACAATGAAATAGGTGTGGTGCCTTTTGAAATTCTTTTCTTAGGACACAAGCTTTGGAAAGAGTATCAGAAATCATATATGGTTGACCCTTCAACGACAGGGGTTTTAACTGCTATGCAGGTCCATTATACGGGGATTTTTTTTCAGTAAATACATATTATAGCACTACAGTCTGAGGTTGGTTGAATCCGCAGATGCGGAATTGCAGATATGGAGGGCCGACTATAAAGTTACCTCTGATTTTCAACCACGTGGAGGGTCAGCACCCCTAAATCCTGCGGTGTTCAAGAGCCAACTGTGACTGGGTGCACGGGTTTCCTCTAAAACAGTGATTCTGAAACTTGGGTGAGTATCAGAATCACCTGGTGCTGAATCCTACTTCCACAAGCCTGGGCCTCTGGGTCCTCCTTTAGTTTTAGGTCTAGGTGGTTTCTGATCCATACCAGTTTCAGGACCACTAATTTCCTCTAGAAGGACCAAAATAACTAACATACCTCAAGTAACAAAGTAACCGCTCACAAAAGAGTTGGACACAATTTAGTAAAGAATCTGCCTATAATGTGGAATACTTGGGTCTGATCCCTGGGTTGGGAAGAGCCCCTGGAGTAAGGGATTGGCTACCCACTCCAGTATTTTTGCCTGGAGAATTCCATGGGCAGAGGAGCCTGGTGGCCTACGTCCCTAGGGTCACAAAGAGTTGGACGGGACTGAGTGATTAATACTTTCACTTTAACGACTCAACAACAACAAAAAAACCATCCCATAGGTCAGTTCTAATTGACCAGTTAGGCCTAGTTCAAAAGGAGAATTCACCCTTGATGCAGAGTGACTTGGCATTTCTCTAAAAACCCTTAGATCTTTTCCATTTCAATTGCTGGTCAAACTGCTTCCTGTATGGTTTCTGTAAAGCGATGTGCAAGACAAACCATGAAACAGCCTTGTTCTGGTCCATCCCGTCTTATCTTTTACCATCCCCTGGTATCTGGATTTCCTTCTCCCACCCAGCCAGGTCACCTCAGACTCCAAGGTGCTTACCAAGGCCGCAGCTGCTGCTGCTGCTGCTAAGTCGCTTCAGTCGTATCCGACTCTGTGCGACCCCATAGATGGCAGCCCACCAGGCTCCACCATCCCTGGGGATTCTCCAGGCAAGAATACTGGAGTGGGTTGCCATTTCCTTCTCCAGTGCATGAAAGGGAAAAGTGAAAGTGAAGTCACTCAGTCGTATCCGACTCTTAGCGACTCCATGGACTGTAGCCTACTAGGCTCCTCCGTCCATGGGATTTTCCAGGCAAGAGTACTGGAGTGGGGTGCCATTGCCTTCTCCACCAAGGCCGCAGAGTCCAGGGCATAAGGCCTCAGGGGATTCTCAATGACCCAGTCACTTTGTAACAACTCCAGGACCAGTTGTTGAACCAATTCTGGACCCACCCAACAGTCCTACCACCTAGATCTTTCCTTCTCCTCCCTAAAGATGTCACAAAGCTGGAAAATAGAGAGAGGCTGGCTCCCGACCACCTGGCTCCTTTAGGAATGGCCTGAAGGAGGGCAGGGACCAGCAGGCCAAGTGTGGGCTGAGGCCACCCCTCCCTGGCAGTCATGGGGCTGTTTCCAGCTCTCCACTATTCATAACTAGGGCCTTCTGCCCTCTGCTCCTTCCTACCACTAGAGCATTCCCAGGCGGCCTTCTTTGCCTCTGCCCAGAATGGTGTCTGTACCAGGCAGGACAGCTGGGTGCCCACTGACCAACTACAAGAAAGGCAGAGAGAAGGCCATGTTTCTGTCCCAGGACCCCCAGCTCTAGGGATACTCAGCAGTCCATGTGTCAGTGCTGTCCCCCGCTGCCAGGAGGCAGGTCCTGAGCTAACCCCCTCCTCCTGGAACCCACAGGTGTGTCTCAGCTGATGAAGCCACAGGCCCTGGGCCCAGTGGTCAGGGCCACAGCCATGTTCTACTTCCACCTATGTCCCAGCTGCACCATTCGGCATTACGAGGCTGCAGTGGGCGTGTTCCGGCAGCCACCCGTCAGGCCCCCGACGCTTGTCTTCTACAGCCTGGATGATCCCCTCTGCGACAGTGCCCACCTACAGGAGCTGCTGTCCACCTGGCAGCAGCTGGGCATGCCGGTGTGGGTGCAGGCCTGGGAGACCTCGCGCCATGCGGCCCACCTGCGCCAGCACCCCCTGGAGTACAGCAGCACCCTCACCACCTTCCTGGGGAGGCTCGGCCTGGTGGCCCCCGCAGCCCGGCTCTGATGGGGCTCTGGGCTCCGCTCCCCACAGGGATGGGGGCCAGCAGTCCAGTGGACAGGGGACGGAGACAGGACGGCAGAGGCGCCGAAACCTCTTGATTTATTCAGATTATTTTAACATACAATGACACAACTGTGGCCCCAAAGTGTGCAAAGTTAAAGCCTTCAACTGCAGCTGAGAGGAGAGGGCAGGGACGGTACACCCAGGGATGGGGGCCAGTTGGGAATAGTAGGCAGCCTCCTCCCCTAGGCCAGGGACAGGCAGCCTGAGGGGCAGGGCTGGGGGCAGAGACCTCCCTCCAGCCTAGGTCAGGAGCCCGGCAGTGCTCCACGGCTGAGGGCGCAGCAGCCTGGGAAGGGGCCGGAGGCAGGCCAGGAGAGCACCATTTCTGGGATGGGGGTGGGTGCCCTACGGGAGAAGCCAGGAGGGGCCACTGGTCCCAGGGGTGGGAGCCGGGCCAGAGCAGGCTGCAGTGAGAGAGACCTGAGGCAGGCGCAGGGCCTGAGAGTCCAGGCTGGCTGGGCTCAGGGGGTGCTGAAGAACGAGGAACCTGGGAGGACTCCCAGGGCAGGCCAGCCCGGGAGCAGTCCTGACTCTGCGGAGGGTGGGGGAAGAGGGGACTGGGGGGAGGGGTGGGGGGCAGGGGGCGGCCCAAGGAGTGGCCTGGACACTCAGGGCCCACCCCCGCCTCTCTTCCTGGCAAAGGAGCCTGGGAACCAGTAGTGCAAGTCTGTGGACTGCTCAGTTACGGAGGGAGGCTGCGCCCGAAGCGGGGCCCTGGGGCACACCCTCTCCGCTGCCTCGGCCGCTGGCACCATCCTCAGTACAGCCGCTTCTCGTAACTGTGGGCACAAAGGCAGAGCGAAAGCCCAGAGTGGGTGTGTGGGAAGCGGGCCCCGCCTTCCCAGAGCCCCTTGCCCAGGCTGGCCCTGGGCTGCCAGGTGGCCCCCAGACTCTCAGGGGAGGCAGTGAGCTGCTGCTGAAGCCCCTGCCCCTCAGCCACGGTGGGAAAGGGGTTGGGAAAGGCCAGGAAGCAAGCCCAGTGCCTCTGTGCATCCACTTCAGGCCAAGGCTCCCGGAAGAGCCAGGCCAGGCCCAGAGACAGCCATGCTCCTCGGGCCACATCTGGTGGAGGGTCTGTCCTCAGGGCCAGGGTGGAGACGGCTCAGGACAGCACGGCCCATCCTCACACAGGGCAAGGTCAGGCCAAGCCAGGGCTCTGCGCTCACGTCTCCACCCACCCCTGCAGGCACAGTGGCCTGAGCCCCCTGTGGTCACTGGCTCCGGTCCCAGATAGGACAGCCCCAGGCCTGTGGTCAGGGACACCTCTCTGCACCCCAGGAGGGGACCTTTCCCCTGCAGGGGAGGCCAAGGCCAGCTGCCCCCACCACGATGCTAGCCCTAGGGTCCAAGTCCCGTGATGACACCCCAGCTCCGCCCCCAGCCTAACGCCCCCCCACCCCAGCCCAGGCCCCACCCAGACTGCCCCCTGCTCTACTCTACGCTTAGCCCCGGGCAGTGCGGTTACTTACACGGCAGAAAGGTATAGCTATGGGAGGATGGGGCAGAAAGAGACACAGGTTAGATGCCCGCCTCTGCCTGGGGGGACAGGCCCTCTCGACCAGGGTGGGGCTGCATGCCTGCAACTACTGCTGCCAACTAGCGCTACCCCCACCCACGGTCGCCCCAGCGCCGGCCCTGGCATCGGTCTCTTTGCCCTTCTCCCTACCAAGGGCTCGCGCCCCCAGCCTCCACCTGCCTGCTTGGTGCCACCACCAGCGAGAGCCCAGCACCACCAGCCCTGCGACCAGCCACCAAGCTTCTGAGCAAGCAAGGGCCGGGAAGCCGGGAGGGGCAAGTGGTCACATCTCCCGTGCCCGGCTCGGGGTGGGGGTGTGAGACACCCGAGGGGAGGGGAGGGCCTGCCTGCATGGGGGTTAAAGGGCAGGGTTCCAGGGTGGGCCAGGCCCTGAAGGAGAGAGTGCTGGGGTCACCCTGCCGCAGCCTCCGTCCCTGAAACCTCGGCTCAGCCTCTGAGCCACGGCCCCGCCTGCCCGACCCAGGGCCAGCCAGCCGGGGCCAGGAGGCTTCCGCACTTACGAGTGCAGGCCATGGACGCCGCCCTCGATCTGGGCCGACATGGTCCGCTTCTCAAACTTGAGCTCTCCTGAGTACATCATGGACCTGCCAGCAGGGAGACGGCGCTGGTCAGGGGCAGCAAGCAGGGAGGAGAGAGAGAGAAAGGAAACGAGGCGGGGCGCCAGGAGCCTCCCACTTGCCTCCCACCTGCGGCCCTCGAGTCGCCACACTCACCGCAGGACAGACAGGCTCCGGGCCCCGATGTCCTGGCAGCCGTGCTGGATGCCCGCTATGAGGTAGGGCACGAACTTCTGAATGGAGCCTTTGTCCTGGATGGAGCCCGAGACGCCCTGCGCGATCTTCACCTTGTCTCCCTCGCTGCGTGGAGGGCAGGAAGACTGAGTCCCACTGCCCAGGGCTCAAGGGACCCTACTCCACCTCTCGAGGGTACTGGCAGAGGGGCTACTAGCCAGCAGGCATGCTCAGTCCTTCAGTCGTGTCCGACCCTGTGCGACCCCATGGACTGTAGCCCTCCAGGCTCCTCTGTCTATGGGATTCTCCAGGCAAGAATGCTGGAGTGGGTTGCCGCGGCCTTCTCCAGGGGATCTTCCGAACCCAGGGATCGAACCTGTGTTGCTTCTGTCTCCTGCATTGGCAGGTGTGTTCTTTACCACCAGCGCCCCCTGGGAAGCCCCAGAACGACCCCTAAAGCTGCTACTCTCTGTGCTACAGCATAAATACGCGTGGGTTCCTAGTCAGGTGGCCCCACATTGTCCCAGGCCTGTGACTCGTTGCCCTGTGCCTCAGTTTCCAGAGCTGTAATATGGAGACTGGGTGCCATGTGGGAAGTCAGAGGTTATGTGCGGACCTGAAGGACTGGGGGCTGATGTGCTGGCCCAAGGCCGGGGAGGGGAGGGGCGGGCAGGCACCTGAAGTAGCGTTTCTGGCTGCTGCTGCTCTTCTCCATGGCGTCCAGCGAGCCCATGCCGCGGTACTTCTTGAGCCTCACACCGTCCGAGAAGAAGTATTCGCCGGGGGCCTCCGTGGTGGCCGCGAGCAGGGAGCCCATCATCACTGCGGCGGGCAGGGGGTCACTGTCTCCAGCCCCCGGGCCCTCTGACCACCCTTGGCCGGCCTGCCCCATCCCCAGCGGACCCCCTCACCTGTGGAGGCTCCGAGGGCCAGCGCCTTGACCACGTGCCCCACAGTCTGGATGCCGCCGTCGGCTATGACTGGGACCCCGAAGCGCCGGGCGTACTCAGCCACCTTGTACACGGCAGTGCCCTGGGGCCGACCACAGGCCATCACTGGGGACCGTACACAAGACAGGTGTCAACAGCAATGGGGGCCAAGTAGAGGCCCCTCACTCCTGGTGCCCTACCTCCACTTGGGAAAAAGGACCACTCTGGACGCTCACGTAGCAAAAAAGAAAATGTAAGGCTAGATAAAGGAGGAAAGAAGTCTTCTCTGTCTGTACCTCTGTTTTGTTCTTTTCGCATCCCCAAGATTTAGAACAATGACATCTCACCTCAGGGGTCAGCTAATACAAAGGTGGAATGGAGTGGGTTGCTAAGTCCTCCTCCAGGGGATCTTCCCAAACCGGTAGTGAACCCTGGTCTCCCACATTGCAGACGGATTCTTTACCATCTGAGTCACCCGGGAAGCCCAGACAGTTAAAAGCAGAGGCTTAAAGACCAAACAGGTTGTGCAGCATTTGGGAGACGTGACCCTCGCTAGACGGACCAAATCCCCAGTCCTGGGCCTGCCAACTGGGCTTCCCAGACCAGAATCTGAGAAGCAGACTGACACACACCAAAAACTTCCAGTCACCTCCTCAGATACCTGTCTCCCCTCACGTCAGTGGGCTAAACAGTCAGTCTGAGCCTGGGTCACTCCTGAACCCCAGGAAGGGGCCTGGCTGAGCGAGCGCTCTGCACGCACTCGTGGAAGGAGAGTGAGGCCCGGGGGGCATTCTAAGTGCAACCACTCATGCTCCTCCTGACACTCACCTTCTTGGGTGATGCAGATGGAGCCGCAGCCCATGCCCACACGCAGCCCGTCCACACCAGCGTCAATCAGGTTCTTGGCCTGAGCTGCTGTCACCACTGTGGAGAGGGGCAGTTGGAGGGGAGGAAGAGTGTCAGGATGGGTTGCCCCTGCCCTGCCCAAGGGCGTCCTGGGACCCCAGTCCATACCCACACCCCCCACCTACTGTGACCAAAGCCCATTCCTGCAGCCCCCGCCTCCCGTGCCAAGAGCAATGCCACCACCGGGGGATGCCAAATGACATGGAGAGGTTACACAGTGAGGGGGCGAGGGCCCGGATGTGAGCAGGGACCCTGCACTCACCATTCCCCCCAATCACCTGGAGGTGGGGGTACTTCTGCTTTATGTAGTGTACCATGGCGATCTGATACACAGAGTTCCCTTGGGATGAGTCCTGTGGGAAGGGGACCAGGAAAGTTGAGGGGTGGAGGCTGAGGGCCCTCACTGAGGGAGAGGGGTTTGGGGGGTTTTGAGCAGACAAACTAATGAAAGCCCTATGAGAATGAGCCTCTGTCTTTTTCTGAGCAGTCACCAGACAATTCTCAGCAGATTCTCAAAGGGGCTGCCTCTCCCGCAAAGGGTAAGCACCACTCATGGATAGTTGCAGGGCAGACAAAGCCCCTTCATACCACGATATGGACCGGTCCTCACAGCAAAGAGATGGGACCTGGCGTCATATTCAGTTCCCAACAACTCACTAACTAAATTACTTAACCTCTTGAACCTCAGTTTCCCCACCTGACAAATGGGCTTGGTGACTGTACATCAATGAGAATTAACTGAGTTCACCTACAGAAAGGTCTTAGCGCAGCACCTGGTGACCCATCGCACTCAATGAGCGCGGTAAACATCAGGGTCAAGTTATGTGAGTGCAGAGTGCCCCCATAGGGGGCCTCAGTTCATTCTGAGCTGTCACAGTCCCAGTGACCCTCTCAATTGTGACACTGGGCTTAATTAGAGGTGAAGCTGGGTCTTCATAAGCGTGGACTCCACTGAACCACCCCTTCTCCAGGGCAGTGCCCCTACCAGCACTATGACATCAGCGCCCGCCTGGGTGAGCAGGTCCAGGCGGTATTTGTCATCCTCACGGGTGCCCACGGCCGCCCCACACAGCAGCTGCTTGTGGGAATCCTTGGAGGCCAGGGGGTAGTCCCGGTTCTTCTTCAGGTCAGTGCGGGCAATGATGGCCACTAACTCGTCTTGATCATTGACAATGGGCAGCTTCCCTGAAAAGGAACGCAGGAGTGAGATGAAGGAGCAGGCTTCTGGAGGTCGGGTAGGATGGGTAGTGAGGATGAAAATAGACCAGGGCAGAGATCCCCCTGCAGTATCCAAAGCCACCACTAGGTGACAGCACCCACCCAGGAAGTGTTCCTAAGGACCTGGCCCTCTGCCCAGGAAACAGGAAGCAAAGAAACCCGGTTCCTGGAGCTCTTCCTGCCCTGTGGCTAGGCCAGGCTCCGTGGGCAGCCTCTGTACACTGGCAGCCCTTCACCTGCTGGGCCACAGGCCATAGTGGTCGAAACCTCCTAGCCAGGGCACAAACGTGAGGCTGTCCTGCAGGGAGGAACACGTGTTCTGTCCACCACCATCCCTGAGGATGATCCAGCCTGGGCCACGGGGGCATTTCCCAGTGGCTCCCGTGGGGACCTAATGAATACTATGTCAACTGCCCCACTGTCAAATGAATTTAATTGCAGGACTTCTCAGAGCCCTTGATAAAGTAAGGAACCATTCCTTATGCAAGATGGGACACAGAAGCATTTTCCGACTTTCTAGGACCACAGTGCCCTTTCTTCATGATGAGTGTTTCACAGAACTAGTTGTTTTCAGAAACATACTGTGAACACACCAAATAAGGGATGGGATTTCCTAAGCCAGGAAAGAGACCTCAAGAATCATGCTCCAGCCTGAGGTTATTCAGACCTTCCCCGAGCCTGGTTGCAGGGACAACCTGCAAAGCTGTGAAGCAAAAGGGGGCTCTGGTGGGAGGAGGGGAGGGGTTGCATTTTCCACCTGCTCCCTGGTACCTTTCTTGCTGCGCTGCAGAATCTCATTTGCCTCTTTCAATGTCACACCCGCTGGAGCCACCACCAGCTCGTTCCGCGGGGTCATCACCTGTGGGGCCAGGAACATTTGCCTGCAAGTTGGCAGGTGAGAGAGAAGGGAGCCAGGCCTCCCTCTGGTCCCTGGTCACAGGCACCAGCCTGAGGCCCCGGACCTGGGGTCCTCTCTGCCCCAGCCACGCCCTCCCTGCCCCACAGGTACCTCACTGAGAAGGGTGGTGTGGTCTTTCTCAGCGAGGAAGTCGATATCTCGGGAGGTAACGATGCCCACCAACTTGCTGCCCATGGTGCCCGTCTCAGTGATGGGGATGCCTGAGAAGCCATGCCGGATCTTGGCCTCCAGCACGTCGCCCACGGTGTGCGAGGGGCTTAGCACCACGGGGTCCGTGATGAAGCCCTGTTCAAATTTCTGAGGGCAGAGACAGGGGAAGGAAAAGGCTGGAAGAAAGCTGGAGATGGTGTACAGTCTGGCCACAGGGGACAGAACATACTCTGGCTGTGCCATCGAGGAGCCAGGGCCCTCCATGGGGCAAGAGGCCAGTGGGGAAATGAGGGCTGAGCCCTGTGTCCTCACTGGAAGGGCAGACAAGACCCCACAGGAATCAGTCAGGGAGCACACGGGCCCACAGAGCTGGCAATGGGTGTTTGGGGAGGGAGGAGGGTCTGTGAGGCGGGGGACCACCAGAGGGCATCTTCTTCCTGGGGATGGGCCTGGTACTTGCCTTGACCTTCCGCACCTCATTGGCCTGGAACTCTGGAGTGCAGTTGTGGTGAATGAAACCAATACCGCCCATCAGCTAGGGTGGAAGGGAAATACAGTTAGAGTCAGGGGCCAGCCGTCCTCACTCCGCCAACCCCACCTCTGATTCCAATTCCTCCTGACACCTGGCCCACCCTGCTCAGTCCTCTCGGCCCTGGCGTCCCCACCCACGTGCCCAACTCACAGCCATTGCGATGGCCATGTCAGCCTCTGTCACAGTGTCCATGGGGGAGGAGATGAGTGGCGTCTTTAGCGTGATCTTCCGAGTCAGGGCTGAAGTCAGGTCCTGAGGATGGAGACATGGTCTACATGAAAAGTTTTATCATTCATTCAACAAACATTAACTGAGCTCCAGCGTGTACCTGGCACGAGGACAGGCCCTGGGGATACAGCAGTGAGCAAAGCGAATGAGGTCTCTGCTACCTCCTCTGGAGCTTACATTCTACTTGGAAAGAAAAATGACACACACGAAACGTGTCCAAGATGATTCCAGCTGGGATGAAGGCTCCAAAGAAAAGCAACAGGCAAAGTGACCACTGGAGGAAGAATGTGGTGGTTGGAAAAACCTCTTTCTTGAGGGGGTGACAAAAGGAAACTAGTCAAGTAAAAGTCCAGGAATCTGTTTTTCCAGGCCGAGGGAACTGTGTATGAAACCCTGCCTCTGATTCCAGTTCTCCCTGAGGTGCATTTAAGAAAGAAAAAGCTAGCAGAGTAGGGGGAAGGGACAGAGACGGGTGGGGGGGGGTGGGGCAAGGATGTGTAGCCTTGAAAGCCTCGGAGAGGGGCTTGGATTCGATTTTGCGATGAGAAGCCACTGGAGGACCGCAGGCAGAAGAGAGACATGATCTGATTTATGTTTTAAAGAGGTTGCTCAGGCTCCAATGTGAAGACGGAATTCTGGGAGACAAGGTCTAGACAGAGAGACCACTAGGGAGGCTGCTGACGGGTCCAGGTGGGAGATTCTGGGGCCTGGTGAGATGGAGGCATGGGAAGGAGTCTATTAGGCAGCCCATCCAGGGGAGAAGTTGACTACCTGTCCACAGCTCAAAGGAGAGGTCAAGAGGGCAAGGGTATTTCAGGAAGCATCTGCCTGTGAGCAGTAGATAAGGCCAGATCACAGACTCCTCCGAGATTCAGGCTAACAGCTGTGGATCCTGGCCCTCGAAACCCCCAGAAACAGACTTTGCTACGTAACTTTCTGGAGACTCAAAGATCCCTACAGTCTATTCCCAAGAACCTCGGCCCTGCAGTCTAGAAAACTCCCCCTTCTCCTCGCTTATCCTAGCGCAGACAAGCCACAGCCTCCTGTTCTTGGCTCCTATAATGTTGTTGCATGTTTTTTTAATTTTATTTATTATTTAAAAAAACTTTTTTTGGCTATGCTGGGTCCTCCTTGCTACACATAGGCTTTCTCTAGTTGTGGTGAGCCAGGGCTACTCTGCGTTGTGGTGTGAGGGCTTCTCATTTCGGTGGCTTTTCTTGTTGCGGAGCACAGGCTTTAGGTGCGCAGGCTTAGTAGTTGCAGCTCACTGGTTCAGTAGTTGTGGTACACGGGCTTAGTTGCTCTGAGGCGTATGGAATCTTCCCGGACCAATAATCGAACCTGTGTCTCCTGCATTAGTATGCAGATTCTCATCCACTGCACCACCACGGAAATTTGGGTTGTCATATGTTAATAGTATAAAGGATATTGGTCATTCACTCAGTTTATTCCTGAGCCCCGCTGGTTAAGAGAAGCACTGTTTCCTTGTATTAGACCACAATCTCACTTCTCCAGATCCTCTCGCCAGTTCTTCTAAGTCATGGACCCACAAACAAGTCTGTCCACCTCTTCCAAAGTCTCCATAATCTTACTGGCTTCTAGGATATCTTTGCTTAGCACTTCAGAAGAAATCCAGTAAGTAATAAAGCAGCCACACCTACATCCACCCCCACACCCTCCCTGGGCCTTTCTGAACTTCACTGCAGGCCCCGGGCCAGACCCACCTTTCAGGATCCCACTGAATCCCCATCACTGCATCTAACCCATCAGGCATAATCCACTGCCCACAGCATGAATGGCTACATCCACCGCCTTCCCCAGAAAAATCTCTCTCCCACACCCTTGAGCCAGAGGTCAGCGTCCTGCACCACACACACAGCCCCTCTGCCCTTTACTCACCACTTCATCAGCTGTGAAGTCTATGAATCCTGGGAGAATCAGGAAGTCGCTGTGAAGAAAGGAAGTGAGAGTTACTGGGTGAGGAGGGGTCCCTGAAAGGGGCACGGCCTGCCACGCCAGGGGAAGCAGTGTGTGGGTTGGGAGAGGAGCAAAGTATCTGAACCCTGTGACCTGTTCAGGACTGAACCACCCTCCTGCCCCCTGCTAGTATCTTGTCAACCTCAGCCCAGAGAGCTAGAGCCAAATGTGGCACAAACTCTGCGGCCCTGGGGGGCCACCAGGGCAGCTGGCCCCAAACACCCACTGCCTTTAGGGCTCAGAGTTCATCAAGGGACCCAGACATTCCCATAAGGCTGCACACAGTGGATATGGGGCCTGCCCTTGAAAACTTCTCAGTCTTGGAGATGGGGAGATGATAAATAAACATGGGGCGCACCTGAGAACAGTGTAGGAACGCTGCCCGGCATGAACACCACACAGCACGGGGCAAGCTGCTCAGCCCAGTGCCGGGGCTGCTGAGTCACACAGGGCTCAGAACGGCACCGAGGGACCCCAGGGGGCTGAGCATGCGGTGCATTCCGACAGAGCAGGCATCCCTAATGCTCTGCCCAGTGGGACTGGAGCAACCAACGGACACGGCCTGGGATGGGAAACGAGGAAGGGGCCTTATAGTTAGGACCACAACACAGGAGGCCCAGCCAAAGCCTGGCAGTGACCAACACTAACGTGGGCTATGGTCCCAGCAATCCCCAGAAGGGGGTACAGGCCTGCCCAGGTGCTGCAAAGCACAGGGCCACAGCCCACGAACCCTGACGGGCCTGCAATCTCAGGGCCTTGACAGACACGCCCAAAAGTAAACATCTCGGGGTGTTCAGGAACACTCCCAACCGGACTAAGCAAAGCAGCAGGCACCCCAGAGCAGGAAGGAAAAACTACAGGGTGGAAGGGACGGGTGGGGTCTTTAATTTGCCCCAGGGTGTAGAACGACTCCCTGGAAGGTGTTCCTGGGAGACATCACTGGAAAATATATCATATATACTCTACCCCCATGTCATCAAAGACCACCAAAGAAACAATCTTAACTGCCCCTGTCCCCTGGCAGCCCTTCTGTACAGTGAAGAGGCCTCTGTGGGTCATTTAGAGGCAAGATAAGAAATTCTGGAGTCTGGGCCCCTTGGCATTTTCTAGGTATCACATATACCCCTTGCCTGGCCCACATCTCAGCTACGCAGACAAGCAAGAGGAGACATTCCTCAGGAGTGACTGGGTATCCTGGTGTCCAGGGAAATGGCTTGCCAGGCAGGAGTGCTTACAGGCAAAGGCAGGAGCTAGCAGGGGACAGAGCATCCCTTGGCCCAGAGCATCCCTACTCCACCCTAGTTCCAGGTCCTGATGCTCTTTCCTGGCATGGACACAGTCCTGCAGCCAAGAGAAGAGCTAGTGCCAGGCCTGCAGCCAGCAGGACAACTGGCCCAGGGCCCATGGAAAAACACACTAAGCAAATGGTCTTGTCTTCTTCAAAAATCCTGGGTGGGGAGGGCTTGGGTCGGTGATCATCAAAGAATACTCCGGCCAAGTGGGGAACACCAGTCCTAACTTGCAGGCAGGCAGGGGCACACGTGGAAAGAGGGCTGGACCGGAGGGTGGAAAAAAAGAGCCATCCCAACTGCCCAGCTGGGCATCTCCTGGGGGCAACACCCAAGCAGCTGCCTGAGCTGGGCTCCAGGCCACAGCACCCCACCCCACTCCACCTCGCACCGACTCCTGCCCTCATGGTGACGCTGGGAGTGAGTGTCCTGGACCAAGGTCTGGGAAAAGTCTCCAGAACTCCCACATCTCGTGTTCCCACACGCCCTCAATGCCCCCTGCATGCGGCCAAGATGCCCCGAGGGAAGAGGAAGGGGGCAGGCCGGACCCGGATCTAGCCAGAAACGGGGCATGGCACCGAGGGCCGCGATGTCGCTGTGCCACGTCCGTCCGTCTGCTCTCGGCGCGGGCCGCCTTCCTTCCCTGGCCCGGCCCTGCCCGCACCCGCCTCCTCCTGCCCCGGCCCCCGCCGCTGCCCAAGTGGCTCGAATGGGGCCGGGGACGCGGGCGTCACCCAGGAGCGAGCGGTGCACGTGCAGGGCCAGGGCCTGGGAGGATCGCAGCGCGTTAGTGCGCGCGCCCAGATGGGGCTGAGGCCCCCCAGCGCTTACTTGTAGGTGAGGCCGTCTGCGTTGGCGAACAGCTGCTGCGCAGTGAGCCCATCCTCGGGCACGTAACCGGTGCCGCCGCTGATCAGGTAGTCCGCCATGCTGCCAGGAGACACCGCGACCCGACATAAACACCCGCGCGGGCCGCCCCGCCGCCGCCGCTGCTGCCGCCGCCGAGGCTACTGCTGCTGACGCCGCGCCACGGCCACGCTGCCGCCGCGGGCTGGGCGGGCCGGGGGCGGGGGCTGCGGCAGCGGCGGGGCGGGCTCTGGGCGCCGCCCTCCCCCGCACCCCCGCTCCTCCCGCCCCTCCCTCAGGAGCCCGCCGCCTCCGCCCCCAGCAGCACAAAGAGCCCCACGGAGCCCGGCCCAGCTGCTGCCGCCGCCGCGCGCACGCCCAGGGCCGCCCGCAGTGGCACAGAGGCCGCTGGGGACCCGGGCGGCGGAGGGCGTGGATGGTCACCGGAGGAGGAGGCGGAGCCAGGTCGGGACACGCCCCCTCCGCCGCTCCAAGTCCCGCCTCCTAGGTTCCCTGCAGCGCCTCCGCCAGGACTAGCTTCTGGGCCACTCAGGCCACCGACCCCGCGGGCATGAGTCTCCCCGGGGCCCTGCTGCCCAGTCCCAGGGTAACCTCTCACATGGTTTATCTTCCCCAAGACTAAGGCTCATACTCGAATCAGGGCCCGGAGCCCTGAGGAACTGGTTTGGGCCGACAGCTGCCCAACACACCGGAGTCTGAGGTTGTATACCCTCTCTGCAGTGCACCCCCACCCTGCTCCCCACAACCGGGCATCATTCCTAGGGGTCAGGCATCTGAACAATGACAATCCCTGACCTTTGAGTAGCTTTGGAGTCCTCTGCCGTCTACAAAGCATTTTTCATAAATGATCACATTTACTCTACAGTCTACTAATTGCCAATTATTAGGTGTCCTCCCCCCACCCCTGCTTTACAGATGCAAAACCTACAGTTCAGGAGGGGTTGTGAACAGGTACTACCCCTCGTTCCTGATCTAATGCTTCAATCTGACATCCTGAGCTGTTATCCCCAGCTCAGAAAGTAGTGTGGATACCAGGGAGGTTTAGCCCCAGAGAGCAAAGTTTGCTTTTTTCCGGAGGGTAGCATGGTGGGATAGAGAAGGCAATGGCACCCCACTCCAGTACTCTTGCCTGGAAAATCCCATGGACGGAGGAGCCTGGTAGGCTACAGCCCATGGGGTCGCTAAGAGTCAGATACGACTGAGCGACTTCATTTTCACTTTTCCCTTTCATGCACTGGAGAAGGAAATGGCAACCCACTCCAGTGTTCTTGCCTGGAGAATCCCAGGGATGGCGGAGCCTGGAGGGCTGCCGTCTATGGGGTCGCACAGAGTCGGACACGACTGAAGCGACTTAGCAGCAGCATGGTGGGAAGATGGGGGTGGGGGTGGGGAACCACAGGCCTGGCTTAGGCAAGTAAGTATACATACAAATTAGGACAGAGGCTAGGGAAGTCTTGAGAATTTCCCCAAGCAGACATTTGGTGGCTCTGGATGCCCAGCAAGACCCAGATTTCTACATGAAGGTAGTAAGATTAAGTAGCAGGTTGATTCCCATGGGAGGAGGTGGGGTGTCTGCAGCAGGCCTCTCCCCTTCGTGTGATCAGAACTGCTAATGCTACTCCCTGACCAGAAGCCAGAAAGCAGATGTCAGCCCCTTTCCTGCCCCAGGCCCAAAAGCCACCCTCTCCTCCCTCTGTCCTCCTCTAGTCCCTACAGCTCACTGTTGGTGAAATGAGGGAAAAGTGGGCCAGGGACCCTGTCCTCTCCCTGGCAGGGCAGCTGTCTGTGGTCCTCCCCCTGTCCCCAGCCCTGGAGGCTGGATTTGTTTACCTCTCACCAGTGTGGTGGCAGCTGGGCCCAAGGGAGACTCCCTGAGATGCCCAGCCTCCCTCAGTGACTCCCCGGGACCCTGCCAGGAAAACAGAGACTGTTCCATCTGTGTGAGAGGGGAGGGGAGGCTTCCCACAGAGCTAGAGCGATCAGGCCCATGAGGCTAGAGTGCTGCCGGGGACTCACAGATGTCCACTGTGCCCTCTTTCTTACTGAGGGGCACCAGAAAAATCACAGACTCCCAAGCTTCCCTCTCCAACCGGGGAGTCCGAAGGAGGCTCCTAATGGGGGCCCCTAGAAGCCCTCTGGTGTTGAGAAGGAGGGCCTGCTGGGGTTCTCTGCTGAGTGGGGGCTGGTGCCAGCTTGCCAAGGATGCCTAGGGTGTACCTGATCCCTCAGCACTCACAGACTCATGCGAGGGTCCGAGCCATTTGGGGAAGGGGCTTATCCTGAGGGCACCAGCATGAGGACCTCCTAGTAGCCACCTGGAGGCAGAGCAGTGAGTCCTGCTAGAGGAAGCAACTGACCATTCAGCGCTGTCCTGTGCACCCTTCTAGCCACAGAAAGATGAAGCTAGAAGGGCATGGCGGGAACAGCACACAGGCTGCCCCTGTGGTCTGCTCTGGGTCAGGGTCTCCTGCAATGTGGGTCATGGATGGCTAGGGTTCCCCCAGGGCTGGGACCCAGAACAGCAGCTGGGGTCTGCCAGCTCAGGTGACCTCAGTATGACATTTGCCCCAGCCTCGAACTCAGAACCAGGAGAGGAGGGCTGCCACCAGGCTGAGTTGTGGGGAGAGTCCTTCTCCCAGCATGACAGACCTCACAGCTCCACTCCCTTTCTGCTGCCCACCCCCTGCCACCCCCCACCACCTCCTCCTGCTTTGACCTGTGTCTGGGCGTCTCATTACTCTAAGCTGCTGGGCTCAGCCCTGGGTTAGGCTGTCCTTTTCCAGAGACTGTTAATCCACCTCCCACCCCCACCCTCAGCTTTCCTCCTCCCTCTTCCTGATCTTCCCCAGCTGCTTCCTCCCTAGGGAGGAGACACCAAGCAACCAGTGGGCCTCCCCATCTCAAGGAAGGGCCAATGGTCCCCTGAGGCTCCACACCTATCAGCTGTGAGCAGGAGAGCAGGCCAAGCCCCATCAAGCCCCTTCCTTCAACAGTGGGGGAATGGTGCCCACCCGGGCACCCACATCCAGGCAGGGAACCCGGAGGTCTCTTTCTAGTCTGCGGCTATTTTGAAGGGACAAGATTTCCAAACACTTCCGAGGGGAGAGTTGTGGGAGTTGTGGGAGTTGTGGGAGCATTAACACCGACATTGTTGAGCTGGTTTAGGGGACCTAGCTTGCCCAGGTTCAAGCCAGAGCGCAATAACTCTGGCCTCAAACCTAGAGTTCTCATGGAACCCTGTCCTTTTCCCACAGTTTCTAAACTAGAGCCAGCAGATGGAGGTCTAGCCAGAAGGTTTTGAATCTCACTACACCACCTGGCTGGGTCTCAAGTTTGACACCGGCTCTTCAGAATCTGGTTGGGGGTGGCCATAGCACAGGTGCAGAAGTACAGTCTGCAGAAAGGATGCTCCCGCGTGGCCCTTGTCTGAGTTCCAAAATGACACTCTTGCAACACCTGCCCCCAACGAAGGCACTGCCTCCCCTCGTGGGCCCCTCTCCTCCTGTGGCCTCTCTCTGTCACCCTAGACCCTGAGCCCCAGTAGCTGGGTTTCTAGGATGGCAGGAAGGATACAGGTGCCCGAAACTGAGTCATTTCTAGAGAGCCAGCCTTCTGGGGCAGGAGGAGCCAGGTTTCACCCAGCAGCCCCTTAAGCCGTTAAAAGTTCTTACATAATAGCGGCCAGCCCCTGGGCAGAGCTAATTCCCCCAGACCACCAACCGCCTCCCCCCCCAAAAAAAACCCAGCTTCCAGGTCACCTCCCCAAGCTGCTGAGCACCAACAGATGGGACACAGAAAGAAGTACAAATCCTCTGGACCGGAAGGACAGTGGGTTGCATTTCAAGCTGCAGTACAATCCAGAGATTAGCCACTGTCTCCTTTTCAGTCAGTCCCCTGGGGCCCAGATCAACACCTCCACTCTTCCTCCAATGACCCTTACAGACCCCAGCAGGGTAAGGGCAGAGCCGGGTTTGAATCTTAAAGAGAGACCCTGGGGTGAGCTGCACTGGCAGTCTCATCAGACCTCAGTGAATGGGGGAGGAGGGGCTGATGTCCTCACTGGGCTCTGAGAGGGTCATCCATCTGAACATCTACCCTGACAGTAAGACTCTTAAGATAGTTCTAGGAGGAGACAGATAAGGAGGAGTAAGCAAAGTTGCACATGGACTCCAACAGGTTCGGTTTGAACCCTCCGAGTTGCAGCCACTTGGACCAGGTATTATCGGGTGTGTAGTTGAGGTCAGACCCCGGGCTAAGATTTTAGGGATCGTTTTTTTTCCGACCTGCTCCCCGGTGCAACTCAACACTGAGCCCTCGGCACAGTGCGCGCCTGCATCCCTCAACCAAAGTCGGGTGCCTGGCGTTTGAGCCCAGTTTCAGGAAGTTAGAGGTTGAGGCGGTAAGAGGGCTTGAGTGGTGGGATCTGCCCTTTCCCTCCCCAGCAGCGCTGCCCGGTTCCCAGGGCCACCGCGCCCGCCCCGGATGCGCCCCGCGCGCTCTACCCCGGGCGTCACCTCTCGGGCTCGTAGCCGGCCTGCAGCAGGCGGGCGCTGTACCGCTGCGCCGCCGTCTCGTGTCCCGGGTGCTGCCGGGTTCCGGGCTCCGGAACATCAGCGGTTCCGCCTCCCTGCAGAGACACCGGGGGCGGCGCCGACCCCGCTGGCGGAGCGCGCGGCTCCTCCATGCGGAGGCCGCGGCTCGGGGCGGGCGGGAGCCTCTTCGCCTGGAGGCTCCGGGGCCACCGTTAGGGAGTGAGCGAAGCCCAGTCGGGTCCGGGGAAGGGGCGGGGCCGCCGAGGCGGAGCCGGCGCTCCGGGGGCGGGGTTCCAGTGCCGAGGGCGGGGCTGCTCCGGTGAGGGAGTCCGCTGCGCTGGCAAAACTCTCCCACCGGCCCATCTACCGAAATTCAGCCTGTCTCTCCCATCCCCGGATCCGCCACAGGATGCTGGGAGATGGAAGTTGAGCTGCAGAGGACCTCCACCCCTTCCCCGCTGCCCGGACCTTCCAGTTTTTCCTGGCCCCTTCTAAGGGAAAATCAAAAGAGAAAAGAGCGCAGCAGGGGTTTTCTTCGCGTCTTACGTGGGTTCCTCTTCTTGCGAACCGAGTCTCGGTCCTTTGAAGCGCCTCCTACCGGCCAGCCGCAGACTTACCTTGCTAGGGCAAGATATGTGTGCTTAGTCGCTCAGTCGTGACCGGCTCTTTGCGACCCCGTGGACCCCGCAAGGCTCCTCTGTCCATGGGGATTCTCCAGGAAAGAATACTGGAGTGGGTTGCCATGCCCTCCTCCAGGAGGGCGAGATAGGCTGGGAGATTATCCATCTGCCTTTGCCTACCGAGCCCTTCGCCTGTTCAACAGATTCTCTTAGACAGGAGGAAAACAGATTTCCCTTAGCCCTTACCTGTCACTGTCTGAGAAACAAATAAGACTGCAGTCTCCTTAAGGAAAAGGACCTTGTTTTCCCTTGCCTGGGGTACCCCATAACCAGGAAGTGGGACTGAGCAAACAGGTGTGCAAACCTCTGTTCATCTACTGACTAGAAAGCATACTTTTTCCTCTTTCAAAATTGTTATCATCATTGTCAGCAATGATTGAGCACCCAGCAGAGCTGGCAAGGAAAAATAAGCGTCCTTCCCCTCAGGCAATTTCTTTAAGGAGAGAGAATAGATAGAACATAACCAGTTGACAAAAATCTATTTTATTAAATATATTTTTACAAAAATATGACAATCTGAGGGAGCAAATGGTAAACGCTGAATGGCTGTGGGCTAAGATGCATTTAAAGGAGGCAGAGTCAAAGGTCAGAACTTTCAGCAACTATTTCACAAAGGAAATTGAATTTACGCAATAGAAAGATTTTGGATTTCATACTGCCTGGTACCTTTTCCTATACATGTACCCACCTGCTCCCCAGATTCAAGATCAAAGCACAGTTCTCTGACACTCAGCCATACATGAAATCTTGTCACTGTGAATGCCATTATAGACAATTATTTTTGCTATAGACTGAATGTTTGTATTTCTTCAAAAGTCACATACTAAAACCTAATCCCCAATGAGATGGTATTTGAGGCAGAACTTTTGGGAGGTGATTAGGTCATGAGGGTGGAACCTTCCTGAGTGGGATTAGTGTCCTTATTAAAGAGATCTCAGAGAGCTCCCTCACTCTCTCTGCCATGAAAGGACATTATGTCTGTGAACCAGGAAGTGTGCTCTCACTAGACATCAAATCTACCAGCTCCTTGATCTTGGACTTCTCAGTCTCCAGACTGAGGGGGAAAATGCTGTTGTTTAAGCCACCCAGTCTATGGTATTTTTGTTACAGCAGCCTGAATGGACTAGGACCATTTTGTATAACAAGATTATTACCATGTTCCTACAGGTTTCTCAAAGAGGCAAGAACAGACTAATCTAAATTGTACACAGTGATGAAGTCATTTTTCTGGTCCCTATTTGTGAACTGATCATTCTTTACACAGGAGGAGTCAACACACAGGTTTATGACTGAACAGGAGAGGTAGTATATCAAAGAGGACTAGGACTGGCAGTTAGGTGAGCCTTGGTCCAAATCCAGGCTTTTTACTATTACCTAAATCAATCTTTCTCTGAGCCTCAGTTTCCTTATTTATTTATTTATTTTTGGCTGAGCCAAGAGGTTTATGGGATCTTAGTTCCCTGACAAGGGATTGAACCCACTCCCTCTGTAGTGGAAGCCTGGAGTCTTAACCACTGGACTACCAGGGACATCCCTCTTCATCTTACAAATGGAGTTATAATATATATCTCATAAGGTTGCTTTACCATTAGTGAAATAACACAGGTAAACTTCCTGTGTTATTTTAAGCTGAGTCAGCTATGGCTACAAAAACTCTGCACTTTTGACCCACAACTAAATGAAATATGTTGTAATTTCTATTACATATTCATTAAATAAATGCTTATTGGGCACCTCCATGTGCCAACTGGATGCTGAGACTACGTGGTGAACAAGATGGTCATTGTCTCTGCTGCTGTGAACCTTAACATCCAATGGGGCAGGAAGACAAACAGGCAGTGAGAGTACAATGTAAGAAGGGCTCTGGCAGGGCAGAATGGCCCTTCACACAGTCCAGACTCCTGAGCAACACACAGAACATAGCCAGTTGTTCTGAGAAACAAATGTCAGGGTCCACTTCAAAGGTGCCTGGAAGTAGGCAGAATATGAAAAATAAATGACACACATACATGATGAGTGAGTCCCCCCAGTGACTGAGACCTGTGCCCACTACAGAGTGGCTCTGTGTTTTCTCTGGAGCTTGTGGGCTACAAATGAAGTTTGTCAGCCAACTATTCATTAAGACAGTCACATAACCTGAGGGCCTCAGTGTGTCATTTGAAGGGATTTTACCTGTAGTAAAGTCTAGATCAGTGGTTCTCAGGATATTTGTGATGTCTGGGGACACTTTTGAATGTTGTGACTAAGGAGGGAGGAGTATATTACTAGTGTCTGGTGAGTAGAGGCCAGAGACGCTGCTGAACTCCTACAGTGCACAGACAGCCCTTTACAACAAAGGATTTTCCAGTCCCAATTTCAGTAGTGCTGGTATTGAGAGACCCCAATCCAGAGGAACTATTTGAAGAAACCAGAACTAAAGGAAAACTACTAAATTTTCCTAAAGCCACAGGACAATGGAAGGTTTTGGTTACATGAAAGAGCTATGTATCCTTACTGGGCCTCCTCATCTGAGAAATGAGAGTATTGGATTTGATCTCTTACAAAGTCTTTTCAAGCTTGAAAGTATATGAATCAAATACTTTTATAGGATTAGGATGCAATTAACATGGGGCTATAAGATTGAAGGATGGCGGTCAGTCCAGGTACTAGTGTGTCTACATTTCTTTACCTTCCAGACTTCCTGAAGTCAGATGCATAGTCCATTCATCAAAAATGTATGGCAAAGAAGAGAAAAAAAGAAGAAAAAATGTGTGGAACACCTCCTATGGGCAAGGTGCTGTGCTTAGATGTTAGAGCGGTGTGCAAAGAGGAATTCGATAGAGCACTTACCCTAGAGTTACCTACAACAGAGGAAGGCAGAAAAAGCAAGGATAACTATAATATGGTTCCAAATCCAATGGAGAGGAGAAGACCAACATTTATGGAGTATATTTGCATCAGACACTAGGATAGATCTTTGCATATATTTCTCATTAATTCTTCTTCCCATTAGTTATTATTTCTCAGGCAAAGAAACCGAGGTTCGGGGAGACTAAGCAGTTTGTCCACAGGCAGAGAAGAGAGTGATGATTGGTGGCGTCCAGGAAAGACAATGGGCCTGGTTATTCCAACACTTGAGCTTTTAAATATCTTCCTAGTAACTCTCATCTTCTTGTACAGAACCTGACACCACCAGTGGAGAATCTAATACAAGGTATATAGCCCATTGCAGGGGAATTCAAAAGATAATTTAGATTATTTTGTGATTCAGATTTTGATCCAAATATCACTTGAAATAAGTGGAGTTTAGCTTGGAAATATTTTTATCATGGGTTCCATTTATTATAACAAAGTTTCTGCAGGCGACATAGCACAGTTCCTTGCTAACAATTGTTCCTCAAGATCTAATGGTGGGAAGAGAGTGGACTGACCTTTTGGAAGCAAATATGAATATCTCCATCCCATAAAAGTGTAACTTAATCCTAAAGGTATCTATCATAATGATTCTACTTGTACTTCTTAAAAAACTTTTCATTTGATTCTGGAGTATAGCCAATTAACCATATTGCGATAGTTTCAGGTACATAGAAGTCCAACTCTGCCATATATACACATGTATCCATTCACCCCAAAACTCCCCTCCCATTCAGGCTGCCACACAACATTGAGCAGAATTCCCTACTTGCACTTTTAACATTTGCAAAGTGTGCATTGATTTGTTCAACAGAAATTTGTGGAGCACTTGATGCACATAACAGCATATTAGGCATGTTAGGGCACTAAAGGAAAATGAAATTTTAAAAGTTAAATAGTAATATAAAGTAATGGTTCCCAGCTGGAGACAATCTTGGCCCAGAGTTCCTTTTGGGGTGTCTGAAGACATTTTTGGTTGTCACAACCAGAGGGGTGCTGCTGGCATCTAGTGAGTAGGGACCAGGGATGCTGCTGAAATACTGAAACACACAGGCTAACCCCTTAAAATAAAAAATTATTCAGAGTAAAATGTCAATAGCTCCGAATTTGAGAATCCCCAATATAAAGGAATTACATGCTCATTGTTAATGCTAGTTAAGTTTACAGAAGTTGTAAAAAGAGACCCGACACTATAGCTGGGGTAATCAAGGACAATTTCATAGAGAAAAAAAGTTCCTGCCTGGGTCTTTGAAGAAGTTAGGATTTAGGAAGGGAGGGGGCCTGGCGGGGACATCCCAAGGAAGGAATATGACATGGGTGAAAGTGCTGAGGTGAAGGGAGCTAGGAGGTTTCGGGAACAGTGAGCAGGCCATCCCTGATGGAGCATTATCTCCACTCCCCAGTCTGTGGGTTGGGTCAGGCTGGTGGTGCCACATCTCCATGTGACAGATAAGAAAACTGCAGCAGACAAAACTTGAGAGCAGATCCTGGGATAGTCTCTCTGAGTTGGAGAAGAAGCCAGTCCTCCTGTTGGCTGGGCCCTGGGCTGTCTCCACTGTAGTCCACCTCCCCTGAGGTGGACTACCCAGAACTGGGATCTGCCATCAGAAGCATCACTCAAAGAAAAGCTTCCTTCTGTCCTGAATCCAGCTGTCCTACTCTGGAGCATCATTATTTCTTTATTTGAAAGGACTCCCTATAGAAATCTAAACACACACACACTCTTACGCTTCTCAAGCCAGAAAAGAAGAGAAAGCCTGGTAGAAAATGGAATCAGGTTCTAAAGAACACAGACGCAAAATTAACGGTCAGTCAACAGACTAACTGGGGGAAGAGAAGCCAGAGGTTCAATAGAAACAGAGCAACTTTGGGCTGGCTGTGCTGTGGTCAACATAAGGTGGTAGGGGCAGGGCAGGGAGGAATAGGGACAGGTAGGTCTTCCGTATTGTCAGAGCAAGTGAAATGGGGAGGAAATTTCACCTGGCAGAGGGAGAGAACCACGAGTTTTGCACTCAGACATTCCAAGGAGACTAGACAAATGTCCCATGAGGATGATGGCTGATGCTGATCTAAGGACAGAGGTTCCAGGGTCCCCAGGCATGATCACAAAGCCTGTTTCTGAGTCTGATCTAACTGCCTGGAGGCTCTCCTCTCCAGTCTACATTTAGGGAAGAAAAAATCTGGAGGCAAAGCATCAGAAGCAGGAGCAGAAACGGGTGGAAAGGAGAGCATAGGCAGGTGTTCTCGGTTGGCTGAGATGGCTTGTTGCCTGGACTTGGAGAAAGCACCCTGGGGGTTGCCGGGGGCAACTGCAGGCTTTGCAATGACAAAGAATCATCTACCTGTGCCCTAGATGTTAAGGAGGAGGAGGCTGAGGTCAGAGAAGAAGGAGAACCCCAGAGATTAGAGAGATTAGAGGTCCAAACCTGGGTCTCTCTCCCACCCCTGCCAGCCACCAACATCCAAGGATGGGGCCAATGGGAGGAGGTGCGACCCACATGAAAGTCTCATGACTGCTTTCCCTCATCCCTCCTTGTCCCAGCCCTGGCCTCCAGGGCTTAAATAGCTTGACAGCTTTGCCACGTGTCACCCAGTTATTGATTGCCTTTGTGTCTCCAGTGAGGACGAGGTTCTGGTCGCGCAGGATTGGTGTATGGGTGAGCATGGAGTGTAAACTGCGGTGGTGGGTAGAGGTCACTGGTCCAGTGAATATCTACACCAAGACCACGGCAACTCCTCGTGCCCATGCCCACAGCATCCTCTGCACCAGATCCCCCACTGAGATGCCCTTGCCCGAAGGCGCACAGGTGGCACCAAAAGCTTTTCTCTGAGGACAGTCTGTCCACCTTCCCACGCTTTTATTTCCAACTATTTCCCAGCCTGGCTGCAAAAGAAAAATGTAAGCAATGTGCAAACTGCACTTTTCTCCTGCCTGAGAAGCCCTGACATTATCACAGCCATAACAAACCCCGGCCTTCACCCCAGCCCACTCCTGCCTCTTGCCCGAGGCTGGAGCAGAGGGACCCAGAGCACTGGTAGGGTCACTGTGGGCCCAGGGCGCCAGGGCAGGCCCCCACTCTGTTCATTGCATTGCCTGGCGTGGGGAATGGCTACTGTGGGTGCTTGTCAGTCCCCAGGGTGCCCCGAGGGAACTGAAGGCAGGAAGGGGAGGTTATTCCTCTCCAGGGAGAGTGGGAAATTGGGGCCCAACTTTCCCAAGTTTGAAAAAAGCCCCACTCCCCCACCCCTGCCTGCCAGCCCCTGCATCTTGCCTCCTGCCAGGTCACAGTGGGCAGCGGGACAGAGGGCAGGGGAACGAGGTGAATGGGACCTTCACCTCCTTCTTGGGGGGAAGGCCTGGATACTGGGGGAAAAGAAGATGAGGGGGAGGGCCCAGTCACAGGAGTGGTAGCCCCAGACCCACCTCGCCTTCCCAAGCCTCCCCCCCATCCCCAGGCATAGCCTCCCACTTGCCTAATTCATCCGAGGGCACATCTGAGAGTGTCATCCCCTCCCCCATCCTGCTCCCAGGCCTTGAGACCCTGCTGGTTCCCATGGGCTAGACTCCCTCCCGCCCCACCCACTCACCCCCTGACACTCTGGGGGATGCTTGGAGAGAAGTTATCTGCTCTCCTGTTTCCACCCCTCCCCCCAAGTGCTCCAGCTCCCACCCCAGCTCCCTCCTCAAGGTGAAGATGGCCCAGCTCCTTGCTGGAGCTTTGGGCCCCTTGGCAAATCCCCCAGGGCCCCTCGCAAGCTTCAGCCTCACCTGGTTACCTACAGGTGGGCCCTGTATCCACAGCACTACCTTCCCTTCCCTTAGGTGTGTCTGCAGCTCAGCCAAGGGCTGCTGGCTGGGGAGGGCTAAGGCACCAGAGGACCAGAAGGCAAGCTTGGAGGTGAGAAGGGGAAGCAACAGCCCTCTCCTCTCAAAGGTGCAGAGAGTGGCCTGAGGACCCCAGGCCAGGGTGAGGTTGAGTTGGCATGCTCTAGGCTTCTTCTCCCTACATACATTGAAGAAAGGGAAAAGGGCATCATATCTGTGGTCCTAAAAAGCCTGGAGATACTGTTCTGCTTAGCTTTCAGCCAACAAAAAGGACTCTCCCAAGACCGACAGCATATTTAGGAAGTGGTTTGGAAACTGAAATCAACACTGATCTGTAGCAGAGTGGGTTTCTGCCTGTGGCCAGCTCACTGACAGCTCTGCCATCCCCTTGCTGGGGGCTGGCCTGGGGAGTCAGGCCCTGGCACCTGGTCCCAGCCCCGGGCAGTGTGCCCCTAACAGCTTAAGCAGGTGAGAGCTGCTGCAGCCACGCTGAACTGGGACCTGTCTGCACAAGTGTATGTCCATTCCCCGGCCCACCACATCTTGGCCTCTGCTTCCTGCTACTTCATCATTTGTTTTTCTGAAGCTTAATTGTCATTGTGATGGAAGATATTAAATGCTAGGTGAGATAACAAATGAAGTTCAGTTACTTGAAAGTGCTTTGACAAATGTCAAAAGCTGCACAAACACATTATTATTCTTAGTATTTCCATCCATCAAGGTGTGTCATAAGTCCTTGCCAGACTGGGAGGGATTGAGAGTTCATCTGATCCAACTCTTTCACTTTGCAAATGAGAAACGTGAGGCTCAGTGCAGTGAACTGGTCTTTCCAAGACCATATGGAGGGGGTTCAGCTGGATCTAGCGTCCTGACAGGAGCTAACTGTCCACTGAGCATCCACTATGCTATACTCTTTATTTATATTGAGTCATTCCACACAACTACCTATCAGGTATAAATATTCATTTTATAGATGAGGAAACTGGCTGAGGAAGGGTAAAATTGAAATGTAATTCACATATAAAATTCATTTAAATGTCTACAACTCACAACAATATTGTAAAGTGATTAGCCTACAAATAAATTACTTTTAAAAAGGTCTCCAATTCAGTGGTTTTTAGTATATTCACAAGCTTATACAACCATCACCACTATCTAAATCCAGAACATTCTTATCACCTCCGAAAGAAACCCCACACCCATTAACAGTCATTCCCCTCTCCCTTCAGCCTCTGGCAACCACTAGTCTACTTTCAGTGTATAAATTTTCCCATTCTGGACTTTTCATATAAATGGAATCAAACAACATGTGGCCTCTTCTGTCTAACTTTCAATTTGCTTTATTTTTAAAAATATTTTGTTTATTTATATTCTTATTTGGCTGCACTGGGTCTTTGTTGTCCCAGAGACACATGCGGGGATCTTCAGTCTTTGTTGCAGCATGCAGATTATTTTTAGTTGTGACATACGGGATCTCGTTTATTTATTTATTTAGTTGGAGCATGTCAACTCTTAGTTGTGGCATGCGGGATCTGGTTCCCTGACCAGGGATCAAACCCAGGCACCCCTGCATTAAGAGTGTGGAGTTTTTGCCACTGGACCACCAGGAAGTCCCTCAATTCACTTTAAACATGTTATTTATATACAGTAAAGTTTACTCTTTTTGCTAGGTAATTCTGAGTTTTGACAATGTTTAGAGTCACGTACAGGCAATGGCACCCCACTCCAGTGTTCTTGCCTGGAGAATCCCAGGGACGGCGGAGCCTGGTGGGCTGCCGTCTATGGGGTCGCACAGAGTCGGACACGACTGAAGCCACTTAGCAGCAGCAGCAGCAGAGTCACGTAACCACTAATACAATAAAAACATCAAACAGTTCCCATTACTTTATGCTGCCCCTTTGTAGCCAGCGGTCCCCCACTGCCACCTCTGGTCCCTAGTAGCCTCTAATCTGTTTTCTGTTTTTATGACTTTGTTGTTTCCAGAGTGTCCTAGAAGTGGAATCATACAAGTGTAGCTCTTCAAGTCTGACCTTTTTTCACTTAGCATAATGTATTTGAGATTCATCCAGATTGTTGCCTATATCGGGAGTTCCTGCAACCACAGGTTGTTGAGTCACTAATCATCTGCAGTTATGAATGAACCTGTATGCTTCCCTCGTAGCTCAGTCAGTAAAGAATCTGCCTGCAGTGTAAGGGACCCAGGTTCGATCTCTGGGTCGGGAAGATCCCCTGGAGAAGGAAATGACAACCCACTCCAGTATCCTTACCTGGAAAATCCCATGGACAGAGGAGCCTGGTGGGCGGCAGTCCGTGGGGTTGCAAAGAGTCGGGCATGCCTGAACGACTAACACTTCACTTCAAACATTCATGACAGTCGCCCTCTGTATCCACAGTATGCAACCAACTGGACATCTGTATGTTGGGGGGAAAAAATCCAGAAAGTTCCCAGAACCAAAACTTGAATTTGCCACGTGCAGTCTATTTCCATAGCATTTACAACGATTTACATTTTATTATTCCTTAACTTAAGTAATCTAGAGATGATTTAAAGTATATGGGAGAATGTGCCTAGGTTGTATGTAAATTCTCCACCATTTTACAACTTGAGCATGTGTGGATTTGGGTATCTGCTGGGGGTCCTGGAACCAATTCTCTGAGGATACTGAGGGATAAGGGTTACAGGTTTTTATGTTAAACATAAAGTTCCATATCTCTTGGGTAAATAGGAGTGGAATTGATGGGATACACAACAACCGTTGTTTAATTTTAAAAGAAATTAAGCTGTTTGCTAAACTGTTTTCCAAAGTGGCCATATAATTTTCCATCCCCAGTTCTAGCTGCTCTGCATGCTTGCCAGCATTAGATATGGTCAGGGGTTTTTGCTTGCTTATCTTTTTGCCATTCTAATGTGAAGACGTATGAAGAGGGCTTTAAAATTTGCTTAAAATCATACTTAGAGTGAGTGGCATAGCTGATGTGTGCATGTGCGTGCTCAGTTGTGTCCAGCTTTTTGCAACCCCCTGGACTACAGTCCACCAGGCTCCACTGTTCATGGAATTTTCCAGGCAAGAATACTGGAATGGGTTGCTATTTTCTACTTCAAGGGATTTTCCTGACCCAGGGAAGGAATCCATGTCTCTTGCATCTCCTACTTTGGCAGATGGATTCTTTACCATCACACCACCTTTTAATTATAACCTACCTGTCTCCAAAAATCCATTCCTCTTCTTCTACACATACCACTCCTTAAATGAGCCAGTTCCTCTATCCTGACTCAGAACAAGTAGCCCCTGAATCCACTCTGCCAGTCAGAACAGCACATATCATGTTGCAGTAAGAAGAGTAAAATCCAATCACCAGTGACTTCAAATAGCAAAGGTTTCTTTCTCGTTTATTTTGCATATTCTCTGTGGATCAAATGGGACCTCTACTTCAAGCTCTCCTCACTCCAAACTCAGGCTGAAGGAGCAGCCACTATCTGGAGTGTTGCCACTTGCTGTGCAGAGGGGAAGAGATCTCAGAAGGGCTCACAAAGGCAGTTAAACACTCCAGCCTGGAAGTGACACCATCACTTCCACTTCTACCAGATTGGCCATATCCTGTCTATAGTCACTCCCAACCACTAGGGACCAGAGACCAGGCAATGCAATCCTAGCATATGGCCAAAAGGTAGAAAGGAGGAAAAATTTGGTGAACAGCTTTAATACCTACTATATGTATAACACATAATTATTGATCGTTTAGAAGATGCAGGGCAACAGTAAATGAAATGGGGTTCATATAGAGCATCACATTATTCTAAAGGCTAGTCTTATCCAAGATTTTCAACATGCTTTTCACAGGTGCTGCAGAAAGCCTTGGCTGGGTACAGAGTTCCTGCCACTATACCAGCAGGCACTTATGCTAATATTTTCCCTGGATTCAGTAAGAGCCCACATGACTTATAAAAACATAGTTTCCATTAAGGTCCAGCAGTAGACTGAAAATCCAGTCCTTCTGCCCCTTACTTCATCTCTCAGATTCATAGTGTTATTCCAGTCCTGCCCTAATTCCCCTTGATTTGTGACTACGGACAAGGCCCTTCATTCTGGGAGGGGGTGCAAGGTACTCACTGAGCTTCAGGGTCATAAAGTTGCTGGGCAGCTCATGTGAGATAGAGCAGGAGCTACGGGAAAGAATACATCCTCTACACCGTCCTGCCTTGAGGCCTTGGACTAGGCCTCAAAGAGTCTCCAAGACAAAGTGACTGGGTCTAAAACAGCTAAGTTGTGTCGTGAATTATCATGAGCTGGGCAGACAGGAGGCCTCCCACTTCCCTCCATATCAGCTGTGTGAACGTGGGCAGAAATTCTCTGAGTTGTTTCTGCATCTGGAAAATGAGGATGATCATGACCTCTGTTAATGTGCTATGAAGGAACAGTTTGTAAATGAAGCATCTGGCACATAGTACTTGCTTGATAAATGGTAGCTATTATTATCGTAATGGGTGTGGGAGTGTGTGTGCTCAGTTGTGTCAGACTTATTTCGACCCCATGGACTGTAGCCCACTGGCTCCTCTGTCCATGGGGATTCTCCAGGCAATAATACTGGAGTGGGTTGCCATTTCCTTTTCCAGGGGATCATCCCCACCGGGGGATTGAACCAGTGTCTCCTGCGTCTACTACATAGACAGGCCAGGCAGATTCTTTACCACTGAGCCATCTGGGAAGCCCACTATCATGATGAAAGTGAAAGTCACTCAAGCTGTCCAACTCTTTGCGACCCCATGGACTGTATAGATTCTCCAGCCCAGAATACTGGAGTGGGCAGCCTTTCTCTTCTCCAGGGGATCTTCCCAATCCAGGGGTCAAACCCATGTCTCCCACATTGCAGGCAGATTCTTTACCAGCTAAGCCACAAGGGAAGCCCCGTTATGATACTTGGAGCTAAAAAGAAGCTCTGTGCATTTTTATACTGGGTCTGCAGTGAGTGAGTTCTGAGGGCCTGGGACTTGATTTCCCTTGATCTTGGGGTATGCTTAGAGTGAAGATATAAAGTATTATTGCTAATTGGCTAAAACCAGCACTTTATTTCCTAATGAAGTAACTATTTCAATGTTATTGTTTTCATGACATACACACACCTAATTTGCATGGCTGATATATAAGCCCAGTATAAATATAGATGCTATCAGTCAAAGTCCAAATTGGGATTAAAAGATCTAGAGAAACTTTTTGCTAAGATCTATGCCCAAGAAACATAAACAAGTAAAAATTAGCTTTCATGTCTTTTTACTTTGTTGTTAGGATTTTAGTTCTCGGGTTTGTAATTACTTTATGCACTGTGGTATAGTGGCTAATAAATAAAATCTGTAAACATTCACTTCAACTTTTCCAAAACAAATTGTCTGATGGTGACATGCAAACCCATATGGGGCTGAAACAAGGCTGCTCCCTTCTGGAATTTTCCAGTACTGCAGTGATTCCATAAAGAGACAGGCAGTGGGCATCCCAGAGCTGCTGAGAAGGGGCCCATGTGTTTCTACCCTCTCAGCTGTGGGTCTCAAGTCCCTTATGGTGAACAGCACACTGTCTCGTGTGGTTGTATTTAATCACCACCACCCACACCCCAATTTCTATGAAAATGTATTCAAATGCTTTACTCCCAAGAAAATTCTAAAATGAGACTCTTTATTTAGATCATTGCTTCTCTCAGGGAGGGGGAACTGATTTTGTGACATAATCTTGAAGCAAAATCACTGGCCATTAAATACCTTGATGGCTGCTCCTGTTCCACAAGCAGAAGCTGGTCTTCTCCCATCTCCCCAGAGGGCAGCCCAGCCTCCCTCTCAAATAGCACATGTCTTATAAAGACCCCTTATACAGCTCTGGATAGACTCCTTATTCAAGCATAATTCCCAAAATGCAATTTGAATTGAGTATCACCTTGGTCCTTGATGATATGTTTCCCCAAATCAATTCTAATTCTTTATATCTATTTTCAGTGTCCCCCCCCCCCAACCACAATCAACTGCATTTATATGTTTGCATTGGTAGTTACCAACTCACTCTGTCTCAGCTTCTGACCATGCCTGGACAATAAATTTGGAAAACTCAGCAGTGGCCACAGGACTAGGAAAGGTCAGTTTTCATTCCAATCCCAAAGAAAGGCAATGTCAAAGAATGCTCAAACTACTTCACAATTGCACTCATCTCACACGCTAGCAAAGTAATGCTCAAAGTTCTCCAAGCCAGGCTTCAACAGTGTGTGAAACGAGAACTTCCAGGTGTTCAAGCTGGATTTAGAAAAGGCAGAGGAACCAGAGATCAAATTGCCAACATCCACTGGACCATAGAAAAAGCAAGAGAGTTCCAGAAAAACATCTACTGCTTTATTAACTATGCCAAAGCCTTTGACTGTGTGGATCACAATAAACTGTGGAAAATTCTGAAAGAGATGGGAATACCAGATCACCTTACCTACCTCCTGAGAAATCTGTATGCGGGTAAAGAAGCAACAGTTAGAACTGGACATGGAACAATGGACTAGTTCCAAATTGGAAAAGGAGTTTGTCAAGGCTGTATATTGTCACCCTGCTTATTTAACTTATATGTTGAGTATATCATGTGAAATGCCAGGCTGGAAGAAGCACAAGCTGGAATCAATATTGATGGGAGAAATATCAATAACCTCAGATATGCAGATAACACCACTCTCATGGTAGAAAGCGAAGAGGAACTAAAGAGCCTCTTGATGAAAGTGAAAGAGGAGAGCGAAAAAGCTGGCTTAAAACTCAACATCCAAAAAACTAAGATCATGGCATCTAGTCCCATCACTTCATGCCAAATAGATGGGGAAACAATGGAAACAGTGACAGCCTTTATTTTCTTGGGCCCCAAAATCACTGCAGATGGTGACTGCAGCCATGAAATTAAAAGATGCTTGCTCCTTGGAAGAAAAGCTATGACCAACCTAGACAGCACATTAAAAAGCAGAGACATTACTTAGCCGACAAAGGTCCATCTAGTCAAAGCTATGTTTTTTCCAGTAGTCATGTATGGGTGTGAAAGTTGGACTATAAAGAAAGCAGAGAGCCGAAGAATTGATGCTTTTGAACTGTGGTGCTGGAGAAGACTCTTGAGAGTCCCTTGGACTGCATGGAAATCCAACCAGTCCGTGCTAAAGGAAATCAGTCCTGAATATTCATTGGAAGGACTGTTGCTAAAGCTGATACTTCAATAATCTGGCCACCTGATGTGAAGAGCCAACTCACTGGAAAAGACTCTGAAGCTAGGAAAGATTGAAGGCAGGAGGAGAAGGGGATGACAGAGGATGAGATGGTTGAATGGCATCACCAACTGGATGGACATGAGTTTAAGCAAGCTCCGGGAGCTGGTGATGAACAGGAAGCCTGGTGTGCTGCAGTCCATGGGGTTGCGAAGAGTCGGACACGACTGAGCAACTGAAATGAACTGAACTGAACTGATGCAGAGAAATCAGGATGTGCAAAGGTGGAGGCCTGGGGATTCTGAGAGAATTCAGAGCCTGTAAACAATGTAGTATTTCCAGAATAGCAAGTGTGTGTGTAGGGGTGCTCGTGAGAAGAATAGATGTGGCAGGATAAGGAGATAGAGACAAATGAGGCTAGATAGAAAAATCAACAAGCTACTTCTGTGCTACACAGTGATGTTATTCATTTCTTCTTCTTGTTGTTTAGTCGCTCAGTCATAGGAAGAGAATCAACTCTGAGATCTGAAGTTGATTTCTCAAAGACTATGTGTAGCTGATGACTAGTCACTCTGAGCAAAACAGTTACAACTAGTTTCATTGTTTTTTCTGTCTATGCTTATAGAAATATTTGGGGGCAATCAAATTATTGGTTACTTTTTTATTATAGTACAGTTAATTTACAACATTATTTAGTTTCAGGTGTACAACATTGTGATTCAATATTTTCATAGATTAAACTCCATTTAAAGTTATTACAAAACAATGGTTATATTTCCCTGTGCTGTAAATATATCTTTGTATCTTCTCTATTTTATACATAGTACTTTGTATCTTTTAATTACATACCCCTAGCTTTCCCCTGCCCCTTCCCTCTCCCCTTTGGTAACTGCGGGGGGCAACCTGACAACAAGCAGGATCTGCTTTGGGAGCTGCCTTGTTAACTCAAGGGTCAAGTCCAGACATAGCTCTCTGTCCCGCCACCTCTTATTGATTACTAAGGAAACTTCTTGCAGCCCCTGGAGCGCATCTGACGCAGGACAAATGGCTTTTATGACCTGAGTCCTGAGATACGACCTGAGTCCTGAGATACAGAGTCATGAGATCTTAATTGATAGCTTTATGTTACTTAGGTGATTTTTGGTGCATGTTACTTAGGTGATTTTTGATGATTGTGTTGTATAAGAATTTCCTGGTATAAGGGTATAAAATTCTGTGTGTAAAAATAAACAAGCATCACTGGCATTACAGATTGCAGTGATCCTCTCAACCCCCGCTGTGTCTGTGTCTATTTCTTTCTCAGCCGAGGAATCCCGCGTTTGTGCCTACGTTGACTCGCCGGCTGGTCCCGACAGGTAACCGCTAGTTTGTTCTCTGTACGTATTAGCCTTTTTCTGTTTTGTTATACACATTTGGTTTGCCTTATTTTTTAGCTTCCACATATAAGTTCAGTTCAGTTCAGTCGCTCAGTCGTGTCTGACTCTTTGCGACCCCATGAATTGTAGCACGCCAGGCCTCTCTGTCCATCACCAACTCCCGGAGTCTACCCAAACCCATGTCCATCGAGTCAGTGATGCCATCAAACCATCTCATCCTCTGTCGTCCCCTTCTCCTCCCGCCCCCAATCCTACCCAGCATCAGGGTCTTTTCCAATGAGTCAACTTTTCGCATGAGGTGGCCAAAGTATTGGAGTTTCAGCTTCAACATCAGACCTTCCAATGAACATCCAGGATTGATCTCTTTTAGGATGGATTGATTGGATCTCCTTGCAGTCCAAGGGACTCTCAAGAGTCTTCTCCAACACCACAGTTCAAAAGCATCAATTCTTCGGTGCTCAGCTTTCTTCACCGTCCAACTCTCACATCCATATATGACTACTGGAAAAACCATAGCCTTGACTAGACAGACTTTTGTTGGCAAAGTAATGTCTCTGCTTTTAAATATGCTATCTAGGTTGGCCATAACCTTCCTTCCAAGGAGTAAGCGTCTTTTAATTTCATGGTTGCAATCACCATCAGCAGTGATTTTGGAGCCCCCAAAAATGAAGCCTGACACTGTTTCCACTGTTTCCCCATCTATTTCCCATGAAGTGATGGGACCAGATGCCATGATCTTAGTTTTCTGAACGTTGAGCTTTAAGCCAACTTTTTCACTCTCCTCTTTCACTTTCATCAAGAGGCTCTTTAGTTCTTCTTCACTTTCTGCCATAAGGGTGGTGTCATCCGCATATCTGAGGTTATTGATATTTCTCCCGGCAATCTTGATTCCAGCTTGTGTTTCTTCCAGCCCAGCGTTTCTCATGATGTACTCTGCATATAAGTTAAATAAGCAGGGTGACAATATACAGCCTTGACGGACTTCTTTTCCTATTTGGAACCAGTCTGTTGTTCCATGTCCAGTTCTAACTGTTGCTTCCTGACCTGCATACAGGTTTCTCAAGAGACAGGTCAGATGGTCTGGTATTCCCATCTCTTTCAGAATTTTCCACAGTTTATTGTGATCCACACAGTCAAAGGCTTTGGCATAGTCAATAAAGTAGAAATAGATGTTTTTCTGGAACTCTCTTGCTTTTTTGATGATCCAGCGTATATTGGCAATTTGATCTCTGGTTCCTCTGCCTTTTCTAAAACCAGCTTGAACATCTGGAAGTTCACGGTTCACGTATTGCTGAAGCCTGGCTTGGAGAATTTTGAGCATTACTTTACCAGCATGTGAGATGAGTGCAATTGTGCAGTAGTTTGAGCATTCTTTGGCATTGCCTTTCTTTGGGATTGGAACAAAGACTGACCTCTTCCAGTCCTGTGGCCACTGCTGAGTTTTCCAAATTTGCTGGCATATCGAGTGCAGCACTTTCACAGCATCACCTTTGAGGATTTGAAATAGCTCAATTGGAATTCCATCACCTCCACTAGCTTTGTTCGTAGTGATGCTTTCTAAGGCCCACTTGACTTCACATTCCAGGATGTCTGGCTCTAGGTGAGTGATCACACCATTGTGATTATCTGGGTCGTGAAGATCTTTTTTGTACAGTTCTTCTGTGTATTCTTGCCACCTCTTCTTAATATCTTCTGCTTCTGTTAGGTCCATACCATTTCTGTCCTTTATCGGGCCTATCTTTGCATGAAATGTTCCTTTGGTATCTCTAATTTTCTTGAAGAGATCTCTAGTCTTTCCCAATCTGTTGTTTTCCTCTATTTCTTTGCACTGATCGCTAAGGAAGGCTTTCTTATCTCTCCTTGCTATTCTCTGGAACTCTGCATTCAGATGGGAATATCTTTCCTTTTCTCCTTTGCTTTTCGCTTCTCTTCTCTTCCCAGCTATTTGTAAGGCCTCCTCAGACAGCCATTTTGCTTTTTTGCATTTCTTTTCCATGGGGATTTTCTTGATCCCTGTCTCCTGTACAATGTCACGAACCTCTGTCCATGCTCATCAGGCACTCTGTCTATCAGGTCTAGTCCCTTAGATCTATTTGTCACTTCCACTGTATACTCATAAGGGATTTGATCTAGGTCATACCTGAATGGTCTAGTGGTTTTCCCTACTTTCTTCAATTTAAGTCTGAATTTGGCAATAAGCAGTTCATGATCCGAGCCACAGTCTGCTCCCGGTCTTGTTTTTGCTAACTGTATAGAGCTTCTCCATCTTTGGCTGCAAAGAATATAATCAATCTGATTTCGGTGTTGACTATCTGGTGACGTCCACGTGTAGAGTCTTCTCTTGTGTTGTTGGGATAGGGTGTTTGCTATGACCAGTGCGTTCTCGTGGCAAAACTCTATTAGCCTTTGCCCTGCTTCATTCTGTACTCCAAGGCCAAACTTGCCTGTTACGCCAGGTGTTTCTTGACTTCCTACTTTTGCATTCCAGTCCCCTATAATGAAAAGGACATCTTTTTTGGGTGTTAGTTCTAGAAGGTCTTGTAGGTCTTCATAGAATCGTTCAACTTCAGCTTATTTGGCGTTACTGGTCGAGGCATAGACTTGGATTACCATGATATTGAATGGTTTGCCTTGGAAACGAACAGAGATCATTCTATCGTTTTTGAGATTGCATCCAAGTACTGCATTTTGGACTCTTTTGTTGACCATGATGGCTACTCCATTTCTTCTAAGAGGTTATGGAATAAAAAAAAAAACCTCAACATCCAAAAAACTAAGATCATGGCATCCAGTCCCATCACTTTATGCCAAATAGATGGGGAAACAATGGAAACAGTGACAGCCTTTATTTTCTTGGGCTTCAAAATCACTGCAGACGGTGACTGCAGCCATGAAATTAAAAGACGCTTGCTCCTTGGAAGAAAAGCTATGACCAACCTAGACAGCATATTAAAAAACAAAGACATCACTTTGCCGACAAAGGTCCATCTAGTCAAGGCTATGGTTTTTCCAGTAGTTATGTATGAATGTGAGAGTTGGACTATAAAGAAAGCTGAGCGCCAAAGAATTGATGCTTTTGAACCATGTTAGAGAAGACTTTTGAGAGTCCCTTGGACTGCAAGGAGATCAAGCCAGTCAATCCTAAAGGAAATCATTCGTGAATATTCATTGGAAGGACTGATGTTGAAGCTGAAACTCCAATACTTTGGCCACCTGATGCAAAGAGCTGACTCATTGGAAAAGACCCTGATGCTGGGAAAGATTGAAGGCAGGAGGAGAAGGGGATGACAGAGGATGAGATGCTTGGATGGCATCACCAACTCGATGGACATGAGTTTGAGCAAGCTCTGAGAGTTGGAGATGGACAGGGAGGCCTGATGTGCTGCAGTCCATGTGGTGGTAAAGAGTCGGACACAACTGAGCAACTGAACTGAACTGAACTGAGACAGTAGCCTGCAGTGCAGGGGACCAGAGTTGGATCCCTGGGTCGGGAAGATCCCCTGGAGAAGGGAACGGAAACTCACTTCAGTATCCTTGCCTAGGAAATCCCATGGACAGAGGAGTCTGGCAGGCTACGGTCCACGGGGTCCCAAATAGTTGGACACAACTGAGTGACTAACACCATGGTGCACAGACCTGCAGAGGGCAGTGGCCCTCAAGAATCCTGGAGTTTTGTTACTCATCGAGGAAAGAGATCACGTATTCCATGTCCCCACAATGCCTCACATTGATATACATTGTACAGTTTAAAGAGCACTTTCATGCACGTTACTTCACACATCGTAATAGCCCTATGAATTAACACTGAACAAAAGTTTTTGTCATTTTACATGGAAGAATAGAGGTTAAGAGATAGCAAGTAATTTGCCCAAGACCACAGAGACTCTAAATGGGAAAGAAATTCTAGAATTCAGGCCTTTGAATACCTAGGTTTCTCTTCTGCCTAACCATAATAAGAATACTACCTTTTTTTTTGGCCACATCACAGGTTTGAGGGATCTTAGTTCCTCAACCAGGATTCAAACCTAGGCCCCCTGCAGTGGACACACCGAGTTTTAACCACTCGACCACCAGAGAATTACCTACTTTTATTTTTAAAATAGCCTGTTTACTATGTTCTAGGTCAGTGATTGTCAGCTTTGGCTAAATGTTAAAATCTCCTAGGGTATTTAAAAAAGTAACTCGCATGTTGGGCCCCACCCCAACCAAATAAATCAGACTCTGTGGGTAGGGTTCCAGGCAACCATGAGTTTTATTAACTCTCCCAGGTGACTCCGATGTAGAATGTCAAGTGCCATTGTGCAGGTGTATTACAAACACCTCCTTTAAACAGCATAATGGGGACTTCCCTGGTGGTCTAGTGGCTAAGACTCCACATTCCCAAGGCAGAGAGCCTGGGTTCGATCCCTGGTTGGGAAACTAGATTCCGCATGCCACAGCCAGAGACCCCACATGCAGCAATGAAGATCGAAGATCCTGTGTGCCACAACTAAGACCTGGAACTGCCAAATAAAGAAAAACAAATATTAAAAAAATACCTCATCATAATCCTATCAGCTAGGTGTCATTCCCCACATTACAGGAAATCAAAGCATAGAAAGAATAAGTTAATTGTCCAACTGACCTTGGATAGCCCCTAATACCACAATTTTGCAAAAACTATGTGCCACAGTGCTCCAAATCGCCACAGTGAGATTCCACAGGATATTCGAAAAATTTCAAGGATCCAACAGAACCTGACCTCAGTCAGGCATCCTGTGAACTATTAGTTCAAAGCAGCTCACCATTCTCACAGTAGATGGTGCTACATTCCTTCCAATGATGTCATTTTTTTTTTTTTTTGCAAAACTGGATTTTTCAACATGAAATTAATGTGGAACAGGAAATGAGTCTAGTGATGTTCACTCATTTCACAGAGAAGCAATGCAAGGCCCAGCAGTCAACAAATATCCCATCAGTAACTGTGGTGATTTAAGAATGAGTTAATATATTTTCTCTTTCAACTTACATACATTGTTTTTTTCAAATGGCTATGCTGTTCGAACATAATATTAAGTTGTTTGGACCTGACTGCTTAGTAAAGGGAAATTGTTAACATTTTTGAAAAAAAAGGCGCTGATGCACCCAGGGCATCCACTCTAATGTCAAGTCACCCAGTGAAGACACAGAGGTAGGATCTGAATGTATTCAGTCTGAACTGACCCAGAGTCTGATTGCTTGATGTTTCTTCTTAACTGGGCTCTGTCAGTGCTTTACTTCTGTGTCCTGTCTTGGAAACAGTAGCACAGACATAAATTAAACATTGTTATTGGGTCCACAAATTATAACAATGTGCTTTGGCAAGTTACCAAAGGTCCTGAGTCCCAATTTCCTCATCTGTAAAATGGAGATTGCAACATCCACACTAGAGAGTTGTTGTGAGGATTAAAGAAGATAAACATTGTAAAGCATCTGGTATAGAGCAGGTACCCAATAAATGTTCTTTCCCTTCTCCCCTCCTCACTTCCATGACAGACCCGGAGGCAGAGGGACACACTAGTGTCCACAGAGGTGTGAAGTCACACAAGTATTTAACCACTTGTCTGTACCCAATCGTCAACCTCAAGTACACCGTATTAATGTATGCGTGCATATATACCTATAATCACAGCATCTTGGCAATTAAATCAGCACAAACTAAACTGATAGAGCAATGAAGCAAATAAAGTTCTTACTTTTTTTTCACCATGCTGGATCTTCGTTGCAGCTCGTGGGCTTTCTCTAGTTTCAGCAAACAGGCTCTAGAGCGCATGGGCTCAGTAGTTGAGGCACACGGGCTTAGCTGTCCCATGGCAGGTGGGATCTTAGTTCCCTGACCAGGGACTGAACCCCAGTCTCCTGCATTGGAAGGCAGACTCTTAACCACTGAACCACCAGGGAAGTCCCCTTACTTTTCTTGAGCTCACTCCCCTTTCTCCGTCTATTGTCCATGGATAACTACTGCCATGGAAAATGCTCTGCCGGCTCCATGGTATTGTGTAGACTCAGTAGACCCACATCACCCTCCTCTGCAGTTGCCCCGTATATCACTGTACATGATGCTGGACCAAAGGGCTGCTCAGGTCCTAAAAATATCCTCCATTTCAACTCAACACACAAATACACTCTCACAGACATTGGTTCTTAGCAGTGTCAGACCGAGAACAGATAGCCACCTCCCTTACGTGTTGTTATTTACAGGAGGAAACTGCTACACCAGCCAAGATACCTGAGCTTCCAAATTTAGATATGACTTTTTGGGCTTGAAGACTTTTTATAAAATAGACATCTCTGTATAAGAGGTAAATCTTATGTCTCACTAGGCAGGTGGTTGAACTTCAGGTCAGCTTCTGGGGAGGAAGTGGAAGAAGAATCAGTGTCCCTAAGACATTCATCTCATACATATCTAGTGAGTATCTACTGTGTGCTAGGCACAGGGTCATGGGCATGAACAAGGTGCAGTCACTGCCCTCAAGGCTCATGGTCTAAGGAGGGACACAGGCTAGGAAACAGGTAATTACAAATCCCATGTGATAGATGCTAATACAGGAAGGAAGTAGAAGCAGATGGGGGCACATAAGAGGGACAAAATCCAGACACAGAGAATCAACAAAGATTTCCTGGAAGAAGTGAGATCTAGACTGAAACTAAAAGGATGAAAAGGAATTAGCTAAGTGAAAAAGATGGGCAACATTCCAGGGAGAGAAAGCAGGAGCACAAAGGCTAAGGTCCAGTGATAGAAAAGCATAGTGGGAATTGCCTGTGTGCTCAGTCACGTCTGACTCCTTTGTGACCCCATGGATTATATCCTGCCAGGCCCCTCTGTCCGTGGGATTTCCAAGGTGAAAAAAAAAAGAAAAAATGGAGTGGATTGCCATTTTCTTCTCCAAGGGATCTTCCTGACCCAGGGATTGAACCTGTGCCTCTTGTATCTCCTGCATTGGCAGGCAGATTCTTTACCACTGAGCCACCTGGGAAGCTCCACAGTGGGAATTGGTTGTCTCCAATGGTGCAAAGAGTTGCACATGTTTATGACCTGCTTTTGACTCTTTTTGAGTCCAAAACTCAGGGAAGTTTTTTCATTTAACAACTATCTGCTGGACTCCCACCACACGAAAAGAGTCTTTGCTGATGTGGGTGTGTGTGTGTGTGTCTGTGTTTGAGTAAGGAAATCTACATACCATGACAGTAGGAGCCCCATGTTGACCTTCCCTATCTTGCCACATCTGGATACCACCTTCTGAAGATGCTCATGTTCCCAGGCTGGCATCCTACCTTGATGGCAGGCCTGGTTTGAGTCTTGATTCTCATGTGTCCTAGCTATGGACATGCTCTGGATTCTGGCAGCCCTGATGAGAAGTTTCAGCCTTAGCCAGGGCTTGTATTTATTCACCCTTCAGCTTCCAGAGGCAATGGGTCAGAAGTGAGGGGACAAAGCTAGGTGGCACCGAACACTTTCTGAGCTTGAGAGGCCTGCAGACGTCTCATTGCTCTATCAGAAGTGTAAACAGCAGGAAAGGTGGCAGAGGTGATATTTACAAAGGTGGCTGAGGGCTGGACACCAGCTTTCTGACCACAGTTGAGGAGAGGGTTTGGCTTATTCTATTTAAATCTTTGGAGTTCCCAGTTTGTGCAAGACAGAAGGTTGGGGTGGGTGTTGTCAGCACAGCCAATCTCAACATGCTTGCTATCCCATGTCCACGTGGCCGCTTCTAGGCATGATGTCCCAGGCTAGTCATGATGCCCACCCCCCACCCTGGGACTCCCAGTACCCAAAACACACATCACCACTTTGGTAAAGTACCATCGTGTATATATATATATAATCACTTTTATATATATAAAAAATATATATATATACACTTTTATATATATATATATAAAAGCAAGACCAGTCATGATAGATACTGTCCCCAAGGAGACAATGCTTCTGAGAAGCCACTCAAGACGTCAGACCTGACTGCTCAGCTCTTGACCTGTTTGTAAGCAGGGCATGAACTGTGCCCTTCCCAGCTTTTGGAAAGACTCAGTCACTCTGGATCTGCCCGCCTAATTCAGCTTTGGTGACCTCATGAGTGCAGGTGGAGGCTTAGGGAGACCTTTCACCTCCTTCCTGCACTTCCCTGCTGCAGCCAGATCCCTGCAGAGCGCAGACAGACACCTGCCACAGGCAGCCTGACTCCTCTGATGTGTGTGTGGTGGGGGGTGGGGAGAATGGGGGGGAGGGTGGTGTGCTGGACACAGGACAGGAGACTGCCACCCTAAGGGAGGTTTATGATTCTGGGCCACCCAGGTTTGAGGGGCTTCCCAGGGCATGGGTAGCTCTGTGGTCATCCTCGGGAAGGTGGAGCAGCTGCCTTATGGAGTTCTGGGACCACTGCCTGCTGGAGGCCCCTCCACATGAGAGACAGTCTGAGACAGGACCCCAAGGCCCTCACAGACAAACCCCTCTACTAAGACCCAGAAGAGGGTGACCTCTGAGGTGCCCTGGCATCTCCACAGACCTGGTGCCCTCAAATCACCTCCAAACCCTCCCACCTAGCCCCACCCAGCGAGCAGGTCCGTCCGTTGGCTTGGCCACAGTCCTCTCCCAGCTCCAGGGTAAAGGTGAGGGCGGCCCAGAGCAGTTTCCGGCTGAGTCAGCTTTGCGGGGAGAGCGGCTCCAGCCCCTCAAGACTTGGCTAAGCTGGCCAGCAGGGACTTGTCCACTTCCTTCCTCTGGCGTTGGACAGCCCCCAGCAGTGCACCCCTGGGCCCCTGGTCAGTGGATGGGCAGATGGACAGACAGCCTTGGGAAAGCGCTGGAAGGGAGCCAGGAGCAGGCCGGGCGAGCGTGCAGTCTTGGGCCCCTCGGATTGTTGGAAGCTGGAACTGTCCGGCCAGAGAAGGGACTCTTTGACCCCAGCAAATCGGAGACTCTGCTTAGATTTCCTTCCTCTCCTGGGACAAAGTTGGTATCCTTCAAGCATACCATGCGCTGAAAAGTGCTGTTTCCCTCATCAGGACTTTGCTAGTAAAGTCATTGTTGCCCCTGAGGGCCCCTTTCACTCTCAAGAAGCAGTAGGAAAGGCTATCTATACAGGAAGTGTAAGAAATAGTTAAGAGTATGGATTCTAGGAACTTCCTTGGAGGTCCAGTGGTTAAGGTTATGTGCTTGCAAAGCAGGGGGCCTGGGTTTCATCCCTGGTCTGGGAACTGATCTCAGGCGGAACTAGATCACACATGCCACATCTAAAAAGATTCTGCATGCCGGGGCAATTAAAACATAAAAGAGTATGGGTTCTAACATCCTGACGTGGATTTAAGTCCTGACTTGGCCATTTTTTTTGAGCCCACCAAGGTGAATGTCTGTTATTTCTCAGAGGACAGTTGTTTTCATCTGCAAAATGTGTAATAATTCTCATTCTTGGTCTTGCTATAAGGATTAAATGAGACAAACGTGGAAACCCACTTAACATGGTGCCTGGCACATTGTACTAACTCAAGTGTTACATTGTTTAGTCGCTAAGTCGTGTCTGATTCTTGCAAAACCCCGTGGACTGTAGCCCACCAGGCTCCTTTGTCCAGGGATTTCTCAGGTAAGATACGGGAGTGGGTTGCCATTCTCTTCTCCAGGGCATCTTCCCGACCCAGGGATTGAGCCCACACCTTCTGCACTGCAGATGAATTCTTTACCATCTGAACCACCAGGGAAGCCCCAAAGTGTAGAGGTTCCACACAGAAGAAAGACATATTTGGGCAGTCAGGTTTTGTATGGCCGCCACATCCCATTAAGTCGACTACAGCATGCTTCCCACCAGCCAGTTCAGTTTCTTTCTCAGATGAGATGTAACTGAGCAGGACCCTATGGGGCCTTCCTGGAGCAGGAACTGCCCCCCCAACCCCACTGTGCCCCCCACCATGTCTTGCACCTACCTTTCATCTGTAGAAAAACTTTAGGAATAAATTTAATCAGAGAAGTAAGAAGATGCAGAAGGGCAAACAGTCAAGCACAACAAAGTCAAGGTCCTTTAAGTTCCTCCTCAAAGACAATAGATACTGTTCTGAGCCTTGTCGTTTGAGCTGTTTTGCAGACACGGAAACCTCTGCCAGGTGGAAGAAGTTATCCCTATGCCCCTCGCAAGCACATAGACCCCAGACCAGTTGGGATCAGAAGGCTGATGATACTGACTCCTGATTACCTCACCACCAACCAATCAGAATGTGCACGAGCTGATCACGCATCCCACTATCCACCTCCCTCATACTGTCTTTAAAAATCTTTCCCTGAAGCCTTGGGGGAATTCGAGTCTGTTAAGCACTGGCTGCCCTGAATTCTTTGCTTAGTGCCCTGTGATAAATGCTGCACTTTCCTTTACCACAACTGATGTCAGTAGGTTGGCTTTACTGCAGACAGGCAAGAGAGCCCAAGTTTGGTTCACTAACAAAAACAGTCCTAATTAAAGGCAAGCTAGGGACTAGGATGCAAAGAGCCCTTCCTAAAACTCTTAAAACAACCAATTCTCCTATCTGCCACCCCCACTCCCCACCCCACCCCCCACCACACACACAAGATCTCAGCCCAGTCCCCTAGATCTACAGGCCAAGAGGCAACATAGATGTCTCCATGTTGGCAGCATAATAATCAGCCTATAATCAGATAATAATAACCAGTCAATTTTTATATTTTTTGAAAACTTCTTGGCCATGTTGCACTGCATGTGGGATCTTCCCCAACCAGGGATCGAACCTGTGCCCCCTGCAATGGAAGCTTGGAATCTTAACCACTGGACCACCAAGGAAGTCCCGGTATTTGGTTTTTTAATCATAGACTACAGATTCTTTCCCTTCCATTTGTCTTTGTTACCATTGTCTAATCTCGAGTCAGTTTCTGGAGGCACCAAAAATCTAAGCTGAGTCTGGAGAGATGAATGAGTTCACCAGATAAAGAGAGAATAGGTCATTCCAAGTATTTAGACGAGCACAGGCAAGGTTCTGAGGCTTTCCAGGACATGTTTTGTGGAATAATATGTGTTCTGTGTGATGGAATCTTGGTTCCTGCTGAGGCGCTATGGCATAAGAGCTTAGCACAGGAATTCATGGGCTACGCTGCTGGGTTTAAATTCCAGCTCTCTTACTTATTAGTTACTTAAGTTCTTTGTGCTTCAGCTTCTCATCTATAAAAGAGAATCAGGTAATACCCAGCTCTTAGTGTTGTTGGGATGATTACATAAATTGATACATGGAGAGAACTTAGAATAGTGATGGTACTTAGCAGATGTTTCATAATTATAAGATTTACCATTCATAATTCATAGGTAAGCTTTGGAGCAGCCCACCTTTTTCTTTCACCGTTCAACCCAAGTACACCCTGTACAAGAAACTTTCTTTGGTTAATCTGAAATGACTATCTGTTGCATACCACCCTAGTGTACTTCATTTCTGGGTATCAACATTTTAACAGACTCATTCTCTAACACTAGCCTGAAGAATATGTCACCTCAATAGAGAGGGAAGTTTACTGCAGGAAATCGAGGAGCTCTCTTGTGACACAATGACTCAGTTATACATTCAGCATTCAGTCAGCAAGGGTTTATTGAGCACTTAGGTGACAGACATCACGTTTCACACATCCTCCCCTAAAGCCCCAAGTCGGAGAATTAGGTAGAGGGTGATGATTTAAGGGTCTCAGAAAGACTTCTGTCTCCAACCTCTCTCCTCCTGACTACTCGAAAGATTCGGCACTGATTTCATGTCTTCAACCCCTTCTTAAGGGCGATGCATTCTAGTGGATCAAAGTTCTAGGTTACCCAGAAAGGTCATACATTTGATATCTAATAGCAGTAAGGAATTCATTATCTGATTAACTGATCTTCTGGAGCAAATGGATCCATAAAAGGCTTTGGTGCGGCTGTGAACACTGGAAATCACAGTGGTGATGGTTTGTCAATTTGTGCACTTTTTTCCCTTGAAGTTCTATGTCAGGCAAGGTAACAGCTAGATAATGAGACAATCTTCCCAAAACAAGACACCTAAAACATAGTAAGCATTCTTTTACATGCATAGCACAGCTTGAAGAAAAAGAAAAAAGAAAGAAAGGGAAATCTGCAAGGGCACAAGACAAACATACAAAGCAAAGAACAAAGAGAAGCCTGAAAACCAGTGTTTGTCCCTGAAGCCAGGCTGTCCTGAGGGTGCTGATCAGTCTTGATAATCAAAACCTAGGAGGACCCTCAAGGCTATGCTCTTCAGGAAGGGCGGGCCTGGAGAAATCAGCAAAGGGAGGGGTCAGTGATATGTGTTTGTCTCTACCTGCATTCTTGACTTGAGCAAACAGTTTCCAGTGAGAATTTATGATTCTGTGAATTTGAGAGTGGAATGTATACTATGTGTGATCTGGGAAAACAAGAGGGAACATTAACAAAAATTAGGGATGAATTGGTGGTTCTTTGAAGGAGCTTTTTACAAAGCTTCTCTGGAGGAGTTCCCCCTCACCCCAGGCTATACAGGATTCCCACATAGAAAGTTTGGACAAGTAAGGCTCAAATTAAAAAAAAAAAATCGAGGGAATTCCCTGGTAGTCCAGTGGTTAGGACTCTGCATTCTCAGTGCTGAGGGCTCAGGCTCCATCCCTGATCAGAGAACTAAGATCTCACATTAAGTGCAGCACAACCAATAAATAAAAGAACTCATATGCAACTTACGAGTTGAACATGTTCAACGAGTAAAGGAGTTCCATGGATATTTTTCAGAAGAAGATATACAAATAGCCAATATACATATGAAAAGATGCTTAACATCATTAATCACTAGGGAAGTCAAAACCATGATGTGATACCACTTCAGACAGTAGGACAGCAGAAATAAGAAAGACAATAAGTAGTTTTGCCCAAAATGTGGAGAAACTAGAGTCTTTATACATTGCTAGTGGGGCTGTAAAATGATGCAGCCACTTCGGAAAACATTTTGGCCATTCCAACTAACTATTAAACAGAGTTACCACTCTTAGTTATATACTCAAGAGAACTGAAAACATGTCCATATAAAAACTTGTACACAAATATTCATATCGGCATCATTCACAACAGCCAAAGAATAGAAACAACCCAAATGTTCATCAACTGATGAATGAATGAGCAAAATGTGGTATATCTGTACAATGAAATTATCTGGACATAAAAAGAAATGAATCCCAATCTTTAAAAACTGTGAATAACTATATTGTACATCTGTAACATATAATATTGTATGTACATCAATTATATTTCAGTTCAAAAAACATGAAATTCTGATACATGCTATAGCATGGATGAAACTTGAAGACATTATGCCAAATAAAAGGCAAACAGTAAAGATCATCTATTACATGATTCATTTATATATGAAATATCCAGAATAATATTCCCTTATATAGAATCTTTAAATTATACTCCTGCAAATCTATGTATCTATACATCTATAGATATCTAGGTCTTAGGGGAACAATGCATAAGAGACTGTTGAAAGTGGTTTCCTTTGGAGATGGGAGGTGCTTGGATAGAGCCCGGAGATGGGCTGGAAACCTTTTTTTTTGTTATTATTGAGGTACAACTACATACAATTAAATTCGCCCCTTTAAAGTATACTAATGCTGGGTCATATAGTAGCTCTGTTTTGTTTTGTTTTTATTGCAGTATAGTTAACAATGTTGTTAACATTGTTGTCTCAGCAAGCAGAGACATTACTTTGTCAGCAAAAGTCCGTCTAGTCAAGGCTATGGTTTTTCCAGTAGTCATGTATGGATGTGAGAGTTGGGCTATAAAGAAAGCTGAGCATCGACAAATTGATGCTTTTGAGCTGTGGTGCTGGAGAAGACTCTTGAGAGTCCCTTGGACTGCAAGGAGATCCAACCAGTCCATCCTGGGTGTTCCTTGGAAGGACTGATGTTGAAGCTGAAGCTCAAATACTTTGGCCACCTGATGCAAAGAGCTGACTCATTGGAAAAGACCCTGATGCTGGGAAAGATTGAGGGCAGGAGAAGGAGATGACAGAAGATGAGATGGTTGGATGGCATCACTGACTCAATGGACATGAGTTTGGGTGGAATCTGGGAGTTGATGATGGACAGGGAGGCCTGGCATGCTGCGGTTCGAGTCGCAAAGAGTTGGACATGACTGAGTGACTGAACTGAGCTGATACAGCAACTACGTTTAATTTCTTGAGGAACAAGCACATTTTTTCCAGAGAAGCAACATCATTTACATCCCCACCAGCAGTTTATGAAGGTTCCTATTTCTCCAAATCCTTGTCAACTATTGTTATCCTCTTCTGTTGTTTTAGTTTTATTGCCTCTGGATCTGAAGGTCTATGAGAAATGTCACAAATCTTGCTTTTATTTGTATTATAGGGTCTGCTATCTCTGGGTAGGGGTCACAAGGTTGGGGGGGGATTGCTCTCTCTTCACCTTTTGGAATTAAGAAATCTGCTCTATCCACACTAAAAAGGGCCCCAGGGCTATTTTTAATATTTTAAAACTTCTGATATAACCCATACACTCCCTCTTATTAGGGTTCCTACGCTAACTGAAATGTCAAGTGATTTAATTTTGACTAGAGTTATTTAAGTTTAGGCTGCTTAAGAATAGAGAATGTATTTCACCTAGTAGCACAAACCTGGCAAACAGTAAATGTTGAAGTGAATGAATAAATAATCATTAGTTCTCACTTGTTAATCAGAATCTCTGATTGGCAAATTTTCAGGAGGACACAAAATCAAAATGTGAGTTCATAGATGAAAGACAGTTTCAGGAATTCTTGGTGTGAGAAATTGGGAAACTGCCTTTGGGGAATCCAGAATTGTGGCCTGTTCCCAGAGTTACTCCTTGGGTAGTAATGATGGGAAACTTCTCTTATAAGGCCTGTGCCTTCCCCTGGAGCACATCTCTCAGCTCATCTCTGGTCTCACCTCAGATATCCTCAACCCCTACAAGCCTCACGTCCCATAGCACCATCCACCTCCCTTCACCCCCTTTGTCTTCTTCCCATCCCCTTCCCCAGGATCCAACATAGCTTTCTGGTGTCCTAAAATGAGTTAATCTGCCAAATTCCTGTAGCTTTGTAAATAATGTCAGTTCTTGTTAGAATGCTTTTCATTCCCTATATACACACCACTCCACCCCATCAGTATTAGTGTCCTGGGGTGCCTAGCAAAGTACCACAAACTGGGTGGCTTAAAACAACAGAAATTTAATCTCTCACAGTTCTGGAGGCTAGAAGTCTGTAAATGTCAGCAGGGCCAGGCTGACTCTGAAGACGCTGAGGAGAAGACCTCTGCTCCTCTTCCAGCTCTGGTGGCCCCATGCTTCCCTTGACTGGTGGCAGCATCACTCTAACCTCTGCCTCCATCTTCATATGACCGTCTTCCCTCAGTCTGTCTGCATCCAAGTTTTCCTTGAATTATAAAGGACGTAGTCATGTTGGAGTAGGGCCTACCCTACTTCAGTACAACCTCATCTTAATCTGGTTACATCTTCAAAGAGCCTATTTCCAAATAAGGTTACATTCATATGTCCCAGTGATTATGACTTCAACATATATTTTGGTGTTTTTTTTCAGCATGTATTTTGGAGTGACACAACTCAACCCACAATACCAAACTAATTTGCTTTCTGCCATTACTAGAAGTAACTTTGCCCAGAATCTCTGGAGGACCGACAATGACTTCCTAGAGGTGTTTTTTGTTTTTTCTCCTGACCACACCACACGGCTCATGATATCTTAGTTCCCCAACCAGGAACTGAACTCAGGTCCTGGCAATGAAAGTACCTAACCACACCAGCAGTGTGCCTAACCACATCCCTTCATAGAGGTTCTGACTCACTGGCTCAGTTTCTGCCCTGGGTGTTCCCCCACTACACACACCTATGACCACCAGCAAAGGTCATGCACCCAGGAAATGGCAGAAGATAGTGCAACCAGACTTAGCCTCAGCCCCTGACCCACTGAGGACCATGTTCTTTAATCTGAGTCGCCTCAATCCTCTGTTGAGATACCAGCCCTACCTGTCTCAGATGGGATTCTGGTCCTCCACTCCATGTATTCATTTGCAAATGGATGCAATATCATTTGGATTGTGTGTGCATGCAATATTAGAACACAGACTCTTTCATGAAGTGTGGATGGGAGGGCTGTTGAACAGTATGTAACAAGAACCTGAAAGAGGTATTATCTCTTGTTTTCACTCTTAGTATTTACTCTTAAGGAAATAATTGGGCAAGTGTACAAAGTCAAGTATAAAGATATTCATTGCAACTTGGTTTATAATATTAAAAAGTATAAACATCCTGTGAAAGTGAAAGTGTTAGTCACTCAGTTGTGTTGGATTCCTCAACCCCATGCACCATAGCTTGCCAGGCTCCTATGTCCATGGAATTCTCCAGGCAAGAATATTGAAGTGGGCTGCCATTTCCTTCTCCAGGGGATCTTCCCAACCTAGGGATCGAACCCGCATCTCCTGCACTGCAGGTGGATTCTTTACCATCTGAGCCACCAGGGAAGCCCTTAAGTGCTGGACACATGGAGGCTATTCTGCTCTTCAGTTCAGTTCAGTTCAGTCACTCAGTCATGTCTGACTCTCTGCGACTCCATGGACTGTAGCATGCCAGGCCTCCCTGTGTCCATCACCAACTCCCGGAGCCTATTCAAACTCATGTCCATCACATCAGTGATGCCATCCAGCCATCTCATCCTCTGTTATCCCCTTCTCCTCCAGCCTTTAATCTTTCCCAGCATCAGGGTCTCTTCCAATGAGTCAGTTCTTCACATCAGGTGGCCAAAGTATTTGAGCTTCAGCTTCAGCATCAGTCCTTCCAATGAATATTCAGGACTGATGTCCTTTAGGATTGACAGGTTGGATCTCCTTGCAGTCCAGGGGACTCTCGAGAGTCTTATCCAACACCACAGTTAAAAAGCATTAATTCTTCAGCACTCAGCTTTCTTTACAGTCCAACTCTCACATCCATACATGACTACTGGAAAAACCATAGCTTTGACTAGACGGACCTTTGTTGACTGGATGGAATTTTGTGCATGATCGAAATTTTCCATAACAAAAAGTTAACAAAGAGATTTCTAATTGAATTCTGGTTTATAGGCTTGTCTAGGCACTGCAACTTCTAAAGTTATTTCGTTGAAATAATTTGAAATTATTCTATCATGAAATTGTTCCCATCCCTTACCTCATGACCAATATACCTTGAAATTTTTTCTAATGTCATCTGTTTCTCTGACTCACCCAGTTATTGTCCAGAATGAAATAAGCATGAAAGTGCTTTCACAACTAACAGTCCTCTGCATATGTAAAGGATGATTACAATTCATTTTTTCCAACCATGTGCTATTGTACTGTTTAGTGGAATAAGTAGGTTAAATTTTTGCCCTCAAAGAACTTATAATCTAAGATTTTACTTGATTTAAAGTTACTTTTCTCAACAAGGCAGTGCAGGAAGGGATGAAGGCCATGTGTATAACTGAGGTTGAGTTTGGTGCTGGAAAACTCAAGTCTCACTTGATCAAGTGTGGCAGCTGGAGTTGAATCAGGGTATTAGATCCCTGGGAGTGGTGAGGGGCAGGGACCCTGTAGGATTTTTTTATTTTTAAATTTTTAAATTTTTTGGCTGAACTGAGTGGCATCTTAGTTTCCTGACCAGAGATCAAACCTGTGCCCCTGCGATGGAAGTGCAGAGTCTTAACCACTAGATTGCCAGGGGCGGGTCCCAGGGACCCTGTCTTGTTCATTGCTGCATCCCCAGCACCCAATACCACCTCAGGCGCACAACATAAGGACAAAAATAACAAAATATAACTAACATCAGTTGAGCCAAACACTGTAGAAAATGCTTTGCTACATAATTACATTTAATCTGCAAAATAGTCCCATGGTGGTAGGTATCATTATTCCCATTGAGAAAAATGAGCCTCAGAAAGATTAAGGAGTTTGTCCACGGTCATCCAGTCCCTCAGTCATGAAGCTGAGCTGCAACTCAAGTCCAGTTGTCTTGGAGGCCACTGCTCTTAACCCTGAAACATCCACATGAAAAATCCGCTCCTGTTGTGTATCTTCATGGAGGGACAGTGAAGATAACAGACTGATGGAGCTTGGTGATGCTCACCCCCAAGATGCGCCCCCAGCTCCCCCAGCTCTGATTCTACTGTCCCGAGCTACCGGCTGTCATGTTTCTAGTCCCTAAATGGACTTTTGTACAGAGGAAAGAAAGCACTCCTCGATGTGATTTTTAAAATGGAAGTCAATTAATAGGCATTTATATGTCAATTTCACATGAGTTTTACTAATATTGAATACATACATTCATATTTTATATTTTAAGTTAATCAAAAATTTTTTTATTACTGATATAAGTGAGCTATATATAGATTGAAGTGATAAACCTTAAAGAAAATCATAATCTTATCAACTAAAAGTATGGCTATACTATCAAACTTCTAGATCTATAATTTGACTAACTGGGAGTTGGAAAGTGGAAGAGTTCTAAAGGCAAGTAGTTGTCTCCCAAATGCTTCACCTGATGCTAATTTCTAGTGATATTTAATGAACAGTTCTGAATAAATGGGTGTAAAAAGGAGAAAAATAGTCATAAACAAAATTAAAAGCAAGCATACAGGGAAATAGTTCATAAATACAATAAGAAAGAGCTCAATAGATCAAGGAGGGCTCAGTATATCCTTAATATGTCAATAATTTGGAAAATTGATACCAAAAATATGAAAGTTTTAATAGAAACATGACAACACTGAATGAATGAATAGTTGGCTTGGAGCTACTGGAGCGATGCCTCTCCTGGAACTTAGCACCTTTAATTTTATAAGAGACCGCTGGGGACCATATAAGGACAAGTGACCCTCAGGAAGGTGAGGAGAGGGAATTGCTCAGAAAATGTATAACATTTAGCAGAGGGGCTGAGTGAGACCTCTTTCAGACAAGCGAGAGGGCAGGAGAGAAAGTGCTCTGTGGCCTGACAGGGTGATTGGATGTCCCAAGTTGGCGAAGGAAGCCAGAAAAATCAGAAGTATTTGGAAGCAGTAATGTGGCTTTCTACTGGAAAGGGGTTGGAGAGTGAGCTTACCCTCTGGGGAAGAAATTCAACTCTAGCAGGTGGACAGCAGTTCTGGGGAGAGTGCTCGAGGGGAGCAGGGCCAGGTCTGTCCTGCCCTGACAGGTCACAGGAGACCAGCTTTGGGAGCAATTGAAACTTGGGCTCTGATGATAGCAGTAAGACGTCTGGCACGTGAAAATGCCTTTTCCTTGTGAGAAACCAAGTGAGGTTATATGACTCCAGGGCTTAGCAGCTACAGGGTTGGTTACTGAGCTTGCTTCCAGGCCCCAGATCCTGGAATGACTTTCACTTTATGCCCTTCCCATAAGGGATCACATAACTGAGAACTCATCCTCAGGAGATAAGGATGATTTTCACAGTGCATCCTCTTTCTGGGAAGGGGCTGTTCAGGGGTGCTGGCCCCTGGAGGTTGAGGGGACTTCCCTCCTTTCCTGGCTTGGAGGAAGTAAGGGAGCTGCAGGTTGTGTCCACTATTATTAGGTGATTCACTAATCCAGCTAAAGAACCTCAACTTCCTGAACTGATGAGCCCAGCACACAGTATCAGGTACGCAGAAACACCAACAGTCACATGCCCCTTAATTAAGTGACCAGCACAAGGAGGCTGTGAAAGCTACATGCCCAGGCACTCTGGGCACCAGAAGTCACACTGACAATAATATCCACAGGCTTGGAGCCCCTGACAGCACAAAGGTTTCTAGTGTGCACATGCTTGCTCTGATGTACACACACCCGTTTGGTGTGCACACTCAGAGTCCCCTGGACTCTACATCCTGCTACACACCAAGCTTATTCTTTGGGGTAGCCCCAATTTTGAGCAAGTCCCAAAGCTGCTTGGTTCCTTTACTGTGAGATTGTCCACATCCCTCTTCTCTTCTTTCTCCTTGACTTCCCCTGTTTAGCAGAGAGAGAAGAGGCAGGGGACAGCTATGAATTCATTCCAGAAGCCTGGGAAAGGGAGGCACCAGGACCTTTTAAAAATACTCCGTTACAGAATGTAATCAGCTGGAAGGAACATTATAGAGCTCAGTCCATTTGTTTAATTGGTTAAGACCCTTTGGTTGGAAGAAGAAAGAGATTGCTCTGGCTGAGCGGGGCTGATCCTGAGTTTGGTGATGTGGGTGGGATGGGCAGAGAGAGTACAGGTTTAGTTTAGCTAAAGGTTTGGTGAGCTCAGGAGACTTACTGACCTTTAGTCCTTCCACATGATAGGAGATTGATCAACAGATAACCCCTGAGTATCTGTTGTATACAAGGCATAGACGAAGGGGATGATGTATCCCCTTTAAGTCTTAAAATAACGCTTTCCCTCAAAGTGGTTACAATCCAACAGCTGAAATAAATGAATAAATAAAATACTTGTGACAATTTTTAGGAACAGTACAAGAAATTCTTTAGACAGAACATGCTTATGCTTATCAATTAAGAAGCATAAACATTGAATGCTATGACATCAGTAAGCAATACTTGGATATGCAAAAAAACCCCAAACAGGTGTGGGGTCTGGTGAGGTTTCCAGAGCCAAAGGGAGAGCTGGGAGCCTGAGATGGTGGGTAGTTTTAGTTGCTTTTCAGGATCCATCAGGCCAGGGGGTCAGTGGGGGGCAGGCTCAGGAGGGACTAGGCCATAATGTTGAGGGGAAGAGAGGGGCAGATTCTGGCTGGACACTATTTCTCCAGCTTAGCTGGGATAAGAGGTAGCAGGGCAGCTCCCACCCTCTTCACTAGCCGACTTGGAGCAGAGCCGAGGAGTTAGTCGGCTGGCAGCTGAAATGGCTGGGCGTCTGTGTCTGGGGGAAAGGTGCCAGCCAGCCAGGAAGGGGGAGAATATGCCCACTTGTGCACATATATGTCAATATGGGGCATGTGCATATAGGTCACCCAGAAGAGGAGGAAGTGGTATTGAAACTATGAAAGAAAACAGCACAGAAACCAGGAGAACCCCACTGCCTCCCAAGCTCTCTGTGCCAACTGCCACCTCCGTGGTAAGACGGCAGGATACCTGCCCCCTCCTGTAGCTCCCGCAGCCACCTGTCAGGTGGCAGGAAGCTCACTCCATGCCTGGCTCGGTCACAGCTGGCCTGGGCTTCCCCGCTCTCAAGGAGCCCAGTCTGCTCACGAGCCAAGAGGACAGGAAGGGAAAAGACTTCATCTAGGTCTTCACATTTAATCATTTTAGGATTCTATGAAGGAAGGAGAGAGCCGAGTCAATACTCAGATTTATCCCAGACTCTTGGATGGACATAATTTGGTAGAGAGCACAGAAAGAGCAAACTTTCTTAAAGACATGTTTTGAGTGTTTCCTCTTTGATTCTTATTACCTACAGAAGAGAGGACTAGGTCATCTACAAGCTTTTATTGAAATGAGGAAACACAGGTTCTTCATCCTAAATTTTTCCTAAACTTTTTCATTAACCTACTTTTTCAAAACATTCACTGAATTATTATTATTATTACAATATATGCTTAGAGTAGAAAATTGGAAAATGTAGGGGATTATAAAATGAATCCATAATTTATCTTCCACCCACAGATCTTCCACAGACTCTCAACATGCCTTCCACACATTGCCCCCATCACATTAAAATGCACCCATAGCCCACATCAACAGTTATCAAGTTGAGATGAAATTGTCTAGGTGAGATAATATTATACTTTGGAGACTTTTGATTAAATGTTTAGTCAACTTAATTTTGCCTTTAAAATTTTTTGAAGCCAATATGTTGTGATCTGTTGAGGTGGCAAAGAGTCGGACACAACTGAGTGACTAACACTTTTAAAATGCTTGGGCCGGAAATAAATTGTCAATACACTTCTGTACGATGTTATAATCTCCTGGAGATCCACAGAACACTTCCTGAGGAGATGCTTAACCGTAACAGACTCCATAGCAAGTTTTAGTGAGTTTCAGGTTGCATTAAGGGGATAACATCTTCACAGAAAGAGATTTAAACTATTCTTCTCTCACAGGCTGAAAGGGTGAGAGCTTCCATTAAAGAGTGTGAGCACATTTCTTTCCTTTTCGTTCAGTGTGAGTCCTGTCCAAGGACGCGTACCTCCCAGGCTGGCTTTGTTTTTTCCACAGAGCTGAAACCCACAGCTGGTCACAGGTCGAGCACAGCCAGCAAACCTGCCCATCTGAAATATTTTTGAGTTTTCATATAGTCCATAGGTCCCAGGCACTGTGCCTGTTGTGACTAATGGATAAAAGGGTCTGCCTAGTGAAAAATAACGTTACTGTTAGCATTTAAGAGTATATCCTTCCAGGACCTCAATATATATAAAATTTTCACAATTAACTTATATCGCCCTTATATATATAGTTTTGTGTGTTTTTTTTTTTTCCCCAGCAGTGCAGCATGTCTGACCAGGGATCAAACCCATGCCTCTTATAGTGGAAACTTAGAGTCTTAACCACAGGACCGCCAGGGAGGTCTCTGGCTCATATAGTTTTAAATACTGTTTTTACTCTGCATGATTCATCCAGCATTTCCCAAGTGGAGACTGGAGACAGAGGACTATTGTGCCTTTAAGACTCTCTCTCTCATACACACAGACACATGCAGACACGTACACACACTGTCTAGGCTGTAGCCTCTAAGTCCATGTTCTGGAACCACAAACCTCTGAGGTAGCAAGGCATAGAGACAGTTCATGTCCATCAGCCCTGCATTTCACAGAAGGGGAAACTGAGGCCTGGAGAAGTGACTTGCCCCAGATCAGTGGGTAGTTAGTGCCAGAAGCAGACTCAGGGTAAGATCCCAGGCCCAGATAGGGGTGAAGAAGCTCTGCCTTGCCGTGGCCCTCCCACCCCTGACAGCTGCCAGGGCTCTTTACCCTATTTCCCCATCCAAACTCACTTGGCTGTTTTCCCCTTATTGTGTCGTTGTCACAATGTTGCACAAGCAATTAATTTATAAATTAATAAAGCTCATAACCATGTCACCCAGAAATGATCGTTGTTAAAATGCTGCTGCACAATAAATACAAATATATAGAACCAATAGTCGAGCAGCTGTTCTTTTAAAAAAAAATATGAAACAGCTCAGGCACAAAAATTATTATTCATTCATTCAGTAAGTTCATTCATTTGTTGCCGCTGCTGCTATATGCTGGGCGCTGTTCTGGGTTTAGGGATAGAGTAATCGACAAAGTAGTCCAAGGTCTTGTCCTCAAGGAGTTACCTTCCAGTGAAGGAAGATAGATGGTTCATTTTATAAATATAAAATAGGTTTGATGGTGTTGATTACTATGAAGATGAAATGAAGCAGAGTAAGGGAGATGGAGAGGGTGGGGGGATGTTGTTTTGTGTAGGGGAATTGGGAAGGCCTCCCTGAGAAATGACATTCATTCGTGCATCCATTCACTCAACGGTCACTCATCATTGAGGAAAGAGTAGAAAATGAGACATTCCAGGCTGGGCCACTTCACTGCAGACACCTGCTCTGTTCTATCCAAGGGCTGGAAGACTGAATTATTCAGGAAGGGGAGGTTGAGGAAGAGTCACACTATTAACATTTGGATAAAGACTTCAAAGGTCTAAAATTAAACAATATCTACCTTCCTCCCGCAAAAGAAGACATGCTCAATTTTCTCTGCTCACTGTTCCCATCTTAAATCTTGACCATTTTTTAAAAAGTTCATCTTGTTTTCTTTACTTTGCCAAGGTAATCATTATTATTAAAAACGGTTTCAAGTAGTCAATTTATTTAGATCTATTCATATGGTTTCTAAATGTTTATTCACTTTTTCTTGCACCTTACTATTTCCTTCTAAGTTCAGTTTTCTTCTTAGGTTCATGCTTCCTTAATAAGGGTCTATAGGGAATTGCCTGGTGATCAAATGGTTAGGACTCCACATTTTCACTGCCAAGGGCTCTAGTGGTGAAACCAAAATAAATAAAAAAGTTAAAAAAAAATTTAAAGGATCTATAATGGTTAGTTCTGTTTTTGTTTGTCATCTGAAGATGAAGATGTCTTTTTTAAACTAAAAAAAGTTTATATTTAAATTATAACTTTTAAAAATATTTAAAAGTTACTTTCTACTTACATTTATTACAAAATATTGGCTGTATTCCCCATGTTGTACATGACATACTTGAGCTTGTCTTACACCCAATAGTTTGTGCCTCCCACTTCCCACCCCTTACATTGCTCCGCTCACTGGTAACTACTAGTTTGTTCTCTATATCTGAGTCTATGGAGGTATCTCTGTTCTTCTTTTTAAAGAATAAAATCTACTATTCAGATATAATTCACATACCCAAATTCACCATTTAAAGTGTGTAATTCAGTGGTTTACAGAGTTGTGCAACAACACCACTGTCTAATTTTAGAACATTTTCATCATCCCTCAAAAGTTGTCACTCCCCTTTCCCTTCTCCCTCCAGTCCCCAGCAACCACTAACCTACTTTCTGTCTCTATGGATTTGTCTACTCTGGACATTGCTTGTAAATGGAATCATACAATATGTGTTCTTTTGCATCTGACTTCTTCACATAGTATAACATTTTCAAGGTTCATCCATCTTGTAGCCTGTATTAATGCTTCATTTTATGACTAAATAATATTCCATTGTACCACATTTTTTTTACCTGTTCATCAGCTGGTGTACATTTGGATTTGGGTTGTTCCTATTGTTTAGCTATTACAAATAATGCTGCTTGTGTACAAGTTTTTGTGTGAACCCATGTCTTCAATTCTCCTGGGTAGTGGAATTAATGGGTCACATGATAACTCTTATGTTTAACTTTTCTGGGAACTCTCAAACTTTTCAACAGCAACTGTACCATTTTACATTCCCAAAGCAATATATAAGCGTTCCACTTTCTTCACATCCTCATCAACACTTTTAATTTATTTTCCTTAATACATTTAAATATATGTGTGTGTATGTGTGTGTGTGTTTCATTGAATATTCATTGGAAGGACTGATGCTGAAGCTGAAGCTCCAATACTTTGGCCACCTGATGCGGGAAAAGACCCTGATGCTGGGAAAGATTGAAGGCAGGAGGAGAAGGGGACAACAGAGGATGAGATGGTTGGAGGGCATCACCGACTCGAGGGACATGAGTTTGAGCAAGCTCCGGGAGCTGGTGATGGACAGGGAAGCCTGGCGTGCTGCAGTCCACGAGGATGCAAAGAGTCAGACATGACTGAGCGACTGAACTGAACTGAACTGACATGCGTGTGTGTGTATATATAGCTGTCCTAGTGGGTAGGAGGTAGTATCTCATTTCGTACATCCTATCTTGTGAGTTTAACACAAATTATAGCATACTATACATACACTACACATTTGCTTTTCCCATTTAATTTTGTGGAGATCATATCAGGATGTGCAAAACTTCTTATTCTTTTTTGCTGGCTTCATGGTAACCGATTGTATGGATGTGCAATCTTCCTAGTTGTCATTGACCTAGCCAGTCCCTTGCTGATAGGCTGCTGTTCTATTTTCCCCTCCAATCTTTTGTGCAAACAGCGCTGAAGTGGTTGCCTCTTATATTCTATGCTTCCCATGCAGAAGTTTGTCTGTAATGATCATTCCGAGAAGTGGAATTCTAGATCAAAGGGCATGTGCATTCTTTTATTTTTATAGGTGTTGCCAAATTGGTTTCCACAGAAAGTGTACCAATTTATACTTACCAGCAGTGTGGGTACCTGTTTTTTAAATGGACCCAGAATCATAAAATCAAATTTGTGAGGCTAATGTAGTCTTAGTATGTACTCCTGTGTGGGTCAAGTATGGAATCACTTCTTTTGAGGGAACTGGGAATAAGGACCCACCTCATCAGGAGGTTTCCTTGGCTGGCAGTTCCCAAGGAGAAGGTAGAACCTGAAGCAGGATCATTTTAGAACTCTATCTACCCTTCCTTGGAATAGTGGGACTCACTAAAGATGCTGGGTAAGATAATCATTTGTTCATTTATTCCTTCATTCAACAAATATTTATTAAAAGCCTACAAGGTGGACCTAGGTGCTAAGGTGGAATGAAAAAAATCAGACAAGATAGACCTTTTGTTGATGTTTTCAGGTTCTTGAGGAGTATAAGGCATTAACACAAGTAAGAGTAAGGTAACAACAAACAGTGAGGGAAATGTATGTCACACTACCAGAGTCTGTAGCAAGTATCTGAGGGTGAGCAAAGGGTTCCCAGAGGAAACATGTTTGAATTGAGATATGAAAGATGAATAAAAGACTAGCTGAAGGGGGACTTCCCTGGCGGTCCAGTAGCTAAGACTCCTCGCTTCTAATGCAGTGGGCTCAGGTTCGAATCCTGCCTGGGGAACTAAGATCCCGCATGCTGTGCTGTGCACCAAAAAATAAATAAGCTAACTAATTAAAATAGTTGCTCGGTCTTTAAAAAAAGACTAGCTAAAGGGAAGTCTCTTTTTCTTCTAGTGGAAAAAGCATAGTTAACACATAAAGAAAGGAGGTAAAAACATCTACCTCATAGAGTTGTTATAAGAACTAACAGATAATTTCTGTGCTATATTTAGCAAAATTCTTAGCACGTCAGTTACTTGCAGAATGCTTATTTTGTTTCCACTGTTCCATTCAGTCATGGGGAATATTAATATTCTAGATCCTGAACCAAAGCATTGCCATCCTAGTTATGTTCTTATTTCAATTTCTCTACCACCCAGTTCTCTCTCTTCCTCTATTTTTGGGCTCCCAACCACTGCAGGACATCTATAATGTCCACCTTAGAAGCTAATTTCTGAGGAGGCTTTACAAATAGCTGAAAAAAGGAGAGAGGCAAAAGGCAAGGGAGAAAGGCAATGAATACAGAGTTTCAGGGAATAGCAAGGAGAGATAAGAAAGCCCTATTAAGTGAACAATGCAAAGAAACAGGAAAACAATAGAATGAGAGATCTAGAACTAGAGATCTCTTCAAGAAAACTGGAGATATCAAGGGAACATTTCAGGCAAGGATGGGCATGATAAAGAACAGAAAAGGTAAGGACTTAACAGAAGCAATTAAGAAGAGGTGGCAACAACACACAGAAGAACTGTACAAAAAAGGTCTTAATGACCCAGATAACCACAATGGTGTGGTCTCACCTAGAGCCAGACAACCTGGAGTGTAAAGTCAAGTGGGCCTTAGGAAGCATTACCATGAACAAAGCTAGTGGAGGTGATGGAATTCCAGCTGAGCTATTTCAAATCCTAAAAGATGATGCTGTTAAAAGTGCTGCACACAATACATCAGCAAATTTGGAAAACTCAGTAATGGCCACAATTTTCGATTCCAATCTCAAAGAATGGCAATGGCAAAGAGTGTTCAAACTACCGTACAATTGCTCTCATTTCACATTCTAGTAAGGTAATGCTCAAAATCCTCCAAGCTAAGCCTTAGCAGTATGTGAACCATGAACGTCCAGATGTACAAGCTGGGTTTAGAAAAGGTAGAGGAACCAGAGATCAAATGGCCAATATTCGGTGGATCATAGAGAAAGCTAGGAAATTCCAGAAAAAAACATCTACTTTTGCTTCATTGACTACACTAGAGCCTTTGACTGGGTGGATCACAGCAAACTGGAAATTTCTTAAAGAGATGGGAATACCAGACCATATCACTTGCCTCCTGAGAAGCCTCTATGCAGGTCAAGAAGCAACAGTCAGAACCAGACACGGAACAAGTGACTGGTTCCAAATTGGGAAAGAAGTATGTCAAGGCTGTATATTGTCACCCTGCTTATTTAACTTCTACACAGAGTACCTCATGTGAAATGCCAGGCTGGATGAATCACAAACTGGAATCAAGATTGCTGGGAAATATTAACATCCTCAGATAGGCAGATGAAACCACTCTAATGGTTGGAAATGTAGAAGAAGAAAAGAGCCTCTTGATGAAGGTGAAAGAAGAGACTGAAAAAGCTGGCTTAAAACTCAACATTCCCCCCAACTAAAATAAATAAATTTATTTAAAAAAAATAAAAATAAAATAAAACTCAACATTCGAAAAACTAAGATAATGGCATCTGGTCCCATCACTTCGTGGCAAATAGAAGGAATAAAAATGGAAACAGTGGCAGATTTTATTTTCTTGAGCTCCAAAATCACTGCAGATGGTGACTGCAGTCATGAAATTAAAAGACGCTTGCTGGAGAAGGAAATGGCAACCCCCTCCAGTATTCTTGTCTGGAAAATCCCACGGACAGAGGAACCTGGTGGGCTACAGTCCATGGGGTCACAAAGAATCCAACACAACTTAATGACTGAGCATGCACACATATCACATATAACTGAATCACCTTTCTGTATACCAGAACTTAATACAACATTGTAAAGCAGCTACACTGTAATATATATAACAAGCAAATTAAAAAAATTTATTAATAAAGATGCTTGCTCCTTGGAAGGAAAGCTATGACAAACCTAGAGAGCATAGTAGAAAGTAGAGACATCACTTTGCTGATAAAGGTTGATATAGGCAAATCTATGGTTTTTCTAGTAGTCACGCATGGATATGAGAGTTGGACTAAGAAGAAAGCTAAGCGCCAAAGAACTGATGCTTCTGAACTATGGTACTGGAGAAGACTCTTGATAGTTCCTTGGACTGCAAGATCAAACCAGTCAATCTTAAAAGAAATCAACCCTGAATATTCATTGGAAGGACTGATGCTGAAGCTGAAGCTCTAATACTTTGGCCACCTGATGTGAAGAGCCAACTCATTGGAAAAGACCCTGATGCTGGGAGATTGAAGGCAGGAGAAGAAGGGGGCAACAGAGGATGAGATGGTTGGACTGCACCACTGGCTCAATGGACATGAGTTTGAGCAAACTCTGGGAGATGGTGAAGGACAGGGAAGCCTGGCGTGCTGCAGTCCATGGGGTTGCAAAGAGTTGGACATGATTTAGTTACTGAACAAAAACAACATAAGCTAATTAGATTAATAAATACCACACATTTTGCCCTAATCTATACCAAGTACTTTACACCCATTATTTAATCTTCATAACAATCTCAGTCGGTACAAACTATTATTATTTCCATTTTACAAATGAAGAAACTGAAGCAAGCAAAGCCCAAGGACAATAGCTAGCAAATCGCAGTTCAGTTCAGTTCAGTCACTCAGTTGTGTCCAACTCTTTGCGACCCCATGAACCACAGCACGCCAGGCCTCCCTGTCCATCACCAACTCCCGGAGTCCACCCAAACCCATGTCCATCGAGTCGATGATGCCATCCAGCCATCTCATCCTCTGTCGTCCCCTTCTCCTCCTGCCCTCAATCTTTCCCAACATCAGGGTCTTTTCAAATGAGTCAGCTCTTTGCATCAGGAGGCCAAAGTATTGGAGTTTCAGCTTCAACATCAGTCCTTCCAACGAACACCCAGGACTGATCTCCTTTAGGGTGGACTGGTTGGATCTCCTTGCAGTCCAAGGGACTCTCAAGAGTCTTCTCCAACACCACAGTTCAAAAGCATCAATTCTTCGGTGCTCAGCTTTCTTTATAGTCCAACTCTCACATCCATACATGACCACTGGAAAAACCATAGCCTTGACTAGACGGACCTTTGTTGACAAAGGCAATTTGACCTCTGGTTCGTCTGCCTTTTTTTTTTTTTTTAACAAACGAAGGTATTTTTCAGGTTTATTGAGATAAAATTGACGATAAAGATTGTTTATATTTAAGGTATACTGCCTAATGGTTTGATAAATGTATACATTGTAAAGTGATCACCACAATCAAGATAATTTAACATATTTGTCAATCCATCACCTCACATAGTTACCCCTTTGCCTTTTCTAAAACCAGCTTGAACATCTGGAAGTTCATGGTTTACGTATTGCTGAAGCCTGGCTTGGAGAATTTTGAGCATTACTTTACTAGCGCGTGAGATGAGTGCAATTGTGCGGTAGTTTGAGCATTCTTTGGCATTGCTTTTCTTTGGGATTGGAATGAAAACTGACCTTTTCCAGTCCTGTGGCCACTGCTGAGTTTTCCAGATTTGCTGACATATTGAGTGCAGCACTTTCACAGCATCATCTTTGAGGATTTGAAATAGCTCAACTGGAATTCCATCACCTTCACTAGCTTTGTTCGTAGTGATGCCTCCTAAGGCCCACTTGACTTCACATTCCAGGATGTCTGGCTCTAGGTGAGTGATCACACCGTCGTGATTGTCTGGGTCGTGAAGAACTTTTTTGTACAATTCTTCTGTGTATTCTTGCCACCTCTTCTTAACATCTTCTGCTTCTGTTAGGTCCCTATCATTTCTGTGCTTTAGTGAGCCCATCTTTGCATGAAATGTTCCCATGGTATCTCTAATTTGCTTGAAAAGATCTCTAGTCTTTCCCATTCTATTGTTTTCCTCTATTTCTTTGCATTGATCCCTGAGGAAGGCTTTCTTATCTCTCCTTGCTATTCTTTGGAACTCTGCATTCAAATGGGTATATCTTTCCTTTTCTCCTGTGCTTTTCGCTTCCTGTCTTTTCACAGCTATTTGCAAGGCCTCCTCAGACAGCCATTTTGCTTTTTTGCATTTTTCTTGGGGATGGTCTTGATTCCTGTCTCCTGTACAATGTCACAAACCTCCATCTATAGTGCATCAGGTATTCTGTCTATCAGATCTAGTCCTTTAAATCTATTTCTCACTTCTACTGTATAGTCACAGGGATTTGATTTAGGTCGTACCTGAATGGTCTAGTGGTTTTCTCCACTTTCTTCAATTTCAGTCTGAATTTGGCAATAAGGAGTTCATGATCTCAGCCACAGTCAGCTCCTGGTCTTGTTTTTGCTGACTGTACAGAGCTTCTCCATCTTTGGCTGCAAAGAATATAATCAATCTGATTTTGGTGTTGACCATCTGGTAATGTCCATGTGTAGAGTCTTCTCTTGTGTTGTTGGAAGAGGGTGTTTGCTATGACCAGTGCGTTCTCTTGGCAGAACTCTATTAGCTTTTGCCCTGCCTCATTCTGTACTCCAAGGCCAAATTTGCCTGTTATTCCAGGTGTTTCTTGACTTCCTACTTTTGCATTCCAGTCCCCTATAATAAGAAGGACATCTTTTTTGGGTGTTAGTTCTAGAAGGTCTTGTAGGTCTTCAAAGAACTGTTCAACTTCAGCTTCTTCAGCGTTACTGGTCGGGTCATAGACTTGAATTACCATGATATTGAATGGTTTGCCTTGGAAACTAACAGAGATCATTCTGTCATTTTTGACATTGCATCCAAGTACTGCATTTCGGACTCTTTTGTTGACTATGATGGCTACTCCATTTCTTCCAAGGGATTCCTGCCCACAGTAGTAGATATAATGGTCATCTGAGTTAAATTCACCCATTCCAGTCCATCTTAGTTCACTGATTCCTAGAATGTCAATGTTCACTCTTGTCATCTCCTGTTTGACCACTTCCAATTTGCCCTGATTCATGGACCTAACATTCCAGTTTCCTATGCAATATTGCTGTTTACAGCATCGAATCTTGCTTCTATTACCAGTCCCATTCACAACTGGGTGTTGTTTTTGCTTTGGCTCCATCCCTTCATTCTTTCTGTAGTTATTTCTCCACTGATCTCCAGTAGCATATTGGGCACCTACCGACCTGGTGTAGGACACTGACATCTTTCAGTGTCCTATCTTTTTGCCTTTTCATACTGTTCATGGGGTTCTCAAGGCAAGAATACTGAAGTAGTTTGCCATTCCCTTCTCCAGTGGACCACATTCTGTCAGACCTCTCCACCATGACCCATCCGTCTTGGGTGGCCCCACACGGCATGGCTTAGTTTCATTGAATTAGACAAGGCTGTGGTCCATGTGATCAGATTGGCTAGTTGTCCATGACTGTAGTTTCAGCCTGTCTGCCCCCTGATCCCCTCTCTCAGTGCCCACCGTCTTACCTGGGTTTCTCTTACCTTGGACGTGGGTTCTCTCTTCACGGCTGCTCCAACAGAGCAGTACTCAAATTCAAGTTGGAATGATTTCTAACCACAACCCTACCCATGCCTTGGGTTGCTACTTATCTTAAGTCTTATTTACCCAACCAGGTGACAAGCTTATTTTAGGACAAGAACTTGCCTTTCTTGCTTTAATAAATGGAGCTAAGATTTATTAATCATCTACTACATGACACAAACTTTACATGTATTAGTTCAAATCCTCATAACTCTGTTTTACATATTATTTCCCTCATGTTACAGATTAAGAGATTAGGGCTCAAAAGGATTAACTAACTTGGCCTGTAGATACCACAGACAAGAATCTTGATATAGGTAGGCCCAGTACCTACACAGAGATGAGGAGATGATGTAGAAGAATATTTATAATTGATAAATGGGAAAGCACAGGACTATATTTACTCAAACTCTGGTTTTCTGCATCTAGCATGATGTTTGCACAGTGGCAGTAAATATGGGAGAGGGAATTGTCAGAGAGCTGCCTATCTCTTCCTTCAAGCTCTATGAGAATAAACTTTCAGACTTGACAATAAGCAGAGCCCAACGGGTTATTGTGAAATTCCTATGTTCCCTCACTGAACATAGGCAACTGTGACCAAAGTTTCTCACCGGGAGTTTTGTGGTGGAGAATACAGATAATTTTAACACTTACCCGACGTTTTCCATGTACCAGGCAGCATTCTCTGTGCTTCATGTGGTTTAACTCATTTAACTTCCAGGTAAGGACTGTTAACCTCCCATATCACAGCTGAGAAACTGAAGTGCCTAAAGGTTAAAGGATTCACTCGAGACCCCTAACTAGCAAGGGTGGGGGACACTCCGTAGCGTGGTTTCAGAGCTGGAAAGAGAGAAAGAGAAGTTGCTCAATCGTGTCCAACTCTTTGCGACCCAATGGACTGTAGCCTATCAGGTTCCTCTGTCCATTGGATTTTCCTTGCAATAATACTGGAGTGGGTTGCCATTTCCTTCTCCAGGGGATCTTCCCGACCCAGGGACTGAACCCAAGTCTCCGAATTGCAGGCAGACGCTTTACCATCTGAGCTACCAGGGAACTCAGTTGGTAAAGAATCCGCCTGCAATGCAGGAGACTCGGGTTCGATTCCTGGGTCAGGAAGATCTGCTGGAGAAGGGATAGGCTACCCACTCCAGTATTCTGGCCTGGAGAATTCCATGGACTGTATAGTTCATGGGGTCGCAAAAGAGTTGGACATGACCAGAAAAGGTATATATACCAAAACATTTGAGGGCTTCCTCACAGCTCAGAGCTAGAGCCCCTCCTGAATAACAGTGCCAGAGAAGAGTCACTTGAGTCCAGCGAAAATAGAGACGAAACTAGTTTAATGAAGAACCAAAAATTCCTGCAAGCTAAGTAGAAAGGTTAATTTCACAGTGCTTGCCTGCCTGCCAGCACGTCTCCCATCTCCAACTTTCCCCCTTCCTGGCGGCCTTTCCCGCCCCTCCTCCTCTGACAGAAAATGGAGCGGGGATAGTAGGTGAAAGGTCGCAGCCGGGGTTTGGCAACTCCGGGTTGGTCCCGCCTCTTTTCCGCAGAGCCCGCGGAGCCGAGGGAGCGCTTGGATTGTCGCTCGTCCAGTCCAGGCTAGCGGAGCCGACAGTCCTAAAGCTCCGGGGATCTGCTAGAGTCACCAACTCCGAGCTTTGCCCCCCTCCCCTCCCAACGAGAAAGGCAGCGAAACTACCCACGGCCTTCCTTCCACGGCGTGGACATTCCCTCCCCAGGGGCCTCCCCACTCCCAGCGTGTCTCCAGCAATTTATTTCCCGAGATCCGCCATCGGGTGCCCTCACGACACCCAGTGACTTGGGGGGAGCAGGGATGAGGTTTGGGAGCACCTTGGCAGGGTGGTGCTTAATGAGGCTTCTCAGCCCCCAATCTGGGCATAAGTCTAGACTGGGAGCTTCTCTCGTAGTTCAGTCCGTAAACAATCTGCCTGCAATGCATAAGATCCAGGTTCGATTCTTGGGTCGGGAAGATCCCCTGGAGAAGGAAATGGCAACCCACTCCAGTATTCTTGCCTGGAGAATTCCATGGACAGAGGAGCCTGGCAGGCTACAGTCTATGGGGTCGCAAGAGTCGGACACGACTTAGGGACTAAACCACCACCTAGACTGTGACCTCCTAGAACTTTCGTTCATCCTCAGACTTCGTTCCGTGGCCACATTGTACACGAGGAAACTGACATCCAGTGCCTGCCAAGGGACTGGTCACATGCTCAGACACCAGGGCCAGGTGTGTATTCCACATTTTGGTACTGTGACAAACTCTCATGGAAGGCAGAGTTTATGATGTAAAAAGATGCCATGCCAGAGATAACAATGGCAAAGGAAACCTTAGGACTCGGAATAGGGACTGGGTGGAGGGTGGGGGGCGTTTGGAATCCTATTACTTCTAGAAAGTGAAACAATGTCAACTTTTCAGTTCCGGAACGAAGGAAACGGGGCGGGGTGGAGCGAGGGCCTGAGGCCCTCTGACAATCTGTGCTTTGTTGAAATCTGCGGCGAAGAATGCATCCTCAGCCGCCCGCCGGACCTCATCCCACGCAGTATGCGAGCGCTTGGGTTGCACCATTTTAGGTGTTTTCCATCGACTTGGTATGCGGGAATAATGACTTTCTAATTCCATCAAACGTTTCCTGCAGCTAGAAAAGGCAGTTGAAGTTAATATACACGCCTGGTGTCATGTCCACCTCAGTGACTCAGAGTCGCACAGCGTGTATTTCTAGAATGAGCCCTGTTTCTAGCTGCTGAGAACTGCCTGCGATCCCAGACCGCCCTCGCCTAAGGGGCGGGGCCGCGGGCTTGCGTCAGGGTTCCAGTGCGCGCGCGCGGGCTCCCGGCTGCAGCGCGGCTATAAATGGGCCGTGTGGCCCTAGCTCACTTTCGCTGCAAGCTGCGCTTTTATCTGCAGAGAGGCGTCTGTGTTGACTTCTCGTGGGTCGACTTTCCTTCCGACTCCGCCCGACCCGTTGTTACAGCAAGCGGGCCGCTCCTGGCCCTTCCTCCTGGAGGTGAGCGGCTTTGTAGGCTTTCCGGCTTCCCGCCCCTATCCCCTGGGCTGCGTGCCCCGCGGGCCTCCTGGCGTTCCCTTGCCTGGGACTGCCCTGTGGGGAGCGTCCCTTCTCGTCCCCACCTGGGGCACCACTCAGCCACCCCGCCTAGCTTTCTCCAGGGGTGGCCCTAACTAGGAACCGTGTGCCCACCCCATGCCGTGCCCATCCAGAGCACACCTAGCATCTCCTTCCTGTTGTTTGTAGGAACTGCCGGTTTTCTTGCCTGTCCCCGCTAGACTGGAAGGCGCATGAGGGCCGGGTTCGTGTCTGCAGGGCCTCGAGTGGCCTTAATGCCATCCAAGATGCCTGACACGTTGTGGGTGTTCAGGGCGTTCTTGTTACATAAGTGAACTTGATATATTTTACTCCATTAGGATTACTTAGACTTTAAAAAAGTTTCACACCTGACTGAGATGTGAAGGAGATTTCCAGGCAGGTTGCTTTTGCTTTCTCAAGGACATGTTCTTATATTTCCACAATCAACCCCCTGCACCCTTCCCCCCAAAAAAGAACTGGGTTTTTACATCAGGAAGGTTTGTGGTCCCTGGACTGTGGAACAGGGATTCTCTATACCTGAAAGCAGAAGTAAAAGTTTTAGGGAATGCTTTTGAATTGGTCCAAGGAGCTGAGTCGTTCCACAGCTGGTGGGAGCCATGGCGTTTGCGTGTAAATTCACTTGGAGATTCTGCCCTGGCCCCTGCCTCCCTGACTGGCTGGCCACCTGCTTAGCTCCAGGGTCAAGGTCAGAGGCACGCATATCCCAGAAGGCTGGAGATTAACCTTGCCTCTCCCTTCTCAGGATCCAGAGGCCTTCCAGAAGCAGAAGGCAGCTCTGCTGTTCTACAAAGGAGTGGAATCCTTGAAGCCACGATGCACATGTTGAACCTCTATCTCTTAGGTGGGGTGCTGACCCTGCTCTCCATCTTCATTAGACTGATGGAGTCTCTGGAGGGCTTACTGGAGAGCCCATCTCCTGGGAGCTCCTGGGCCACCAGAGGTCAGCTTGCCAACGCAGAGCCCCCAAGGGCCTTCCGGACCAGCCATCCAGAGGGGTGTGATAAGACCTCCCTCCACCGGTTATAACCTTGGAACAGTGTCCAAAATACCGCCAGCTCTACCAGTTCCTGGGCAGGCAAGCTCCACATCAGTGTTATCAGAGAACTAACTGATACTAGGCCCTCGAAGAACCTCATCTGGGTACTCCTTGTTCTGGAAAAGGCCTGTTTAATCACAGATCTGAGTGGGTGGCCTGTGGCTGTGGAATGGAGTGATCTCACTCTCCTCCCCAGTCTGCCATATGCTTGGCTGTCCTGAGCAGCCTGGCTTTGTCTTCTCTTAGATGAGGACTTGTGCTGCAACTTCAGCTGTTGGGAGATGGTGTTAGTTTCAACCCTACTTTCTGAGCATCTGCCAAGAATTCTTTTGGACTTGGGTGTCTTATGGTCAGTTTACTTGGTATTCAGCTTTTTTCCCATGAGAGCTCCACTGTGTGCAGATAACAGTTACGAGTTTGTGGGTTGGCTGTAGAAAGGGGGAAAGTGGAGTCTTCTGTGTCCTGTTCTCATTTTTACATTTTTTAAAGTTCTTCCTCCAACTTAGCGAGTATGTGTGTGTGTGTATTGGTCTGAAGTGGGCAGGGGAATGACAGCACCTGCTTGGGACAAGGGCATTTTGGCCACCATGTGGCTTAAATAAGTTTTTCTAATGAAATAAAGTTGAATGTATATTTCTACTCTGTGTCTTGTTGACTCCTGCCCTTGAAATTAGTGATAGGGAAGGGTTTTAATGTGCACATCTAGGTTTCACATCTTAAAGCATGGGAGCAGAAAAGTATGTAAAACACTTTGTTTAAAACATAAGGTAAATAAACCTTTGAATGTGGAGGCAGGCGCACTTCAGGCTGCCCTGTGTCAACCAGTTGTCCCAGCCTAGGCCAAGGCTATTAGAGTTTTCTTTTGACTCTATCCATCTCTAAAGAAAAAGAAAAATGATCCTTTCTGACAACCCTTCAGCTTCAGTCCCTGGAGAAGACTTGAGTCCAGTAGGCATTTTTTCTCTGTGCTCTTATCTACTCAATTCTGATTGTTCTCTAGGTCAGCTGGTGAAATGTCTGTGCCTCACTGATGATTGTTTCTGCTCTCCCAGACCTAACAGCTTGGACTTTCCAGAAAAGTGGAGATTTTTGTTTTTTTCCTTGAATTCCCTCCTTCATCCCCACTCAGTACTGAAGCATATTCATTCCTCTGCGTATGGTAGTTAACACACTCATCTTGGTGCACACATCCTTTTGTATAGGGTGAGTTTGATTTATTTGCTAAAGGGTAAGAATGGTGCATGGTGTCTGTCCTCTGCTAAACTAGTTTCACTTTCTGAGTGTTCTTTATTTTCTTTTCGGCTGTGCTGGGTCTTTGCAGCTGTGCGGGCTCGATGAGAGTGGGGGCTGCTCTCTTGCAGTGCATGGACTTCTCATACTGCACTGGCTTCTCTTTTTGGGGAGCACAGGCTTTAGGGCACATGGGCTTCAGTAGTTTTGGCTCCCGGGCTCTAGATCACAGGCTCAATAGTTCTGTGGGCTTAGTTGCTCCTCAGCATGTGGGATCTTCCTGGATCAGAAATCAAACCCATGTCTCCGGCATTGGTAGGCGGATTCTTTATCACTGAGCCACCAGGGAAGCCCTCTTCCTGAGTGCTCTTAAACTCAAGTGCCACTACCCCAGACTTCCCTGGTGGCTCAGATGGTAAAGAATCTGAGTTCAATCCATGGGTTGGGATGATCCCCTGGAGAAGGGAATGGCAACCCACTCCAGTATTCTTGCCTAGAGAATAACATGGACAGAGGAGCCTGGCTACAGTCCATGGGGTCACAAAGAGTCGAACACAACTGAGTGAGTAACACGTAGCCCAGAAACCAGTGGTTTGGGCATCACTTTTATTTATTGTGCTGTGATAATTCTTAGTGCTGTTGGCAAGTATTTCCAGCTTCTCATCTTTGGGGCACATGATAAAAGATTGTACTCTTTGGTATTTTGTGATTGGCTGGGCTTATGTGACTTGTCTTGGTAGCAGAGTACTCTCACAAATATAGTTGGCTTGTTATCTCTGATTTCAGGCAGTTTCACGTCATAGCTGCCCTTTTCTAGACATTTTTCTTAGATATAGTGTCTTTTCTCATTCTTACGCCTCTTCAACTACTTTGGGGTATTTTGATCTTTTGGTTGGAGACCTGCACCTGAAATCTCTTTCCCAAGCAGTTTAGCTTAATGGAAATGGTTTACGGAGTGCCACAAATTAAATAAGGTCTTGGCTCTAAAACAATTTAAACTACTCAGAGGTTTCAACAGAGATGTGATGAGTAGGGTAAACAACTGTCCCTGTGCCTGGCACAGGGGTTTCCTTGGTTGCCAGATTTTCAGTGTTAAGAACTGGGATGGTTCTGGTCAAACCAGGACTGTTCGTTACCATACCAACAAAGCTGAGTTTGACTTTTGAGTGATTTTTGTCACTTCAGGCATCTCCATTTTATCTCTCACCATTTAGGGATGCCCTGGAGGAGGAAATGGCAACTCACAATACCCAAGGTATTCTTGCCTGGGAAATCCCATGGACAGGAGCCTGGTAGGGCTGCAGTCCATAGTGTTGCAGTCAGAAACAACTGAGCAACTGAGCACGCACTTAGGGATAAGAAGCAGTTGCTTCTGTGAACCCCTGTGACATCCATAGTCTCTCTCGATCCCTTTACCTTCTTTCAAGCTGGCCAGTTCTCTTCTGAACTCATCCTGGGGTGCTTTGTCAGTGACAGCCAACTGTATCCAATTTCTGCTGCTAAAATTCTATTCTCTTGATTCTCCTAGCTTATTAGGTAGATTATTAAAGTATAATATCTAAGTTACTGCAGGCCACAATTTTACCAAATGCTTTGCTACTGTATAACATGGATTGCTGACCTTCCAGCCTCTAGTAAGATTTCTTTGCTGCCCTCCACATTAGTTATTCATACGTATTAAGTGTTTCTTTTTAAATAAAATGTAACCACCCCCCTCTAGATTCTGATTTCCTTATCAGTCAGGACAAATTAGGTTATACTGCAGCAACCACCCTGAAAACTTTGCAGCTTAAAACAGAGAACAATAGCCTAAGGATGTCTTCCCTAGAAGCAGAATTGAGAGCTAATCAAGAACTATTCCCTTTGCTCCAGGTAAGGGGCTGTCATCACATCTACACAGTGGAACATCACAGTCACTAGGCTGTTGTGTCTTCCATTTGTTCCCACTCCCCTGACTGCATTTATCCTGTCCCTGTTCCACCAGAGTACATTAGATGTGTGGCACATGGCTTGTTTTAGTCTATCGTTCTCTAGCTCAAGCCACATCTGAAATTATCAATAGCAACTATTGTGCATCATGCAGATTCTTGAATTTGAACTTGACGTGACTGAAGGGAATTCTTGGGTTGTTTCCTTTGTGGGGGGAACATATAGTGAATGTGTTCTACCTGCCCGAGAAATAGTGAGCTGAAAGATTATTGACTAGAAGGGTTGTTAGTCATTCGTTCAGTCAGTCACTAAGTCATGTCTGATTCTTTGTGACCCCATGGACTGCAGCACTCCAGGCTTCCCTGACCTTCACTATCTCCTGGAGTTTGGTCAGACTCATGTCCGTTGAGTTGATGATGCTATCCAACCATCTCATCCTCTGTTGCCCCCTTTGCCTCCTGCCCTCAGTCTTTCCCAGCATCAGGGTCTTTTCCAATGAATTGGGTCTTCAAATCAGGTGGCCAAAGTAGTGGAGCTTCAGCATCAGTCCTTCTAATGAATATTCAGGGTTGATTTCCTTTAGGATTGACTGGTTTGATGTCCTTGCTGTCCCAAGGACTCTCAAGAGTCTTCTCCAGCACCACAGTTGGAAAGCATCAATTTTTGGGCGCTAAGCCTTCTTTATAGTCCAACTCACACATACGTACGTGACTACTGGAAAGATCATCATTAATCCTCAAATATTTCTGCCCTTGCCTTCCAAGCACATGATAGAATCGCACTTTCTGACATCCTTGCGTTGAATGGGGCCATATAATTAGTTCTGGCCAATAACTTGTGAGTAGAAGTGATTTGTGTCAATTCTAGGTCGGCGCATTTAAGCACAGGTTCGGAAACCTCCAAAGCCCTCTTTGCTTCTGCTACAGCCACCAGCAAGGCTCTAGATGGATTTGTTCCATTAACGTAGGTCCTAGAGTATGGGTCGTGGAGCAGAGCCTTCAGCTGATCCTGGATGAACATGTAACCTACACAAAACAAAAACTTTGTCTTTTTTTTTAATACATTGTATTTTTTTATTTGGCTGTGCCAGGTTTTAGTTGTGATATGTAGGATCTTTAGTTGTAGCATGTGAACTCAGTTGCTGCATGTAGGATCTAGTTACCCCACTAGGGATTGGTCCAAGGGTTCAGAGTCTAAACCACTGGACCACCAGGGAAGTGCCCCTTTGTTGTCTTAAGCTACTGTGATGTGGACTTTTTGCTTACTTGGCCTATCCTGATAACATTGCTTATAGTACCTACTGCATGCCAGATGCCAGGCATCAACTAAAATCTCCTCACTACCTATCTCAGATAACATATGCAAGATAGAAGGGGGGATGCATGTAAACAATATTTCATGGCTTTATTACAGAATAATATGTAAAGAACAGTGGCTACATAAAGTTATTTATGGACAGGGGACAGATGTTAAGGATCTGAGTTTTATTTTTAATTTCTTTATATTGGTTGTGCCACGTGGCTTGTGGGATCTTAGTTTCCCAACCAGAGATTGAATCCAGGCCCTTGGCAGGGAAAGCTCAGAATCCTTACCACTGGACCACAGGGATGTCCCAGAGGATCTGAATTTTAAAAAAATGAATAGACTATCTAGTTAGGAAAGAATTTGCCAGTAGAGCAAATAGTGGAGTAAGGGCATGGAGCTGCAACTAACAGGCTCCTCCGTCCATGGGATTTTCCAGGCAAGAGTACTGGAGTGGGGTGCCATTGCCTTCTCAACATGTTTAGAGAACTGCAACTGTTTTAAAATATGTTGTTAGCTTGAAGCTGTAACTCTACTGCCATCTAGTGGAATGGGATGAAGGAACTGAACTGCTTTAAATGTATGCTTTCTGGGTTTGAAGGGCTGCACTCCTAAAGCTTAGGATAAGTATCAGAATATTAAGGACTAGAAGATACGATCTAGTTTAGCACTGTCCAATAAAGGTATAATGCAAGCCGTATATATGATTTAAAATTGTCTAGTGGTCACATGAAAAAAGAAACAGGAAAAGTTATTTTAAACAAATTCTACCTAACCTAATACATTAAGAATATTTCAATATATAATCAACGTGAAGACTTATTAACGAGATGTTTTACATTTTTATTTTTTTTCTAAGTGTGTATTTGTATTGGTGAGTATTTTACACTTACAACACACCTGCATTTGGACTAGCCACATTTGAAGTGCTCAGTAATCACTTGTGGCTGGTGGCTAGTTTATTGGGTGGTGTCTTTTCATTTTACCACAGAGGAAACAGAAGGAAACTAAGTAACTTAGACAATGTCATTGGATTAATCAGCGGTCTGTTCCAGTATGCAGCTCTTTTGTCTACATCATGGCTGGTTGGTTTTTTTTCTTCCTTTTTCAAGGACTCTTCAAAATGCAGTAAAGAAAAATAAGTCAATAATGAGTTTTATCACCCTGGAGGTAATTCTTATGTGGGCACATGTGAGATTTTTTTCTTAAGCAAACTTATTGTAACAAAATTTAAAATTATAAAATGGCTATAACTTACAATGCTTGTTTTATATGCTGCTTTGCACACATAGTATTAATAATGCCAACAAACTTGATTTGCTTTATATGGCAAACCTATACCAACTTGATGACTCAGCATTCATCACTTGAGGGACTTCCCTGGTGGTCCAGTGGTTAAGAATCTGCCTTCCACTGCAGGGGACGTGGGTTCAATCCCTGGTCAGGGAATGGAGGTCCCAAATGCCACAGGGTAACCAAGCCCATGTGGCACAACTATTGATGCTGTGCTCTTGAGCCTACGTTCTGCAATAAGAGAAAACCACATGCCCCAACAAAGAGCCCACATGTGGCAATGAAGACCCAGTGCAGCCAAAATAAATAAATAAATAAAACATATATTAAAATAGTTTTAAAAAATAAATCACCACTGAGCATTAACTGTCTTTATTACTGTTTTCCTTCTTCTTTTGGATTAACTGAAAATTCTTCAGTGTTGTATTTTACCTCCACTATTGATTTATTACCTAATACCTCTTCCCTTTAATTTTTTTAATGGTTTCTCTCTTCTAGAGTTTACAATAGACATCTTCAACTTACTACAGTCTACCTTCAAATAGTATTATACCACTCATGTATAATGTAAGAGCCATGCAACAGTACATTTTTATCTCCACACTCTTATTCAATGTGCCATTCTTGTCATGTGTTCTAAATTTGATGTTACATATTACATTGTTGTAATTTTTTAAACAATTTATTTAAAGAACTCTTAAAATTATATACAATATATATTTTAATATGTATATTTTAAAAATTTGCGTATATATTTACAATTTCTAGGCTTCTCTGTCCATGCTGAAGTGGGTAGCCATTTCCTTCTCCAGGGAATCTTCCCAACCCAGATATTAAACCCGCGTCTCCTGAGTTGGAGGTAGATTCCTCAACGTCTGAGCCACCAGGGAAGCCCTATAATATATATTTTAATATGTATATTTTTAAAGTTTACTTACATAGTTACAATTCGTAGTGTTCTTATTCTTTGTATAGATGTAGGTTTACAGTTTCTATTACATTTGGAAAGTTTCCCACCCTTATTTCTTCAAATATGTTTTTGGGTTTTTTTAACCTCAACAAGTAAAGAGTTATGTCTAAGACAGCCCTGACCACATCCACAACCCTGATCAGGCTACTTTTAGAGCTAGTAATGATTCGTCCAACATGTGGTATACCTTGGCAAGCATAGTTGCTTCTCAGCAAATATTTGTACGGCCATACATAGGATAATTCTGTAACACTCTTTATTTTAAAATTTATTTCTTTAAAAAGGAAATACATGCTCAAGGTAAATAATCCAAGCATATATATATATACACACAAACTATATATATAATATATACTGTATATACTGTATATACTATATATAATATACACATTATATATAATAATATATTACATATCAATGTATATTTATATAATATATATGTTATATGTCAATATAACATATATAATTATATAATGTTACAATATAATATGTTATATAAAATATATATTATATGCTATAATATTGTCATATATTATATGGAATATATATACCATATATTATATATAGTATGTATTAGATATATACTATACATATAGTATGTATTATATCTAATACATACTATATATAATATAATTATATATATTTGTATTATATGTAATATAATACTATATATATACATAGTATGTATGTATTACATATAATACAAATATTATATATAGTTATATATATTATTATATAATATTAATATATAAAATATATAAAACAAAATATATATACTATATATTATATTATACTATATATAATATAATATATATAGTATATAATATATATATTATAATATAATATATATATTATATATAAATATTTATGATATATATTGAGTATATAATAAATTTATATGTATAATATTATACATATAAATTTATTATATACTCAATTTATATATTATATATTTATACAATATATATTGTATTATATATTATACATTATATTATATATATTATATATTATAAACATATATATTAGTGTATATATGTAGTATATATATAATATATATTATATATAGTATATTTAATATATTATATGTAGTATATAGTATATATAGTATATTTAATATATTATATATATGTTATATACATAGTATATATAATATATAATTATATTACATATATTAAAAAATATATATAGTATATATAGTATTTGTATATATACAACATATATATCATATATATATTATACCTATATGATAATATATAATTAATAATAATTATTATTATATATTAATATAGTATACTATTATATTATCAATAATAATATAATAATAAATTATTATATATTCTATATTATATTGTATATTAACAGTATTATATATAATATATAATTATGTACAATATAATATATAATATATATAATTATGTTATATATATTATACTAATATATGATATATTATATAATATATATTATATATTATATATACATTACATATATCTTATATATAATATAAGATATATAATATACATACAATATATACTCCATATAATAAATATATATGAATATATAGTATATCTATATAATATATATGTTATATAATATTTAATAATATATAATATATATGTAATATATATTATATATAATATATATTATGTATATTATATATTATCTTATATATATAATGTTATATAATATATATACTATATATAATATGTATGTAATATGTATCATTTATGTAATATATAATATATAATAATATATGTACATTGTTATATATAATATAAAATATTTTTCATATTATATATAAAATGTTATAAAATATATATTATGTTACATTATATATAATTATATTATATATTATATATATATACTATAATATTTATATTATATGTAATATAATACTATATATATACATAGTATGTATGTATTACATATAATACAAATATTATATATATATGAGTGAGTCTTAAGAAGAAATAAGCTAATCCTGCTTCTGATGTCACAGCTTTGGGAAAACAATGAGAAGCGGGTTTCCCTCCTGATAGGAGACGCACCAAAAGATTCAAGTGCAGTCATGGGTGGACTGTAGCAGTGTGTCTTGAGAGTTTAAAAGATGAGAGAACTCACCCCTTGGCCTGTTGAAGCACCAAATGAGAGCCTGCAGCTTGTACAGCCAGCGTCTCAGAGAGGTAACTAATGGCTCATCCCTCCTCAACTTCTTGCAACCTGAAGATGTCTTTAAGTGAAAGTTTCATGTCCTGGAACCAGGGAAAGAATTGCAGTAGCTGGTACCACCACAGTGGTGTGCTGTTAAATGTCTAACCACCAGCTTTCCAAGGAGGTGGCAGTAAGGGGAAATACATATAAGTATACATGGTTTTTTCTTTAAAAAATCTTACTTTATAACATTTTACTCAATAAAAATTTACTTTAAAGCACACAATTTACAACAGTAGACTATACAATATTCTACTGTAACTTTCAGATGCCAGTTGATTCTCACAGAAAGCTTTCATGGATTTTTGTCAGATTTTTTGTGTTCCTAGCCAACCTGTGTAACTGACAAGCCAGTGTAGTTCTGACATGAATGCTGGCTGATTTTTCCACTTACATTCATGAATAAGGGGAATGTGAAATAACAAAGTTGCCTTTCGGAACTCTGTTAAAGATAATGACCAGCACCTTCTTTGCCAATTTAGATAATACCTTTCACATACTGGAAGATCATTTCCTCAGATTTTTCTTTGTGTCCACAATGTAACAGCTATAGACACTCTTTTAATTTGGCATCATTGACATTTTCTTTATCCCTTTAGACAATCACAACGGCAATAAATTAAGGCCAGATTTTAGCACTGGCTGATTTCTATCATGTAAACATCTCCCAGCATGGCTGGTTTCAAGACAGCAACCACTGTGAACTTCCTGTACACCTGAGAAGAGAGAAGCAATGGTAGCACATTATATATCGTTTCTACCAATAGAAATCAATAACCCAAAGGGAATAAAGAGACATAAAATAGAGTAAAATGATTAAGAAGTGATGACTTTGGGCATCTATTACCTTGCTTTTTATATAACTTATTGAATTATCAGTTTATATTATTAAAATTTAAATAATTGCTGTGTTTAACTGGCTCGTTCAGATCCCTAAAAAGATAACAGTTGGTTTTCATGATGTTTTCTCTGATGCTCCAGCATACGCTGTATCGTACCTCCTCGTTCGCTCACAGCTTCCAAATAAATAAGCCTCTTTGCTTTGTCAATAACCTGATGTTTAAAAAAAATTTTTTTTTCATCTCATGAGATGGGGAGGAAAGATTGGGCTGAATTGTGGCCCCCATCCTGACCTCCCCTGGCCTGGTGAAGGCCTGGCATTGGGTGAACAGGTCACACATACAGAGAAGTTTTTGTGAGAGGCTTCAGAGAGACTCCCTTGCTACTCTGGCAGCTCACAACCTTGGGAGAATCGTTTTCCTTATGTATGTGTGAGGAGACTGAGTGAAGAATGGAGGAAGCTACATTACTGCTGGTTTGTAGTGAGTAGGAAAGAGGAGAGATGCCCTGCTCATCGCCAGTCCTTCCTTGCCTCTTGTCTGCCTTCCTTTCCTGTTGTTACCCATCACATTCCTTGATGTCATTCCTGCCATTGTGAGCCCACAGCATCCCCCACCCCCCAGCCTGGGGGACAGCCCTACATCAGGAGGGGTGGCACTGTAGAGGTGGGGGGAGAAGAGGTCACAACATCACCTTCGAGTTGGGCTGGGTCTGCGTGGAGCCCCAGAGATGTTCCCCAGCCCATTCTTCCCAAGAACCAATGAGTAAAATTCGGGGCCTCCCACCTGAGGTCAGGGAACCAGGCCCTGGAGTGGAACTTGGGGTAGAAGATGGCCTCCTTTGTCAACTGATTCATTCTCCAGAATTCAACTTGTTCTCTGACTCAGTGGTGTTTGAAAGCATCTTTATCCAGGTACCCTTGTGTGCTCAGGGCCCCTCTCCTCACCCCCTCTGCCCCCACACCCCAAAGCCTATTCCCAGGGTTTGGCCCCCAAATGCCACAGCCTTTGAAAGCTGTGAGGAGGAGGAAGAAGCAGGGAAGCAGGTAGAGCCAGAGAAAACAGGAGTGTCTGGATCCTAAGTTCACCTTGGTTTGTGCCTACAGCATCACAGGGCTCCCTGCAAGTCAGATACTTTTGGGAAATAGAGTTATACCTGCAGAAGGAGACAGCAGGACCCGTTTTCCAGGGGTGAGGGGGGGTCCACAGGCACCTTCTGGGGCCACCAGTGCATACCGGCTGGTTAAAGAGGGTGAAGGCGGCTGTCAGAATCTCTGCTCTGAAACCCAACCTCCTTCTTTCTAGGATGTCTTACAAACACCCTTGCATGAGAGCAAGGTCCTGGATAAATTAGCCTTGCCCAGATTCTACTGATCCCCAGGAGAGTAGTAATATGACCCACTCAAGTGAGTGAGTGTGGCCTGAGAAGCATGGAGCCACCAAGAGCACAGGATGTTTATTTCAATCTGTGTGACATTTTACCAAGATGCTCCCCCACCTCCCTCCAGTGGTCTGGCTGGTGACCCCCTTGTGCTCCATGGCAGGTATGGCATCGCCAGTTTGTCAACAAGCTGTGTGAGGGGCAGGAGATGCAAAGAGGGATGAGATAGTGCCCCTGGGCCAAGAAGCTTGTGACTTTGAAGGTTCAAAGGACATAATGTGAAATGGTAGTTGTTAAGAAAGCTCTATGTCAGAGGGTTTGGACCTGCTGAGCCCTATAGCGTGAGCAGAGCAAACCCTCGACATGGGCGGTTGTGGAAGCTTTCCCAGAATACATGGTCTTAAGCACCTCTTTGAGGTGTTCCTAAGACTTTGGTAAGTGGAAGAGTTGGAAGGGAAAACCTTTCAGGCAGAGGGAAAGGTTTTCAAGCTCCTGGGTGAAGCCAGGAGGCTGGAATGCACAGGGAGGGTCTGCAGTCAGGAATCTATTTGGTGGAGTTGAAAAGTGATGAGGAACCCTGGGAGAGAGGGTGGAAATAATCAGAGGTGGGTGTTGAACTTAATTTGGAGACCATTTCACAGAGTAGTGAGCCTCTCTCTGATGAGGTCCCCCAGGTCTTAGCGAGCTGGTTCATAGCTCAAGGTCTTCCCCATCCCTGAGCTGCCCCAGGAGACCCATACTGTGCCAGGGAGGGGAAAAGCCTGCCTGCTGAAGCTAGCTTGTCAGAGCTAAAAGCTGCCTTGAAATGATCCAGCCCACAGAGTTATGCTGCTCCCTCCTTCCCCTCTCCTCAGCATCACCAGCGCTACCGTCACTGCCAAGAAACATCACCCGCAAACATTTATGTATTACTCTATGTGTGTGGCCCTCTGTGTTTTGTAGCACATATGAATTTCATTCCACAACATGGGCTTCAAGAAATGCTACTCTTTTTTCTTCACAAAATCAAAATTCACTTTTCTCAGAGTACCATCTACTAGGCTTGTGGAAACTGACATTTCAGGCATTGCTGGGGCTCTCCCCTGTTGCCCAGATCCATCACAGGCTGTGAATGGCCCTGATGGTCTTACAGAGTCTGGGACATTGGGAGAAGGCCCTCTGGTCTCGGGAACATAGGGGTCACCCCTTAGATCCTGATCCCTGTGGTTCCTTGGATGCTACAGTCCTGGTGCTTATCTGCCTGTCCTGGACAGTGAGGTGTGGGGGTGTCTCAGCTGAGACTGCGCCCAAGTGCCAGGCTGCCATCTTCCTGTCCTGCCACAGCCCTGAGCACTGCAAGAGAACAGGTCCTTATTACTCTCAGGACCCAGCAGCAAGCCAGACTGTCCATCATCTTGAGGGAAGCTCCCCAAACCTCTCTCAAGTTGGGCTGCCTGGGTCTTCCCCATTCAACAGCTTTTTCCTCATTCTCCTCCCCTTCTGGAACTTTCTTTGCATAATCCCCGTTCCAGATCATTAGAAACCTGTGCCGCCTTCTTCTGCCCAAGGACGGAGGAATAAAATGGTGATCAGCTTTGTCTTACCAGCACATCCTTTTAAAGTTAGTCATGCAAAGGACACGAAGGAGGGTGACCGAGTTCCTGTTGCCAATGACCTAAATTCTCTTTGGGGACTACCCACGGGAAGGATGGATGGCAGGTCATGGCCCAGCCCGGTGTGCAAGAACACAGGTGCTCCATGCCTGTTGCCAAGTTGAAGTGCCATTTTCTAGCACCTGTAATCTTCCACCCTTGTCTTCTGTTTCTCTCTGACTCCATGTGCCTGGGGCTGACTTCTAGGTCACTAAGCCTGGGAACTGGATGGATGACTGTGAAGGGCCAACCACTGTGATCCTTGGGGTGACCTCGTCAGTACCCTCCTTGCCACTCCCCAACGTTCTCCTGATGGCCAACGTCACCTGGCCCCAGGGTCAGTTTTCCACCTGGAGCACACCTGGGAGTGCCCCAGTCATCACCCTCAGCAGGTAAAGGAAGATTGAGGGAGGTGATGGAAGGGGCTGAGTGAACAACTGAATTGTTTTGCGACTGGTCTCTAGACAAGAAAGGACAGTGTACTTTAGCTTATAAACTGGGTAGACTTCCTTCATTCATTTAACACATATTTATTTAGTGTCTCTATGTACCAAGTGCTGTACTTGGTGCTGGAGTAGAGCACTAGTCATTATCTCTTCCTAGTTTTTGAGAATCTTGGCTTCCTTTTGCTTATTTTTTGTTTTGTCAATATAGACTTGGAGGTTTTCAAAAAGAAAGGTGAGCAATATGAAAGTCAAATAGGATTATGAGGTATTGAAATTGAAAAAAAATACTGGATGTAAAATACCAGACCTCCGTCCTTCTCCTTACTCTTTCAGCACAATTACTCAGGATCTAGGGAGAAGGAGACCTAGAGATGGAATCAGAAAATCTTAGCTCCAATTCCTACTTAAGAAGATCTAAGCTTGGGCAAATCACTTAGCTTCTCTGAGTCACAGTTTCAAATTCTGTAACAAGGAATTAATACTACTTATCTTTCCTTCATCAAGGGGTTGTTGTGAGGGTTAAATGAGATTTTAATACATCAACCATCAGCCATTGTTATTGGTTTGAGCAGATTCTTTAATAACCAAGGCTCTAGAAATCAGAGAAGAATAGGTTTTAGTGATCATTTCCACCCTCAGACCACAAGCCTTCGCTCTCTGGCATCCCCCAAGCAGGAGTCTAATGGGGTTGACCCAGAAAGGTTCATTAAAACCACTGGGGCCTCTGTCATGGGAATTTCCTGATTGTGCCCAGGATTCTGCCCCTGAAGTACGTGGAACTGCGAATCTATGACCGGCTCCAACGCATCCTAAGGGTTAGGACGGTGACTGAAAAGATCTACTACCTGAGGCTCCACGAAAAGCACCCAGAGACCGTGTTTCAGTTCTGGATCCGTTTGGTGAAAATTCTGCAGAGAGGTCTGTCCATCACCACCAAAGATCCAAGAATCCGAATCTCTCACTGCCTGGTTCCCAAGTTGCCCTGCTGCTCAACAGAAACAGTAAGTTTCACCAAGATCCTGCCAAGATCCATAGGGTCAGCTGGGAATTGGAGACATACCGTCTCTGGAGAATGGATGGATGTTCGAGTCTAGCATGGTGTGGGGATCAGCAGCCCTCTTTTTCAAGGGTCAGTGATATGCACACACCACACTGAGGTCTATAGACATTAAAAAGTAATTTTGTTTTCCTAAAAAGTGATAAAGTACTGAGCTCACTTAAAAATTGTTTTCTGGGTTTTTTTTTTTCTGTGTTATAAAGGAATAATGTTCACTGAAGAAAAATCAGAAAATTACATAAAAATCACCCCCACTCCTCTCTAGCCCTAGGCAATCATTTGGAACATTTTGGCATATATTCTTCTAGTCTTTCATCTTAATTTTTAATTTATATCTTTGAGGACATTACATATATAAATATATTTCTCAATGTTGCTTTTTTTTCAGTTTATATTATATCATATATCATAAGCATTTTCCATTTCTTTCAAAAGCCCTTTTTACACATCATTTTGATAGTTTCATGCTATTCAGTTGTATGAATGAGTTAAAATTTACTTCGCCATTCCTCTAATATCAGACATTCAGAGTAATTCCTAACTTTTCATTATTGTAACTGGTGCTAAAGCAAGCATTTATGTATTGTCCACATTTCTGATGGTTTTCCCAGAATAGATTTAGAAGCAGAATTCAAAGGGTGTGAACATTTTTAAGGCTCTCAATATATATTGTCAGATTATTTCCAGGAAGTTCATACCAAATTATACTCTCTCTAATAATATGAGTGACTGTGTCACTGTATCCTTATCACAATTGAGAAGCGTAAATTTTCCTTGTCTAATCTGACAGGTTAAAAAAATGTGGCCGCTCTTTGATTTTCAATGAATTTGAATGCCAACTTTTTTTTGCACTATCGTTTGTGTTCTTTGGCCATTTTTCTGTTGGCAACTTTGCATTTTTCTAAGTTGATTTATAAAACAGAGCTTTTTATATGTCAGGAACTTTAAGCCTTTAATCACGAGTTTTTGCAAATATTTGTTCTAAGGATTTGGTTTTCCCTTTTAGTTTATTTAATGACTTTTTTTCTTCTTTTGACATACAGAAGGTTTACCCAGTACCTGCTTAGGGTAGAAGCATAAGAAGGAAAAGCATGATAGATTAGATAGCCTTAAACCTCCAGATTTCAAGATCTAAACACTTGCTTCATCTCATTTAAGTGGTATGCTTTAGGTACTTGGTCACTGACTTCGAGGTCAGCCCTTACAGCTCTGCTGTTCTCGTTCATAAGGATCAGACCTTGTGCTCTAGGCAGAGTAGCCAAAGCAGTCCATCAGGGAGAGGGGGAGATCCTGCTAGAGGCCCTGTTTTTGGTCTGATGATTCCAGGGCTTAATGTTTAAGGAACAGTTCCTGGGACTAGGCTGGAAGACACAAGTGAATTTCTTCAAGGTTCTGGCCTGAGGAGGCCAAGAGCTATTGGAGATTAGACCCAGTCATCTGACTGTCAATTTCTCCATCCAGTCTGAAAGCAGCCTGCCATCATCCTCCCAGCCCAGTGAAAGCTCCATGCTGTTGGTTGCCAAGCAGAACAGTGACCATTTCTTGAACCTCTCAGGAACTTCCCAGCTCACAGTACACAGGTGGGTCCTCCACGCAGGCTGCCTTGGCATCCCTTTCCCACAGCCTAGAGTCATGGTGGGGTGGAGTATCAGTGACACCCTCTGCCTACCCATCTCAGTTCCTTCTTTTCACTTTAGACTTTTACATGTGATGTTTCCCCTTCATTTTATTATAAGCCTGTTCTTGGAAACAGGATCTGTGGCTGTTTGATCTAAATATTCCCTAGGCAAACCCCAGTGTTTTCATATGGAAGATGTTCAGTAAAAGAAGTGAGGATGAATAGGTTAATTCAAAGAAGGGTGATAAAAGCAGACTCATGGAGTTAGATGTTGACAAACCCAGCTCGCAAGGGTCCCTTGGGTAAGACAATCCTGAGGCCTCTTTGCCTCACTTATCTATTCTATAAAATGGACAGAATAGACATTAACTCATAGAGGAGACTACTGCTGGCTCCAAAGCTTTACTATCTACTAAGTCACTGTGTTAGATTCTTTCTGTAACAAGTGATAGAAAAACCAACACAAGATCATGCAGTCAATACACTGAACAAGTACAACTCGGAGGGTATCATCAAAATGCAAAAATTTTTTCTTCCTTTTATAATTTTTTTCAGTGGAAGAAGTCTTCCTCTTGCTCCTGAGTAAAAGCTGGTCTCTGGGCAGGCCCCCTAAGCATATATGGGCTCCCTCTTAGAATATAAAAGGGCTCTTTGGTCCTTTTAAACTGCAAAAGCAGCCTCAATTCTGAAATTAAAACGTCCAGTGCCTGAAAGTTATCAAAATTCTGAAGTGGCCACATCACCCCCCTTCAGTCAGCATGGCCTTATATTACAATGGCCCTTCTTTGTAGGGACTGGGTTGTCAGTCCTCTCCTTCAGTTTCCTGATTTGATTTTATTTTTGAAGGTTTTTTTAAAATATAATTTTTATTTATTTATTTATTTTTGATTGTGCTGAATCTTTGTTGTTGCACAATGGCTTTCTCTAGTTGCAGTGAGTGGGGGCTACTCTCTAGTTGTGGTGCTCAAGCTTCTCATTGTGGTGGCTTCTCTTGTTGCGAATCATGGCCTCTAGGTGCATGGGCTTCAGTAGTTGCAGCTCATGGGTTTAGTTGCTCCATGGCATGTGGAATCTTCCCGGACCAGGAATCAAACCCGTATACTTTTATCTACTGTACCACCAGGGAAGTCCCCACGATTTTTTTTTTTTGGCGCTTTTTGGCCTTGAGGCATCTTAGTTCCCTGACCAGGGATCAAACCTGCATCCCCTACATTAGAAGGTGGAGTCTTAATCACTGGACCACAGGGGAAGCCCCTTCTTTCTTGATTTTGAAACTGACTTTTTCTCTTAGGAGCTTTCTTGGGTTATTTGAAGTCCCCTACTTACCACCCCTCGGGCTGGCTCGGTGGCTCAGAGGTAAAGAATCCACCTGTGATGCAGGAGACAAAGTTTCCATCCCTGGGTTGCGAAGATCCCCTGGAGGAGGGCATGGCAACCCACTCCAGTATTCTTGCCTGGAGAATCCCCATAGACAGAGGAGCCTGGCAGTCTACAGTCCACAGGATCACAAAAAGTCAGACAGGACTGAAGAAACTTAGCACGCACCATGCACTTAACACCCCTCACCCCAAGGCAAGCCCACCCCACCCACCCACCCCCGCCCTGGCCCTGGATCTGCTGGCATCCATGCCTGCCAGGCACTAGCTGTCAGTGTCCCCTCCCCTTAAGGGAGTCAGGCAGGGTTTACGGTGGCTCCAGGCTGGCTCTCTCCCTGGTACAGTTCACATCTGGTCTTCAGGAAATGACCAGCTATTGGAGGGAGGACAGTACCTCCTGGACACAGATGCACACAGATCCTCATCACTCCATCATCAAAGAAACCCGCTCTCCCATTTCTCCCACCCTCCATGTTCCCCGGGCAGATCTTGTATCCTCAACTACTGAGTTTCCCAGACGCTGGGAACCACTGCTCAAGGTCTCTGGGTGGTCCCAGAAAGCCTCTCTCCTTCAGCTGGGGCGGGATGAGGCAGCAGCTCTATACAAAGGACTCGCCACACATCCTCTTTCTCAGGGCTTCCATAGCCTCCCTCTGGGGCGGGGTCCCAGTGGTGGTCATGCCAGGTCAGTTCTCCCAATTTGTTGTTGTTCAGTTGCTCAGTTGTGTCCCACTCTTTGCGATCCTGTGGACTGCAGCACGCCAGGCCTCCCTGCCCTTCACCACCTCCCAGGTCATGGTTCACCTTTATATGTACTTGGCAGTCTTTTTTTTTTTTTTTCTGACTTCAAGATAGTTTTCTTGAATTATAATATTAAAATTTCCTCTTAAAGTACGCTCACTATATGTGGGTTGAATCATCTTTGCTATCTAATTGCCTGCCACTTTCTTATTTCTGAAACTCAAGGAGAGGACTTTTGCTTTTCTCTTTCTCTTAAGGCATTAGCTGCTTTGTTCATTTTCATGTTCCTTCATTTTGGAAGTAATTTTTGTTTCTTTAGAAATGTCTAATTCTTTTCTCAATTTTGCCACCACATTTATAAATCTTTAAATTCTGGCTGACTTGGTTCTTTCATATGCTCTGTCATTGTCTCTTAACTGAGCTCATTTTGAAATGCTAGGTTGCAGTTTTCGTGTGTCTTGTAGGCACGTCTTTTTAGCGTGCATTCGTTGTCTGTAAGGAGTTAAGATGCTTCATAACCTCTTTCTTCCTGAGATAATTTTGTATGATCTTGGATTATGATCCTTTTCTGATGCTTGTTTTTATGCAAAATGGTTCTCCTAAACCTTTGGGCGGGAGGGGCTGGTCAAGGTAGCTGTCTGGTTTGGGCTCAGAGCTCCCTCTTGTGTTGTTTTTGTGAAGTGGTTATGGACTTCACGGGCTTCCATTGTAACTCAGTTGGTAAAGAATCTGCCTGCAGTGCAGGAAACCCGTGTTCGATCCCTGGGTTGGGAAGATCCTCTGGAGAAGGAAGTGGCAACCCACTCCAGTATCCTTGCTTGGAAAATCTCATGGAGAGAGGAGCATGGTGGGCTGCAGTCCATGGGATCGCAAAGAGTCAGGCACGACTGAGAGACTAACACTATGGACTTAAGCATTTTAGGATTCCAGTGCTGTGTTCCTCTCTCCTATCTTTAGCTGATTTTTCTCTTTCCTTTGCTTTTATTGTTCCTGTCCTACTCAATTTGGATTCCATTTGCAGAGGCCATGTCCTGCAAGGAAGAGTGTTCTGGTGGTTTTGAGAGTTCTTTTTTTTTTTTTTTTTTCATGGTAAAGACTGCTTTATTGGTGGCAGCTAGTACAAGTCAATAAATATTGATCCCCAAAGAACTCGGTTATGTATCAGATTACTGGTCCACAGAGAGCTGAATGAACTGAACCAACTGATGGCTGGAGGATAAACTGAAGTCAATCCTGCTTCTTGGGAAATGAAGCCACAGCCAGTTCATACATGGCATATGCCGTTCCACCAACTGTAAGAATCATGGTAGCTCTATACAAGAGGGCATCAGCTATCCCACCCTTCAGATGCACTGGCATTCCATTATCCTCCTGAAACAGCTTTTGTTTCTCTGCAACCTTATTTTCAAACTGCCTGCGTGAAGCAGTACTTATGGTCCTCTTAGTAATCTGACGGAGAGCCAGAAGATTCCGTAGCATCTTGGCTCAGTTACTGCCCACCAACGGCGACAACCGACCACCAGCCGGTTTTGAGAGTTCTTAAGGCACATACTTCACCAGCCTCTTCAGACTGTGCCACAGACTCCGTGCACTTACTTCCCCAGCTTCCTTCTTCCCAAACTGGCTGGCTGCACTTTCTCCTGAGAAGCTGCGGGCAATGTAGAAGCCCTCCTGTTTACAGGCACATCAGATGCCCTGTTGCTTCTCTCTGCTTTCTCTCACATAGATACCAACCCTCTGGGCCTTGGGGCTATCTGTAGCTGTAATATTTTATCTGAGCTTTTCTCAAACAGGCCCATATCTGTGGGAATCATGTTGGCCTAAATTGGAGGGGCAGGGTTTGACCCCACAGAACCACTGTAAGTTTGCCTCACAGAGATTAATGGCTCAGAAGAAAATTTTTACATTCGTTTCTCAGCTTGGAAGTTATTGGACCCCGTATCATTTCAGATCTCAAACCAGTACTGGGACAGTCCCAAGGATAAGGATTTTCAACAGAGACTTTTGTTTTGACCCAGAATCCACATTGGTATAGTTGACCCAGAATCCAAGTTGGCTTTGACACTGGATGGATTTCTTTCTGGTATTCCCCTGCCCCTTTAAATTAATTAATTTTTGGCTGCACAGGGTCTTCACTGCTACACACGCAAGCTTTCTCTAGTTGCAGAGAGCAGGGGCTACTCTCTAATTGTAGTACACGGGCCTCTCATTGCAGTGGCTTATTTTGCCATGGAGCATGAGCTTAGTAGCATGTGGAATCTTCCCAGACTAGGGATTGAACCTGTGTTCCCTGCATCAGCAGGTGTATTCTTAACCATTGGATCACCAGGGAAGTGATATCCCCTTTTGTCAAGAAGGTGGCTTTGAAAGTCCTGGACTTATGCAAATACCTTGGCCGGTGTCGAATTCATGATCTCCGAAGAAAAAGATTTAGCTTTGGAACCAGGGACAAGGCTTCAGGCACTCAGAGCTTCATGTGGCAGTTTTATTACAGTGAAAAAGGGACAGAGAAAGCTTCTGACACAGACATCAGAAGGGGGATGGAGAGTGCCCCACTCACTAGTCTTATCAAGGCTTTATATAGTTTTTCAGTTGGTTAGTAACCAACAGGGAAGAGTCCCTGGAGAAGAGCATGGCAACCCACTACAGTATTCTTTCCTGGAGAATCCCCATGGACAGAGGAACCTGGGGGGCTAAAGTCCATGAGTTCACAAACAGTCAGACATGACTAAGTGACTAACGATTTCACTTTTCACTTTGGGCTTCCCTGGTGGCTCAGATAGTAAAGTGTCTGCCTGCAATGCGGGATACCCCGGTTTGATCCCTGGGTCAGGAAGATCCCCTGGAGAAGGAAATGGCAACCCACTCCAGTATTCTTGCCTGGAAAATTCCATGGACGGAGGAGCCTGGTGGGCTACAGTCAATGGGATTGCAAAGAGATTGAGCGACTTCACTTTCTTTCTTTCACTAAGAGTAGAAGGTCTTATCAGACTCACTCCCACAACATACATTTTAAGATAACAGAATTAGAACTAACAATAGGAAAGTTTTACCAGACCCACTCCCACAACATAAGATAACAAGATTAGACAGAAGGTTCCTGTTAAGAAGGAGAAACATGTCCTCAAGCAAGATACATTGTTGTTACATAATCATTAGTGCAGAGCTTAAGGAAAAACATACCCTTGAGCAAGATGTGTTGTTTTGTGTAATCATTAGCTCTGGGTTTAAAGAAAGTTAGTCTTCAAGAAATAGATTGTTGCCATACAACTCACAGTTTAAGAAAAAAATGTCTTATGTGACGAAGACAAAGAAATATAGCAAAAAAAAGTTTGTTCCCTTCTCCTCCTTGAGGGCCTCAGACTCCTATGAGCTGGGTCCCAATACTTAACCTCCTGGGTCACATGGCCATAAAAACCCAAGGCCTGGACTTCCCCTGATGATCCAGTGGTTAAGAATCCACCTCCAATGAAGGGGACATGAGTTCAATCCCTGGTCCAGGAGGATTCCACGTGCCACAGAGCAACCAGATCCATGCACACTAGAGCCCATGCTCTGCAACAAGAGAAGCCACTACAATGAGAAACCCAGGCAAGCACAACTAGAGAGAAGCCCCCTCTCACCACAACTAGAGAAAGCCTACACTGCAACAAAGACTCAGCATAGCCAAAATAAACAAATAAATAAACCCAGGGCCTGGGTCACCAAGACTGGCCAGTCCCTCAGGCAGCTCAGCTTTAACTCCTGCCTCATTGATCTTTAATTTTTGGTCCCGAGGATTTTTACTTTACTTTTCATAAATATAATGATACATTTAAAATTACGTTGATTATATTTTATCTAGCAGTTCTAGGTGTTTCGTGGCAAAGACATTTTTAGATTATTAGTCCATATTACCTGTCTCTGGCTAAATAACCCTAAAATTATTTTCATTGGAAAAAAACAACTCATCGCGCTTATCTATGAATACTAAGTGTGTGTTATTTTTAACTTTCTTTTTGGTGCCTTTTCACTTCAACCCAGATGTGGGTTGAAGGAATCTGTGCTGGAAAAAACATAGATAAACAACAGTTTTAAAATTCGATTCTTACCAATGCTTTCTTTTTTTTCTGTTGCTTTCAATGACCCTGATATTCCTGGGCTACTCCAGAAACACCAACAGTGCCATTGAAAGAGACAATTTCAACTGCAACGACAACACATCCTCGCCAGCGTCATCCCCGGCCATTTCGAATATACCCATGAGAGCCACCTTGAGCCACAGTCTCTGGGAACAAGAGAATGCCGAGGAGTACTACATGCAGGCTCCTGTAGCCAGTTCCCTAGGAGAGAACTTTTGGGGACCCTAACACCTAGCCCAAACAGGGTTGTCTTCCGTGGCTTCATTCAGTGCACTTGTTACAAACTTCTATAGTACAGGTTTCCTACTGTGGCCCAAATGACCCTGGGAGAGGTAAGATGGTGTTTATAACAAGATGCTTCTGTACGTCCACCAATAAACCTCCGAATGAGTCCCTGATTGTTGTAGGTTGTGCTATGGGAGGGAGGGTGGGGCCCTAGGCTGGAGAAGGACTAATTAGGAGCAATAGCTCATTCCTTGGGGAAACAAGTGGGAATGTTCTGTTTGCTCAATTGAAACCCCAAAGCAGCCAAGCAAAGCCGAAAAAGCCAGTCTCAAGGAAAGGGTCTGGGGAGAAATCCAACTTCCTCCTATAAGGGAGAGATCGGGGGATCAGAGACAGGGCTGCTACAAGCCCAAAGTGAAAGAAATCCTGAGACTGAAGGCGACTGACTGGGAGATATTTTTGTGGTGCCCCACTTACCCCAAGCAAGAATGTATGTCTTCCTGCCCCCGTACCCTATGTTAAGTGTAAAGCTATGAATGTTACCAAAAGGTATGCGTGGGGGTTCCGGCTCCTTGCTGCTCAAAAGCCAATGAGCAGGCCAGATTGGTTGAAAGGAAAGTTTGCTTCATTTCAGATGACTGCCACTCAGGGGAAGGGTGGTAGATATCTGTCCAAAGGCAGACTTCCCACCCCTGACAAGCAGGGGTAAGAGCATTTATAGGCAGAGTCAAGGGCAGGGGGCCTACATGCAGAAATAGCATAGTCATTTCTAACAGTCATCTTCAAACTGGTCATCAGTGGTCTGAACAGCATCATCTTGGTTGTTTTAGGTACAGTTAATCTTCAGTTCCAGGGTACACTTGTTCCCAATTCTTTGTGGTCAGTTCTCAGAATTGTGGCAGCTCATGTCCTGGGTACAGTCTGGTCATCATGTAGTTAACTTTTCCACCCGGGATTTTAGTCTCTATAAGAGAGCTCACAGGATATGGCTCAGAATATTATCTATAGCCCTTGAGAAAGAACTAAAGTTCCTTGACTGTACTTAATGACTGTAGTATTATTATTTAGGCTTCCCTGGTGGTTCAGAGGTTAAAGCATCTGCCTGCAATGCAGGAGACCTGGGTTTGATCCCTGCGCCGGGAAGATCCCCTGGAAAAAGAAATGGCAACCCACTCCAGTATTCTTGCCTGGAGAATCCCATGGAGGGAGGAGCCTGGTAGGCTACAATCCACAGGGTTGCAAAGAGTCGGACATGACTGAGCGACTTCACTTTCACTTTCAGGACTTAGACTGTTTTCCTTTGTTTCAGCATTTCTCACTTCTCTGATTAAACTTATTCTTTGACTAAAGTTTTCCAAAGGCAAAAGACAGGCAGAGGACATGATGGGGGGGAGGGGCAAGGACCATATGGTCCTGTTCCGTTTCATGAAGGCTCATCTTAGCCATGCAGACTTTGGTTGCTAATGAAGACTGGGCTTCTGATAAGGAAGCTGGTGATCACTCATCACTGGAAGTCCTAATTGATTTGACTCTTCCAACCCAGCACCTCATGAAACTCACCTGGAAGACACACTGTTTGTGTAGATCAGGGATGGGGCAGGAGCCTTGGCCAACATCTGGGCAAATGGGGAATAATGACTTGGGAAATACCACCACAACATTCAGTGTTTATCAAGCTCCTGCTAGCTGCCAGACACTGCACTCGATTATTGAGAACAAGACAGAAGGACATGATACTTGACTTAGGGAGCATATGGGAGAGCTACTGAGCCCTGTTTTGGAGACACAGAGAGCCATTTAGGTGGACATGATGTTTGAGTCACCCAGTCTGCAAGTCAAAGCTTGGAAGACCTGCTTCCCTATAGTTCACGTTGTGCGTAATAGAGTGAGAGAGGCAGAAAGAGCATGACTGCCCTCCCCCTTTCCCCCTGCCTCCGTGCATGCTCAGCTATGCTGAGTATTAAATCCTGGCTAGAGGGACTCCTTAGGTAGCACTAGTGGTAAAGAACCTGCCTACCAATGCAGGAGACCTGAGACGTGGGTTCCATCCCTGGGAGAGGAAGATCCCCTGGAGGAGGGCATGGCAACCCACTCCAGTATTCTCGCCTGGAGAATCCTCAAAGACAGGGGTGCCTGGAGGGCTACAGTCCATAGGGTCGCAAAGAGTCAGCATGACTGAAGTGACTTAGCATGGCATGGCACGAATCCAGGCCAGTCTGGATCAGAAAAGACAGCTGAGCCAAGAGGTTGCCCAGTGTTTGTTGGTTTCTCTTTGCCTCCAATAAAAAAACAACAAATTTTCCTTTCACATGTTAACAATCAAATAGGCTGAGCATTGTTGGTGCTGAGGGACATCTGGAAGCGGAACTTAGAAGAGATTCATGTGAAGGGTGACCACACTTCCCAATTTATGCCTGCAGTTCTAGTTATCATTATTAATGTGAACCCATTTCACTCTCAAAAGCATCCCTATAGGAATGGTGAATCACTCTGCTAATAATGTGTGTTCACAGATGTTTAGGAGATCTCCATCCTCACTTCTATTGCCTTGGTTTAAGCCTCCATCAACTCTCACCTAGATTACTGTGATAACTCCAGTTGGGCTCCCGATTCTGTCATCACTGTAGCAATAACAGCTAATTTAACTAGAAACTTACTATAGGCCAAACACTATGCTAAGACTTTACAAAGATCACTTAAGCGACCCAACTCATTGGAATAGAGATATTCTAAGGATCACATTTTGACAGATGATGAACCTGAGTGACAGAGGGGCTCAAGAACTTGTTCAAGGCCATAGGGGGACCAATAGCAGAGCCAAGACCTGAACCCAGTTGAACTCTGAAGACCACACTCTTTATTTATTTATTTTTATTTTATTTTTTGGCCATGCCCTGGTTTATAGGATCTTAATCCCCCAACTAAGGATCAGACTCACACCCCCTAGCAGTGGAAGCATGGAGTCCTAACCACTGGACTGCCAGGGAATTCCCTGAAGACCATACTCTTGATGACTCTAATTTCTTCCCAATCCATTTCCCTTTCATATGTCTAAAAAGGTGTCTTTCTGAACCACAGATCTGACTATAACCTCACCCTTGATAAAACCAAACCCTTTGATATGAAATGACCAGGCCTATCTCTCCTCTCCACTGAACACTGCTCCCCTTGAATCAGCTGCTTCCACCATGCCAAATTTCTTGTGGTTTCCATAAGGCACCATGTGTTTAGATGCTGCAAGGATGTTGCACATCCTTCACTTGATTCAAATATCTTTTCTTGTGTTTTCTACCTGTTGTTCTCATATTGCTCTCAAGACACTTGTCCTTATTGATGGAGTTCTTCTAGGCTACCATTGTGCCCTGTGTGTGCCTGTATTATAGCATTTCTTACACTACTGTAGTTGCTTGCGTATCTGTTTCCTTGGAGGGACTAGAACCCCTTTAAGAAGAGGATCCATTTTATATTAAAGTCCTTTGATTCCAGTAAGAGAAGCTGACTCTAATTTAAACCTAAAGGAACTTTTTGGGAGAATATGAGTTGGCTCATGGGATTGAAGAGCCAGCTGAAGAGCCAGTCTTGGGAGACAGTCTTGGAACGTGCTGACACCAGCAGAGCTCTAGGGGTTCAGGTAAGGATATCCAGTTGAACATCTCATCAAATGCTGCAGCAGGCTGTGTGGTTTCCCTAAAGGCAATTTGAGGGCTGTTATGAAAGCACAGTTAGGGGAATGGATGTCTACTGGCGGATGATAACAAATGCCCACCCCAGTCTGACTCTTTGCTCTGAATTTGGACAGAAGCTCTGCCATCAGCCTCAAACAAGTCTGTATATCCTTACTGAGGAAGCCCAGATTTTGAGGCCTAACTGTCCTATGACCTTGAGCCATTTCTGTAGCTAGCCACATAGGCAACTAAATAGGGGAAGTGACCAATGCGTAACTACAATGACTCGCTCTCGGAGGGGGCACTGGTTTGGTTGCAGTTGCTGTTTGCTGAGCCCTCAGCCCTGGGTCCCTCAGCTGCACTGCAGTTCACTGTGGGCATGGGGCTCACCGGGCCCATCCTGTTCTCCTGTGGGCATTGGGGGCGGGCAGCTTGTATTGTCATGCTTAGGCTCCTCTGTTTGCTGTGCTGTTGGTAACAAACTGTCTTGCTTTCATCCATTGACTCTGCATGTCTACTTTGGGTGCCTTTGGGATTGTTGTAAATCAATCTGCTTTATTCCTTAGTCGTTTTCTTTAGAGTTATTGCTTTGTTTCTCTCTGCTACCCTCTGTGAGACCTGGGTTCTTCTCCAACACTGTCCAAACCCCCACATTCACTCTGATTTTTTTCACTACTGGCCAACCCAATATCATTTTTTTGCTACTAAAAATAATCTTCAGCTAACATAATGCCTGTGTTTGGGGATGGGGAGGATCTTTCTTTTTAGATAAAACACAAAACTTCCTCAATTACTGCATCCATTTCCAGATCTGGGTTCACATGGCAAGGTCCATTCTTCCCCTGGCTTGTTGCTATCCTGCCTTTATATTCCAAAACTTCTATACCAAGTGGTAAATTGAAATGTCACAGATACATCCTATGTATGGTAATGAGAGAAGGAATAACTTAAATAATATATTTCATTACAAAGAAAGAAATATAGGTTGAAATTCTTGCTTCTGCATCTTGATGACCAGGCAGTAACTAGTATTTATTTATTATACAGTGGAAGTGACAAATAGATTCAAGGGATTAGATCTGATAGACAGAGTGCCTGAATATCTATGGACAGGGCTTCATAACATTGTACACAGGTGGTGACCAAAACCATCCCAAAGAAAAAGAAATGCAAGAAGGCAAAATGGTTGTCTGAGGTGGCCTTATAAATAGCTGAGAAAAGAAAAGAAATAAAAGGCAAAGGAGAAAGGGAAAGGTATACCCGACTGAACACAGAGTTCCAAAGAATATCAAGGAGAGATTAGAAAGCCTTCTTAAGTGAACACTGTAAAGAAATAAAGGAAAACAGTGGAATGGGAAAGACTAGAGATCTCTTCAAGAAAATTGGAGATACCAAGAGAACGTTTCATGCAAGGATGGGTACAATAAAGGACAGAAATGGCAAGGACCCAACAGAAGTAGAAGAGATTAGGAAGAGGTGGCAAGAATACCCAGAAGGACTGTACAAAAAAGGTCTTAATGACCCAGATGACCATAATGGTGTGATCACTCACCTAGAGCCAGACATCCTGGGGTGCAAAGTCAAGTGGGCCTGAGGAAGCATCACTACAAACAAAGCCAGTGCAGGTGATGGAATTCCAGCTGAGCTATTTCACATCCTAAAAGATGATGCTGTTAAAGTGCTGCATTCATATGCCAGCAAATTTGGAAAACTCAGCAGTGGCCACAGGACTGGAAAAGGTCAGTTTTCATTCTAATACCAAAGAAAAGTAATGCCAAAGAATGTTCAAACTATCTCACAACTGTGCTCATTTCACACATGAGCACATTTTTTGAGTTAGGTAATGCTCAAAATCCTTCAGGCTAGGCTTCAACAGTACGTGAGCCAAGAACCTCCAGATGTACAAGCTGGGTTTAAAAAAGGCAGAAGAACCAGAGATCAAATTGCCAATATCCATTTGATCATAGAGAAAGCAAGAGGATTCCAGAAGAACATCTATTTCTGCTTCATTGACTATGCTAAAGCCTTTGATTGTGTGGATCACAACAAATTGTGGAAAATTTTTAAAGAGATGAGAATACCAGATCACCTTACCTGCCTCCTCAGAAACCTGTATGCTGGTCAAGAAGCGACAGTTAGAATCAGACATGTAACTATGGACTGGTTCCAAATTGGGAAAGGAGTTCATCAAGGCTGTATATGTCACCCTGTTTATTTAACTTATATACAGACTACGTCATGAGAAATGCTAGGCTAGATGAAGCACAATCTGGAATCAAGATTGCTGGGAGAAATATCATTAACCTCATATAGGCAGATGACACCACACTTAAGGCAGAAAGCAAAGAAGAATTAAAGAGCCTCTTGATGAAAGTGAAAGAGGAGAGTGAATAAGCTGCCTTAAAACTCAACATCCCAAAAACCAAGATCATGGCATTGGGTCCCATCACTTCATGGCAAATAGATGGGGAAAAAATGGAAACAGTGGCAGAATTTATTTTCTTGGGCTCCAAAGTCACTGCAGATGGTGACTGCAGCCATGAAATTAAGACACTTGCTCCTTGGGAGAAAAGCTATGACCAACCTAGACAGTGTTTTAAAAAGCAGAGACATCTCTTTGCTGACAAAGGTCTATCTAGTCAAAGCTATGGTTTTTTCCAGTAGTAATGTACAGATGTGATAGTTAGAACATAAAGAAGACTGAGTGCTGAAGAACTGATGCTTTTGAGCTGTGGTACAGGAGGACTCTTGACAGCCCCTTGGACTGCAAGGAGATCAAACCAGTCAATCCTAAAGGAAACGAATCCTTAACATTCATTGGAAGGACTGTTGCTGAAGCTGAAGCTCCAATACTTTGGCCAGCTGATGCAAATAGCTGACTCATTGGAAAAGACCCTGATGTTGGGAAATATTGAGGGCAGGAGGAGAAGGGGGTGACAGAGAATGAGGTGGTTAAATGGCATCACTGACTCAATGGACATGAGTTTGAGCAAACTCCGGGAGATAGTGAAGGACAGGGAAGCCTGGTGTGCTGCTGTCCATGGGGTTGCAAAGAGTCAGACATGACTAAGTGACTGGACAACAAAATAGCATTCATTTCTTTACTACGCATTCCATGTACCTTTTGCTTTGACAAGCACCTCAGCTAGATGGGGTTCTTCTCTTGGTAGGAAGACCATAAAACTTAATTCTTGAAAAACCTTAAAACTTAATTCTTTAGGTTTAGATTTCCCTGGTGGTCCAGTGGTTAAGACTCTGCATTTCCACTGCAGGGGGCATGGGTTTGATCTTTGGTTAGGGAAGTAAGATCCTGCATGCCCCACAGTGTAGCCAAAACAACAACAACAACAAAACCAAACCCCTAAGCCCTCACTGGTCTGGCTGTGTAGGGTCACATGTTCTTCTGTTAACTGAGCAGGTGCTGTAAAGTAGCATCTCAAGGATATTTGGGTTCTATGCCTACTCCCCCCTGCCCCCATGTTGTTTTTACAACACTTCTGCCTTTGATAATGAGTCAGTGCTTCTCAAATGCCTCCAGAATCCCCTTTTATACATAATCACCATGCCCCCCTAATGGCAGTTCAGTTCAGTTCAGTTCAGTTCAGTCGCTCAGTCGTGTCCATCTCTTTGCGACCCCATGAACCGCAGCATGCCAGGCCTCCCTGTCCATCACCAACTCCCGGAGTCCACCCAAACCCATGTCCATTGAGTCGGTGATGGCAAGAGGAGCCCAAAATAGCAGCACCAGTGTCAATCAGTAGAATGATTTTTATGCCTCTGGTGGAATCATTTCTGTCCTTAAGTATTAAAAGCTCCAAACTTTGGAGATGTAACTTATGAAATTTTTTCATACAACCCTTCCTTCAAAGACTTCTGGAGGATGCACTGCATTAAAATTCCTCAGAAGGAGGAAAACATGGATCCAGGAAAAGGATGTATTCAATGTAGGATAGAAGTGAAGGAAATCCAGTATGTTGATGGAGGGAGATGCCAGAATGACAGCAGAGCAGTCAGTTCTTATTGGAGCAAGAAAGGACTCTGCTAAATACGTCTCTGTCCTCTGTCCATGGGATTCTCCAGGCAAGAATACTGGAGTGGGGTGCCATTTCCTCCTCCAGGGGATCTTCCCAACCCAGGGATCAAACCTGGGTCTCTTGTGTCTCTTGCATTTGGAAGCAGATTCTTTACCACAAGCACCACCTGGGAAGGGGTACATTAGGAATAGTATATAAAACCAAGTAGGGATATCCCTGGTGGTCCAGTTTGTAAGACTCTGAGCTATCAATGCAGGGGGCCTGGGGTTCAATCCCTGGTCAGAGAATTAGATCTCACATGCCACAACTAAAAGTTTGAATGTGGCAACAAAGATCCCGTGAGCCAAATAAAGTCCCAGTGCAGCCAAATAAATAATAACTTTTTTAAACCACGCAAACAAGACAATGTTACAATTATTAACTTGAAGAGGAAAAAATTGTACCAAAAAGAAATACAATTCAAGTATATGCTTTGTCTGTGATTATTCATAGTACTATGACAGAGGATGAGATGGTTGGATGGCAACACCAACTCAATGAACATGAGTTCGAGCAAACTCCAGGAGATAGCAAAGCACAGGGAAGCCTGGTGTGATGCAGTCCATGGGGTCACAAAGAGTCGGACACAACTTAGTGACTAAACAACAAATGAACAACATGCCATGTAGGATCTTAGTTTTCTGACCAGGGATTAAACCCACACCCCCTGCATTGGAAGCCCAGAGTCAACCACTGAATCACCAGGGAAGTCCTCAGTTTTGATTTTTTAGGTGTCCACAACCAACTCTCTGAAGTTCAGTCATAAAATGAACATTTGACGGGATACCCAGTAGCTGACACACTCTCAAGAAAGACAAGAGAGAAATGGCTTGAAGGCTTACCCAGCCAGGACAAGGAATGATGGCCCATCCACAGCAGGACTGCCCCAACAAAGACCCCATGCCCTACTACAACACAAACACTACTGCTCCCCACAGTGACGCTGGGCCTAGAGTCTGCCATCACTGTCTTCTAAAATCAGACACTTCTATAGCCACCTGGTCCGGAAAACAAGACTCTGTGCAGTTCTGGCTTCCTTATGTTCTCACTCCCAAATAAGTGAGTCTGCTTGGCAGAACCCAGGTGACAGGATGTACCTGAGCTGAAACAGAAGCTAGGAAAGTAAGGTCTGGCTTCCTCCCGGGGGAAGTGAAACTCATGATGTGTAAATCCCCAAATAGAAGTATAGCAACCAGAAGTCATGAAAAATGTCCCCAAAGCACCCTTAATTAAGTCAGTACAGACCCAGATCTCAAAAGGTCAAACCATTCTCAGCTCTCAGCTCTCTGATTACCAAACCTGACTATGCTTCTGGTCCTCGAGTGCTTCCCAGAATCCTCTTTTCTCCACTAAAGTCTCCACTGGAGCCCATTTACAGGCTTACAAAGAGCCTATTAAACATTCTAATGCTTTCTCAAAACCTTGGAGATAGAGACTTCCCTGGTAGTCCAGTGGTTAAAAATCTGCCTTGCAATGCAGGGGACATGGGTTCGATCCCTGATCAAGGAACTAAGATCCCACATGCTGCAGAGCAACTAAGCCCATGCACCACAACTAGAAAGTCTGTGCCTCGCAACGAAAGATACCACATGATTCAACTAGGACCTGAGGCAGCCAGATAAATAAATAACATTTGCATAAAACTTTGGAGATGTATAAGTATTCAGGGTCTTCTCAAAGGACAGAGTTGGGGCAGGACAGAGGAGGTACATGATAGATGAGTCAGCATTCTTGTCTCCCAAAGCCTTGAATTCCTTTTTCTACATCCTATCAAGGAATTTCTGGCCGTTCATTGTTCTTTAATGTAAACCAGGTTGAATCCAAGCTCATTTAATCCAACACAGAAAACTATGAGAAACATACAGAGCTGGGAGAAATAGTAATCATTACACAATCCCTGGTAAGAGGACCCATATCAATAAACCAGCCCTATCTAAAATTATGCTGTCCCTCCTTGATGGAGTGCCTTAAATTTATTATAATAGATACTTCCAGACTTTGCACATACAAATCATCAAATTCCTATCATATGTTTTCATGGGTAAATACGTTCTCTTCCCTACGTTGATTCCTACACTTACCTACCCACACCCACTGGGCGTTGTGGAATTGAATTCTGCTTACCAGTCTCCTAACTCTGAGGCGAAATTTTAGTATCCTCCTGCAAGAAGGGAAAGCCTTCTTCTCACAAGGGATTAGGCAGTGGGAAATTTCCAGAAGGATTTGAGGGTTTGGATCTTCTGAGTCTCTAGAATTAATCCCTAATTTTCACTGTTTCATCATGCCTCTCTTTTACATAAAAGACTAGATTGAAGCTATGACTTTGGCAGTCTTCAAAATTCAACAACCCAAGGAACCCAGATTCTGAGTTCTTCTTCTTTGAAATTTTTGGTCTCTTTCTTTGAGTTATTCAGTGTCATCAGAAGCACTCATTGTACCCCATTGTCCAGGAGTTCTTCATACCCTTTATGTTGTCCGAAAGCAGCAGCCACCTCGTTCCCTGGATACCCTCAGCCAACAAATGGTCCTTGTTATCAACAACTTATAATTAGCTGCAGGCCACTGACAGCTAAGTTCCCAACCCAGAATATTGCTGGAATCTTGCCGAATTCTATTCTGTCTTGTTAGGATAAAATAAACTCCCTGGAGACCTATAACCTGCAATCCACTCTCTAGTACCAATTTCTGTCTCAGAGTTCTTCAGTTGCAAGCAAGAGGAATTTCTCTATCTTTAGAAGGAGCTTGGGTTTTGTGTCCCTCGCTTCTTTGGTAGCTCAGCTGGTAAAGAATTCGCCTGCAGTGCAGGCAGACTGCGGTTCAATTCCTGGGTGGGGAAGATCCCCTAGAGAAGGGATAGGCTACCCACTCCAGTATTCTTGGGCTTCCCTGAACGATAAAGAATCTGTCCGCAAGGCGGGCAGACCTAGGTTTGATCCCTGGGGTTAGGAAGATTCCCCTGGAGGAGGGCGTGGCAACTCACTCCAGTATTCTTACCTGGAGAATTCCATGGACAGAGGTTCCTGGTGGGCTACAGTCCATGGGGTCTCGAAGAGTCGGACACCACTGAGCAACTAACTAGCACGGCACAGAATCAGAGACAACTAGAGAAACAGGCTTAGAAAACGCAGAACCCCCTCTCCCAAAAAAAAGAAAGAAAATGCAGACTCAGAGCAGCACCAAGGATGCAGGACGTGGATTTAATCCACACTCTGTTTGGGACACTGTTACCAGCTTGAACAAGGCTCCACCATGTTCTCTGTCCTTATGGTTTTCCATTTAACATTCAAAGTCCCAGGAGCCTCTCTTGGGCCTTATTGCCTGCCTGTGCCAGTTATCTTCCCTTTTCCATCCAAACCCACTCTCTCCCTTCTTCACCCTCTCTGTGGCCAGAACCAGAGGGTTTCTGCCTATTCTATAAGACCATAGACTACATCAATGGTCTCATTGCCTCTGGGCTCCAGATGGGTTTGGCCAGCAGGAAGTCCCAGTAGGAGATCAGAGGGGGAGGGGAGAATGGAATCAAGACAATTATTCCCTCTCTTGCAGTAACATGAGGCTGGCTGTGTGTCCCTCAGTAGAAAGAAATTGCTCTTCTTGTGGCAGCCTCTTCCACTCAATTCTCTCTTTCCTAGTTCCAGTAACCATGCCCTCCCCTCACCCCTAGGGCCATTATGAACTTTAGCTAACTGGATGCTCCCTCCTGAATTTTATATCTTGATCAGGGATGTCTGTCATCCCCACTAAATGAAGGTATGGTAGTGGGAACAGCATCCCGACCAGGCAGTGCTGGCTGTGTGACAGGGCTGGGCATCCATCCAGCTTCTTGTCCTCTTTTGATTCCTGCCAAGAATCCCAAATTCCTCGTGTGGTTCCCGTAACTTTCAGCTGTTGTCAAGACCTTCCAATAGTCTTCCAATGAACTCTGTTTGGCTTAGGTGAGCCTGTCGCTTCCTATACCTACAACCATGAAGTCTAATTGATGTGCTGCTATCCCCAGAAAAGTAGATGCTGTGTAAACATGGTAAACACAGCTGTCTTATTCATCTGTGTTTCCTCCAGTGCCTGGGTCCTACTAGATACCCAGTTAAAAGCTGTTAAGTGAATCCATTTCTGCCGTGGTCAGTCCTGGCTGCCCCATATCATTCCTCCCCTGAAACGAGGGAAGAAACTATAGTCTTTGCTGAATGAGCTTAGTGAAAGTGACTTCCCAGAGACTATTTCTTAGATGAAAATAACATAACATAAAGGATTAGTAAAGCTTTTAAGGGCCGATAAGCACATCATTTAAAAGGGAAAAGGAATAAAACATTGTTATCCAGAGTCATATAGAGTCCACCAGGACATGACATTTGCAAAACCCATCCCCCAAACAATGTAAGAATGCCTGTTAAAGTTTCTGAAATGGACCTCAGAGAAAAGAGAAAACGTCCTCAAGGAATAATACCAAGAGGGACCCACTCAAAATGTGTGATGGAAATGAGATGAAAGCTTCACAAATGCCCTATAAATCTCAAGAAAAAGAATCAACAGCAGGTCCATTAAGACTCTAGTGGTGCTGAGACAGCAGATGGGAGAAGCAGAGAACCTGGGGACAGTGAATATGTAGAAATGAGCCATTCTGATCTGCATCCTGGGGCCACCAAGGCGTCCACTAATGAACTCCCAGAACCACAGATCATTGATTTAGAAAAACAAAACAATACATGTCTCATCTTCAGCAAGAATCATGTCACTTTAGTTTAGCCAGAATCCTCCTTCAGTTCAGTTCAGTCGCTTGGTCATGTTTGACTCTTTGCGACCCCATGGACTGCAGCACACCAGGCCTCCCTGTCTATCATCAGCTCCCTGAGTTTACCAAACTCATGTCCATTGAGTCGGTGATGCCATCCAACCATCTCATCCTCTGTCATCCCTTTCTCCTCCTGCCTTCAATCTTTCCCAGCATCAGAGTCTTTTCAAATGAGTCAGTTCTTTGCATCAGGTGGCCAAAGGATTGGAGTTTCAGCTTCAACATCAGTCCTTCCAATGAATACTCAGGACTGATCTCCTTTAGGATAGACTGGTTTGATCTCCTTGCAGTCCAAGGGACTCTCAAGAGTCTTCTCCAACACCACAGTTCAAAAGCATCAATTCTTCAGCACTCAGCTTTCTTTATAGTCCAACTCTCACATCCATACATGACTACTGGAAAAACCATAGCCTTGACTAAACGGACCTTTGTTGGCAAAGTAATGTCTCTGTTTTTTAATACGCTGTCTAGGCTGGCCATAACTTTCCTTCCAAGGAATAAGTGTCTTTTAATTTCATGGCTGCAGTCACCATCTGCAGCGATTTTCAGTTCAGTTCAGTCGCTCAGTCATGTCCGACTCTTTGCGACCCCATGAATTGCAGCACACCAGGCCTCTCTGTCCATCACCAACTCACGGAGTCTACCCAAACCCATGTCCATCGAGTCAGTGATGCCATCCAACCATCTCATCCTCTGTCTTCCCCTTCTTCTCCTGCCCCCAATCCTACCCAGCATTAGGGTCTTTTCCAATGAGTCAACTCTTTGCATGAGGTGGCCAAAGGATTGGAGTTTCAGCTTCAACATCAGTCCTTCCAATGAACACCCAGGACTGATCACCTTTAGGATGGATTGATTGGATCTCCTTGCAGTCCAAGGGATTCTCAAGAGTCTTCTCCAACACCACAGCTCAAAAGCATCAATTCTGCGACGCTCAGCTTTCTTCACCGTCCAACTCTCACATCCATACATGACCACTGGAAAAACCATAGCCTTGACTAGACCGACTTTTGTTGGCAAAGTAATGTCTCTGCTTTTAAATATGCTGTCTAGGTTGGCCATAACCTTCCTTCCAAGGAGTAAGCGTCTTTTAATTTCATGGCTGCAGTCACCATCAGCAATAAAGTCAGCCACTGTTTACACTGTTTCCCCATCTATTTGCCATGAAGTGATGGGCCCAGATGCCATGATCTTAGTTTTCTGAATGTTGAGCTTTAAGCCAACTTTTTTACTCTTCTCTTTCACTTTCATCAAGAAGCTCTTTAGTTCTTCTTCACTTTCCTCCTTACCCCTGATGTTTCCTCTTAGTAAATTTCCATCCACTGCTCCCTACCCTGTTCCTTGGCTATAAAATGCCACCAATAAGGCTTCCCAGGTGGCTCAGTGGTAAAGAATCTGCCTATCAATGCAGGAGTCATAGGTTCAATCCCTGGGTTGGGAAGATCTCCTGAAGGAGGAAGTGGCAACCCACTCCAGTATTCTTTCCTGGAGAATCCCATGGACAGAGGAGCCTAGCAGGCTACAACCAATGGGGTCACAAAGAGTTGGACACAACTGAGCAACTGAGCACACACATCCATGCTGTAGACAGAGTTGACGCAATTTCTCTCCTCAGTTGCAAAATTCCATCATGGTGGTCCCTATACCTGTTGTGTTAACCCCTCCTGCCCCAAATAAAGTCTTATCTTACTTAAAAAAAATAAAATAAAAAGCCCACAAGGGGTCAATCTTGAGAAATCCAAGACTATGGTTTCAAAAGAGAAAAACAACTACTGAGAATGGTAAAACTTCCTAAAATGAACATTTTAAATGAAAATTTAGGATTATTAAGGCTAGGGCATTTATTGGAGCTGTATCTTGAATGGAAACAACCAGAAATGCAACAATCTAGAAATATACCGAGAGGGTTCATTTCAGGTTTTAGAATCTGTTTCTGATTCCTGTTTGACTTAGAATAAATCAATTAATTTCCCCATTGGAGAGATACATTTTTTCACGATGCTCCCAAACAAAACACTGTTTTTGAATGTTAATAGTTGCAACAGTAACTGGAAACACACCATGTGTCCTTGACAAACAAGTAGTCGTAGTTTATTCCAAGTTGGTCTTCTTGTGGTTGTTTAGTCGTGTCCAACTCATTTGCAGTTCCATAGACTGTAGCCCACCAGGCCCCTCTGTCCATGGGATTTCCCAGGCAAGAATACTGGAGTGGGTTGCCATTTCCTTTTCCAGGGGATCTTCCTGACCTAGGGATCGAACCCATGTCTTGGGTTCTGCATTGGCAGGTGGATTCTTTACCACTGAGCTATCAGGGAAGCCCTCTTATAGCCCCCTAAAATCTCCAGTCAAGCATGCTGCCTTGTACAACAAAGGAAAGGAATTTCTGTCACATTCCTCCCTCCTGTCAAGGGCCACATCTGGATGCAAGAAGAACATGACCCCTAGTGGTATGAGATCTTCACACATCCATCCTCAGGACGTTCCATTTGTAAATGCTTTGGATTTTTCAAAAAGTGTCTCCACTTCTACAGTCTAATGCAATTTTCCCAGTTGTTATTTGGAACTATACCTTACAGATGAGAAAAGTAAAGGCCAGAACAGCTTGGCATGAGCTTGGGCAGCTCATGAGTCTCAAAGTCCAGAGGGCAGTGGGGTCAGCGGCCTCTGAGCCTCTTTTCATGAGTGTCAGTCCCTGTTGTGCCCATTTCTGTTAGTCATCATCACTGAGACCTTTGGTTGCAGGCTTAGCCCAGCCTAGCTGCTAAACCAGGGGCCCAACCCAAGCCCAAGCCCAAGCCCTGGATTCTTGCCTAGGTAAGCAGGCTGTCACCAGGTGGCACCACACCGCAGCCGGGCCCCCAGTGGATCAGATCTGCATCTCCCAGCCCCTTGGCTGAGTAGCGTAGCCCCAGGCATTTTATTAGCTTCAGAATAATGCCCCACCACTCAATTGACTATTTGGGACCTCACTTGTCTGTCTATAGTGGAGTTCTACTGTTTTTCAGTGGCCAGTTCAATACATCTTCAAGAGTATTTTTTTGTTGTTAGAGCTGCATTCTAAGTCTCTGATTAGATTTCATTATTTTCTGAGTAAAAGTTTCTGATTAGATTTCTTTGTGACTTTCGCAAGTTGTATGCGAGCATTTACACATTGGAATATATATTTTTATTATATTTTTTTCTTTTACATGACAGGCTAACACATTTTCTTTTTCTCTCTCTCTTTTTTAAGCTTTTTATTTTGAGTTGGAATATAGCCAATTAACAATGTTGTGATAGTTTCAGGTGAAAAGCAAAGGGACTCAGCCATATATATATGTATATCCATTCTCCCCCAAACTCCGCCCCCTTCAGACTGCCACGTAAGATTGCAGCACATCGATTTCTTAAAACTACATATGTACATATTTCTATAAGGATATAATCACTGAATTTTATTTCAGAACAGCAAAAGAGGTATTATAAGATATTTACCACAAAAAAGGAACTTGAGTCTGACAAGGTTGAGGCCATCATATAGGAATATTGACCTTCCAGATATTTTCTGGTTGACTTGATGATACTTGAACAGATAACAACTTTCAGCTTACTTTGCTATCTCCACTTTCTCCTGCTCTCTCCTCACCCTGGGGCTGCTCCCAGAGGCTCCTTTGCTCTGCTGGTCCCATACCTTCTCTTTACCTATCAGAGAAGCAAGTTCCTGACAGCATCACTTGCTCCCTGGTACAATCCCAGGAAGGCCATTGCTCCCTCCTAGGGTCCCTCCTACTGTTTCCCAGTCCCCCAGCTTCATCTTGCTTGTTCTGCCCTCACCTGGACACACTTTACATCTCTAATATCTTCTGGACTGTCTGTCCAGGTGAGATCCTGGGCTGTGCTCTCTCTCCTGATGGCCTTTTAAATGTTCTTTTCTCCAGCTGGAGATGCATCCTGTTCTCATGGAATAATCTTTGTCAGTTCAGCCTGGAGATCTGAAAAATGGGGAGCTCAGCTGAGCTTTTCTGCCTCTGCAGAGACAGTGCTGTGATCAATAAGGGCTTCTACTCTTGAAGATTTTCCTTATTGCTGTGTCCCCTAAGCTTATTACTCATCTCTCTGGTTGTCTCTCTCCCATTGGGGGTGGCAGGTAATCTGAGAATACACACAATTATATTCACTTGCTTTCTTTATTATCCAAGCCATACCCAGATTTTATGTTGTCCCTGTCCTTTGACCACCATTTAACCTCTTTCCTGGTTAGACTGTCAATAGTTAAAATTTTGCTATTAGAAAATATTAGGTATTTACTGTGGGTGTCAGAGGGAGTAATTCTGTGACATGGCTTCTTTGCAGAGGTTGCTGATAATCCATCAATATCCTTCATCTTTAAATAATAAATAATACAACTCTCCAGTTCTACATGGACTCAAGGCCACTCAGCTAAAAATCTACATTTCCCAGCTTCCCTTGTAGCTGGGTGTGGTCATGTGACTGAATTCCAACCAATGGGATGTGAGCAAAAGTGATTATGTCATTTCCAGGTCTTGCCCTTAAAAGGAATGAGTGTACACTCCCCTTCTCTCTTCTCCTTCTCAATGGCCAGGATGCAAACATGATGGCAGGAGCTGAAGCAGTCACCTTGGAACTCAGAGATGGAAGTCACCTGTTGAGAATGGCAGAGATACTCTATCAGCTGTAGACTACATTCCTTTGGACTACTATGTAAGAGAGGATCAAAATTCTACTTAGTTTAAGTCACTGTATTTTGGGGTCTTCTGACTACCTATTTTATGCTCTAAGCTTCATGTTACTGCCATTAACCAGGAGCCTATCCTTGTTACTTGTACTTATTTGTGTTTTCTTAGTTCAAATTTTATGTTTTCTGTCTTCCTTTTAAAAACTTAAAACTGTTAGCTAGCGGGTCATCTAACTTTTTTTTTCTTCAAAGCATCAGCTTATGGTTTTCCTCATTCTAGTGTGTTTAGAGTTTTAAGATTATTTTTGTTACCTATACACTTGAATTAATTTCTAGCCATTTATGGAATTGTTGAGTCACATCCTTTCCTCCTCAACATTTTTTCTACATTGTTCCAGTGTCCTATGCCGTCTAAAACTGCTGAAAGGAAGTCCAAGGTCAGTCTCATTTTATTCTTCTTGGTAGATGGTCTGCTGCTTCTGCTGGGATGTTCATAGTAGGAAGCTTTTGTTATCCCTAAGATTTAGGAACTTCACAAGAGCTATTCTGATTTCAATGGTTTCTTTACTCAATTTACCTGGAATATAGGAAATTCTGTTCATTTGCCAAGCTGAGTCTTTTTGTTTCAGAAATGGCTTTTCTTTGATGCTTGTGACTACTTTTTCAATTTCATTTGTTCCCTCTTCATCAGGACTCTAGCTGTATGTTGCATCAGTATAAACATTTCACATAGCTATCACTTTCCTTCTAATCATTTCATCTCTTTGTACTTCTTTTTTGTGTCTGTGTGATATTCTCACACCTGTTATCCACGGCACTGACTCACTTTTCTGTTATAGCAACTCTACTTCTTGTGGTTTCTAACGTGACTTTCAGATATTTAGTGCGTTTTTCTTCTATTTCTTTCCTTACCTTTTCAAATCTTCTTTTCATCTAATTTTGGTACCTCTGAATTTTTGTTCCATAGGGTCTCATATTGTATTCAGTTAGAGTGATACTTTTCAAAGAATTTATTCTATTTTCTGAAATCATTTTTCTTCTGATTTGTATTCTTTATATGTATTTTTCTACTGACATTCTTTGGGAGAGGAGGATAGTGTCTCACGTAGATCCCATGGTAGCTCTTTACTAAGAAATAGTGACTAGTACTTGAATCCATCTGCCCTTGAGATATAATTCCTATTTCATAGGAAATATATTAGCTAGAGAAGCAAGCTAACACAAGGGAAAACCAGAGATATACAGAAGGTGGGACATTCTGTAGGACAACTGACTCAACTGCTTCCACCAGTAAGTGTTCTAAAAAAGGGACTGGATGAGATTAAGTTTAACAGGTATTACAGTCCTTGATTGGATACTGATATGGATAAACCAGCTAAGAATAATTGGAAAAACTTTAATATGGCCTGGAAATTAAATGAGATAAAATAACTAAAACACAAAGGTAGAAAGTGTTGCCTAAACAAAACAGGTATAAAAACCTTATAAAACCATTTTTACAGTATGATCTCATTTTAGTACACACACAGGTAGCTGTTACAGTGAGCAATGTTCTCTGGGTGGTAGAATATGCTATTTGTTTTTAAATTTGTCTGTATTTTCTAATATTCTACAAGTACATATACTTTTTATGTAATACAGTTTTTTTTTAATAGTGACACATATTATTTAAAATTGGAGAAGGGAATGGCTACTCACTCCAGTATTCTTACCTGGAGAATTCCATGGATAGAGGAGCCTGGAGGGCTATAGTCCATGAGGTCACAAAGAGTCAAACATGACTGAGCAACTAACACTTTACTTTTATATTTAAAATATTTACCATGAAGATAATAAACCTTAAACTTCAAGGTCCCTTCTCATGTCCCCTTCCAAGGTCTAGGAGGACGTCCCTCTAGCAATTTTGTACCATACTTTTGTAGGATTTTTAAATTTAATTTTTGATTTCTCTAGCATTTTAAAATTGTGGTAAAAGACAAATAATGAAAAGTTCACTCTTTTAACCATTCTTAGTTTTACAGTTCAGTAGTAGTACATACATTCACATTGTTGTGCACCACTTATCTCCAAGGCTTGGTCATCTTTCCAAATTCAAACTCTGTACCCATTAAACAATAACTCCTGACTCACCCCTCCCTCCAGTCTTTTTAAGAATCTCCAAAGCTGTATAAGCTTTAAATTCCACAAAACCGTGGCCTAGCCTCAACTGACAATCAGATATCCTGGTCATTCTTGAGAAAGCTTTTGAAATGATACTTAACCCTGCCAAGGTGACTTTAACCTCAAACCAAAGGACAATCAACAACGTAGTCAAGGAGACTCTCACCAAAGTGCTCATCACTAAATGTGCAAAAGTCAGTAACTGTGACAACATCAACAGTGTATACACAGAAAAACAAAACCAGTGCATGTTACTAGAATATATATTAAACAACTTTTTCTGAAAGTTACTTGTTTGTCATTCTTAAAGTCCAACTTTATTGTAAAGTAAGCCTATTTTCTTCATTACTTAGAATTATTGGTAAATAGTACCATAACTCCCTGTAAAATTAGTCCAGAGGAATATATAGACATTTTATATAGTTCTATCAGCTAGTTTTAAGTCTGACTCAAAATCAAAGAAACCTTTATTTCTTTCATACTTAGAAGAGGTTCAAGGTAAGAGTCCAGGACTAGTATAATTTTATGATCCTCAAGGAACTGGAGCCCTTTTATCTTGCTATGCTACCATCCTTAGCATGCCAATTCATGGCCCAATAGGGTTGCTCAAGTTCCATCCATCAAGTCTATATTCCAGTCTGAAGTGAAAAATAAGGAGTGAAAAAGAGCATGCCCCCTTCCCATGATGATTCCTCACAGAAATTTCACCCAACTTTTGAACTTGAATCATTTTTGCCCTATAGCCTTAGCTCGCTGAGAGAGAGGCCAGGAAATATAATCTTTATTCCACAAACTTGTGCCCAACTAAAAACCAAACACTATTACTAGAGACCCAATGGTCAAATATATCCAAACCATACATCTAAACCAGTAAGCTTTACTGCTGCAGTAAGCTTTAACAGTGAAAAGCATCATATCAGTGTATTAATTATCATCACTTTTTTACTGTGTGTTATTTCCAGGGAAATGTAAACCACGGGATGGGGTCTCTGACCCCATCCCTAGAGAATGTTATCATAGAAGACATTTCCCCACATGGTAAACAAAGGAAAACAAGGAACGTGAGTGTAGAAGTTGTTGTGCCCACGAGAGAGCCTATAGAGCCGGAGCATAATAGAAACAGCCAGAGAGGGGGGGTGATGGAATCAGCAAAGGAAAGCCTCGTGACCTTTCAGCCTTCTCCCTGACTTGATAATGAAATACAGAAATAAACCTCCCTGCTTGTACTTTGCATATTTTGGTTGTCATGTTGCTTTTCTAAATTGATTGCATTTGACCTTGATGGGGGAATTTACCTTGGTGGTAATAGAGTCTGGAATTTTGTTCAAACTAGAATAGGATTTCTCCCTGAAATAGTGGTATTGGTCAGTAGGAATGGTGGTCAGTCTGCTGGGTTCTTTGCCTCTGATCTAGCTGCCCTAAAATCTGGGCTCTTTTTTCCTCTGGCTTAGGGATAAGGGAGATTCACTCTCTGAGAAGGAGCAGGGTGTGTTGATCTAGCAGAGCTGCTCATTGGGATTCTGTTCCTCTCAGCTGGCACCCCCACCCAGCCAGCCTCTGAGTAAGAAACCACTTACTCCTACTGTTCTTCAGTTTCACTTCCTTAGGGAAATTAGCCCTGCAGAAGCAGCCAGCCAGAGGTAGCAGAGTATAGAACAGGCACTTACAGTCCTGCAGCTTCTCCCAGAACCAGCAGAGGCTACTACAGATAGACCAGGGCACATGGGGCCCACATGGTAAAGAACTCAGGAAAGCTGTTTTAAATCAACCACCGCCCTTAAAACTCTTTGGGGGTAGGTCACATTTGGAGTAAGGGAGGCTTGAAAGGCAGGGAGGGGACTTTCCTCTTAACAGCGGAAGGAGCTTCCTAACAGCCTTCCTTTTCTGCTTTGTGCCTGGGTCAGCAAGTTCTAGGGGAGCTGCATCCTCAGGTCCCAAGGGGGCTGGGGCCTGTCAGGGCACTCAGCAAGCTGTGAAAGCACTCTGGAGGAAAAGGGAGGCTCCTCTACATTTCCCTTTCCCGCAGGCCTGCCCTGGTTTTTCATGATGTCATCCATTCATCATTGTGAGCTGATTGGTGGCCCCAGGCCTTGGCTGGCTGCCCAAGGCCAGGAGGGAAGAAAGAGGACCTAGGACAAACGCGCAGCAGGCCCCTGAGTATGTGCGGAAATGTTGTCATCAGTTCTACATAGAAAGACTTGGAACAAATCGAAGAAGGCAGTAAAAGTCACAAGATCCTATCCAACCTTCCCTTCCCTGAATGCCTGGGAAGAATTCAGGGGCCTCTTTCCTGTGGATGGGGAACCAAATCCTGGAGTGGGCCTGGGTGTGGAGGAGGGACTGCTCTGCCAGATGGTTCATTCTCCAGAATTCAACCTGTTTCCTGAATCAGTGGTGTTTGAAAGCAACTTTGTCCAGGTACTCTTGGGCCGCTCCGAATGGCACTCCTTGATTCCTCTAAATCTGTTCCCACAATGTGATGGAGAGTCTGTCCCCGGAACTGGAGTGCAGTGACAACTGAGGCAAAGAGAGGAACTGAAGGCAAGGCTACCCACACCTGACCCTGACGTTGCAGGGCCCCAGACAGGCTTTCTCCTGCAGTCACTCTGGGGAGAGAGGTCAAGGGTTCTCTGCTCTGAGTGGAGGGTTTGGTCCCTGAATCCCTTAGTTTACTTCATCCTCCAGGCTGTCAGTTCAAAGTAGATGAACAAAGAGGCAGTAAAATGAGATGCTATTTAGGGGTTTGGAACAGAAATGCTGATGGGTGAAAGAATAGAAGTCGGGCACCCAGTAAGATCTAGGCTCGGAGTCTGGTCCACTTTTTTCTCGTCAGGAGGTGTCATGGTGCAGGAGACCTGCACACCAGTTTTCTCTGTTGTAAAAGAGGTGAGACTGACCTGGCTGTTCCATGAAACACGGGAAGCAAAGGCCTCAGTACAGGAGCACTCAGTGCATTTTGTTTCCTTGCCTGGGCTCTCCTTAGGCCAGATGGGACCCAGAATAAGCAGCACTTGGGGGCTACAGGGGCTTGACAGTGAAAAAAGAGATGCAGCAGATAATAGGGCCCCTCAAGAAAGTGCCAAAGGACAGGTTTTTAAAATAAAAGCCAGGAAACAGTCTGGGGAGGATTCATGGAAGTGTGACATATGTCAGGGAACTCTTGCGGGCAATTGCTAATATTGGGTTGGCCAAAAAGTTCATTCGATTTTTCCATATCAGCTTAAAAAAAAGAACTTTTTGGTCAACCCAGAATAGGCAAAGTAAATACTGTTACAGTTGTTTAACCAATATAGGTTTAACTGTGGTTCCAAACAAGTGATGACTTTGCTCCCACCAGTAGTGGAGCCATGTCTGAAGCCACTGGCCATGTCTGAATGAAGCATTTTGGACTGTCACAATTTGGGGGTGGGGTTGGGGTGGTCACCGCTATCCGCATATATTGGGCAGAGGCCATGGATGCTGCTAAACATCTTACAACACATAGGAGAGCCCACTCCCCCCAAACAAAGAATTATCCAGCCCCAAATGTGAACAGTGCCGAGTTTGAGAAGCTCTCACGTGAAACATGCTGCTGCTCCTGCCAAATGCTCAGACTGGGCCTGGGGGACTGCTTTGCAGGTTAGAAAGGGCAGGAACTGGATAGACATCTACAAAGCCTCCAACACCATGGCCCTGGGGGTGACCTCCTCTGTGCCCTGCCTGCCTCTTCCCAACATCCTCCTCATGGCCAGTGTCAAATGGCACCACAGGCAGAACCAGACATGGAACAAACCATCCACAGCCCCCAAGATCATCCTGAAGAGGTGAGCATCCTAAAGTGGGGCAAAGGGGGAGGCATGTAACATGGACAGGGAGGAGGGCCAGTCAACATCCCCACTTTCCTTCTTGTTGCATCCATTGCACTGAATTCTTAGGAAGTCTCCCTACTCTGAGGCAAGGGACAAGGAAGCCAAGGGGTCTAGGAGATGATGAAGCATTGGTTGGGAGATGCAGGTGCTAGACCTTATGCAACTGACTAGACTCAAAACAATTTTGAGTCCCAAGTTACTTGATGCATTTCAGTTTTCCTACTGGTAAAGTGAATTGAATGAAGTCTTACTTCGAACTGTAATTTTATGCTTGTCCAGGATGCAATGGCCCTTTTTTCAGATTTCCAATCTTTTATTTTGTATTGGGGTACAGCCGATTAACAATGTTGTGGTAGTTTCAAGTGAACAGCAAAGTGACTCAGCCATACATATACTTGTATCCATTCTCCCCCCACATCCCCCTCCCATCCAGGCTGGTACATCACACTGAGTATAGTTCCATATGCTATACCCTTGCTGATTATCCATTTCAAATACAGCAGTGTGCAATGGCCCTTTTAGATGCTTGAGCCTCTTCAAGTAATGTGTAGGATATCTCAAGAATCTCTAGATATTCCCAGAAGCCCAAGTTAACCTTTCATCGCTCCACGTTGCTTCAGTAATAAACCTCTCCGTTATGTTCTAAGCACCCCCTACAGCAAGTGCATCCCAGTTCAGCTGACTAATCCCAGATCCAAAGCCAGGTCCCTGAACTTTAGCTCCTTTGGGAAGAGTAATTGAGGCCTTAAGGTCAATGAATGGACAAGCTGGACAGTGGGACCCAGCTCCCGTTCTATCGAGAAGAAAATGAAAAATCCCTATGATTCCAGCTACCTTACTCCCAGCTGCCCTTCTCAAGCAGGATTCAGGGAACACCAGCATGAGAATTGTGGCAGTAGGTGGAGGTTAAAATGTAGATTCCAGGGCCCCACCCCAGACCTACTGAATCTGAATCTCTGGGGGTATCTTCAGGCGTCTGCATTTTAGCCAAGCTCCCCAGGTGAATCTGACCTCCCCAAAGTTTGAGAACCACTGTGCTAACCATTCGCTCTCCTACCCACCCCCAAAGCCTTGGTCCTAAAGGAGACACTCTTCATTTTAATGAAGGCAAGGTTGGACCATGTGTGTTGTCAATGTGGGGTTGTCAATGTGTCTTCCCTTGCGCCTTCAGGATTCTCCCATTGAAGTTTGTGGAGCTCCAGGTCTCTGACCACCTTCAACGTGTCCTGCGGTTGAGGACAGTCACAGAGAAGATATACTACCTAAAACTCCACCCCGACCATCCTGAGACTGTCTTCCATTTCTGGATCCGGCTCATTCAAATTCTGCAGAAGGGCCTGTCCATCACCACCAAAGACCCCAGGATTCTTGTCACTCACTGCCTGGTACCCAAGAGTAACTACAGTCCCTCAGGAGACTCACAGGTAAGTGGACACTATGGCCTCCTCCAGCCAAGGCCAGAGCTGAGCTGTAGAGCTTTGGTAAGCTGATATGGAAGCACCTTGGGAAGGCGATCCCTGCCTTAGGCCTTTTCTAATCACTTTATTGATTAAAATTCACCCAAGTGTACAGTTGAGCATTTTCAGTAAATGTCTAGAGTTCTGCAATCATCACCACAATATCACCCTAAAAAATTCCCTCATGCCCATTTGTAGTCATTCTGTTCCTACTTTCTGCCCTAGGCAACCACTGATCTGTCTTTAAACTCTACTCATATTTCTGAAACATTTCTACATGGAATCCTATAATATATAGTGTTATGTGTCTGGCTTCTTTCACTTAGGGTAAGGTTTTTCAAGTTCATTCATATCATAGCATGAGGCCAACTCTATGTTAGAGTCACAGATTATCAATAATTTCTTCCTTTTTATTGCTGAATAGTATTCCACTGCGTGGATATACCACATTTTCTTTGTCTAGTCACTAGTTGATGGACATTTGGATCGTTTTCGTGCATGTGTGCTCAGTCCTGTCCAACTCTTTGAGACCCCATGGACTGCATCCCACCAGGCTCCTCTGTCCATGGAATTTTCCAGGCAAGAATACTGGAGTGGGTTGCTCTTTCCTCCTCCAGGGGATCTTCCTGGCCCAGGAATCGAATCTGCATCTCTTGCATCGGCAGGCGGATTCTTTACTGCTGCACCATCTGGGAGACCTTTGGATTATTTCCAGCTTGGGCCTATTATGAATAATGCTGCTGTGAACATTTGTGTACAAGTTTTTGTATAGATGTATGTTAGGGTATGTTTTCATTTGTTGTGGGTAGATTCCAAGAATTTGGAATTGCTGAGTCATGTGGTAAGTTTGTATTTCAACAGGCAAACCTTTTTCCAAAGTGACTGTACCATTTATATTCCCACCAGGAATGTGAGAGGGTTTCGCTTTCTCCACATCTTCACCAACAATGGTATTATCTTCTTAATTAAAGCCATTCTACGGGATATGTTGTGTTTTTAATTAGGATTTCTTGTCAAGGAACTTTTCATAGACTTGTTAACCATTTACATATCTTCTTGGTGAAATTTCTATTCAAATCTTTTGCTTATTTAAAAATTTTTTTTCTTATTGAGTTGTAAGAGCTCTTTACATATTCTGGATACAAGTCCTTTATCAGATATATGACTTGTAAATATTTTTTCTCAGTCTGTGAGTTATCTTTTCATTTTCCTAATGATGTTTTCTAAGGAGCAAAAGTTTTAAATTTTGATGAAGTGCAGTTTATCAATTTTTTCTTGAATAGATCTGACTTTTGGTGGTGTATCTAAAAACTCTTTCTTCAACCCAAAGTCACAAAGGTGTTATCCTATATTTTCTTCAAGAAGTTATATAGACTTCTTTTTAAAAAAAAAATTTGGGCCACATCACATGGCATATGGGATCTTAGTTCCCCAGCCAAGGATTGAATCTGAGCTCCTGCCATTTGAAACATGGAGTCTTAACCACTGGACCACCAGGGAAGTCCCTAGACTTAGCTCCTACATGTAGGTCTTTGATCCCTTTTGAGTTAATATTTTTGTATGATGTGAGGTAAGGGTACATTCTTAAGTAATTTTTTTTTTTTTTTTGGCATGTGGATGTTATAACTGTTCTAGTATCATTTGTTAAAAGACTATCCTTCCCACATTGAATTGTCTTGGCATCTTTGCCAAAAATCAATGGACCAGAAACGTAAGGATTTATTTCTGGCTTCTCAGTTCTGTTCCATTGATCTGTTTGCCTATTCTTGTGCCAATTACACAATGTCTTGATAAATGAAGCTTTATAGTAAGTTTTTCAAAATTCTGAATTTTAATTTTTGAAATTGGGTGTTGTAAATCTTCCAATTTGGCTCTTTTTCAAATTGTTTTGGTATAGCCAATTCCAGATCCTTTGCATTTCCATGTAAATTTTAGGATCAACTTGCCAATTTCTGCAAAACAAACAAACAAACAAATCTGCTGGAATTTTGATAAGGACATGTTGAATTTATACATCAATTTGGGGAAAATTGCCATCTTGACAATATTGGGTCTTTCAGTACATATGTATACAAAGTCTTTTCATTTATATCAATCTAATTTAATTTCCCTTAGCAATGTTTGCAGCTTTCAGTTTATAAGTTCTGCACTTTTTTTGTTCAATATATTCCTAAGTATTTGATTGTTGTTGATATTATTGTGAATGGAATTGTGTTGTCTTAATTTTGTATCACTTATTGAAAGTATATAGAAATACAATCAATTTTTGTGTATTGCTGTTTATTAGCTGTAGTAGTTTTCATGGATTCCTTGGGATTTTCTACATATATGCATACATTCTTGTTATCTGCAAATAAATACAGCTTAATTCCATTTCTCATTTGGATCCATTTATTTGTTTATTGCTTATTGCATTAGTTAGAACCTTCAGTACAATGTTTAATAAAAGTAACAAAAGCAGACATCCTTGCCTCATTCAGGGTATTAGGGGGAAAATATCCAGTCTTTCATTAAGTATGATATTAACTATGGGATTTTTGTAGATGCCCTTTATAAGATACAGGAAATTCCTTTCTATTCCTTGTTTATTAAGAGTTTTTATCATGAATGGGTACTAGGTTTTGCCAAATGCTTTTTCTCTACTAAGATGATCATATTGTTTGTCCTTTATTCTATTAATATAGTATATTGTTGTTTAGTCGCTAAGTTGTGTTCAACTCTTTGCAACCCCATGGACTGTAGCCTGCCAGACTCCTTTGTCCATGTCCATAGGATTTCCCAGGCAAGAATACTGGAATGGGTTGCCATTTTCTTCTCCAGGGGCTCTTCCCGACTCAGGGGTGGAACCCAGGTCTCCTGCACTGGCAGGCAGATTCTTTGCCACTGAGCCAACAGGGAAGCCCATATATTATATTACTTTAATTGATTTTTAGATGTTAAACGAGCCTTGTGTTCCTGCAATAAATTCCATTACATTACGATGTATTTGATCCTTTCTATATAGTTTGATTTGGTTTGCTAGCATTTTGTTAAAAGAGTTTTGTACCTATGTTCATAGAGATATTGGTCTGTAGTGTTCTTGTGATACCCTGGCTTTGGTATCAGAGTAATACTTGCCTTATTGAGTATTTTAAAAAGTGTTCCCTCCTCCTCTGTTTCTGAGTTTTTGAAGAATTAATGTTACTACTTCTTTAAATATTTGATAGAAATCAGGGAAGCCACCTGGGTGTTTTTGCCTCAGGCCTTAGAGTCTAATGAACTGAAGCCTGAAGTGAGCTACAACATAAGCTCCATAATGGCTGAAATTTTTATCTGTTTTTTTCACTGAGATTCCCCAGTGCCTGGCACATAGTTGATATTCAGTAAATATTAATATTAAATGAACATGAGCAGCGTGCACAACTAGGAGGCATCCCAGGTGGTGCAGTGGTAAAGAATCTGCCTGCCAATGTGGGAGATGCAAGAGATATGGGTTTGATCCCTGGGTTAGGAAGATCCCCTGGAGGCGGAAATGGCAACTCGCTCCAGTACTCTTGCCCAGAAAATTCTATGGACGGAGGAGCCTGGTGGGCTACAGTCCATGGGGTCTCAAAGAGTCTAACATGACTGAGCACATGCACACACAGACACTCACACACACACAAGTAGAACATCTGAGGGGTATCACAGGCAACAGGAAAAAAGGCAATTTTACTTTGGCATAGAAAGCACCTCAACACAGGATATTTCTTAGAGGAATGAATTGGAAAAACATTAAATTTCTACAATAAACATTTAACCCCCTCTATTTAAATATAAAACCAAGTATGGCAAGTTTTATTAAAGTTTATGTTAATAGACTGTTCAATAACATAGTAAGGTATGTTAAGAATAGCTTACCTACACTAAATTATGTTTAAAGTTTTCAATAACAATATTATTCTTAGGACACCAAAGGAAATTTATAACAATAGAGATCAAAACAAACAGATATAGCCTCAGAATTGCCTCTCTGAGCTGCTGGCATGGCTTTGTCTGATGGAACACTTTAGGTTCTAACACTTTAGGGTCTAGACCATGATATTAGGAAAATGCAGAGATGCTAAGACCTTAACAACCTGGCTTTGTTTTTCTTTCCTCCATCTAGTTAGTACGGAAGAAACCCCAAGCTTCCCAGCCCAGCGAGAGTCTCATGCAGCTGATAGCCAAAGGGGAGAGTGAGGCCCTCTGTCAGATCTTTGCTGACTTGCACCAGCACAACCTGTTCAGGTACATGACTCAAATCCAGCCAGCTTGATGCCCCCAGGTGGTCTGCCCCAGAGACCCAGAAACCAAGTAATCTGGTTAAGGGGCACAAGGAAGTACATGAAATACTGCCCTTCCATATCCAATCCAGTCTGTATTTTTGACTCAGGGAAACCTTTTCCTGGTCTCTTTGCCTGACTGTCCTCCACAAGCATCATAGGCTTGACTTTAGAGGAGGATATTCATAAAAAATGAAAAGTAACCTCTTCAATATTAAGAATAACTTAGTAACACAGTGGAAAAATAAAACCTAATGTCTAATCTAGTTCCTAGATTTCCTACTGAGAAATAATCAAAACATTGTTTAAAACATCCTCTATCACTGAGTTCCTTTACCTACATACTTGGCCTCTGCTTGGACTATATGGAGCTTCTGTGGTCATTTTTTTTTGAAGTGTTTTCTGGAAAGCTACCTCATGCAGGCCTGTCTTCTCCATGTCTGAGGAAATGTCATTGTAGGTACAGATGACTTAGGGTTGACTCCTAGGACTGGTTGGTATAAGAGAGACAAAAGTAGAGAGCACTTAGACCTCAGGGTACCACAGCCAGAGAGCGAAGATCACGTGGGAACCGGAGTCCTAGTGAACTTGACGTGTGGTGTCAAAGAAAAGGGAGAACAGAAATAAATTAGTAAATGTCACCAGAAAAGAAAAATACCAGAGAAGGCGATTTTGTCATAACAGGGACCAGCAACTCAGAGACAGAATTTAGAGGGAAAAAAAGAGAAAGATTTGTGTGTGTGTGTGTGTGTGAGTGCCAGTAATACACTGAAAATCAGGAGAGCTCAGAGGAGGCAAGGTCTCATAGTGGGTAAGTGCTCACATAGCTTTGGACTCAAGTCACTGCTCTATGAGTCCTTAGGCACATTGCTTAACTCTGTTGGGCCTCAGTTTTCAGATTTGTAAAGTGGAAATTATGATAATGCCAACCAGATAGTGTCAGTATAAAATGAAAATGAACGCATATGCATCAAGTGCTTGGCTCATCCTCAGCAAATTTAGAGGCAGTTATAAGTTAACTCTCAATAAATATTAACTTGTATTCTAACTTGGGCTGGAAATAGAAAAGTGATAACACAAGAAAAAGACTTATTAGTTACCTGCTGTTGAAGAATTTTTTATACTGGGGTTGTCACTCGGTATATCACACAGACATCTGTAATGAAGAAATTCCAGGGTAAGATATCACATTCTGAACAGAAGAGCTCTGGACTTAATACAGCAATTTTTTTTTTTTTTTTTTTTGACCATGCCACTCAGCTTGCGAGCTCTCAGCTCACTGACCAAGGGTGGAACTCCTGACCCCGGGCAGTGGAAGTGCAGAGTTCTAACCATTGGACCGTCAGGGAATCCCCAGAACAAGATATTCTGAAGCAACTTTTTGATTGTCTCAAAATGTTAATTCACAGATTTTCTTTATTACTCTTAGAAGGACAGCCTCTGTTTATACCTCATTAGCCACACCTATATTTAGTCAAAGATACGGCTTTTCCAGTAGTCATGTATGGATGTGAGAGCTGGACCAGAAAGAAAGCTAAGCATCAAAGAATTGATGCTTTCAAATTGTGGTGCTGGAGAAGACTCTTGAGAGTCCTTTGGACTGCAAGAAGATCAAACCAGTCAATTCTAAAGGAAATCAACCCTCAATATCCATTGGAAGGACTGTTGCTGAAGCTGAAGCTCCAATACTTTGGTCACCTGATGCGATGAGTCGCCTCATTGGAAAAGACCCTGATGCTGGCAAAGATTGAAGGCAAAAGGAGAAGGGGTGGCAGAGGATGAGATGGTTAGATAGCATGACCGACTCAATGAACATGAATTTGAACAAACTCCAGGAGATAGCGGAAGGCAGAGGAGCCTGGTGTGCTGCAGCCTACGGAGTTGCAAAGAGTGGGACACGACTTAGAGACTGAATAGTGATAGCCACACCCAGTTGCAAAGGAGGCTGGGAAATAAAGCTTCCACTCCGCACAGCCATGGGCCCAACACAAAGTTAGATGCTCTGCGTCACCAGGAGAAGGGAAGAAGGGATGCTGGGGGCCTACACTCAATCTCTGGCACAGAGAGATTTTAATATCTCTGAAAGGTCAGAGAAGTTGAAGACCTGAAGGAAAAACTCATAGAAGTCAGATAAAGGATGGGGAAAGCTGTGCAGGCTAAGGGGACAAATGGGTATAAGACTGAGGCTTCGCCCTGAGTAAGAAGCTTACTGAGTCAGTGTAGAGAAAGGGAAGGAAGATCAGAGGGGAAGTGGGGATGTTGGTAGGAGGACATATGTAGAAGTGGGCAGGGCCCAAGCCAGGCAGGCCCTGGGAAGCCATGCAAATGGATTTAAGCTTTAAGTGTAATGGGAACCTTAGCAGCATTTTAAACAGGGAAGCATGTGATCCCATTTACATTTTTAAAAGGTCAAGCTGGCTGCTGCCGTGAGAGCGATCTGAAGAGAGGGAGGTTAGGTGTGAAGGGACCAGACAGGGAGCCATGGCAACCAAGTCCAGACTGTCATGTACAAGAAGGATCAGAGGGATGCGAGAAACAGGGAACATTTAATTTTTGCTTCCCTATCTCAAACAATTACTTTGTACAGACGTTTAGTTTCTTCTCTTTCATTTCCCAGCATGAAGCCCTGGAGTGATGACTTTTCTCCTCATTTAGGCAGGTTCTGGTCTGGTTGCAGTTTTAGCAGTTTTTGCACATCAACAGCAATATGCAACTTACAGCAAATAAAATAAATGGCTGAGATGCCAAACAGATGGAGTCACGCCCACTCCACCTCAGCAAAATCAACATCAAGGGTTCTGTTCCCCAAACCCCTACTCCATCCTACCTCCCCCTTCCCTAGTTTTCCTTCTGGTGCTTTAATATGGGTCACATCTACCCAATATAGCCACAGCTGGCCTTTTTCATATTTATATCTGCCTCCAAAGCTTTTGTTGCATCAGGAAAAATATAACGAGAAACAAGAATTAAAACAAGAGTCTCATGCTCTATTCTTTTCCTTCTGACCTTCATTTCCTTGATCCTGAAATGACTGGAGTTCCAGGAGCAGTGAAAAGACAGAGAACAAAAAGGACAGCTCAGGTAAGGGAGGGCACAGGGCACCCGCATCTTGGAGAATTTTTCTGCTCTGCAGACATAGGAATAAAATTCCCTCCAGCCCCCCATCTCAATTTTCCTGTGCTGTCAGGATCACCATTATCCTCCTATACCTTGGTTCTAGTTCTTCTGGGATCTGCAGTCACCACAGTCTATTTGGCACCACATCACCCCAGTTTCTTTCTTTGAAATATTCCTTACATTCTTGAGTTCATTTCCAAGCCCACAGATCCTACCCTAGTCCACTTTATCACCTCTTTCCTGGGCCACTGCAGCAATCTCCTGAAGTTCCTTCATTCATTCAGAAACACACATTGAGCACTTGGTAAGTGCCAAACACTGTTGAAGGCTTTGGAGTCACAGTGAAGAAAAACACAGCACCCCATTCAGGGGTTTATAGTTTTTGGAGTCAAATGGGTAAATTCCCAAATCACATAACCTCTCCTTCCAGGCAACATTCAAAGCTCAAGACTGTGGTGCCTCCGTCTTGAGGGCACAGAGGCGGGGCTCCCTCACTCCTCCTGGGAAGCTGTCCCGGAAGACCTGGGGTCTGTGCTGAGTCACCGAGGATAAGTACAAGCGGCCTGGCCGAGGCAGATGAGGCAGGGATCCTAGAAAGAGACACAGAGTCTGTGTGAGACAGCATGACACATTCTGGAAACAGCAGCCAGTTCCCTATGTATTCTCAGGTTCTAGTTTACCCCAAATCCACTCATTTTGGCATGGCTGATTCTGCATGAACTTTCCACCTCTTACCCATCTCACCTGATTACTCTCTCTTCCTTAATTGGGAGCTCTCTGCCTCCTCTTCTCCAGCTCAAATCTGCTCTGGTCAAACCTCAGCTATCCTTCCGCATGACTTATTCATCATCCTCTGCTCCCTTCTTCCTGACGCCACTCTAAATCCTGCCTAATCATCCAGATACACTCACAACTAGGGCTTCCCTGGTGACTCAGCATTAAGAATCCGTCTGCAATGCAGGAGACACGAGTTCAATCCCTGGGTCAGGAAGGTCCCCTAGAGAAAGAAATGGCAACCCACTCCAGTGTTCCTGCCTGAAGAATTCCATGGACAGAGGAACCTGGAGGGCTACAGTCCATGGGGTCACAGAAAGAAATGGCAACCCATTCCAGTGTTCCTGCCTGAAGAATTCCATGGACAGAGGAACCTGGAGGGCTACAGTCCATGGGGTCACAGAGTCAGACACGACTTATAGACTAAACAACAACACTCACAACACCTTCCTGTCCAGACACATCTTGCCTTGCTCATAACCTCTCTATCATAACATAAGATCCCTAATTGTTTCATAGGTTTAAGCTTATTTCTTCAACCAATACTAAACTTTTTTTTGTGCCTCTGAATTCCTACAGTGGGAAGCACAGGTCTGAGAACACAATAGGAGCTCAATAAATATTCATGCACCACATCCCTAAGAAATTATTCCTCCAAATCGGCTCAGAAGGCAGCCAGAATATCATGTTATATTTATAAATTTGGAGGAGTGCAGTAGATCCCAGAGGAGCTGTGTCAACTTTTATCCAAACCAGGGACTGAAACTGAAACATCTGCTGGTGTTATAAAGGAGTAAAGAGTCTATGTGTCATAGATATAAGAAATGGTTACTTTTTCTCTCATCCCTATTATTGGTAAAAGAACAGTTGGGCTGACATGATTCAGCATTGAAGAGACAGTAGGGAGTGATGGGGACTGTGGCAATGAAAAAGTGAATGTTTCAATTAAAGTTTTGTTAACGGTTGCCATGCTGCAACACAGGCCTGGCACTGCCAGATAATCTGATTTTTCAAGAAAAAACAAAAATCTGAAATTTTATATCACATACACCCCACCCCACCCTCACTTCATAAAAATCTATAGTGTGAAAGTGATGGTTGTTCAGTCGTGTCTGATTCTTTGTGAACCCATGGACTGTAGCCCTCCAGGCTCCTCGGTTCTTGGAATTCTCCAGGCAAGACTACTGCAGTGGGTTACCATTCCCTTTTCCAGGGGATCTTCCCAAGCCAGAGACTGAACCTCTAGTCTCCCACATCACAGGCCAATCCTTTACCATCTGAGCCACCAGGGAAGCCCAACAAAGTACAGTATAGGCCAAAACTTAGGGGTCAAGCAAAAGGTATCTGTAGACCAAAGTGAGCCTGGAGGCTGCCAGTTCTCAGCCGCTGTTCTCTATGGTAAGTAGAGCTGACTGTTGGCCCACATTTTCTGCAAGTCTAGAATTGCTTTCTCATATCATATGACTGCTAATACAGTGGTGAGTCATTAATGTTTTTACACATACATTCAAACACACACACATGTACATACACATACACTCAAAACATATCCCATGAGATTAGTGTTGAAGAAGACAGAGCTAGAGAATATTTCAAACTTATTTCTAGGACTTGAGAGAACAGCTAGAACTTCAGAATCACAGGACATCTGTGTCATGAGAACTGTTGCTCCCAAGATGTCCCTAGGCTGATTGCAATTAATGATCCTGGGATGTCCTTAGGACCCTGTTCTTTCCTTGGAGCTGAAGGAACCCCTCTTTTCTCTTTGGGCCAAGTAGCGTACACTTTCAGTTTGGAAGGACGCTCATACCCCAGCCTCTTAAAACTTTTGGATGATAAGTGGGAGAGAGAGAGGGAGCTACATTTGGAAAAGCTAGCATCCCCAAGTCTACCTGTGTATTTGGTACATCTCAGTTCCCCATTTGTGGGTGATGTGATCTATATGGTCCTTCCTAAACTTTAATGTGCAAATGCCCCCCTAGGGATCTTTTTAACATGCAGATTCTAACTCAGAGCCTCTGGACAGACCTGAGACTGCATTTCTCACATGCTCTGGGTGATGCCAAAGCTGCTAGGCTGTGAGCTACCCTTAAGTAGCTCAAGCCAAGTGGACCAAGAACAGGCTCTGGCTTCAGGCCATCTGGGTTCAAGGGCATTGCCTGTTCAGCTAGCAGAATCTCCTGGGGAAATTCACTTGGTTAACCTCTCCAAGCCACGTTGGTTGCCTCATTTTATGGGTACTGCCTTTTGACATGATGTAGTGGTAAAAACACAGGCTCTGTTGCCTGGCTATCTGGCTTGGGATTCTGGCCTTGCCTCCTCATGATGTGACCATGGGTAAGTGACTTCACCTTGCTGGGCCTCCAAATCCTCAAGCATCAAATGGGGCCTATGGCAGCACTGACCTCTCGGAGGTTGTTGTGAAGGTTAAAAGAGCATTAATGCATGTAATTGTTTGGAACAGTGCCCGGTCTGTAATAAGCACCTCACAAATGTTGGCTGGAACCTGTGAGTGTGCTCTGTGAATTAAAGTACAAACAGTTGCATTCCTTTTTGACCTAGAAAAAAAAACCTCTCCAAGCGAAGACTCCATCCCTTGCACCCGTGACCTCAGTTGGAGGGATTCGTTCACCTATGGAGAGTGGGAAAGAGAGAACCCCTCTGGGCCACAGTCCCTCTCGCTCCTCAGCACTCTGGCAGCCTCCACCAGGCCCCAGCTGGCCCCCCTCATAGGTACCGTGATGGCATTCATCCACCGCCTTCCTGGGACAGGCCTGGGTTCAGGTTCTAGGGTCTTGGGAATGATTCCAGGAGGCTGTGGGTTGGGAGTGGGGGGCCAGTCATAGCTACCTCAACCCTCTTTGTTCTTGCCCTGTTTTTCTCTACCTCCAACTGGGCTGAGTGAAACCCTAAGAGTGGCACTTCCAGAGCTACCAGAGGCCCCTGGGCATTCCTGCAAGTGGCTCAAAAGAGACAGAGACTAGCAGGACACGGCTGTCACTAGAGCTGCCTTCTCCGTGCTGTGCGGGAGGCATGAGGGGCTGCCTCTGCAGAGGGAGGAGCTCCTTTTCCTTCTCTGGCCTCCATGGGAGTCCCAACCTTCTGCTGTGTAGAATGGGAAGGAGGAAGTCCATGAGGAATGAAAGTGAAAGTTGCTCTGTCACCTTTGACTCTTTATGACGCCATGGACTGTAGCCCACCGGGCTCCTCTGTCCATGGGATTCTCCAGGCAAGAATACTGGAGTGGGTAGCTGATCCCTTCTAGAGGGGATCTTCTTGAGCCAGGGATCAAACCCAAGTCTCCTGCATGGCAGGCAGATTCTTTATCATCTGAGGCACCAGGGAAGCCCAAGAGGGATGAGGTGTGGGGATCAAATTTCTCTGAGGCCCAGTCCTTATCTTCCCATGCACCAAGGCTCATCCATCCATGTATTCATTTAACATTCATTAAGTATTTCCTATGTGCCTCTGTCTGACCAAAGAGAGATCCTTAAAGAAGTTACAGTGGTTTATGTTTTCTAGAGTAAAATATTATCAATAAGCTACTAACTCTTATAAGTTACCTGTTATCAATATTTGACGATTTAAAAAACTAACAGAAGTATCTAGATGCCTACAGAAGAGCTCATAAGCTCACAAGCTATATCTTATTGAAAGTTTTTCTCTCCTATACTCACAGGAAGTTCTATTTGAGCCACCCTTTCACAGTAGAATCATACGACCCTTGCCAACACCACTCTGCAGCATTCAGCTTTCTGTGAGATACTGTCTTTATGGAGGGGAGGAGAAAGCTGCACCTGAGGAAAAACTAGAATCATCTCACCTGACAGCATAGCCTTTCCCTGGAGAATCGCTTGGGAGCATGGCTCCCAGATGAGAAGCGTTATTCCAGCATTATTCTGGTCTGTAACTTTGCGTCCTCACCACCACACATCACCACACCTCACCTCCTTTCCAGCACAAGAACACATGCTCTCAGAAGGACCAGGATCAAGAGAGAGAAGGAAGGAAAGAGAACCAGAACCAGAAAAGAGGTGGAAGAGAACAAAATGGGGCTGAAGAGGAAGGTGGAGGGCGGAAATCAGAGAAGAGGGGAGATGCAGAAAAGTGGTAACAGAAGGGAACAGAAGAGAGGACAAGAGAAGCACGCTGAGAGATGCCTCACCAAGCTTCTATTTATCTAATTTAAAACTTCAAAATAAGGCCATATATCAAGAGACATGTGTTTTTCTTCTCTGCTCAGACTCCTCTGGACAAGGATAAGGGGACAGAAATGAATTCCAGCCAAAGGCCTCTCCTTAAATGTTCCTTTTTGCCAATTTTTCTCGTTAGTCCCTCTGTTTTGATTCAAGCCTTAGACCTTCTTCCTTAGTGCATTTCCTGACTTGGACCTGCGAGCCTGGCCCTGCTGTTCCAAATGGTGGTTTGGATCTGAGGCTACACAAGTTTCCTGCGGGAGGTTGTAAGACAAGGTGCGTGTGGTAGGGGGAGTTTCTCTTTCTGAGTTTCAGAAAAAAGGCTTTCTATTGTCAGCCCTACAAACACTGGCTCAATTTCTTTTGCATACCATACCCCCTTGAAATAGAGTATCTTGTTTAGTACTTATTAGATATTCCAAAGAGAGGAGACACAGGCCCAAGCTACAGGTAAATCAGAGGTTCCAGTCTCAAAGTATAGGTAAAATCAAGGGTTCACAAATTATAGATGAAGAGAGTCATTAAGGAGGGTCTGCTAGAGAGACCATGGACTGGTTTCTATTTAAAATGCACAATATTGCACATTCAATAAAAGCCAGACTATGAGTATTTCAGAAAAGGTACCCAACCTTCCAGTTGGAAAGCTTTTCTGGACATCTAGCTTTGATTTAGGCTCTCCTAGGGGAGGGTATTTTTCTTCACTGAAGTGGTTTTCAGACTGAAATGGCTGGAGGGCTAAAAAGTAAGTTCCTTGATCATCATTGCTCTTGCCAAGGATGAGTTATGTCCTAATTCTTGGTGATTTCAGCATCCCACATAGATGATTCTTCCCATACCCTAGTCGCTCTCCTTGTCCTTCACCCTCCTCAGCCACTGACCCCCCCCCCGATTTACCCTAGAGTTTGCCATTAATAACTGCACCCCACCCCATCATTTCTACTCTCCAACTATACACCATCTCCTATCTTTCCCTGAGTCCGATAATCCTTCAACCCCATCAATCCTGCAATTTCTTGGTCCTTCTGGGTTTTCATTATCCCTTCTTGTCCTCACACTCTCATTCCCTTCCACTCCAACCTAGATTCCATGATCCATCCTGAATATCATCACTCTCTTGCAAGTACCCTCAGAGCTTTTGTACCTCTTCCACTTTATTAACTGACCAGGTTGAACTCTCCACCAACTGCATCATGTCACTAAACTTGTTTTTGGCTAGACTAGGTCTTAGTTGCACTACCTGGGATCTTCAATCTTAGTTGAGGCATGCAGGATCTTGAGTTTTCAGCGTTCAGACTCTTAGTTGCAGGATCTAGTTCGCTAACAAGGGGTCGAACCCAGGGCCCCTGCATTAGAGTCTTAGCCATAGGACCACTAGGGAGGTCCCCACACCACTAAACTTGCCTGGAGAAAAACCACATGACATACTACACAGTTTCACCTCAACATTATCTCAGTTCTCAAGGGGGTCCTTAATATTGCCTGGAGCTCATACTATGTTCCCCTCATCTACTCTCTCTGCTGAATGGCTATTTCACATCTTCCCCCTCTTTGGGAAGGAGGCTCCCCCAGTGCCTCCTGATGACCCAGCTTCCTATTTCACTGGGAACATAGTAGCAATTGAAAGAGAACTCCAAGTTCTCATGACCACCCCTACCACTCACCTAGAACCAGACCAGTAGATCTAGATTCTCTCCTTGTTAATATAAAAGAATGGCCTAGCTCTTAGCCAAGTCCAACTCTTCCCTTTTTGTACTGGGTCCCCTCCCACCTCATCTACTCAAAGACATTGCTTCAGCAACTCTCCCTTCTCCCTTCATCATCAATTTGATTCTCTCTCTTAGAGGCTTCCTATCAGTAACAAACATGCTGGTATTTTTCCTTAGTGTAACTGCTCTTTCTTCCATTTAAAAACATGAAAAAAATAAAACAAAACAAAACCTCTCTTGGGCTCTCTGCCCACTCTGTTCCCCTTTAGTAAACTCCCTAAAAGGGTTTCCAATGTCTTGCTTCCCATTTTCTCTTGAACCCTCCCACTACAACACCAAACCTCATCTTCTCATTGGAAAGCCAATGGTCAATGAGTCCTCACCCCTCTGTTAGCATGTAACATATGTGATTTCTCCTGGAAATACTTCCTTCACTTGGCTTCTAGAACACTATTCTCTCCTCTTTCACTGGCTTTTCTTCTCAGTTTCCTTTGCTAATTCATTCTCATCAAAACCCCTCCACCACCACCATCACCACCGTCTCCAAACACTAGAAATTTCCAGGACTCAGTCTTGGGTCTCTTCTAATCAAAACTCATGGTTCATACCACACATAAACCAGTTACTCCCAAATGTATCTCTCTAGTCCGGAACACTGTGATTGCCAACTACCTACTTGACAACTCCATTTGAACTTCTAATAGGCATCTCAACATGTCCCCCCAAAAAAATCTCTCAATACTGACTTGCTCCCCACAAGGTCTTTTCTATCCTTGTAAATGGCAGCTCCATATTTCCACTTACTCAAACCTTGGAGTCATCCTTGACTCCTCTTTCTCTCCATCTCATTTCCAACCCATCAGGAAACACCTTTAAACTGCTTTCAGAATATATGCACAATCTGACACTTCTCAGAATTTCTACTGTTATCACCCTGGACCAAGCCATCATCATCTGTATTGTTGTAAAAGTCACCTAAATGAGTGGCTTGTTTCTAATCTTACCCTCTTCAATTTCATGGAACCCCCTTTTTTTAAAGGTTGGTTTGATTTTTTTTTTTCTATTGATGGTAACCTACTTTTCCACGGCTCAGATGGTAAAGAATCCACCTGAAATGCAAGAGACCCTGGTTCGATCCCTGGATCAGGGAGATCCCTTGGAGAAGGGAATGGCTAACCATTCCACTACTCTTGCCTGGAGAACCCCATGGACACAGGAGCCTGGCAGGCTACAGTCAATGGGTCACAAAGATTTGAACATGACTGGGTGACTAATACTACTTTTTCTACAGAACATTATTTTATTTTTTAAAAACATATTTATTTGGCTGAACCAGGTCTTTGTTGCAGCACATAGGATCTTTAATCTTTAGTTGCAGCATGTGGGATCTAGTTCCCTGACCAGGGATGGAACCTGGGCCCCCTGCATTCGGAACATGGGGTCTGAGCCACTGGACTACCACAGAAGTCCCTAATGTGACCCTTTTAAGATCTTAGGCATGTCACTTTTCTGCTTAAAACCTTCAAATGGCTTCCCATCTGTATTAAGGTAATGATACCTCTGTAAGAAATAAGCCCCAATAATATCAATGGCATAAAATAATTAACAGAACTTCATTTCTCACACACATTAAAAGTTCAAGAAGGGTGTCCTGTTCAGGGAGTAGCTCTTTAACAGGACCCTGGGCTCCTTCCATCTTGTGACTTGCCATCTGTGCTACACGGCTCCCAGGGTTGCCATAGAAAGAGCAAGAGCTTGGAGAATGGCTCGTGGCAGGTTTGCATGGCCAGTACTGGAAGTAGTGGACATCATTTGGCCCGAGCTCTGTCACACTGCCATATCCCAGGAGGGGGCATGCTGGGAAATGTAGTCCAGCTGTGTCACAGGATGAAGAGGAAACAGTTTGGTAAACAGCCAGTGTCTTCCACATTACTTCAATCATAGTAGCAGCTAAAGACTTTAAAATGGCCTAAAGCCCTCCATGGTGTCCCTCTCATCTTCACCCCCATCCCTGCTATTACCTCCCTGACCTCATATCCTCTACTCTCTTTCAATTATTTTACCCAGCCACACTGACTTCCTGCTGCTGCTCAAACACTCCAAGCAGGCTTCAGAAGCTCAGGACCTTTGCTCTCACTGTTGCCTTTTCCTGGGATGTTCTTCACCAAATTCAGATGTTCACTCACATTCATGTGTCATCCTCTTCACGAGCCTTCTCTGGCTACCCTCTTGAAGACTGCAAACCACTCCTGACGGTCCTAACGTTCCCTTTTTCCTTTCCTGCCTTATTTTTTGAAAAATAATTTATTTGGCTGCACTGGGTCTTAGTTGCGCGATGAGGGATCTTCCACTGTGGCCCACAGACTCTCTAGTTGTGGTGTGCAGGCTCTGGAGCAACTAAGGCTCAGTAGTTGCAGTGCTGGGCCTTAGTTGCTCCTTGGCATGTAAGATCTTAGCTCCCCGACCAGGGATTGAACCCGCATCCCCTGTATTGCAAGATGGATTCTTAACCATTGAGGCACTAGGGAAGTCTCTTTTCCTGCCTTATTTTATTCTGAGGCATCTATCACCATCTCTCATTCTATATATTTTGCTTTTTTATATTGTTTATAGGCCACATTCCAGAATATAGGCACCATGAGAGAGTTTGGGGCTCCCCTGGTGACTTAGATGGTAAAGAATCTGCCTGCAATGCAAAAGACCTGGGTTTGATCCCTGGGTCAGGGAAGATCCCCTGGAGAAGGGAATGGCTACCCATTCCAGTATTCTTGCCTGGAGAATTCCATGGAGAGAGTTTTGTCCATTTTGTTCACTGCTGTACCTCCAGTGCCTAGAACAGTGTCTTGCACACAGGAAACAATACATTTGTAGAGTGAATGTTGAGTAGCACCATATGAGAACAGTTAGGATGTTTGAAGAACATTATCAGCCTTTTGAGGTTGACATTATTCTATTTGCCATAAACAGTCCTTCAGTGCTTCCCTCACAGTTAGACAGGCTTTGGGTACAGCTATGGTGATATTTCTTAACGTGTGTCAGCCCTCATGTCCTTTTCTTCCTCTACTTACTTTCTAACTCTAGGGCTCCTAAGAGGCCTAATCTGCTTTTCTTTCCTCAGAAACCTCATGTGTTCTCATGGCTCCACCAGCTGCTGCCTGGCCAATGACTCTAAGTATCTCCTCCAGCCTACTGGTTCATTCTTTTTAGATGTTCTCCCATCACCTTAGATTCATGTGTCTTTAATTCAACTCCGTTCCCCCATCTTCCACTCACCTAGCTCATTCTCCCAGTTTCCTACAATTAAAACTTTAAATTTTTGAGTGCTCCTTTTTCATTTCTTTCTTCCAAGCAGTTACTAAGTCCAGGAAATTCTTATTCCCACTTTTAAAAATTCTTTTGTATACAACTGTTCATTTGCATTTCTCTTGCTTTGCCTAGGCCAAATCCTCATTCACAGGGAACCTCAGGGTTCAAGGGTGCCCCATCTCTGGCAGAGTCCCACTACCTTATCCAGCCTCTTCTAGGACACTTCCAAGATGGTGGCATTTCCACTAGGCAGCTGTTCCTTGAGGGCAGGGGCCATGTGCTATTCTTTGTGGGTTTACCAGCACCTAGTACAGTGCCTGACTTCAAGAAGGCATTTTCAAAATAATTTTTAAAGTAGCTCCTGATGCAGCCTATTCTATAGTTAACCTGTATGGAGATGCATCTCCCTGACAGAACACTTTCAACCTCATTTCACCTGCCACAAAGGCACAAGCTTAGAAACCTTCAGAAGAAGACCCACAATTCCCACTGCCTTCAGCTCAGGCTCCTCAGAGCTCAGGCTCTCCCCTCTCCATCCTCCCCTTTTAATCTCCCTCATCTCCCACCTGACTTAAGAATTTACCTCCTACTCTGTCCCCTACATGCCCTTTTCCGGTTATTCCTTCTGCTAAATAGTGCTCAGGAATTTTTTAGTCCAGCCTGAGTCACACCTTCTTTGGAAGCCCTCTCTGGCTGTTACCAAGGGTTACAGCCACGTCTTTGAATTCCCAAAGCATTGGTTGTCAACCTCTCACCTTGATGTTTAAAGTAAACTCAGCTGCTTTGTATTTAACTTTCTCATGAGCACACTACTTGTCTCAACTGGATTTTAAACTATAGAGGCTTTACGTGCTAAGAACACAGTAGGTTTATATTCCATTACATTGCAAAGGTAGTAGCCCTTAGTGAAGCAAGTGAAAGTCGCTTAATCCTGTCCGACTCTTTGAGACCCCATGGACTGTATAGTCCATGGAATTCTCTAGGCCAGAATACTGGAGTGGGTAGCCTATCACTTCTCCAGGGAACTTCCCAACCCAGGGATCGAACCCAGGTCTCCTGCACTGCAGGCAGATTTTTTACCAGCTGAACCACAAGGGAAGCCCGAATACTGGAGTGGGTAGCCTATCACTTCTCCAGGGGATCTTCCCAACCCAGGAATCGAACCGGGGTCTCCTGCATTGCAGGTGGATTCTTTACCAACTGAGCTATCCTTATTTAATTCTAATTTCATGACTTGAAAATGAATAAGTTCATGATTTCCTGTATTCCTCTTCAATTGGGGACATCATATGGGTTCCACCTATCCAGTTCACTTAACATTATTAAGTATTTACTTTGAACTGGGCAGTAAGCTGAAAGCTTCAGGTACAAAGATGAATAAAGGCAGATCTTTCTGCTGGAGCTTAGTCTGGAAGACAAATGGATAAACAGCGTTTTATAGCAAAATTTGTTCTTCCCAGGTGGCTCTAGTGGTAAAGAACTCGCCTGCCAACGCAGGAGTCGCAAGAGAGAAGGGTTCCATCCCTGGGTCGGGAAGATACCCTGGAGGAGGAAATGGCAGCCCACTTCAGTAATCTTGCCTGGGAAATTCCATGGATAGAGGAGCTTGGCAGGCTATATAGTCCATGGGGTTGCAGAGTCCAACATGACTGAGCATGCATGAACATACATACCAAAGATACAAAGTGTATTAAGGTAAATAAGGGAGGAATTGCTATGCTTAGCAAGGTCAGGAAAGGCTTCTAGAGCTAACATCAAACTAGGATTTCTGTGAACTGGGACTTGTATTGTTATTTACAAGGCAGAGGATTTGGAAAACGAGCTCACTGTCGGTTGATAATGAAAGACTATAGAGATGTGAAGGGCTTCCCTGGTGGTTCAGACAGTAAAGAATCTGCCTACAATGCGGGAGACCTGAGTTCGACCCCAGGGTTGGGAAGATCCCCTGGAGGAGGGCATGGCAACCCACTCCAGTATCTTGCTTGGAGAATCCCCATGGACAGAGGAGCCTGACAGGCTAAAGTTCATGGGGTCGCAAATAGTCGGATAGGACTGAGCGACTAAGCACAGCACAGAGACATATGAAAGGGCGGGCAGTTGGAAACATCTAGATGATGGTAGTCATAGCACAGGGTACGTACCCATCTAGGCGGCAGAGCTGAAGGGAAAGAAGTGGGTAGGATTGTTCAACATACTTGGCGACTGATTCAGTTAATTCGGCCCTGGTTTCTTGTGCGCATGAAGATAACTAGGATAATTTAAGAAGCCCTGCGGAGGCCGAGTCACGCTCTGCGAACCGGTACGTAGCGGCCACACAGCCGCACACACAAGCCAACCTGAGTAAGGGCCCAGGACAAGAGCTGGGCGGGAATCCTGTCCACGCAACCCGGCGCGCTCGCGGGGACGTGGCGCTTTCCAGCCAATCCCTTCTACGCAACTGTGGGGCCAATGGCTGCCCGAGGAAGCTGAGCGTAGGCGGCGGGCTGGCTGATGATTGGTCTGGAGGCTGCCGTCGTGGAGGACAGCGGCGGGGCGCGGAGCCGCTTCCGGTTGGGCGGGGCTTGAGCGTCAGAGCTAAGCCGGTGGGAGAGCAGCGGCAGCGGTAGCCTGGGCTGTGGGTGCGACGGAGAGAGGTAAGTACCGCGGTGCATAGTCCCTCCGCCGCCGCAGCCGCCGCCTTTCTTTTCACTTTCTTTCTGTCTTCTGGGCCTCGCTCCCGGCGCGGCAGGGCTTCTTTGACTCAGGGTCCCCGTTTCTGCTCTCTTTGGGTTCTGGGGCCTGAGCCTGCTCGTGACTGCCCGGCCCTCGGCGTGCAGCCTGGATTGGAGGCCTTCGCTCGCCTTCCCGCGCTCTCTGGGAAGGGGCCTGGGGCCCCGAGAGCTCCGGCTCCCTGCTCTGCGTCCTGTGGGGGTACTGTTTGGTTTCTGGCTTGCCACGTCCTTTGGCCCTGGGCCCCGCCAGTCACCAGGTCCCTCATCCTAAAGGGTCACGCTTGTTTGTCTCCTGAAGGTCGGAGGGCAGTCAGATAGCGTTATTGTTAGAGCTCCCTGCCACTTCCCACGCTTGGGCCTGCTTGTGTCCGCCAGCTCCGCCCCAAGGCCACATCCCGAGAGGACATCTGCATCTGCCAAAAAAGTCGTGTTCGCTGACTTGGAGGGTGTAGAAACGAGGAGGGAAGAAAGCATGCAGACCCTATGTGATTTTTTTTTTTAAGTTGTCTATAATTTTAAAGAAAAGACGAATATCTCTAGCATGTTTGGCTGCATGCCTCGGTCAGCGACGGAAAATAGTTTTAAAAACTCCAAAAAGAAACTATTTTTACATGGTTTCATTGCTTCTAGCCCCAGATCCTAGTTCTGATTTTTCGCATGCTGAGTTCATAAGTAAACTTAATTCCCTACAGCTGCCCTGATCGAGTCGAGTGATTTTCAGTTCCGAAGGCTGCTTTTGCTTCAAGGCAAAAGGCTCCCTGGCTCTCCTGCTAAAACTTTAGTAGGAGTTTTGATCTGAAGTCCTAAGTGTATAAAGTCCCAGAATAATGTCCTTGAGAATTGAATTGCGGTCACTTCCTGGCATGAACCATAAAATAAGCATGAGTTGGAAATAAGATTTCTTCTAATTTGTTTTTGTAGCTTAGAGGTAGAGAACCATAGGATTTCTGATAACTTTTTTGCTATAGAATGGAACTTGACACATGGCAAATGCACGTTTGACCTCATTTGGTAGATTTAGTTAACCAAGGACCAAACGATGGTCATCATTGAAGAATTTATGTATATCTAGTACTATTGCGGCTCCACAGATAACCTGTAAATTGTATTTGTATGGAGAGAAGATGAGTTTGTTTATCTTGGCCTAAATCTGAGATTTACAGGGATTCAGGGGTATCCAACAGGACTGTTTTGAGAATTACTAGGAGAACAAAGATGAATTGAGTATGCCTGAATGGCTAGTTAACTTATAATCATCACTGTTAATGTAATCACTTGCTTCCATTTATCCAATGATGTGTCAAAAGATACTCAGGGCATTTTCTGTACATTGCATCGGTACGAGAAATCAGTACATTGATTTTAACACACATTTTCCTCTGTGTGGCACATGCATGGTTGTGCCAGGGATGTTGGAAGCACAGAGGTGTAGCCAGGAATAGCCATTGGAGATGCTTGCTAGGCCATAAGGTCGTAGTTCCAGTCTTTTTATGAACTCTTAAATATGGCTGTTGTTGATGTTGTAATTTATGTATTAGAGTTAAGACAGCTGAAATAGCACTTTTTTTTGTTGCTGGCCTATGACCAGATCCAGTAAGAGGAATTGGGGGATGGGGAGCATTGGTGGCAGGCAGGAGCTATATTGCTGCCAAGTACAGTCCAACTAATGCAGTAAAATGTGTTAGTATACAAAAAGCACAAGACACAGTGTTAGAGGTTACGATGATGGATGGATGCTCAGTCAGTCATGTTCAACTCTTTTCAACTCTATGGGCTGTATCCCACCAGGCTCCTCTGTCCTTGGAATTTTCCAGGCAAGAATTCTGGAGTGGGTTGCGATTTCCTTCTGCAGGGGAGCTTCCCGACCCAGGGATCAAACCAGCAACTCCTGCATCGGCAGGTAGATTCTTCACTACTGAGCCACAGGGAAGTCCATTAGGGATTATAGAGGAGTATTAATTTATATTTAGCTGAGATCCCTGCCTTCCAAAAGTACATCTATAGAGGAGCTAAGGAGACAACTTAAGATAACCTATGATCATTATTGTGGATTGGTACAAACAAGTTCTATAAAGTTCTTTAGAGGAATATCTACAGATCACTTGCAGCTGGAGTGATCATAGTAGATAGGTCTTTTCATCTAGGATTTTAAATTGTTTATTTACATTTGGCACTAAAGGAAAGTTGAGCTAAAATACCAAATTCCCAAGAATTTTGTGCGTGTTACATATGCAAAGGCAAAATTACAACTAGAAACCAAAACTCTTGCCCCTACATTTTACATAGCTTTTCTTTGGCAGTTAATAATTTATTGAAGTTTCATCAGCCAAAAGGAAACCTTCGTTCTCCCAGGGTTTCTCGAATTTATTTCTTAAGGAAAAATTTTTAATCTGTAGCAAGAAAAATTTTAAGTTTGCACTGGGTTGCTTTGGTTATAGAATTAATGAAACCTAAGTAATAGCCATTTCAAAGCTTTTCTACTACAGCCAAATTTTGCACTTTCATATACTTGGCTAGCTTATAAATGTATACCCTCAGTCACACAAATGATTTAATTACAGTGTATTAATGAACAGTTTGTTCCATTGATTGCTAGAGATACGCTGAATAAATGGTTTGTCATTATTATAACTCTCATCAAATCATGAAAGGTGATGTTATTACCTTAGTATGATCCATTGGTGGTACTAAAGTCTGGAAGTGAAGAATGTCAGGTGGCTTTAATTCCTAGACCTTATAACAAGAACTTTAGTATAGTTAAATTGCTATCAGACTCTTGCCCTCAATTCCCAATTGAAGTAGACACTTAAGCATTGAGATTCCGCTTTTGCTGCACTACAGAGGAATGCCTTCCCCCCGCCCCCCCGAATGTCCAACTCACAGAACTGGAATTTTACCACCACGCCCATTTCTCCCACTATTAACACTGAGAAGTGGGTCTTTGGTCAACTAGAATAACTGTGGGGTCACTCATTGTTAATGTTCTTGAGAAGCTGAATTTAATCCAGACCTCTAAATTTCCCTGAAACAACTTACTTTTAACTGTTCTGCGACCAGTGCATTTTTATTAAAAATGATTGGGAAGGAAGGGAGAAATGGCAAGAATTTAAAGCTTTCAAGAAAATTTTTGAATGGGTAAAACTGATTCTTAAGGCTTATCATTGTTACTGAAAGAAATTCAAGTTTATGCTATTACCTTTCTCTCCTTATAAATTTACTGGAACAATTCATGAAAATAACTTTGTAGGAGACCGTTATGACTGACATAGTGCAAAAGTATGGTAGTAATTTGATACCTTTTCTGTTCTAGCCCTTTATTTATATCTCTAACATGGCACAGTGAAATAGAAATATAATACAAGCCACATATGTAATCTTAAATTTACAGGTGAGGGACTTCCCTGGTGGTCCAGTGATTAAGATTCTGTACTTTCCCTGCCAGGGGGCATGAGTTCAGTACCCAGTCAGATTCCTGCTTGCGGGAAGGTGTGTGTGTGGGGGGTTTTTTTTACAAGTGAATATTTAAAACAAGGGACCTCCCAGGTGGCACAGCGAATCTGCCTGCCAATGCAAGAGATGGGGGTTCCATCTCTGGGTCAGAAAGATTCCTCTGGAAGAGGGAATGGTAACCCACTCCAGTATTGCTGCCTGGAAAATCCCACGGACAGAGGAGCCTGGTGGGCTACAGTCCTCGGGGTCACAAAGAGTCAGACATGACTCAGTGACTGAACAACAACATTTATTAATAAAGCATGTGAAATTAATTTTAATAATTAATCCAGTACATACAAAAGTATCATTCTTTTATCATAAAGTATAACACACCACATCCTTAATTCACACTAGCCACGTTTCAAGTGTTTGTTAGCCACATGTAGCTCTCGTCCTGGACAGTGCAAGTCTAGTTTTCTCGTTTTGTTTTTCTTTTAAGAGAAAGTGTTAAATGTAGTCAGACCTGACTTAGCAACTGAACAGTTCAGTTCAGTCGCTCAGTCATGTCCAACTCTTTGCGACCGCATGAACTGCAGCACGCCAGGCCTCCCTGTCCATCACCAATTCCCGGAGTCCACCCAAATCCATGTCCATCAAGTCGGTGATGCCGTCCAACCATCTCATCCTCTGTCGTCCTCTTCTCCTCCTGCCTTCAATCTTTCCCAGCATCAGGGTCTTTTCCAATGAGTTGGTTCTTCGCATCAGGTGACCAAAGTATCGGAGTTGCAGCTTCAGCCTCAGTCCTTCTAGTGAGTATTCAGGACTGATTTCCTTTAAGATGGACTGGGTGGATCTTGCAGTCCAAGGGACTCTCAAGAGTCTTCTCCAACACCACAGTTCAAAAGCATCAATTCTTTGGTGCTCAGCTTTCTTTATAGTCCAGCTCTCACATCCATACATGACCACTGGGAAAACCATAGCCTTGACTAGACAGTATCAACAATTAAATGTTACCCTTGGTGAGGGAAGGGCAGAATTTGAGTGAGAGAAACTTATAAGTCATTTGAAAAATAGAAGTGGGGAGATATATTTTTCGCAGCCATTGATTTACCTTTAGATCATGTGCTACAGGCCTTTCTCAAAAAAGAAAAAGCAAGAAAAATCTCAGACAACCTAACCTACCACCTAAGATAAATTAGAAGAAAAAACAAAAGCTAAAGTCAGCAAAGAAAGAAAGGGTTAGTCGCTCTGTCGTGTCTGACTCTTTGTGACCGCATGATCTGTCCTTGGGATCCTCCAGGCAAGTATACTGAATTGGATTGCCATTCCCTTCTGCAGGGGATCTTCCTTGACCCAGGGATCGAACCTGTGTCTCCTACATTGCAAGCAGATGTTTCTTTACCATCTGAGCTACCAGGGAGGATGGGTAAAGTCAGCAAAAGGAAGGATATAATAAAGATCAGATGAAATAGAGATTTCAAAATAGAAAAAAACAAGAGCCTTTTTTTTTTCTTCTATTCTTTGAAAGGGTAGACAAAATTGATAAACCTCTGGCCAGGCCCATCTAGATCATGCGGTAAAAAGTCATACAAGCAAGCTATCATGATGGAGAAAGAGAAGGGACTGTTAGCTTTCTATTACTTGGTTTCAGTTTGGTTGAAAAGAGAAAGATGCTTCAGAAATAACTGTGCTGATGTAGTTCTTCAGGAGCCTTGTATAAGTTGTTCTATACTTTCCTCACATCTTTCCACATTATGTGTCTTTTGTCTTGGGAGATACCCTTTGTTTCTATTGGACATTTTTATATGTATGGATTTAAATAAATTTGGTAGTCTTTTTTAGTGTCTGTATTCATAAAACAAGAGTCCTTTTGTTAAAGTTTCTAACAGACAATGGAGGCTTCCCAGGTGGCACTAGTGGTAAGGAATCCGCCTGCCAGTGCAAGAGATGTAAGAGACACGGGTTCAATCCCTGATTTGGGAAGATCCCCTGGAGGAGGAAACGGCAACCCATTCCATTATTCTTGCCTGGAAAATTCCATGGACAGAGGAGCCTGGCGGGCTATAGTCCGTGAGAGTCAAACTCTACTAAGCACAAGCACGAACAGCCAGGAGTTGATATACGTGGGCACAAAAAGTATATTTTTAAATATCCACTAAAGTACAGATTTTTCATTGCCCACTGCAGAGAGATGAAGGTGAAACCATTGCTTTGTCTGGTAGGTAGTCCTTGGTGATGTTTTTAGGCACTTTCATCAGTAGTAGGTAGAAACCCAGATTGCAGGGAGACAGTAGGTGGTGTGGAAACAGAGACGAGTTCCTGGACACCATGTGGGTGAAGGAACAGGGAAGAGGACACTTGAAGAAATAGTGGGGTCTGAGAAAGACTGATTTTGGATTATGAAGACCTGAGAAGTATTGATTGACAGAATGAAGGAACCTGTCGAGGGGCAGGATTGAGTTTAATTGTGAAGGGAAAGGATAAATGATAAAGCTGAATCACTTGGCTTTTACTCTGACATTCTTCTTTTATCACTGTATCAAGATGTTACGTCTCAATCTTAAATGTAGTTTTCCCTCTAAATCATAGTGAGTCAATCTGTTACATTTCTGTATGTTACACAGTATCAAAGGTTTACACGGTATCCCTCCCAGGCCCTGATAGTGTTCCTAGGTTTAAGCATTTATTTATATTATAACAATGGAGGTTTGCAAAAGTTGTCAGGGTATTATGCAAGAGTTGGTAAGCTGTTATTCTGGGGATGTAATTAGTCATTTATAAAATTTTCCTAAATGTGAGGTCACCTTGTTAATAGGCATAAGGAAGATACTCTGTTGCTGTGACTCTTGATTTTTACTTGATTCTGTAAGCCTTTAATATCATAGATATCATTTGGATATATTACAGAATAACAGCATAAAACTCATTCCTTATCTCTAAAGAATTTTGTTTATCTAAAGAATTATTTGTAGTTTGCAGCGAAAGTTTCATTTTGTCCTAAAATAAAGGCATACTCACTGTGACGTTTGAGAGAGCCACTAAATCTAATTTTCTCTCTACTGTTCCACTGATCTGATTGATTAGTTCAATTATTGAAGTAGCCTGGAGTGTTTTTCTCCCTGGGCAGTGTTATTTTACTTGAAAAATAGTGTTTGTGTCTTAAGAATAAATATGTGTTTTTTTCTTAAGAATAAATATGTCTCCTTTTCCCGTTGGGAGAAATGGCTTGAAAATGTATGCTACCTAATAATGAAAATAATTTTTATCATATTGTTTAAAAAGTACACACAAAAAGGTAATGTACTCATTTAGAAAAAGGAAGATAGCACAACAGAGCACAGTATTAAAGTTCGCTCCATCCCAGCCTCACCACCCACCCCCATCTCTTCTTCAGCCTAGGGGGTTGTTGCTATTTATAGATAGATGTTGATCCTTCCACACCATTTTCATGTGTATATGTTATATTTTATACAAATATAAGCAACCTGGAGAGGTTAGTTGATTTTTGCTTTTTATATAAATGAGATCTTGACATTGTTTTGCAACACGCTTTTATTGTTTTCATAGACTTTTCTGGAGTGTAACAGTCACTATATCTACTTTGTGGTGGTGGTGGTTTGATATGTATTAATTATTAAGCATCCTGAGTGAACTACCTTTCTTTTTCCTTTAAGATCTGATTATCATGGACCTGCGACAGTTTCTTATGTGCCTGTCCCTGTGCACAGCCTTTGCCTTGAGTAAGCCCACAGAAAAGAAGGACCGTGTACATCATGAACCTCAGCTCAGTGACAAAGTTCACAATGATGCTCAGAGTTTTGATTATGACCACGACGCCTTCTTGGGTGCTGAAGAAGCAAAAACCTTTGATCAGCTGACGCCAGAAGAGAGCAAGGAAAGACTTGGGTAAGGTGCCAGCTCTTGGGGGGGTAGTAAGAATAATGACCTTTCTTTATAAGTCAACTCATTCTTTTTTTTCTCTTTTATCTCAGTCACCCAGTAAAGCTGTACTGAACTACATCTGCTGAAAGCTAACTGCAGAATTGCTACCACTAAAATTTAATCTCTTTCCTCATTTCTCCATTGAATAACAGTTTTTACCTCATCCTACAAAACCAAAGTCATTTTTGCATTAAAGTGCCAGATATACTATAGGGTTCAGCTTAAACCGCATCATCTTGATCCCAAAGGAACATTACATGGGGATTTTCTCAACACTATTGGTTTTAATTTTTAAAAGCAATCTGTGACCTCTTTGTTGTTGACCATGCCAAGTCTTTGAGTGGATAATAAACTGCAAATTAGACACCTGGACTGACTAATTTCTCTAGTTTATGATTTCCACGGATGTCCTTCACCCTCTTTGGTTCATTCTTAGGTATTTGCTTAATTAAAAGCAAAACCAAACCAACCTTGGCTTTCAGAAGGTTGTATTAAGCTGTGATCTTAATGTCCGAGTGTACGTTGCTCTTGGAGTGAACAGCTGGGCCATAGTCAGGTTCTGTGGCTCTCTCTGAAAGCATTTCTTTACCTAAATAGTTGATTTGGTAGAATTCCAGTTGATTATTTCTAACTGAGGGTCTGAGAATGTCTTTTTTAGTTCTTTCAAAGGCTTGCTTTTTAAGGAAATGCAGGTTAATTGGAGAACATTTTCTCTCAATGAATGGTGACCATCTATGTAGCTTTCTGAACTAAATTTAATAGAGTTGTCTGAAAAGTTATACCACATAGGAATTTCCAGAAATATTTTGCCCATGGATAGTGCTGTGATTAGAAGACATTATAGGGTTTGCTTTGAGTGGTACTTCAAAATAAACTTATTCTTTCAGTGAGTTATCTGCCAAATGAAGGATACAGTATTCTTAAACACTGACAGAAATAATCAAAAGATTTTGCCATGTAGAATGAGAAACTTTCCCAGAACATTGAAAATAGAGAAAATAAGCGTATCAGAGTTAGTCTTCTGTTAGGTTGTTTTTTGACTTTGAAGGACTGTGCTCTCTTTTACTCTTAATCTCCTAACTGTGCTAACATTCCAAGCTGAAAATAGGGGTGCATGAGGGTGTTCCCAGTCTTCATGTCTTGCCTGTTAATAACATGCATGTCCAGCCTAGATTTTGGTCTGCACATGTCTCTGCAGAATTATTGTCAAATAATGAAGGGCCTTTAGGTTTGGTGTCAGTTGGTGTTCTGGCCCTGTGCAAGTGTTGGAATTGCTCTGCTAACAGCCTTCAGGTAGAGAAAAAAATGTTTCTTTTAGTCCTCAGTAAATATCAAAAGTTCAACACATGCACAGACTCCATATTTGATAAGGATAAGATGGTTAAATGATGTTTTTCATGGAATGTGTGAATGAACCAAGTACTGTTTGCTTCTCCCAGATTTGGAGATAATAACAAATAGCCCATTAATAAAGTGATATACTGTTGAAAGCAAGAATTCCAAGTGAAGTTTTTTTTTTGCTTTTAAATTAGCTTACTGTGGCATTTTTGAACGTTGTTTGGTATGTGACAGTACACCAGAGGTTGGGTATGACAATTTCCCCTTTCCATGTATCTAGGAGGCCAGTGATTATTAGGAAATAAGATCATTATTTATACCTCTAGTTGCAAAAATTCACTACTATTTTTAAATCTTTAGTAATAATATCTAAAAAGCTACAGGAAGCACTTAGAAACAATTTTAACATCCAGGTTTTAGTTTCTTTTTCTTATGAATAATGTTGACAAGTAGAACATTTTTTCTTGTGTGTGTATTCTCAACCTCACCCCACCCCTAAGCAGTCTAAATATACTTAATTTTCATTTATGTGTCCTTCAAATGATGATTTATCCATTTTGAGGTGGTGGTCCTTAGTAAAGTTTTCACTTATTTTGCTATAGAAATGAAGTCGAGTGGTTCATCATCCTTTTTTGGGTCACAGGCCCAATCCCTTTGGCAGTCTAATGAAAGCTAAAGTAAAGTGCAAATATATGAATATATATAAAATTTTGCATGCTGAAAATTTCTGGAATATTTTGAACCCTCCTAGAATCCTTTTATTGACCCAGGTTCTTAAAAAGCCAAAGGATTTGGCTTTACGCCTTTTGAAATGTAGAGGCATATGTTACCTCTTAGAAATGACATAATATCCACTTAAGTGCATTGTGTCTATCCTAGAGTAAATGCCTATTTAGTGGCATCATGCATTTGTAAGGTTCTCCAGTGTCATAGAAATACAGTACCATTAGCTTTATAAATTAACATGGGCATTTAAAGATCAGAGTTTAGAGCTTCATGCCAAAAATAGGCTGTGCCCACTTCCAGTGTACTTTGATAACTGCCTGCAGGCTGGATAACTAGAAAGATAAGGATAGGTTTTTTATTTTTAAATGGTTACGTGGCTATTTTTATTGTTGTCTTTAAGGTATGTGACAGACGATATGTGGCCCACAAAGTGAAAAATATTTCTCTGACTTTCAGAAAAAGTTTGCTAACCTCTGAATTGAACCATTTGGGATGTTTCTGTTGGGATGAATAGAATAGCATTCAGCCAACTTCATTAGAAAAAGCCCATCTTAAAGAGTCATACGCTTTTTTTATCTAAGTGATCCTTCTATTTAGGCTGTTAATAATAGTTTAAAATTTTCTTTTGAGAATAAGTATCTTGCCTTTTTTTTTCTTAATGGTACAGTGGAACTCTTGGTAGCCAGTGCCTTTCAGACACAAACTGGATTCCATTATAGACAATGTAGAGGTTTTTAAACAGGTAAAACTTAATCTGTTGGGGCTTCCCTGGTGGTCCAGTGGTTAAGATGCCACACTCTAGTGCAGGGGGCATGGGTTCTATTCCTGGTCAGGGAACTCAGACCTCACGTGCTGCATAGCACAGCCCCCAAAAAAGTAAGAAAAGCTAATTTATTAATATTATTAAGATTCTACTGCATCAAGTTGCAAAAAATTTTTTGTCCCATGCCCATGTAGATACAGAAGGATATTTGAGGTGACTTCTTACTATTTTAGAGGGCTTCCCTGGTAGCTCAGACCATAGTCTGCCTGCAATTCAGGAGACCCAGGTTCGATCCCTGTGTCAGGAAGATCCCCTGGAGTAGGGAGTGACAACCCACTCCAGTATTCTTGCCTGGAGAATCCTGTGGATGGAGGAGACTGGCAAGCTACAGTCCATGGGGTTGCAATGAGTCAGACATGACTGAGCAACTAACACTTACTTACTATTTTACCTTTTTAAAAAAATACTTTAGAGTAAAAACTATAAGATTCTCTGAAGGAAAATGCTTGTTAATTACAGGATTTAAGTAATAGACAATCATGGCTAACAACGTATCAATTAATATCAAGGTGAATTTCTGTCACTTACATTCTCTGATTCTTCACTTTCCAATGTTGTATTCATAAGAAGAACACAGACTGGGAAACATTAGTTAGCAAATGACAGCCTTTTTCAATGCTACAAATAATAGAGCAGAGGAGTATGCCAATGTTTCAATTCCATTAGAGGTTTTTTTTTTCAACAGTAGAAAAATTATTAATTCTTGACCCTTGAATTCTTTCTAAAATATTCCATGTGATGAAGTAAGTATGCATAATGGACTTCTGCTGTGTCAATTCCATTAGAAGTTTTGATTTAAAGTTCTTGTGACTTGAGCCTCCCTACAAAGGGCCAAGGGGCATTTACATGATCTTTTCCTGGCTCTCTTAAAGAATGTAGTCAGTGAATATTGCTGCTCTTAGGCCATTAAATAATTAGTGTGTAAAATTGTAAAAAAAAAAAAAACAATTCTTGTGACTTTACATAGGCAGTCTTAGCTTCTATAAGTAAGTGATTGCATCTTTAAACAAATTTTCATATCATGCACATATTTTGAAATCCTTAAATAAATCTTTTAAAAATGTCATTAATATGACAGTGCTGGAAGAAAGAAGCTTATGAAGAGCAAAGTATATTCATTCTTTAGCTCTGTAGTTTGGTTTATCATCTGCACCCTAACCCTCTCAGCTTATTAACATTCTCATAATCAAGGATGTACATTCTTACCACATTACTTCTTCAGAACTCTCTGTTTTTGTGGTTATATGTAAAAATCCAATTCAAATATAGTGTATAATAACTGCTAGCCTTTTTTTTTTTTAAATATGTATAAGCATGCTTATGTCTCTGTACCTATTTTGGGGTTTAAAAAAAAAATCTTGACTTTAGGTAAAAGTGATCCTGGAACTATTTTTGATATCTTTATATTTTTAACAAAAGTGTTTTAGTTTAAAAAAAAAACTGAGTAAGTCTGGTTATAATTTTTGAATTTTTAGAAAACCAAGTCAGTGGTTGTGATTATTTACCCAGAAATCAAGATTCTCCTAAGATCAAGAAAGAACAAATACAAAAATTTGCATGTTGTTTGATACTAAGAGTGGAGAACCCAGATAGGAATGGATATTCACTCCAAAATTCTGACCACTGGCTGAAACCTACCTCTAAAGGGATAGTCCATAGTTTGCTTTTGGTTCCAAGTGCACCAGCCATGGACTGTGCTTGTCTTATCTGGATGACTCATTTCAGACCAGCAACAGGCACTCAAGAGAAAAATTTTCAGTTGCCCATCTGGCAGTTTTGTTTTGGAGACAATTTTTATTTCCATCCTTTTGGAGAAGGAAATCCATCCTTTAGCCCTGGGCAACACCTGTGGCCACAGCACACATCTGGCTAAGTCCAGAGCCTTGTGTCCTTTTAACCTCTTGCTGGATTTCTCTGCATTTTCTACAGAAAGATTGTAAGTAAAATAGATGGCGACAAGGACGGGTTTGTCACTGTGGATGAGCTCAAAGACTGGATTAAATTTGCACAAAAGCGCTGGATTTACGAGGACGTAGAGCGGCAGTGGAAGGGGCATGACCTCAATGAGGACGGCCTCGTTTCCTGGGAGGAGTATAAAAATGCCACCTACGGCTACGTTTTAGGTAGGTCCCTACTCTCTGGGGGAAAAAGCCTTGTGGAGCCGGCACCTTGAAACGTAACTGTTTTGTCTTGTAGAATGATTGTAGATAAAATAGACGCGGATAAAGATGGGTTTGTGACGGAGGGGGAGCTGAAATCCTGGATTAAGCACGCCCAGAAGAAATACATATATGACAATGTTGAAAACCAATGGCAGGAGTTTGATTTGAATCAAGACGGCTTAATCTCCTGGGATGAGTACAGAAACGTGACTTATGGCACTTACCTGGGTAAGGGGCAAGGTGTCGGCCTGGTGGAGACCGTGGTCTTGAGTCAAAGAAACAAATGGGTCAAGCAGTGAAGGAAAGGGGGAAGTTACGCTTATCTTAGATAGTTTGATGCTGTGCTGATTCTCCTTCACTTTATTAATTTTGAATTTGTATATTATGTATTTTTTTAAATTTGTTTTATTTTGGTTTTCTAAGGTCTGACATCTTTTACGTCTTTTAGCATTTCAGATATATTTCCCCATTTTTTTCTTGCTGTCATCCCTCAAAGAGACCATTTTTGGAATAAATTCTCATTCAAAAGTCTGCATTGTTCCAGCAATGCAAAGCAGGAGGCTTTGAGATGTCTCTTGACATGGTCACATTAAAGTGTTGGACCTGAAATTTAAACCAAATTAGATTTCTTTCTAACTGGTGAGAATAGGAGGAAAATTACTGTCTTCCCTTGCTAAAACAAAGATCAAATCTAATAGCTTTCCTTGATGAAATTTAACCATTTCAGTATGTCTGCTTATTGAAGTTTAGAAATGAGTGTTTCCCATTTGTTTTCTCTGACACATGAGTTTATTAGCCTGCTTTGCAAATGCTTCGAGGCAAATCAATGTGACTTTGATTGCTTTTTGTTGATTTGGTAGCTTGTATTCTTGGGCCACCTGTTAGTAATTTTCTTTTACTTATTCCACTTGCCTGCTGTTAAATGCTAGGTGGCGATCTTACTGAGTTGATGACTTAGGGTGTTTTTGTTAGTGATATTCCTCTTTTGTACATGGTCACAGTTTGAGATGAGACAAGAATGTATAAATGTTACTTCTTGCATTTTTATTCTGGAAATTAAGTAAATTGCTGGGTGAAAGCAGGCGTTCTCCATCACTGACTAACACGCAATGAATGTATGATGGTCTGTTTCCCCCACTGGATAACCAGCTGTCCGTGTTAATTACAGGACTGCATGCATTTCTGGTGAACAGATTTTTATTTCTGTATGGGGCTTGTTCTCATTCCTGAGACTAGAGTGGCCACCTCTCTCATGCTTGACACTTAGCCAAGAACCAAACATATCCTTCTCCCAATTAAGAACACGTGTATTAAAAAGTCAGTGCAGATAGAGAGACACCCATGCTTCTTGCTCTCTGGCTGAGACCCAGAGCTTCCTGATTTGTTTGGAATTAACTATAAATACAAAGCACTGGGTAGGCTATTGATGATCTCAACAGAATGATGTGTTAATAAATCTCAGCTCAGACCTAGGCACTCACTTTCCAGAATGAATTTTAAACTCTTTTTATGATTATATGCATACAAATCTGTTGAGAGCTTTGTTACCTCACGGGGCCAATGATTCAATGTAATGAGTATTTCTACTGACTGAGACTCTGCATAAGCTGAAGCACTGGCTGGAGAAACAATGTCTTTATAAGGCATCTTTCCCTGGCGGCCTGGGGGTGGACAGTGCTGGGGTAAGGAGGCGCCTTCCAAAATTGCTGAGGAGTTTTTTGTGAAAATGTGTTCTTGACTCAGTTGAGTTAAGGTATAAATCATCTTAGCTTCTAATTAGGGTCTGTCTTAATGAATATATGCTTTCCACAAAAGGAACGTTAACCCCGTCTCTGCCATAGGTAAAATATGAGATGCTAAGATCTGCCCTGCCTATACCAAAACCAAAACCAAAACTATATCACAAGCCTACCCTTCACTGTGTGCAAGCCAGCTGGCCTGGTAAACTGGTGCTTAGGATAGATAGGGCACTCTGAGCAGTGATGATAGGCATGTGAGTTTAGTCATTAAATACAGTTCTGTAGCTTTCTTCTTCATCCTTATATATGTGCATGTGATCCTCGTCACAAAGTTTTAGCTAAGGAAAGAAGGGCTCTCAGCTAAGAATCTATTAATATGTAAGTTGCCTTCTGTTGTCTTATTTATGTTACATAGTTTATACTAATTATTTGTTTAGAATAAATGACTTAGTATCTGAGTAAGGTAGTATTTTCCTTAAATTCTCTGTCTCTAATCTATTATGGCTTTGAGCATACACATAGGGTCCCCAAAGCCCCAGTTTAATCAGTAAACTGTCTTACTGAATTTTGACCCTCATCAAAGAATGAAGCTTCAAGTTGCTCAACTCTCAAAATAGAGCAGTAATTTATTTTTGTTGTTTTTGACTGTACTTAAAGTATGGAAAGATTGAACTACAGTATCAAAAGTCAATAGTGTAGTGTTAGTAAGGGGCTCTGTGGGTGGGTTTGTTTGTTAATAAAAACTAGTGCTATATCTTTTTTATTTGATCAATATGTTTTGGGAACAATCATTTTTTACCTTTAATGTGGTGTCTTTTACTTTTCAAAATATCTTCACATGTTATCTTATTTTGGTCCATATAGCAGCTCAGATTGAAAAGTTGTGGTTTTTTTCCCCCTTTTTGCCATTAACTCCTTCACATTTTTTCAACTGAAAGTTCATTTTTCTAGATTCTTATGAAGTGAAGTGAAAGTCTCTCAGTTGTGTCCGACTCTTTGCAACCCCAAGGACTACACAGTCCATGGAATTCTCCAGGCCAGAATATTGGCATGGGTAGCCTTTACATTCTCCAGGGCATCTTCCCAACCCAGGAATCGAACCCAGGTCTCCCACATGGCAGGCAGATTCTTTACCAGCTGAGCCACAATAACTATTGCTTATGCAGTTCAACATCCTAAGAGATAGGTCCAAATTCAATTTGGTTGTAATCTAATATTTATCTTCTGTAACAGATTTATTGAAGTATAATTGACATACAATTTATTGCACTGCACATGTTTAAAATGTACAGTTGATGAGTTTTGCCATATGTGTATGCATCAGTGAGCCCTTCAATGTAATTAAATATTTCCATCACCTCCAAAAGCTTCCTTGTGTCCCTTTATAGTCCTCACCATCCTCGTGCCCTGTCCCATGGCATCCACTGATCTATTTTCTGTAACTTGATTTGTTTACATTTTCTAGAATTTTATAAAAATGGAGGAAGTGGGGGTAGTGAACAGAACTTGTATCTCATGGTATATTTCTGAATTGACCAAAGAAACTAAAATGTGACCTTTCAGAATGGCACTGTTCTGGTGTTGAATCCAAATGGCCTGTAATGGGATAGAAGGCCTTTGATATCTGGCTTCTTAATGAGAGTCTAATGTTTAATAAATGTTTAAATAATGTTTCATAAACATAGCAATAGTTACCATGTAGTAAAAGCCAGCTCGTGCCAAGCACTGTTCGGGGCACTTAACTTCTATTTATTTGCTTATTTAACCTTGTAACAATCCTGTGAGGCCAACGCTGTTACTGTCGCCATTCTACAGATGAGTAAATTGAAGCACAGTTAAGTTACTTGTCCAGGGTCACATGGCTAAGAAGTGGTAGAGTTAGGATTCAAGCCCAGACCATGTGACTTTAGAGCCACCACTGCCCCTTGGATATAACTAGAAAACTGAAGCCCTCTAGTAGCCTTAATATCAATAAAAATGAAGCATTTATGTAACGGATCACATAGTTCAAGAGCCAGGGTTCTATGTTGAATTTACATTCAACTCAGACCTGACTTTGTAGTCTTTGATCACCAAAACTGAATGTCTTTGTACTGCTGTAGTTTTCCCTGAGTAACCAAGTTAATTCTTCCACGCTAGGTTTATTGTTCTTGGAAACTGATTTCCGTACATTTTCATGTTTTCTGGAAGTCTTTTAAGATTTGACCTAAATTCTTGTTTCCTAGATGATCCAGACCCTGATGATGGATTTAACTATAAGCAGATGATGGTTAGAGATGAGCGGAGGTTTAAAATGGCAGACAAGGATGGAGACCTCATTGCCACAAAGGAAGAATTCACAGCTTTTCTGCACCCTGAGGAGTATGACTACATGAAGGATATAGTAGTACAGGTGGGTGAGAGCGAGGATTCTCAATGGAAACTTTCTCTTTTTGTTGCTTACACTCTTTCCTATGGTTTAACCATATTTGAATACATATACATAAACACATATATGTGTGTGTTTACTTTAATGAAGCACAGTTACTTGTCCTAAATAATTGCCTGAACTAATTCATCCAGATACTAGATCTAATTATTCTCTTCTGTCTAGGAAACAATGGAAGATATAGATAAGAATGCTGATGGTTTCATTGATCTGGAGGAGTATATTGGTAAGTCTGTTTCTAGTGTTCTTCTTAGAAGAAGCTAGGAAACTTTGGAAGATATGTTCACCAATAAAAACAATCTACCCCATGGTTCAACTCTTAGCACATCATTAACTCAGACCAGTGTGAAGAATAGTGGGTCATGATAAAGTATTGAGTAGCACTGGCCAATCAAAATGTAAATGTGAGCCCCAAATGTAATTTTAACTTTTCTATTAGCCACATCAAAAACAATGAAAGGAAACATGAAATTTACTTCAAAAGTATGTTTTATTTAACCTAATATTCCAAAAATACTATAATTTCCACGTTATCGAAGGTTATTTTTTTTCTTTTTTCACACAAGTCTTCAAAAGTTTATTTTACACTGTAGCCCATCTCAGTTTGGACTAGCCACATTTCCTTTCCTCATAGCCCAACGTGGCCAGTGGCTACTGTAGTGGACTGCACTAAAATAGCGCATCCCAGATGCCCTATGGAATTGACACTGAGGAGTTGTAGGGAACCTAGACTGGTATTAGCAGAACAAAAGAGACACTTGGGTGAATAAGCAACCAGGAGTTGTTGATTCCTCTTAGTCTTTCCTTTTCACTGTATTCTATTCATATTTTCTGTTGAGGTTTTCTAATTTGTTTCCTTTTGTCCTTTTTCGGCCATGCCATGCAGTTTGTGGGATCTTAGTTCCCCAACCAGGGATTGAACCCCACCCTTGGTAGTGAAAATGTGGAGTCCTAACCACTGGACTGTCAGAGAATTCCCAGTTGTTTATTTTAGATGCTGTACCTTCAAGGCAATTTCTCTCAAGTACAGCCTTTTTCTTCTTTTTTTCGCCATACTGCTGCTGGCGTGTGGAATCTTAGTTCCCCAATCAGGGATTGAACCTACATCCACAGTATGGAATCTGAACCACTAGACCACCAGGGAAGTCCCTAAAGTTATTTTTATTATCTTCAAAAATAATTTCCAAGATTTTCCCATTGCTTTAAAAAAAGGAGCTGCCTCTTACCAAGGAGTTGACTAAATTGTTTCACAGTTCATGTGATGGAAAGTAGCATAAGACAATGCCCATCATTTTAAGAGATACATTGTAAAGGATACTTAGATATTGGTTGGAGAAGGCAATGGCACCCCACTCCAGTACTCGTTTGCCTGGAAAATCCCATGGATGGAGGAGCCTGGAAGGCTTCAGTCCATGGGGTCGCTAAGAGTTGGACACGACTGAGCTACTTCACTTTCGCTTTTCCCTTTCATGCACTGGAGAAGGAAATGGCAACCCACTCCAGTATTCTTGCCTGGAGAATCCCAGGGATGGCAGAGCCTGGTGGGCTGCCGTCTATGGGGTCGCACAGAGTTGGACACGACTGAAGCGACTTGGCAGCAGTTTGACTGTTTTACATTTAGACATTTTTACATCTCTCAGGTTTTCCTGAGGATTTACAACTACATCTTTCTAAAACTAGTGGTCAGGTTAATTAGCTGCCTTGTAGTGAAATGGAACGCAGGGAACAGCTGTCTTATAAAAGTTGGTCTTTACCTTTCTTGACGGTGGTCATCTCCCTTTGTTTCTGCATTTTAAAAAATATTTATTTATGGCTGTGCTGAGTCCTCACTGCTGCACGCAGGCCCTCTCTGGTTGCAATGCATGGGCTTCTCATTGTGGTGACCTCTCCTCCCACTGCGGAGCACGGGCTCTAGGCAGGTGGGCTTCAGCAGTTCGGCTCTCAGGCTTAGTTCCCCCGTAGTAGCAGATGGGATCTTTCTGGACCAGAGGTCAAACCCATGTCGCCTGCATTGGTAGATGGACTCCTAACCACTGGACCACCTGAAAATCCCAGTTTCTGCCTTTTTTAAAAACAGTTCTCTTTGCTCATATCATTCAAGACCAATAGCTTGAAATATTCTTTTTCCAAGATCATCAGGAAAATACCTTGCTTCATAAGGTCTCTCCAACCTAAAATACCCTTATAACTTCTGTGAGGTTCCAAACTAATGAGTGAGGAAGAAAGGTCAGATCAGATTTGCACGGGGCAGGCTTTGAGAGAAGACACACCCATCTTATGTATGGATGTCTGTTCATACAGGTGATATGTACAGCCACGACGGAAACGCTGATGAGCCAGAGTGGGTCAAGACAGAGAGAGAACAGTTTGTTGAGTTTCGAGATAAGAACCGTGATGGGAAGATGGATAAGGAAGAGACCAAAGACTGGATCCTCCCCTCAGATTATGACCATGCTGAGGCAGAAGCCAGGCACCTGGTCTATGAATCAGACCAAAACAAGGTAAGTCTGACCAGGCCCAAGCAATCTAGCAGTGGTCCAAATCTGTCTCTAGGGGATTGCTTAAAAAATTCCTATTAACGTACATAGAGCATGTAAGGTTTAAATTAGTCTAAGTCTGCTATGGAGCTAAAGTTGGTGACTGAAACTTACAGGGCAGCACTAGCTCTGTGATCTCTCATTTTAGAAATCCCTTTGGCCAATGTTCTTAGCATTGGAGGAATTTAGGCCTCAATAGGAGTCTCTGGATATAGCCTGTGCCCAGCATGCTTCATCCACTATCTTTGGAACCCCAAGAAATTTTCTTCGCCATTTTTCTGTTATTTCCTTTGTTCTTTTACCTTTTACAGGCTCACTTTGCCTACTCAAAGCTGATTATTTCCTTCTTAAATCAAGAATGCTTGTAGTAGCTTATAAATCAGCTTTTCTCTATTATAATTCAGTTCAGTCGCTCAGTTGTATCTGACTCTTTGCAACCCCATGGACTGCAGCATTCCAGGCTTCCCTGTCCATCACCAACTCCCGGAGCTTGCTCAAACTCATGTCCATCGAGTCAGTGATGCCATCCATCATCTCATCCTCTGTCATCCCCTTCTCCTCCTGCCTTCAGTCTTTCCCAGCATCAGGCTCTTTTCCAGTGAGTCAGTTCTTCACATCAGGTGGTAAAAGTATTGGAGCTTCAGCATCAGTCCTTGACCAATTATCTCAGAAGACATTTGGTTCATTGAAAGAGTGGTGTTACTACTGAGCCCTGTCACCTTTTTCAGAGAATGCTGTCCTTAAAGCAGACTGAAAATCAGTCTAAAGATGAGGGATTTTAGAATTCTGAATGTTCTTTTATTTAGATTAATCTTTGGTTTTAATGTAGTTTCTTATCGTCGAGCCTTTTTAAGGGTCAGTCTGTTTTGAGTTCTTGCTCAGTCTCTTCAGTAGCCAGGTGCTGAGACATGAGGAAAGGAAACTCATATAGTCATCCCTTGGGAATCTGGCCTAGATAATTCTTGAGATAAGATCTGCACCTCCATTAGGGGTTCTGTCTGGAATCTGATTGGTAGCTAGTACATTTTGGAGTTGAAAACTATGCTTGATAGTAACAGATTTCATTGTCCCTGTTAGACAGTGACTTGATTTACTTTGAAGTATTTTTTCTGTCTCTTGTTAACTATCTGTTACCCATATCTAGGAGGTGTCCCACATTTTGCTGAAAAGGGAGCATTTTCTCCCCAAGAAATAAACCCATACCCCCATACTGCTGGCATTGACCTATTCAGCTGTATTATTTTCATCCTTTTAACTTTCTTGATTAGGAAATATATTAATTGCTCTTTTCTTCTGTGTGTGTGTGTGTGTGTGTGTGTGTGTGTGTGTATGTATGTATTGGGGATGGGCCATGAGTACTGAGTTCACATTTAGTTTAGTGAGAATTAGAATCTTAAATCTTGGCAATTCTTAGATCCCCTATTATATGATAGCAGTGTTTCTAAATTTGAAATGGGAACTTGATTTTGTCTCAGTACGCTGTTCTTTCTGCTTTCAGGATGGCAAGCTTACCAAGGAGGAGATTGTTGACAAGTATGATTTATTTGTGGGCAGCCAGGCCACAGATTTTGGTGAGGCCTTAGTACGACATGATGAGTTCTGAGCTGCAGACAGAGGAACCCACATTTCTTCAAAAGTAATTTATTTTTACAGCTTCTGGTTTCACATGAAATTGCGCTACTGAGACTGTTATTACAAACTTTTTAAGACATGAAAAGTTGTAACAGAAATGATCCCGTCCCCATTCCTCCTCCTCTCTGAGGGACAGGAGGGAAACCGTGCTTCTGAGGAACAACTCTAATTAGTACACTTGTGTTTGTAGATTTACACTTTGTATTATGTATAACATGTGTGTTTATTTTTGTATTTGTTCTCTGGTTGGGAGTATGATATGAAGGATCAACATCCTTAACTCACACTTGTAGGCAAACATTAGCCCTTCACTCTTTCTCAACACTTATCATGTAATTTTTTATAATTTTGACTTAAGTTTAAGCCTGAGATCAATAAGAAATGTTCAGGAGAGAGAAAAGGGAAGAAATATTCCCCACAATTTGTATTTAGAGAGATGACACTTAAACTTGCCTATTGCAAAGTATATTGCATAAGTAGTAGGGGCCACATGTTCCATTCTGTTGCTTCACGTCCAGGTCCTGGCATTATCTGGGCAAGGACAGATCCCTGTGCTGTAAGAAAGCTTGACTCAACTTGACTTCATTCATCCTTCCCCTACCCCCCCTTCCCTGTAGGACTAGCTGTTTGCTAATTTTGTCAAGCACAGCTGTGGTGGGGAAGGTTGGGGCCAGTGTCTTGAATATCAATCAAGTAGTGAGTGTGATCTCTTTACAGAGATATAAATAGAAACAGCTGGAAAACTAAAGAAAAAATCCAAGTGTTCTTGGGCACATGCTTTTTTCTGGGTGTGCATCTATTGAAGTGCTCAAGCCTGTCTTTATTCAATCAGTAAGTGCCCCATTCAGCTATTTCCCCGGGTGTTCCAAGGAACTAATCTTGCTTTCACTGCAGTCAAAATGTGCTCCTTTCCAATCGTGTCATTGAAAGTGCCTTTAATGAGAGAAACGGTCACTGGATGAGGATTCTCTTAAGAAACCCTAAGATAAAGAGAAAGTAGATGATTTGGACCACCTTAAATGAAAACTTAGAACCTCCTGTTGTGGTGGGGATTTTTTTCTTCCCTTTCTCTTTTGGACAGTGGTTCAATAGCAGTATTAGTTAGGGGCTTGGTTGCAGTGTTCTTACCTTGTGGGCTGATTTCTGAAAACCACATGCTGCTGAATTTACCAGGGATCCTCATACCTCAGAATGCTAACCACTTACTACCAGGCCTGTTTCTGTGTCAGCTGAGGAGGCTGAGCTAAGGCTCAGAGATGAGAGGGCTCTTTGGTTTGAGGACCGTCATTCACCCTTCCTGCCTTTGACCCATCCCTCCCTATGTCCCCATCTCCCCGCTGCCAAAAAATGTTTATCATGGATCAACATTGCCAGTCCTTATCAAAGAGAGGGACATTGTAGAAAGAGCTGAAGAAACCACCTCTGTTCCCAACTCATCTATATTTTACATAACAAGAAACTGCCTTTTTTTTTTGGTCCCTTTCATACACATGGACCTCTTTTGAGAAGAATTATGTATTCCAAGTTTTTAGCCCTCAGGTTACTAAGACAAATATATATATATATATATATAACCTTTATTATTTCATATATCTTTCTGGATAATACATTCAGGTGGTGCTGGGTGATTATTATAATCTGAACCTAGGTGTATCCTTTGGTCTTCCACAGTCATGTTAAGGTGGGCTACTTGGCCTGGTAAAAAGCCAGATATCATGTAACTTCACCCTGGCCTTTGCATTGAGCTCTTGAGAATGGATACATTCTTTGAACCCCAGTATAAGGAAATGGAAATTCTCTGCCTTCCAGATTCCCCATTTGTATTGTTAAGAAGATCAGGGATACTAATGCCACCAACCCTGGCTTGGAGAGGGCACAGCACAAATTGTGTAGCAGGAGAGCCTCGCAGGTCACTAGGTACAGAGAACCCAGGCCTTATGTTAAAGTCATGCACCTAGAAAGCAAACCTCCATCTGCTAAGATAGCGACTTCTGGATGCTGGGTGCTCATCAGTAAGCATTTGTACTCTAATCTCTAATGACCCTCCTGGATTTTTTTTTTTTTTGGTTTAAATCAAGCCTGAGGCTGGTGAACAGTAGCTACACACCCACATTGTGTGTTCTGTGAATGCTAGCTGTCTTGAATTTGGATACTGGTTATTTTTTATAGAGTGTAAACCAAGTTTTATATTCTATAATGCAAACAGGTACCTATCTGTTTCTAAATAAAACTGTTTACATTCACTGAAAGGTATGTGTGTCCTTTATTTTCTTAAGAAATGGAACTCTTGCTTAGAATTATCGGGTTATAAAATGTCACAGAAAATGGAGCTCTCCTAGAAGGTTTACCCCACCCCAACCCAGAGCAGTTGCTATCTTCTCCCAAATTGGTTACTCTTTCTTTCCTATTCCTGAAATCTTTTAGCATCCTTCTACAGCTGTAACCCTTCTCTGCTTCTCTTAGGCCATATAACGAGAGGAGCCCAGCTGCTCATTACATAATTGTCTGATACCAAACACAGCCATTTCTGAATGTACACACATTTATCTTGATTTTTATTTCAAAAAGGCTCTTCTTCAGGGGGTGGGGAGACAGAATATAAGGTGAAATAGTTTTTTTGAACATTTTGTATAGTTTATAAACAGTATTGAGATGTGCCAGTTCATTTTGAGAACATGAAGGGAGTTGAACTGTTGACTTTAGTAAATACACAGCTTAAGACAGTTAAATCGGTTTAGCCAAATAAGAGGTGTGGGGGCCGGGGAGAGGAAGCACCTGGAATAATTCATGTTGGTGCCGGCATTTATGGGCATGACTGTCGCTGTCAAAAGTGATAGCAATTACTGGCAGTGACAGCATAAGAAAGTTCTTTCAAACTCATATTTAGGACCTACTAAAGGGTTTTTTTTTTAAAAAAATTTTAATGTCTCATTTCTAAGGTGTTTTCCTAAGTTAGTTCTGATTCAAAATGTATCATCTTTGAACGGATCCCTGGGAGGGAAAAAAAATTACTGAAAAGGAAAATAATTGTCTGTACACTGAAAAATTAGCCATACTCCTTAATAATTGTCTTGTACGTAGAAATCTGTTCTCCAAACGCTATAAATTGTGCCACTAAAGAGTAGAGACTGATGACTGTGGAAATGGCCTTTGAGGTGGTCTGAAGTAGACCCAGCTGGAACAGTTGCTTTGTAGGTAGGAAGGAAATAGTAGGAAAATGGAAAACTGACCTGTCAAGTTGCTATCACTCCCCTTCCCATTTTCTGTGTTGATAGTGGTTTGGTTTTTGACAGAGAAAGTAGAAATGTCCTCAAATGTAAAGTCCTCACTGCACACAGGCCAGTATGGCTCCTTAGTTGGGGCCAACTTGGCTAGAAGAGACAGTAGACACTTCGGTTTTCTGGGAGCTAGACACTTCAGACTCATCTGTCATGGGTTTTCCACACACCATCTCCATGATGCAAGCTCGGAACTAGAGGGAAAGAGCAGAGATAGTCTCCTTGGCAGACCAGTACAGAGGAGGTAACATCAGGAAGCATGAGAAAAAAAAAAGATCTTTGTATCCCCATAGCCTCACACAGTGCCTTATACATGGGATCTCCTTGGGCATATTATGTCTTCTCAATCCTGAGAGCTGGCTGTATTCCAGGCTAACACTACTCACTCCTGTTGGGTCTACAGTAATAATCCCTACACGTTCTGGGCCCTGAGGCCTCACTGTTGGGAAATCTCACAAAGTGCCCTGTCCCAGGAAAGTGAAGTGAAAGTGAAAGTCACTCAGTTGTGTCTGACCCTTTGCAACCCCATAGACTATACAGTCCATGAAATTCTCCAGGCCAAAATACTGGAGTGGGTAGCCTGTCCCTTCTCCAGGGGATCTTCCCAACCCAAGGATTGAACCCAGGTCTCCCGCATTGCAGGCAGATTCTTTACCAGCTGAGCCACCAGAAGCCCAAGAATACTGGAGTGGGTAGCCTGGAGAGCACTGTCAAAAGTGACCCCTCAGTACCCCCGCCCACCCACCATTACTAGAAAGTGCTCCCAACTAGGAAAGGACTGCCAGTTCTGTTTTTATCCAGGAGCTTTCACATTAGTTTTTAAGCCACTTCTAGACCTAAGGAAACAACTCCCAAAGCAGAGTGTTTGCTCTATAAGACAGGAACCCTCCTTGATTTGTCTGAGTTTGGGTTATTAGCTTCAATTCACGATTTGGGGTAGGCAGAGCAACTAAACCCACATGCCACAACTACTGAAGCCCGAGCCTAGAACCCGTGCTCCACAACAAGAGAAGTGACTGCAGTGAGAAGCCCCCTGCTCACCACAACTAGAGAAAGCCTGTGGGCAGCAACAAAGACCCAGCACAGCCGAAAACAAATTAAAAAAAAATAATAATAATAGAGAACTTTACCTGCTTATTCATGAAGCAGTAGATGATGGGATTGTAGACACAAGCACTCTTGGAGAAGAAGGCAGGAATGGTGACAAGCCGTAAGTCCACCCCGTGGTTACGGTTGTTGACTATATACATGGCCAGGGCAGCATAGGGTGTGTAACAGAGACAAAACGATCCCACCATGACCACCACCATGTGGCTCACCTCCCGCTCAGCCTTCTGGGTGGAAGCTGACTCCTGCTGCTGAGCTGCAACCTGGAAAGAGCACAGAAAACATCACGCCCTCTTCTCCCTGGCCCTGAACTCCCAAGTCTCTGGACGTTTTTCAACCAGGGGGCCATCTGCTCTAATTGTCTCTCTGCCGTCCCATCTTCTGACCTAGTTCCTCCGTTCCCCTTTCCTTGAGGAAGGCCAGATGGAGCCAGCTCTCTCTCCCGTCTGTGACACTGGAAGGAATCACATGCATCTCTTGATACATCTGAGCTGGGATGACTCCACCTCACTCTTCATCTCCTCATCTCCCTGTCCCTACTTCCTGCACTGCTTTTTGATACCCCTCACCCTGGCTGTGGACATTTCCGGGTGTTTTGTGTTCTAGAGCACATACCCACTCTTCCCTCTCATCTAGAGCCCTGTGACCCCTTCCTCCCTGACCCTCACAAAAGCCACTCACAGCTCTGAGGGCCCCCAGCAGCTGAGAGTAGGAGAAGCAGATGAGGGAGAGAGGCACAATGTAGCAGAAGATGAAGAGGAACCAGGTATAGTACTCGCTGTAATATTTGGTGCCCACGGTGTACCAGTCGGGACCACAGGAACACTGCAGGCCCTCAGGGATGAATCTGCAAGGGACCAAGCACTTGTTCACTGTGAGGCTCACAGCAAGAATTGGTAGAGTGGGAGCTGAGATTCCTGGGTTGTGTTCTCTGCTTAGAACCCAGAGTTAACCTCAGGCAGGGGGTATTTTCTGTCCTCACTAGCCAACCTTTAGCAATTCCAACCACAGAGTAAACCTTAGCACTTGTCTCCCACAGCCCTTTCCCTTCCCTATTCCTCCAGCTCTTTAAAAATTAGAGGTCAACGACCATACCCCACCTTCTTCCCACCCTGACAACCTGAGCTTCTAGCTAAGTCAGCATAACTGCCCTGCACTCTCACCGGCTCCAGCCAAAGAAAGGTGGGATGGAGACACCAATACCGATGGTCCAGGTGGCCACGACCACCATCAGGGCATGCTTGGAGCTGAAGCGGAAGTTGCCGAAGGGTTTACAGATGATGATGTAGCGCTCAAAGGCCAAGAAGGCCAGTGACCAGCCTGTCACCAGACCTGTGATGAAATGGGAGGATAATGGGGTAAACAGCTCCACTCATCCTGGCAGGCAGAGTGGGATACACACGGTGTGGAGAAAGCACAGAGAGGGAGGGTTGGACGGGTGAGTGAAGTAGAGTTTGGGACTCGCTCAGACCTCTGGGTGGCTCTCTACCTCAGCATTCAAAAGAACACCAAACTTTACCCCCTGGACTCCTCTTTAGGGGTCCACTCTAACCCAACAGCCTGGCCCCTGGCTCCCATCCTGGAGCAGGGTCCTTCCCGTCCCTCCAGCTCCCTTCACCTGCAGTACCTGCTGTACAGCCCAGGAAGGCCTCCAGGGCACAAACATGGCGGCCGAAGACGAAGTACCCATAACAACTGCTGATGAAGACGACGAAGACAGAGAAAATGCAGTAGATGAAGCCCCCCAGAGACACGTTGACCAGAATATAGTTGAGTGGCTGCCGCAACTTTCTGTAGCGCAGTGTGGCCACCAGCACCGTGGCATTGAGTGGTGTCCCTACAAAGAAGACAAAGCCCATGAAGGCTGCCTGGAGGTGGAAGGCCCAGACAGGGGCGAGGTGGTACTGAGGCCCATCCCACGGCCCCACCAAGGAGATGTTCTTGAACAGAAAAAACTCCTCCTCCTCCTCTGACATCTTGCTCATGGGATGTCCCCCACCCCCATGAGTCCTCTTATAGCTCATCCTCCCCCACCACTTCTCCCCCACCCTGCCAAAGACCCTCTCCTCCAAAGCCACTTTGGGGCTCCCTGAAAGATCAGTACTGATCCTAAGCCTCCTAAGGACAAAGTTTGAGATTAGAGACCCCAAAGCCCCACCTAAACCTTTTGTGGCCCCAAAGCCGATTGTGTGTTCTTCAGAGGATAAAAGATTGGGCTCACAGAACCCAGATAAGCAATGCTGGGGGCTGGAATGAATAAGAGTGGGCTCACTAGGGAGATGCTGACCCATATTTAATGAAGACCCTTCCACCACTCTTTTTCCCTTCAAGTGGAACTGTTGAAGGCAACCCTCTTCGTTCGGCTTCAGGCACCACTACATCCCTGTAGGTGTTTGCACGCCATCTGCCCCATTGTGGAAGGTGCCCCCTAAGTCTCTCTCTCCAGGGGTCTTGGGCTCAGCCAGCCTCAGGCTTCAGGAAGGGGTAGGGGATAGAGAGTGTTCTTGAACAGCCTTCATGGAACAGTCCAGGGGCAACTTGACAGTGCCTAGAGGTCTAAGGCATCCCAGGCTGCCAGTTTCTTCATGGCGAGTCTCCCCAGAGATGGAACCTTTCCTGCTCACAACTCCCCCAGCCAGGTCCAGGTTGGTGTACTGTGGTCCCTCTCACACCATGTTCACACCTGCCCCTGCCGTTAACTCAGCAGTGCCTAAGCTGCCAGACTCCCTCCTGTCTACCCGTCCCAGACTTACCCAGTTCTTAGCCTGATTTGCTGAGAAGCCCACCCCAGTGACCCCAGCTCCACTCTAAGTTCTGCTTGGGGACTTCCCTGGTGGTCCAGTGGTTAAGATTCCGCACTTCGACAGCAGAGGGCACGGGTTTGATCCCTGGTTGGGAAACTAAGATCCTGCATGCCACATGGAGTGGCCAAAATAAATAAAATACTTAAAGCTCTGCTTGCACTTACACTCAACACTACACTTCAGCCTTTATGAGTGTATCTTCTTCCAAACCTCAGTAGACTATAGATATATAGATAACAGTGACTATCGATATATAGGTAAGTTAAAAGTGAAAGGATGGTCCAGTAATGACAGAGTCATTTCGATCAGATGAATCCCATCATAGATAAACGTTATAAACTCTGGACAAAATGTGAAAAAAAATAACGATTTGAAAGCACTATAAAGTACCCTCAAAACAGGCAGAAACTAAAGGGGACTCAACCCTTGAGTGAAAGGAACCACCTACCACCTACATTCAAATGTAGCTCAAATTTTTCCTAAGGACAATCCCCATCTAAATGGCAAGGACCAGCTAGCACTCCTCAAGCAAAAAGTCCAGCCTTTATTGACTTGGAGAGTCACAAGACAGAGCCTGGGACTCCAGAGCAGCTGGCAATCGAAGGTGGGTTTCTGGGAATGAAGGAAGCCATGAAAGGGGAAGCCTTCAAATCTGCATATAAACTCCCCTCAAATCCTAAGATGACTGCTGAGCTATGCCTGGAGGAATCTCCAAGGAGCCCAGCAAAAGGCAAGAGCTGGAGGTCTGAAAGCTCAGCAGAGATGTGGGCTGCTACTTACTGCAGGAGAGAAAGAGTTTATGCTTGATTCTTTCCAAGTTAGACAAGTTGAGCAAAGACTTCAGCTTCTCCAGTTGAAACTCCCAGGAAACCACACTTTAGACAAAAATCTGTCCCTTGAATCCTGAACTAGAAATACTAGATGGAGACATGTCAGCCATTTCTGAAAGGCTGACATTTCCAGGCACACAGGGACACGTGTGCATGCACACACACACACACACTCCACACAGACACTCACACACAGGTTGGATTCCTCGCAGAGGTTCCTGGTGAAAGCCAGCTAACCGTCCAGGAATTGCAAGGCCAGTTGGTCCCCACTAGATTGCCTGAGTTGGCATATTCCATGCCCTGGGTCCTTAAGACCAGGGCCAGAGGCCCCCCTGAAGGCAGTGTTTTAAGTGCCCATACCTGGGCAGGGCAAGCGGCAATGTGTCAGCCTGGGCTGAGTGGACTTAGTCCACCTCAGCTGTCAGCAGGGCTCTGCTGAGGTGCCCACCTCTGCAACTGGTTCTGACAGGAGCCCATGAGGGCAGGCCCTGGGCTTGGGCTGTCAGTCCAACTGTTATGGTAAGAGACACCCAGGCCTCTTACTCCCACTCCTCAGGCCAAGTGGCTGCATCCTTAGCCTCTCCCACTACTGTCCTGACAACTTCCCAGACAATGTCTTCCTCTCTATTTCACCCCACATCAGAAGACGGGGCAATGGGCCCCAGCTGAGGGCAACCCAGCCACAGTTAAAAGGAGGCAGATGCCCCTGTGGGGCTCAGACCAGCCAAGCCTTACTCAAGCATAGAGTCTCACTGGCAAGGGATACGAAATTTCCAGTCATTGAAGCTATGGAGTAGGAGGAGGGGAGATTTTAAGGAGAGGACATGAGGTAAAAGAGAAGAGTAATGATATAAAAACTGGAGACATTTTAGGTATGATGGACCTCCAAATCCACAGGTTCCGCTTCTGCAAGGGTCAACCAAAATATTCAAAAATTCCAGAAAATTCCAAAAACCAAAACTTAAAATTGCCTTATGCAGGCTACTATTCACATAGCATTTACATTGTATTTATAACTATTTACAAGGTATTATAAGTATTAGGTATTGTCAGTAATCTAGAGATAATTTCAAGTATCCAAGAGAATGTATGAGATTATATGCAAGCACTATGCTATTTTATATAAGGGACTTGAACATCAGAGGATTTGGGTGTCTGCAGAGGGTCCTTACCAATCCCCCTGTATATTTAAAGGACAACTGTATATTTAATAAATAATACTGTGCCCTTTTCAGATTTAGAGTTACTTTATTAATTTAGGAACATGACAGTACACTGAGGCTTTACAGAATATCACGTTAGGTACATTTAGACCAGGGTTTTCTCAGCCTCAGCACTACTGCCATATTGGATCAGATGATTTGAGGGGATCTGGTGGGGTGGTTGTCTTGTGCAATGGAAGATGTTTAACAGCATCCCTGCCCTCTGGATGATGAGAGCACTACTGTCATCCCCGTGATAACAACCACTCATGTCTCCAGACACAAATGGCCCCCCGAGAGGCAAAACTGCCCCCTGCTCCACTCCTCTCCAATTGAGAACCAGTGATTTCAAGTTGAACCTATAAATGCCCAGAACCAAATGGAAAACAGTCAAGAGAAATTATGTTTTTCTAGTACTTCTAATTATCCAGAAAAAGAAAGAAAGTCCTAGAAAAAGAGGAGATTTTCCGAATTGTTTCAGGGTTTTTATCCCCCTATTGTCCTTAGTAGTGTATTCATATATACTCCCACCTTTTGCAGAGATAGTTTAAGGAAGGCTTTACAGAACTGTATAGGATAAATGAGAAATTATTAATCAAATGTGAAAGCAAAAAGTAAAAAGAGAAACAACAGAAGCAAGTTTAGGAGTCAGGGGCGAGATTGAAATACAACTACTCTGGGAGCTCACTACTGAAGGACCACACACTCATGCTTCCCCAGTGGCCCCGTTTACAAAATTCAATGTCCAGAAAGCAAACACAAGCCAGCCATTCTTCGGATTATGAGAGGCAAAGATGGGGGTTCACAGAGGAGACATTGGTGTGATATAATAAATAAGGTCCTTAACAACATTCCTGAGTAGCACAACCACCAGTTTCACTGGACTGGATCTACTGCTGACTTCAATATGGGCTCCACACAAGGCACGATTCAGAACTGGACATAAACCAGAACCATTCCGTGGGGGGCCAAATACCTGCTCTGATGCACAGGACATTTCAACTCTCTGGAGGCTTGAATCATTGCCTCTCTCCGCTTAGTTTTTTATCATTTAATTCCTGTTTTGAGTGGATTGTATATGTCCAGGGCTCAAAATTCAAAAAGTGCAAAAGAATATACAGTGAACAATACATTTCTTTCCCACCCAGGCTCCCAATTCCCCTCTCCAGAAGCAACCAGTGTTCGATTTTGCTGTGTTTTTCCTGCGTAGGAGGTGACAACGAGCTTGAAATGATGTGTGGTGACAACAAGCTTGAAATGATGTGTTGTGACAATGTTGTCTGTTAAATACTGTCCGGTCACTCTCCAGAGAAGTGGTGAGATAAGGGAAAGGTTCACACGCGCTCTTTTGAAAATGAGAAATCATCCAAGGTTTCCTTGAACAAATGCTGTCCTCATATCTGGGAGGAAAGGACAGAAACCAGCCCGCATCCCCCATCCCCACCCCGAGGTAGAATCATGACTCTCCCTAGAGTATTTCATCTGCTGGCCTTGAAATGCAGAGACAAATGAGCCACTGAGGGCCTGAACTCCTACTGCCTAGAGCCAGGCCACAGTCACCTTGGAAAACAACGCATGGTAGATGCCAGTGGATTGCCGCCAGGAAAGCAATCCTCTCCCTGACCCCACCAGCTTGGAGGCATTTGGAAGTGTGTGGGTGGGGAAAGGGTGTCTTATGGCTCTTGGCAAAGAAGCTGAAACTACTAAAACACATTTCATGCTCAGTCGTGTCTCACTCTGTGTGACACCACAGACTGTAGCCTGCCAGGCTCCTCTGTCCATGGGATTTCCCAGGCAAGAATACTAGAGTGGGTTGCCATTCCCTTCTCCAGGGGATCTTCCTGACCCAGGTATTGAACCCAGATCCCCCACATTGTGGACAGATTCTATACCATCTGAGCCACCAGGGAAGCCTCAAGAATACTGGAGTAGGTAGCTATTCAAGAGTACTAGAGTAAGTAGCTATTCCCTTCTCCAGGGGATCTTTCCAACCCAGGGATTGAACACAGATCTCCTGCATTTCAGACAGATTCTTTACCATCTGAGCCATCAGGGGTGGTCCAGGGAAACACTAGGGAAGTGCGGGGTGGGAAGAGAGTGTCTTATGGCTCTGGGCAAAGAAGGGTTTACTGGCATTGAGTAGGCAGGACACTGCTCGAGACCGCCCACATTGAGAAGGATCCGGTCTCAAATTCCATCAACACCCCCAGAGAGAAGCCTGGGCTGGGACCCAACCTCAGTCTCAGCCCTGAAACATTCTCCACAAAGTCCCCCTGGAGCCCTTACTAGGAGTCACCTCACTCCCTGGCACACCCAGCGAGAGAAACAATTAGGGAATGCGTACTGAGGTAATGGAATGACGCGTTGAGTGGCTTTTATTTATAAGCCAGTTTGAAGCTGGGGAACAATTACCCAAAAAAGTCCCTTTGGTTTGAGAATAGATGAGCTGTTGCTTTTCTCTCTGGACATGACTAGTTAGCTGAGTCAGTCATCTGGTCCAGACACTCCTGGATGGAGATAATAAAACTTGATCCCCTGGGTACAAAGGAATGTTGGCCAATTCGTTCTCTAAAGTGAGAACCATTCTTTCTCCTAGCCAAGAGAAGGGGTTGGCTTATTAGGAACCCTATTTTTGCATGGAGGGTGGAGAGGGTTTCTTCAGGCTTATGGTTTTTACCTTGATCCAAGTGACTATCTGTTGCCTCTGGTGGGTTTTTTGGTGTACACCCCTGACTTTCTTTCTTCATTCTTGCACTCATTTATTCCACAGTCATTTGCTGAGAGATATCTACAGAGCAACTGTGCTGTGAGAGTGAAATGAGATTAATCTGATAGAGTGCTTACCGAAGGCCAGGCACACAGAAGTGCTTGGGAGTCGTTTGTTTTGTCAGCAGGATTGCTGAGTGCCAGATGCCAGCTTAGGTCCAGACATCAATAAGAGAGATCTCTGTCCCTCCAGAAGCTCCCAGCCTCCTGGGGGGAAGCTCCCCTTGGAAGCAAGCAAGCGTCCTGGGATGTGATGGGTGTGGTGCCGTGGCAGAGCCTACTGGGTCTCCTACAAGGCCCCAGTTTCTAGAGGGGTGACCTCTTCCCTCTCTCTCATTTGGGGAACCCCAGCTTGAAGAACCCCACTCTGGCCACCCTTAGCTGATGGACCAGCTCATCCCTGCAGCCTCCCTGGACAGGATGAACAGGGCAGGCCAGGATGAGGGAGGGAGCGTGTGTATTTACAGAATGTATTCCCATTTTTGGTTTTCTAGAAAGTCTGGGTAGCATGTGTACTGCGTTTAAAACAGGCTTTGGATTCAGATAAATGTGATCCTTGAAAGCTGAATTTTGCCAAGTTTCATTTTCTTACAGTGGGGTGACAGCTATCTCACAAGGCTGCCATGAAGTTAAGTAAGAGCTGTAAAGCGCAGATCACGCCGCTCAGCCTACCGTAAGCATTAAGTGGCAGCTCTCCTGGTGTGTATTTTTTCCCTACCCTCAGATTACACCATCATAACTCCTTTCCTTTTCCAGTACTTTACAGTTTGCAGCATACTTTCTTTCCTTTTTAAGTCTATTGAATTTGTTACAATATTGTTTCTGTTTTATGTTTTGGCTTTTTGGCTATAAGACATGTAGGATCTTAGCTCCCTGACCAGGGATCAAACGCCCACCCTCTGCACTGGAAGGGGGAGTCTTAACCCCTGGACCACCAGGGAAGTCCCTGTAGAGTTCTTTCTCACCTGATCCTCAAATGACCCTGTGAAACAGGGCAGGTGTTCCTTCCCCAACTGACAGATGAAGAAACTGAGTCATTTAGCAACTATCACCTAATCAAGGGTGATCTAGGACAGGCTTCTCGGTCCCCATCTAGGAGGCTGATGAATTCGGAGGATATTTTCTGGTGGTTTAATCATGAGATAAGAAAGAATGGTTCATTCCAGGTGCAGGAGACACAAAACTGGCTCCCCTCAGCCCTGGGCTTCTCACAAGGGGAGCTGGGGGAGCCTGGCCCCTTCTCTGCCCTTCCCCAGCAGCACCCCATGAACTCCACTTGGCAGCCTAGGGGAGAGCTGGGTAGTCACAGGGAAGATGGAACAGACCCCGCAGTGGGCTGGGGAGGAGCGGAGAGTGCTGAGAGGTGAGGCCTGCTGGAGTGGAGCCGGCCTGGGCTGGGAGCCAGCCTGGACGAAGAAATTCTTCCAGGAACCACAGACTGTGGCTGCTGCTGAGGTGGCAGAGAAGGCACATCTGGCAGGGGACAACTATCAGTGGCTCGTTGGTCTAGGGGTATGATTCTCGCTTAGGGTGCGAGAGGTCCCGGGTTCAAATCCTGGACGAGCCCTATTTTTCCTGAATTTTTCTTTTTTTTTCCATCCCCTTTTCCCCACCACAAACATAAGTATACACTGTCCGCCTTTTCTAAAGTTAGAAGCAGAGATGATCCAGTGGTGAGTGAATGAAGGACTCAGGACAAGCTGCCAGTCAATTTCCCTACTAGCCATATCCTGTATATACCGTTATTCCCACTGAGGCCAAACCAAGCAGGAGATTGTCATAGCTCCAGGTGCTGAACCTGAGAAGGTTATAGAGCCAAAATGTTGCCTTGTGTTAGGCAGAAAGCCTCCCAGCCTCAGAGAAAGATCAGGGGGTCAGGACTGAGGAGTGGGTCTGAGTTGGAGGTCAAGAAAAGGCAAACCCACCACGCAAAATCGAAGCTATGAAGTACACTGGCTTCAAAGTCCAAAAGCTAGGATCAAAGTTACGATTTGGAGTTTTCAGCTTTCCTCTTGGTAAAATGGGAACAATAATATTCATTTCTCAAAGTTGGGAGGGTTAAATCAGAAACTGTATGTGAAAGCCTTTTGCAAACTATAATGTACCTTACAGACAGGGATTGTTAGGAATACTACTAAAGGTAAAGAGAATCTAAAAAGGAAATTCTGACAACATGACAGACTGAACTAACGTAGCTCTCCCTTCACCTAGTGTCCCCTAAAACACACACAGAAATATTGCATAAAATAGAATTTAAAAATTAAAGTATGAACAATTGCAAAATTGACTTTGAAATTTCCAGATATCAGAATTTAAAAAGGAATGCAAGGGACTTCCCTGGCAATCCAGTGGTTAAGATTCTGCTTCCAAAGCAGAATTAAATTCTGCTTCTAATTCTGCTTTTAATCTCTGGTCAGAGAACTAAGATCCCATATACAGCACCGTGTGGCCAAAAAAGTAAAAATAAAAGGTAAAAAGTAAAAAAAATAAAAAAGGAATACAAAACAAAGAAGGGAGAGGGGAAGAAGGAAAAGAGCTATCACAGGAGCCCATGGTTCATTTCAGACACAGATAACAGATATAATGCTTTCAGTTCTAGGCTATGTCCCCTCAGCCCAGCAGAGACAGAGAGCTGAGACTGAACCCTCTGCATTAAAGTTTAGAATATCGAAGATCTACCTTATCCATGGCAGGAAGACTAAAAATGGCACATTCTAGGTCAAGGAATCAGAGAAAAAGGGGGAGAAATATAAGTCAACTCTGAGAAACTGAAGTCCAAGCCTGAGAAGATGCTTGTGTTGCCTCTGGGTTTACCTGCAAGATGCTGAATCCTCAAGCTGAGAAATTAAACATAAATTGGTTTAGAAAATCCCTAGGAATACCACAGGAATCCCTGGGAATACCACAAAGGAATACCACAGGAATCTCTGGGAATACCACAAAGGAATACCACAGGAATCCCTAGGAATCCCACACAGCCACAGAAAGCAGGAAAGAGCTCTCCAAGCATGTTTCATAACCCAAGGTATATCTCACTAAATAAATGGAAATCTCACTAAAAAGTGACGAATCAAAAACACCTACTGAAAAAGAATTCACAATAAAATATTAAAAGCTAAACAAGAAAGCAATCCATCATAAGGAAGAATCGGCAGATACAGCAGACAGGACAATTAACACTCTAAGAATGGTGCATAATAGAAAAATATGACAAGCACTGTATAAGTTTTCTTAAAAGTGTTAAAGATGAAAGACAAGAAAATAAGCCATAATGAAAATATTGCACTATGAAGAAAAGCAGCTCATTGAGGGAACAAAACTTTAGGAAATGAAAGATACACCACTAAAGACTCAATGCATTAAACAGTAGACTTGACCCAGCTGGAAAGAGAATTGATGAACTGGAAGATGAGGCTGATGAAAGTGTTCAAAATATGGGAGGAAAGGGGAAAGTAATGAGATAGAAAATATGAAAGAATAGTTAAAAGACACGAGGAAAAGAACACTATATATATGTGTGTGTATATATATATATTATATACTCAAAGACTTTTGGGCTTCTCTGATAGCTCAGTTGGTAAAGAATCTGCCTGAAATGCAGGAGAGCCCGGTTTGATTCTTGGGTCAGGAAGATGCTCTGGAGAAAGGATAGGCTACCCACTCCAGTATTTTTGGGCTTCCCTGGTGGCTCAACTGGTAAAGAATCTGCCTACAATGCGAGAGACCTGGGTTTGATCCCTGAGTTGGGAAGATCCCCTGGAGAAGGGAAAGGCTACCCACCCCAGTATTCTGGCTTGGAGAATTATATGGACTATACAGACCATGGGGTCACAAAGAGTAGGACATGACTGAGCAACTTGCACTTTCACTTTCAAAGATTCACTGAAATGCCACCAAAGGATATACTTCATAAGGAGGAAGACTGGGAAAGGTCAGTTTTCATTCCAATCCCAAAGAAAGGCAAAGCCAAAGAATGTTCAAACTACCACACAATTGCACTCATGTCACACACTAGCAAAGTAATGCTCAAATCCTCCAAGCCAGGCTTCAACAGTACGTGAACCATGAACTTCCAGATGTTCAAGCTGGATTTAGAAAAGGCAGAGGAACCAGAGATCAAATTGCTAACATCCGCTGGATCATCGAAAAAGCAAGAAAGTTCCAGAAAAATATCTACTTCTGCTTTATTGACTATGCCAAAGCCTTTGACTGTGTGGATCACCACAAACTGTGGAAAACTCTTAAAGAGATGGGGATACCAGACCATCTGGCCTGCCTCTTGAGAAATCTGTATGTAGGTCAAGAAGCAACAGTTAGAACTGGACATGGACCAACAGACTGGTTCCAAATCGGGAAAGGAGTACATCAAGGCTGTATATTGTCATCCTGCTTATTTAACTTATATGCAGAGTACATCATGCAAAATGCTGGGCTGGATGGAGCACAAGCTGGAATCAAGATTGCCAGGAGAATTATCTATAACCTCAGATATGCAGATGACACCACCCTTATGGTAGAAAGCGAAGAGGAACTAAAGACCCTTGATGAAAGTGAAAGTGGAGAGTGAAAAAGTTGGCTTAAAACTCAACATTCAGAAAACTAAGATCACGGCATCCATTCCCATCACTTCATGGCAAATAGATGGGGAAACAATGGAAACATTGAGAGACTTTATTTTGGGGGGCTCCAAAATCACTGTACAAAATCACAGAGCGCACTGGTCATAGCTAACACCCTCTTCAAACAACACAAGAGAAGACTCTACACATGGACATCACCAGATGGCCAACACCGAAATCAGATTGATTATATTCTTTGCAGCCAAAGATGGAGAAGCTCTATACAGTCAGCAAAAACAAGACCAGGAGCTGACTGTGGCTCAGATCATGAACTCTATTGCCAAATTCAGACTTAAATTGAAGAAAGTGGGGAAAACCACTAGACCATTCAGGTATGACCTAAATCAAATCCCTTATGATTATACAGTGGAAGTGAGAAATAGATTTAAGGGACTAGATCTGATAGACAGAGTGCCTGATGAACTATGGACGGAGGTTCGTGACATTGTACAGGAGACAGGGATCAAAACCACCCCCAAGAAAAAGAAATGCAAAAAAGCAAAATGGCTGTCTGAGGAGGCCTTACAAATAGCTGTGAAAAGAAGAGAAGTGAAAAGCAAAGGAGAAAAGGAAGGATATACCCATTTGAATGCAGAGTTCCAAAGACTAGCAAGGAGAGATAAGAAAGCCTTCCTCAGCAATCAATGCAAAGAAATAGAGGAAACCAACAGATTGGGAAAGACTAGAGATCTCTTTAAGAAAATAAGAGATACCAAGGGAACATTTCGTGCAAAGATGGGCTCAATAAAAGACAGAAATGGTATGGACCTAACAGAAGCAGAAGATATTAAGAAGAGGTGGCAAGAGAACACAGAAGAACTGTACAAAAAAGATCTTCATGACCCAGATAATCACGATGGTGTGATCACTCACCTAGAGCCAGACTTCCTGGAATGTGAAGTCAAGTGGGCCTTAGGAAGCATCACTATGAAAAAAGCTAGACAAGGCTATATATTGTCACCCTGCTTATTTAACTTATATGCAGAGTATATCATGAAAAATGCTGGGCTAGAAGAGGCACAAGCTGGAATCGAGATTGCCGGGAGAAATATCAATAACCTCAGATATGCAGATGATACCACTCTTATGGCATAAAGTGAAGAAGAACTAAAAAGCCTCTTGATGAAAATGAAAGAGGAGAGTGGAAAAAGTTGACTTAAAGCTCAAATTTCAGAAAACTAAGATCATGACATCCGGTCCCATCACTTCATGGCAAATAGATGGGGAAAGAGTGGAAACAGTGGAAACAGTGGCTCAATAAAGGACAGAAATGGTATGGAACAGACTCATTGAAAAAGACCCTGATGCTGGGAAAGATTGAAGGCGGGAGGAGAAGGGGACGACAGAGGATGAGATGGTTGGATGGCATCACCAACGTGTTGGACGTGAATTTGAGCAAGCTCCGGGAGTTGGTGATGGACAGGGAAGCCTGGTGTGCTGCAGTCCATAGGGTCGCAAAGAGTCGGACATGACTGAGTGACTGAACTAAACTGATAAATGCAATGTACTGTTATATTATACATATAAAGTTTATATGTATATAAAGTTTCTTGAAAGAGAGAGGATGAGGGAAATGTAATATTCCAATAGATAATGATCCATAATTTTCCAAAAAGAAGAAAGACATGGTTCTCAGGTTGAAACTGAGCTTATAAACACATGGTGGTGAAACCGCAGAATACTGAATAGAAAAATAAAAATCTTAAAAGCAACCAGAAAAAAAAGCTTGTTTGCCTAAAAGGACAATTATATTGGCAGCTGACTTCTTATTCACTACAAAAGATTATAGAAAAAATAGAATATCTTCAAAAGGCCAAGAGAAAACTGTCAGCCTAAAAATCTATGCCCACTAAATTGCCATTTGTGTTTTGAAATAAAAGATCTTTTAACACAAAGACTGAGAGTGTTTACCACTCAGAGACTTCTGAAATGCCACCAAAGGATATACTTCATAAGAAGGAAACTGAAATAAGAAGAAAGGCATGAAATGCAAGAAGGAATGATGAGCCAGGAGATTTATAAATGTGTTCGTCAATATAAACAAGCACTGAAAGCCATTGCTTCTGGAATGTAAACTGGTCCTGCTGCTTTATAGAACAATTTGGGAATATTTTGTAGTTTAAGGTGCATGTACCCTATGATCCAGAAATTCTATGTCTAGGTATCTACCTTAGAGAAGTGCTTACATATATGCCAAAGAGGCACACACAGCACTGTTTATCACAGCACTGCTTATGATCGGGAATACTGAAAACATCTTAAATGCCCATTAGCAGAAGAATGGATAAATAAATTGTGGTACATTCAAACAATGAAACAGTATTCAGCAGTTAAAATTCATGAACTGGCGCTATATGAAACAGCATGAATGTTTGCATTTAAACATATTTTTAAAACACACAAACTACTATTGTCTCTTGTTTGTTGTTGTTCAGTCACTAAGTCATGCCTGACTCTTTGTGACCCCCATAAACTACAGCATGCCAGGCTTTCTTGTTCTTCACTATCTCCCAGAGTTTGCTCAAAGTCATTTCCATCGAGTCAGTGATGCAATTCAATCATCTCATCCTCTGTCGCCCCCTTCTCCTCTTGCCCTCAATCTTTCCCAGCTTCAGGGTCTTATCAAATGAGTCAGTTCTTCACATCAAGTCCCAAAGTATTGGACTTCAGCATCAGTCCTCCCAGTGAACACCCAGGACTGATCTCCTTTAGGATTGACTGGTTGGATCTCCTTGCTGTCCAAGGGACTCTCTAGAGTCTTCTTCAACACCACAGTTCAAAAACAACAATTCTTCGGTGCTCAGCTTTCTTTATAGTCCAGCTCTCACACCCATACATGACTACTGGAAAATCCATAGCTTTGACTAGATGGAACTTTGTCGGCAAAGTGATGTCTCTGCTTTTTAATACACTGTCTAGATTTGTCATAGATATTCTTCCAAGGAGCAAGTGTCTTTTAATTTTGTGGCTGCAATCACCATCTGCAGTGATTTTGGAGACCAAGAAAATAAAATCTGACACTGTTTCCACATTTTCCCCATCTATTTGCCATGAAGTGATAGGAGCAGATGCCATGATCTTTGTTTTTTTGAATGTCGAGTTCAAAGCCAGCTTTTTCACTCTCCTCTTTCACCTTCATCAAGGAGCTCTTTAGTTTCTCTTCACTGTCTGCCATTAAAGTGATTTCCCCTGCATACCTGAGGTTGTTGGTATTTCTCCTGTCAATCTTGATTCCAGCTTGTGATTCATCCAGCCCAGCATTTCACATGATGTATTCTGCATATAAGTTAAATAACCAGAGTGACAGTATATTGTCCACTGTTTGTAGATACATATATTTAAGTAAATATATAGTAGATGTGCTATCTGAATCAAATGTGTCAAGAAATAAACAGTTGTTAGATTTCAGTGGTGAGTGCATGGATATTTATTATGTTACTTTTTGTATTGTACTTTATGCATCTTTAAAAGATTCACTTTTTTTTCTTTCTAATGAAAGGATCTAGGTATTTAGAAATAAGGGTAAATGGGGATAAATGGCTGCATCAATCCTCAGAGAGGATGATCTGCTGGGATGGGATTAGGAGGGAGGCTGAGTCCTGGGTCCAGGGATTATGAGGATTAATTCAGATCATCCCCCTAAGCTGATCACTTGGTTGGCATCCCCAGCACTCCAAGCCCTTCAGAGATGCATCTCTGGACCACAGTCCACTTCCCCCCATACCTCCTGCCTCCTATCTCCACTCTCACGCTCAACCCAGTACTGTTCTCCTCAGGGTTTACCCACATTTCGGTCCCTAGAATAGGTTGGTTCAAGTGTCCCCTGAATACTCCTCAAATCAAGGGTAAATGATGACCTGCACCCCAGGAGCCAAGGGAGATCAGTCCTAATACTCAGGATCAGAGCTCCCTAAGGAAAGCCTGGACCCTTGGATATTACAGTTGACAACTGCCTTCCCAGGCCCTCCATTAGCCAAGAAGTCAGCAGTCAAGGTCTGCTAACTGACCCTGCTGGTCAGTCAGAACCAGAAGGAGCTGGGCTGGTGCAGAACAAAGAGTCACTCTGCTACCAGCATTAGACTCCATCATTCCTGGGAACCCTATGCCCTTCATCTTCCTGATGCCCACCCTATGCCCTCTACCTCCCTAATGCCAACCCCTTCCACCATCCCTGACAAGCACTCTGCTCCCCAAGTTTTGACAAACCTAAAGTCTGAAGCAATCCCTCTGGAAGGTCTGGGTGGACTTGCCCAACAGTCTTTCCCCACAGAGGGATCACATTAATCACAGGGTCTGGTTAACCTGACTGTCCCCCAGGGAGCACAAGAAACATCTTGATCTGTGCTCACCATCTCTCTGAGCACATACTGGGCTGGGAGTATGAGAGGGAAGAAGAAAGGTGAGCAGAGAAGGCAGGGTGTGGAGGGAGGGAAAGAGAGACAGACAGGCTGAGAGGCAACATTATTAAACAGGCAACACTGAACTCCTTGAGTGTGAGATGATATACTAAATGATAAGCAGAATATAGACGTGAAGTTGGGGGATTTACCTTTACTCATTCATTCTACGTGTAAGAGAATTTGTCAGATGCTGGAGATACACAGAAGACCACGGTAACTTCCCAGTCTTCAAGAAAATGGGCAGACAGAAAATTAAAAACCTGACCTTGACACCCCTGTGTGACTGGCACTGCACTAGAGAGAAAGGAGGATAGGGTGGAGAACAGCAGGTGTGTATAATGGGGTGGGAGGGGGCGTCAGGAAGGGCTGCCTAGAGATGACTCCCTGCTGAGTGTTAAAGGATAAGTAGGGGATGTCCAGGCGAAGAAAGGTTCTTCCCTGAAGAATACGGAGGGCTCGTGAACCTGGGAGCCTGTGGAGGTGACAAAGACAATATATGCCAAAGACCTTGCCAGTGAATGGGCGAGAGAAGGGATTGGTGTGTGTCCCTGGCTTAGGAATCTCCCAGTGCTTTTCTGGGTGTCCTGGGACGCCCCAGTTCTCAAGTGTACCCATATTTTTCCTAGCTAAGACCTTCAGAGATGTGAGAACAATTGCTTCTTCAAGACCTGGCCCCTGGTAGACGTTCCTTGAATGAATGATGAAGTGAAATAAGCCCGCGGAAGTTTCACATCTCCCATTTTTAAGAGTGTAAATCAGCAGTGCCCACCCTGAGCAGGCTATGCGTGCAGGATGAGTGGGAGTCATGCTCGCAGCCCACCGGGAGTGGGGCTCGTGGGAAGGCAAGCGGTGGAGAAAGGAGGCCTTCGGACACTAAAGACTGTGTAGGGCCACGGAGCCGCCCCTCCTAAAAGGGTGAGGGGCGCACGCACGGACCATAGAGGGATCAGGGCCCCGAGTTCACGTATCCTGGCCTCAGTTTCCCCGCTCCTGCCCTCACGCAACTCTGAGGCTGGGGCGGGCGGCCGGAGTCCGCGCCGACTGCGGAGCTGGGGGGCGCGCCCTTCGCCGTGGGGAGCTAGGGGAGTGCGAAAGCATCCGCGTGTTTACAGGAAACAGGCCGGGAGGATCTGTCCATCCTTTGGGTTTTTCTGCCTCATCACCGAGCGAGCCGGGATCCTGGCACACGGAGCAGAGGGATCGCCCCGCGCAGCCGACTCCTGGCTGCTGGCACTCTCTGCGCGGGTCTCCTCCCCTCGTCCGCTCGCTCGGCCTCGGGGCACCCGGGAGCTGCGGCGGCCGACCGGCTTCCGGGCGGCGGCGGGGGCGGTGTCAGGTGGCGCGGCCAGGCCCCGCCCGCTCGGCCGGCCCGCCCTCAGTCCCCTGCGCACCCGGCTCCGGTACCCGGCCTCGCGGCGGCGGCGGCGGCAGCGTCTGCTCCGGGCGGCAGCGGCGGCGGCGAGAGCGGCCATGGAGGCGGGCGCCGGGGCCGGCGCGGGCGCCTCGGGCTGGAGCTGCCCCGGCCCAGGTCAGAGCGCCCCTTCCTCACCTCTCCACTGCCGCTCCCTCCTCTTCTCCATCTCTCCTCCCTCCAGACCCCCACGGCCTCCCCCTGCTCCGCTACTCCCCACCTTGACGTCCGAAGTCTTCCTCCTCCCTCCATCCCGCCCCCCACCCGGGCCCGGTCTCCATCTTTCCCGGCTGGGTCTTCCCCACACCGGCCGCATCCTCCTTGGCAGTCCCTGCCCTGAGCCCTCTCAATCTCGACTCTCCAGCCTCATACTGCTTCCAGCCCGAGGGGCTCTATAGATCCTGCACCCGCTCGCACCCCTAGAGCTTCTGAGCGTGGGGCGCGGGTGAGGTGGACGAAGTCTAGGGAGAGATGGAGGGGAGGGGAGGGGCTCCGGTCCACACGACCCCTGCCAGCCATCGCCGCCCCCCTCCCCACCTTCCCCTTAGGCGCACCACCTCACCCTTTCAACCTCTTTACTGGCTCCCACCCTCTGCCATCCTTGTCCATCTCCCCTCCCGTCCCCTCTGGGCTAATGAGACACACACCCTTTCTGCCTGTGCGAGGGAGAGGAGCCTGGAACAGAGGTTGCAGAGGAGGATGGGCAGGGCAGGGCAGTGTCCCCCGAGGCCCAGCTTGAGGGGCAGCTTGGGGAGGGGAGCCGCAGGGCCTGGCAGAGTGAGCCAAGTACTTCCACCGGGATGAAAACCCCCAGGGCTCCGAAGGGCTAGAAGGTGTGTCCCTTCCCCTACCTGCCTCACCCCAGCCGCCCCGGCACCCCACAATCCCTCCTCTCTCCTTGCTCACAGGACCCACAGTGACCACTTTAGGCTCCTACGAGGTGTCTGAGGGTTGTGAGAGGAAGAAGGGCCAACGCTGGGGGTCCTTGGAACGGCGGGGGATGCAAGCTATGGAGGGTGAGTTTTCCCATAAAGCTTTCTTTCTTTCCCCCTCACTCAATTTTCCTTCCTCCCTCTGACCCCTAGAACTCGGAGCCAGGACACACACCTTCCCCCTAGTTCAGCTCAGCACCTCCTAGCCCTCCTCAGGGCTCAGGCTTTGAGGGAAGTTCAAGGTACATCCTTTTGGGGTTCTAATCACCAGCTAACCAGGTTGTGTGTCCCGAGGGAGCTGCCAGACAGAGAACGAGGCCTCTTTGGACAGAGCTTTGAAGCAGCCTTTCAGCAGGGGGTTTGTTCTCTCTGCCTCCCGACCCAGATCCCAAGCTGTTTCTTATTTTGAAAGGCAGGGAAGTGAGCGTGTGAACTGTCTTTCTAGTGCCGCCGCCACTGACTTCAAATGGAAGCCTGGTGGCTTTGGTTCTCTAGGCTATCTTACTGCCTGAAAGAGGGAGCCTGGGAAGGGGGCTGCTGAAAAGGCCAACCTCCCAAAACATGTGTATTCCCACCACACCCATGAGACTTGGCAGTTGCTGCCAACACCAGGAGGATGCTAGAAGGATGCTGGTGCTGTTGCCAGGACTTCCTGTGAATGGTCCTCAGGTCCCTGTGCACATCCAGTGTGGACAGTCTTGCCCCCCCACCCCCACCCCGGGGAGACAGATGATGCAAGGGGTCCCAGATGAATCTTAGGCTGTGGTTACTGGACAAAACCAGACCAGAGATTCAGAATTTTAAAACAAAACAGTTGCCATCCAGATAAGGTTTTGCTATTTAGAGGAACTGCATTGCAGTAAAGGAGGGGGTGCTTGCCAGCCTGAGACCAGGGACCAGCACACCCCAGTTTCTTGGCTCATTAAAATGGCAAGCTTTCTTTTACACACAAGTACAACCTATGACTTCCCCCTAAAAACTGCCTGTGGTCAGCAGGGGAGGAAGGGAGACCCCCGGACACTCAGCAGGGAAAAGAAAAGTGGACTTGGTAGAAAATTTCAAAAAGGCTATTCAATGGAATATATTTGGAAGGGCCCCAGTGTTTGTCCAGTAAAACCTTTAGATCATTTCATTCAGATGTTGCCTTTCTCTGCCTACTGACAGGCAACACTTTCTTATCATGGAAAGGCTAGTTTCTCACAAGCCAGCTGGATCGTTTGTAAACTTTGTACAAACCCCCAAACTGTAATTCTTGCCCTGTTTGGCTTAAGGACACACCCAGTGTCTGAATCCTTTCTTGACTACTTGTGCCCAGAGATAAGGATGGAAGAAGCAGGTATCCTTGTGCAAGCCGGTCCCTGGCTGTTCAGTCCACCTGAAGGCAGTCATTGGAGGCCCCAGAGGCAATATTGGTTCAGAAAGGGCCCGGGAGGGGGATGGATACCTCCAAACTTGACTCTCACACCTCAGGACTCCTCAGGTATGCAGGTGCTGCCCAGGGGCTCCTTGGGGGACACCAGGTGGCACTATTATACCATCTCTGCCCTCTAAGGACAGTGAGGTGGAGGGCCCTCTGAGGACTGTGGAAGAAAGTTGGCTCCTACTCACTGGCGGGATGTTGGGGGGTGGTCTCTCCTAGGGGAAGTGTTACTCCCAGCTCTCTACGAGGAGGAAGAGGAGGAGGAGGAAGAGGAGGAAGAAGAGATGGAAGAAGAGGATGATCCAGGGCAGAAAGGTAGCAACACGGGCTCCCTGTCGGTCGGCAAGCACCGAGGCCTGAGCCTCACGGAGACGGAGCTGGAGGAGCTGAGGGCTCAGGTGCTGCGGCTGGTGGCAGAACTGGAGGAAACCCGGGAGCTGGCAGGGCAGCACGAGGATGACTCGCTGGAGCTGCAGGGTGAGCGCCAGCGATGAGGCTGGAGGGCTTGGGCCCAAAGGCACTGGGCCCCCAACCTGATACCAGCTCCCCTGTCCCTGCAGGGCTCCTGGAGGACGAGCGGCTGGCCAGTGCCCAGCAGGCAGAGGTGTTCACTAAGCAGATCCAGCAGCTCCAAGGTAAGTCCTTGCACTTGGACTGGCGGGTAGGCGGTCATCCGAGTACTTGTGTCTTGAGGGTTTAGCAGAGGCACAGCAGACCAACAGAGCCGAACTCGGTACTTTTTCCTCAGTTTCTTCTACTATTCTTACCCTTTTCTCCTCATCTCTCCATTACCCTCTTAATTTCCATTTTTTGTATTTTTGCACCTCTAACTGACTCTTCTGTCCCCCTCCTCCTTTCCTTTTTTTGCCCTCCCATTTCACCCCCTTTCCTTGAGGCTAACTCCCTCTTCTCCCCTCAGTCTCTCCCCTTCACACCTGCATCCCTTTTTCTTTGTTCTCCTGGTCAGTGCCAGGGGTAGGTAGTCAGGGTTGAATTGCAAACCATTATTACTTTTTCCCCCATCCCTCCAAGGGCATCATGGGAAGAGTGGTGAGCCAATGAGAAGTAACAGGAGGGGACTCAGTGCATCTTTAAAGGGAAGCAGATGAGAACACTTCTCTTGCTACCTAGGACCGAGCTAGTGGCCCCCAAAGCCCTTTTTTTTCTAACGCCCACGTCTCTAGGAAGCAGCAAGGCAGGCATCCTACAGTCCACTGTGCTGCCAAATAAAGAGGCAGGTTTTGTTACATCTGTGGGCTTTAGGAAGGTTTTGGGGAGCTGCCCTAGAAAACTGCAGGGACTCTCCAGGGAGAACTGAGATCAAGCCAAAAGAGAAGTATAAATGGAAAAATAAGGAAGGCTGGCAAGCAGGCCTGGAGAGGAGCAAGCCAAGGTGGGAGAGGAGGAGGGAAAGAGAAGGGAAAGAAGATGTAAGCAAAGGTAGAAAATAAAACAGGAAAAGTAGACAATAAAGGTGCTGAGGTGGGAGGGGAGGTAAAAGTGTTATTCGCTCAGTCGTATCTGACTCTTTGTGACCCCATGGACTGTAGCCCACCAGGTTCCTCTGTCCATGGGATTTTCCAGGCAAGAATTCTGGAGTGGATTGCCATTCGAGGAGGGAGAGAAACTGCAGGAGCCATGTTGCTCTGGGGAAAGAGTGTGAGCATTGTTGTCAGGTCATCTAGATTCTTGAGCCCAGCTCTGGCACATAACAAGCTTTGTGATCTTGAGCAAGTCACTTTTATCTTTCTGAGACTCAGTTCCTTAGATGTAAAATAGGGCTGATTTATATGCTTTATCAACCATTTATCGAGTGCCTGTGTACTTGGAGGACCAGCTATGGACAACATAGATCAGATCCCTGACCTAATGAAGAGTACATTCTGATGGGAGAGGCAGAAAACAGACAAACACCATCAGTTCAGGAAGAAAATATAACAATAAATGCTAGGAAGAAACTATAACAATATGATATGGGTGGGGGTAAGATGGAAGTGTATTTTTGATAGAGTAGTTAGAAATGTCTGAGAAGGGGACGTTTGAGCTAAGACCTGAATTATGAGGAAGATCTGAGGGACGTGCACACCAGGCAGGTGAACTAGCAACTGCAGAAGCTCAGAGGCAAGAATAAGCTTCATGTGTTTGAGGAACAGAATGAAGGCCATCATGGCTGGAGCAAGGTGCATGTGGAGGGTTTTGCTAAGAGAGAGTTCTGAGAAGTGGGAGAGTTCAGATAACAGAGGACCTTATAAGCCAGTTGAGAGGTTTGACTTGTATTCTAAGTACAGTGGAAAACATGGGAGGGTATTAACCAGGGCTGGAGGGATATGATCCACTTTACATTCTTAAAAGAATACTTTGGCTACTCTGTGGAAATTGAATGACCAGAGAGGAGTCAAAACAGTTGAGTCTGGTCAGCAAATAATTGCAATAGTCCAGCAAAGAAATGGTGGTTGCTTGCATCAGAGCAGTAGAAATGGAGATGACTGAGAATACAATTTGAAATTTAGAGCTCTCAGAACTTGCTGAATTGGATTGGGGGATAAGAGAGGCATGAAAGATGACTTTGCCTTGAGAAACTGAATGGATGGTGGTGTCATTTACTGGAATGGGAACAACTTGACAAGGAACAAATTTCAGGGCTAGGAGAACCCTTTAAGACATGTTTTCTACATGTTGAGTTTGAAATGGCTATTGACATCTAAGTAAATATATTAAAGGAAGCTGCTAGATATATGAATCTAGAACCAGGGGAGAAATCAGAACTGGAGATATAAATTTGGGAGTCATTAGCATATAGATGACATTTGAATCCATGGGAGATCACGGTGAAATCACATGGAGAGATACAGGAAAAAGAGAGAAAAGAGTCTGGTCCCAGGGATGCTCTGGAAGTTAAAAGTCTCACAGGCAAGGAGAAATGAACAGAGCCTGAAGTAGGAGGAACCACTGAAGCATTTGGTGACCTGGAAGCCAAGAGCAGAAAGTGCTTCAAGGAGACAGTGATCAGCGCTGTCAAAAGTTGCTAAGTAAGACGGCCATTGGATTGGGCAAGACGGAGGCTCTGAAACGTTTCAGTGAAGATAGAAGCCTGACTGTACTGGGCTTGAAGAGGAAAGGGGAGGTGAAATGGAGAAGGTGAGTACGCATAATTCCAGTAGTCATGTGTTGGAGAGAAGCAGAGAAACAACGGAAAGGAAGCCAAGGGACAGCTCCTGGTGTTTCGTTTTTGGGGGATGGGTCACACTGGATCATGTTGGTATGATGAAAGAAAGGATCCGCTAGAGCATTAGACCTCACCTAAGCACAGGAGTGGGGTAGGGGTGGGGTGGGATGGGGGTGCTGCAGGTCTGAGTAGTGGTGGTTTAGTCGCAAAGTCGTGTCCGACCTTTGCGACCCCATAGACTATAGCCTGCCAGGCTCCTCTGTCCATGCGATTCTCCAGGCAAGAATTCTGCAGTGGGTTGCCATTTCCTTCGCCAGGGGATCTTCCCGACTCAGGAATGGAACCCGGGTCTCCTACCTTTCCGGAGAAGGCAATGGCAACCCACTCCAGTACTCTTGCCTGGAAAATCCCATGGATGGAGGAGCCTGGTAGGCTGCAGTCCATGGGGTCGCGAAGAGTCGGACACGACTGAGCGACTTCACTTTCACTTTTCACTTTCATGCATTGGAGAAGGAAATGGCAATCCACTCGAGTGTTCTTGCCTGGAGAATCCCAGGGACGGGGGAGCCTGGTGGGCTGCCGTCTGTGGGGTCGCACAGAGTCGGACACGACTGAAGCGACTTAGCAGCAGCAGCAGCAGCTCCCATCTTTCAGGCAGATTCTTTACCCACTAAACTATGAGGGAAGGTCTGGAGAAGGCGCCCAAACCCCACCCCGCGCGGGAGGAGTCCTTGCGCACGCGCGTTGCCCGTTTCCGCCAAGAGGGGGCGCGCGCGGCCTCAGAGGTACCTGGTGTTGAGGCCGTTCCCGGCCGCCACAGCCCCTCGGGGGCTGGGACTGGCCGGGCGGGAGGCCCCCACGGAGAGACCGCTTGGTGGGGGGCGGGCTGGCGAGATGGAGGCCATAACCAGTGAGTGAGAACTGATTTTTCTGTGCCACTTGCCCCGCTCCAGGGCCTTCGGCGTCGCCTCGACGGCCCCAGTCTCACTGTCAACCGACGCTGGCTCTTCAGAACCCCCGTCCGGCCTTTCCAACTCCTAGCGAGGCCGCCCCAGCAAGGGGCCGCCCAGCCCAGCCTCCCGATTAGGTCCGCCTGGTGCCCGCAAGCTCCACCCCTCTGCCCCTGTGTGTTTCTATTTAAGAGCTTTTCAAGGTTGAGAGGGACCCTCCGCCATTCTTCAGCAGATCTGAGAATGTCCTTTTTTTTTTTTCTTTTTAAACATAGAGGAAAACCTCAGGGATACTTGAACCTGAACATCAGGGGCAGAGTGGGAAGTGGTTTCCGACAGAAAACCCACCCAGGCCTTTATCCTAATGGCCGGTGTCTTGTGTGTCTCCCCCACTAGGCTATATGCTCCAAGGGGCAGACTGTTCAGTAGTAAAAAAGAGCAAGGACTTTGTTTCCTTCAAATAGGAAGTCAGAGAACCTAAGCAGAGATGCTTGGGCTTGGCACAGAGGTGATCAACTAATACTTGTTGAATAGACCAAGTAAAGGAGACAGCTAGGATGCTTGTAGAGAAGGGAAGACTGGCAAAAGGTGTGCCCGGAAGTGCACCTGTGAGCTTGGCAGTGTAGGGCCAGAGACCTTCCCCCCGGCCTCTGGACACCCCATCGGCTCAGCATTTATGTCTGTAGTATGTCCAAGTTTTTCTTCTCAAACCTCCATTTTCTGTTCTAGTGTTTTTTTTTTTAATACCCAAACATAACAATTCTGCACCCGTGGTCCTCAGTAAAAGTTTGTGAACTAGATGTATCCCCTGCCTCATTTATGCATGTATATAGCAAATATTTATTGAGTGCATTATGCTAGGGTCTCTGGCAGATCCTGGAGCTGTAATGGTGAGCAAAACAGACATGATTCCTGTTCTTCATGAAGCTTACAAATGAAGGGGAGGCCAGCGTTTTAATAACACTCACACTGCAAAGTACAAGGGGCTATTAGAGCATTTAATGAAGGACTTCGCTTAATTTTTTGAGAAGGTGGGGGGACAGGCTAGGGAAAGTTGAAATCTGAAGGGAGTTGGGGGCAAGGGTTAGGGAGAGGGTGCCTTGCAAAGAGTTTGTGGGAAGGTCCTGACCCTCCTAACTCAGTCCTCACTAATTTCCTAATCCTGACCCCCAAATTTTGAATTCTGTATTGGTGGCAATATCTTTTACTCTTGCTCCACTTTTAGGTTCTCCTGATTCCCAGTGGGTACCTCTGTTCAGAAACCTTGAGATGCTCCACAGATACTGAGAGCTCTGACATGTTTATTTTGTACATTAGAACCTATTATAAAATATAGGCTTGTTGTGAAAAGTTATATATATATCAGTGAATATATATATATTCATATATATATATATTTATCATATATATCACAAAGCAGTGATATATATGATGTGGAAAGTAAAAGTCCCTCTCATATGCTAAATCATTCCTTAGCAACAACTGTGTTTTATGGTTGAGGACTTACATCTTTCCAGACCTTTTTCTATGTCTTTGTATATTTGTGTTATATATTATACATACAAATATTTTTGCAAAAATGAGATAATACCATGTATTTTACAGCTCATTTTTCTTTCTAGTTAGTATATTATGGAAACCCTTTCATATTTTCTCTATAGTTCTGCCACTTTCTTTTAAATGGCAGCCAGTATTCTGTTACATCTTCTTCAGTTTAAACAATCCCTTATTGATTGGCATCTAGTGTATTTCCCCATGTTTGATTACCTTGCAATGAGCTTACATTCGAATTTCAGCTGTGAGCTCTAAATGCACATTGTTTTGGGACCAGTACTTTACACAAGCAGTTTGTGGAAAATCTGATGCTCTGTAATTTCTAAGCTCCAAGACTGAATAGATAAGAATAGTCTATAAGCGTTTTTAGTAAGAGACTTTTTGGGAAGACTCAGGGCATAAGTAAAATGCTGAAAATTAGGTCTGGTCTTTAACTGTCAGGTGATTTCTTAGAAGTACCTAATACTTTTTGTTTGGGGTAGCCTAATTTTTTTGTTTGTTTGTCTTTGGGTGGTTTTTTTTTTTTTTGGCCTAATTTGTTTTTGATACCAAGCCTCAAGATCTGCCTTCCTACTGCGCCTTACTACCTAGATTCACTCTGTTCTCTTAGGTATTCCCTTTATTCCATATCAGGTGAAGCTATACTTCTCTGATGGGGTAGAGACCAGGTTGTCAGGAGTTTCCAGATGAGAAATAAGCCTGCCTTTTAACTTTGTGCCTCTAGAATACGGTCAGTTATCTTCTTCATCATCTCAATATCATCTTTGGGCTTTGCAGGTGAGCTGCGGTCCCTGCGGGAGGAGATTTCCCTGTTAGAGCGTGAAAAAGAATATGAACTTAAGGAAATAGAACAGGAGTTGCATTTAGCCCGGGCTGAAATCCAGACTCTGCGGCAAGCAGCGGAGGACTCTGCGACTGAACATGACAGTGACATAGCCTCCCTGCAGGAGGACATCTGCCGGATGCAGAACGAACTCGAGGACATGGACCGAATCCGAGGAGAGTATGAGATGGAGATCACCTCCCTCCGTGCAGAAATAGACATGAAGAACTCTGACCCTTCCAATAGTTTCAGTCTTTCGGATTTCTCTGAGATGCAAGGTATGAGAAAGCGAGCCCTCCTCCCAGTCTGTGAGTCAAATCAAGCGGAGGGAGCTAGGATGCAAGAAGGTGGGCTTAGATCATGAATTGGGAGCCTGTAGAAGAAACTTCTAGGTGGGATTCAAGACTGTAAGAGAGAAAAGCTTGAGTCACGTAACCAATGGTATACTGAAAGAGCACCATGGAGATGTCCCCTGAGAATTCTTCCTCACAGAGCCATCGTACATTTGTTGATTTGGCTGTGCTAAAGCCCTTCCTGCTTTCCTAGTGGTTCAGATGGTAAAGAATCTGAGTGGAGGGCATGGCAACCCACTCCAGTATTCTTGCCTGGAGAAGCCCCTTGGACAAAGGAGCCTGTCGGACTGCAGTGCATGGGGTCACAAAGAGTCGGATACGACTGAGCGACTGAGCACAGCATAGCACACAGCCCTCCCCAAGTAGAAGTTTTAGGGGGCAACAAACCAGAGCACAAGACAGCTGGAGAGGAACAGAGGTTATTTCCAGTAATACATGAGGTACACAAAAGCTTAGAGCTCTGCTCAGAGTCTCCCAGCGAGTTGCTAGGCTTAATGACATCAGAGACTTTGCCTTTATTCTGAGGCTAGATTTATGATCTGGGTATAATGGGAGGCCCTGTACTAGGCCAGGTCAAGCAGAGGCAGTCAACAAGGAATCAAAAGAACTGCAAGTTTTCCCAGCTGTAACAGGCCTCTCAGAAGCGCCTTTGGACTGATATGCTCTGAGAAGGAGGCTAACACAGTGGTAAGGCTTGGGCTTTTCAGAATCTCAGCTCTGCTAATTAGCAGGATAAACTTAGCCTGGTTATTATCTCACGGTTTCCATAGCTGTGAAAATTGATTAATAAAACTTTATAGTTGGATGGGATTCTGGAACAGGAAAAGGACCTTAGGGAAAATGTAGAAAAATCTGAATAAAGTATAGAGTTTAGTTAACAGTAATGTACCAGTGTTCATTCCTTACTCATGACAGATGTACCCATGGAAAGATGTTAACAAGAGGGGAAGCTAGGTGAGAACACTCCCAGGGAATTCTGCACCATCTTTGCAACTTTTCTGTAAATCAAAAACTATTCTAACACTAAAAGTTTATTTAAAAAGGAAGAAAGAAAGAAAACCTTATAGGGCTATTTTGGGGATTAAATGAAATGCCTAGTATGCTGAAAGCACTCACACACAACTAACTCCAAGGCTGGAATCATCTGGTCTAATGCTTAGCACATGGTTAGCTTTTATTAAAGATTAGTTTCCTTCCTTCCTTCTACAGTAATCTGGAGTATGCCAAAGACTTTTGATTGGACTAAAGAAGGAACACTAGAAGTGAATGTCAGGGTGTTGACTCTTACAGCGGGAAAGGCCTTGGGCTCTAACTGGAGCAAGTTAGTGTTCTTTAAACATCAGCAGAATTAGTATTCTGAGAGAATTAATTCTTAGTTATGGAAAAACAAAGCAGATATGTGTGTTTCTATTTTCACATCATGAAAAAAATATTGGTATCTGGAACTTAGGATCTGTGCTAGGGCATTTTAACCAGATCTCTGCTGATGCTTGTGGATGTATGATTTGTGGGTTCAGTTGTGGTGGGCTTTTTTGGCAGCAGATAAAAAAGATCATTAGAAAGAATTCTTGACCACGTGCAGGCCAATGGATTGGGTGTGATGATAAAGGAAGTAAAAGGACAACAAGAAGTGCAGGGATGCCTGGGTTGTCTCTGAAAGCCAAGGACTGGCAGTTCACACTCTCAGCTTTTTGTACTAAAAGTGTAAGGACACTAACCATAAGCAGGTGAATGGGAACTTTAAATACAATAAACCAGAAACCCTCACAATTAATTAAGTAAACCCTCAGAAGCTCCTAAAAATCTGAAGACACTGTTCTGTTTGGTTTTGCTTTTTTCCCCTGCCACCTCCGCCCACCCCCCACCCGGCCCTCTTGGTTGAGGTTTTGAAGATGGACACCCAGGGTCAGTCTTCTGGGAAGTTGAAAAGAAGGGCAGCACACTGAAAGAGGACAAAGAGCCATTGCAACATGAAACTTTCCGGGCCCTGTCTTCTAAACCTCTGCATGGGGTATCTCATCTGTCTCTAGAAAAAGAAACTCTTCAGCTTTCCGCAGCCAGATTTCTAGGCTGGAAAACTGGGGGCTGGTCATCTGTGCTTCCTCCCTGGGGTCTCACCTCTCCGCCTGTCCTCTGCAGAAGAGTTGCAGCAACTGCGGGAACGCTACCACTTCCTGAACGAGGAGTACCGGGCTCTGCAGGAGAGTAACAGCAGCCTCACAGGGCAGCTTGCGGATCTGGAGAGTGAGAGGTACAGCCCACAGGCCTGCAGGGCTCTTTAGGACAGAGCTGTTCCCTGAGTAGAACTGGTGAAGGCAGATGTCAGGCTCCCCAGCCTCCCTCCACTCTGGGAGAGCTGGTCCTTCCCATGGTATCTGAAGGGTTCGAATACTGCTGAGAAGCAGGTATGGGGATCCAACCAGATGTCTCAGGACTAGAGTTGGGCGAGTTCTGAAATTTCATTTTCTTCCACTCTAGGTAGTTAGGTCTGGTTGGCTCTGCTCTGGAGTAGAGGAGAAGCAATTCCTTTGTTGTCATTCCAGACTTGATCCAGTCTAAGGATGCATTGCCTCCAAATTGGAGCTAGCTTGACTCCACTCCCAGCCTGGAGCCTGACTGGACTAGTACCCTTAGGGTCTCCCAGAGCCAGACATGCCTTTGCAGGTTGAGGTGCTGGGGACTTTTTCTGTCATTTTCTAAGTGTATTTGAGAGGTAGTCACAAGAGAAGGCACCTTAACTGTCTTTTGCCTAAAATGAAGGCATCGGGACCAAGCATACTTGGCAGGTGGTGCTGGGCAGAGCTCTCTCCCGAACGTGGATCTGGGGTTCTGAATTACAGGACACAAAGAGCAACAGAAAGGTGGCTGGAGTCCCAAACGCTACGGACTATGAGGTCAGCAGAGTCTCAGACCTCAGAAGAGGATTTCCTGGAGCCTGATCCTGGAATGCATTTGTTGCGGCAGCAGCTGCTGGGAGCCGAGGAGCAGATGCATGACATGCAGAGCAAGGTAGGGAAAGACCAGCCCCTTCACTGTCTCGCTCTTACCTTCTCCTGGCCTGTGGCAGCAGCATCTCCTTAGACACAAGGCCAACAAGGGAGACAGGTGCTATGGCAAGAAATCAGACTCTGGGGTCTCACTTGCATGCCTTTCACTGAATATTCCAGTAAAAGGACAGCCATACTCTACCCAGGTCCATTCCCAGAGTGCATATGGTCCCTGTAGTAATTCAGGCTTCCTGTTCCATTTCCCACACAGTGTAAGAAATTAACTTGTGAGTTGCAAGAGCTACATCACCATCGCCGGACCAGCGAGGAGGAGCAGAGGCGGCTGCAGAGGGAGCTCAAGTGTGCACAGAATGAGGTGCTTCGGTTTCAGACGTCCCACAGCGTCACCCAGGTAAACATGGATGGGTCCAGGCACCAGGGGAGGGGAGAAGGGCCCGACTGGAGTTGCCGCTTCCAGGGAGGATGAAGGCAGAGGCGGGCTGCGCTCTACTGACTCTTGGCCTGCAGCCAGGTATACCGTCAACTGGAGAGCAAGTGGAGAAGTCACACAGCATTGGCATTCTAGAATGGTAGTCATGATGGAGCGTCTGCTGCAGAGAAGAAACTAAACCCTAATGCCCGGGGGAGCTCCTCAAGATGTCTGCTCAGCAAAAAGAACCACTCCGATCTGGAGAGGGGTCTGCTGATCTCTGAGAGTAACCACTCTTCCCACATCCTCCCCATCACAGAATGAGGAGCTGAAGACCAGACTGTGTGCCCTGCAGCAAAAGTACGATGCTAGCCAGGATGAGCAGAGTGAGCTCTTGAAGGTGCAGCTACAACTTCAGGCTGAGCTCCGGCAGCTCAAAGTCATGAAAAGCACAGTAGAAAGCCAGAGTGAGAAGGTAACAGCAATCCAAGGTGAGGGGCTGCTCAGGTGGCAAGAGGTTTGGGCAGGGTGGGGAGAAGAGTAGAGCACTGAAATAGCTCCAGCTGCCACCTGTGTGGCACCACAGGTCCAGGACTCCAGCTGCCCTTGAGTCCCCCAGTGGACCAGAGGGCAGCCTGTAAGCACAGGGCAGGGACCAGTGGATTCTCAGACTGTCTATGTCTGAGGGCGACTCCAGCAGAAGAGTGAGTGGGTGGAGGACTGCAGAGGCACTGCCCCAGGCCCCCTCCAATGCAGGAGCTACAGTGCCGGCTACAGAAGCTGCAGCTGCAGTGCCAGAGCATCTCATGTGAGAAGGACAAGTTGCTGGATGTGCAGCAGCACCTGCGGGATACTCTGCGCTGCCACGAGGCCGAGGTGCAGCACCTCAGGGGTGTCGTGACCACCTACCAGGAGAGCAGCGAGAAGGTAAAACAGGCTTCAGGCGAGGGAGATGGTAGCCCGGCGGACCCTCCTGTGAGAGGCTGGGTCCCGTCCGCAGGAGAGAGGGATGGTAGTTCTGTGGAGGAGCTGTTGGTAAGGAGACATTATACCTTACTATTAGAACCATAATGACATCCTGTCATTCATGAAGAACATATATGTAGGTCCACATACACAGCTATGACTGTGCTCAGTGGAAAGGTGACCTCAGAGGGTCACAACATGCTCAGTTTCCTGTGATTTTAAGTCCGAAAGGGCTGTAGAAAGGAGGCCCTTTCCCTTCCCTGCCTCCCCAGAGAGGAAGCCCCCAGTGTCTGTGGAGAGCCTGTTAGGGGTTGGTCCATCTCAGGGAGTGCCCCCCAGACCTGGAAAGGACAGGGTATAGGACCCCTTAGCCCCTGCCTGAAAGGAGAGAGTGTGGCCATGGGGCTCTGGGGATAATGGCGGGGTCTGCCTCTCCACCCCAGAGTGCTGAGGTCCACGCCCAGCTGCAGGAGACGAAGCGGCTGTATCAGTGCAGCCAGGAAACGCTGGACCGGCAGAAGCATATGTATGACCAGCTGGAGCAGGACTTTCTGCTCTGCCAGCAGGAGCTGCAGCAGCTCAAGAGCACCCAGTCCATCGTAGAGGACAAGGGGAAGTGTGCTAATAAGGTAATTGTAACTAAGACAGGTGAGGTCTCCTGAGCCTTGGAGAGAGGAGGTAGAGGGGCAAGAGATGAAGTCGTGCAAGCGAGAGGCTTGATGGACTTCCTGTCCAGTCACAGCTGAGTGTGGAAAGGCAGGGAACAGAGGCAGAACCCATGCTGTTAACATTAAAACTTTGACTTGACTTTCACTTTGAGCCTGAGCCACAGCTTAGTAGAATCAATACATCTGGGTCTACCTGAGGATTTTACACGTGATTCCATGAGTGTAGACTTTATACTTTATTATTAAAACTATAGTGATATCCTGTCATTTGTGGAGGAGAACATACATGTAGGCCCATATACACAACTATGACTGTTAGAACTAGAAAGAGAAGGTCCAGTTTTCTGAGGCAGGTTGTAGGTGCTCTTGTCAGGAGGCATGGTTGGTGCCCCGAGTGCTGATTGGTTATTAGAAGAACCTAGGCTCTTCCACGATTTATTCCATGACTTCAGAGTAGTTAAATTCTCAACTCGAATCTTACCCTTTTTAAATTGAGCAGAATACTGCTCTTACTTCACTTTGTTTTAGTGAAAAATCCTAGTGATCAATAAGGCCTTCCTTCCTCACTTTCCCTTTTCTCCATAGTGTGTAAAATGCAAGTCATTATTAGTTAGCCTTATTGAGTACTTTCAGCTCCTGATCACTGACAGGAAATGGAAGAATGTCAACACATGATGCAAAATACTGCTGGAATACTCAGTTGCTCCTGCCACAGCAGGCTATGTCCCCAGGGGAAGGCCTTCCGAAGACACAGAGCTGGAGATGTTTTTTGCGCTGCCCTAGTAGTCCACCTGCTTTTCTACACCCAGGCTCACTTTCCCTCCTCCCGCCACACCGACTCCATTGAGAGGTTCAGGGAGTACATATCCCGCTCATCACTTCCTCTACAGGGGAGGGGACCATGGGAAGGGAGAAGGATGTTGGCACACAGAGCTGGTTTTTTCTCTAGTCCTAAAAGGGCATTGAGACTAGTCTGATATTAGAAGAGTGGGTTTTTGGAGTCATAGGATACTTTAGTCTTCTCAACCCCAGCTCAGCAGTAGTTCATACTTCTCTAAAGATTCTTAAAGCTGATGATGAAAACAAAAATGGGGGGAAATTAGGGTGAAAGTGCATCCTGATTGGTAAGGAACATAATTAGTTATAGAAACAACTGGAGAACTAGAATTCCCAGCACGGTGGGAAAATGGTCTTCACCAGAGGAAAGAAGCAGGGGGGAGCTAAGAAGGAAGGGGCATTGCCAACACTCCCTTGAAAACCACCCTCAGAGAGGACTAGTAGGCAAAATTTCCAGCACAGCCAAACTTCAGTCCTGAGCTACCTGCTGGGGTTCCCGTTCAGCACCTATGCCTCTAGGGGGCTCAGTGGGGCTTGGGGAGACCAGTCTAAGGTGACCCCAGGGCGGGAGACCCTGGTGAATCACAGGACAGACACAGGCGTGGTCCGCTGACCGCCCTGTGCGCCCCGCCCCGTCCACAGTGTGACGCGCTGCTCTTCAGACTGACAGAATTGCAGGAGAGTTACAAGGCCAGCCAGAAGGAGATGGCACAGCTGCAGATGGAACAGTGTGAGCTCCTGGAGGAGCAGAGGAGGATGCAGGAGGAGCAGGGCCAGCTACAAGAAGAGCTGCACAGGCTCACGTTCCCACTCCCCAAGTCTGGTCTCTTCCACAAGGTAATGGCGGCTAGGGCGGCCGTCAGCTGCAAGGCCCTTCCTGGATGTGAGCGACCTAAGGAGAAGTGAAAGGGTGCAGACGGAACTTTGTCTTAACTCCTCACTTTCTCGCCAGTCTCCTCACAAAAAACTGCTCAGTATAGCCGATTAGGGCTTTAAATCTTGAAATACATCCTCACCTCTGGAATCTGTCCAGCATTTTAGATATTTAGTCCATCTGGAGAAAATGTCCTTGAAATCACTTTGTAAACAGCAAAAGACATCCACCCACAGGAGGTCTTTACTCGTCCACTAGCAGGTCTGTGTAGAAAGACTCCCCTCCTGTCACAGGTGGGCTAAGCAAAGCCAACTCCTTTGAGGGAAGGGTCCCCAGTGGGAAGGAGGCAGAGGTCTTTCTGTGTAACCATCACAGTGCCGCCCACTTCCTTCCACTCCACCTCACAGAGTCAGGAGCTCCTCACAAAGTTACAGGACCTGTGTGAAGTGCAGATGCTCTACCAAGGGATGCAGGAGGAGCAGAAGAAACTGATACAGAACCAAGAGAACATAGTAAAAGAACAGTTAGAACTGCAAGGAGCGCTGCACCGTTTCAAGGAGTCCAGCTTCCGGGAAGTGTTGGAGAATCCCGAGGATCCCAAATGGCCTAAGTCCTCAAAGTGTGGTCACAACAAGGTAACCATAGCAAGAGGCAGGGAGACAGTTCTGGGGGCAGCAGCATGCTAGGGAAAGGGGCTCCATAGCAGGGTCTGAGTTCTGAAGGCCTGTTGGGCCAGGAGCAGAGATGAAGCTAAAGCCCACTCATGGGCTCCTTAGTCACAGCTTTAGGTCTGGCCTGAGCTGCTCCTCTGGATGGATGCCCAGCTGAAGCACTATGATGACCAGGAAGTCTGTGATCTCCTGATACTTTGAACTCAGTCTCTTTAATACCTCATTTTCCAGAGGTAGTTGGAAGTAGACTAACCTAGTGTTTGTGTGGGTTCTTTAGGACTGACTCTAAACATGTTGTCTTTTCCTCATGAACTAGTTGATGATTGAGAAGTTCACTTTCCAGTGATCCAAATCTGTAACCTTTTGGTGTTCTGCATGAGGCATATCTGAGACCATTTGTTTCCAAGAGAGAAATTCCCAGCATATGGGGTTCTTGGTACTGACCACACTGTCTTCATTGGATTGGAACTTTGCAGCAGTAACAGCCAGGTCAGAGGTGTTAGACTAGAGAATCCATGTGTCTCAAGCACCATTGAGTGGTCAGGACTCTGAGGTCATACTGGTGGAAATTTCTAAACAAGTGTGTTCAGGATTGGGAGATGCATTTGGTCTGAGGCCTCAGTGTAGGCAAGGAAGAGCAGGAAGACAGTTTCCATTTAGGTGAGATCGATTTGTCCAGATATTAGCCTAGATAGGCAGATAGATGCAGGAGTAGCAGAAGTCCACACTGTACAATTTGATTGATCGGGTTCCAGAGGCATCCGATTTCAGCCTGGATAACAAAAACCAGGAACCAGACCAGGAAATAGAAAATATTTCCTTAACTGATCAGATCTCATCCTGGGCATCAGCTGCCAAGGAGCCAGGCCCAGAGTGCCCAGGAAGCATGCCCAGAAGCCAGATTTGGAATTGAGGCAGGAGGTGCAGGGACTTGTAGTGAGACCCTGATTGGAAGTCTGCATCTTCTAAGGAAGGAGTTCTTCGTACGCTCATGTTCATGGCCAGGGCTGATTTTAGAATTGGGAGTGGAGGAGGGGACTGAGCCCCAGAGGTCAGGGTAATGGGTCCACCTGACTGAGAAGAGAGAAGGGAGGCTGAGTGACCTTGAGACCCACTCAGTGCTGCTCCAGAGAGAAAGGAGGTTACCAGAACGTAGAAGCTGGGGGAAATGAGAGACCAGATATTGTAGAGTGTCTGCCCTAGGAGATTTTCTCCAATGAGTAAGAAATTGAAACATCCCAGGTACCTGCAGTCTAAGTGGAAGTCCTGGGCTGCGGTGAGCTGGGAAGGCCAGGTGTGCCCTTCCCTGACCTAGGATCTCAGATATCTTCACCAGGAGGGGTTCTTCTGGAAGGACCGCAGCATCTGAAGTAACGCTGGTGTCTCCCCACCCACTCCCGCCAGTCCAAGATGATCATCGCCCAGATGCAGGCCCTGCAGGAGCTGTATGAGGCCAGTGAGACCGAGCAGGAGCTGCTGCAGCAGGAGCAGGAGCGGCTTCTGGAGGAGCGGAAGAGGCTGCAGGCCGACCTGCAGCTCTGTCTGGAAGAAATGCAGCTGCTCCAAGACCAGTCCCCATCAATCAACATGAGCCTGGACTCCTACAGGAAGAGTTACACGAGCACGACCGCCAGCAACGAGAGCCACAAGAGCTGCGACACCAACAACAATGAGGGCTACCACAAGAGCTACAGCAGCAGCCAGGCCAGCGAAGAGAGCCTTCTCAAGAGCTACGAAAGCAGCACCAGTGCCAGCGAGTCCTGTCAGCGGAGTTATCTCAGCAGCAGCAGCAGCAGCGTCGTCACCTATAAGAGGAGCTACGGCAGCAGCAGCAGCTCCGACATCTGTCACAAAAGTTACGTCAGCAGCAGCATGGATGACGAGCTGGCCGAGCCTGGAGATGTGGAGGTAAAGGCAGTCAGGTGTCCAGTCAGACAGGGGACGATGGTTCTTGTCTCATTAGGAGAGACCACAGGGAAGGGCCCGAGAGGTGAAGTAGGTAGCAGACTCAGAGCTGAGCTGGGTGACTGTCAGGAAAAATGAATGAGGTGTTCTCCCCACCTCCTATGGAGATGCAGTTCCATCTGGATGGAAGTCTAAGATTCTGGACTTTTCATCAACACAGTCATGTACTCTTCATGGGAAGAAATCCAGTGTTCCCCCCGGGCAGCTTCAGATCCTTTCGGCCAGTGTTTTGTACCCATGAGAAAAAGGGCCCAGCGAAGAGAGTGGGTGGAGGGCAGGGGCTCCTCAGGGTGCCCTCCTCACTCCTCGCCCTCCACAGCACCTTGAGGACGTGGTCGCCAAGGTGCTGATCAAGCTGCAGGGTGTGCAGGCCATGTACCAGCTCAGCCAGGAAGAGCACAACCTGCTGCAGCAGCGGATGAAGAAGCTGCTGGATAAGCAGAAAGAGCTCAAGGAGGAGCTGGACGCCTGCGAGAAGGAATTCAAGGAGTGCATGGAAGGCCTTGAGAAGCCCGTCGCCTCCCAAAACGACAAGGACAAGAATGAGGTAACTGCTTTCAGCGAGGCAGAGCTTCTCATAGGTGTCCCCAGAGCCCAAGGAGGTTGGAATCCTTTCAGAGAGGCTGAGGGGTGAGACGGGAGCTCACTGCTAGCTCTGTACAGGCCGTCCTCCTGGTGGAGGGATGGAGCAGGGGCTGAACCCCAGGCAGCAGGGCAGTCTGCTGGGCCTCTGACAGGCAATTCTCAGGCGCCCGCTCTGCTAGAATTTACTGATCATTACGACCCCTTGAAATGATTTTTCTTTTTTTCCTCTCTGCCATTTTGTTCTCTCTTTTGTCTTAGAGCACTTCTGTAGAGTTGTATTTTTTTTACCTGCCAGTTTTCTTTAGTTAGTTTGTGTGTATTCCACCTCGTCTCTTTAATTAGATTGTAAGCCCCTCAAGGACAGGGCCGGGTCTTCTTCTGGATTTCTCATAATACCAAGCAGAGTGCTCTGCATCCCTCGGAATGGGATAGAGTACATTGACTCTGACCAGGGGTAGTCCACTGTCCAGTGGGGGTCACTGTACGCATGGGAGAGGCTCAGAGAGCAGGAAACACATGGGCCTCAGTTGCTTAGTGTTGGTACCTATCTCGGAGGCCACAGTGTGCTGCCAGAAGCCAGGAAGGACAAAACCAGTGAGTAGTGAGCAGGGTTGGCAGTTGCCTTTGTTTCCAGGGTGAGGTGCAGGAGCCCAGTCCAGTCTCAGAAGGATACGACACAGTTCCTGTAGTAATGATTGACCTGTTAGAGAAATAGCCTGAGCAAAGTAGGAGTTCCCATCAAAAACCACTAGATAATCAAGCCCCATGGTTCATTAGCCCAGCAGTCATTCCCCTACCAGTTCATAGTAAAAACATAGTTTAAGTCATCCTTTTTTTTTATCACATTAGATGTAAGTCAAGTGCCTCAAGTTAGGGAGAACCTCTTTTTAAAACTGCTTTTGAGGCTCATTTTCCACAGTTTTCACGTTTTCTGTATTATCTGCCTCCCCCTGGGCTTTAGCAGGGAGATTCTGAGGCCGTGACCCCCAGGCAGGGGCCAGACTGATCACATAGGCCCAGCCACAGGTAATGGGCTCTCCACTACCAACAGATCAAAGAACTGCAGGCCAAGCTGCGGGAGCTGCAGCTGCAGTACCAGGCCAGCATGGATGAGCAGGGGCGGCTCCTGGCCGTGCAGGAGCAGCTGGAGGGGCAGCTACAGTGCTGCCAGGAAGAGCTCCGCCAGCTCAAGGAGAAGAAGCCCTCTGTTACCAAGGAAGCCAGGGGCAAGAACGGCAATAAGAACATGAACAAGAATGCCAATGGGGTGAAAAATAAAAAGGTGGCCAAGCCAAGCCTAGAGAGTACTGAGAGCGGCCTTGAGACCAGGAAGGTGAGTAGTAACCTTAGTAGTCAGATGAGTAGGAAGTTACCAGAGATCCTGGGAAGAAAATTCATCTTTACCACCATTGTGACCAGATGAGGTCACTGTAGAGAGGCTTCTGGGGTCTCTTAGCTCATCTAGAGTAGATCCATCTTAGTAGTGGTTTGGTCCTCCCTTTTCTTGTGAGGTCAAGGGGAGGGTAGAATACAGACCACTTTGATTTAGAGCTCTACCCCCCAGGCTGGATGACTGTTTCAGGTAGCCCAGTGCAATTTGCAGGGGGTGGGAGGTGGTTTTCCTGGGTCACATGCCCAAGAGAAGCACCAAATGGATGAAAAGAAAGGAATTTATTCAAAGCCCTATGTACACATAGGCGGAAGAGGATTGGATAAAATGGGAGCCACCATGCAAGGGTAGGAAACAGCAGTTGAAGTGTAGGATCTTTAGCTCTGGGAACTGTTGGAAATGGCTAATGGCCGGATAGGTGTAGTACCAGGGAGGTGTGGTCCCGGGTAGGCGTGTGGTCCCAGGTTGGTGTGTAGTCCCAGGTAGGTATAGTACAGGCACAGAGAAGTTGGGTGTGGCTACCCTCCACATGGTGCACAGGGGCGTCAGTTGGGTCCCAGGACACAGTACTGTGTATGCATCATGACACACCAGGAAGCACGTGTTCCGGAGGTAGTTGAGCATCATTGTGAAGGTGGTAGCAGCATCCCCAATCCTGCCCCCCACCCACAGAGTCTGGAGGTGGTGCTGTACTATAAGGCCAGCCACACATCCTTGGATGGTCTAACAAAGGAGAAGAAAGAGGAAACAGAAGAGGAAAAGAAGGAGGAAGTCAAGAAGGAAACAAAGGAGGAGTCCCAGGACGGAATGGTCTCTGAGCTATCAGGTCCTAAAGAGGTTAAGTTCAAAGATGATCAGGAGGAGAAAGATGAAGAGTTCCCCAGCCAGGAGGGTAAGGACGAAGACAACCAGGAGGAGGATGATGATGACGAAGACACTTCAGAGGAAAGCAACCCCCTCAAACTTTCTGAGAGCAAAAAGGTAACTGTAGCTGAAGGCTAGATCGTGTGGGAAATGGGCTCTTGGCTGCAGGTGCCAAGTGTTTGAGGGTGACCCAGCCCGTGGATGGACTTCGGCAGGAATAGAGACCGGCAAGCTCTGAGGCACCGCACTGGGGTAGAGGGAGTGGAGGTGGGGACCACCTTTTCTGGGAACCGCCGTGTGCTGGTTGGAGTCCCACCTGCTTTCATCTATGAGGAAGCCCTTGTTTCTTCAGGAGGGTTCTTCACCCTCCCCTAGTGTTGTGCTGAGGACAGCGATGGGCATTTCTGTCAGCCGGGGCAAGTCATCCAGTCCTGCTTTCCCAGGGTGCACCCCTAGGGCTGACTTCTGTTGCCGTGAGGGGTGTGGAGAGGCTGGTGTGCCCCCTGGGTTCTATATAGTATTACAGGCATGAGGAAGGGGCCGGAGCCCATCAGAGGTGCTAAGACATTCCATCTGTACAGCAAGGCCATTGGCCAATCTCAGGAGGCCAACCAGAGCCCTAACCCTCTAGTTACCAGATCTTGGGAGGTTGGAGGGGAGTGTCCTGGGTAACGTACCAACAGTAAAAGCATTTCTATATTTTAACAACTGGTACATCTATACAGGAACATACTAGCTGAATCTCTGCCCTGGTTGAAGTTAACTGGGGGCTCTGATTTCTGAATGGTTTCATTAGTATCTGAAGAAATCCTCAGTTTATAGTACTGATTCTTTTTGTCCCTTTGAACACAGGATAAGAAAGTAAGTCTCTTGTGGTGGGATGTCCCAGTGAACTCTAAGGTTTTCTGGAATTTTCTATCAGTTCAGTCTGTGGCACTGGCTAAGGACCCAGTTACAGTTCTCTGTCAATCTTGTGGCAGAGGATCTTGACTTAGGCTGTGGGAAGTAGGAGTAAGCTCAGCCTCTCCTGCAGGGTTCCATTTCTTTGAAGTCTTTATATCCTGCCACATGCCTGTTCAGAACCTCCTCCTCACAGATCTCCTTGCCTTGTGTGCCACCTTTCTAGATAGCAGCCTGGATTTTTCTACTTCAAAATCTAGTACATTTCTTGTGTCTGCTTATGGAGATGTCCCTTTGCCTCCGTGGGTTCTGCCTCTTTTACAAGCAGCTCTACTGGCATATGTGTTACTGCCTGCAAATCCAGTTTCTCTCTAGAAGATGGTTGCAGTCCTGACTAGCCCTTCTCCATTGTCAGCTTGTTTTAGTGCATTTTGTCTCGCAATGACAGCATCAGACTCCTAGGGGATGGTAGGGACCAGAGCCCAGAACACAGACTTGGTGGAAAGCAGCCAGAAGACGTGGCTAACAAAGGGCCAGGTGGCCTGGCAGGAGACTGCCCTTCCTAGAGTGACCCAGGCAGAGCAGACATCCTGCACATCTGGAGCACCCAGCTTTACCCCCTGGAGCTTCACTTTCCCAGAGGTACTGATCTACAAGAAAAGTCTCGGTGCAGATAACCCTGGCTTGACAAGATACGAGTGGGATATGATAAGCCAGAAACCTGGTCCCAAATTGGACCTAAGCTGCTGCTTTTAACCCATTCAGTTTTTCGTTTTCTGCAGGCCACCCAAGGGAAGAACCAGGACTGAGTAGTGGAAAAGAAACACCACTGCTCTCGCTGACCTATTGTTTAACCTGTTGATCTCTTTCTCTTTCCCTTTGTTTTATCATCTTCATTATCTGTTGGATTCATGTGTGTTCGTCTTTTTATACCATCTCTCATCTCCTGGTCTCTCCTTGTGCCTCTTCCTCATTTGACATGTTGCAGTCATCCCCTGCCCCCAATCCCCCCATCTTCTCCTTGCCTCTCGTAGGCCTGGTGGTCATATCGGCTTTGCTCTGGTGCTGGTGGGCTGAGACGTCGTCCTAACGCAGGTACTGGTATTGCGTCCTCTCCTTCCAAGGGATAGAGGGGGTTGCAGGTTGCCCTGGCCTCTCTTCTTCACCCTTTCTCTCAGTGGCTTGCTGCTTTTGCCATTTTACAATGGGCGATAGTAACGACTGAGTGTTAGTCCTGGCTTCCCGATGGGCTACCGCAAAGCCCGTAACATCTCGGAGGATGTCTTCCTAATGTGTGGGGAGTTGGAATGCTCACCATTGACACAGTTTGAGTTTCTGTCCTCTGGCTTGGAAAAATCTGGATGATTGCAGCCCTGTGGCTACTTTGAGAGCCCCTTCAACTACTTCTGATGAGCGATGTCTGACTGCAAGGCTCGCCTGGCTGCTGTTTGTCTCTCTTTAGCCCTAGAGCTAAGTTCTCACTATAACCATTAATTACCGCCTACCCCCTTGGGTGAGAGAGGAGGTCTGGAGAGCTGTGAGCCCCAGGGTCATTTGTATGAGGGCAGTCTCAGTTGTCTGTCAGCCTTGGCATCAAACTCCACCATATTATATACTTCTTACTGAGACTTTCTCTGGTTTGGGAATTCTGGTCTTCAAAAAAAATCAGAAAAAGAAAGCCACATCTCTTTTGGGGGGTCAGATTCTGTTGTAATTGGCTTACCAAGCTAGGCTTTCTGAAGAGGATGTGGTATTGGTGAAAAGTTCCCATTCACCAGAGATGCTGTGTTCTCAGGGAACCAAACTGATATGTTCTGGACACCAGTCCACGTAATCTGATCTGTCAACAGGACACCAAATTCAGGAGGTAGAATGTAGAATGGCCCAAGGTAGAACCCTTTCAGAACCCATAAACTATTCTCCCTTGGCCCATTTTGGCTCCTTTCTCATCCTCTGCCTGCCACTTCCATCACCCACCCTCTCTTCTAACATCCATGTAAATGGAGTGCAGTTGGCTCAGAGCACACGCAGGTTCAGAGTGACTGCTGGACCGTTCGTTGTAGCATTTATCTCTGTTTCCTTTTCTCTCCTTCCTGTTTTCCTCCTCACCTTTTATTTTCTCTTCAACCTGTCTCCTCCCTTCTGTTAGACATTCCAGTTACTCCTCTCGGTCTTTAACTCCTTTGGTGTGAGGACTCTCTCCTTCTACACTCCCGGATTGCTGAGTCCCTCCCTGTGGGATGAGACCCAAAGCACTCAGCCATAACCTTTCACCAACTCACACCCAGCCAGGCCTGGTCCAAGGGAGCCGAAGGATCTCCTGGGTAAGGGTCCTCTGGGAGGAACCTGTTAGCCCAGAGCCTGGCTGTGCCCTAGTATGCTGCCTCCCATCCAGGAACTGAGGCTTCAGAGTTGAGTAGCAAGTGTGGCAGGGACGTTGGGTGAGTCTGTCTCTTACTTATGGCTTAGTCCCCGAGGGCAAAATGGATAATCTGAACGTTAGTCTCTTCAAATGTAAGCAAAAGATGATAAGTCCTCCGGCTTCCTCATATGAGGAACAGATGTGTTCATGTATATGAAAATATTTTATAAATGATAGAACACCACAAAAATAATAATGAGCGCATACTCTTCTTACATAATGCATACTATATGCCAGGCACTATTCTAATCACCTTGTAAGTATCAACTCATTTAATTCTCACAACAACCCAATAAGGTGGCTATCGTCAGTTCATACATGGTAAAACTAAGGCCTAGAGGGGTTATGTAAAACAGCCAGTAAATTGTGAATCAGATTCTAAGGTCTTAGTATTAGCATCAGATATAATTCTAATCTCTTGGACTTCACTGTGGTCTCGTAGTTAAGATTCTGTGCTTCTACTCCAGGTAGGATGTGGGTTCAGCCTCTGGTTGAGGAACTAAGACCCCACATGCCATGCTATGTGACCAAAAAAAGAAAAGAAAAAGAATTCTCATCCTGTTTCACTGTATCTCTTCTCATTTTGAGCAGTTTTCCTTGGTTGCTGCTGCTGCAAGTAATTAGGAAGACACCATTCAGCAGCCTCTTAGTGCAGATCTCAGATCTCATTGGCTCTCTTGCTAACTAATACCACATTGCTAACTTATTTCATGTATTGTTTATAAAACCCCTTTGCACATTGCATATGCTGAGCATTCTTTCCCTGTCCTCTGCCTGCAGTTGATTTTTTGGATCCAAGGCAGAATTTTCCATTCAGCTCTGTGAGATCTAGTCCACTGTCCACTGTTCTCACCTATAGATTGTTTTTTTTGTTTGTTTTTACTCTTGGCCCTGTGGTTTCAAAATACTCACGTTCACTCCCAGCTTCACCTCCTGCTCAGGGGTGACCAGCTACCATCTCGTCTTCACCAGAGTTACAGGTGAGGGCAAGCCTCTGGAGGCCTTCTGCAGGCTCTCAGGCCCACTGGTCACATGAGAGTGCTCGTGCAGCAGGCTGCTGTCAGCCTGCTCTTGTATTCTCATATTCTTTCCAAGGAGAGCATGGAAAATCTTGTCAAACACCTTGATTAAGTCCCTAAAACATGATTTCCTTGATCAGTCCATTCAGTAATGCAGTCTGAAAGGAAAGCCTGACATGACTCACTCCTTAGGGACACCCACACCCACCCTTCCCTCAGCGTCTAAAGTCTTGCCTCTGCACAGTATAAAAGGCCACCAGTTCACATCTATGGGTTCAGCTCTTTTCCTCCTTTGAGAACATCAGGCTCACATTTTTCTTTTTTTAATTTATTTATTTGCCTGCACCGGGTCTTAGTTGTGTCTCGCAGGCTCAGTTGCTCTGCGACACGTGGGATCTTAATTCCCTGACCAGGGACTGAACCCACATCCCCTGCACTGCAGGGCAGGTTCTTAACCACTGCACCACCAGGGAAGTCCCAAGCTGACATTTTTCACAATGCATGTTAGGTTGTAAGCATCTGAGTAAATGTTTTTTCTAGCTCCCTTTTCATTTATCTTCTCACATGAATTACTCTGTATTTGCACCTCCAACATTGTTTTGCTTTTCTTTCATTTCATGTCTTCTATTCCTCTCAGTACCTATTTCTACAAATGTAGGAGATTTTCTTTGATCTTTATACTTGGCTTAAAAATCCTCTTTTTAGAATACAGAGGTATAGCCAAAAGGCCAAAAGATAATATTCAATAATTACTTTTTAATTAACCCAAGGAAGGCAAAAAAGGAGAAACAACAGAACAGAAAACAATAGGACAAACAAGAAATAAATGTGACTATGGTACACCTAAAAGGTGTAACAGTAATACCACAATAAAATAAGGCAGTACTCCCCAGAAAAAAAAATCTTTTTAGACCCATTTTTCTCTGAGCAAGTGCACCCTTAGCATAGTGAGTTATTCTTTGTCCTTACCTAAAACCACTCTTCTGTTACTTTATGCCTTATGCCTTTATGCTTATGACTCAAAATCCAAATTGTCTTCTAAGTTAAAAAAAAAAGGAATATAAAATAAGAACAATTTCCCAAGTATATGTATTTTCTTGTCCAAGACTTCACGTTCCCTAAGTGATGCTTTTCCTTTGGTCCCAAGAATCAGCAGGATTTGCTGTGGTCTGCAGAGTCTAGACAGAGAAGGCAATGGCACCCCACTCCAGTACTCTTGCCTGGAAAATCCCATGGATGGAGGAGCCTGGTAGGCTGCAGTCCATGGGGTCGCTAAGGGTTGGACACGACTGAGCGACTTCACTTTCACTTTTCACTTTCATGCGTTGGAGAAGGAAATGGCAACCCACTCCAGTGTTCTTGCCTGGAAAATCCCAGGGGTGGGGCAGCCTGGTGGGCTGCCGTCTACGGGGTCGCACAGAGTCGGACACTACTAAAGTGACTTAGCAGCAGCAGCAGCAGAGTCTAGAAGCCTCAGCAACTCCAGCACATGCTCAGGAAGCCAGTCACCAGGCCCGGTGACTGGAGATGTTGTAGTGACCCTGGTGTTTGCCTCCCAGGGCAAGTGACCGGCTTCCTTGAATTCCTCCTTCAAGGACATCGTCCTCCACAGACGGTCTGGGCTGCATAAGAACTTCATGTTGGCCTGTACTCCGTGGTGCATTTTCTTCACTTCTCCCCCACCCAGTCTTATCATCCTCCCTCTTGACTCTGAGTTCACTTTTCTTCCATCAAGCTAATGATGCTGCTGCTTCTCCCAAGGACCCAAATTTACCCTCTTTTTTCCTGCCATGGCATCTAATCCTTTGTGGCAACCATTTGGATGCTGTAAAATCTGCTCCTGAGCTTGCCTCCTACACACAGGGGCTGGTTTTCTTTCCACCCCATGGGACGTGAGTAGAGGCAGGCCACTCAGGTGATCCACATAGTGTTGTTCCAGATACCTAGTGATGCCGGGGCTAAGCCCTCACTGTCTGCAGCGGTCACCCAGGAGGTAAGAGAGACTGGACCATAATGATGTCGCTGAGGTATCTCTCAGCACCAGTAGGCAGGGCGTTCTATGGCTTAGGGAAGGGTTCAGAAGGCTGGGCACTCACCATCTGTCTTTGGTCCCCACAGAACATGTTTGGGATGTGGAAGCCTATGGTGTTCTTGGCTCTTGCAGCTGTGGCTCTGTATGTGTTACCCAACATGCGACCGCAAGAGACAGAGTTCTGCCTCATGGAGTGATGGCAGGCCTGGGCCAGCCATGGGGGCAGACTCCCAGTGGCCACTACCCTCAGCTTTGGGCAGGACACACTGTGCCAGCGACCCCACCCCACCCATATGTTCCCCGTGGCCCCATCCCCTTAGCCTCTGCCATTCAGGCTTACGGGGAACTGCTGGCTCCCATCTCCTGCCCTGTCTAAGAACCTGGGTTCCTTGTAATTAAATGTCAGCTGAATTACAAGACTTTGTGGCTTTTTACTTGTTCAGCACCTCACAACACAACCAGAACAGAGTGGTTCCCCTCTAACCAGGTACTCACTAAGGGTCTGGCTCCTCCCTACAATTTCTAACCCTACCAATGACCTTAGCAATGAGGTCAGGTCCTGGTGTGGCCAGCCAAGTCACGAATGGATTGTTCTGTCCACACTCACCCTAATCTCAAGGAACTCATCTGAGCATAGAGAAATGGAATGATCTGGGTGCTTTGTGTGAGGGGGGCCACATGGCCTGCCCTTGGGTACTGTGAGGAGGATGCCCTGAGAAGATCTGTGTGTGGGCCTTCATGGCTTAGTTCTTACGACTTCTTGAGCTATTTACCCTCAGAGATGACTTAAAATCATCCAGACTCCTAGCAGTGAACTGAAGGGAGTCCAGTGGCCTCGGGGTTGGAATTCTGGGTTTTCACTGCCACAGCCCAGGTTCAGTCCCTGGTTGGGGAACTGAGATCCCACAAGCCATGCAGTGCAAACAACAACAACAAAAAAAATGCTTTAACTGTAGTTTTTAGTGAACAGACTATGTGCAGAGGGCAGAGGTAGGAGAACCAACACGAAATGGTGAAGTCTCCAGGCACCAGTTGGCTTCCCAGGTGGCTCAGTGGTAAAGAATCCATTTGCCAATGCAGGAGATACAAGAGAAGCAGGTATGATCCCTGGGTTGGAAAGATCCCCTGGAGTAGGAAATGGTCACCCATGCCAGTATTCTTGCCTGGAACATTCCATGGACAGAGGATCTTGGCGGGCTAGAGTCCAGAGGGCCCTAGAGAGTTGGACACGGCTGAACGACGAAGCAAGCACCAGGCGCCAGCAACAATGGAAGAGTGCTGCCATCACGGGCTTGGAGGGGGAAGAGGGGGAAGCAAGATCTGGAGACCTGGCGTGGGCCAGACACACACAGTGGCCAGAGGGGCTATGGCCTTTGTCAGAGCCATGGTGAGATGGGGAGTGTATGTGCTACTACACCCTCTCTTCTCACCTGCCAGTTCTCTGTTGGTGTGTCTCATTGGCAGATCCCAACTAGCAGCTAGAGAGCAGAGGTGTCCAGTGTTTCAAGAGGTGACAGTCTTTCAAGGTCAGCCTCCTGCAGTTTGGAGCAAGGCAAAGAACTGAGTTGATCTAAGTGGGAACAAGCAGAATGATGAGAATAATTTATGAGTGTTCCTGTTGACCTTCGTTCCTGCAGAACCCTTTGTGATAGGTTGTTCTCGTCATGGATGTTTCCACGTAAAAGCCCACAGGGACTTCCTTGGTAGGACAGTGGATAAGAATCCGCCTGCCAATGCAGGGGACACAGGTTCAACCCCTGGTCCAGGAAGATTCCATGTGCAGTGAAGCAGCTACACCCAGGCACCACCACTACTGAGCTTGTGCTGTAGGGCTCCCGAGCCTCAACTGCTGAAGCCCATGCACCCTAGAACCCATGCTGTGCAACAAGAGAAGCCCCCACAATGAGAAGGCCGCACACCACAGCGAAGAGTAGCCCCCACTTGCCCCAACTAGAGAAAACCCACACACAACAACAAAGACCCAGCACAACCATAAATGAAAAATAAAAGAAAGTCTCCAAGTGTAATCATACACCATAGTGGGCAGAATGGTCCCCATAACTGCTGGTTTCCTGGGACTCTCATCTCTGCCTTCTTTCTACCTGATACCAAAGGAGTTTATTTCGTTTCTCCCAAATACCCAAAGCAGCACATACCTATCGAGTGTATACTGGGGTGGGCACTGCTGAGCACTAAATTAATTCATTTCTTCCACAGTCTTTTCCTAGGGGGAGTAGCAAAGACATTTAGAATTAGGAGATTTTAAAATTGTGTGCAGCCCAGAGGAGTGGCAAGGCTGACTGGGAACCCTAAGAGACCTGGGGCCAGGGTCCAAGTGGTGACCAGCCCCTATACATAGGGTTGCACGTAGGCAGATTGAAGGCAGTGCCACAGGCCCCTTTTGCCTCCCTCTAAATAACTCCTCTTTGAAGACAGGGGATTAGAGGGGACTAGCCCCTTGCTACTCAAAGTGTGGCCCACGGACCAGCAGGATGAGCATTGTTAACTCATTAGGAAGGCAGAATCTCAGCCCTCAGCTCAAGCCCAGACACAGAATCTACATTTTGACAAGATCCTCAGTTGATTAGTATGCACAATAAAATTTGAGCAGCACTGCCTTCAACTATATTAGGTTGCATATTCTCAGTTGTAACCTAATTGAAATTCCTTCACAATCTACCTGCTACCCTGTCCTCTTGCTGTTGAGATTGTGCTTTTTATCCAGTTTAGTCCAGCCACCAGTTGGCTGGAGAACATGTGCAGTGGAAAGGACCGGAAGATTATCCACCAGTGAGTATCATTGCTTTAACTTCGAATTTGAAACCAAGATGGAGGTTATGGTCTGGGAGGCAGTCAGCCCCCGTTAAGGGCTTTTATCTGGTCCTTTCCAGGCCCAAACCCAGAGCCTGCGATCACAGGGAAGTAGTCCTTTTCTTCAGTCTTTTTGCTTAGAATATAGAGCTCTTCCCTTTAGGACACTTGTCCCTCTGGGCTCATCTTAGAAGACCATGCTCCTCGTTAATTTGGGCTCTGTGCTTTCTGGTCTTGCAGGTGCACTGTTACCAGAGCAGATTAAATAGGTCTACCTGTTGAATGTGAAACAGCCCCTTGAATTAGCTTTAAATCTACAGGGATGTCACAAGCAGGCACGCACCCTGGCACAGGTACAGATAGAACCAAGGACTCAAAACACCTCCATCTCCCCCCTCTACTGCCCTCTGCATAACTGCTTCCTTTCTGCTCTCTCCCTGCACCACGGCCCCCCCTCTGCTTTCCCTTCCTAGGCCACATGCTAGGCACACCACCTGCCACCTCTGTCCACGACCAGCTGCTATTAGAGGGCAGAGTGGGTGGCTCTAAAGATGGTAAGTAGTACTCTGGCTCTGATTCTGGCAGGTGGAGTGTTAGGATGCAAGGAAGGGAACAGGGCAGCCGAGGAAGATGCTGCAGTGGATGCCACATGGGGCAGAGGTAGATGTGAGGAGGGCCCAGCTCACTAGAACCCATGTGGTCCCCAGGATACCAGCAGAGGATGCAAACTGTTTTTTCTGATCACCTATTAGCTGCCCAGCACCATGCTAATCACTTTACCTGTTATCTACTTTCACATCTTCACCCACAAAAAAAAAAAATCCCTATGAGAGTACTATTAATTCCATTTTGCAGATAAGAAAACTGAGGCCCCGAAGAGTTACATTGCCTGATCACAGCTATAGAACCAGAGGTGAAGAGGCTGGAATTCAGCCTAGGGATCGTCCCAACCCTACCACACCTGGGCCAGGACCATGTCAGTATCACAGACTGAACAAAGTGCCTGCTGGGAGCCTGGCCAGCCTGGTGCCATCACAGGTGACTGTGGAAACACAGGATCTTCATACATGGCCCTTCAGACATGGACTCGCTCACTCAGATGCTTCTCTGCTCAAGTTAAATATGGCCAGCATTGGTGGCAGAGGAGTAGTGCCCCTTGGTGGGAGAGGCAGGGCCAGGTGAAAGGCCAAACCTGGTCTCCTGAGACAGGTCAGCGGGTGGTGAGTCAGGGGGCTATAAACAGTCTGTGGCTACAGCAGCAAAGCCCCCAAATACTCAGCTGATGAAAGCCCCCGTAAGCCCCTCCAGGAGACCCTGCCTGGCTCTGAGAGGAGCACATCAGCCCTCCTCCTGGAGGCAGCCCCTGCTTGGCAGGCCCCAGGACCAGCATTGTGCACGGCCTGTTCCAGCTCTCATGGCCTGGCCCGGGCTCATGGGCTATATTGAGGGCTGAGTCACCAACCTGCGCCTGGGTAGCTGACTGTGACTGGCTGGCTAGGGCCTGAGTCAGGCCCTGATTTATCCTGGAGAGCAACGGGCTCTGGTTTCTGGGGGTGGGGGGAGGGGAGGTGTGAGAAGGGTGCCAGGAACCATCCTTGGCACCTGGCACCCTCTGCCGACCATTCACTCACTCCCCTGGGGCTGCATACAAACCTCTCTGGAAGAGAGGGAACGAGAAGCAGGAGAGGGGAGTCCTTTGTTCACTTGCTGGCTTCCCTCTGAACTCCCACTACCTTAAGAGAGAACCTCAACTACTGGAGAACTTTGGGAAAAGCCCTCACAACAAGACTGTGAGCCATTAGGGTTTGTAAAAGGCTGTCAGCTCCAAGCAAATTCACTCGACTCCTCTTTCTTCTCCCCAGGAGCTCAGGGAGAGGGATCCATCCTTTTCCAGATCTATATATCTCAGTTTCTTCATCATTGAACCCCGAACTGGCACCTCAGGTTGGGTGTCAGAAGTCCGCCTTTTTACACACACACACACACACACACACACACACACACACACACACACACACACACACACACACACACACACACTTCCCTTGTGAGACCCAGCTACGTGTCATGTGTCCCCAGGAGCTGGGCATCTCTCCACAGGAGAGCTCAGCCTCTCAAGCAGACAGACAGCACTGATGGCTGATGGCTGGTCCTGGCCATGGGACAAAGGTGGCATGGGGGGAGCGAGAGTTCTGGAGACAGGCAAGGGGGTGCCAACAGGAGAGTGGAATTCCTGAGCACCTCGTCACAGGCAGCCGACAGAACATGAGCTGCGGGGCCCAAGCTATTTATATCTCGCCTGTCACTCTCAGGGCCCCCAGAGCTCCCCCCCTCAGAAGTCACGCACAGCAGGTCCCTTTTCTGTTTCTGGTCCCTTCTCTCCTCGTCCCCCTCCTCCTTAACTGATGAGAAAGGAAAGAAATCGTTCATGGAGCCCTTTCACCATTAGCGCTGCTCCACCACCCCACACCCCTGCACCAAGCTCCTGAACTTCTTCCCTCAGACTGCCCTCAGAGATGCCCACCATCCCTTCCCTTTTCACTGGGCTTGGCTGGGGAAGAGCAATAAGGTCAAATGATTCACCGATTTCAGTTATCACACAACTTGAGTTGGGGCCCAAACTTAAGGGTCCAGAAGGATGGGAAAGTGGAGGAAATTTGGCCTAAAGGGGGTACCAGGAGGTGTGGAATACATGTTATCCTACAGAATCTCAGAATACATAGTCTCCTTATATAAGTATATTCTACCACTTTTTCACCTCATCCCAGGCCAGCTGCTCTGAGTGCCTCAGTTTCCCTGCTGTCAGCTGCCCTTGGCTTACCCAGAGCCCAATCCTGCCCAGACTTCCTGGCGGGCTCCCTAGGGCTCTCCATGTCCCCCAGCCCCCATCACACCTCCCCGTGGCTGCTCTGGGCAGGGCTCTCTGTCTCTTGTCTGGCTAACCTGCCCTCTGACTGGAAGGATCTGCCCAGTGGCCCAAGTGGGCACACTGCCGAGGGGGCTCCCTGGTACTACAGGGCAGAGGCTCTGCCTCCTCTCGCGTCACCTTAGTTGAGTCAGACTTGGGGGAAGGGGGCACAGTGTGACTCACTGGGTACGCTTTTCCTGAGCTCAGCTTCATTCTGAGAGGATGAGGGCAAACAGACTGGTGACAGGGACAATGAGTCAGGGGTAGCCTCTGTCTTTCTTTCCCCTGTGACCCTGGAGTTGCTGAGGGTTTTTTTTTTTTTTTTTGGTTGCAGAGGAGACTTTTCTACCTGTAAAGCGGAGCACCCCCACCCCAGGCCTTCTCCCTAATCTGCCTGAACGGCGTTGTTGCTTCCTCTCAGTCTATCTACACACAAGCACACACACTTCCCCTGCTGGTCCGCAGGTGGACAATACCCTGGGCTAGCAGCCAGGTCTCCCCGGCCCTGTCAACAGCCCTGCCAGCAACCAGTCCAGAAAATTCTGTCAACACCCGATCAGCGTGTTTTGCCCTAACCACTGGCCTCAGTTTCCCTTTGCATCTCTTTAGTCCTGCAGGGTAGGGGGTATATATTTCATCTCTGACTAGCGATGCTTAGTTTTGGGGTGTTCGGAGCCCTCACTCTCCCTAATTTTCCAGCTCCACTCTTCATCCGTCCAGCTCAGCAGCTTCGGGCCAGAGCCTCCTTCCCCGGGGAGGGGGACAGCAGACCCGGGACCCCAGTCTGGACCCCAGTCTGGACGGAGGGCCGCGTGGGGGAGGGGAGGGGAGGGGAGGGGAGGGGAGGAGGGAGGGAGGCGGGGCCGGCGGGCTCGGCGCGGCCCCCACCCGCGGGCCGGGCGGCATTCCTGGGAGGCCGGCGCTCTGACGTGGACCCGGGGGCCGCGGGCTCGGCGGGGGGGACGCGGCCCGGGGGCTTCTTAAACCCCCCGCCTCAGCCCGGCCCGCACTTTCCAGCGCACCGCTCCGCCCCCGGAGGGAGAGAGAGACACACACAGAAAGAGCGCAGCCGAGGAGCCGAGGAGGCCCGCCCGAGTCCCGCCAGCCAGGGGCGCGAGAGAAGTTCAGAGTCGCGGAGCGCACAGCCGCGGGTCCCGTCCCGGAAAGCGCTCCCCTAGCCCGAGCCCCGCCGACCCCCAACTCCCGCCCCAGCCCGCGCCAGCATGATGAACAACAGCGGCTACTCCGAGGCCCCGGGCTTCGGCCTGGGCGACGAGGTGGACGACATGCCGTCCACGGAGAAGGACCTGGCCGAGGACGCGCCGTGGAAGAAGATCCAGCAGAACACGTTCACGCGCTGGTGCAACGAGCACCTCAAGTGCGTGGGCAAGCGCCTCACCGACCTGCAGCGCGACCTCAGCGACGGGCTGCGCCTCATCGCGCTGCTCGAGGTGCTCAGCCAGAAGCGCATGTACCGCAAGTTCCACCCGCGCCCCAACTTCCGCCAGATGAAGCTGGAGAACGTGTCCGTGGCCCTCGAGTTCCTCGAGCGCGAGCACATCAAGCTGGTGTCCATCGGTCAGTGTGGGCGGCGAGGTGGCAGTGCCCAGACGACGGGCTGGCCCACGGGGACAGGGTGCTCGGGACTGGGTGGGCGCGCGGGGAGCCGAGGCAGGGCCGAGGGGGGGCCCCCTCGGCACCGGGAGAGGACCCTGACCCGGTTCTCCCGGAGCCCGCCCACGCCAGCCCCGAGGGGGCCCTGCCTTCACACTCCGCTCTGGTCGCCGGCATCCCGAGGGGGCCCCCCTGAGGACATCCAGCCCCGGCCGTTTCTGAGGCCTCCAGCTTCAGCTCCCCTCGCACGCTCTTGGCCAACCTGCTTCTACCCCCTAGTCTCCTTTCTTGGCACCCACACCCCCAGCCCAGGCTTGAGAGGACCGGGCCAATGCTCATTGCCAATTCCCAGGGGCGCCCCCTCCACCCCAGACAAAGCAAATGGCTTCCCAGCCTCCCAGCACCTCCACCGGGGAGGAGAGGCTGAAGGCAGGTCCCTGTCGCTGCCCGGTCCCAGGGATCCGAAGGAGAGCGGGAGAGCGAGTGGCTGGGCGGGCACGGGGCCCGGGCCCCCCGCCGGCATGTGCTCGGCAGCTGGGTTCAGGCCCGGGGGCCAGAGCCGGCAGGGCCCGGCCTCGGAAACCTAAAAAGGCTCTGAGCGAGCGCAGGCAGCCTTAACCCCTGCCTGTCCTCCATCGGCTTCAGCAGGCCAGGGAGGGGGCTCCCTCCCGTCCACTCCCGGCCCCAGCCCACCCCCTAAGTCCCGATTGGCTACAGCTAATGATCTGGGCTGTGGGGAGGGAGGCAAGGCCTGGAAAAGGGAGGAAGTCATTGAGTGTAACCAGATTTGGAAGGTGTGTCAGTGCTGGGTGGGGGTGGGGAGGCACTCCAGGCTGGGGAGCTGGGGGAGCTGAGGATGGATTCTGAGAGCCTAGCAGTTGGCCGTTCCCTCTCAGCTCTGCAGTGACCCCTTCAGGCTGGGGGCCTGGGCAAGACCCCTACCCCTATGGTGAGCTCTTAAGAGTCCTGATGTGATTTTCAGGAAAGTGCCCCTTGATGGGGTGCACCCCAGGGCCCCAGAAGGGGAATTTCACAGGGGGCCCAGTGACCACCCACCCAGGCTGCCCCCAGAGATTTCTTCAGATAATTGAAGGTCTGTCCATCCTCAGCCTCCCTCAGGGCATCTCTGGGCCTCCTGAATTAGCAGCTGAGGTCAGTCTGGGGCCCTTTGGCCCTGTCCAGTCCCCTCTATGCCTTACCCCCTCCTGCCCCAAACTGCGCCCCCCCCACCCCACCCGCTCTGGCCTGGAAATAGCCCTGCCTCCGTGACACAGCAGATGTCTCTGAGCTTTCCAGAGGACAAGGCTGAGGACAGGGGGTGGGGGAGGGGGCCACCCTGGTGTGTGTAGTGGGACTGAGGGTTGCCCAAGAGTGTGTGTGGTTGGGGGCGGGCGGGGCAGGGGTCAGAGAGGAGTCAGCCCTGGGCCCTTCCACCCCCCTGGCAGCTGCGATCTGACCGCCTGGACTGACTGTCCCAGGTGGGATCCTGAGGGGAGAGCCTGGGGCCTCACCAAGACTTTATAGGAAATGGCTCGGCCTCCCCCTCCCCTCCCCGCTGCGGGGGCGCTTGGCCCCTCTCCTGGCCTCATCCTTCCTGAGCGCACACCTCTCCCCTCCCCCACGGTGGTGCCTCTGGCTCCAGCCACTTGGCTCAACTGTGTATGGAGAGGCCGGCTCAGAATAGAGGGGGAAGGAGGGAAAGCTGGCTTGGGGGCGGGAAGGAACCCTTCTTTCCCGTTCCTGCGGGAAACTGTTCCCCATTTGGGCCAAGTGGCTGACTCCAGCGGCCGATGAGATAAGCTGTCAGCAATTCAGCTGCTGGGCCCGAGGCGGAGGCTGGAGGGGAGGGGGCACAGACAGCAGCGGCTACCCATCCTTTGGGAAGGAGGTGTCAAGGGTTCCCCTTTCTGCTTCCTCTGGTTCCCTAGGTCCCGCTTAGTGGTGGGAAGGGGCTGGGACGGGGGCTTCTCTAGGCACCATCTCAGGACTGAATGTGAGCCTCTAGGCACCTCACATCACTTTCCAGAAGTGGAGTGGGAGCTGGGTGTTGAGCAGTCCTTCTGAAGGAGGGCAGGGTACACAGCCCGGGTTGAAGGGGCAGTGTGCCCTCCTTACCCACACCGCCCCCTCCGCCCCTCCGAACAAAGAGGCCTAGAGGCCACTCTGTCCTGCAGCTGTTCCCCAGTTGCTATTCCTTCTCCTGGAGCCAACCGCCGAGGGAGGGGCAGGAGGGGGCAGCAGCTGTCCCGGCCCCTCCCTCACTGGTTCTCTCCTCTCCCACTCCACGCAAGGCCTGGGGTGCCCTCAGGGACTGGCTCTGGAGCTCCTCCCACCCCTCTGGTGGTATCCCCAGTGGGGTGCGACAAAGGAAGAGGCCTGGCCTGAGCGGAGCTCCCCTCCTCTGCCTGGCCTCTGAGAGGGAGGAGGGCGAGGAAGGTCATTGCTCCCAGAGTGGGACTCCGGACCCACCCCTCTCCTGCCACTTGCTGTCTGGCCCAGGGCCAGTTGCTGGGGAGAAACCTCTCCCTGCAGCAAATATGAATGACCCCCCTCACTCCCCCACCCCTTCCCAATCCTGGCAATCCTGGGGGCCTCAGGGCCTCCCTCCCAAGGATCTGGCTTCAGTTTGCAAGAAGCACTTCTGGGTGTGCGAGCACCAGCTTTGGAGGCTGTCAGGGTTGTGAGAGGCCGTGAGGCCCTGGGTGTCAAGGCTGTGTGAAAGTGTCCTGGGCCTGTGTGTGTTAGAGAGAGATCGCACCAAAGCACCGGGAGGCTGGGAGTGAGTGTGTCATGGAATCTGCAAGCTGCCAAACCATTGTGCTGCAGCAGAGCCAGGGGGAGAGGGGGCGGGCCTGGGGAGCTGCTGGGGAAGGAAGGATGAATCAGTGAAAGGGTGGAGGAGCCAAGGGGACCAGAGCCCAAGACCAGAGGGACACAGAGACTGAGATTCCCCTCATGGGGGCAGGTTGGGGAAATGCTGGGGATGGGGTGGGAGGGGCATTCTGGAAAAGATATGTAAGGGGGCACCTCCAGCCCCACCCTTTCCCCATCTCTCTGGTAACACCAATAAACAAGGCTGAGTCTTTCACCCCCTCTCAACCTCCTGAAAGCAGAGCTCAGGGAAGCTGGTGGATTTCAGGCCTACCTTGTCCTTTACAAGTAAGCTGGTTTCCAATGACCTATACTCTAGGCCACCTCTGGCTCCTGGATCTTTCTCTCTGGCTGTTACAGGGGAACTGGCCCCCCACCCCAAATCTTGGAGTTCTGGTCCATAATATTTATCAAGGGAGGGGATGAGTCTCGAGTCTCAACTCCTGAGACTTGAGTCCACATGGGTAACACTCCCCCAGCTCTTGTGAAATCTCACTGGTCCGTGCCATTAACAGAGTGTGTACTGTCCCCAACCCCTCCTCCCAGAACTTTGTTCCAAAAGCCTTTTATAGCATTCAAAGGAGAATTTGGCTGGAACCAGGTCGGTCCCACTACTCTTCAACTTCAGTTTTTAAAATATTCATTCAACCAGTATTTATTCAGATTTTACTAAGTTCTAGGCTCTGAATATATATAGAGAAAAATATAATATCTATAGTGAAAGAAGGCAGACAAAAAAGGTACATACTGTATGATTCTATTCATATAAAACTCTGGAAAATGTGAGCTAATGTATAGTGACCAAGAGCACATTGGTTGTTGCCTCGAAGGATAGACTAGGAAGGGCAGGATCACAAAAGAAAGGAAACTTTGAGGAAGGGTGGATGTGTTTACTCTCTTGATTCGTGGTGATGGCTTTGTGGGTACGCACATATCATCAAATGTAGGGCTCCCCTGGTGGCTCAGATGGTAAAGAATCTGCCTGTGGTGCAGGAGAACCAGGTTCAATCCTTGGGTTGGGAAGATCCCCTGGAAAAGGAATGGCAACCCACTCCAGTATTCTTGCCTGGAGAATCCATGGACACAGGAGCCTGGCTGGCTACAGTCCATGGGGTCGCAAAGAGTTAGACACGACTGAATGACTAACGCTTTCACTTTTCACATATTGTCAAAACGTATCCAGTTATACTTTCTAATATGTACAGTTTGTTGTATATCACGCGAAGAAGAAAGGAAACAAAACAAAACAGTGTCTGCCCCTAGAGACTTACAATCTTGCATAACAGTATAGATGCTTATAGCCTGATAGGAGGCCCATGCAAGCGTCGTCAAAGAGTTGAAAGTACCTGCCTAAGGGACATATTGGGACGCAACCTTATTCTGAGGGGGGTGGGAGATACATCAAGGGCTGAGACTCGTGGGGTGCAGAATGTGGTAGGCAGAGAAGTGATAGGTTCCAGGAGGAGGAGTCCAGACCCAATGCTCAAGCAGCAGCCTCAGAAGCTGGGCCAGGAGAGGGAGGGCGCTGCACCAGGAGTGGGGCCCTCATGAGCTCTGCTTGTCCCCTCCTCCCTGCAGACAGCAAAGCCATCGTGGATGGGAACCTGAAGCTGATCCTGGGGCTCATCTGGACCCTGATCCTGCACTACTCCATCTCCATGCCCATGTGGGAGGACGAGGACGACGAGGATGCCCGCAAGCAGACACCCAAGCAGCGTCTACTCGGCTGGATCCAGAACAAGGTGCCCCAGCTGCCCATCACCAACTTCAACCGGGACTGGCAGGACGGCAAAGCTCTGGGCGCCCTGGTAGACAACTGTGCCCCTGGTGAGTGGACCAGTGGCACACCGTGGCTCCCCGAGCTGGGAAGGGGTGCGGGATGAGCTGGTGATGCCAAGGCTTGTGTTTGTCAGAATATGTGTCCCAGAGCTGGGGGATCAGGGCCTCCTGCCCCAGCTGAGAATCATTGCTGGAGTTAGACCCTTCCCGATGAGTTGCCAGATCCTGCAGTGGCAAGGACACCGAGGTCCAGAGAAGGCCAGTGAATTGTCCAAGATTACACAGCTTATCTGTGGCAGAACTGAATCAGAGGCCGGCTGGGACCTGGAACTCCCTGCTCCATGAACTTCCTATTTTGCTACACAGGGGTCATTTCTGCTCAGCCAGCAGAAAGAAAACGTGGTGGGACTTGTAGAGAGAAGGCCAGGACTTTAGGCCTGGAAAAGGCTGTTCTTTGCAAGCCCCTAGGATAGCTTTGAGAAGGGGTTGAGGCCCAGGATGATGTAGGCTGAGGCTGGTGTGACACTGCCCCAGCGGCAGGTGACCCCGCTCTGGCCTGGGCAGGTGGGGGCCACTGAGGGCCCATGAGAAGACTTAGAAATCACAGACGAGAATGGTACCCCACGTACAGCTCCCTTTCTGACTCTCATCTCCTGATAACAATCTGTTGTCTCCCTACCTCTTGGAGCCGTGTCCCCCTGGGGGAATCCTCCCCCAGCCTGGGGTCAGCCGGGGAGCAAGGGGTGGGAGGCGGGGGCATCGGCCGCCTGGGAAGCATTCCCAGCTGCTGAGCCATTGCCCACGGCTGGCTTGGCTGCCAGGAGTGAGCTCAGCTGTTCTGGCCAGTCATGGATTCCAGCTTTTGAGCTGGTCCCCTCCCCGCCAGGGAGCATCACCCTCCTTCTCCAGCTCTGTCTGGGACCAAGCATCCCCTAACCCCTGCACCCTTTCCCAGGAGTGACCTGTGGCTGCCTCAGTGGTCCTCCCATCAGAAGGGCTGGGTTCTGGGTGGCCAGAGAGAACTCGGCCTCTCAAACAAGCCCTTCAGTGCCTTTATTTCCCTGAGGCAGAAGTTAGGAAGCAGAGAGAGTCTTATGCTCTGAGGCTGATGTGGGAAGTGCATGGACACCTAGGGCTTCAAGGCAGCTGTGAGGAGACCTTTCAGGAGATGGGTCAAAGGCACTCGTGGGATGGGGACTGCCCACCCCTGCGGCCACTGGAATGAGGCGGGGGGTCTGTGAGGGGTGCCCTCCCCAGGGTTTGGTGTTCAGCGTTGGTGCTGGGGCCTGGACAGGCCAGAGGCCGGCTGGCAGGACTGGTGCCAGGCTGCGTCAGCTGGGGCAGAAAGGCCTCATTGTTGGTGCTCGGGAGGGCTGCGGTGCGTCTAAACAGCGATGGGCATCCCGGCTGATGGGCCGTAAGGTTGGGGGTTGGCAGGAACCTGGCTGGTCAGGGGCCTGGGGCCATATGGGAAGGGAGAGTAAACCCATGGCCTGGGAGGGTGTTGGTGGAGCAAGTGCCCTGCATCCTGCTTCCCCCTCATCATCACTTCCCTCTACCATCTCTCCAGGCCTCTGCCCTGACTGGGAGGCCTGGGACCCCAACCAGCCTGTGGAGAACGCCCGGGAGGCCATGCAGCAGGCGGATGACTGGCTCGGGGTGCCCCAGGTACACTGGCAGACGGGGCGGCGGAGAGCAAAGGGACCCGGAGAGGGCCAGGGGTGGGGCTGGGTCTGTGAGGCTACCTGGGCAGGATGCTGGGGACAGAGAACACTTTCTGACTCCCTTCCTCCCTGGCAGGTGATTGCTCCCGAGGAGATCGTGGACCCCAACGTGGATGAACATTCGGTCATGACCTACCTGTCCCAGTTCCCCAAGGCCAAACTCAAACCTGGCGCCCCTGTTCGCTCCAAGCAACTGAACCCCAAGAAGGCCATCGCCTACGGGCCTGGTAGGTGTTGAGCCCTGACGGTCTTCGCTGGGCAGCTGGACATGGGCTGGGATGGTTCTCCCTAAACTCTGTGGCTCTGCCTTCCGCCCTCAGGGATCGAGCCCCAGGGTAACACCGTGCTGCAGCCTGCCCATTTCACCGTGCAGACAGTGGACGCTGGTATAGGCGAGGTTCTGGTCTACATCGAGGATCCCGAGGGCCACACCGAGGAGGTATGGAGAGGCCACTGGGGATCGGACAAGAGCACAGACCAACAGCCGGGAGTGGGCTGGAGATGGCTGCTGGGGCCACCCTCCAACGCTGGAGAAGGGGGAGGCCTCACCATAGAGGTTTCAGGAAGCATGGGGTCAGGAGGAGCTCTGACGGCCAATCATTTCCCTTCCCATAGGCCAAGGTGGTTCCCAACAATGACAAGAACCGCACCTACGCTGTCTCCTATGTGCCCAAGGTCGCCGGGTTACACAAGGTATCCCCCTATAGGCCCTCCCATGTCTTCCCCACTCCATTCACATCCTTGCATCTGGCTAAATGGACCCCTCTCTCAGCTCATACCCTGCCCCACCCCCATGCATCAGCCCCACTCGCCTCCCACCCCACTTGGCTCTGCCCCACCCCTCAACCCCCCTCTCAGAGCTGCTCTCCTCTAGAAGCTCACCTTTGGCCTCTGACCTCCAGGTGACCGTGCTCTTTGCTGGTCAGAACATTGAACGCAGCCCCTTTGAGGTGAACGTGGGCATGGCCCTGGGAGATGCTAACAAGGTGTCAGCCCGTGGTCCTGGCCTGGAGCCCGTGGGCAATGTGGCCAACAAACCCACATACTTTGACATCTACACTGCAGGTAGGGATGGGCCCTTCCACCAGACACCCCATGACTGTTCATGGTTGGGGGAGGGGGCTCGGGGCCAGGGGCAGGGCCTGGCCAGAGGGCTGTGGTCTCAGGGTGAGGGAGCCCTGAGCAGGAGGGACACCCCATGACTGTTCATGGTGGGGGCACCTGGGGGCCAGGGGCAGGGCCCAGCCAGGAGGCCGTGGTCTCAGGGTCGGGGAGCCCGGGCAGGAGGGGCTGACGGCCATTGTTGTGACAGGGGCCGGCACTGGGGACGTTGCCGTGGTGATCGTGGACCCGCAGGGCCGGCGGGACACTGTGGAGGTGGCCCTGGAGGACAAGGGCGACAGCACGTTCCGCTGCACATACAGGCCGGTGATGGAGGGACCCCATACAGTGCACGTGGCCTTCGCTGGAGCCCCCATCACCCGCAGTCCTTTCCCCGTCCACGTGGCAGAAGGTAAAGGCCCTTCACCCACCCCATGACCTCCCTTGCCAAAGGCCAGGACGCAGAATGTTGCCACCAAATCTGAGGACTTACAGGAAATGAAGCACCACAACCGGGGTGGGGGCTGGGGGAGCCTTCGGAAGGCTTAAAGTGGGAGAAGGAAGAGCCCAGGGGTGGGGCTCCCGAGAGGTTGTCTGTCCCGCCCTTGCCCCCGAGGACGGTCAGACAGCCACTGTGAAAGATACCAGACAGGTGCCACGGTGGAAGGGTTGAGGGGGAAGCTACCGGACCATGTGGGTGGAAGGGCATATTTACGGGAGCACGTGTACACCAGGTTCTCAGGCAGTGACTCCCCCACTCGGTTCTCTCTCCGCCACTCAGAGCCCCGGCCACCGCCGCCCGCCCCCTCTGTGCCCATCGTCCACAAGGCCAAGAGAGTGGTGCCACGTTAGTACACGCCAGCGGAGGCGGGCCAGGCATGGCCATAGCTGATTGGCCTCACCTGTGCTGTGTGGCATGGCCCAAGCAGGGTGGAGTCGCCCCCCCTTCTGTGGCATTCTGTGACAGGCCCCAGGTTCCACGCCTTTGCCTCTGTTCTGTGGCAGCTCTAGTCTCTTGGGACTTGCCTGGTGATTTCTGTGAGAAGGGTCTGGGTTCCGTGCCATCGCCTGTTCTGTGGCAGTCCCCAGACGCTGTGCCGTTTGTCTGTGTTCCGGGGCAGGCCTGGGTGGATGATACATCGTTGCCTGTTTGGTGGCACCCCGTGGGTTCTGTGCCATTTTATGTGTTCCGTGGCAGGCTGAGATCCCTGTCCTTTGGTCTGTGTTCAGCAGCAAAGTCATTGCCACCGGCAGCGTTCCGCAGCAGGCTGACCTTCATGCATTGCCTGTGATCTGTGGCAGGCTTCTCGTTACACGACCCTCCCTCGTTCCATGGTGTGGCTGAGTGTTTTGTGGCATGACTCGGTTCCTGAAGCTGCTGTGGTGGCTCTGAGAAGGCTCAGATGGCTCTAGGTGGATGGCTGTGGGGTGGATGAAAGGCCCCTCCCGGTCTCTCTCAGCTCTGGGCTCTGCCCGACCTTTGTCCCAAGTGACCCTGACTCGGAGGAGCCCCAAAGGAAGGGTTTCTTGTAACCAGTCTGGGGGCGCTGTGGCCGCTCCCTGCCCAGCATGGCTCTCAGTTGTGTCCGGGGTGCCAGGGAGCACAGGGGAGGGCTGCATGAGGCCACGGCCTGTGCCCGGGGGTGGGGGGTCGGTCAGGAGGACTGCACACAGTGAGGTGTGGACGAGTGGTAAGGGCTGAGGCTCTGTCTAGGGCCCCTCAGCCTCCCCAACCTCATTTCTCTTCTTCCTCCCAGCCTGTAACCCCAATGCCTGCCGTGCCTCTGGGCGGGGTCTGCAGCCCAAGGGTGTGCGTGTCAAAGAAGTGGCTGACTTCAAGGTGTTCACCAAGGGTGCTGGCAGTGGGGAGCTCAAGGTCACAGTCAAGGGACCTAGTGAGTACCAGGGCCCAGGCCGTGGTGGGGGGTCAGGGCACTGCGAGGAAAGGGAACCAGAGCTTCTGACCCCCTGAGGGCAATGCCAGCACTATGCACCCCCATGGGGGGGGCCCTCCAAAGAGACACTGACCAGAGACATTGTGGGACCTCAGGTGAACTGCCCTGCCTGGCTAAGTCTCCCAGGCTGCAAGCTGGGAAGACTGCACTAGGTTGTTACACGGTGCCTGCTGCATGGTGCCCACTAGCAGCACTGTCCTCAGCCAGGGACGGTGGGGTCCTTGAGGGGACTGAGGTGCGGAGACGCACAGATCATTGATCCCTCTGCTTCCCACGTCTCCTCAGAAGGCACAGAGGAGCCAGTGAAGGTGCGGGAGGCCAGGGATGGCGTGTTCGAGTGTGAGTACTACCCCGTGGTGCCCGGGAAATACGTGGTGACCATCACATGGGGTGGCTACGCCATTCCCCGCAGGTGAGCACCATGCAGCCCTGAGCCTTCCAGCCTGGGCCCTCACAGGGTGGGCGGAGGGAGGCAGGCTGCCTGGGGCTCGGAGCGAAGGGAAGAGGGATACCTCTGGTGGGGGCACCTTGGGGTTTGACACCAGCTCCCTCTTTGCCCAGCCCCTTTGAGGTGCAGGTGAGCCCAGAGGCAGGCATGCAGAAGGTCCGGGCCTGGGGTCCCGGTTTGGAAACTGGCCAGGTGGGCAAGTCAGCCGACTTTGTGGTGGAGGCCATTGGCACAGAGGTGGGGACACTGGGTAAGTGGCCGAGGTGGTAGCAGATGGGAATTCTGGGGAGTGGTGTGATGGAGGGACGCTGGGGAGTGACTGGGGGGCAGGAGGCAGGAATTTGGGCCAGTGTTGAGATGAGACAGGCACTGGAACAGGGGTGGCTGGGGTGGTGACGCTGGGAGAGTGATGGGGGACTTGCCTGGGTGTCCCAGTCGCTTCTGGTGCCCCCTGACCCTCCCCCACCTTTCACCCAGGCTTCTCCATTGAGGGGCCTTCGCAGGCCAAGATCGAGTGTGATGACAAGGGAGACGGCTCCTGCGATGTGCGGTACTGGCCCACAGAGCCCGGGGAGTACGCGGTGCACGTGATCTGTGACGACGAGGACATTCGAGACTCGCCCTTCATCGCCCACATCCAGCCAGCTCCACCCGACTGCTTCCCGGACAAGGTGTGTCCCCAGCTCCCGCACCCGGGCCTGCGACAGGGTGAGCAGACCCTCCGCCGGTCCCCAACCCAGCCCTCCACTCTTGCCCCTGCACAGGTGAAGGCCTTTGGGCCCGGCCTGGAGCCCACCGGCTGCATCGTGGACAAGCCAGCGGAGTTCACCATCGATGCCCGGGCTGCTGGCAAGGGAGACCTCAAGCTCTATGCCCAGGTAGGGGGTTGCCCCATCTTTCTGCCCTTCGCTGCCATAGTGGGGACCCTGGGAGGGTAGGGTAGGTTAGAGAAAAGGGCCTCAAGGTATCACAGGACTGATTCTCATGAATCCATTTGAACTATGGGAAGTCTAAAGTTTTGTGTTTTTGTATTAATGATAATCTTAAAAAACATTTTACCAAACATGTATTTTTATACTAACAATTTGCAGTTTAAAGATGGTTGGGTTAAGACATTGGTTTCCAGATGAGTTTCTCAAAATGGTGTCCTTTGACCCCCTAGAGGTTAATGAATATGTTCTTTGGTCCAGGAGGATGTTTCTTTCTTGAAAGTTTGTTTATTCAGTTTTAAGGACATTGGTTTAGCTGAGCCTTTTCCCCTGACAACACATTTCGGAGACCTAGGCTCAGAGACCAGGCCACACAGATGACCTTGAACCTGGTTCCTCAGCTCTCCAGGGTGTGCCCTGGCCACCAGAGCTCGTGGCACTAGGCTCCAGTGGTCGGAGGTCTGTCATCTGTTTGTGGGGAGGGGTTTTGATGGTGGGCAGGCAGGCCAGCAGGGGGCGTGGGAGCTCTGAGATGGCCAGGGCACTCTAAGAACCTTGCTTTGGGTGATGCCCACAGGATGCCGACGGCTGCCCCATCGACATCAAGGTCATCCCCAATGGCGACGGCACCTTCCGCTGCTCCTATGTGCCCACCAAGCCCATTAAGCACACCATCATCATCTCTTGGGGAGGTGTCAACGTGCCCAAGAGCCCCTTCCGGGTATGTCCTCCAAGCCCTGCCCCATGCCCCCTGCCAGGGACCCCAGAGGGAGGGTGGAGCCCCTAGCGGAAGAGGTTGGCTGTCCCTGGGCCCTGTCCCCACTCCCCACCTCATAGCCCCTGTGAAGAGGCTAAGATGGGGCCTAGAAGTGCTGGGGAAGGGATGGACCTTGAGGGAGGGGGCCCCACACTGACCGTTGACTCCTCCCCACAGGTAAACGTGGGAGAGGGCAGCCACCCTGAGCGAGTGAAGGTGTACGGCCCCGGCGTGGAGAAGACAGGCCTCAAGGCTAATGAGCCCACCTACTTCACGGTGGACTGCAGCGAGGCGGGGCAAGGTGCATCCAGGAGCAGGGAGTGGGGGCGGGGCCAGGGGGTGTCCCGGCAGGAGGCTCTGGTGCCCCCCACCTGTTCCCTGGAGTGGGACCGGTCACGTGCAGGAGGTTGTGGAGCTCCCCCCACTTATGGCCTCGTGCCTGCCTCCCTTCAGGCGATGTGAGCATTGGCATCAAGTGCGCCCCGGGCGTGGTGGGCCCCGCAGAGGCTGACATCGACTTTGACATCATCAAGAATGACAATGATACCTTCACAGTCAAGTACACACCTCCGGGGGCGGGCCGCTACACCATCATGGTGCTGTTTGCCAACCAGGTACCCTGTGCTTGGGTTTTGGTTATCAACCCTAACCTCACCCCTTTACCCCATCCCAACCAGCAGCTTGAGAGGCTGTCATCTGGGGACAATTCTTCTGCCCCTGACTGAGCACTTCCTGTGTGTGGACAACGTGCCTCAGAGGAAGCAAAAGGGACAAGGGACTCTTTTCAGACACTGCCTGTGTCCACCCTGACCAAGCCTTTTCTCCCTCCAGGAGATCCCTGCCAGCCCCTTCCATATCAAGGTGGACCCATCCCACGATGCCAGCAAGGTCAAGGCAGAGGGCCCTGGGCTGAACCGCACAGGTAGCTGTCTGGGCTGGACTGGGCTGGGCTGGGGTGGGGCTGGGTGGCCACCAAGTCCCTCACCACCATCTCGGGATGGGTGCTCCAGGTGTGGAAGTTGGGAAGCCCACTCACTTCACGGTGCTGACCAAGGGAGCCGGCAAGGCCAAGCTGGACGTGCACTTTGCCGGGGCCGCCAAGGGAGAAGCCGTGCGAGACTTTGAGATCATCGACAACCATGACTACTCCTACACTGTCAAGTACACGGCTGTGCAGCAGGTGGGTCCCCCCCCTCCCCTGGCCCTCCTGTCCTGCTGACTGGGGGCGTGGGGCTCCTTCTTCCAGTCTCACAGGGCCTGTTCAGGGTCCTGGCCCCTTTCCTGCCTCCCCATCCTCTCTTGCCATGAGTCTCTGAGCCTCTGGTCCATGTCGGCCGAGGACATGTTGGCGGGCTGGGTCTCAGCCCCTCAGTTCTGACCTCCTGCTGTACCCTTTAGGGCAACATGGCAGTGACAGTGACTTATGGTGGAGACCCTGTCCCCAAAAGCCCCTTCGTGGTGAACGTGGCACCACCACTGGACCTCAGCAAAGTCAAGGTTCAAGGCCTCAACAGCAGTAAGTGAGGCAGGAGCTGCCCCGGCACTGAGGAGGGTTGAGGGGGGCGGTGGGTTGGAATCTCTGCTCACCATGTCCCTCGCCCTCCACACAGAGGTGGCTGTGGGGCAGGAACAGGCATTTTCTGTGAACACACGAGGGGCTGGCGGTCAGGGCCAGCTGGATGTGAGGATGACCTCGCCCTCTCGACGACCCATCCCCTGCAAGCTGGAGCCTGGCGGTGGAGCTGAGACCCAGGCGGTGCGCTACATGCCCCCCGAGGAGGGGCCCTACAAAGTGGACATCACCTATGATGGTCACCCGGTGCCTGGCAGCCCCTTCACCGTGGAGGGTGTCCTGCCCCCTGACCCCTCCAAGGTGAGGAAGTAGGGCGGGTGGGAGCTGGGGGCTTGTAGGGAAGGTGGGTAGTTCACACGGGCCGAGGCCAGAGGCCTTATGTCCTGCGGTGAGCACAGCCAAGGGCCCAGAGCTGAGGCAGTGCACCAACTCAGGACTTGCCTTTGAGACAGCTTAGTTTTTGTTTTTTATATTTTTATTGAATTATAGTTGGTTTACAGTGCTGTGATAATTACTGCTGTACAGCAGCATGATTCAGTTATACATGCATACAAATATATACATTTTAAAAAATATTCTTTTCCATTATAGTTTATCACAGGATATTGAATATAGTTCTCTGTGCCATATGGTAGGACCTTGTTGTTTACCCATTCCATAAATAAAAACTCATATCAAGACAGCTTAGTTATTAAGAGCCCGGCCTTGGACCTGACCTGGGCTTCAACCCCAGGTCCATCAGCCGGGACAAATTTTTTAATCTACCTGCGTTTCCTCACGTGGAATTGTTATGAGGACTCAGCCTGTAGGAGCTGCTACAGTTGAAAGTGCTTAGCTGATTTGGGAGCCATGAAGGCTCCCAGTCAAGGTAACCCAACACACCTGCTCCTTCTTTTAGGTCTGTGCTTACGGCCCTGGTCTCAAGGGTGGGCTGGTAGGTACGCCGGCGCCCTTCTCCATCGACACCAAGGGAGCGGGCACCGGTGGCCTGGGGCTGACCGTGGAGGGCCCCTGCGAGGCCAAGATTGAGTGCCAGGACAATGGGGATGGCTCCTGTGCCGTCAGCTACCTGCCCACAGAGCCGGGCGAGTACACCATCAACATCCTGTTTGCTGAAGCCCACATCCCCGGCTCGCCCTTCAAGGCTACCATTCGGCCCGTGTTCGACCCGAGCAAGGTGCGGGCCAGCGGGCCAGGCCTGGAGCGCGGCAAGGCTGGGGAGGCGGCCACCTTCACGGTGGACTGCTCAGAGGCGGGCGAGGCCGAGCTGACCATTGAGATCCTGTCGGACGCTGGTGTCAAGGCCGAGGTGCTGATCCACAACAACGCGGACGGCACCTACCACATCACCTACAGCCCGGCCTTCCCTGGCACCTACACCATTACCATCAAGTACGGCGGGCACCCCGTACCCAAGTTCCCCACCCGCGTCCACGTGCAGCCTGCGGTCGACACCAGTGGAGTCAAGGTCTCAGGGCCTGGTGTGGAGCCGCACGGTGAGTGAGAGAAACCTGGAGCTGGTCACGTCAGCAGTCAGGGGGAGGGGGAAGCGGGGCTGAGGGCTTAGGGGGTGGCACTGGCGTCCTCGGGGCTCAGATACCCCTGAGAAGGTGTCAAAGCCAAGGGCAGGGCGTGGAGCTTTGCCTTGGTCTGGGTGGCAAAATTGCTTCTGCCCATGGCCATTTTCCTCGGGAGATCCTCAACTTTCATCAGCTGATCTGAAAATCAAACAATCTTGCGCTTGATGGTGCAGAGGGAAGGCTTTGGGGTCGAGGGCGACGAGAGTCAGGAGATGGTTCAGCTCAGTTCAGTGACTGAGTTACCATCTGCTGGGGGCCAGACCCTGGGCCAGGCATGGTGGGGCATGCAAAGGGTTGGAAGAGCCAGGCCTGTGCTCCAAGGGCCCACAGCCGGGTGGGGAGACTCGAGTGAGCAGAATGTCACTATCTGCTGAAGGGAGGGGCTGCGGAAAGCAGGGCCTGGGCTGTGAGGATGGCCCAGGCTGGGGAGTAGCTGGTGGAGAGGAGGAGCTGCCTTGGAGCTGGGGAGGGAAGGCAGGGGTGGGCAGCTGTGTGAGGGCTGAGCGCTTGTCTCCTGGGACCCAGGTGTCCTGCGTGAAGTGACCACCGAGTTCACTGTGGATGCGAGATCCCTGACAGCCACGGGTGGGAACCATGTGACGGCTCGTGTGCTCAACCCCTCGGGTGCTAAGACGGACACCTATGTGACCGACAATGGGGACGGCACCTACCGCGTGCAGTACACGGCCTACGAAGAGGGTGAGGGGCTGGGCGGGGCGAGGACGGCGGGGGTCTGGCCCCAGCGTTTTCAGAGGAGGGCGGGTGGTAGGGACCGTGCGCACCCCGACCGGCGCCATGTGGCTGACTTCCAGGAGGGCATTTGGTGGAGGTGCTGTACGATGACGTGGCCGTGCCCAAGAGCCCCTTCCGAGTGGGCGTGACTGAGGGCTGTGACCCAACCCGTGTCCGGGCCTTCGGGCCGGGCCTGGAGGGGGGCTTGGTCAACAAGGCTAACCGCTTCACTGTGGAAACCAGGTACGCCCGCCCCTTTCCTAACCTTGACCCTGATGCCGTGGCCACCCTGAGCCCAGCCACCTGCCCTCCCCCTTCATCCTCCTGCGTGGACCTTATCCTCACCCATCCCCTGTCAAGGTTGCAAACCTCCCCGCTGTAGCTGCCGGTCCCTTCTCAACCGGCCCTGCACCCCCATTCACCTGCTCCTCCATCCCCACTCACTGGTCTTTGCAGCACTGATGCAGGGGTGTCATCTTGTAGGGGAGCTGGCACCGGGGGCCTAGGCCTAGCCATCGAGGGCCCGTCGGAAGCCAAGATGTCCTGCAAGGACAACAAGGATGGGAGCTGCACCGTGGAGTACATCCCCTTCACCGCCGGGGACTACGACGTCAACATCACCTTTGGGGGCCGGCCCATCCCAGGTGTGCACTGGGGGTGGGAGGGGTCTCAGGGAGGGGAGCAGGGGGCCTGCTCAGCGGGAGGGAAACTGGAAGGAAGTAGGATGAGGAGGAAAGCCCCGAACCAGCAGCAGGGACAAGGAGCAGGCAGGCACGAGTGCCACGGTTAGGGCTGAGGCAGGGCGGTGGGTACAGTTCATTCCCAGAGGCCCAGCACTGGTGTCTCGGCCCTTTTGCCTGGAGCACCAGATCTTGTGAGTTCCATCACTCACAGTCCAAGCCAGTGTCGCTGGCTCAGCCAGGATAGCCTCTTGCACCCTCTTGCTCTGTCTGCAAAGCCAGGAACCCAGGTAGGGGGTAGTTGGTGTCTTCAATTATCACGTTACCCAGGCTTGCTGAAATGGGACTCTCCCCGCTCCACTTATCTAATTTCATGCTGGAAAAAATTCATTTTCTTTCACAAATACTTCTTTTAGCAATTTATTAATTTAGGAAGGCCTTCTTTCAGGCATGTGGCCTAAATAAGTGGATTCACGTGGCCTCAGCCTATAGCCAAGTTTTTGGGTTTTGTTTTTTAATTTTACCTTTATTAATTTTTATTGGAGTATAGTTGCTTTCTGTAGCCGAGTTTACTTCTCCTTGTTACATTTTCTTAGCAAGTTTCTAAGTGTTTGCATATTTGGTCTGGCCTCCCAGGGGCATTTTAAAGGCAGGGAAGGCCTCGTCTCCCTGGGTCCTCTGAGTCGGGGAGACCCTCTGGGGCAGGTGGGCCGGGGCTGACGTCCCTCTTCCTTGCAGGGAGTCCATTCCGGGTGCCAGTGAAGGATGTGGTGGATCCTGGAAAGGTGAAGTGCTCGGGCCCAGGGCTGGGAGCCGGCGTCAGAGCCCGGGTACCCCAGACCTTCACAGTAGACTGCAGCCAAGCTGGCCGGGCGCCCCTGCAGGTGGCCGTGCTGGGCCCCACAGGTATGGAGTGTCTGGGGCCAGGTGGAAGGAGACGGAAAGGGTGCCAGGAGGCTTTGCTGACTGTTCCCTTTGCCCAGGTGTGGCTGAGCCTGTGGAGGTGCGTGACAATGGGGATGGTACCCACACTGTCCACTACACCCCGGCCACGGATGGGCCCTACACAGTAGCCGTCAAGTACGCCGACCAGGAGGTGCCACGCAGGTGAGGCCCAGCCTGGGGCTTCTGTGCTCTGCTGGGCTCTGGGGAGCTCCCACCAGGGCCATAGCTGCGGGGCCACTCCAAGGCCCTGGAAATACTCCCCTACTTGTCTACACCTCATCGGGTCTCTGCTGCCCCATCCCACTCTTCCTCAGGGCCCCCTGCCCTTCTTCTTCTCCACCCTGGAGGTGGCACAGCCCCAGGGGCTCTCCTGGCTGGGCTATCCCACCAGTTAGCTACAAAATCAACACCTTGGGAAAAGGTACCATGTAGCTACAAATAGGTGTGACAGGACAGCCTCCTCTTTAAATCCTCTGCAGCATCTTCCCGGAGAATGAAGAAGAAATGCCCAGGTTTTGTCAGGGGCACACCTTTGTGACCCTCCCCTAAGACTCAGGCTGTGACCTAGTTCCTCCTCCCTGCCAGGACTCCTCTCCTTTGCTCATGAATGTGGGGGTGGGAGGACTCCAGGCTCAAAATGAGATGGGATTCCTTCTCCCCCCAAACCTCAGCCAACCATCTATCCCTTCTGCCTCTCAAGCCCCTTCAAGATCAAGGTGCTTCCAGCCCACGATGCCAGCAAGGTGCGGGCCAGCGGCCCCGGCCTCAATGCCTCTGGCATCCCGGCCAGCCTGCCTGTGGAGTTCACCATTGACGCCCGGGATGCTGGGGAGGGCTTGCTCACTGTCCAGATCCTGGTGAGTCCATGTGCTGCCCACCTCTCAGGTCAGGGTCTGGGCACAGACAGGCCTTGACCTCTGCTTCTCCCCCAGGACCCTGAGGGTAAGCCCAAGAAGGCCAATATCCGAGACAACGGGGACGGCACGTACACTGTGTCCTACCTCCCGGACATGAGTGGCCGGTACACCATCACCATCAAGTATGGCGGCGATGAGATCCCCTACTCGCCCTTCCGCATCCATGCCCTGCCCACTGGGGATGCCAGCAAATGCCTGGTCACAGGTGGGCACCCACCCCTGCCCCTCCCCTCCCTGCACACCCCATCCGTCACCCCTGCTCATGCTTAACACTGCGGCTTATGCTTTTCTCTATTTCCAGTGTCCATTGGAGGCCACGGCCTGGGTGAGTGTCCTTTTTCTTCTCTTTTCACTGTGGGCCGAGGTGATGGGGGCACCTGGGAACTGAGGGGAGGTACTGGGCACAGGTCCCACAGACCCCCTGACCAGGCACTCCTGTGTGGCAGGTGCCTGCCTGGGCCCCCGCATCCAGATTGGGGAGGAGACGGTGATCACAGTGGATGCCAAGGCAGCAGGCAAGGGGAAGGTGACGTGCACGGTGTCCACACCCGACGGGGCGGAGCTTGACGTGGATGTGGTCGAGAACCACGATGGTACCTTCGACATCTACTACACGGCGCCCGAGCCCGGCAAGTACGTCATCACCATTCGATTTGGAGGCGAGCACATCCCCAACAGCCCCTTCCACGTGCTGGTAAGTTCAGCGGCTGCAGCAGAGCTGGGGGGTGGCTGGGGAGGGGGGCCAGGCCGTCTTAGTGGGAGCAAGGAACCCCAGAACCTGTCCCCACATCTGATGGATCCTGGGCCCAGAGTGCTCCAGGGTGGAGCCTGTGCTTTCCTGGCAGACTCCCAACCCAGGAGGCGCGCACAGCCCTGCCTCTGGCCCCTCTGGGCATCAGTCAGCTCTCTCTGGTGGAACCTGTCGTGTTCCTTCTGACCCTCGGGCCCACGGTCCCCGTCCATCTCCTCAGGTGGCCCTGCAGGACAGGGAAGCCCTCGGGAGAGTAAAGCACCCGAGATATCCATCCTGCCCTGGGGTGCGGTCTGGGATATCAGGTCCCTGGGCCATTCTGAGTCAGCTTGTGGTCACCCGAGCTGGTGGGGACTGGCCTGTCACAGCCCGCGCTCTCCCGTGCCTTGCCTCCCAGGCATGTGAGGCCATGCCCCGCGTGGAGGAGCCCCCTGACGTGCCGCAGCTGCACCAGCCCAGCGCCTACCCCACACACTGGGTACTGCCCCTCCCATCCGGGCCACACTCGCTCTCCGCCTCCTCTTCCTCCATCTCTTCTCTTCTTCAGCGGCCAGGGCATGGTTTGGGGGCCATCTCGGGGAGCAGGCGGGAAGTCAGGCGGGGCAGATGGATCCTGGAGCTGGGCACGGCACCTCTTCTCTTGCAGCTGATGCACCTCTCCTGCCCTCTGGTTTCACCATTAACCATCTCGCTCTTTCCTCACCTTCTCTGACTTCAGTCATGGCTCAGGCCGAGCTCCCCAGACCTTTCCCAGCCAGTGACTGTTCCCTCTCCCCCGCCACAGGCCACAGAGGAGCCGGTGGTGCCTGCAGAACCCATGGAGTCCATGCTGAGACCCTTCAACCTGGTCATCCCCTTCACTGTGCAGAAAGGGGAACTCACAGGTACTGCCCCAGGGCCCCGTGGCAGGATGGCCCCAAGGGAGGACATGTGTCCAGGCCCAGCTCCTCCCTAAGAGATGAAAGCTGGGGCCCAGAGTGGGAAAGTAAGCTCCCCAGGGTCACACAGCAAGCTGAGCAGAGCTGGAACTCGAGACTCCAGCCTTCTGCCTCCCAGGTCAGGATTCATCCTGAGCCCACCTGGCTGTCTCCTAGTACCTGGGGGGGAGTCTAGGACAGCAAGGGGGTGGAGCTGTGAGAAACTGGGATCCCACACGTACCCATGTCTGCCTGGCAGGGGAGGTGCGGATGCCCTCTGGGAAGACTGCCCGGCCCAACATCACTGACAACAAGGACGGCACCATCACGGTGAGGTATGCGCCCACCGAGAAGGGCCTGCACCAGATGGGGATCAAGTATGACGGCAACCACATCCCCGGTGAGTCGGGGGCCGGGCTGGGCCAGGCTGAGGGGAGCCCACAGTGACTTCCTCCTCATCGGCCTTCTTTCACTCATAATTATTGAGCACCTGCTGTGTGCAGACACATGAGGCCCCGGGAAGGCTGGTGTCCTTGTGGGAGGCCCTGTCAGCACAGATGCAGGTCCTGGCGGAGAGGCTGTGGGAAGATGTGGGGGTCCGAGGTGGGCTCAGGCAGCCCCTGTCCTCACTGCTGACCCAGCCCCCTTTCCCCCACCACCCCCAGGGAGCCCCCTGCAGTTCTACGTGGACGCCATCAACAGCCGCCACGTCAGCGCCTACGGACCAGGCCTGAGCCACGGCATGGTCAACAAGCCGGCCACCTTTACCATTGTCACCAAGGATGCCGGGGAAGGTGAGGGGAGCTGCCGGCAGGGGCTGGGGGCGGGCAGCCAGTGCAGGGGTGAGGACCTCTGATCGCGGCCCCGCCTCCACCCACAGGGGGCCTGTCCCTGGCCGTGGAGGGCCCGTCCAAGGCGGAGATCACCTGCAAGGACAACAAGGACGGCACCTGCACCGTGTCCTACCTCCCCACGGCGCCCGGAGACTACAGCATCATCGTGCGCTTCGACGACAAGCACATCCCGGGGAGCCCCTTCACGGCCAAGATCACGGGTGGGTGGACGCGTGGGCACACACCGCAGCACACGATGACTGTGCAAGCCCAGCACGTTCAAGTCTCTGGGGTGTTTAGGGTAGGGTGCCCTCAAGGTGGAAGAGGTCATTTTTGGATATGTGTAAGGAGTAGGCTGTTCTCTACAGCAAGTGAGGAACACTCAGCCACTCTTTGAAAACACACTCTCACAGTCATCTAAGTCAGGATGTTGATAATCCCTTTTGATAGATGAGGAAACCAGGAGGCCCTGAGGGCAACAGGTAAGGGATCTGGGCTGTGTGGTCTAGTGTTAGTTTTCTTTTTTGGTTCCACAAAATCATGTGACTCGGAATTTAAATTTATGTAAATTAGGGGTTTAACTCATTCAGGACTGGGGTGCTGGCTCATCCCTAATCTTGGGCCCCTAACATGTGCATGGAGACTGTGCCCTCCCCGGTCTCTCTGTGCCTGTTTAGGGGGTGGGGGTGGGGTGGCGGGCAAAGGCTCTGTTGAGTCCAGGGGGTCTCCTGATCACCACGAGGGCAGGGCCTGCCTGGAGTCACCCTGCCTGACATGCCAACTCTCCCCTAGGCGATGACTCGATGAGGACATCACAGCTGAACGTGGGCACCTCCACGGATGTGTCCCTGAAGATCACCGAGAGTGACCTGAGCCAGCTGACCGCCAGCATCCGTGCCCCCTCGGGCAACGAGGAGCCCTGCCTGCTGAAGCGTCTGCCCAACCGGCACATCGGTGAGCGTGGTGCCACAGGAGGGGCCGGGGGAGGAATATGGGGGACGTGGGAAAGGACCACTGCCAGGCTGGGAGCTCCATTCATGCCTGATCTCCCCCTGCAACAGGCATCTCCTTCACCCCCAAAGAAGTTGGGGAGCATGTGGTGAGCGTGCGCAAGAGCGGCAAGCACGTCACCAACAGCCCCTTCAAGATCCTGGTGGGACCGTCTGAGATCGGGGATGCTAGCAAGGTGCGGGTCTGGGGCAAAGGCCTGTCCGAGGGACACACGTTCCAGGTGGCGGAGTTCATCGTGGACACTCGTAATGCAGGTGCTTCTTGCCCCGGAGACCCCCTCACTGCAGCTGGTGCCTCCAGTGGAGACCAGTCCTTTCCTTCCCAGCACCCCTGGACCATACCCTCCCCTCCTGAACTTCCTGGCCCAGTTTCTGCTGAGATTCCCATTCTGGGGCCCATCTGGGAAGAGTGAATGCCCCGCTGTCACTTCTCCTGTGTCTAAGAGAAAGCTCAGCCATCCTGAGTTTGTCTTTCCCTCGCTCACCAAAACCCAAGAGGCCTGCCTTAGAGAACTTTCCAGACTACCTATCCGTGACCCTCTGGGTCAGTGCCTGGATCACCCCTCCTTCTACTGAGCCGTCTTCCTTAGTGGTTACGATGCCCCATGGGTGTCTGTTCTGGGCGGAGCCTGCGGTTTGGGGAGGGGAGAGCAGATGGCAGTAGGGACTGAAGGAGACGTGTCCCTTGCCTCCCGCTAGGTTATGGGGGCCTGGGGCTGAGTATTGAAGGCCCTAGCAAGGTGGACATCAACTGTGAGGACATGGAGGATGGCACGTGCAAAGTTACCTACTGCCCCACTGAACCTGGCACCTATATCATCAACATCAAGTTCGCCGACAAGCACGTGCCTGGTAAGGCTCGGCTGTGGCCGGGACAGGCCAGGAGGCTGGAGACGAGTGACCTGAGGTGGCTGACCCGCTCTTTCTCCCCCCGACAGGAAGCCCCTTCACGGTGAAGGTCACCGGCGAGGGCCGCATGAAGGAAAGCATCACCCGGCGCAGGCAGGCGCCGTCCATCGCCACCATCGGCAGCACCTGTGACCTCAACCTCAAGATCCCAGGTGGGCGCCGGGAAGAGCCTGGTGGGGCGGGGCTGCGGGGAGGGCCCAGAGCCTGTCCCCGGGGCCTCTGTCCTTCTGGCTTATTTCTCACCTCCCTCCCCTCTGCCGGCTCCACGTGTCCAACAGGGAACTGGTTCCAGATGGTGTCCGCCCAGGAGCGCCTGACACGCACCTTCACCCGCAGCAGCCACACGTACACCCGCACGGAGCGCACGGAGATCAGCAAGACGCGGGGTGGGGAGACCAAGCGCGAAGTGCGGGTGGAGGAGTCCACCCAGGTCGGCGGAGACCCCTTTCCCGCAGTCTTCGGGGATTTCCTGGGCCGGGAGCGCCTGGGCTCTTTTGGCAGTATCACCCGGCAGCAGGAGGGTAAGCAGGACTGGGCGGGGGTCTTCACAGGGAGGCGGGCCTTCTGTCCCTCCGGACAGGACGGGGAGGCCGCTGGTCTGAGCAGAGGAGGGGGTGTTTACTGAGGGAGGGAGGCAAGGGCGAGGGCCTGGAGCAGCCCCGGTGTCGCCCTGACACTCCCCACCCCCTGCAGGTGAGGCCAGCTCTCAGGACATGACTGCACAGGTGACCAGCCCATCGGGCAAGACGGAAGCCGCCGAGATCGTGGAGGGGGAGGACAGCGCGTACAGCGTCCGCTTTGTGCCCCAGGAGATGGGGCCCCACACGGTCACTGTCAAGTACCGCGGCCAGCATGTGCCAGGCAGCCCCTTTCAGTTCACCGTGGGGCCACTGGGTGAAGGCGGTGCCCACAAGGTGCGGGCTGGAGGCACAGGGCTGGAGCGAGGGGTGGCTGGTGTGCCAGGTAAGGGGGCAGGTGGCCGGGACGGGGGATGGGGGCAGGACAGTCAGCAGGGTGGGCGATGGTGCTGAAGAGCTGCCCCTGTCCCGTTTCCGTCTCCAGCCGAATTCAGCATCTGGACCCGAGAAGCAGGTGCCGGGGGCCTATCGATCGCCGTGGAGGGTCCCAGCAAGGCAGAGATTGCATTTGAGGACCGCAAGGACGGCTCGTGTGGGGTCTCCTATGTCGTCCAGGAGCCAGGTAGGCAACTTGCTGGGCCTGCCTGACTTTCCAGACCAGGCTTCTGCTCTCCCCAGCAGGAAATGGGGCTCCCAAACCAACCCCTCACCTGGGCCGCTGCAGTTTCTCTGCCCCATTTCCCTCCACCGTGCTACACTCCTGGGAATACGTGTCTCCAGAGCTGAGCCCAACCTAGGAGCTCGTCTGGGGCTGAGATCAGGGTGGGGACGTTTCCCCCTATGCTGTCCCCTGTCCTGGAGCTTGCGCTGACTGGTCTTCTCTCCTCAGGTGACTATGAGGTCTCCATCAAGTTCAATGACGAGCACATCCCAGACAGCCCTTTCGTGGTACCCGTGGCCTCCCTCTCAGATGATGCTCGCCGTCTCACTGTCACCAGCCTCCAGGTGTGTGCCCGGGGGTGGGGTGGGGCCCTCCTGCCACCCTGAGAGATGGGCAGGAGTAGAGGATGGCAGGCCCATGTGACCAGGGACTTAGCAGTGACCTTGGAAGGTCCAGACAGATGGCCCCTCTCTCCCAGTGTTTGGACAACAGGGGGCTCTAGCTGCCCCTTGGGGTAGTCTTAGCAGCCTCAGGTGCCATTGTGTCCCTCCTCCCCCTCCCCCATTCTAGAACTGAGGTCATCTTCACGACCTGCACCCCCCACCCAGCCTCCCCATCGGCCCCACCTTCTCCATCAAGTGCCCCCAGGGCGGTCCAGGCCACATGCCTCTTTCCCATCCCAGCTACTGAGTTCTCGCAGTCCACACAGTGCTGTCCCAGCACTGGTTTCTCTGCTATCAGGCCGGCTTTACGGTATCTGGGTCTTACCTCCCCAGCCACATCAGGGCACATCATCTCTGGCCCCCCACCACGCCCGGCACAGCCAGGAGGCCCCATCTCATAGCAGGTGGTTGCCAAGGTCAAAGACCCAGTGTTCCGCCTCCTACTGCAGCCTTGTTGAGAGCCTCCCTGAGCTGGGCCAGGCAGCAGGGGCCAGCTAGGGGTGGGAGGAGGGAGCCTCCGGGCTGGGCACGTAGGGAGATTGGTGCCAGGCTACAGACATGAGCCCTCCAGGCCCTCTCAGGAGTCTGAGCACCCTCTGTGGTCTCTGCAGGAGACCGGGCTCAAGGTGAACCAGCCCGCGTCCTTTGCGGTGCAGCTGAACGGTGCACGGGGCGTGATTGATGCTAGGGTGCACACGCCCTCGGGTGCAGTGGAGGAGTGCTACGTCTCCGAGCTGGACAGTGGTGAGCTGGCCTGTCCCTGCCAGGCTAGGACCTTCTGGAAAGGGGAGGGAAAAGACTAAGGCTCACCCACCAACCTCTGCCCCCACAGACAAGCACACCATCCGTTTCATCCCCCATGAGAATGGCGTCCATTCCATCGATGTCAAGTTCAACGGTGCCCACATCCCTGGCAGTCCCTTCAAGATCCGAGTTGGGGAGCAGAGCCAGGCTGGAGACCCAGGCTTAGTGTCTGCCTATGGTCCTGGGCTTGAGGGAGGCACTACAGGTGAGTGCCTGGGGCTGGGGAGAGGGGTGGGACAGTGCTGATGAGCCCCAAGTCCTGGCCGAGGTCTGCTCCGGGGAGCCTGGGCCCACCCTAAGCCCTTCTTGTCAACATCCTTGCTACCTCCGGTCCCCAGGTGTGTCGTCAGAGTTCATCGTCAACACCCTGAATGCAGGCTCGGGGGCCTTGTCTGTCACCATTGATGGCCCCTCCAAGGTGCAGCTGGATTGTCGGGAGTGTCCTGAGGGTCACGTGGTCACCTACACTCCCATGGCTCCTGGCAACTACCTCATTGCCATCAAGTATGGTGGCCCCCAGCACATTGTGGGCAGCCCCTTCAAGGCTAAAGTCACAGGTGAGTGTCCTGGGTGGGGCGAGGTCCCTCCAGTCCAGCCCATCCTGGGCTGGCTCCAGTGGCCATTCACATCCGGGTCAGAATTGGCCCCAAACATCAGGGTTTCAGGTTACCAGGAATAAAGTGGGCCTGGCTTTACACAACGTGCCATTCTCCACCTTCTATGTGTGGACTCATGTACATCATTTTTAAAAATTCAAATCCCTCTCTACTCTCCGTCCCTCGACTAATCTTTTCCCTGCGGTGGCTCCCCAAGTTTTCAAACTTTCTGCCCTCCTGGTGTCCCCTGTTTCTGGCTTCCAAGAAGACAGAGCTTGGCAGACATTTACCCGGTTTTCCTCTTGGAAGCTGTGTGAAGGATTGGTTGGATACTTGTTCCTTTTTAAAGCAGGGCTCTACCTACTGTGTGACTTGGGGTCCCAGACAAAGCCCAGAAGGGTCGGGGTGGGGGAGCACGGACAGAGCTGTGGAGGCTCCAGACCTGGAGATAAGCCTGCCTGAGAGCCCTGTGTGAAATGGGCTGCTGCTCCTAGGATGCTGCAGCTGAGGAAGGGAACATGGGCTGTCAGGGCCACTACACGGGGCCTACCGCCTCGGGAAGAGCAGGCCTCTGACCCAGCTCGTGGCCACCTCGCCCTGCCCCTCAGGTCCCCGGCTGTCTGGAGGCCACAGCCTTCATGAAACATCCACGGTTCTGGTGGAGACTGTGACCAAGTCATCCTCAAGCCGGGGTTCCAGCTACAGCTCCATCCCCAAGTTCTCCTCAGATGCCAGCAAGGTGGTGACGCGGGGTCCCGGGCTGTCCCAGGCCTTTGTGGGCCAGAAGAACTCCTTCACCGTGGACTGCAGCAAAGCAGGCAGGCAGCGGGCGGAGCTGGGGAGAGGGGGCAGTCTCCCAGGGTGGGCAAGTGTGCACGAACATGGGACCAAGGGCCGGGGGTGAGCCTGTCCCTCGCTGCCTCTCTCTCCAGGCACCAATATGATGATGGTGGGTGTGCACGGGCCCAAGACCCCCTGTGAGGAGGTGTATGTGAAGCACATGGGGAACCGGGTGTACAACGTCACCTACACCGTCAAGGAGAAAGGGGACTACATCCTCATCGTCAAGTGGGGCGACGAAAGTGTCCCCGGAAGCCCCTTCAAAGTCAATGTGCCCTGAATCCCAGAAGTGCCTCCCCCAGCCTCGGCCCCCACCTCTGGCCAAACACACTCACAGACACAGACACACACACACAAACACAAATGGGCCACACCCAGATGCACGCTCGCAGAATCAGACACCACAAACACCTGCCCTGGGGTGTGGACGGAGTGGCACTGCCCCTTCCCCGCCAGGTCCTCTGGCTGGAGGGCCTTGTCTGTTTCAGGGCAGTGTCTCTTGCCTCAAATGTGACATGAGGGTGAACTGGGGGTTGGGGGGCCAGGGAAGCCCTGTGTTTTCTGGTGGGGCTGAGGCCAGTGGGGGAACATGTGTTTGGGGGTGTCTGCATGTGTGAGAGAGGTCACCCTCAAATCGCACTGCCAGCCGGGCCTCCTAGCTACTGAGGACTGCATCCAGCCCCTCTGGTGGCCACAACCCCAGAGTGTTACAACTTGGAAAACAAAGCACAGTCAGAGGAGAAAGTGTACCTAGCGGCAGCTGCACACACGTCCTGGCCCTGGGCAATTGAGACCCCAGCCAGGCTTCCTGGGGGACTGATTTCTCTCTCTTTTTTTAAATAATTGCACAGCTCTGCCCCATGGGGGGGCCTTTTTTACACACTGCGAGGCCCAGCTTTCTGGGGGGCTTTTGCACATGTCATGCGGCTCAGCTGGGAGCCGTTTAGGCGGAAAACTCCAAATAAAGTGCGGCCTGTCGCAGAGGCATGGTTGTTCCTTGCGTGTGTGTGCTCTCCTTGGCTGGCCAGCTCTGGCTGTTGACCCTGAACCACGCCTTGGGAGGCAGAGGCTGGCTGCCTGTGTCCTGGAGGACCGAGTCAGGTCCAGGGGAAGAGGCTGCAGCAGAAAGGCACCCCTCTGGGCCATCTATTTGGGGAGGTCTGGAATGTTGACAGAATGCCCCAAAGAAAGGGGGGCATGTCAGGGATGTGGGCTTGGTCATCAGATTCCTGGAGAGCTGGGGGTGGGAGAGGGAGGTGGACACTGTGTTATAGAAGATTGCCCTGGGGACCACCAGGAGGCCAGTTTCTGTTCAGCCTTATCTCAAGGATGTTCTCAAAATCAGGACCTTAAAAAACAGTCACCTCTGGCTTATGCAGAAATGCTCCTCAACCAGCAGGCAGGCAGAACCACAAACGAACCCAGGAACCTGTCACTCCAGCTAGGTCCTTGGTCAAAGCTGGGTCTCCTCCATCCCTCCAGCCCGACCTTGCTTAGGGCCTCCCGTCCTGAACTGGTCCCTCCTTCCTGACCCACCAGCAGCTCCCTCCAGCTCTCCACACTGCAGCCAGAGGAGGGTGGTCACATTACAGGAACTGTGGCCCTCTCTGGTTCAAGGCCCTTCTGTGTCTCCCTTCTCTCCAGACTAGTCTACGTGTCCTAACAAGGCCCCCAAAGCCCACAGGTTCAGACACCAGCCTCCCTACCCATTCACTGAAACCTCCCACCAAGCTGACGGTGTGCCCCTTCTCATCACATCCTCCACCTCCTACCCTCTTCACAACTTCTAGATTCCCAGACCCACATGCTGCAGTTTGGGCCTCTGCCCTGGAACATCCTTGCCTCCACTCTCCTCACCTTCCTGGCCAACAGGAAGCTTTCCTGAACCCCTCCCTATCCTCCCAGACCTGCCCCCCAGCTCTCGGGCTGCCCTGGGGCACATCTCTGGCTGCATTTATTACTACTACCCTCATCTGTAACAGTGAATCTGAGGGTGGGCCTGCCCCACCAGACTGTGCTCCTTGACCCTAGGAGGTACCATACAGACAGGTGTGCCCAATGAATAAATGGGCAACTATGGGCAACTGAGTAGCCAGAGCAGGACAAGGCAGCTTCACTCAACTGATCCCCTAGCTCGAGAATCATTTCAGACATTTGGCACACAGCGGTAGGTGGACCAGAAAAAACCCAACACACGTGGCCTGGCTCCAAATACATCCATCTCCCACCTCTTCACTCATAGTATGTCTGCTTGCTGGCTCCTCTCATCTTTCTCTTTCCCCTCAAGACCCTTCTAGGGCCTCTCTTTCTATAAGTCCATCCCCCTTCCTGTGATATTTTTACTCTCCCCTCAGTCCCGAGAGAGTTCCTTGACAGAAACGGTATTTTATCAATCTCATGTCCTCAGCCTCTCCATGGCCAAGTTGATAAAGTCTGGTTGAATGAAGGTGTGTGTGATGAATGGGGTCCTCTCACAGCTCCCTCCCTCACCTGACAGACCCTTGAAGGCGAGATCCCTTCTCAAGTTCCCAGCCATTCATGGCCATTAAGGGCCAGCTCTGTGCCAGGCACCGAGCCAGGTGCTTCTACACACATCCTTCCTCACTGCCTCCCCTCTCACCTCGCCCTAAGATGGGAGCTTTTTCCTGCCAGGTTGCCGGCCTCCTCAACTTCTGCTGCCCTCCACCTGTGAGGGGATGTGTTTATGGATATCCAGTCCCGCCGCTCTCCCTCAGTGGTAGCATGGCCTCAGCTGCTAAGCATATAAGGACTCTACCTCACTTAATCCTAACAGCTGTGAGATGGGCACATTATTACCTGAAGAGATCAAGGTCCTGAAAATTTTGGTGATGAGTCCCAAACCATACCTCTAAGTAGCAAGGCCGAGATTCATACCACTTAGGTTCAAATCCTGAGCCTATCACACGTGTAACCATCAGACCAGACCATCCAGACGGCTCAACTGCTCTCAACCCGCAGATCAAACGCCAGATGCCAAGATGCCTGTTTGTTAGAAGGGAGGGGGCGCGAGTGGACCTTTTTCCTTCAATATGTTCATCTCAGAGTTCACTCTCTCAGGAATGTGACTCCCGTCCATCTAGCTGCCCAGGCCAGAAACCTGGAAGTCACCTTGTCTATCTCCCCAAACATGCCTAATACCAGTTCTGTCCACTTTGTCTCTAAATATCTCTTGGCGGGAGGGGGGTTCAGGATGGCAGACACATGTACACCCATGGCTGATTAATATGAATGTATGGCAAAAACCACTACAATATTGTAAAGTAATTAGCCTCCAATTAAAATAAATGAATTAATTTACAAATAAATAAATATCTCTTGGCTCCACCAGACTCTCACATTCCCCATCCCCGTTCCCTGCTCACCATCACCTCTTCCCACAATGGTTTCTCCTCCTTCAGTCCTGCCTCCTCACACAGCACAGGTCTCAACCTATCCCTAGTACATAAATTTGGCTGTATCATTCTCTTGCTTAAAATCCTTCAGTGGTTTCAGAGTAACTCTGTCCTCAGGATAACTTCCAAATGCCTTTTCTTTCCTTGAAGGCACTAGTTCTCTCTAGTTCCTAAGTCTTCACACGTGCTGTTTCTCTTCCCAACAACACCCTCTTGTCCTCATCTCTACCAGCCTCATCCAGCTAGCGACCTTCTTCGCGCGCCCCCTCTCCCCCATGGGTTAGTTACACCTGATGAGTGCTTCCACGTACGTTTCACATTTTAGCAACTGACACACTACTCACTAAAGAGTATCATCATTAACTTATCTATCCTTTTATTAATTGAACAAATATGTACTAGTTGTTAACTATGTGCCATAGTTACATACATACACGATAAAGACTCGGACCTTACCCTGGAGAACAAAAACCGTCTCTCCTTCGGCGTCCAGACGTCTAACAGCAGTTGCCTCACCTGGCCAAAGACCCAGCGAACTTTACCTGCCCGGTCCGACTGTGCCGCGCGGACTTATGGGAATAGTAGTCCCCGGGTTCGGGCCTCCCATTATGGCGCAGGCGTATTCTGAGTCAGGCGCTTCTGCTCTTAATGCGCATGTCCCAGGAGGCGGAGTGGTACAACTGCGCATGTCTAAAGCGTGGGGGTGCGGCCGAAAAGGCGGTGCGCTGCAAAGGCGGGGCTTCGGTGACACCCGGCGGTCGCTGAGGATCTAGGCTTGTCTGTGAGGATGGCGGGGAGGGGGAAGCTAATTGCGGTGATCGGAGACGAGGACACGGTGACTGGCTTCCTGCTGGGCGGTATAGGGGAGCTTAACAAGAACCGCCACCCTAATTTCCTGGTGGTGGAGAAGGATACTACCATCAATGAGATCGAAGACACTTTCCGGTAAGGTAGTCCGCGAGGCCTGAACTGGACCTTCTGCTGCCTGGTGGGAGCGCGGGGAGGGGAGAAGGCGGGGGGCGGCGGGCGGCATTGGGCTTCCAAACCTTGGCTGAAGTGTCAGACCCCGTCCTCGAGGGTCGGGGAAGTCGGTCCACCGACTGGAGAAGAGGCCACCGCGGCCCAAGTTCCCTTTTGGGGCTCGGTGGGACCAGGGCTAGATCGGGTCCACAAAGGCCCCTCTCACATGACCGTGTGTCAGGAAAGAAGGGGAACAGCTCATGACGGACGGGCACCGCCCTTTGGTCCAACCTGGCCCGCCAGAGCTGAGCTTCCAGAGTGCCCAGGCCTGGAGAGGGCCACTCTCAGCTCCCAGTTCACCGGTAGAGCAGGCCCCGGTCATTGCAAGCGCTAGTTGACCCCTAAAGGAACCACTCACTCAGTGAACACATGGGCAGTGGGCTCGGGCTTTCATGTGTTTTCATCTCCCTTAGAAGCTCACAATCGTCATGTAAGGTAGGGATTATTCCCATTTACTGGTAAGAAAACTAAAGTTCAGAGAGGTTAAAGGCACACACTAAAGTCATACAATTCGGAAAAAGATGGAGCAAAGGTTTGAGCCCAGTCTCACCTTTTCTGCCTTTCTTAAGCTAGGGCCACACTCTGCTCCTTCAGCTCTCAGTCTGCTTTGGAATTTCCCATTGTCCTGAGCTCAGCAAACAGAATATCAGGACTGTCCTACCTTCTACTGATACCTTGTGCTTCAAATCTTCTTTTCCTGTCCCGGGTTAAAAGCAGTAGCTACAAGCTGTGGGTGCAGGCATGTTCTTTAATCCAGGAGGTGACCTGGTGACTAGAGTTGAGAGCACCAGCCCCCTGTTCTTTCCCACACCCCTTTCTCTGGAGCCCCTATGCCAAGTGCCAGGAACGAATCTCTCCCACCTGTTTTCCCCTAAACAGCCCAGCCCTGAGCTGCCGGCTGAGGCTGGTTCATATTGCCTGGGGTATGATCGGCCCTGACCCAGGAGGCTGATTTTGAAGCAGTCTGGTAAAGTGACTCAAGTTGTCATGAGAGAAGGACAAATTTTCCTTCAAGATCTTTTCAAGTTTCCAACCAAAAGGGACCTCTGAAATCATCAAATCTAACCTGCCTTAGTGTCTGGTAAAGAGTAGCTACTCTGTAGTTTTTATTTTTTAATAGTAAATAGTTTTTAATGAGTAAATAAATTAATGAATGTGTGGGTGATCACAAGAAAGTAAGAGCCCAGTGCCAGGTTCCTTCTGTGTGGAAAGTATGATTCCTTCGTTACTGATTTTCCTCTTCCTATGCTGTGTTCCTGGCTCAGGCCAAACTTCCCCTCTGATCCACCCCCTGCCCTCATCAGCATAGACCTTCATCAGCACAGACCCTCATCAGCATAGACCCTCATCAGCATAGACCATGAGGGGAAGGTCTGAACAGCGCCCTCCCCCCTTAAAACTTTTTATGGGGACTTCCCTGGCGGTCCAGTGGTTATGACTCTATGCTTTCACAGCAGGGGGCACGGATTCGATCCCTGGTTGGGCTACTAAGATCCCACGTGCCATGTGGTGTGGTCAAAAAATATTTTTTTGTGTGTTTAGAAATTTAATCTGTTTCCTTTTGAAAAGTTAACATGTTCATGTGGTTTACAAATTAATATTTAAAAGATCTACACATTGAGAAGTCACACTCTCAACCCCTGACCTCTTCTACTTCATTACTTCCTTCCTTCACCATGTATTTTTTACCTTATCTTTCTGCTTTTTTCTTTATGCAGATACAAAGAGAGTGGCATATATAGTCTTGTCCTCTCCCATTCTTACCTGAAGGCAGCGTAAGGAACGCACCAGCACGCACTCTCATCTTCATTAGCAGATCATTTGGGAGTCTTCCAGGAGGCCGGGGTGAGGGTGGGGTAGAAGCCATGCCCTTAGCTTTTGAATGAAATTGACTCTAAACAGAATTGAGAGTTTAGTGTAGCACCCTTTTCTCTTGTCTACTGCGCTCTCTGGATTAAGCCCATTCTGTCTGCGGCCCAGCCCACCAACTCAGAGTGGGCCGCCCTGGACTCCCTTCTCATCTCTCCCTCCAGGCAGTTTCTAAACCGGGATGACATCGGCATCATCCTTATCAACCAGTACATCGCAGAGATGGTGCGGCACGCCCTTGATGCCCACCAGCGCTCCATTCCAGCGGTACTGGAGATCCCGTCCAAGGAGCACCCCTATGATGCTGCCAAGGACTCCATCCTGCGCAGGGCCAGGGGCATGTTCACGGCCGAAGACCTGCGCTAGAGGACTCCCCTCCGCCTTGCAGCCTCTCCCCAGGCTTGCCATCAGTCCTCCTCTGAGATTTTAGCCTCTGAGTTCCAATTCCCTGCCCCTTCCCATTCCACTGAGAGGCACCAGAGGTGGGGTGCTTCCAGGTTGCTGGGGCTCTGCCATTAAAATTAAGGCTGGTTGGGGTACAGGAAACCTGAGTGTCTTCTCTCCACTACCTCTTCCCTGTGCTGTTACACAGTGTCATTGTTGATGTTAAATTAAAATAATGTTCTTGCTTCTCTCCAATCTGAGGCTGGGTGCTAGAAAGGACATGTGTGGAAGGAGGCTCTTGTGGGGGGGATTTGATTGGCAGGGCTGAAAAAGGTTTTGCCAAAGACCCAGGCCTAGAAGAGTTGGACCAGGAAGATTGTGCCAGCCTGGTCTTCTGAATTAAAGGTAACCAGCTCTGGCAGGGAGGAATGGAAGCAGCCTTGCGTCCAGACCCCTGGTGCCCCTACTTGAGTCTGTATTGGCTGGGAGGGGTCGGGACCTCAAGGGATGGAAGCAGGAACCACAGTAAACCTGGAAGCCAGAGATACTTAGCTTGAGTCTGGCAAGAGGTTTGGGGGTCAAGGCTCTTAGCCAGTGGGCCCTGGCCTGAGGCTGCCTCAGCAAGCATGGCAGGTGAAGTGTGCTGAGGGCATGGCCCTGTGTGAGGTGAGGCACGGTTGCCAAGTGACTGTCCCTGGGCAGCCACCTGCTGTCAGAGGGACTCTGCTTGCTGTGCTCACCCCTTGGCAGCAGGCACCCCGCTCCTGCTCCTTCCTGCACCACCATGTCTCGGCAACTCAACATGGACACGGTGCAGCAGAACTTCTGGAAAGAGGAATACCTGAGAGAGAAGATGCTGCGCTGCGAGTGGCACCACAAGTACGGGTCCCTGGTGAAGGCCAAGCAGAAGGCCAAGGCTGCAGCCCGCCTGCCCCTCAAGCTGCCAACCCTGCCCCCCAAAGCGCCACTCTCACCCCCGCCTGTCCCCAAAGCAGTTCCTTCCAGGGCCCCCAGCCCTGCCCTGGAGGCTCCTATTCAGTCAGAAATGTACCCAGTCCTGCCTGCCACCCGGGCCCTGCTGTACGAAGGCATCTCCCACGACTTCCAGGGTCGCTACCGCTACCTCAGCACCCGAAAACTGGACATGCCAGAGAAACGCTACCTCTTTCCCATCACCACCAACTTCACATATGGCTGGCAGCTGGGTGAGCCCCAACCCCCCAGAAATTATCCCCCTCACAGACATGGAGAACCTGCCACGAGGCAGGCAGTGCTCTTGGCACTAGACACAAAAGACACACGGACACTCCTTTTGGGGGCATCCATTCTAGTGGAGAAACATAAGAGCAAGAGAGGGCCAAGTTCCAGAGTGAAACAGCGTGATGGGCGAGGAGGCAGGGGTGTGTGCCACTTTAGGATGGATTGTCAGGAGAGGCCTCTCTCAGGACCTGAAGGCCGAGTGAGCTAACAAGGAGGACAAGTTTGGGTTTTATTCTAAGTTTAAGGGGAAGCCACGGTGAGTTTTAAGCAAGTGAATGATGAGGATTTACTTAAAAAAAAATCACCCTGACTATTCTGTAGGTAGTGGCCTCTTCAGGAGTAAGAACAAACTCTGGCAGATGGTTGAGTTATCCTGGCAAGAAATGATGGTGTCTTGGGCTAGAGTGATTAGCAGTTGAGCTGAAATCTATTCCGAATGTGTTTTGGAGGAAGACTCAGTGGAACTTATTGGTGATTTGAATGATAGGAGAGAATGCAATGGCAACACGGCCATTGCATTGTGTTTGACTGAAGCAGCTACAGCAGGGGAGACTCCGGGGTAGGGAGAGTGCTGGGGGTTGTGAAGGTCAGCATTGGCTGTGTTGTGCTGGAGGTGTTGGTAATTTGGCCCTCTGGAGGTCAGACAGAGCTGAAGACACAGTTTTGGGGGTCATCAGAATATAGGTACTCTTTAAAGCCTTGAAAGTGGGTGGGCTCACCCAGGTTGCTCCAGAGGCTGGATCACGCAGGGAGAAAGTGCGGGGGTTGGGGGGGACACAGTGATGTGTAGGGACGTGGTATTGGCAAGAAGGCTTTCCATCTGGATTGACTCATGGTCGTCAGCTGGGTGGGAGAGGAGTGAAGGCAATGGTGTAGTTTGAGCTAAAGAGTCAAGGTGTGGGACAGAGAATATGCCAGGGAATGTCGTGGGTTTGCTGCCTGATGAAGAGTGTTCCTTTGCTGTCTGTGGTCATGAATTTCAAGTGAGACTCTCAGTCACGTGTTTTCTCCAGTTCCTGAACAGAAAAGGTGGATGATTGAGGATAAACACATTGAAATTTGGCCTTAACAAAAAATACCCCCAGGGCCCTAAAGGGAGAGGAAAGGGAACAATTTCCAAATGAAAGCAGGAGGTAGAAAGAAGCCCTGTCTGCCCCAGAGAAGTCCAGCTCTGTCTGTCCCTGTAGCAAGCACGGCTGGGAGTCCCACCACCCACCTCCGTGGAGGATTCTGAGGCTGGGGGAGGTGCTGGCACACAGCTGACTGGCATTTGGCTATCACTGCTGATCCGGTGGGGAAGCCAGCCAGCTCCCTGTTCCCTGTAACTCCCGCTTCTCAGAAGCATTTCTTTTTATTTGTGCACACTTACAAAGTGGATACAACATAGGCAGACTCCCAGGGCTATGCAGGCAGGGCTCCTGTGCTCTGCGGGTTCTTTTCCCAGGAACCCACTCCTGGCCTCTGACATCTTTTCCCAGGCCCCCCAGTGAAGCAAGAACTGGTCTCCAGCAAGATGTGCCGCATTGAATCTTTCTTCCGCAAGAATGGGGCCTTCGCGCTGCTCGACCCTCGGGATCTGGCCCTCTGACCTTGAGCAGGGCAGAGGGCTTAGGGGAGGGAAGAAGAAATAACACACCTCCTGTTGGGGTGAAGCTGCGTGCGTGTCTGTGTCTGGCTCTCCCAGGCGCTGAGGCTGAGTTCTGGGCCTTTCTGAAACTCACTCTGATCTGCGGGTTGCCCTCTTGCTTTTCCCTTAACCCCCCGTCTCTTTAATCATCTCCTTGAGGATTCATCAGAGACTTAGAGGGGCCTCGGAAGGGTGAGCGATGCTCGTCAGGTTCCGCGGCGCCGGGGGGCCACAGTAGCTGCTGGAAGTTCTGGGTGTTCCTGGGGAAGAGTGGACTTTCACCCCAGATGTCAGGAAAAAGGGACCGCCAACACCCTACAAGCCTCCCCGCCCGTCCCCTCACCTGGCCCCGAGGGCTCGCAGCCGCCCGGTCCTTTCCCGGTGGGTTTGCTCCAGCTGTTCCCGCAGGGCGCGTCGCCGCCCGGCCGCGTCCTCCTAGGGCAGGAAGGAACGCTGAGCGCCAACCCGCGCCTCCCGGCCCCCGGGCTCGAAGTGGCCAGCAGAGGGCAGCACCCGGGTCGGCCCGCTCCGCAGGTGTTACCCCAGTGCCGGATGCACGCCCGTCAAAGCGATCCAGATCGCGCCCAGCTCTGCCAACGGCCCCCGCCCCCCACCCCGGGAGGCTCTTTGTGGCCCCACCGCCTTTTCCTGGGGGTCTTGCCGGTAGTGGGAGCTGAGCCGGGCTCGGTGGGGATCCCAGGGGGTGCACCCGGCAGTGGCGGTTCCTGGCGATGCGGAGGCGCTCCAGGACCTGCAGGAGGCGATTGTCAGCGGCCCAGCGGCCGCCCCTCGGAGCCCCGCCCCGCCCGGCCCGGCCCGGCCCGGCCCGGCCCGGCCGCGCACCCGGAGCCGCTGCTGCTCGCGGTCCCGCTGCCGCCGGCGCTTGGCTTCGCGGTTCAGCTCCAGCAGCCGCTGCAGAGCCGACTCCTGCTGCGCAGCGCTCAAGCCCGCCGACGCCCGGTCCCTGCTCGGGGGCTTGGGCCACGCGGTCTTCGAGGTTCTGGGGGCCTCCGCAGCACCCTTTGGTCTCCCGAAGGCGCCCGGGAGCCCCGTGGAGCCGTCTAGCTCCTGCTCCGCGGGGCCAGGGCTTCCTCCTGGGCCCTGAAGCGAGTGCGGATCGCGCAGCGGGCCCAGGTGCCCTGGGAGGGCTGCGGGGCGCTCCTGCCGCCCGGAGCCCCCAATGCATGGGGCCGCTAGCATCACCGCTCCTGGGCCTGGGAGCGGTGGCCGGGTCGGGGGCCTAGAGAGCGGAAGGGGAGCCCTCAACCCTTCCCGGAGGGGCCTCTGAGCTCCCAGGGCCGGTGCGCTCTCTCCTCTCAGGCCATCGGGCTTAACCTGCATCAGCTGGGTGGTCCTTCCTCGGGGCCCCGGGCCTGCCCTTCCCCCAGGCTGCCCCATCTGTTCCCTCAGGGACCTGCAGAAGTCCCACGGGGAGCCGCCTTTCTCCCGGGGCCCCTCTCCCTGAGCCACCTCCCAGGCTGGTGGGATACAGTCTCTGCCCTCGGAAGACTGGAGGATCTTCTCTCCCGAACCCCGAGGAGAATCTGCACTCGGCTCTGGGAAGGCCTCCTTTCTCTTGCACTTGAGGAGACTTTCGCTGTGACCTTGAGGCGCCCCTTTGTGCTCACCCTGGAAGCCGTCCCACCTTTGACCTTGAGAGACCTCTTCCATCAGAGTCTGGGTGGCCTCCCTACTCGGACCCTGGTTTGTCTTCTCTGTCTTACTCTGACCCTGAGGATTCTCCTCTCTCTGACAGTAAGGAATCCCAATCCTTAGCAATTTCTTCTGTTCTGCTCTCTCCTGGCCCAGGCTCCAGCCCAGCCCCTCCAGGGGATCTTGGGGTTCTGGCAGGCCAGGGGAGGAGAGGCTTGGGGGCCCTGGGGCTCCCTGAGCCAGCTTTTTCTCCTGTAGGCTTCCGGGTGATAGTTGATGGGGCCCCTGGGGCGTGGCCTCTGCTTGGGTCCCCTCTTCCCTCTGGGCCAGGCCCTAGAAAGGAAGAACACTTTGTCCCAGGTTTGTGAGGGAATCCTCCCTCCAGGGCCACGTCCCCCAGGGGAGCCTGGAGACCCCAGGGCCCCAGTCGGCCTTACTTCCATTAGGCCCCTGGCCTGACTCCTGAATTTGTAAAGCCCATGTTTTGTTGTGCTGTGCTGTGCTTAGTCACTCAGTCATGTCTGACTCGTTGTGACCTCATGGACTATAGCCTGGGAAGCCCCAAACCCATGTTATGTAGTTTAAAAGGTGCTTTAGCAATGGCCCCTTCTTCCACCTAGCTGTGGGCTTCTCATCCCAGCAGTCTCCTCCCAGGCAGACCCCACCTCTGCTATCCCCAATCTGAGAGGGGTCTTGCCCCGGAAACTTCCACCCTTTCACCTTGACCTCTGAGTTCCCTAGTTCTCCAGGGCTACTGCTGGTGATGAGGTTCGGCTCTTGGAAGCCACCTGAAGGAGAAAGACAGATGTCTGCTCATGCCCCAGCGCCTCACACACACACCCCTGAACTGGAACCAGGAAGCCCAGGGAGTCCCCAGCAGGTGACGGGACTGACCCAGGTGGTGCTGGTAGGGTACCCTGGGGGCTGGTGTTGGAACTTCAAGGCCTTCACAGCTCACCGCCCCACCTTTGTTTACACAGCCGGCTATGTGTCTGCTTGTCAGGTTTGCCTGCCAACAGCTGACCCCATCTTTCTCATCCTCCCAGCCAAGGACCACCTTGGAGGAACCTACACACCCTCTTCCTCAAAACTGCCAGAGGCAGCCCAGGAGCAGGAAGGGACTGTTTGCCAGGGTCACCATTCCCTCTTAAGGACACCCCTACTTTGTTCTTATGTGCCTGTCCAGCCCCACAATAGGCGCCTGACTTTTCTATTATTAAGGATAATCCTCTTTAGCTCTTTCTTGGTTTCTGGACAGCAAAATCAAATGAAATTCAAGAAGTGGAATTTTAGGCCAGAGGCTAGTCTAAAAACTGCAAGTCTTTATAATTAACAAAAGGAATCTAAAAAGAGATGAAATGTCGCTGCTCCTTTGCAGCTGTGGAGGAAGGAGCATCGTTTTGCATTCATAAACCACTTAAAAGAACCTGATTTCATAAGGTCTTAAAATGAGAACTCTCACAAGAAATGCCATCTTTATGCAACAAGGATGTGTGAATATTCATAACAGTAACCAAATGGGAATGTTCTCTGTGAAAACAAATCTGTCTTTGGAAGAGTTTTGAACAAAGACATCTGGTAAGAGTCCCAAGCCTTCAGAAATTATTGCTATGAACTGTGAAAATAACCTCCAAGCCCGTCCCTCTGTAATTCTGATCTGTTGTCTTACTGGATCATTTATTTCACTGGTTATAATGCTGTAATAGATATCTTCCGCCAATGTAGTCCCAAGAGATAATATACTCGTAAAATTTCTGTCAGTCAGAAAATAATCATTTGCACTTTCCTCCTCTTGCCCATACACGATGTCACAATTAAAAAGCTTGTGATTTTGCTAGGCTTATTATTTAACCAATCATTTGAGAGCCTGTTTCATTTAAATAAACAGGCCCAGGGCTCACAGCATCCACCCCGACGAATTCTAATCACCTGCTTATTGTCACACTCTCTCACAAGGCTGCAAGCTCCTCAGAGATGAGGACAAGTGACTGGCCAAGTCTCTTTTGTGCCCTGTATCTCCCCAGTGCCTAGCATGAGGGTGGCAACTTGGCAGCTTGGAGCTGCCATTCCATTCCTTCCCCACTGGAGGACAGGGAGGACAGACAACCATTCCCAGCACTTTCTCCTCTGAGCCCTAGCTTAGCTTCAGAATCCTCCTGGACACAGTGCCTGAGATGGCTGGCACCAATCAGGTGGAGTTGGCATAGAAAAGAAAACCTGAGGCTTCCCAGGTGGCTCAGTGGTAAAGAATCCTCCTGCCAAGCCAGGAGACACGGGTTCAATCCCTGATCTGAGAAGATCCCACAGGCGGTGGAGCAACTAAGCCAGAGCGCCACCGCTATTGAGCCTGTGCTCTAGAGCCTTGGAGCAGCAAGTACGGAGCCCAAGTGCCGCAACCACTGAAGCCCGTGCTCTGAAACAAGAGAAGCCTCTGCAATGAGAAGCCTGAACCACAGCTAGAGAGTAACCTCTGCTTGCTGCAACTAGAGAAAAGCAAGTGCAGCAATGAAGACCCAGCACAGCCAAACATACACACATAAATAAAATTATTTTTTAAAAAAGAAAACCTATTTTTTGTCCCTGGTTGCCCCTGGTGCCCCCACAAAAAGGTATGAGAGGAAGAATAGGTGAAGATGAACCAGAATCCTGGGACTTGGGGTGATGGCTTCCCAGCTTGTCCCAATCTAAGCTCACAGCATCCATTTCACTGAATTCAGCCCAGGGGCTTCTGTTTTCCTGGCTGCCAACCCCTCCTGTCAAAGTACCAGATGTGGGCCCTTCCGCCGGCAAGCCAGGGCTCTCCTGCCTTGGGTCTGCATCCAGGTTGGCTTCGCTCAGATCCAGGGCTGATGGTGGGTCCACTGCCCGCCCCCTGCAGGAGTGCAAAGACTGCCTCAGGCACACCTCTTGCTTCTGGTTCTGCTGCATGGGGGTTTGGGAGGTGTAGGACTCCCCACCCACAGCAGGCTGCAGGAGTCTTCCCACCCCATCACCCAAACTCAGTCCATGGCAACCTCCCCTCCTTCTCCTCTGCACCCACCACTGGATGCTAGGAGCTGGAACTTGAGGTTATTCTTTCCAGGGACTGTGGGACAACCATGTGGGTTCAACTGAGTAAAAGCCCCAGGAGGAGCTAGGGGCATGAGGAGGGGTTGCTGGGCAGGGCTCTGGAGGGCGACAGGGCAAAGGGTCCTGGGTTTGGTCACTTTGTGTGGCAACATGGAGTGGACGGAATTCCATGGGAAGCTTACCCCTCCAGGAGCTGATGGTTCTGGCTCAGGGAGTCCTCAGTCTGGGGCGGTGGGCATAGGCTGGAATTCTGGAAGGATTGGGGGGTGCCCCAGCCCACACGGCATCATCCCCCAGTGTTGTAGGCAGCCTCTAAAACAGCCCCCAGGGATCCATCTCCTGGCTTCTGTGCCCTTGTGTGACCCCTCTCCTTTCCCTCCAAGTCAAGGAGCTTGGAGACGGATCCCTCCTACCCACTCCAGCCTTCAGATGAGATTGCAGCCCTGGCCAAAAATGTTGGCTGGACACTTCCTGAGTGGTCATGACTAATACCCACTCCTGCTACAGCTACTAACCTGCCCAAAGGGCCTCAGGCAGCAGGGTGCTGAGCCAGGACTGGGAGGCACATCTTAGTTCCAGTCACCACAGCACCATCCTTCCCAGGGTGGCTGGCCAGGGGGAGATCCACCAGCCCTGGAGGGAGGGACCTGGGGCTGGGGCTACTTGGGGTCCCATCTCAGGGGCACCCTGGGCATCAGCGCCTCTGTCTTCTGGGCCCCATCAGAACTGTTTTCCTCTCTCACTGCAGCCATGGCTAAAGGCATGGTGTCACCATGCAGTTGATTGGACTAGGACAGTTCATTATGGAACAGTAACAGGCTGGAATGGTCCTGTATGTCCAGTAGGGTGCTAAACCCTCTACACAGATGAGTTCACAGGCCTTTCAGCAGCCCTCTGAAAAGAGCTCTTATCTTCCCCATCCTGTAACCGAGGAAGGAAACAGGCTTCCGGTCCACAGGAAGCATCAGAGCAGAGATTTGAGCCCAGATCTGTCCCCAAAGCCCACGTTCCTCCCACTTCTCAACCACTGCGAGTGCCCCAGTGTCTCACTGACCCCCCAGCTCTCAGCTGAGCCCCAGCTCACCCCACTCGACAGCTGCTCAGAGTTGTCATCTGTCCTGCTGCGGGGTTTGCTGCGCTGGTTCTGTGCACGCTGGACCTGGGCCCTCAGACTACAGAACTGGGCCCAGGGTGGCCAGAAGAGGCCCAGCCCCGCCCCGGTCAGCAGCTCCAAATCCCACAGGAGCTGCAGGAAGGTGGAGTCCCGGGATGTAAGGGGGCACTCACCCCGCCCTCTGCTGTACCCCCTGGCCGGCTGGCCCCTACCTGCTCCTGGGCCCGCCGGCTCCGCTCCATCTGCAGCAGCACGGTGGGCAGTTCCAGGACTGAGGGGCAGGCTCGGCCCTCTTGCACCTGGAGAGGCAAGGTGAAGTCAGACCCCACGGAGACCTGCCCCCTAAGAGACAGTGCCCTGTGGCCCTCACCTGCCGCAGGGCGGCCCAGAGCTGGTCTAGATCTGCTGGGCACCGGAAGAGATGCTGGTACAGGGCCAAGGCCTGCTTGGGGCTACATGGGAGCCCTAGTCCCCCCAGGGTGGCTGCCTGCTCCATGGAGTTGGGGGCCTGGGAGGGTGTCCCCCCCTACCCACTGCTGCTCCTGGAGAAGAGAAGGATCAGGAGCTGGGGACAGGGGCAAAAAGGAGACAAAGGCTCCTGAGCTCAGTAACGCAGGGCCCTGACATCTGAGCTAGGCCTGGGCCTCAGCCAAGTCTCATAGAGACGCTGGCCTGACTTGGATCCAGGTTTCTTGGCTACGTGGGTGGTGGTGTAGGGTGAGGACTGTGACCCTGACAGAGAGAGGGGTGTGCAGGTGCTCGTTTGCAGCCCTGCATGAACATCTGCTTTGTGTATACAGTTGACTGTTAAACAACACAAGGGTTAGGGGCCCCGACCCTTGCTGCAGTCAGAAATCCACATATAACTTACAATCCGCCCTCTATATCCAAGGATTCAACCTATTGGGGAGGGTGTAGTACTGTAGTATTTACTACTGAAAAAAGTTCTGAGTATAAGTGCATCTGTGTAGTTCAAACTCATGTTGTTCAAATGTCAACTATATATATGGAGTCCCAAGAGGCACGAGTTAAAGTTATATACGGGGTAGTTGTGTCTGAGGGGCAGCAAGGGAAAAGGGTGAGCCACACCGTCTTTGATCAGTAGGGTGATCAGCACCACAAAAGCCCCAGTGGCCATTGGTTCCCACAGGCTGTGTTAGTCCACAGGACCATTTATATTTCAGGACAGCTAGCCACGGATCCTGCAATTGGAGAGCTTGTGCCGGGAGGGGTGGCAGAAGAGACTAAAGGCTCTTACAAACATGGGTGAGATTCTGAAAGCAGCAGGCTGCGACTTCACGAATGTGGGAAAAACAACTGTTTTGCTGGCTGACATAAGTGACTTCAATACTGTCAATGACATCTACAAACAATATTTCCAGAGTAGTTTTCCTGCTTGAGCTGCTTACCAGGTTGCTGCTTTGCCCAAAGGAGACCGTGTTGAGAGCAAAGCAATAACTGTGCAAGGACCTCTCAGAATAGCATGACTCTAAGTGGGCCCAGTGTTATTTAGTCTGGAATTTTAATAATTTTTTAAACTAATGGCTTAATCTTTGTTGGAAAGTGTAAGGTTGAAATATTATGAAAATACCATATAATACCATATAATAAGGGGAACTGAACATGAATTGAAGATTAATGATGAATCTAATTACCAATATTATAAATTATACTTCTATAACACTTGTATTGCTGGATGTGGGAAAACAGACATGCCTTACTTAACTCAGAAAAATAAAAGTAGAAGGAAATAACATGTATGAAAGATGGGTTACTATTCCTGAGAAATAAGAATGAGCACACCTAATTCAATTAAACTCTGACTTTAATGATGTGAAGCATTTTGTTATGTCAGATATGTGATTCTGCTTTTACTTGAGTAAAATTAACGTTTGAATGGTAGAGGTAAAGGAGAAGAAACTGGACCAAATTTTATAGAGATAATATTTTTCTAATGGAAATAAAATAGCATGAAGATTAAAAAAAAAAACACCCAAAACTGTATATATGAAGCTTGCAACTGCATTATAGATGTGATATATACCCAATACTTTGGCCACCCGATGCGAAGAGCCAACTCATTGGAAAAGACCCTGATGTTGGGGAAGATTGAAGGCAGGAGGAGAAGAAGGAGACAGAGGATGAGACGGTTGGACGGCATCACCAACTCAATGGACATAAATTTGAACAAACTCCGGGAGTTGGTGAAGGACAGGGAAGCCTCATGTGCTGCAGTCCATGGGGTTGCAAAGAGTTAGACACGACTTAGCAACTGAACAACAGCAACATCCCCAAACAGGCAGCAGCTCCCAACAGCTTTCTGTATGCCAGGACACAAGATGCTGCTATGGATGTGTAATCCATCCTTGAAGCAACTCTATGAAGTAACTGGTATCATTTTCATCCCCATTTCACAGATGAGAAGATCAGGCCCCAGAGAGTAAGCTGCCCTAACTAACACAGGGCACTGTCTCCCTCATTGGGAGACACACAGCCCAAGAAACAGGCTCCAGGAAAATGTGGTCCCAAGTGTGAACTGGAACGCACTTCCCTAGTGCTTGCTCCAAACTGTCCATGGTCATTCTGTTTATTCCCTGCAACACAGGAGATAGAGGGTGAGGACACAGTTTGTGTAAGTTATGACAAGGGGAGAGAAAGGGCATATGAGATGGTCTGTCATCTTCCCCTGCTGTCAGCAGTATCCTGGCCTGCCTGCCCCAGCAGAAGTGGGCTGAACAAGCAGGCACAGGGTCTCAGTTCAGCCCAACACTTTCCCTTCCAGTCTGTTGGACTACTGGGGGCCCCACCAAGCGAACTGAGTCCCCCAACCCCAATCGTTTAGCTAAGGTCCCTAAAACATCAAGATCACATAGCTGATAGGTGACAGAGAAAACTCAGAGTTCTCTTGACAAGAGACTTTTCTTGTCAAAAAAAGGAGATTTTTTTTTTTTCTATTTCCAGACTCCAAGTTCTTTTTCCTGTAAGGATGTCTTTGAAAGTTGCACATGTGTCCCCTGCCCACATGTCCATCAGGGGTGGGTGTAGCTGCAAATACACACAGGGTACGGGCGTGGATTTATCTGGGCTTCTGAGGGGTCTGTGTGTGTAGTCCATCATGGGTCTGTATGTCATCACATACATACTGTCTTTCCTCTTCCTCACTCCAGATGCGGGGTCCCTGTGTCACCAGATGTTAGAGTGGCCCACGGGGTGCCTGAGCTCTCAATATCCCCGAAACCATGAGGAAAGGGGATGCGATGCGGGGACTGAGCCCCTTCTCTGGGCTCCTCAGCCCCTGCACGATTGCACAAGGATCCACAGAAGGGCCCGCAGAGGGGCCACGGGCCATGCCTACGACATGTAACCACAGGGCTGGGACAGGACTCCTGGGTCCTCCTCCTGCCCACGGCAGGGTTTCCCAGGCAGCCCAGGGTGTGGCAGGCAGGGCAGCCTAGGGATGCAGGCTCAGGGAGTGTGTAAGGTCCAGGTCTGAGTCCCCACAGCTGCCACAACCCCAATTCTGGGACACTGACCTCTGGACCCCACCTTCCAAACAGCCACCCCCACCACCACCCCAGCACCAAGAGGAAGCATACATACACACAAGGAAACCTTAGGGTGGACCCTAAGTTTACTGTTTCCGATGAAACACAGTTGAGGTCTTTGTGGGAACTACGCCCAGCCTCCCAGCACCCAGGCAGGGCGGGAGGCGCTCTCCAGGGGGAGACTTCCTGTCCGGATGAGTCCTGGTCGGTGTCATCCTGGCTCAGGTTGGACCCTGCGGCTCCCGGCTGGGGTTGTGCGGAGTGCTGGGCAGCTGGTCCCCAGTGAGCAGGACTGGGGGACAGGCCTCAGGTGAGATACAGTGGGCCTCGTGCTCCACCAGGCCCGCTGGGCACTGGCAGCTGGGGATGCAGGGCCGCACACAGTGGGCTGCCAGCTCCCCCAGGGGGACGTGCTGGTTGAAGCAGGTGCGGGGACAGGGTGGGCCACACTCATCAAACACGAAGCCGCGGTCCAGGGGGCAGCCCACCACTGCAGGCGGAGTGGAAGGAAGGGTCACCATCCAGTCCCCAGGATCCCCCCCCAACCCCATGACTCTCCATGAACCTTCCCTGTCCAGACCTGAGCCCTCCATGTCACCCCCTCCCCCAGCTTGCACTGGGCACTGCCCCCTCACCGCAGAGTGTGGGGCCCCGCCAGGCTGGTGTCACCCCTGCCTGACGACAGTGGCTGGCATAGGCTTCCAGGGCGTCACAGAGGCAGGCGTCAGCGGAGGAACCAGGCCCGCAAGCACAGAGGTCATACACGCAGGCGGCAAAGAAGGGGTCTGGTGGCACCACAGCATGGCAGCGGCTGAATGGGGCGGACTTCAGCACCGCACACCGGGCATTGGCTTCACGCCTGGCACGGTACCCTGCTGCCCGGCATGGATCCACCTCACGGCCCTTGGAACATGGCCGACCAGGTCCTGGCCCCTCTGGGACCTAGGTGGGGAAGGCGGCCCTGATATGACAGCATCCACTGGCAGCTGACCTCTGTGTGCTATGTTCTTCCAAGCGCTTTGCACCAAATGTTTTGTTTTAGCCTCAAAAACTTCCTTACAAGAACAGCAAAGAAAGCATCAGCTACTATTTCCTTTGCCCCCATTTTACACATTGGCAAATCGAGGCCCAGAGCAGTTAAGTGTCTTGTCCAAGACCACAGAGTCAGTGAGTGAAGAAGCAGGCCTTGAGGATTCAGTTGATGAGATCCCTTCTAACAGCACCCCCCTACCCCGCACTGTAACGGGCAAGAAGACCCCAAACCTCCCTGAAAGCCCCAAAGCTCAACCCCCCCCCTTTCCTTACCAGAGGGCTGCTCTGAGACTCAGGCTCAACTGTGCCTCCCACTGCTCCCCACTTCTGTGCAACTCACCTGCCAGCTATTCCCAAACGCAGCGTCAGTGGACCGGAGCAGTTCCTCAGGGTCCCGCAGGTCATCCTGGGCAAAGCCATTGAAGTTGCCGCAGAGCCCGCACATGTGGCCCCGGTAGGAGCCAGGCACTCTCACCTCCACCTGGGACCGCCCATCCCACAGCACCTGTGCAGAGAGGCAGGCACTGGAGAGCGGGGAGGGGAAGGAGGAAGCCCCAGGAAGCTCAGGGCCCATCCCAGTGGTGTGTCAGCATGCCCCCTGCCGGAGGGGAGGAGAAAGGACAGAAGGAGTCCCTCATGGAAGGGAGGTTTGCTCTGGCCAGGAAGGTACCTGCCGGTGTCAGCCCTGGGCAAACACAGAAGACGTGAAGAGGTGTACACAGCTCCCTCAGGAGGGCACCTTCTCCCGTCATCATCCCTGAGCTAGGCTTCCCCGTGAAATACAACCCACTTTCGGAGATTCACTCCCTCACGGGCATTCAGGCCTTACAGAGGACAAAGCACGGTTACAGTCTGTCTCCTAAGTGTTCATGTGTGCCAAGTTGCTTCAGTCGTGTCTGACTTTGTGCGACCCCATGGACTGAAGCCCACCAGGCTCCTCTGTCCATGGGATTCTCTAGGCAAGAATACTGGAGTGGCTTGCCGTGCCCTCCTCCAGGGGATCTTCCCAACTCAGGGATCAAACCTGCGTCTTTTATGTTTCCTGCATTGGCGGGCAGGTTCTTTACCACTAGTGTCACCTGGGAAGCCCCATCCTAAGTGTAGATAAGCCGTATTTCGTGGACTTACAAATGTGCTTGTGGCTGGAGGCAGGGGAGTGAATTACTCTTTGACATGGGAATTGGAATCTCTGAAATCATCTAGGAGAGGGTAGCTGATATTGCCCCCCCACCCCTCCTTCCCCGGCTTGAGGGATGGGAAAGCTGAGGCCCAGAGGACTGGCTTCCCTGGTGGCTCAGATGGTAAAGCATCTGTCTGTAATGTGGGAGACCTGGGTTTGATCCCTGGGTCTGGAAGATCCCCTAGAGAAGGAAATAGCAACCCACTCCAGTACTCTTGCCTGGAAAGTTCCACGGATGGAGGAGCCTGGTAGGTTACAGTCCATGGGATTGCAAAGAGTCGGACATGACTGAGCAACTTCACTCACTCACTCAGAGGACTGGCTTAAGGTAATGGCCTAAGAGCCCCAGGACACCGGTGGCTGGAAACCAGGCTCAGAACTCCTTTCTTCACACCTGGAGTTCTCTAGCCCTGATTCCTCTTCCCCCTAGAATCCTGCAGAACTCTCTCAGCTCCTTGGCCTCATGGCCTGCAGGTAGTTGGTATTACCCTCCTAAAGAACAGGCCCCAGGCTCCTCCTGCCCCGCACTGGTCCCGGCCTCACCTGGAGCCCCGGCTGGGAGTGCAGCACCACCGTGTGTCCCCGAAGCTCCACGTAGAACAGCGGTTCCTGCAGGAAGGGCAAGGCCACAGGGCGCCCGTCCACCTGGAGGAGAAGGGAAGTGGGAGGAGGAGCGAGGTTGGGACAGAGGAGGGTTCAGCGTCGAACGACCGACCCCCTGCATCCTTGGCTCTACTGACCGTGACCGCCCTGCTCTGCAGCAGCCGCACGGTCACGTCTCCCAGCAGCACGGCCACCTCCTGGGTCCAGGACACGCCACTCCGGCCCCGGTCATCGTTGGTCACGTGCACGCTGCGGGTGGGAGGCCCAGGTGCAGGGGTCAGCAGGGCCGGGTCGGGTGGGGGATAGGCAGGGAGAAAGGCAGAGGGAGCGGCGCACCTGAAGTCCCCGCTACGGCAGTCCTTGGCCAGCACGTAGCTGCAGCTGCCCTGGAAGTGCAGCAGGCGGCCGTCGAAGGTGCGGTAATGAGGGTCTCCGAAGGCCATGCAGGAAGCGGGCCGGGGCAGGCAGCGGGGACAGCAGCTGCCGGGACTCAGGGCGGGGGCCTCGTCCTGGCCTCCGCCCCACACTCGGTCAGACACGCCGCTCTCCCCGCCGGGCCCCAAGCTGAGCCTCCCCGGAGGACCGAGCATCGCCGGGGAAGCTCCCGGGCTCCCGGGCTCCCGAACTCCTGCTGGCGGGGGTGGTCAGGGCGCCACCTCGTGGCCGTGTCAGACACTGCACGACCTGGGCTAGCCCGGTCTCCTACTTCCCAGGTGCTCCAGGTGGGCTGTGCCACGTGCCCACCCATCCCACCGCCCCAGACCCTGGCACTCACAGGCCCACAGGAGAGCGGCGGGCAGCGCTGGCTCTGGCAGCGCACGGTGCCGGCCACGCAGGAGCAGTTGGTGCAGGCGTCCACGTCCCAGCGCGCCCCGGAGGCCACCTGCCGGCCCTGGTGCGCGCACGACGGGGCGGGGGCTGAGGGGACGGGAAGGGGCGAGAGTCAGATGACCGTCCCTCACGTTGGGTCTCGCTCCCGCCTCCCCTCCGCGCCCCCACCCCCATCGCCCTGGGTCGCACCTTGGCACCTCTCACAGCATCTGCCAGCCTCCCGCACCTTCACCCAGCCGCGCGGACAGATGAGCACCTGGCATTCCTCCAGGCGGCACTCCACGTGGCCACGCTGAGGACAGACGTCATTGCTCTAGGGACTTCCGGCAGGGTTTGGAGTCCCTGACCTCACACTTCTGCATCAGGGACTGGGCAAGCAACCCTTCTCCCACAAGGGCACCCACTTCATGATCAAGTAGGGGGTGAAAGTTTCAGCTGAAAGCACCTTCAGCTGCTTGCCCTCACACAGGGGTGCCTCTGCCCTCTCACCCAGCGGGGGCGCCTTTTTCTAATTACCTCCAGGACACCATATTCTCTGGTCCCAGTGTCCTGAGGCCCTTCCTTTTATCCGTCTGTAAGGCCCTCCACCCCCACCCCCCCACCAGCTCACATGGCAGGTGCAAGCGACACAGGCGTTGCTGGAGTCCCGCCAGCTCTCTCCATCCGCCACTGTCCTGCCCTCAGCCTCCACCACACATTCTGAGGACAAAGAAATGGGGATGGGAAAGCACTGTCATTCTGGCTGCATGAGCTCACCCTGAAGGCCCAGGGCAGGGCAGGGCCCAACCCCATCTAATTAGTACCCTGAGGGTGTTAATTTTTTCAACCAGCAGTACCGGGGCCGGCTAGATGGCAGACCTTACGCCAGTGCCCAGGGTATCCAGAGCGTCCCAGAAACTGAAAGAGCCAGAGGCTGGAACTTTCCTCTGGTCTGGCTGCCAGCTCAGCAGTGCGATGCCCTGCTAAGTGGGCCTGGGGTCCCTGAGTCCCGTGACAAGCCTCTGGCCAGCCCTTGAGAATCCAGGCTCCATTCCCTGCCTCCCTCCTCACCGGTCCCTCCTCTAATGAACAGCCCTCCATTTCTAAAAAAGAACAAAGCCTGCATTCAGAGTGCACACCCCAGTTTGCCCACTTGGCCCATAGAGGCCACGCCTCCTGTCTCCCTCCCGGCTCATGCTCTGAGGATGCAGAACAAAACAGCACAAACCCTGGCACACGGGGCAGCAGCCCCCAGGGGGTATGTAGCGGTCCGGTAGGGGACAGCTGAGCTCAGGACAGGCCCGGTGAATGCAGAGCCAAGTCAGGTCCTATGGAAGGGCATAGGAACAGCATAGGTAGAAACCGCAGGCAAGGCGTGGAGCCTAGGCGGAATGTGACATTCGGGACAAATGGGTGAATGTTGTTGGGGTGATTGGGAAGCCCGGAGCTGCTACAGGAGAGGAGTCACAGCTCCAGAGGAGGAAGAAGAGGGGGCCAGAGGAGTCCCCAAGGCAAGAGGGCTCACCTGGCACTGGCAGGCGTAGCAGGGGTCTGGTGGGGTCAACTCAGACCCCAGCAGGTGCTCTGTGCAGTGACTCAGTGCCTCTGTGAAGACAAGAATGCAGTATGGAAGATGCTGGGGGAGCAGGGACGAAAGCCCAGTTGACTGCCTATCCCCTTACTGTGTCCCAGGATTTCTGGAGCCCAGGACATACTTATAGCCCTGACATCTTGACTCCAGGCAAGATAAATCCTTTTTCCTTTTGTTTCAGCCAAGAAAAGTTTGGACTTTTGACAAGGAACTCTGCTAGGATGGGGACCCTGGAATGGACGAAGTGTGGCTTCCTCAGCCTGAGGTGGCTAAGGACCATGGGGCTGCCTGGCCTGCCCCTCCCACTCCTGTTCATTTTGTCTGGGAGGAGGCACAATGAGCCAGGTACCCCAGGCTCCAATCCTGGCTCCAGTGCTCAGAGCCTGTGCCATTTTTAGCAAAGTAATCAATTTCTCTGAACTTCAATTTCCTCATCTGTAAAATTCCTCATCATTGGGTAACTGTGAGAATTAAATGTGAAACTGTTTATTAAAAGCACCAAGTACAGTGCGTGGCATACAGTAGGTGTTTAATAAGAATGGAAACAATGATGGACTTTAAATTTTTTTAGGTTCCAAAATCATTGTAGATGGTGACTGCAGCGATGAAATTAAAGATGCTTGCTCCTTGGAAGAAAAGCTCTGACCAACCTAGACAGCATATTAAAAAGCAGAGATATTACTTTGCCGACAAAGGTCCATATAGTCAAAGTTGTTTTTTCCAGTAGTCATGTGTGGATGCAAGAGTTGGACCATAAAGAAGGCTGAGCACCTTAAAGACTGATGCTTTTGAACTGTGGTGTTGGAGAAGACTCTTGAGAGTCCCTTGGACTGCAAGGAGATCCAACTAGTCGATCCTAAAGGAAATCAATCCTGAATATTCATTAGAAGGACTGATACTGAAACTTAACCTCCAATACTTTGGCCACTTGATGTGAAGAGCCAACTCATTAAAAAAAGACCATGATGTTGGAAAAGATTGAAGGCAGGAGGAGAAGGGGACAACAGAGAATGAGATGGTTGGAAGGCATCACTGATTCAATGGGCATGAGTTTAAGCAAGCTCTGGGAAATTGTGAATGACAGGGAAGCCTGGTGCGCTGCAGTCCATGGGGTCGCAAACAGTCAGACACGACTGAGCGACTGAACAACAACAACAACAACAGCAGTGCGTAGCATACAGTAGGTGCTTAATAAGTATTATTATTTTTTTCTCCCCCTGAAGCACATTCTAGCAGGTGTTGGTAAGGATAGCTCTCCCCACCTCTGTAGCTGGACCACAGTGCGCCTCTGGTCCTAAGATCACTGCCCTCAAGCCTGCAGCCTGCACAACTGCAAACCTGCAGCACCACCTGCTGGACAAGAGGCAGCAGGCTTCTGCTCAGTTCAGTTCAGTCACTCAGTTGTGTCTGACTCTTTGCAACCCCATGGACTGCATCACGCCAGGCATCTCTATCCATCACCAACTCCCAGAGCTGGCTCAAACTCATGTTGATAGAGTTGGTGATACCATCCAACCATCTCATCCTCTGTCATCCCCTTCTCTTCCTGCCTTTAATCTTTCCCAGCATTAGCGTCTTTTTCAATGAGTCAGTTCTTCACATCAGGTGGCCAAAGTATTGGAGCTTCAGCTTCAGCTTCTTCCTTCATTCAGTCCTTCCAGTGAATATTCAGGATTGATTTCCTTTAGGATTGACTGGTTGAATCTCCTTGCAGTCCAAGGGATTCTCAAGAGTCTTCTCCAACACCACAGTTCAAAAGCATCAATTCTTTGGCGCTTAGCTTTCTTTATAGTGCAACTCTCACATCCATACATGACAACTAGAAAAACCATAGCTTTGACTAGACAGACCTTTGTTGGCAAAGCAATGTCTTTGCTTTTTAATATGCTGTCTAGGTTGGTCATAGCTTTTCTTCCAAGGAGCAAGCATCTTTTAATTTCATCACTGCAGTCACCATCTGCAGTGATTTTGGAGCCCAAGAAAATAAAATCTGTCACTGTTTCCATTGTTTCCCCATCTATTTGCCATGGAGTGATGGGACCAGATGCCATGATCTTGGTTTTTTGAATGTTGAGTTTTAAGCCGACTTTTTCACTCTCTTCTTTTTCATCAAGAGGCTCTTTAAGTTCTTCTTTGCTTTCTGACATAAGGGTGGTGTCATCTGTGTATCTGAGCTTGTTGATATTTCTCCTGGCAACAATTAGTTTCCCTGGTTTCCCCTTAGGGCCGTACAGGTCTCACTGGGCTAGGGTGTGGGCTTCTAGAACAACCCAGTGGACTCAGGAAGGGGCTGGGACTGTGGAGGAGAGCTGGCTGGCCCTTCTGGTGTCACTCTGGGGGGTGGCAGCCTTGCCCTCTTGGCCTTCCCCCCAATCCGGGGACTCACCAGCACAGGTGGGGCAGCAGTGCTGGGGCCCAGGGGTCAGGAGCTGGCTGGCGGGGCAGCCCACCAGGCGGGGGCACTGCCGCCGGTAGCAGCGCAGGCTGGGCGGACCCTCAGGCTGCAGCTGGATGAGAGAGCCGAGGGTGGGATCTGGGCCACGGAAGCCAAGAGCCGCCCCCTTTCCGCTGGACCCCAGGCAACTCTTGTCTGCCTTGTGCAGGTCAGACTCCGGTCTGCAGAGAGACTCAACCTCTCCTCAGACTTGCCCCTCACCCCCGCCCCAATCCTCAGAGATGACCTATGGGGTGCCTGCTCCTGTAGTCACTTGGGTGTGAGCCTTTGTGTGACCTTTGAGGCTTCTGCAAGCTCAGGGCATCTTCCCTCCCCAGTCCCACTGCCTAATCTCCTAATCCATGACGTCATTTGCCTGCTCAAAACCCTTCCATTGGCTCACCATTCTTTCAAATAGACTTTCCCCGATAGGGCCCCTGACCACTTCCCAGGTGCCTCCCCCTACATTTCTAGCCACACCACCCTCCACTCCAGCCGGGCGGGCCTGCTCACTGCCTGCCCCACAACCCCAGACTTCCTGGCCCTGTTGGCTCTTCACCCCAAGCTGCTGCCTCACTCCCTGGCCACAGGGACACACTCCTGTCTCTGACCCCACAGTGTCCGGGCTGCCCCTCCACGGTGCCCTCCCCTACCTCACAGATGCATACTTCGCAGGGGTCTGCACCAGGCTGGAAGCTCTCTCCTGGCTCATACTTCCGACCCTTGTGCTCACAGTCTTGTTGGGGGGTGAAGGTTGGGGGGTGGGGGGTTAAGGAGAGGTACGGGTGGGGTGGGGTAAGAGTAGAACAGAACCAGGGAAATTTCAGATTGGCCACCATGCCAGGGGTGGGGTTCTCTGCCCCCGGCCCCCCCCCAACCTCAGAGATTGGAGTGTGTTTAAGAATGGGGTCCACCCAGCCCAGGGCAATGGCAGGGAGAGGCTGACTGGATCTGCCTCCTTGCCACCCCCCGCCTCACCTCTCCCCAGGCATCGAGGGCATACCAGAGCATCGAGGGCAGCAGTCACTGGGCCCCTGGTGGGGCCGGGCACAGGAGGTGACACACTGGACACGGGCACAGGTGACGACACCCTCATGACACATGCAGGAGGAGCAGGGGCTGTCGGGGGGCTTCCAGCTACTGCCTTCGGGGTGCTCCTCCCCATGAAACAGGCAGCCTGTGTCCAAGGTGGGCAGGGATGAGCTCTGAGTCTGGGTTCTGCATGTCTGCCCCCGACCCTCTGCCCCACCCTGCGTAGTCAGTAGGGCATGTGGGTAACCAGAAGGGTCTTCTTCAGGGCTGGAGTAGGAAGCTGGGACAGAACCCCTGTGTGTGCTGGAGGGGAAAGACACTGGGTCAGGGTCAGAACACCCAGATTCTAATTCTGTTCCTGCTTGCTTGCTAGACCCCAAGCCAGGCAGCAAGAACTGACTCACTGGAAAAGACACTGATGCTGGGAAAGATTGAAGGCGGGAGGAGAAGGGGATGACAGAGGATGAGATGGTTGGATGGCATCACCGACTCAACGGACATGAGTCTGAGTAAAGTCTGGGAGTTGGTGATGGACAGGGATGCCTGGCGTGCTGCAGTCCATGGGGTTGCAAAGAGTCAGACATGACTGAGTGACTGAACTGAACTGAACTGAATCATTATGAATGGGGTGTGGTTAGGAACAGGGTAGCTTTGAGGAGGTTCCAATAAGAGTCTAGAAGGAGAAATGGGTTGGGCAAGCCAGGGGCAGGAACAGGAAGAAAGAGATGAAGGTGGGCATGGTGAGAGCTCAAGGCCTGAGGTGTGGGAAGGCCAGATGGGTGGACAGGGAGGTGGCAAGCCTGGAGGAGAGCTGAGGGGAGGGAGGTGGGGCAGATGGAGGGACACAGGACCCAGCGATGGAAACAAGGGGGCAGCTCCCCATCGACGAGGCATACCTCTGCAGCGGGGACAGCAGCTCCCCTGCTCCGTGACCTGGCGCGGGCAGGACAGGGGCGCACAGCTGACCTGGCCGGCCTGCGGGAGAGGCACGCTCAGGGACTTGCTCCCCCCCGCCCCCGGCCCCTCGGCCACCTCCCTGCCACACCTGACAGCGACATCGCTCACAGCTGCCTGTGGGCCCCTCGAACTCCTCCCCGTCCTGGTACTCCTGGCCCTGAGAGAGGCAGCCTGTGGGCGATATGTTTCCTGGGTGAGGGTATGGGGCCGAGCCACCTTGCCCCGTCCCACCTCAGGCCTGGCAGAGAGAGAGGGAGGAGGGGCAGTGAAGAGCATGGGGGCAGGCGTGTACGCTCACTGTGGCAAACGGGGCAGAAGCAGGGTCCTGAAGAGGGGCGAGGGCAGAGAGCCGGAGGACACGGCTTCTTCCAGCAGCGCACGGAACCTTCCTGGGGGAGAGAGGTCGCCCGGCCACGTCCCGACTCCCGTGTCATCACACCCTCAAACAGGGCTGCACACGGTCCCGCCATGGGGGCTACCCGTACTGACCCCCTCCCTCGGTCCCGGGAGACCTGAACCCAATCCTGGTCCCAGTGGATGTCACAGGCAGAGTGTAGCCTGGGAGGAGGAACAACTCTTTTTCTGGCCAGAGAGGAGGATCAAGGGATGAAGGGTTCCAAAGCCCCCAGAGGGCCACCTCACCTGGCAGGTGCAGAGCGAGCAGGTGGGGTCTAGTGGGTCAGGAAGGGTCTCTCCAGGGGCAGCAGTGACCCCATGATAGAGGCATCCTGGCAGAAAAGGGAATGCAGTGGAAGGGGCTGCAATCAGTGGAGCCCTGCACTCAGACACACACACACACACACACACACACACACACACACACACACACACACACACAAACACACACCGGGCCACACACCACAGCTGGCCCTGGGGTCCTTTACCAAAGCTTAGCTAACAGTCAGAAAGGGACAGGTGAGTGGCTGGGAAGGGGAGGGACAGGAGGAAAGACTTCGGCCAGACCACGGTGGAAAGACTTGTGTGCGTCAAGCAGGGGAGGACTGAGAGTGAGATCACAGACCACAGGCCAGGATGGGATGAGGATGTGAGGGAGGGGCACCTGGAAATGAAGGTGAGAGGTGGGCTGGGCTCAGGAGGGTGGACTAAGGAAGCCAGGAGGGAAGGAAGGTGCTGGGCGTGTTGGGCGACTCAAGGGCTGTGGGAGTCACTGAACGGCTTCGAGCCTTGTGGCATGTTTGAGGAGGGCAGGGAGACAACTGAAGGATGCGAAGGTCTGGCCACACAGACCTTCTGGTTATTTGGTGAATACAAGAGTCAGCCTGAGGTGCCAGCAGAGACCCAGAGGAGGCCGAGTTTGGGGTGAGGAACCCGAGGAGAATCCAGGGTGTGGGCTTGCCGTGAGGCTGTCTCAGGGGAGGGTGACAGTGACCAGACCCACTGACAGGGGCAGTGGGAGGGCAGGTCTACCCTGGCAGGTCGGGCAGCAGTGCCCAGCTTGGGTGAGCGGGTGGCTGCAGCCCAGGGGCTCACAGGGCCGGCGGCCACAGGTCACGAAGCCTCCGAGGCAGGTACACAGGTTGCAGGGCTCGCGGGGATCCGGGAACTCCTGGCCACTCAGGTAGGACTCCCCCAGATACTCACAGCCTTCAAGAGAGGACAGGGAGGCCAAGGTGGAGGAGCGGAAAGCAGAGAGGAGACCAGTCATCTGGCTCTGAGCTCGGACCTGATCTGAGCTCAAGGGCTCAAAGACCTGGGGGCAAAGGGAAGGGCTCAGTGCCGGCAGTAGGGAGCCGCAGGGGAATGGATGAACTGGCCAAGGGACAGACTTTCTCCCCTTTGGTCTGCAAAGGAGCCCCCTGACCAGTCTATAGGGAAAATCCACCTAGAATTTAGTCCAGGGCTTTTTTTTTCTTACAATAATAAATATCTTTGACCCACACTAGGGCAGTAAATTGGATGGCATCACCGACTCAATGGACATGAGTTTGAGAAAGCTCCGGGAGTTGGTGATAGATAGGCAAGTCTGGTGTGCTGCAGTCCATGGGGTCACAAAGAGTTGGACATGGCTGAGCAACTGAACTGAGGACAGTAAAAGGGCTTCCCTAGTGGCTCAAATTGTAAAGAATCTGCCTGCATTGCAGGAGACCTGGGTTTGATCTCTGGGTCGGGAAGATCCCCTGGAGAAGGAAATGGAAACCCACTCCAGTACTCTTGCCTGGAAAATCCCATGGACAGAGAAGCCTGGTAGGCTACAATCCATGGGGACCAAAGAGTTGGACACAACTGAAGTGACTTAGCATGCATGCTGGGCAGTAAAGATGACTTTGATCCCGCCCTTCCAGTCCACCCCCCAGTCCCTGCCCCTCACCATCACAAGCAGGGCAGCAGTCACCCTGGGCAGGGAAGGGGCACTGTGCAGGTGCACAGGCCTTGGGCTCACAGCTGACGCTGCCCTCCCAGCAGAGGCAGATGTGACATCTGGCAGTGGGAGAAGGGAAGCGCTCCCCGCTGGCGAACTCCTTCCCCTGGTACAGGCAGCCTAGGGGGGCAGGCGAGGGGCTGGGGGCTCGTGGAGTACGAGGCGCATTACCAGGACATGCTGCCCTCCCAGCCCTAAGGGCCAAGCCATCCCAGAGACCAGCCCACATCTTGCCAAGTACCAGGCACATTACCTCCCAGGCCCTGTGGATCAGGCCGGCACTGTTTCCCCACTTTCTTAGTGAGAACCCCAACATGGGAGGGGCAGGCCAGGAGGAAGTGGGGAGGGGAGGTGGCACCCTCCTGGAGATAAAGAGGGGTACCCAGAAGGAAAGGCTCTGGGGTGGAGTTGGAAGAAGGGGGAACAGGGCAGGGAGGGGGAGAGCCAGGGCATTACCGTCACAGGAAGGGCAGCAGGGCCCCTGGCGCGGGTGGGCACAGGGTGCGTGTGGGCAGGGCAGTCGCTGGCAGGACACCGAGCCATCCAGGCAGAGGCAGCGGCGGCAGGGGTTGTCGGGTGGGGAGAAGTGCTCCTGATGGCGGGCAGGGACCAAGCCCCCCGGCCGAGGGCAGCCCGAGGGGGCGGCTGCAGGGGAGAGCCTCCATCAGCGGGGCTGGGGACAGGCTGCGGAGGGGATCCACCCCAGAGAAACGGCGAGGGGTGCAGCTCCTACCTGGGCACTGTGGGCAGCACTCTCCAGGCAGCAGGACCGGCTCTGGGCAGGACAAGGGCGGGCAGCGGCGCGCCAGGCACTGCACATTGCCTCCCTGCAGATGGACCAGGCCAGGGCCATTAGCGGTAGGAGGCGGAGGAGACCCCACGCCTTCCCACCCTGACCTTGGCTGACCTCTCCTGGTCTCCCCAAGTCCCGCCCTCCCTCCCCCGACTCCTCCTCCCATCCACATGGCATACTCACCAGACAGTGACACAGACGGCAGGGATCAGAGGGGTGGGGGAAGTCGGCCCCGTTGGGGTACTCTTTCCCACCAAAGGCACAACCTGGAGGAGAGGGCAGTAGAGGCCTGGGAGAGGCCCTCCTCCCCCCAGAGCACGCTGCCCTCCCCAGCCCTAAAGGCCAAGTCATCCCGGAGACCACCCCCATCTTGCCCACCTCACCATTGCAGTTGTTCTGGCAACAGACACCAGGCAGTGGGTGGGCACAGGAGGTCTGGGGGCAGACCCGGGGTTGGCAGTGGGCATGGCCTTCCCAGCACTGGCATTCTTGGCAGGGGTCTCGGGGGTGCGAGAAGCGCTCACCATCCAGAAACACCTGTTTCTCCAGGACGCAGTCTGCACAGTGGGGGGGGGCAGGTTGGGGGCATAGAGACAGTGCAAGGAGCGGGCTGACAGCCCCTCTTCTCTTGAGTCCAGAGCCACTGTGGAAGTGCCACTTGGAAGCTGTCCCCGTGGAGGGAGAGGAGGAGGGGCTGTGTACACACCCAAGGGTGTCTCTCTGAGCACACGCCTGTGTGTGTATGTGTGTAGTCCCTTTACCTGCAGGCAGATGTGTGTGCCTCTGAGGGTGAAGAGCTGAAGGGCTCGTGCACGTGCCTGCCTGTGTTTGTGATTCGCGCCCCGCGCACTCTCCACGTGGGCAGGGATCAGGGCACACCATATCCCAGCTCCCGGCCTATGGTATAGAAAACTTGAACACTTGTCATCTGAACCAGTCTTGTACAGGTAGATCCGGGTGTGTGGGCAATGGAAGAGGAAGTAGTATAAGATGGGAGAGAAGGGTGGGTGTAGCAACATGCAGGGGCAAACAGATGTCTACCGTGTCTCCCACCCATGCCCTGTGAGTTCCGGAGAGTTCCAAGCTGTGTCAGACCGAAAACAATTCAGAAGGCCATTGTTGTCTAAAGTTAGGGTTAGGGTTAGGCCCCAAGGGGGGCTTCCCTGATAGCTCAGTTGGTAAAGAATCTGCCTGCAATGCAGGAGACCCCGGTTTGATTCCTGAGTCAGGAAGATCTGCTGAAGAAGGGATAGGCTACCCACTCTAGTATTCTTGGGCTTCCCTTGTGACTCAGCTGGTAAAGAATCCATCTGCAATGTGGAAGACCTGGGTTCAATCCTTGGGTTGGGAAGATCTCCTGGAGAAGGGAAAGGCTACCCACTCCAGTGTTCTGGCCTGAAGAATTCCATGGACAGTCCATGGGATCGCAAAGAGTTGAACACAACTGAGCAACTTTCACTTCCACTAAGGGCCCAAGGGGCCATGGAGTGTTAGAGTCAAGGGTCCCCTGAAGCACACAGGTACAATAAGTACATACCTGGGCACCTGGGGCAGCACTGGCCGGGTCCAATCTGAGGCCTGGCACAGGTTGTGGGAGGGCAGTTGACCAAGGAGCACGTCACGGTCCCATCCTGGGAGCAGGTGAGAGGGCAATGGCGGTGGGTCCCAGGAGGGGCTGAGCCGGGCAGCGGCAAGCCTGGGGAGGTACCTCACAGCGGCAGGTGTGGCAAGGGTCTGTGTCTGTGAAGTTCTGCCCGTTGGCGTACACTTGGCCTTGGTAAGTGCAGCTCTCACAGCTGGGGCAGCAGCCACCTGGGCAGGGTAGGTGGGTCAGAGCCCTACCCATCAAGGTGAGCTGGTCAAGGCACGGGGGGAGAAAGCTAGCTCGGGGCAGGCACTCACCCAGGGGCTGGGTGGGGTGCTGGCAGGGGGCTGGGGAGCAGAGCAAAGTCCCGCACACAGGCACCCCAGCTTGACAGGAGCAGGTCGTGCAGGGCTGGCCATCAGGCTCCCACTGGACACCTTCAGCAAACTCCTCTCCATCAAGCACGCAGACTACAGCGGTGTGAGGCAGGGAATGGGTGTCACCATGGCAACCCAGGCACCTCCATCCATCCCTGTCCTTCCCAGACCACCCAGGACCCTTCCCAGGACCCTAGCTTCACCATCCCCACAGCAGCCTCTGAACCCACTCTGGAATGGCTGGTGGACTTAGGGATGTGCCCCTGCCCCCCTGCTTACTGTGAAGGAACACTCCTGGCTGCTGTGAGCAGCAGCCTTTCATGGTTGTGCCCCCCTGCCCCACAACACACACACCTGAACAGAGCTGGGGGCCAGAGTCAGGCAGGGTGCAGGGCATGCCTGGGCACTCGAGCTCCTCGCAGGAGACCTCGCCAGCCTAGGAGGGAGGCTGGGTGAGCAGCCCTCAGGGGACAAGTCAGATCTGGGATGTGAGACAGCAGGACTGCCTACCTGGCAGGAGCAGCGAACACAGCGGCCACTCTCTTGGAGCTGGAAGGTCTCTTGGTTCTGATACTGGTGTCCCTGGTACTCACAGCCTGGACAGGACGACAGAGGGGCAGGGGGACAGGGCTGGAGGCTAATGGGGAAGCCTCACCACACCCGAGGCCTCCACCCTGCATCTGATAAGGACAGTCACATGTGTCCTCCAGGAAGCCCTGCCTGCCAGCCTCCGCCGGCCCCCAGGTGCCCAGCATGCCATGAGGCAAGGCTAGAACTCATCCCTTACCCGTGGTGACAGAGCTTAGGTTGGTTCAAGGGGGCTTCTGTAGGTTCAGTGGAGGCAACCACCCTCACCCCCAGACGCAGAGCCTCTCCTGGGACAGCGGCTAGCCCTCCCCCTGGTGACCGGAGCCCTCACTCACTGTCACAGACAGGGCAGCACTCCCCCGGGGTCCTGCCTGGGTGTCTGCAGGGCGTGGGTGGGCAGGGCGGAGGCTCACACTGGACACTCCCGTTCTGCCAACAGGGCCTGGTCAGCATGCGAGAGGCAGGCCCAGACACCAGGCCCTCCCTGCCGGGTAGCCACACTCACGGCACATTGGCAGTGCGAGCAGGGGTCCCCAGAGCCCACAGGCTCCCCGTTGCGGTAGTCCCGCCCATTTAGGAAACAGCCTGTTGGGAAGACAGTGCCTCAGACCCTCCTCAGGGCCGCATGCCAGTCAGTGTCCTGGACTTCTCAGGAGGCCCGTGATCTGCTTTCTGATCCCCCTACCACCTGCTGACTCACCATCACACACTGGGCAGCAGGTGCCCAGGAGGGGCCGGGCAGGGTATGGGCACAGACTGGCACATTCTCGCTGGCGGCACCGGATGTGGCCCTCCTGTAGGGGGCAGAGGAAGGGGACATCAGAGTGCAACCAAGTAGCAGAAACGGCCTTCCAGTCTCAGCTATCTATTTACTAGATATTGTTCTGAGTAAATTGTGTCCCCCTTCATATTTTTATGTTGCAGTCCTAACCCCCTCAGAATGTGACCTTATTTGGAAATAGAGTCATAGCAGATGTTATCACATAAGATGAGGTGAGACTGGAAGGGGGTGGCCCCTGATCCAATGACTGGTGTGTTTTAAAAAAGGGGAAATTTGGAGACAGACATAACACAAGGAGAGTAATGTGGAAATGAAGGCAGAAGCCACGGGATGCCAAGAATTGCCAGCCAGCTACCAGAGCTGGAGAGGGGCCTGGAACAGAGTCTCCCTCAATCTTGGACTTCTGCCTCCAGAACCATGTGAGGACCAATTTCTGTTGTTTAAGCTACTCTGTTTGTGGCACTTTGTTACTGTAGCCCTAAAAACGAATACAGATGCATAACCTGGCGTGTCACCTAAAGTTCTCTGTGACTCAGTTTACTCATCTGGAAGAAAAAGAGAATGATCCTATTTGCAGGAATAGAGATGCAGACGTAGAGAATGGACCTATGTCACGGGGGAAGGGAGTGGGGGAGGGGAGGATGGCATGAGTTGGGAGAGCAGCACTGAGATATATACACTATCACGTGTAAATAGCTAGCTAGTGGGAAGCTGCTGCAATAGCACAGGGAGCTCAGCTCAGTGCTCTGTGATGACTTAGAGGGGTGGGATGGGGCTGAGGGGTGGGATGGGGCTGAGGGGTGGGAGAGAGGCTCAAGAGGGAGGTGATACATGTATGCGTATAACTGATTCTAGTCTAGTCAAGGCTATGGTTTTTTCAGTAGTCATGTATGGATGTGAGAGTTGGACCATAAAGAAAGTTGAGCCCTGAAGAATTAATGTTTTTGATCTGTGGTGTTGGAGAAGACTCTTGAAAGTCCCTTGGACTGCAAGGAGATCCAACCAGTCCATCCTAAAGGAAATCAGTCCTGAATATTCATTGGAAGGACTGACGCTGAAGCTTAAACTCCAATACTTTGGCCACCTGATGTGAAAACTGACTAATTGGAAAAGACCCTGATGCTGGGAAAGATTGAAGGCAGGAGGAGAAGGGGATGACAGAGGATGAGATTTTGGATGGCATGACTGACTCGATGGACATGAGTTTGAGTAAACTCCGGGAGTTGGTAATGGACAGGGAAGCCTGGCGTGCTGTAACCCATGGGGTCGAAAAGAGTCGGACACGACTGAGTGACTGAACTGATAGCTGATTCACTTTGTTATACTGCAGAAACCAACACAACATTGTAAAGGAATTAAACTCCAATAAAGAACTTTTTAAATAATAAAATAACAAAATTTTAAAGAGACAATAATAGTCCTGTCCTCATAGCCTTGTAAGGGCCTAAGATAAGTGTGTGTGGTGTGGCATCCACCTCCAGAAGCTGACACTTAACAAACACTTAGCTGCTATGACTCCCCATGGTCTTTCCCAGACAGACCCAGTCCCTGGAGTTCACATCTATACCTGGGCTTGCTACCTCCAGCCCCACAAGTGTCTGGGCAGCCAGTGACTCTCTCACAGGTGGAGTGGGGATGTGGGGTATCAGTGTGAACAAGGTGGGGAAGCACATGGTTACAAGGGGTGGGTGCACTATGGCCTTCACAGTGGAGTCCTTCATCCTTGGTGAGCTGTCAAGAAGCTCTGTGGCTCTTGCTTCAGCCCTCTGAACCATAGCCCTCCTTGGTGTGCACCCTGCCTGGACATTAGGCCTTCGTGTCCCTGCCTTTCTCCCCCAGGCTTTGTCCTGACTCTTCCCTATATCTGGTGTCTAAGTCCATTCAAGCTATTGTAATAAAAATCCTATAGTCTGGGTGGCTTATAGACAACAAAAGATTTAGTTCTCATTGTTTGGGAGGCCAAGGAGTTCAAAATAAAGGTGCTAGGAGTTTCAGTGTCTGGTGAAAGGCCCCTTCCTGCTTCAAGTGTGAGTGCCTGTTAAGTCGCTTCAGTCATGTCAGACTCTGAGACCCTATGGACTGTAGCTTGCCAGGCTCCTCTGTCCATGGGATTCTCCAGGCAAGAATACTGGAGTGGGTTGCCATGCCCTCCTCCAGGGGATGTTCCCAGTCCTGCTTCATAGATTGCTGCCTTCTTGCTTGTGTCCCCCACATGGTGAAAGGGGTAAGAGAGCTCTCTGAGGTCTTTTTTAAAATTTTTGGCTGTACTTGCTGTGCTCTGTGGCACACACACAATCTTAGTTCCCCAACCAGGGATCGAACCCGTGCCCTGTGCAATGGAAGTGTAGAGTCTTAACCAGAGGACCACCAGGGAAATCCCCTGGGGTCTTTTTTTTTTTTTATAAAGGAACTAATTCCATTCATTATTTTGTCAACAAAGGTCCGTCTAGTCAAAGCTATGGTTTGTCCAGTAGTCATGTATGAACATGAGAGTTGGACTATAAAGAAGGCTGAGCACCGAAGAATTGATGCTTTTGAACTGTGGTGTTAGAGAAGACTCTTGAGAGTCCCTTGGACTGCAAGGAGATCCAACCAGTCCATCCTAAAGGAAATAAATCCTGAATATTATTCATTGGAAAGACTGATGCTGAAGCTGAAGCTCCAATACTTTGGCCACCTGATTCGAAGAGCTGACTCTTTAGAAAAGACCCTGATGTTGGGAAAGATTGAAGACAGGAGGAGAAGGGAATGACAGAGATCAAAATGGTTGGATGGCATTATCGACTCAATGGATATGTGTTAGAGCAAGCTCTGGAAGATGGTGAAGGACCGGGAAGCCTGGTGTGCTGGAGTCTATGGGGTCGCAAAGAGTTGGACACGATTGAGCAACTGAACAACAACAAAATCCCAGTCATGAGGGCTCTACCCTCAAGACCTAATCACCTCCCAAAGGCCCTACCTCCTAATACCATCACTTTAGGGGTTAGAATTTCAACATATGAATTTGAGGTGGGGCACACATTCAGTCTATAGCACCTCCCTGCTCAAATCCTACTCACTCATTCAGACCTAAACAAACACCACCTTCCCCACAAAGTTTTTCTAGATCTGTGCTGCCCAATAGAAATATAACACAAACCACATATGCCATTTAAAATTCTCTGGTAGTCAAAATCCAAAAAGAAAAAGAATCAGATGGAACTAAATGTTAACATAATGTTCCACTCAAACCAATATATCCAAAAAGTTATTTCAACATGTAATCAACATGAAGTGTTAATAAGACATTTTATGTCCCTTTCTCTCATAATATGTCTTTGAAATCCAGTGCATAGTCTACCCTTAGAGCCCATCTCAAATGGGACAGCCACATTTCAAGGGCTCAGTGTCTACATGGAGTGGCTCTAGCTCAGACAGCAGAGCTCCAGACGTCAGGTGAACTGTTTCTCCCTCCCTGGAGCTTGTGCCCCTGTCACATCCTGCCTGCCCAGCCTCACTCCTCCTGTAACCTGAAGCTCCTTGGTTTGGGTTCACAAACATACTGCCCACCTACTGTGCCTGGAACTGGACATACAGGGCGCGACCCCTTCCCCGCCCTCATGGTCTCCAGAATCAGGTCTCCTCCATCTCTGTCCCCTCTTGGTGCCTTTTGGGATGTGTTCAGTGGAGTGAAGGAATGAATCTGGGTGACCTGGTGTCGGGGAGTGGTGGGGGCAGCCCCGGAGCAGCATGGGGACTCACCAGGCACTGGCAGATCCGGCAGGGGTCCCCAGGGGTGGTCCACTCTTGGCCATGCTCCCTGCGAGAACCATCTTCTGTGCAGCCTTGAGCTGGGGGAGACAGGCAGAGAGGAGGCCTGGTGGAAATTTCAGCCAGACCCTCCCTCCTCCACATGCCCTCTGAGGGTCCTCCTTGGAGCCTAAACCCAACCAGATCCTGCCTCTGCCTGGACCCCTCACCCCAGCTACCCAGCACCTCAGGCAGGGTCAGGCCCAAGCTCCTTGGCCTGACTTTCTAGGTCTTCCAGGGCCAGCATGGCCACGCCCACCTGTCTCTGCCCCCTCCCCACCTCTCAGTGTAAGCCACACCCACTAGCCTGCACCTTCCCAACCAACACACTCCCACCTCACACGGAGTGTCAGTCCCAAGCTGCCCTCTCTTCCTGGCATGCCCTCTGACCTTCACCTAGCGAACTGCTCTTTAGCCTTGAGGTTCAGTCAGGACCCACCACCCCCAGGACGCCCTCCCTTTCGTGCCCAGGTTGGACTAGGTCTCCACTAGGTCTCCTTCCTCTGAGTTTCCATAGTATCTGTGTGTAATCTAATCCCGCCTTTGCGACAGTCCTGGCTTGTGACTCAGTGTCACCCTCTAGTGGTCTGCCTCGAGGGTCCACCGGGTGTCTTTGCACAAAGCAGGTAATAGTCAATGTTTACTGAGGTATACCGGAGAAGGCAATGGCAACCCACTCCAGTACTCTTGCCTGGAAATTCCCATAGACAGAGGAGCCTGGTAGGCTGTAGTCCATGGGGTCGCGAAGAGTCGGACAAGACTGAGTGACTTCACTTTCACTTTTCACTTTGATGCATTGGAGGAGGAAATGGCAACTCACTCCGGTGTTCTTGCCTGGAGAATCCCAGGGACGGCAGAGCCTGATGGGCTGCCGTCTATGGGGTCGCACAGAGTCGGGCACGACTGAAGCAACTTAGCAGCAGCATTGAGGTATACAGTATCATTATCCCCCTCTTACAAATGGGGAACTGAGGCACGGAGTAACTCCCTCAGAGGCAGACTAGCACTAAGGGACAACGGCAGAACTTGGAGCAGGTGTGGTCAGGCACTGCTCCCCCGCTGATGGAATCCCCAGCTCAGGGGTCCGTAGAGTGGGCTCTGGGTTGACAAAAGGGCCTAACAGCCCCTAACAGGCCTGGAGCTCCACCAGGGAAGGGGCAGGGGCTCTCACCTTGGCAGGTCGGGCAGCAGTGCCCAGGCCTCAGGACTGGCTCAGGGCAGGGGATGGGCGGGCACTTCATGGGCACGCAGTGAACCAGGCTTCTCTGTAACACACCCATAGCAGTGCTGCCTCCAGGTCTGCTCCCAGAGAGAGCAGGCTGGGCCACAGGGCGGGGATGGAGAGAGGATCTCTCTGGCATCAGGCCTCGGGAGGTATGTGAGGGGCTGAAAAAGTGGCAGGTGTGGCCCAGGGCAGGCACGGGCATCCCAGGAGGAGCAGGGCCTGGGTAAAGGTATGGGGGACTCACCAGGCAGGAACACTGGAGACAAGGGTTGGAGCTGGACAGGAAGTTGGCCCCTTCCTCGTAAAGCTGCCCCTCATACTCACAGCCTGGGGAGGATTGCCAGAAAGATGGGCCGGTCAGCAGAGAGCAAGGTGGGTGGCCATCATCCAGGGGAAGGCATGACTCCAAGTAGGTATGGAACCCTCTGGGGCTGAGGCCGGGGTGAGGGGCGGGGTGGGCAGGACAGGGGCAGGTCACCTGGCCGGCAGACGGGGCAGCACTCCCCAGGTGGGGTGTAGCTCTCCAGGCAGTTGAGCTCTGAGCATGAGGGTCCCTGGCACCGCACTGTCCCTGCCTGCAGGACAGACACTGAGCCCTCCTTCCTTCTCCACTGCCCCAGCTGAGTGGAGGCCTAGAAAGCTCCAGGCCTCAGTGCCAGGGTGGCAGCAGCAGCCCTGCCTGGCTCCCAGATCAGGCTTGGCACTGCCAGGCCTGGGGTATGCCAGACATTAGGGATGTAGGTTGTAGTTGGGGCCAGACTCTGATTCCCTTACCTGGCAGGTGCAGATAACACAGCGCTCCAATTGCCACGTTTCCCCATCCCTGTGGCCTCCAGGGCAGCCTGCAAAACCAGGGCCAGGCCCCCAAGTAAGGGACCCAGAGAATTGGGGCAAAAGACAAGAATGTCACATCAAAGGGGCACCGTTCAGGTGAGAATCAGACTTGTATATTTACTACAACATTTCAGCAGATGGCACTATAGTGTCTGACTCTAATATCAGTAGGTCCATCATTTTACAATACATGGAAGCAGTGAGGGAAGAGTGACTTTTTTTAAAATTTCACCAGAGACATCATCAGTTCAGTTCAGTTCAGTCACTCAGTTGTGTCTGACTCTTTGCAACCCCATGTACTGCAGCACCCCAGGCCTCCCTGTCCATCACCAACTCCTGGAGTTTACTCAAACTCATGTCCATTGAGTCGGTGATGCCATGCAACCATCTCATCCTCTGTCGTCCCCTTCTCCTCTCGCCTTCAATCTTTCCCAGCATCAGGGTCTTTTCAAATGAGTCAGCTCTCTAAGACATCATATGGACTAGCAATGGCCCTGAGGCACCATGTGTCTTACAAGCTATGTGCATGCGTATGTGTGTGTGTGTGTGTGTCCCTTTTCACTGAGATCCAATGACTCCAAAGACATTACTCCTCATCTCATCTTGGCCAAGACTTTCAGGCTACATTGCCAGACCTCAACCAGTGCCTGGGCCCCTGTCCTACCTTTCAAACTACCAACTGTCATTCTTCCTGCAGTATTGTTGCCAGATAAAATATAGGGCATCCACTTAAATGTGAATTTCAGATGAACAACACAAAATTTTTTAGTATAAGTACAGCCCAAATATTGGACAGGACATACTTTAAAAAATATGTGCTATTTATCTAAAATTCAAATATAACGGGGCATCCTGTTTTTATTTGCTGAACCTGGAAACCTTATCTTCCTAACTATGAGCTAGTAACACTTCCCAGCAGTCACTTCTGCCCAGCTCTCTTCATGTCACTGGCCCATGGCCTTCCCAATCTCCTAAAGCTCAGAGTCCACTGTTCCATGGCATACGACCATGTTCCTTAGAAACAACCTTCCTTCTGCAGCCCACTGTCGTCTCTGGCTCCGTGCCCAGACCACTGGGCATGTAATAACCCTCTACCTGGTCTTCCTGCATCTAGCCCATACCAGATGAATATTCCAAAAATGCCTCTTGGAACATGTCACACTCCAGCTCTGCGGCCTTCAACCGCTTCCATTGTCCACAGAAAAAAGTCCAAACTGCAAGGCTTATAGCAGCCTGTTCCTACTGGCCTTCCCAGGCTGATTTGCTGTGACACACGTCTCCGCATTCTGGTGCGCAGAGGACCCTCTTTCTGAGGAAACCCCACTCTCCGTTGAAGACCCGGCTTGGATGACCTGTTGTCCATAGAGCCCTCCCTGCTTTCCTGCCCTCTTCTCTGGCAACCAGCCACTTACTACCTTTCTCTGCTTTGCTTTAATCTGTTCACTGGCTCTTAAATCTTGTATTACACCAGCTATATAAATTCATCTTCTCACTAGATTAGAAGCTCCTGGAGGAAAGGGAGAAGATCATGTCGAGCCTTTGGCTCGGTCCCAGGCCAGAGGCAGCATTTGCTGACTTGCATTTCGCTTCCAAACTCCCTAAACCGGAGCAAGCAGGCAGGCACCCTCTGGGCACATTGCAGGGGGCAGGCCAGGCTCTGGGGCCCCAGAACCAGTGTGGGAGGTGGAGCTGGGGTGGACAGGAAGCTGAGCGGGCTCACAGTGTGGGCAGCACGCTCCCGGCTCTGGGCAGGGTCCTCTCGGGCATGGCTTCTGGGTGCAAGTTACGGTTCCTTCCTGTGGGGAAGCAGGTGATGGAACCCTGGAGGGTGGTCCTCTAGAGCTGAAACCTCCCCCCAGGCTGGGACCCACCGGAGGAGCAAGAGGCTGAGTGGGCTCAGAGTCTGCAGGCTACCCTTGGCCCAAGGGCAGAAAAGGGACTTTCATCCCCACCCCCATCATCTCCTGCCACTCTTGACCCTCGGAAACCAGCACTTTCAAGAGCCAGTCACATCTCCAGAGTGGGGAGATCCTGGGAAGGGAACCGAGGGCTTCCTCCATGGAGGGGTGAAGAAGGGAAGGCTGGAGGAAAGTGGAGCCAAGTGAGGGAGAAGAGGCAGGTAGATGACTGGGACAGACGCATGAATGGGGGACACTGAGGGTGCACAGGTGGGGAGGTGGGTACGGGAGGACAGGAACCCTTCTGTGTGCATTGTGGGGGTTGAGCTCCAGAAAGCACAACAATTCAGAATCAACTGAAGGCTGCCAAGGGCAAGGCTTGGGGGGATGGCAGGTAGACGCCCCCTTCTAAACATTCTGCACACCAGCTACAGCAACAGGCAGCTGAGGTGAGGTGGACAGGGGTGGGGTATCCCGGGGGTCCATGAGAACTCACCAGGCAGCGGCAGGTGGTGCAGGCATCTGGGGTGAAGGTCTCCCCATTGCCATAGGCCTGACCATTGTGGCTGCAGCCTAAGGAGGACACGGTGCTGTCACTCAGGGGCATCTCCAGGCCCCAGGGTGGTGCCCACGGGCAGGCGGATGGCACTCACCATGGCAGTGGGGCGGGCCGGGCTTGGAGACACAGTTTGCAACCCCATCCTGGCAGATGCAGGCTGTGCAGGCGTCGGGCTCCCAGCGAGCTCCCTCGGGCCTGGCCCGACCCAACCCCCAGCACTGGGGGGAAGCCGAGTGGCACTCACAGGACTCCAGCTGGGTCACCCTGCCCTGCAGGTCCTTGTTCTGGGGAAGAGGTGGGGGCAGGAGGCACTGGTTCAGCCTCCCCCACCGTCTCCAGCAGGGTATGAAAGCCAGGGCAGGATGAGAAGGCAACTTGACAGCAGAGATGGGCCCACCTCCAGGCAGCACCCCGCTCAGACAACATGAGGTCTCATGGCCTGGGGTCTGGACAGGCTCCCAGAGGAGCATGGGCCCCCAGTCCTCTTCTTTACACAAAAGGGGACCCAGTCCCCATTATCCAACAGTTAAAGACCTTTATCCATCCAAAATCTTCCCTGACAATGTCTTTTATGAAGTAGGTACTCCGTAATGTTCACCAAATACATGAAAGAACGTGAAAGAAAATCTGGTTGACAAATACCTGGAGGTCCTTCTCTTGTAAGAAAGAATCGATGTTAACTGTTCAGATAAGAGCCTTTCTATGTGCATTTAAAACAAAACTCTATTTCATGGTCCCACAGGCTCCCCTTCCCTCCTTTCTTCCCACTACACCAGGCCTGCCATGCCCCTTGCACACCCACCGCCTTCATTGGTACCTGTTCTCTGAGCTCCGTGACCTCAGCCTCCAGCCTTTCCAGCCGCTCCTCCAGGGGGCGCCAGCGTTCCTTGGGAGCCCCAACAGGGGCTGAGGAGTGGGCTGGCCCCTCTGACTGGTAGTTGTGGACGTCAGCAAGGCCAAGGGGCTCCCTGGAGACAGCCCCACCTGAAGGCACAAGAATCCAGGGAGGGCGTATGGGTGAGGGGCTAGCAAGGCTTCCTGGGTTTGTCTTCCCAATGATATCCGTCCTATACCCCATCCTTGTCCACCTGCCAAACCCGCCGTCCTGGGAAGGACAGATGGTCTGTGAGGAGCTGGAGTGAAAGCATGGGAGGAGGAGGAGGGTGCCCTGGGTGGACAAACGTGACCCAGACCAGTTTTCCCAAGTAAAGCTATGACAAACCTAGACAGCATATTAAAAAACAAAGGCATCACTTTGCTAAAAGAGCCTATATAGCCAAAGTTATGGTTTTTCCAGTATCTGTGTATGGATGTGAGAGCTGGACCATAAAGAAGGCTGAGCACCGAAGAATTCATGTTTTCTAAATGTGAGGCTGGGAAAACTCTTGAGAGTCCCTTGGACAGCAAGGAGATCAAACCAGTCAGTCCTAAAGGAAATCAACCCTGAATATTCAGTGGAAGGACTCATGCTGAAGCTGAAGCTCCAATAATTTGGCCACCTGATGAGAAGAGCCAACTCATTGGAAAAGACACTGATGCTGGGAAAGATTGAAAGCAAAAGGAGAAGAGGGTGGCAGAGGATGAGATGGTTGGATGGCATCACTGACTCAATGGATGTAAACTCGGGGAGATAGTGAAGGACAGGGAAGCCTGGTGTGCTGCAGTCCATGGGGTATCAAAGAGTCAGACACAACTTACTGACTGAACAACAGTAACAAGAACCTCAGGCAGGTATAAGCCCCAGGGATCCCAGCTCACTGGGAGCCTGGGGGAGGATATAGACCAGGTTTCCCTGTAGCCTGCTCTGACTCTGCAGGGGTCCCCAGCCACAGGGGACATGCCAGGGTCATCCAGCCTCATTCAAACCGGGGTCTTGGCCAGGGACGGCCTGGGGAACTGACATGTCATGCTGGGAGGGCCCACAAGTCAGCATAGTCAGCAGGAGAGGGAGACAGACCAGTGAAAGATGGGCCTGCTTTCAGGGACCTGGGGTCTGTGAGCAAACCCTGCCTCCACCTGCTCAGCTTCACCTTCAGAAAGGACACCGCTTCTGGGCACAGCGATGGGCAACTCTTCCCCCTGCTGCCATGCCCAAGCCTTGCCACTCTTTTCCAGGCCTGTGGCAGAGAAGCCTGGTGACCCACCCTGGGCAGAGTGTGCTCCAGAAAGCAGGATGTGGCTGCATTTCTTGAAGGGTTTGGGGAAAGTGCTGGCAGGGCCCCTACTAGCTTTCAAGGCTACATCAGAATGAAGATAGCCTGTCCCGGGTTCTAGATGACACTGGGTCCTAGGAGAGGCTGGAGAAGGCCACTTTCACCTCACTTTGATCTCTCTTCTGCATCCAGGAAAATAAAGACTATGCAGGTGGTTGTTGTCTGACTCCAGGCTTGTTTCCCAAACATCATTCCTCCTCTGGGTGAGGTGGGCAGGGCAGCAGAGGGTCTGGAGCAGGAGGGGGGTGAGGAGGAGGAAGGGGAGGAGGGAGAGGGAAGAGTCCTTCTGCAGAGGCATCTCATTAGTGAGGCTGGCCTGGGCAGCTGAAAGGGTTTCTGGTGAACACTAGTTCAATGAAGCAAGGGCACAATGTCGCTCACTCCCCAGCCCCTTGACTGCCTCCACCAAAGTGGGTTGGAGATTCTAGTCCAAAACCTAAATTGCCTTCTTTTGTCCAAACCTACTTTGTCTTGAGTTTCTTGGCCTGTTTAATGCCACCCTTGTGGTATATGCTAAGTTGCTTTGGTTGTGCCCGACTTTGTGACCCCATGGATTGTAGCCCACCAGGTTCCTCTGTCCATGGGATTCTCCAGGCAAGAACACTGGAGTGGGTTGTCATTTCTTCCTCCAGGAGATCTTCCTGACCCAGGGATCGAACCTGCATCTCTTAGGTCTCCTGCATTGGTAGGTCGGTTCTTTACCACTAGCAACACCTGGGAAGCTCAATGCCACCCCCACCTACCTAGAAATCTGGGGCTCAGCTGCCCTCTTGGTACCCCTCCCAAACCCCATTAGTCTCTGGTCTCAGCCGATTATCCCCCCACCCCATCTCCCCAGCTCCACTCCTCTCCCCTCTATCTCCACTCTGGAGGCTGAAGTCTCCTTGCCTCCAGCTGCCCCTCTTCTCCTGGCACAGTCGCTTTAAATCCTACATCTGAAGGCACCCAGCAGCAAGCCCAAATGTAACCTTTCCCAAGTGCCCGTCATCTTTTCAGCCCACTCTCCTACCCCCCGACACCCATACCTTGGGCAGGGTGTCGTCACTTGGAATGGCTCTCTGTCCTGGTGTGGTACCTAGCTCCCTTCCTGGCCCCATGAAGGGTGGCCAAGGGTGGGGTCCTGGTATCTTATACCCTCCACCCCAGCTCTATACCCCATGCCCCATGATTCCTCCTTTCAGGCCACTGCCAGCCCCCAGGTCTGCTTAAGCAAACACAATCAGGGGGTCGAGAAAAGCTGGGGTCCTCTGGGACCCTCAGGGAAGATCCAGCCAGTCCTTCGCCTGGAGAGACCTGCAGAGAAGAGCTCCTGGTTGTTGTGCAAAGCCTGATGGCTCCCCATGGAACTGTCCTCAGCTCCCCTCCCTTCCCTGCCCCCCGCGCCCGACACAATCCCTGCACTGACCCCTCTATTCCTGCAGGTCCTTCTGGAGGAAAGCCAGACACAGACACTCAACGCCAGTTCCTATGGCAGACCTTCTTTTTTTTTCCTCTGTTCTCAAGACAAATAATTAACTTCAGACTCCCAGATTCCAACGCAGCCTCTCCCCCACTGCTGCCTGCAGGAATTCCTCCTGAGGCCAGAGCAGGAAGCCTGCTCCTGCTCCGGGACCCCAGGACCCCATGCCATAGCCTCCGTGCTGCCACCACCACGCTGGCTCCTCCACCGACGGGGAGGACTCAGGCTGGCCGGAGAGGTGAACACACCCCAAGGCAGGGCTCGGGGAGGCAGCCCCCCTCCCGGCCCAGCTGTTCCCTCAGGCTGGGCTGAGCAAGAGGTAAGGTCCCATCTGGCTGCCCCCAAACCCTCAGCACCCCAACTTACCTCTGCCGGTCCCCGGGGCCAGTGTCCGGCTCGTGAGCTGCAGAATGAGGGACAGCAGGAAGGCCGCGGCCCTGGCCATGCTCGCCCCGCCTCGCTGACTGTGGTCTTGGCTCAGCAGGCACTGGGAGAGGGGGGGTGGGGACACACCAGGCCGCCTCCCACCCAGCCTTTGTTCAGGGAGGGCTTCTGGTGTCTGTCATCCAGGCCTGTGGCGCCTGCTTCCCTGATGGCACCTCCACCCGGGGCCCCCAGGCCCCATCCTGACCCCAACCCTGGCTCAGAGGTGCAGGAGAGTGCCTGGGGGGGGGACTGGAAGCTGGAAGCAAGTGGGGGTGACTTCTCCTGCATAGGATCCAGGACCCAGCCCTATAAAAAAGCCCCACGAATTCATCACTCTCGGGCTCTGGGACCACCAGTCTTCCTGCCCTTTGGGTCACGCTGCCACCCTGGGGTTCCCTTCCTCATCTGTATACAGGAGAAGCAAACTGAGCTGGGTTCAAATCCTGGCTTAGCCAATCTTACATGCCCAATCTTACATGCCTCAGTTTCCCTGTTTGTAAACTGGTCATAATATCCACTTTATAGACTTGCAGGGAGGACTAAGCAAGACTATGAGATGAGGAATTTAGGGTAGGGTAGTGGTTGGCACAGACTAAGTGCTCAGTAAACAGATGAAAACAAGTGGTGATGTTCCAGGTCTCCAAAGTCAAGGACTCCGGGCTTCCTCCTCCTCCTCTCTCCACCTCTGCATCTCTTTCCTGGACTCTACCCGCCATCCCCATCTACCCTGATAGCCCCAGGTTGAGCCCCAAATGTCAAGACTTTCCTTCCCCAGCCCATTTCCAGATCTTGGGCTCAGGCCTGGCCTGGGGAGGGGGACGTTGTGAGTCCAGGCAGGGGGCAGGGCTAGGCCCTGGGCTCCGCAGGGGGAGGGGGCCAAAGGGAGGAAGTGAGAGACGCTGGTCACGTGGACCACAAGCCTGGGAAACTCCTCGGTGCAGCTGGGAAGCAGGGGAGGTGGGGATGGGCCCCAGCTCACAGGCCCAGGGACATGGAAGGTGGAGCCACGATCCCGCCACAGCAGTCTCCCTCCCGGCCACAAAGGCCAGAAAACCAGAGCTCCCCACCCTCGGCCCAGGACAGGGCTAAAGGTCCCTCTAGCCCACTCGCCAAGCTCCATAAGGGAAAGGTGTGTCTCCTCCCCTGCCCAACCCCCCCCCCCACCCTGAGTGTGGACACCTGAAAGGTCCCCAGCAGGGGGCAGGGAGGGCAGCTATGGGCTAGTACTGAGACCTGGCCTGGCTAAGCCTGGAGCCAGGCTCCCAGGAGCAGAAGAGCGCCAGGGCCAGCTGGCTGGAAGAGGAACAAGGAAGTGGCAGCTGTGTTCCCACCAGAGTTAAGGAAAGTGATGTCTGTCAGAAGCAGGGCCCCGGGAGGCAGGGTGGAGAGGAGGCTAAGAGCAGACTCCAGGTCAGTCCAGAGTCTGATGCTCTCTGCTGTGACCTCAGGCAAGTCGTTTAACTTTCAGTGGCTACTTTTTCTTCTCTGTAGTTCTAATGGCACCCACCTCATCGGTGTGTAAGGGTTCGCAAGTTAACGGCTGGAAAGAGGACTCAGCACTGGGCCTGGCACATAGGCATTAGGTCTTATTGCTTCTCTTCTGGGATGTCGGTCACCCCATCATTCCCACTTTACAGATGAGGAATCTGAGAAGTCAAGTTAGCTGTGAAGTTAGCTGAGAAATCAGGTAAGTCACCCTGGGAGTAAACCACGGAGCCTGGATTCAATGCTAGGCCCTTACTCCATATCAATTCTCAGGGCCCATACTCCATATCACCCAGGAGCCCAAGCACCCGCCCTGGCCACCCTAGCTCCCAGCTTCTTCCTGCTCTGGCCAACCCCCCACTCCCTTGCCCTCCCACTGTGCCCACTCCAGCCCCTCCGTCCTCTGTCAGACCACCTGAGTATCGCTGGAGAACATCCCAGCCCTTGGGTGACTAGATTCACTTCAGATTCATAGCCACAAACTTCAGTGGGCATGCAACACCATCAGAAATTCTTCTACAGTTCCCTGGTAAGGGGACTGCCTGGTGGTCCAGTGGTTAGGACTCCATGCTTCCATTATAGGGAGCCCAGGTTCGATCCTTGGTTGGGGAACAAAGATCCAACATGCTGTGCAACGAGGCCAAAAATTTAAAAAAAAAAAAAAAAAAGGAAATCCTTGGTAAATCCAATCTCCTGTTCCCAGAGAGGAGCATTTCATACCCTTGCCTTCCTTCCTAAATGTTTCAGTGGCCCCACCCTTATCCGCTGTTTGATTTTGGCAAATTATCGAACCTTTCTCAGCCTCGGGTCCCTCCCCTGTGAATTAGAGGTAATAATAGTACCTCCCTTGTGATTGTTATAAGGGCTGTCTTAGCCTGGGTTCCCTGAAAGCAGAGCCTGAGACAAAGGCTTACATGTAAGTTCATTTTGGAATATGATCCCATAGAGCAGGAATGAGGAATGGGAAGGATGGAAAGCTGATACAAGACCACCTTGTGGAGGAGCTGGTCACTGTTATGGGCATCTGTGTGTCCAATCCCACGGGTCCATCTGTATGAAAGCAGCTTAGCCACAAAGAGGAAACACTTATCCCTTGAGCTAACCCCGCACGGCATTCGCTGCTCCCAATTAGGCATGAACAACTGTTCAAGAGGGCTCCTCAGGTGTCCAGCGCTCTCCAACAGGGAAGTTCCAAAGCAAGATGGGAGCGATGGACAGCTGGGGCCTGAGGCAGGCGAGACGCTGCCAAGATGCGTGTTTGCAGAGCTGCGTGCTTCAGAGAATGGTTTAAGGTACAGGTAAGTTGGAGAAGACTCTTGAAAGTCCCTTGGACTGCAAGGAGATCCAACCAGTCCATCCTAAAGGAAATCAGTCCTGAATATTCATTGGAAGGACTGATGCTGAAGCTGAAACTCCAATACTTTGGCCACCTAATACAAAGAACTGACTCATTTGAAAAGACCCAGATCCTGGGAAAGATTGAAGGCAGGAGGAGAAGAGGACGACAGAGGATGAGATGTTTGGATGGCATCACCGACTCAATGGACACGAGTTTGGGTAAACTCTGGGAGTTGGCTATGGACAGGGAGGCCTGGCGTGCTGTGGTCCATGGGGTTGCAAAAGGTCAGACACGACTGAGCAACTGAACTGAACTGAAAGGATTCGCAGAAGAGGTGTCCAACGAATGAGACCATGCCTGTAGAAGTCTTTCTACAGTGCTCGGCACGTGTTAAGCACCCAAAGCATATTATTATTTTTATTGACATCATTATCATCTCCTGTTGAAACCCAACCTGAAAAGCCAATGTTAGCGTTGTCTGTCACAGAAGGTACAGAAACTTCTGGAAAAGACACTCTATGAAATAAAAACACAGGAAAGGGTGTTGCTTTGGAGAGGCAGTTGAGTTTCCACCATGACTGATCACAGTCTCTTGGCGCCAGGTGTTGAGCCAGATACAGGAATACACCAATGAACAAATCAGGAAGAGCAATGGGGAGAACGCCCTGGGCCAGGCCAAGGGTTGGGGGACGTGGCCCCTGGCAGAGGGAGGGGCATGAACACATTTCCCTAGGTGCATGCAAATGTCAGGCTTGGAATAAAGGGCTCACATTTCTCTGCTCGGCTAGCAGAACCAGATGCTACCATCCTCACCGAAAACCAATGCTTTCTTGCTTTCTTTAGCCAGGAACTTTCTGGCTAGAGAAAGAAGGTCCAGGCTTGAGTCTTTACTCGATAAAGTGTCCCCATGTTTAGAGGGGTGTTTGGGACTCAGCAGGGCTTGTGGGCACAGTAGCGTGTGTGGCTCAGTAGGGCAGCAGAAGGGCTCTGGGTTCAGAGTCAGTGAGTCCTGAGTTCAAATCCTGCTCCATCACTTACTGTCTGTGCTGGGTGATCTCCATTTCTACCTCTTCCATTCATCTTCCCCCTCCACGCCTTACAGACTGCTTCACTCTGGCTTTCATGCCCTCTGTCTTCCTGTTGGGTCAGCCAAAGAGAGGCACAGGCAGGAGAGGAAAGTGGTTGGGGTATTTCTTCCTGGCCTTCTGCTCACCACACTGTTCCTGCCCCTTATCTGCTCAGCCCAGAGGATGGCAGTGGATCTCTGCTAACAAGTTCCTGGCCTTCAGCATCCCTGGTGATTCTCTTAACCATTTCGGCAGACCTGTAAATGGTCCCTGCTTTAAGTTCTCTTTAGCTAACCCCTTTGGAGGGGTATTCTCTTTTCTCCAGGGCCTTTAGCCTATATGCTAATCTTACCACATATACTCTACCTCCCTAAGCCAAAATCTTTCATCTGTAATGTAATATGTGCATACGAGTGCTCAGTTGTGTCTGACTCTTTGCAACCCCATGGACTATAGCCTGCCAGGCTCTCGCTGTCCTTGGAATTCTCCAGGCAAGGATACTGGAGTGGGTCGCCATTTTCTACTCCAGGGGATGTTCCGGACACAGGGATCACACCCACGTCTCTTGCATCTCCTGCATTGGCAGTTAGATTCTTACTGATGAGCTACCTGGGAAGCCCCTTCATCTGTAAAAGGAAGTAATAACCACTGCTGTAGGTTGGGAGAGTCCAATGAGGCAATGTACATGTGATGTGTGCCTGACATGTATGTGGCGCCTGGTACACAAAAGAACCCAACATAAGTTACTTTCTGTTCCTCTCCTCCTTCAGATTGTACTGACAAGAGCAGCAGGTTTGTTTTCCTCTGGATTTGGTGGCTGGAAGCAAAAGGTTGCTGTAAGGAGTGAGGGAGATAGGGATAAGGAAATTATTAAATTTTGTACTTAATGCCTTTCAAGTCCGGGGCTTCCCTGGTGGCTCAGTGGTAAAGAATCCACCTGCTAATGCAGGAGATTCAGGTTTGATCCCTGGCTCAGAAAGATCTCCTAGAGAAGGAAATGGCAACCCACTCCAGTATTCTTGCATGGGAAATCCCATGGACAGAGGAGCCTGGTAGGCTATAGTCTAGGGAGTCGCAAAAGAGTCGGACATGACTTATCGACCCAACGACAGCAATCTTTCAAACCACACCAGTTGTAACAAATGAAATAAGCCATCACAGTTATAAAGGCAAAGCGCCATCATGACACCTGCTTTAGCCCTTTCTTGCTAATGGTAACAAGGTCCGTTGTTCCACACCCATCCCCTGGCCCACACAACCACGTGCAAGCCTGTGAGCACCACATGGTTACGTCTGGGTGTGGTGCTTGGGAACAGGCTGTGCAAGATCCCATCCCCATCTGCCCCTGCAAGTCACCCACTCGCCCCCGAAGCTCCTCTCTTGGTGGTTCCTGTCTCCACCTCCCTATTTACCCAGGACCCTCTCTCCCTACTCACAACATCATGTTCACCCCAGGCAAAAGTTACCCTGACTGACTGAGTGCTGTTTATCACAGATCTGATTCTAATTCCACAGCTGTATCCCACAGCTGGCCACCCCTCCGCCTGATTCAGAATAACTAGGCCGCCAGCCCCTTCCAGAAAGGACTTCTTCTGCCCCTTAAAATGCCTGCAGGGGTCCATCTCACTGTGTTCCAGGGACCACACCAAACTGCAGCATGCCTATTCAAGTACCAATGTCAGCCCATATACTTGACCATCACTGCTCACAGGTTAGTAGCAGAGTTGGAACTCAGTACTTCCTTGTTGGATGGAACCTGCTGGGAGTTTAGGAGTGTGTGTGTTTTTCTGTTACTGTTTTTTGGTAAAGAGAGACCAGTGCAGTCAGATTGCCTATCTGAACCTTGCCACAGAGCCAGCACCTGGAGGTGGGTAGTACTGGCAGAATATTTTCAGGCACCACACAGGGACCGCGAAGCCACGAGGTTCTCCAGCCTGGAGGGGAGCTTGCCAATCAGCCTTGGGCCTACTGGGGAAACTGGGACTTCCCCAATATCTTTTCTGACTTTCTTTTTCACAAAGAATGATTCTTGGGGATATCATTAGGGCTTGAAGAAGCTGAGAGGGTAGGGCAAAGAGGAGAGGAAATGTGTGTGGCTTTCTGCCTGCAATTTCATCTTCTTCCCACCCATTTCTCTTCTTCCAATGCCTCATAGTCCTGCTCTCAAGATCCTATAAAACCTCCTCTGGTGGTTCTGGGCAGCACAGTCCAATAGAACTTTCTGTGATAATGGAAATGTTCTGTATCTGCCCCGTCCAATACAAGAGCCCCATGAGGCTACTAGGCCCCTAGTAGTAATATGGCTAGTGCAATTGAGGATCTGAATTTTTAGCTTTATTTAACTCTAACTTATTTTAATACAAATAGCTCTATGTAGCTAGTGGCTACGTAGCACATATTCAGACTGTAAGGCAACCTTGTGGAAATTAGTGAAAAGGAGAGCTTAACAAGACAGCCTTACTCCCTTCCATGGGCTGGGAAAGTTTTGTAATGGATCCACAATGGCAGTGATGTGAATGAGGCCTCCTCGAGCTGTGCAGCGCACAGCCCCACGTGGCCGCCGCGGCTCCAGGCCCCATCCCCAAATGGCAGTGTAAAGAAGTGTAACTGAATTGTTGCCTCTTGACTTCCTTTGCAGGCAGGAAGGAAGCTGCCCATACAGACCTTCCCATGAAGGCTGGCCAGAAGAGAGAATCTTGCAAGAGTTTGGTCCAAGGCTTGCCAGGGGCCTCTGGACAAGGGCCTGACCTCACTCAGCACTATAGCTCCACTCCATAGTTTTGACACCAGCAAGATCTTAGACAGGCTGAGGGAGGGGAAATGACAGCTGTCTGTTCCAGGTCATATGAAGAGAGGGGATCATATGGTGAGGGGGTGGAGGCCAGTGGGTCAAAACCACAGCTGGGGCCACCTTGAGGCCCCAGATGTCTTGGCACTGAGTCAGTTCAGTTCAGTTCAGTTCAGTCGCTCAGTCGTGTCCGACTCTCTGCGACCCCATGAACTGCAACACGCCAGGCCTCTCTGTCCATCACCAACTCCCGGAGTCTACCCAAACCCATGTTCATCGAGTTGGTGATGCCGATCTCAAACTCCTACTCATCTGGATTTTTTTGGTAACAGCTTTATTGAGATATAATTCACACACCATAAATTTACCTGTTTAAAGTGTACAGTTTGATAGTTTAGTATATTCACAGAGCTGTGCAGTCATCACTGTGATCAATTTTAGAACACTTATCTATAATAAACCCCACACTCTCTAGCATTTCCCCCACTATTTCCCACCACCATCCATACCCCAGTCCTAGGCAACCATTCAACTACATTTATTCTCTATGTATATGCCTATTCTGGACATTTCATATAAGCAGCCCTTTGTCTGGCCTTTCATTTAACATAATGTTTTCATAATGTATCCATTTTGTACCATGTAGCTGTACTTCATTCCCTTTTAATGCCAAGTAATATTTCATTGTGTGTATGTACCATACTTTATTCATCCATTCATCAGCTGATAGACATTTGGGTTGTTTCTGCTTTTTGACTGTTATGAATAATGCTGCTGTGGATATTCGTGTGCAAGATTTTGTGAAGACATACACAGTAAATTCTCTTGGGGATATTACTGGGCATGGAATTGCTACAGTATATGGTAACTCTGACTTTAAATTTTTGAGGAACTGCCAAATTGTTTTCAAAAGTTGGCTGCATCGTTTCACATTCCCACCAGGGATGTGATAAGTGATAAAATGAAAGTCACTCAGTCATGTCCGACTCTTTGCAATCCATGGAATGTGGCCTGCCAGGCTCATCTGTCCATGGAATTCTCCAGGTGAGAATACTGGAGTGGGTAGTCTTTCCCTTCTCCAGGGGATCTTCCCAACCCAGGGATCGAACCCAGGTATCCTGAGTTGCAGGCAGATTCTTCACCGTCTGAACCGCCGAGGAAGCCTAGTGATGTATGAGGGTTTTAATTTCCCTACTTCCTTGACAACACTTATTATTATCAGATTTTTTGGATGACAGCCATCCTAGTGAATGTAAAGTGGTATTTCTTTGTGGTTTGATTTGCATTTCTCTAATGACTCATCATGTTGAACATCTTTACATGAGCTTATTAGTCATTTATGTTTCTTCTCTGGAGAAATGTCTATTCAAGTCTTTTGCTCATTTAAAAAATCGAGTTATTTGTCTTTTTATTATTTTGTTGTAAGAGTTCTTTACATATTCTAGATACAAGTCACTTATCAGGTATATGCTGTTGCTGCTGCTAAGTCGCTTCAGTTGTGTCTGACTCTGTGCGACCCCATAGATGGCAGCCCACCAGGCTCCCCCGTCCCTGGGATTCTCCAGGCAAGAATATTGGAGTGGGTTGCCATTTCCTTCTCCAATGCATGAAAGTGAAAAGTGAAAGTGAAGTCGCTCAGTCGTGTCCAACCCTTAGCGACCCCATGGACTGCAGCCTACCAGGCTCCTCCGTCCATGGGATTTTCCAGGCAAGAGTTCTGGAATGGGGTGCCATTGCCTTCTCCATATCAGGTATATAGCTAGCCAATATTTTTTTCCCATACTGTGGGTCGTTTTCATTTTTTATGGTTTGTTTTTTTTTTTTTTGGCAGCACAAAAATTTTTAATTTTGGTAAAGTCCAATTTATCTGTTTTTTTTCTTTTATGGCTTGTACTTTTGGTGTCATATTTAAGGAATCACTGCCTGGTCTATGGTTGTTGTTCAGTTGCTAACTCGTGTCTGACTCTTTGCAACCCCAAGGACTGCAGCACGCTAGGTTCCTTTGTCCTCTGCTATCTCCCAGAGTTTGCTCAAATTCATATCCATTGGGTCAGTGATGCTATCTAATCATCTCATCTTCTGCCAGCCCCTTCTTCTTTTGCCTTCAATCTTTCACAGCAGTCTTTTCCAATGAGTTGGCTCTTCACATCAGGTGGCCAAAGTATTGGAGTTTCAGCTTCAGCATCAGTCCTTCCAATGAATCTTCAGAGCTGATTTCCTTTAGGATTGACTGTTTGGATCTCCTTGCAGTCCAAGGACTCTCTTGAGTCTTCTCCAGCACCACAATTCAAAAATATCAATTCTTCAGTGCTCAGCCTTCTTTATGGTCCAACTTTCACATCTGTATATGACTACTGGGAAAACCATAGCTTTGACTATATGCAAGTCTATGGTTAGAAAAATTTATCCCTGTGTTTTCTTGTAAGAGTTTTATAGTATTAGCTGTTCCATATAGAATTTGATTCATTTTGAGTTAGTTTTTGTATATGGAGTGAGTAAGGATCTGTTGTTAGGTACACATATGTTTATAATTGTCACTTTTCTGATGGAATATACTTTTATCATTATAAAATGTCCATTTTTACTTTAAGTTATGCTTTTTGTTTTAAAATCTATTTTGTCTGGTGATAGTATAGTGCCTCCAGTTTTCTTATGGTTGCTGTTTGTATGATAAAACTTTTCTCCATCCTTTTAATTTAAATCTATTTGTATCTTCAAAGTATGCTTCTTATAGACAGTATTTTGCTGGATCTTGTTTTTAAATCTGGTCTGATGATCTCTGCCTTTTAACTGGACTGTTTAATTCATTCACATTACTAATATAGTTGTATTTGCATTCCTGATTTTACTTGTTTTCTAAATATATCGTTTCTATTTTTGTTCCTCTATTTCTCCTAGACTGCTTCCTTTTGCATTAAGTGAATTTTTTTTTTTTTGGCCACGCTGCATGCAGGTAGAATCTTAGTTCTCCAGCTAGGGACTGAACCCCAGCCCCCTGCACTGGAAGCATGGTGTCTTAACCACTGGACCACCAGGCAAGTTCCAAGTCAATATTTTCTTGTATAACATTTTAATTATTCCTTTAATGATTTTTAAAAAAAACTTTTTTCCTATTTTCTTAGTGGTTATTCTAGGGCTTAGTTGTGAACAGTTTACTGTCTTCCTGTCCCATCCAGGTAAGTTGTCTCCAGGAAAGGTCCTGGGCAGAGCAAGTGGGCAGGAGAGCTGCCTGAAGAAAGATGGCATTAGAGATGGGCCACAGGAGAGGGGACTGAGCCAGGGAGATGGCCACAGGGTGGTGGCCTCAGGATACAGGCTGCAGTTGTGATGGAGCTTTGCGGGGCTGCACGGACCTCAGATTTTGAGTCAGGGCAGAGGTTCACATTCAGGGAAATGCGCCTTCTAAGATCCAGGCAGGGCTTATTGGTAGCCCTGTAGTCAGGCTCCCCCGGTAGCTGCCTCTGTGGCTCCATCTTGCCCCTCAAATACCTCCCAGTGTGGCCCTCTGAGCTGGTCCACAGTTCCCCTCGGCCCCCAGGGACCAACAGGGCAAGGCTCAGTGGGAATGGTGGCTACCCTCCTTTTCCCCATCAGCTACCAGCCCCGCCTCCCAGGGCACTCAGAGCCTGTGCGGGTCCAAGGTCAGGCGCTGCTCCCCCTACCAGGAGGCCCGCCCTGGGGAGCACGGCTGCTGCTCCGCGGATGAGCACACGGGCGCTACTCAGCGTGACAGGTGCCTCGGTTTCTACCCTGCTGTGCCTCACCTCCCCGGCAGTGCCAACGCCTGACTGAGCCCAGTGAACCCAGCCCATGTCCTTGAGAAACCCTGATGGAGAAGGTGGGGCCTGGGGAGCAGGGTGGGACTTGGGGAGGGAAGGCAGGCCCAGAGTAGATTTCCGGGGAGACGGAGGAGGAGCCAGGCCTTTTATCCTACAGGACCCTCAGGTTCCCCCTGTACCTGATGGCCCACCGCGCCCCATCCTGCCCAGCCCGTGACCTCAGCTTGTCTTGCTCAGGGTCCTCTGTAGGGCCCCAAAGTGGGTACTTAGGAAGTAGTCTTTAAAGGCCTGGAAAGGTGGAAATCCTGGGGAAAAGGACGCACCTTGTTCTTAGTGCCGATAGAAACAGACCCCTTCCCATTATTCTGTCACTCATTCCTTTTCACATTTATCATTCATTCATCCAGAAACTCCCACCATGGAATAGCTAGGATGGCTGGCTGGCCCTCGGTAGAAGCCTGAGGTAACCATGGGACCAAGGTATGCCCCCAGCTTCCCCATGAGAGTACTCTCTTCCCAAGGGTTTTGGTTTCTCACCTCTTGCCCCCACCTCCCCCGCCATCCTCACCACCCTCTGCTTTTCTCTGCTCTACTTCACTCCCCAAAGCTGCTGGGCCTGTGTGACATGGGGTCCCTTGGCCTCTGAATTCTGGGTGGATTTGGCTAAGAGGAGGCATTGGAAAGGAATAGGAGGGCAGGAGGGTGGAACAGATGGAGCCCCACCCCCACCCCGGATCGTGCATGGCCATGGAGCCTGGAGGGCAGCCCCTCCGTGGATGGTGACAGTTCCCTACTGTCACCACCTTGGGGTCCTGGAAGTTTCACAGCGGCTTTGTCAATCCTGTTCGTGCATGCTAAGTTGCTTCAGTCATGTCTGACTCTTTGCAACCCCACAGACTGTAACCCACCAGGCTCCTCTATCCATGGGATTCTCCAGGCAAGAATACTGGAATGGGTTGCCATGCCCTCCTCCAGGGGATCTTTCCAACCCAGGGATCAAACCTGCATCTCTTATGGATCCTGCATTGGCAGGCACGTTCTTTACTACTAGCGCCACCTGGGAAGCCCAATCTTGTTCACATCTCTGCAAATATTCTAAACTTGCTTCCATTTAATTTCACCTGTATCCTGCCACAACCTTGCCTCATACGCCTCCTATCTGGAGCTGCCCACACTAAGGTGGCACCTTTTTCTGAGTCCCTGGGGCAGTCAGGGGGACTGTGAGAAGTCATCAAACTCCGGAGACAGTACTCAGCTTCCTGAGAGTGGGAGGAAGTCAGGAGAGGTGCAGCGGGACAAAGAAGGGAAGGGCGGAAGAGCCAGGCAGAGGGAGGAAGAAATGGAGAGGGTCAGGGCAATCACCACCCCAGCGTCTGTGTGATGAGCCTGTTCTTTTTCTTTTCTTTTTAAAATTATTCAGAATTTTTATCTAAGACTTACTGAAAAAGTTCTTTAAGGCCTATTTACCATATATAGGTCTTTTGCTTCCATGAAAAGAAAATTATAAGCTAAATACATTTCTTAAGCTTTTCCTATTCCTAAAACTTCTTTTTAAAAAATATTTATTTTTATTTATTCATTTATTTGGCTGTGCCGGGTCTTAGTTGCCACACGCAGGATCTTTCGTTGCAGCATGCAAAGTCTTGTGACATGTGGGAGCTAGTTCCCTGACCAGGGATCAAACCCGGGACCCTGCACTGGGAGTACAGTAGCTTAGCCGCTGGACCCCAGGGAAGTCTCTATTCCTAAAACTTCTTGACATGTAGGATTTTCTGAGTGCCCTTTTTATTTATTTTTAATGCCCCACATACAGTGAAAACTTTTTAGTGTACAGTTCTGAGTTTTGGCATATGCAGAGGGTTGTATAACTGTCACCACAATCAGATCAGGATAGAGACCCCTTCCCATCACTTCATACTGCCCCCCCCTTGGTGGTCAGCCCCTCCCCACAGTCCCCCAGCCACTCACCCAGCTCTGTTCTGTGACCCTACACCTTCTCCTGGGCCTGTTTCTGAGGGTGAGGTGGCTGGGGAGCGGGCAGCCTCTCTCAGGGGCCATGAGCATGCCCCGGCACACACAGGCCACATTTTCTGTAGAGACAACTCCACCGGGGCCTGAGCGTGAGGAAGGAGGCCCCTAGCGCCGGCTCCCTCTCCTCTTCCAGTGGAGGGCATGTCAGATGGGTGGCTGGAGGTGGGGGGATAGCCCCAGCGCTCTCTGGGCTGGCAGAGGGTGGGATCTGCTTCCTCCCTGGCTCTGCCTACCCCAGGGACCCAGCGAGGACAGCTGGCCGTAGTGAGGCAGCCAGCAGAACACAGGATGTGCTCTGGGGAGTAGCTGCTGCTAGGTTTAAATTATCATCACTTCTTCTGCTGTGTGCCAGGCACTGGGCTAGACAACCCGATCCCCCAACCCCCCTACTGAATAGCAGTTCTTTGCTGACCGTAGGGTGTTAAGCCCCTTTACAAACAAAGACACTGAGACTCAGAGAGGCTGAATGCTTTGCCCAAGATCAGACAGCTGCGATCTGACTTCAAATTCTGTCTGACTCTAAAGTGATTAAAGATCACTCATAGTCAGGTTCAAATCCCAGTGCCTCATTTTACTAGTCGCTGTGTGTCTTTGGGGAAACTGATTAACCTTTCTGAACTTCGGCGTCTTCATCTATGAAATGAAGATAGTACATATCCCTGCCTTGCACAGTTGTTATGAGAATCAAATGTGACCTGTGTTTGGTGGATAGTGGATTACATGTTGGGGAAGGCAATGACACCCCACTCCAGTACTCTTGCCTGGAAAATCCCGTGGACGAAGGAGCCTGGTAAGCTGCAGTCCATGGAGTCGCTGGGAGTCAGACACGACTGAGCGACTTCACTTTCACTTTTCACTTTCATGCATTGTTCTTGCCTGGAGAATCCCAGGGAGGGCGGAGCCTGGTGGGCTGCCGTCTATGGAGTTGCACAGAGTTGGACACGACTGAAGTGACTTAGCAGCAGCAGCAGCAGCAGCAGCAGGGTTACATGTTAAATATTGTCATGGGTTGACTTGTGTCCTCCCCGCAAATCCACGTGTTAAAGTCCTAACCGCCAGTACCTCTGAATGTGGCCTTATTTAGAAATAGGGTCTTCACAGATGTAATTAGTTAAGATGAGGTCATTAGGGTGGGTGCAAACCCAGTATGACTGGTGTCCTTATAAAAAAAGGGAATTGGGACACAGAGACACAAGGAGAGCAACATGTGAAGATGAAGACAGAGATCATGGTGATGCTTCTTCAAGCCAAGGGACACCAAAGATAAGGCTAAGAATACGAAGAAATTGAGCAACTTGTTCAGATTCAAAAGGTTAGCAAGTCACTCAGTTTGCTTCTTTGCAAATGGGGACACATACAGATGATGTCCACCTACCTCATGATGGCTGGTGTGACAGTCAAATGCAATAATGTATGAAAAGTGCTTAGTGGTGTCCTGCATGTCTTAGGGGTTCATAGCATTACCTGGTTGTGGCAAAGAATCCACCTGCCAATGCAGGAAACGTAAGAGACTCAGGTTCAATCCCTGGGTCAGGAAGATCCCCTGGAGGCGGGTATGGCAACCCACTCCAGTATTCTTGCCTGGAGAATCCCATGGACAGAGGAATCTGGCAGGTTATGGTCTGTAGGGTTGCAAAGAGTCGGACCTGACTGAAACAACCTAGCATACACGCATGCACACACATGGGCTCCTCCACCCAGCCCAGCATGCAGTTTGCCCTCTCCAGAACACCACATCCCTTTCCAATAAGGCCTTCACTCACCAGGCTGGTGGGGCTTCTCCTGGTTCTTCCCCATCGCTTGGAATGGGCTGTCCCTCTGCACGAGGCCCGCCCTTGACTCTCTCTCTCTTGACCCCCGTGACCCTGAACTACGGTGAGGAGGCTGGACTGAGCACACTTGCTCTCTAGACGGCCGAGTTCCAGATGGACCCAGGATCCTCGGGCTCACTGCCCTCTTGCCCAGTCCTTTTGGGCATCCCTGTGACCTGTTACTGCCATCAAAGCCTTTGCAGTGTGTGGAGGGGGGTGATGAGGAAGCCCCCGTAAGCTCTTTTCTACCTGAGCAGGTCCCTCTTTCTTGGCCCTGTCCTGGGAGTCGCTGATGTGCCTGGACAAGCTGTCAGGCTGTGTCGGCTTCCCTGCAGCTTTGGAAGTGCTGCTCCAGAAGAAAGGGAGGAGGATAGACTGAAAGAAGTAGGGGAGACCGGTCCGCAGACTGACACAGGTCAGCAGAGACTCCTGGCTCCTGCATGCCCACCAGTGGGCCCAGACTGGGCCCACTTATGGGCCCAGTCTGCCTGGCACAGTGTCCTGGATGGGCATCTGGGTGGGCAACTAGCCAGAGTTCCAGCTGGCTCCCGACTTGGAAAACTGTGAAACACTGAGATTCCAGGACACTGGCCTGGTAAGAACTCCCTCTGGACTCCTCTCCAGCGAGTCCTAACCCACTCTCCTTCTCTGGGAGGAGTGGTCCTGCCCTAGGAGACCTCCCCCACCTCTGGAGTCCTTCAGCCTTCAGGGCTCTCTGCTCTCTTGATTTTCTGCCCCCAGCCTCAGAGGCCATAGAAGCAGCAGAGCAGCCTAGGGGTTCCCCAACTGGGCCTGCGGGCCTGATTCCTACAGGGTGGTAGCTCTGGCCCAAGGGTACCTGGCTGGGAAGAACCAAACACCTGTACCCTCAGCTCTGTTGGCTCCCGGCCCACCAGGAGCTCCTTGCCCTGCCTCCACTACACACGTGATGTGCTCGTGCCATTATCCCCAGCCAGCCCACCCCTTAGGAGGCCAGAGGGACAGCCCGGACATCCCCTTCCCACGATGAAGTGTTGAGAGGCCACGTGGGACAAATATCCTGCCCCCGCCCCCTCCCATAATCTCACGCGTCAGCTCCTCCAGGTCAGAGAGTGCCTCCTCTGGACTCCCAGAGCAGAGTCTATCCCTTCCCATCTGGGTGTCCCTTCCCATCCAGGGTGGCTCTGTCATCATTCCAGCATCCTGAGGTCCAGATGTGAGCTGAGAAGAGGCCCCCTGTGTCCTTGGGCTGATGCTGCCATCCTGGACACAGCTGAGCCCCCCTCCCTCCACCTTAGAGGGACAATAGTCCCTGCCCCAGAGGGGATCCTGAGCCCTGGTTATAAGCTGCAGGGGCTTGAGATGAACCTGGCTGAGAAGCCACGGGGCCTCCTGCCTCCCGCATCGATGATGGGTGGTCCTCATGCATCCAGATGGGACCCCTCTCTCCGGTGGGGACACCTATGAATTCTAGGCTTCAGCCAAGTCTGTTTGGGACATGTGGGAACACTGAAGTCCATAGCTGGTTCCTGTGGGATTGGGGTGGCCTCTGCACCCACAAAGCAGGGGCTCAGCCATTCCCACTGCCAGAGCCCTGGAAGGCTACGGTTTCCAGGTTGGACTTCCTTCTCTTTCTTTTCCTCCTTGTCCAAGAGCTGCATGCTCTGAAGTGAGTCCTTCAGACTGGCAGGAAGGATGGAGGCCCTGGCCCCTTCCTTGACACAGCCCAGGAGAGGGGAGGGAAGTGGTTTGAGCAAAGCACTGAACTAAGCAGATCTTAGGAGTGTCTGAATCTGACCAGGGACAGATGGGAGGGAGGAGTGAGAAGATGAGGATCTGGGCGAAAGGCATCCTCATGTCTCAATGGGGCACATGATACAAGTAGGGGGACAGTTGGCAGAAGGACCAATGACGACTGCACCAAGAGGCAGGGCAGGGGCAGGCGGCGTGGGGTGGAGGAGGACACTAAGACACCGAGCTGAGCTAGGAGTGGAATGCCAGGACATTTATTTACAGTGGATGGGGAGAAACTCAAGCAATAGTGAAATCTCAGGATCTGAGAGTTGAAGTGGGAAAGAGACGCAGAGATTGGAGTTTCTGAGGCATACCTGAGGGTTTCAGGGACTGCTGGAGCTGTGGGTCCAAGGTCCAGTGCAGAATCCATGGGCAAAGGATGGGAACCAGATTGTCAAGGATTAGGGAGAGGAGAGCGGCTGACCATGGAGGAAAAGGGAAGTAGCATTGGTTCTCAGTGGGCCTGGGGATGGACAAGGGCAGCCATGGAGCTTCCTGGGATTCAGGCCATTTGAAGAAAGATGCAGATTTGGGAGAGGGGGGACATGAGGTCTAGAGGTGTCTGTGTGACAGTGCTGGCCAAGTGGGGGACTTCCAGCTCACACCTCAGAGTGCTCCGAGGAGGAGTGTTTAGTAAGAAAGGGGAAGGAAGCCCCAGTTGTGGCGTCCTGGGCTACGGTGATGCTTGTCAGATACGGTATCATGTCCTCTGCAGACAGGGGCCAGAGTGGCAGCATGAAGCCCTCGCTCAGACCACGTGGCACCTCTGCTCAGCCTGTGCAGCGACCACGGGGCGCCCTTGGCCCAGTTCTGTTACTGAAGCACTGACTGGCTGGCTGGCTGCTCAGAATGGAAGCTCCAGGAGGGCAGGGGTATTTAGACCAAGCGGACTTTGGTTGGCCACTTTCACCTGGCACGGCTTTAATGCTCACTGTGACTCTCAGGTTATCGTTCTCACATTACGGGCAGGACTTGGAGGTCCTCGGAGTCTGAGGTTTGCCCAGGATCAGACCATTCCTGAGGGGAGAGCCAGGGTGTGGCTCGGGCCAGCTGGATCCCAGAGCCCAATGTCTTGCCAACAAGTTCCCAGAAATGGGGGTGTATATCTAAGGGCCAGGCCAGCCCCGGGGAAGCCTGACAGCCCACTGAGGGGCCGGGTCCCCCCTGGGGGGGAGGTGTGGGGAGCAGGTCCCAGGCCTGTGTTGAGGGGACAGGTCTAGAGTCGGGAGGGGGTCCTGCCCGGCTGCCTGCAGGACCTCTAGGTTCTCTCCCCACCACTCACACTGGGCTTTCGGTTCCCTTTGGTGATGTGGCTCCCCCCACCCCCAACCCCTGCACATACACACACGCACCGTGGCTTCAACCGGAATCAGGCCTCTCACCACACCCTCAATCTGATGCCCCAACCAGGGGAAGTAGGAGTGGGGGCGTGGACACACATCTCGGCCGAGGCTCCCGGGGCTGTGGAGGCCACGTCTCCTCGTTCCCCGTGTGCCTCAGCCCCACTGCGGGGGAACTTGGAGTGATCACATGGGGTCACTGGTGCAGTCTCACTTCCCCTTTGCTTGAGCCTCACCATATGACAGCATCCGGAAGCAAGGGGACCCTTCAATTTTGGAAGAGCCTGAGAGATGCTCTCTGTCCCCACCCCATCCTCCTGATGCTGTGTCTCTGGCCCAGAGTGCTTCTTGGTTCAGGTTTCCCTGAACCTGGGGAAAGCAGGAACCAAGGGGTGTGGAGCCCTTGCATAGCCCCTGGCTCTGGAGCTTCATGCCAATGCTGCGATCTCAATAGTACCATCACCTCCCCTTTTATCGCAGGAAATGAGATTCACAGGACCTGCCTAAGGTCCCTGAGCTTGAACACAGCGGAAGTGGATGCAAGCTCAAGGGCAGTACCCCTTATTCTACACACAGCCTCCAGAGGGTTCTTTTTTAAAAACTTATTTGGCTGCACCAGGTCTTAGTTGCAGCAGGTGGGATTCAGGTCCCTGCCCAGGGATTGAACCTGGGCCCCCTGCAGTGTGAGCACAGAGTCTTAGCCACTGTACCACCAGGGAAATCCCCCAAATGGTTTTAGACAAAGTTCAGAGGCTCTCAGGGTGGGAGGCCTCACCTGAGGACTGGGGATAGTGGTGGGGGCAGGCAGGGTGCAGAATCCTAGTCTTAGTCTCCCTTAGACTATGGTGGGGGGTGCATTTAGCAATAAAAGAAGACTCTTCTTGACAATCATTCCAGATATATTTTCTAGTCCAACATAGAATACTTCCTATTAAGCAGGACTCACTTCCAATGAAAAAGGTTTCTATTTTGGGGGGAACTATTTTCAACTTAAATAGCAGTTTCACTTCTAAAGAAAGAAATACAGAACAACCTCCCTATCCTCATTTTCTGCATTCACACTTTAAATCTTAAAAATCTTAAATAGTGAAATATTCAGCAGATACAAATAATGCAATACTTACATAAGATTATATTTCTATTTTACGTTAGGGCTACAAGAGTGGGGGAGAAGGAGAGAAATGTAAGGGAGGAGAAAAAGGACAACACATAATGAGCAATGATACAGATCAGGGGTGAAGATTAACCCAGGTATTTCTACAGAGATGGAGGTGGGAAGGGAAGGTCAAAGTTCTGATTCATCAACTAACTGCTACCCCTGTGTTTGTCAAAAATACAGGCGCTAAACTTTAAAGGGCAAAGAGTACTTTCTAGAACTTATATATTTTAGTTTCTATCTAAAATTTGATCGATTGATGTAAATTTCCTGCATATAAAAATGTTTTTTATTAAAAATTACAATAGAAAATAGGAGATGAAAAGACAGGTGTGGTTCCTGAGTAAGCTGATTCGAGTGGAAATCAGACATTAAAATCCTAAGTGAAAACCAGTGAAGATAAGCCTCAGGGTCTGGGAACTCTACCTAGGAGACAAAGTCAAGGTAAGCTTTTCAAAGGAGGTGATGCTGAAACAAAAGTTGAAGAGGAGCAGGAGTTCCCAGGCGAAGAATGCTCCGGGAGGAGGAACTGGACAGTGTCAGGGTTGAGACCAGTGAGCGAGGCCTGCCTGTGGAACCAAAAAAACGTTCAGACTGGCAGACGGATGGCCAAGGTAGCCGTGAAGGAAGAGGTGGGACAAGCGACCAAGGCGCTGACCCACAGAGGTCCCCAAGGCGATCAGGGAGGGGGAGCAGGGGCAGGCAGGTGCGAAGGTTAAGGATTGGAAAGAAACAGAGTAGCCTGAGCATCCCTGTCTGTAGGCACGTCGTGGAGCGGGTGTCTGAGTCTGGATGCCAGTAGCTGGGGACCGGGCGACCCTCGGAAGGGTTCGCAGGCGCGTGGGGCGAGGGCCAGGAGCTACCAGTCCTCCCCACCGCGCTCGTACGTGGCTCGGTTGATCGCCAGTGTCCACACCGATCTAGAGCTCCCGGAGGGACAGGCTAGAAAGTTCCCGGGCCCAGCTGATCACTGTTGGCAGGGTAGGGTAGGGGGCTGAGGTTGTCCAACGACTCTTGCGCCTCCAGACTTCTGAAGGAGCCCAGCAGTCCGTCCAGGCCACCGCGCTGCCGCGCGTCTCCGCCAGGCCCTGGGCTGCAGGGGAACCAGCCTGGCCCGGGGCTCAGCCCCGTCCCTCGGTCGCTGCGTCTGCTCGGGGACCCCAGGGTAGCTCTGTGGGACAGGGCGGGGCGCTGCCGGCTCACCAAGGTTGGGCGGCCGCGGCCCAGGGGCGGGGGCGGGTGATGCGGAAGTGGCAAGCGGGCGGGCGGACCCGCGTGGCTCCAGGACAGCGCAGCTCGGCCCCACCGCCTGGCCGGGGCTCCCGGGCGCAGCCGCGCGGGCGCACAGCAGACAGGTAGGTCCTGGCGGCCGCGCGCTCCTCTCCGCGCCCGCGGGGCACCTGCCGGCGGCGGGCTGGGGACTGAAGCGGGGCGGGCGCGCGGGAGGGGTCAGCGCCCGGCTCTTCCAGGTGCCCGAGCTCGGGGTGGGGAACGCCCAAGGCAGGACGCGCCTCGCCGTTGTGGGGGCCTCCAAGATGCCTCCTATGTCCTGATTAGAGTGGGGTGCCTCGCACCAGCAGCCTTGGTCCAGAAGGCACCCGAGGAGCCCGGAGGCGGGGGCGGCGGAGTCCGCACCGCTGCCAGGGGCTCCAGCTCTCCTGCTTCTCTCCCTTCTTCTCGCCTTCGCGGAGGATGGGCAGCGCCCGACTGCCATGGAATGGGCAGCGCCCAGCTTGGGCCATGGAGGGAAAGCCCCGATTCCCCCTAAAATTCTGTGGGCTCCGATCCCCCTTCCCCGGGCAGCCCTCCCCTCATCCCTTCCAGTAAGAGAATGAGGTTTCAGAGGTTCATTTCTCCCTGGATCTTAAGGCCAATGGCAAGAATTCGGGCAGAGAGTGGGTAGGAAGATGGTGTCAGGCGAGGCGCCGGCTGTCCTTTTACTTGCGGCGGAGAAAAGAAGGTGCTGACCCTCCTAAGCGAGAAGAACCACGGACGTGATACTTCATAGACTAGTTTCTCTACGGCCTTCCCCCGAACATAAGAAGGAAACAATCGAGAATCTAAAAGTGGAGGGAAAGTGAGACCAGTGTGACCGTGTTGCGGGATAGGAGACGGTGAACACCTGCGCGGCCCGGGAGCGCAGTTGTCTCTGTGGCCCCGGAGGCACCGGATCTGGCCCTGGGGAGCTGGGGCGGAGGGGACTTCCCTGGCTTCGCCGCCACCCTGCGCCCATCAGAGCGGGGATGAGGGCGGGGGCGCCACCACCCTGAGGAGCGGTCGGAGAGGCAGACCCTAAAGCAGCGCTCCGGGCCGGGGAGGCGGTGGGGGTAGTTCAGTGGGCTGGGCCGGGAGGCGCGGCCAAGCCGCCCCGGGCGGCACCTGCGGGGACGATCTTGAGAGCAGAGCCGAGCTGGGGCTCCCTGCGCGCCCAGAGCGGGGATGAGTGACCAGGACCAGTAAGGACGAGGGCGGGGTCGATGGAGAAAGCTAGAGTCTCCCGGGAGAGGCAGCCAGGCCAGAGCAGGGCTGGGTACTGGGGCTCCCAGCAAGTCAAGGGAAGCCTTGGGAAACCACCCTTTTTTTAACCCTGGGGTTTTCCCCCCTGCGCCTTGGCCTTACCCCACCGTGCCCCCAGAGGAAGCCGAGGGAAGCGTCTTAATGCCCGCATCTGCCGCCCTGGAGTCTCAGCTCATCTCCCCTGGAGGGGGAGGGGCTTAAGGTCTCGCTGGGCGAGGGCACCCATGCCTTCTCCAGGAGTTTGCGGGAAACGTCTGAATCAAATTCAGGAGGTGCGAGGGCTTGCTGATCGCGCACTACTGGGGGCTGCAGAGCCTCCTCCCCTCGGGGGTCCCTGGTACCCACAGTGTTTGGGCTTCCCTTGTGGCTGGCTCCTGGGACTTCAGGAGTTGTGGGGCCTGTGCATCTCCGGAGATGCACCTGAGCTGCCCCTTCCCCTATAATAGGGCCTTCCTCAGGTCCTCAGCAGGCCACTCCTCCTTTGGTGTTTCCATGGAAGCTGATGTATTCTCATCCGGCTTTCCCCCATCTTTCACAAGGCTAGCCTGGGGGCTGCAAACCTGCACAGCTGTTGAGGAGTCAGGGCAGACCCCCTGACCAGCCTGCATTCTGATGTGAAGTCAAGTCCTCCTCCCAGCAGCCACGAGGGGTGTGTGTGTGTGTGTGTGTATAGTTGCTCAGTTGTGTCTGACTCTTTGCGACCCCATGGACTATAGCCCACCAGGCTCCTCTGTCCAGGGGATTCTCCAGGCAAGAATACTGGAGTGGGTTGCCATGCCCTCCTCCAGGGGATCTTCCCCACCCAGAGATAGAACCTGATATTCTAGAACAGAGTATTGCAGGCAGATTCTTTACCTCATGAGCCACTTTCCTGGTGAGGGAGGGGTGTAGAATGTACTTTCTCAGGGCTGTGCTTCTGGGACCCCCTGGGAATCTGAGTGACTGCTTCTATCAGTAGGGAAGTAGGGATGGAGCGCAAAGGCACTGAAATTCAGAACTCCTGGCATTGGGATAGCTTACATCAGGTCTAAGTCCATCTCCAGGCAGGAAGAAGCCTCCTTGGGGAGCTGATGCTGAGCCTGGTCCTGATGCCCCTGGATGCAGGCAAACCTGTGGCTGAAGCTCCCTGTGTGGTATGCTGGGCAGACCCTCTCTTGGCCCTGGCCAGGCTTTTGGTGGGAGGCCCTCTCCAGAGCCCTTCCCTGTGCTGCTAGAAGGGGCTGCACCTTACTGCCAAGAGGTCAGAGCTTGTGTTGGAGAGCAGCGCAGCGGGACTCGCCCTGACTTCCTCCTTGCCCTGGGCAGAGAAATCGACCTTCCTGGCCTCCCAGTTCACCACCTCTGGCACAGCTGTAGGCCAGACCATGTGTGGGGATCATCAGGGAAGCTTGCCTTGCCTTCTGTCAATAGAATTTTCCTCAGTCCACCTTCTCGCAGCCAGAATGGCCTGCTGCTGTGACTGTCTGTTCTAGGACCCAGGCTTTTGGAAGGCGTGGGGATGCTCCAGGCACAAGTTGGATGAAGCTCTCCAACGCTGTGAATCACAACACGGACGATGACTGCCAGTGGGCTTGAGGGTTGGGGGATGGGCTACAGGATGAGAGACGGAGCATTTGGTCGGGGGGACCCAAATGTGATTTTCTCCACATCCCTTCCTTCCCCCAGCTCACAGTGAGTCAGGTTTCTGAGTTGTCCGGTCTGGCCACTTTCATTTCCCCTGGGGCTGGGTGGAGGCTAGTGCAGAAAGGGGAACCGAGCCACCCATCTTCTGAGACCTGGGGACAGGGCCAGGTTCTCTCCCACCCTCTCTGTCCCAGCCCAGCGCTGGGCACTGCTCTGGGGAGAGGTCCACAGATGAGAATCCTCAGCAGCGTGGAGGTGGCATTTAGCCGCCACAACCCAGAAAGGTGCTGGGCAGGGAATTTCAGGGGACATTCTGAGGCAGGCCTGGATGATGGTGTGTGTGTGTGTGTGTGTGTGTGTATGTTTCTGTGTCCCAGTGCAGGCCAGGAAGCCCACCAAGACTTGTGTACTCCAGAAACCTTTGCTCCCAGCAACAGTCCAGCCTGTGGTTGGGGGGCTTTAGGTGTCAGAAGGTTCTTCAGCAAGGATGTAGTCTGTCTCAGGGGAGGCTGTCTTGGTGTTGACTTGAACCCTAGTCTTTCTGCCACACGGTGGTATCTTTCTTTCCCACCCCACTGAGTGTTTACATCAGCCACCCAGATACCTCATTTCCTTCAGTCATCCCTTCCCTGACAGGCCTGCCCCGCTCAGACCCTCACCTGCCTCACAGGCCTCACAGCTTTCCTCTTAGGTATGGTCTCACCTTTGAGTCAGAGGAGGATCCTGGGGAGAGCAGGGTTGGTTGGTTGGGGTGGCAGTGGGGGGGGGCAATAAACAGCTGGAGGACGGATGCTTGCAACATCTGGCTGGCCTTCCTTAGGTCCTACTTTGGTCCAGTAAATGAAGATGCCCAGGAGGGGTGAGTGGTGAGGAAGAAAGAACCAGAGGCAGTCCTGCCCTTGAAGAGGTTGCCCACGGACCTGAAAAATAAGAAGATGTCCGGGTGGGGGAGGCAATGCAGGGCGGAATAAGAGCCCCACTTGTCTCCATGGAGAAGAGTTCAGGGCGGCCCGTGGTGCTCTGGAGAGGGAGGTGTGAGTGTTGGGGGACCCAGCTCGGAGGGCTAGTGTTGGCACCCTTGTTCCAGGAAGCATGACTTCTGGGAAAGATTCCAGCCCACCCCATCCCTATGCCACCCTCCCTCTCCGTCACTTGTGGAGCATCTTCTACAGGGGATGGATGTACCAAGGAAGTGGGAGAGGAGTGTGGTGCCCGCACAGTGTGTGTCCTCTTACACACACAATTGCATGCTCACCTAACTCACATGTGCTCAGAAACCTAGGGCCCAGGGTGGGAGGCAGCCTCGTTTCTCATCATGGCTCAGCCCTTTGTTCCTTCCTTGCCCATCGACAGAGTCTCCTCTGAGTCTCAGGATGGGGAGCTATGATGGCTCCGTCCCTTCTGTCACTGACCCTGGGCTCACAGGTGAGGGGCAAGTGCAGGGGAGAAACCACACAGGAATGGAGCAGAGTTAGAGCGGGCTCAGGACAGTGACGCGAAGTTTCGGTTCGGGGTCTGGAGAGGAGCTGGCAGGTGGAAGGGAGGAGGCAGGGATTCCCTGTGGCCAGCGGGCCTGTGACTAGGGAGGCAAGACTGTGGCCCGGGGGTGGAGGTGGCACTCGCTCCCGTGGGGACCCTATCTTTGTGGATCCCACAGCAAACATAATGTGCTGCTGAATGAATGCATGGTTTGAATGCATGGTTGGTGGAGGAACCAGAGTCTAGGAAATTGCTGCCTTGAAAAGCGGAAGTTCTAAGTTTGGTGGCCACCGTCCTTGCCAGCAATGCAGGCAGTAGATGGAGTTGGCTCATGGGATTTCTTTCAAGATGTCCTGGTCAGGGGAGGATGGGAAGCTTCATCCCTGAGGGAAACCGAGGAAGGAAGGAAGCTCTGAGGACTGGGTGTGGAAACCCCTCCCTGACTCACAGGTTCTGCCTTGTCTTAGTGGGGTTTCTTGGAAGTTGGTTTGGTGAGGGAGAGGGAGGGGGATAGGGGAAGCAGGAAGAAAGCTAAGCAAGGATGTGGGCTCAGCCGGAGACTGGCTTCAGTTAGAACCTGTGGGGACCCTGAGTGCACATTTGCTCCACCTAAAGCCAGGGGACCGGCCCTTTGTCCCTGTGTGTGTCACTGTGGGCTCTCCCCCAAAGAGGGGAGGGTGGGCCTGGCCCTGCAGTGGGGTAGCTGAGGGCAGTTCTCCGGCAATGGGCAGCTACGTGCTGTGTTTGGACTCACAGCAGGGGAATTGCTGCCCCACCGGGCACAGGACATCTGGGTGGGACACCCACAGTGTCCACTACAGCTGTGTACCCCTCCTTCCTTTCCCTCAAACACAAAGCCCAGACGCAGGGACCTTGTGACAGGAAAGCTGATGGCTGCAGAGGAGAGCTGACTTAAGCATCTGGACAGGCTGGAGAGGCTCCGGCCTCCTGTGCTGGGAGGAAGGGAGAGTCCTACGGGCCATGGCTCAGCCCCCTGATGTGTCCGCCCCCTGCTCTCTCCGGCAGACGCCTGTGCCATGAACCAGCCGGCCCCCGCAGCCCTGCCTCCGCCCCGCCGCGTGCGGCTGAAGCCCTGGCTGGTGGCCCAGGTCAACAGCTGCCAGTACCCAGGGCTTCAGTGGGTCAACGGGGAAAAGAAATTGTTTTACATCCCCTGGCGCCATGCCACGCGGCATGGTCCCAGCCATGACGGAGATAACACCATCTTCAAGGTAAGCCCTGGGCCTCTGAAGGCCCTTCCCTAGAGAGGACTCCCCCTACATCACACTGGCCACTCTTTCAGCTGCCTTGCGGCCGGCGACCCCAGGCTGGGGCTAAGGGACAGCAGGCATCACCACTGGGCAAACTTTCTAACCCGATCCCCGGAGCAAGGTGAGGACTGAGGGGCCCCAGGAGACCTTCTGGTAACTCCTCCTCCTCTTCCTCTTTGTACTTTTTCATCACATGTGAGTGCCTGTCCAGGGTGCACACTTGGTGTACACATGCGCTTAAAGGACTGCAGAATTCCCCCATAATCTTAATACTATGAATATTTTTTTGCTTGTATTATCTATCAGTTTTCTCCATGTGTATATGAAGTGCAAAGATGGAATCAAGCTATAGATTCTATTTTGTAACCTGCATTTTCCACCCAACATCAGGACCGGCTTTTCTACTCCAACAAATGCCACATTCAAATGCCACTGAATGTTCCATCGGAGCAGGGGGCACACTTAGTTACTGAGTCCCAGATTTTAAACACCTCAAGTTGCTTTCAGTGTCTCCATGTTGAAGACTGAACTGCCATGGGCACCCTCTAAACTCTTATCCTTGGCACATCTCAAATGGTTTTCTTTGGGATTAGTTCCTAGAGTTAAGCACTTCTGGGTTGAAGAGAAGGCTTATTTTTAAAGTTTTGGCCATGTATTGCTTAGTCTTTGCACTTAGTGTTTGTCTTTTCAAGGTTCCTTTCAAATCCATTTCTTATTTTTGAATAAGTAACATGGTCTCATAATTCAACATTTAAAACAGTGTAAAATGCAAAAAGTCTCCCAGATGGGAGATGGTCCTCTAGCCACCCAGTGTCCTCCTTTGGGAGAGTTTGTATTCTCAGTTTCTTGTTTATCCTTCCTGAGGGATTTTTGTCCATATACAAGCAAATATGTGCCTATCCTTTCCCCTACTTTTGACAAAAATGGTAGATGTTTACATCTTCTTCTGCACCTCATTTTTTGAAGATTACAACATGTCAGTATATAAAAAACTTCCTCCTTTTTTTTTTCTTGTTGCCCAATATTCCATTATATGGGTTGGCCATAATTTAACCAGCCCCCATTGATGGACATTTAGATAATTGGGGGTCTTTTTCTTTTAGAAACAGAGCTGCAATGAATAAGCTTGTATGTGCAAGCTTTTGTGTGGCTGCATCTTTATCTGTCGGATAAATTCCCAGAAGTCAAATTACTGGGTTAAAGGATGGAAACATGTGTAATCCTGAGATCAACCAAGTTTAGTTCAGTCGCTCAGTCGTGTCCGACTCTTTACGACCCCATGAATCGCAGCACGCCAGGCCTCCCTGTCCATCACCAACTCCCAGAGTTTACCCAAACCCATGTCCATCGAGTCAGTGATGCCATCCAACCATCTCATCCTCTGTTGTCCTTCTCCTCCTGCCCCCAATCCTTCCCAGCATTAGGGTCTTTTCCAATGAGTCAACTCTTCGCATCAGGTAGCCAAAGTATTGGAGTTTCAGCTTCAACATCAGTCCTTCCAGTGAACACCCAGGATTGATCTCCTTTAGGATGGACTGGTTGGATCTCCTTGCAGTCCAAGGGACTCTCAAGAGTCTTCTCCAACACCACAGTTCAAAAGCATCAATTCTCCGGCGCTTAGCTTTCTTCACCGTCCAACTCTCACATCCATACATGACCACTGGAAAAACATAGCCTTGACTAGATGGACCTTTGTTGGCAAAGTAATGTCTCTGCTTTTAAATATGCTATCTAGGTTGGTCATAACCTTCCTTCCAAGGAGTAAGCTTCTTTTAATTTCATGGCTGTAACCACCATCAGCAGTGATTTTGGAGCCCCCAAAAATAAAGTCTGACACTGTTTCCCCATCTATTTCCCATGAAGTGATGGGGCCAGATGCCATGATCTTAGTTTTCTGAACGTTGAGCTTTAAGCCAACTTTTTCACTCTCCTCTTTCACTTTCATCACGAAGCCCTTAAGTTCTTCTTCACTTTCTGCCATAAGGGTGGTATCATCTGCATATCTGAGGTTATTGATATTTCTCCCGGCAATCTTGATTCCAGCTTGTGTTTCATCCAGCCCAGCGTTTCTCATGATGTACTCTGCATATAAGTTAAATAAGCAGGGTGACAATATACAGCCTTGATGGACTCCTTTTCCTATTTGGAACCAGTCTGTTGTTCCATGTCCAGTTCTAACTGTTGCTTCCTGACCTGCATACAGGTTTCTCAAGAGACAGGTCAGATGGTCTGGTATTCCCATCTCTTTCAGAATTCTCCACAGTTTATTGTGTTCCACACAGTCAAAGGCTTTGGCATAGTCAATAAGGCAGAAATAGATGTTTTTCTGGAACTCTCTTGCTTTTTCAATGATCCAGCAGATGTTGGCAATTTGATCTCTGGTTCCTCTGCCTTTTCTAAAACCAGCTTGAACATCTGTAAGTTCACGGTTCACGTATTGCTGAAGCCTGGCTTGGAGAATTTTGAGTATTACTTTACTTGCAAATTACCCTCCAAAATAACAGTACCGGGAGTTCCCTGGTGATCTAATGGTTGGGACTCGAGTGCTTTCACTGCCATGGCCCAATTCAATCCCTGGTCAGGGAGCTGAGATCCCACAAGCCACATGGAGAGGCCAAAAAAAAAAATCATTATCATAATAATACCAACAGCCGAAGTGTACAGAGTCCATCCCAAGGGGAGACACAGTTCAGAGAGCGTTATGGGCATTAGGCCTGAGTCTTCACTACCACACTGTGAGGCAGGTGCTGTGATGGGGAGACCAAAACAAAGAGAGGCAAAGTGACATGGCCCTGGCACACAGGTGGCGGTGGCAGATTCTGATCCAAACCCAGTTCTTCTCCAGACCCCTCTTATCCACCATGTTATCCCATCCTCCTTAGAGATTATACCTGTTTGTCACCTAAGACCAGTGAATATGGTGCCTTTCAGAGCATCGAGATTTCTTCTAGCTTGTTGGAGCCTTAAGAGACTGGCTTCCTAACTCCCATTTTGCAGATGGGCGCTGGGCTCGGTCTGTGTGATGGTCTCACCCACAGCAGTGGCTCCCACCCTGGCCCAGAGGGGCTGGGCTTTGGTGAGGGGCGAGGTTCTCCGTGGTCGTCTGTCTTGTCTTCCTGCCCTAGGCCTGGGCCAAGGAGACGGGGAAGTACACCGAGGGGGTGGACGAGGCCGATCCGGCCAAGTGGAAGGCCAACCTGCGCTGTGCCCTGAACAAGAGCCGTGACTTCCGCCTCATCTATGACGGGCCCCGGGACATGCCGCCTCAGCCCTACAAGATCTATGAGGTCTGCTCCAATGGCCCGGCTCCCGCAGGTATCCTGCCTGGCTGTGTGTGGGCCACCGAAGGGGCTAAGCATGGAGGCCTGGGGCCCCTCCAGCGTGCAGTGGTTGGGGATGTGCTGCTCGGGCAGAAACCCAGGGCTCTCAGGAGTGGATCCCTGGTGAGGCTAGGAGCGGCTTGGCATGGACCAGGCCCCTCCCCACCCCGGGTTTGATTTCCTCACCCCATCCTGGTTCTTGGCTCCAGTGAATATAGGTTGGGTGACCCAGGGAGGGGAGCACCGTGGGGTCAGGGGCGGTGTCCCCAGTGATTGCTGGCAGTGTCCCCAGTGATTGCTGGCGGTGTCCCCAGTGATTGCTGGTTGTGTCCCCAGTGATTGCTGGCGGCCCTTCCCTCTGGGCAGCTCTGGGCAGGAGAGAAGCCACCTGGAACCCTGAAGGCCTTCCTCCCTCTCCCGCACTGACTCACTTTGGGTCTTTCATTTCTGTCTCCCTCTGCAGAGTCACAGCCTAGTGAGGATAACGCTGAGGAGGAAGAAGAGGAGGAGGTGAGCTTGGGGCCTCACGAGGCCTGACTGCTTGTCCCACTCCGCTGGAGGACTGGGCAGTTCCATTCCTCTGGAGCCTGCTGCCATTTTTGCAGCCCTTCTCTGGGTTTCTTCTCTTGGGATTCTGGGGACAGGAACAAAGTCACCACCTGAACCTCCCTGGGACTCTGTTGGTAGAAAACATGCTCACGCATGGTCTCAGCCTCAGTAGTTGGGGCTTAGTAGGTATTTCCACCTGCAGAAGCAGAAACTGGGGCACCAAGAGCTTACCGACATGCCTGGGATGGCAGAGCTGGGCCTGAGGGTCTGGCCTCGCCTAAGCTGAAGAACAGGGAGTTGCCTTGTGGGTCTCATTCTTCAGCACTGGATCAGTTTTAATAACCTGTCCTCCCTTCTCTCTCTGGCCTCCTCCCTCCTCCTTTGCCTGTGTCTTCTCTTCAGCTCCAGAAGATGTTACCAGGCCTGACCATCACAGGTGGGGCTGGGAGGTGGTGTGGTTGGGGGTCTAGTATAAGGAGGAGCTGTGGGGACCACAGGTACCTGGGAGGGGGCTGAAGGGAGGCTGGGGGATGGCCCAGGGCTGGGAGTAGGTGAGCCTGGAGGCAGTTGCTAGAAGTGACATTAAAATTTTGTCCACTCCCACCTTCTATAGAAGCAGTGCAGCCTGGCCCTGCCATGGCACCCTATTCTTTACCCAAAGAGGATATCAAGTGGCCACCTACTCTCCAGGCGCCTGTGGTGTTGGCCCCCCCTGCTCCAGGCCCCAACCTGCTGGTCCCTGCTCCTGGCAACGCCACTGACTTTGGGGAGGTGTTTTCTGAGGTCCTGCCGAGCTCGCACCCACAGCCTGGGCCCCTGTCTACCAGCCTGCCCTCCACAGGCGAACAACTCCTGCCCGACTTGTTGATCAGCCCCCACATGCTGCCTCGTAAGAACCCATAGGAGGAGGGGGAGGGGGCAGGGAGGAGCAGCTGGGAGGGTGGAGGATGAAGAGAAGAACAAAAATGTCCATACCAGTCCTTTGGCTGCGAGGGAAGTGGGGAGGACTGATGACGGCCTGGCCACAGGGCAGAGAGGGCAGAGAAGATCAGTGGGCGGCAGAATGGGGAGGCATGGGGCTCATAGGCGGGGCTGGCCTGCCCCTCTGTCCTGCAGTGACCGACCTGGAGATCAAGTTCCAATACCGGGGGCGGCCACCCCGGGCCCTCACCATCAGCAACCCTCACGGCTGCCGGCTCTTCTACAGCCAACTGGAGGCCACCCAGGAGCAGGTGGAGCTCTTTGGCCCCGTGAGCCTGGAGCAAGTGCGCTTCCCCAGCCCCGAGGACATCCCCAGCGAGAAGCAGCGCTTTTATACCAACCAGCTGCTGGACGTCCTGGACCGTGGGCTCATCCTTCAGCTACAAGGCCAGGATCTGTATGCCATCCGCCTGTGCCAGTGCAAGGTGTTCTGGAGCGGGCCCTGCGCCTCAGCCCATGGCTCGCACCCCAACCCCATCCAGCGGGAGGTCAAGACCAAGCTCTTCAGCCTAGAGGACTTTCTCAATGGTGAGGGCCCCACCTCGTGTTCCCTTGGGTCTCTTTTCGTCCGGGGGCCTGGTGCCCACCTCTGACTAAGGGTCTCGATCTCAATGCAGAGCTCATCCTATTCCAGAAGGGCCAGACCAACACCCCACCTCCGTTTGAGATCTTCTTCTGCTTTGGGGAGGAGTGGCCAGACTGCAAACCCCGGGAGAAGAAGCTCATCACTGTACAGGTATACTCCCGTCATCAACCCCCCGAACTCTGCTTTGAATATTGGGGGATCCTGGGCCCTTGCCCCAGGGTGGAGGGGCAGGGCTGTCTGAGTAGTGTGAATTCAGCGGTCAGAGTTAATTGAGGACCGGTGCTACTCACACATAAGCTGCCTTTTTACGAAGTAGAAATTGGTGCCCCTTCTTCTGGCGGATGTAAACTACCATCTGCCCCCTGGTGGATCCCCTCATGCATAACTCGATCAGACAGCCCTGCCGATCCAGACAGTTCACCCAGTCCCGTCTCCTCTTCACCCGCTTAGGTGGTACCTGTAGCAGCCCGGCTGTTGCTGGAAATGTTCTCGGGGGAGCTTTCTTGGTCAGCTGATAGCATCCGGCTACAGATCTCAAACCCAGACCTCAAAGACCGCATGGTGGAACAGTTCAAGGAGCTCCATCACATCTGGCTGTCCCAGCAGCATCTGCAGCCTGTGGCCCAAACCCCTGCCATGCCAGGCCTCAGTGTTGCACAGGGACCCTGGCACCCAGTTGGCATGCAGTAAGGAGGCTGCAGGCAGTGACTGGCCCAGGTTTCCTGGGTGGCTGTGCAGAGATGTGGAGGGCGAGAGTTCCCAGGGGCACCTGATGAGCAGCAGGGTCCTATCTTGTCTCCAGAAGCGGATCTGGGTCATGAAGAAGAGGGAAAAGAGGCCCGAGTTCCAGGTTCTCTTCAGAAGCTGAGGGAAGCTGGAAGCCAGTTTTGCTTTGAGGACTCTGTCTTCCTGCATATGTCTCTCCTGGATTGGCTCTGGGGGAACTCGGCCATCAGTACTAGCGTGGAGGGAAGGAGCTCCACCAACTCAGGGGGCCTAGTTGTACAGAGGGAGTTGCCCCAGAGGAGTCCCTTCTTGTGTCTGCCTCATTTCTTCTAGCAAGAAGAGCCAAGTGCTGGGGGTCAGACCTCCCTGGCAGGTCCTCTGCAGGGCATGGGCCTGATTTTGGAGTTCCCTAGCTTTAGCGTTGATCCCCTGGGGGAGGAAATGGCAGCCTACTCCAGTATTCTTGCCTGGAAAATCCCATGAACAGAGGAGCCTGCTGGGCTAGAATTCATGGGTTCACAGTCAGACATGACTGAGTGACTGAGCGTGCGCACACGCGCGCACACACACACACACACACACACACGCACGCAGCTTGAGCCTCATTTCCTCACAACATCCAGAGACAGATAAAGTATTACACCAGATACTAAGTCTGGCAGCTACCTCCCTTGAGAGAATAAGAACCTGGGATAGGAAGGGGACATTTATGTATTTTTGGATTAATAAATATTAAAAACAGACTCAGTTATTATTTTTCAGTACCAGTTGCTCCCATGCTGTTCTACTGGACCATATTTCTCCTGCCAGCTAGCTCTCTTTACCCCAGCGCCTGCCCTCCTGCTCTGGGGCTGTTGACACAGGGAGGGCCTGCCTTCCAGGCTGATGAGTCAGTGGGGCCTTCACAAGCACTCGGCTGGCTGGCTTTGCTTTCCAGGAGGAAGCCGGCTGAAGCAAGGGCGTGGACTTTTACATGTGTGCAGAGTGTAAGATCCTGTCCAAATCAATTTTCCCATAAGAAATGGTGAAACGGGGGGCTGGATCTCAACTAAGGACCATTACTATCTGTTATCCTCATGTATATTCATATGCTATTAAATATATTAGGACAATGCATACAAATTGGGAGCTCACTATTTAAATCTGGCTTACAGATGTAATTTTCTGACCTGAACAATTTTGCTGTTATCTTTTTATTATGGAATATTTTTAACATCTATGAAAGTAGGGAGAATGGTATAAAATTCCCATGTAGCAGCTTCAATAATTATCATAGTCTTTTTCATCTAAATTCCCAACACTACAGTGGATAATATTGTGCATATTTATGTCTTTTTATTACTTTTGCCTGTATATCTTTAGGATGGATCCACAGAAATGGGATTTCTGGGCCAAAGGATAAAAATGTGTCTAATTTTAGATATTGGAAAAATCCAGATAAATTTCTGAGTGTAGCTGTTTCTCCGCAATCTGAACAGATTATAATGTCAATTTTTTGGATTTTTGCCAATCTGATAGGTGAGAAATAGTATCTCTACCATTTCTCATTATGGACAAGGAAGGATGAGTATCTTCATATGGTTAAGTGGCCTGTGCAGATTTTAATGATTTAAAAAAAAAATAATAGAGTGCCTATATAACCCACACCCAGTTTCCCCAATTGTTAACATCTTACACTATACCTTACATTACTATGGAACATTTGTCACAACTAATGAAACAAAATGAATACATCATTATTAACTAAATTCTACTCTTTATTCAGATTTCATTAGTTTTTAATCTCATACTTTTTCTATTCTAGCACTCTATCCAAAGGATCACATTACATTTAGTGATGTCTCCCCAGCCACCACTGATTTAAACTGTTTCTGACTTCCCTGGTTTTTGATGACTTGGAGGGTACATTTTAGAATATCTCTCATGTTTTTTTGCAAGGAAGACACAGAGATGAAGAGCCATTCTCACCAGAGTAGATGAAATAACGAAGTAGGCGATCATCCCTGGACTGACTTCTCCAATACTGCAGGCAGAGCAGTGGGTGCTGAGGATCCTCCTTTGGCTTCTACTTACATTTTGATTTCTTAAATAAAACAAAAATGAAAGCAAAAACCAAAAACCCCCAGCACACTTGGCCATCATTTCCTATAGGGTAACTGTGTTGTAGTAGCCAGCGGTGGATGAAACACTAGCCGCTCCACTCCCGCCCCCTCCCCGCTCTGCCGGCCCCACGATAGCAGATATTGAATATCATTAAGTTCCAGAGTTAAAGCCAGGACGTGTTGCCATTCACTGCTCCCTAGCTACCAGGCTCCAGTTCCACTTGGTAATGGCCTTTGCCCTGGTGGCCTCTGCTAGTGTGCAGGTTGGAATCCACAGAATACTGATGCTCATGGACCCGGGGGTGAATACACCTCTTTAGCATCTGGTAGTTTCCCTCAATTCTTCAAGGCCCCTCCTCCCAAGTTCATCCTTGTATCCAACATAATACTCCCTTTTAATTCAAGACTCCTTCCTCTTATTCAGCTTTTCACTAACCTGAAGAACTTCTCAGTCTTTATCCAGTAGGAGAGAATATTGATAGCTTTCCCTCATTTTTGTCAGAGAAAAGTTCTCACGAGGCAACCTTCTCACTTGCTAGTAATACATCTCACCAAAATTGGGCATACCTTGTTGCAAAATCTTGGATATTTAACTTCTCTGGATTTTGGCTTTCATCCTTGTAGAATGACTTAGTACCAGGGCTACACAAGGTGGACACGTACTTCACATTCATGAGATGTGGATGCCATCCAAAAGATCCTATCTTATTTACAGTACACTCTCAAGTTATTGATCTTTATAGAACAGGTATATAAAAATTACAAGTTACTTCTCCTTAGTAAAATCTTGGTGGGAATAGGCCCAGTGGGTGATTTGTGTTTCACACAATCATGACTAAAATCTCTTGGCTAAGTCAGTCATGGAAATAAGGGAACAGCTCCGTGGGAACTTTATGGCAGGTGAAGTCAGGTGTAAGACTCCTTCTACTTCCACTAGACAATGTCAAGAAGGAAGATAGTATTATATTAGGATACCTGATCCCAAACAGTTCCCTTTTAAACTGAAATACAGGTGGGTATCCTTGCTATGCCAAAAGTTGTTAGCAAGACTATTTGTGTATGCAGTAGTCTAAAGCAATCTGACACTGAAGAGTAAGCAGTAAGAACCATTAATAAGAGTTCTGGTTTTCAATACTGTAGCTGTGGAGATGCTCTTGATATATACTAAGATATATATTCCAAAGGCTATTTTTTGGTGGCTGGGGAGTCGTATTAAGTCTTCCACATTTTCCAGGCCCAGATACAACTTTCTGTGATAAAAGCCAAATTCCTTAAACAGACCAAAGTCAATGGGTCATTGTAAGGACCTAAGGCTGAATTAGGCTTCAAAATTTTGTTTAGCCAGAAAATGAGCAGGATGGCTAAGGTAACATGCTGATACCCAGAATTTGATCATCTTATTCCAAATACTGTTCCATACTCAAGTTTTTTTCTCCACTTGTAACACTGCCTCTTTAGAGAATAAAACTCGGAGCTGATATTATGCAGAGAGGTTTGTTTCAAGGACTCCAAATGCTAGATGCAACTTTGTGGTCAAGGTTATTAGCTCTAAGCTCAATTACTATAACATACTGTATGATCTCATTTACATAAAGCTCAGGAAAATGCAAACTAATCCACAATGACAGGAGAGCAGTGGCTACCTGAGTGCGGAGGAGGATAGGAAGAGGCATGAAGAACCTTTTGGGAAAAGAACTTATGTTCATTGTCTTTATGATTTTATGTGTGTACCCTGTGTCAAAGCTTACCAACTGTATACCTTAAACACGTGCAGCTTATTTTATGTCAATGACACTCCATTACAGGGCTCTTTTTGTTTTTTTTAAGATTGACTATTCAGTAGTTAGGAAACGATCTACTTGGATGGCCACTCCAAAAAGAACACACTACATTTTGTTTAACATGCCAAGTGACCCATTCTCTTGCCCAGTGAGGCCATACGGGAGGACAGAATGTAGCAGGAGTTTTAGGGTAAGCTGGAAGAATGAAAGATGCAGAGCAAGCCACTCCCCTGAAATATGAAGGGTCTGGGCAGTGGGCAGGGCCTGGCTTTCAACCTCCGTACCCAGACATCAATTAGAGAACAACTTATTCACTCAGGCAGTCACCAGCTGTACCATCTCAGATTTATGAGGCAGTGAAAGGAAGGAAAAACAAACACTGATTAAATTTTAAAAATTTATTGTTTTTTTCTTTTGTTGCTGTTGATTTGTTCTTGAGATGGCGACACCACCAGACAGAACATGTCCTCGTGTCTAGTGCCTGTGCAGGGCTACAATTTCTTTAAAGCATCAGGGCTTGCTTCAGCTTTCCTCTCCTGCCTCACCCCCCATGAAGTCAAATAATTTACACATTTTTTAGTAATACAGTTAGCCCTGTAAACACTTTTTTCCATTCTCCCACCTTCCGTTTTCCTCTCTCAAGTCTATGGGTAAAAAATTAACTAAAAAGGAAAAAAACTTTAAAAAAGTATTTATATCCCACTCACCCTAATTTTGGCTCTTCTCTCCAAAGATGACAACCCAAGGTAGACTGGAAGTGGACTTAAAGAGACTGAATCGGGTCAGAGTTGGGGTATACATGAATTTTGGCCCTGGTAGGTCCTAGTATCATTGATGTGACCATGATAAAAAGCAGAACAGGCTCTTTGCTTACTTCTTCTTATGTGAACAACTCTAAAGGTGAGAAACAGTTGGGAACAGACATGAGTTGGGACACGAGGAGAAATTTCTACTCACTTTCATTAAAAGAGGAAGGGGAAAGGAAGAGAGAAGGAAAGGAAAAAATAGAAAACCTTAAGAGATGATCCTGACCCTTTCCTTCCAATTGCAGCCGTTTAATTCATTTGAATTCCCATCTCCCCTAAGTAAATGTTTTTGCTTCACAGAAAGTTTTGTAATTTTATTTTTCCGTGTGCACACATGCGTGGTAGCATGTGTGTGTGTAGGTGCATGTATGTATGTGTGTGGGTCATTTGCTACCAGGAGAATGTTTCAACTGTAGTTTCAGTTTAGTTTTCCTTTTTTTTTTCTTTTTTATTTCCTTAAAATTATTTTTCCTTTTAGAAACAAGTTCACCAGGAAACCAGCTCCCCTCCCACCACGCCGGACAGGCCATAGCCATCTCTCTAAACAGCGCTGATTCTCCCTCACATCCCCAAACAGGAACTCCTCAGGGTGGCCTTGGAAGGCTGGAGTCTCTCCCTGTCTGGTGGGATGCCCTGGTGGCGGTGAAGGCCCCTCTGCCACAATGGAGGTTTCTGATTGTGGGACACAGTCTGGTTTTTGTTTTCTTCCTGTCTTCTAATTAAAAAAGACATTCCTGACAAAAGAGAGAAGACAGTCAATTAACTGTGGTCCAGGAGATGGCAAGCACTTCATAAAGTCAACCACAAGGCAGAAGTTTCTATACATGCTCCAGTACCTCACTCTGGCCTTTGATGTAAGAACTTCAGTTTAAGAACAAAGGAAAAGAAGTAGTTGGATTTTTTACCTTGTGATTTTAAAGGAGCTACTGGTTTAATGAAATACTGTCTGTCGTTCTTTTCCAGTTCTGAGTGTGCTCAGGGGTAATATGTAGGGGTAAACCGTAGCCATCAGATCCAGGCTGCCCACTCCAAAACCAAACCCGGAAACCTCCATTTAAGTCTGCTTAAATACCAGGGTTTCATGCAAGATTTTATTTTGAAAGAAGGCTTTGACTACTAAAAAAAAGGTTTAAAAACCATTGTTTTAGACTTTATGTAAAGGGTACTATGTAAAAGCATTAAGTAGAGTGGGTAAAGGTGAAGATTCTGACACCAGAAGAGTGAACTGTGGCTCTATCAATTACTGACTGTGGCATCAAGCAAATTACTTAACATCTTCAAGCCTCATTTACAAATTTCCTCATTTGTAAAATGGAAATAATAATAGTAACTAATCCAGAGGACTGTGTAAGGACTATCTTACAGTTAGTACATAATATGCTTTGTACATGATACAAAGTGCTTAGGATAGTACCAGACACGCAATCAAGGCTCCATAAATGTTAGCTATGAACACCCACAGCTATGCACAAATAACCCCATGTGCATCAATATTAGCTATTCAGACACTGCAAAACCTGAGGATTCCAAATGATATTACTAATTAAAAAAACTGAAGTTTAGAACAATTTCTGGTATGGGAAGGCACTACTGAAGAGCATCTTCACCCATAAAGCATTTAATCACAAAAGCACCAATGAGAGGGCTGCACATTCATCAAGAATTACCTCCAAGGAGGATAAATTTGCCTTAAGACATCAAAGAGTGGGCTTACAGGAGAGCTGCCTTTCTTCTCTGTCAAGAAACAGGCACCCAGATCCCACCACTCAGTCCTTCCCTCCCTCAGCTAAGCTTCTCTGCTTTACTTCAGAATCAGGAAGTACATGGAGAAAACTGATGATGATCAGGGGCTAGACAAAGAGGCTAACTCCTTTCCTATATCTCCTGCCTCGGTCAAAAACCTGGCATTTCAGTGTTAAAATTATAAAAAATGGTAAGAACAAGCCTCTTTGCTCCTCAAATCTGAAAGACTGGTTTTAGGAGGGCAGTGCCATGTATCATGGATTTAAGGCCAGCACTGCTTTCACCAAAATAGCCAGGTTGAAAAATACTCTCATCTGTCACCACACATACTTACCATTCTGGAAGTATCTATAAGAGGAAGGGAGGAATTTTTTAAAAAAGATATTCTGCAATAGTAACTTTCTTATGGGGGTGAATGGCACCCAAAACTCCAGCTATAGTACTAGCCCCATGATGGGCATTAAAACCTGTGCCCACCCTCAAGTACTCCTGACAGCCAGGGGGAAGGCTGGGAACTATATACCACTCACCTGGGTGACAGGCACAGTACAGGAGTGTGAGCTATCGAAACAACCTGGTGAAGTCTCGCAAGGCCCAGCAAACTTGTTTACATTCCTCAGCACTAGAAAAGAAAAGAAAAGGTAGGTTGGTCCCTGCCTGATAAGAAAAGTATAATACGTTGAAAAGCAATTACAACTTTGAGGGACCCTGAGAACTGTCCCAGCTCTGCTCTCTCCATCATCTCTAGACTCTACTTTCGATCTTTCTGTAACTCAGGGGTAAATATTAACTACTGTGTACGAGAATAATTATAAGCTATGTGGCCCTTAAAGAGTGGGCTTTGGAGAAAAAATTGCTTAGATCTAAATCTTGGTTTCACTGTGTCTTTGAGCAAGTTACCAATCTGCCTCAGTTTCCTCACCCATTATCCACTCCAACATGTTCTGAGGATTAAATCAGTTCCTGTATGTAAAGTGCTTACGATAACAGAATGGTGAACAAAATAGCATTTGACAAATATAGGCTGCTATAACAATAAATCTTGGTTGTGGGACTTCCCTGGTGGTCCAGTGGAAGACTTTGTGCTTCCACTGTAGAGGGCAAAGTTTAGATCCCTGATCAGGGAACTAAGAACCCATATGCTGTGCAGCCAAATAACAATAACAATACTTGGTTAAAGTCCTTGATAAATCTAAGAAAAGTCAGAACCCTCAAAGTAAAAAAGCAAGCATATTCACCTAAGGTGGATCATTTTAACTCTATGAACTGAGTTAACTTAGGTACCCTGGTTTCCTCATTCTTTTCCAAAAGCAGATTTTGTTTTAAAGCCCAGTTCAGCAAGTAACTCTCAATCAGTCTAGTTGAACAGGCTGCTCAAGATTTCCCACTGTGGGAGGAGAAGGGAGAGGAGAGAGGAAAGGGTTAAGGCATGAAGAAAGGGAGGAGGAGGAAGCTGGTCTTGGTCTTCAGGCAAGCACAGAGATGCCTAGGTGGTATGAATAGCCCAATATTCATTTGACCCTGTTTTTTCAAAAGGCTTCCTTTGTTTTAAGACTGTCACCAAACAACCAGTTGATGCCAGCTGCATTCTTTTCAGCCAGTCTTCATAATAGTTTTTGGTAACTGAACATGAGGCTCAGCTAAAACAGTGGAAAACAAAGCACATTCAATTAATAATATGCTCATCCTTATGTGGCCCTCTCTTTGGCTCTGAAAAAGTCAGGGACCACAGCCTATATAGAGCCTAGGATTCTACGTCAGAAAAAAGCTCTCTCCTTCTTGTAATGGCTAAACATCAGAGCGGGAATCACTAACCATGATCCAGCATAAAAGAAGGTAATGAGAGCTATCACCTTAAGTGCCTACATCTGGATTCCCCAGCTATTTATTATAGGGTCTGAAATATCACTAAGAACTTTGATTTAGATTTAGGACTTGATTAAACAGAAACTTTCTTTTAATCTCCCTCCACCCTAAAATGTAAGGAAATTAAATATCTTCTAGTTTTATGGAAATTCTGCCCTGTGAATTTAACATGTTTCAATAAAAGCATAACATTTCTCTATTTCCAAATCAACTCTGACTGTAAGTATGTAGCCTTGGTGAGTGAACCCCTATCATGCATGCTTCTGAAAGTCATGAAGGAGGAAGATATGTAACTCTAGAAAAGTCACTGTGTGGTGTATTACTGATATTATAAGCGACTAAGACAATAGGAAAGACATAAACTTAGGATAATGTTAGAGACTCAAAATCTTTTGCGATCCTAAAGCCTTACATGTTCTTCAATTCTACCCTTCTTCAACCAGAGATCATGGTTAACTATGGAAAAGAAATGACAACTCCATTCTTAGCGTCTTTCATGACACAAGAAAAAGTACTGAAACCCAAATACAAGTACAGGAGAACTGTGGTGAGACAGGGTGAAATGAGGTATGGTTACAGTCTCTTGAATCAGCTCAGCTTCTGCCCCCAATCCTGTTCACAAACGCTCTGCTGTCAAGAGTTTTAGTCAATGTTTAACTTAAGTGTCCTTGGTGATTAAGTCCAAAGAAATGGATTTAAAATAAATAAATAAATAAAATAAAAACTTCCTTAAAAACTAGCACTATTTTCTGTTTTCTGCCTCAGTCCTCCTGGCATTTAATATTTTGGGATTGTTTTAATTTATGCCTATTTATTTATATTCATTCATTCAAAACTGCCATATTTTTGTAGAATTTTCTGGCTTCTAGTCCCACCATCCTAATCCTTCTTATCCTTTATTTATTTATTTATTTTTAAATAATCAAAGTAGAGTTGATTGAAAATGTGGTGTAATTTATCCCTCCCTCAACCTTTTCCCCTTTGGTAATCATAAGTTTGTTTTCTATATCTGTCTGTTGCTGTTTTGTAAATATGTTCATTTGTGTCATATTTTAGATTCCACATGTAAGTAAGATCATAATGTTATTTGTCTTTCTTTCTGATTTTCTTTATTTAGTATGATAATCTCTAGCTCCTTCCATGTTGCTGTAAATGGCATTATTTCGTTCCTTTTTATGGCTGAGTAGAACTTCATTGTGTATATACACCACATCTTTATCCACTCATCTGCTGGCAGACATTTAGAGGTTGCTTCCGTGACCTGGCTACTGTAAACAGTGTCACTATGAACACTGGGGTGCATGTATCTTTTCAAATTATAGTTTTCTCCAGATACATGCCCAGGAGACTTTCACTGTACCTTTGAGTAACTTCATGGTCACTATTCCTTAAGCCCCATAATCCCAGTAGTGTGCTGAGAAATGTAGCCCTTTTCATCTGATGTACATAATGGAAAGTAATCAAGCTCTAACTACTGACTTCAGCAAGAAGACACCCCCACACTGGCCTATTCTAGTGTCACGGCTTCGTATTCCTGTCTGCTGACCTTGAGATCCTCATGCAAGTGACACTCACAGAGGAAGTACCAAGACAAGAGAAATGGGAAATGATGGCAAAATTTCTTCTGGACATGCTTTAGTGGTATCTGGAAAGCAAGAATGATATTTTAGAATGAAAAACTCCAGTTCTCTTCAAGTTGGCCAACTAAAAATGCCAGGGAATTAATTACCAGTACCATATGAGAAACAGGCTTGGACTCGCTGAAATGAAACTGAACCAGTTTACCTTCCCTGCTAGGATGGCAAACAAAGCAGCATGTTCAGGCAGGAGTAACAGGACCTTAAAACCAAAAGGGAGACTGAGTCATGTGTGGGACAGAAAGTTCAAGGGCAATACATACACTAGAGAAAGAGAATTACTAAGAGGAGGTGAGCAATTTCAAATCCTTTCTCTAGAACCTCAGTATTACCTCTTACTTTTGTTCATTTTCCACCATATGTCACAGCCTACTAAAGGAGGAGCTGTAAAACTTGCTTAGCAGTAAGAAATCAAGCAGGCCAGGTTGATAATGTATCTTATTTTCCTGTATTACAGGACAAAGATCAGATATTTTTGTTTAAAGCAATGCATTATTTGGGTTCATTTTCCTTGCCTCAAGATCTTCCTTACATTATGGAATGTCCATGACTTTTATTTCAGACTTATGCTGTATTTCTACCTATCATGTGTTAGCCTAGATGAGGAAATATGAACTTGGTAGAGACTTATTCCGTGTGTGGGTGGCTGCCTTAGAGCTGAGGGAGACATGCTCTAGCTTGTTTTGCAAGTACATAATGACATTCTGGCAGGCTCTTTTCCAAGGAGAAAATTAACATTCACTGATCACCTACTATGTGCCAGGTCATCTTTAAATTTCCAGTTGGTATTTCACCATAACCCTGTGAACTAGGTATCACTAACCCTATTTTACAGATAAAATATCTGCTGCAAAGTAACAGTAACTGGCAAGATTCAAAGCAACAGCCTTGACTTTAAGCCCAGTCCTCCTTTGAGGGTTCTCCCCATGCTCTCATTCACCCTAATCTAGGGCCAATATGATACTGTCCTTCTAAAGAACAATACTGGATAAAACAGAGGAAAACAGAAGCAGAGAGAAACAACTGTTATACTTCTTTCCCCTGAGACACCTTGTAGGTAGAATATTACTTCTACTGGGAAGATTCATAGTTTTTTTTTTTTTTTAAAGAGTTTTTTATGGTCATCCCAATTAATACATGACTACCTACTAGAGAGAAGATCTCCTCCTTTTGCAAAATATGTCATGAAGGCAGTCACATGCTATTTTTAAGTCATGCATGTCACTTGATCTGTGGCCCAAAGTCAGTTATTTCTGGGACATGAAGTTAGGCCACTTTGTAAACTACAAAAAAGTAATACTCAAAGATTAGGGATTTCAACATTAACAAAATTATTGGAGACTCTGGGGAATGAGAAAGTAAACTATTTTCAAGAGCAGCAAGAAATCAATTCTCAGAAAAAAAGATTAACATTTAATTTTATCTCCTTTTAAAAAACTAGGTCTGGTTTTAATTGTAAAAGTATATATACCATGCTCACGAAAAACAACAACAACAACAACAAATAGCACAGGTTGGGAAAATCCTATATACATCTTTCTATAAATTTACTACTTATTATTTGTAATAAAGTAGTCTACGTGTGTGTGTGTGTGTGTGTGTATAATATATAACAGAACAGCTTTTAAAAGTGCGAGTTGGTTCATTTACAGCAGCATGAAAAAGAGTAAAATAAACTATAAAATGTGACTGAAAGAAATTAAAGACACCAATAAATGGAAAGACATCTTATGTTCACAGATTAGAAAACCTAATATTGTTAAGGTGTCAATGCTATAATGAAGTGATCAACAGATATGATGCAATCCCAGTCAAAAATCCTAATGTCATTTTTTTTTTTGTGGAAATAGAAAAACCTATCCTAAAATTCATATAAACACAGCTCCCCCTGCTGTGCTGGTATTCATGGTGGCAAGGCAGGTTACCTCAGCAATGTGTACACTGCTTCTTTGGCCTTTATTGTCTACTCAGTACTATAAATTTTGTTTTGAGTTTTGTAACTTTGTAGTATTTTAGATAATGTCGTGTTTGTACTACTTTGTTGTGTAGAGTAAAAGGATTATGTTGAATAAACCTAGGATTAGAGTGCAAAAAAAAGAAATCATATGAAATCTCAAGGGACTCCAAATAGCCAAAAAACTCTTGAAAAAACAAACAAAGTTAGAGGTCTCAAATTTCCCAATTTCAAAACTTATTACAAAGCTATAATAATCAAAACAGTATGGGACTGAAATAAAGACAACCACTGGGATAGAATAAAGAGTCCAGAAATAAATCCCTTACATATAAATGATTTTCAATAAGGGTACCAAGACCATTCAGTGAAAAAAGGACAGTGCAGGGAAAACTGCAAAAGAATGAAGTCAGACCCTTAACATACATCACATACAAAAATTATCTCAAAATGAATCAAAGACCTAAATGTAAATCCCCAAACTATAAAACTCTCAGAAGAAAATATTGGGGAAAAGCTTCATGACATTATATTTAGTAATGATTTCTTGAATGTAACACCAAAAGCACAGACAACAAAAAGAAAAACAGATATGGAGAAATTAGAACCTGTGCACCATTGATGGGAATGCAAAATGGTATAGGTGCTATGGAAAACAGTATGGCAGTTACGCGAAAAAAATATTAAACACAGAACTGCCATATGATCCAGCAATTCCACTTCTGCGTATACGTCCAGAAGAACTGAAAGTGGGGTCTTGGAGTGGTATTTATACACTCATGTTTATAGCAGAATCATTCACAATAGCCAAGAGGCAGAATCAACCAAATGTCCATCAAAGGATGAATGGATGAATAAGATACAACATATACATACAATGGAATGTTATTCAGGAAGGAAGGAAATTCTGATTCCTGCTACAATGCTGGATGAACCTTAAGGACATTATGCTAAGTCAATCACAAAAGGACAAAAACTATATGATTTCACTTTATGAGTAGTTAGACAGTAGAACGATGATTATTAGGGGCTAGAGGAAGGGGGGAAAGGAGAGTTGTTTAATAAGTATACTTTCAGTTTTGCTAGATAAAAAAAGTTTTGGGTTAATTCCGCAACAGTGTGAATGCAGTAACACTACTGAATAATACACTTAAAAATGGTTTAAAAAAAGTTAATATAGTAAATTTTGTTTGCATTTTATCAAAATTTTAAATCAAAAAAATCTTAACTGCAAGTTGGGTTATATGATAGTTTCCCCCCCTTTATATCTTATATATATATATATATATTTTTTTTTTTTTTTTAATTTCATTTATTTATTTGGCTGCTCTAGGTCTTAGTTGTAGCATCTGGGATCTAGCTCCCTGACCAGGGATCGAACCTGGGCCCCCTGCACTGGGAGCTCAGAGTCTTGGCCACTGGACCACCAGGGAAGTCCCTATATCTTATATATTTTTCTGTATCATCACATGTATTTTTTTCCTTCTTCTTTTCCACTATTACCACCCTCACTGCAATAACTCATTTTTGGACCTAAAATCATTATACAACTGTATGAATATAAGCCATTGCCTAAAATTTAGTCAAAATTCTAAAAACTAGACAGAAAAAGAAATATCAGAGCAAGGTTAACACACAGTTAGAAAATCCAACTTAAATGGATTTGTTTGCTGTTGTTAATACTATCAAGAACCATAAAAGTCATGTAATTTTGAGTCAGTGATTGTTTCTTAAGGAAAATAGTCAAAAAAAGTTAAGGGCTAGACATTCAATATTACTCATAATACTAAAAAAATGAAAATTAATAGAAGCACTGTAAGGGAATCAATCAATATCTTACAGCTATAAAATTGTTATTAGGAAGACTATGTAGCTATATTTAAAATGTCTATTACGTTTACAGTAAGAAAAAAAAACAACCCAACAAACCCATACATGTATACTTAACATTTTAACTAGGCTGTAAGCAAGTGGCTCATGAGACTAATGTATCCCAGAGAGAGGTTTTGTTTGGCCTGCATTACATTAGAATTCACTTATCTTCTAAATTAGGCATGGCAAAAATTTCCCAATCAGTCTGCATCACTCCATAATATTTTATAACCACTGCTTCACCTAGTCAGACACCTGCATTCTTGACACCTGAATATGGCTAAGAACTGGGAAGGACTTTTAAAAGATACAGATTTCCTGAAGGATAGTGAGCTGTTCAAGGCACTGCTGTTCTGTTGGAAGACATAATGCTTCCACTTACCTATTAGGATATGTTTGATACATATGAACAATAAAATAGGCACACGTGTACAGCATGGTGATATTTCCCCCCAGATTGGTTTCCAATACCAATTTGTGCAATTCAAGAGTTAAGAAGACACAAAATTTTAATTTATAAAGGTATACACACAAAAATATTCCTGGGTATATTTGTAACTAAGATGATGCAAGAAACAAAGATATTCTTTCTACATACGCCAGCTGCTGTTTATCACTCACCTAGTGACTTGTTTGTGGAAATCTGTAAGTTGTTTGTGTGTCACTGTGACGGCTCCCCCTGTTGTCTCCTTTGGCAAACCTTTCAAAGAATTCTCTAACCATCGACAAAAAGTCTGTACAGAGAAGAAGGATAAGCATTTTAAAAGGAGGCAGGGCTTACTCAATTGAGACCCTGCAGGTAATAACAAAAACCCACAAGTTTTCCCTAGTAGCATTAGTGCTCCAGACTTGGAAGTAAATAAAGGAGGTAACAGAAGTACTATTTTTGGCCTTCGAACCTACTGAGGGTTGGAACAGCCTATAAAGGCATGCCCAGACTCCCTTCAAGGGGGCAGCAGACATCATTTCAGATGGAGCCCTTCTAGCTTGGAAGTAAAGTCTCTTCTGGTTCAAGTTATTATTCTGTTTCTATCATTAAACTTATGCAATATTTAAAAAATTAGACTGCTGCCAAACATCTCTTGAGCTTAGAGATCAAGGGGAACCCAAAGCAAAAGTTCAGGAACTAGAAAGAGCAGGGTCAAAAAGTATAACAAGTAAACATTTTAAAAAGTGTATATACAAATATGAATCCAGAATCTTAAGGATTTTAAGGTCATTTCTCTCAGTAGAAGTCACATCCAGTCAGTTCCTTTGAGATAACTGCCTAGTCTGTGGGTTAAGAAAATTCTTTCTTGTTGCTCTTTTTGTTTTCTTTTTTGGCTCTAATTTTTCTTCATGTCTTTAAGTAGGATGTATGCTTTGGTCATAGTTTTTAGCTGTAAAAGAACTTTTTTATACCTAAACTTTTTACATTATGTGTTTTTCCACTATGTTAATTTATGATCACAATGGGGTTTCCTAGGTGGCACAGTGGAAAAGAGTCTGCCTGCCAATGCAGGAGACACAAGAGATGTGGGTTCGAGCCCTTGGGTCAGGAAGATCCCCTGGAGAAGGAAATGACAACCCACTCCAGTATTCTTGCCTGGGAAATCCCATGGACACAGGCGCCTGTGGGCTACAGTTCATGGGGTCACAGAGTCAGACACAGACTGAGTGACTAAGCACATGATCACAACAGACTAGAACAAAAGTAATATTCCACTATAAATGCTTAAAAGTACCACAGAATTCTCCAAGTGTTGCCCCCAAGGAAGACAATGCACCACTAAGACAGAAACAAGCAGAGGCAAACAGGAAGAACAAACTCTTAACTGACAACATTTTGGCATCCAAAATGACCCAGAAGTTAACCATGGTATCCCCTGAAATAAAAACAGTAAGAAACTAAATTGTATACTGTCAACTAATATAGGACAAAGGAGATGAGAATATCCAACGTAGGAAAGACAGCCTTCTCAATAAATAATGCTGGGATAGTTGAATATTTGCATGTAAAACAAAGAAGCTAGACTCATACCTTTCACCACTCACAAAAAGTAACTCAAAACAGGTTAAAGACTAAACACAGACCTGAAATCATGAAACTCCTTGAAGAATACAAAGGCCTAAAGTACTGTGACATAGGTCTTGGTAATGATTTTTTGGCAATGACACCTAAAGCACAAGCAGCAAAATAAAAATAAACACAGGAAACTCCATCAAACTTAAAAGCTTTTGCACAGAAACCATCAACAAAGTAAAAAGAAAACCTAAGGAATGGGGGAAAAAATATATTTGTAAGCCATATACCTGGTAAGAGGTTAGTATCTAAAATACATAAAAAACAAACCACAGCAGTCAAGCAAAAAACCAAATAACCCAGTTAAAAAATGGGCAAAGGACCTCAACAAACGTTTCCTGAAAGAAGATACACGAAAGGCCAACAGATACACAAAAAATGCTCAGTGTCACCAATCATAATGGGAATGCAAATTAAAACTATAAAGACATATCATCTTAAGGCCTGTTAGAAAGGTCATGATCAGAAAGATAAGAGATAACAAAGGCTTACAAATCCAACATTTTTTGTAAAGTTAAATGTATATAAGGTTTTTTGTTACCTGGAAACCAAGTATATTTATTAAAAAGTAAGAGTACAGAAATCTTATTTCTCTTATCAATGATGTTTGGAATAAACTTGTCAGTCTGCAAGGGCTCAAAGAGTACTTTTTAGAAAAACAAAAATACTACTGTATTAGATTCTTACAATGACACAAACATATTCTCTAGAATCCTTCTATTGGCTTCTTCATTTAACAATTAAACTTAGCAATGTGCCTAAATTATGTTCCAAGAGCATACAATAGGACTAGTTTCAAAGTTAGAGTCAGCCTCTCAAGAAACTGTCCACGACTGAAAGTGGGTTCCTTATGAAAACAATCTTACCGGTCTGTCAACCTGCATGATCTCCCAGAGCACTTCGGCCACATCCGGCAGGGTATATGGGGGGAGGCAGAAGCAGCATGTGTGAAGCAGCTGGCTTACAAGCTGCTGTCCAAGTTGGTTCATCACCTGTCCAATTAGTTCTTTCCGTAATTCAAAGTCTTCTTCATGCTGTTAAGCAAACAGGAACAATAGGAAAGTGCTAATTTCAACTTTTTGAAGAGCAAGTACTCTTTCCCCTTTAGTAATTTTCTTTCTCAGAAAAGAAAGTATATAATAGCTGGACTCACAAGGTGCACTGTCTGTCACTAGGAAGAAAATATTAAGAATTTAGTTTCAAGGAAATGGGTAAGGGCTTCAGTTGAGATTAACCTTAACCCTTAGGTTTTTCATGAATAGAACACAGAAGAGAAACAATGGTTTAGAGATTAAGGGTAGTGATCATTTTAACCTTTTATTCTGGTAAAAAATAAAGTATTCCTATTTCCTTTTTTAAAAAGCAACTGAAAAAAGAAGACTTCTATCAAATATCTAACCTTCTCTAGCAAAGAAATCTTACTTAGGAACTTCCCTGGGGATCCATGGTTAAGATCCTGCACTTCCATTGCAAGGGGTTTGGGTTTGATCCTTGGTCAAGGAACGAAGATCCCACATGCTGTGTGTGGCCACAAAAATAATAAAATGTAAAAAAAAATCTTACTTATTTTCTTCCTTTTTAGTCTTTGAATATACATATTTCTAATATGTTGGAAAAAACCTTTTAAAGTACCTTTCACTTCTAGCTATTGTCTTCTTTTCCCTCTTTTTTTACTGTCAAAACTCTTCAATTAGTCTATCACATACTTACTTCCTCACTGCTCTCCCTTACTTTCAATTCTACTCCACATCTAGTCAAACCTACTTTTGAAAATTTTGTGAACCACTTTACCTCCAGCCAAAAAGGTCTCTAAAGTGTATACTAACAAACTTAGTCCTTTCTCTGATTATGATTTATATACCCATTTAGATTTTCCTCCAATCCATCCAAATGGCTCCACTGTGGTCCCTCCTTGTCCAGAAAGTTATCCCAACCTACTTCTTTCCAAAGAGTTTTCCCTCCTCTGATCTCATAGCAATCACAACTTTTATCACTTACCTGACAATCAAATATTGCCTTGCTGCTGTTGTTTAGTTCTTTACAACTCTATTTCTCTCTTCAGTTAGACACCAAATGGCTTGGGAGCAGAGATAGTTTAGACTAGTTGATACAGCTTACAACACATAGTATAGGTTGTCTTAAATCTACAAGTTGATATTTTGGTTAGTGAATTATCCACTATGGAATATACCTACCAACACAGATCAAATGAGATGCTGCTTTTTCCCTAAGGAATGATATATGAGGTGATAATGAGCTACAAGTAGAAAAACTATTTAATACACTGTTTATACTTACATCATTGGCTACCCCTGTATGGATGAGGTCTCGTAGGAACCTCATGACACTACAATTGGCATCCCGGTGGTCCAGGGTAGTAGAGGCAATGGCCCACTGTAAGATAGGGATAACAACTTGGCTCCTCAGCAAGGTAACAGGGCTACGCTGAATAAATCTGTTATGGAAAGACAGGCAAGGTAAAAATTACAAAATTAGGCTATAAAAATGTAGCCAGGGTAAAAAGCAAAACTATGGAGACAGTAAAAAGATCAGTGGTTGTTAGGGATTGAGGGAGTGGAGGGTAGGAACATGAATAGGTAAAGAATAGGGGATACTGACGGTACTAAAACTATTCTCTATGATACTGTAATGGTGGGTATATGTCATACATTTGTCCAAACCCATAGAAAGACCTTGGCTTCCCTGGTGGCTCAGTGATAAAGAATCGGCTTGCAATGTAGGAGACACAGATTTGATCCCTGGGTTGGCAAGATTCCCTGGAGAAGGGAATGGCAACCCACTCCAGTATTCTTACCTGGAAAATCCCATGGACAGAGGAGCCTGGTGGGCTATGGTCCATGGGGTCACAAAGAGTCAGACACAACTTAGCGACTAAACAACAATAGGAAGACCACCACCAAGACAGAATCCTAATGTAAGGTAAGTACTTTAAAAATGATGTGTCAATGGAAGTTCATTAATTTTAATAAATGGGCTACTCTGGTGGGGGATACTGATAGCAAGGTAGGCTCTGAGGGAAGGAGGGGGGAACTCTATACTCGATACTTCCCAATTTTCTCAGATCCTCTAATGTTCAAAGAAAATCTCCAAGAAAAAGTAAAATAACATTCCAAATTTATTTTACCAGGCAATCATTTGTGCAAAGAGAATCTCCTGAGATTAATTTTTCAAGAAACACACCAGGAAAACAGGTTGACAGCCCACCCAACAGTTTTCTCATACCAACTCAAAAAATAAATAAATAAATAAAAAGGGTTTTCTAACTTGTCCAAAAACTAACCAAAAAAAGTGTTCATTACCAACTGATTTGGATCAAATTCCTGAGCTAGGGACTAAGAATGAATACAAACGTCAGTGTTACTAGTAAAAGGATTTAAGCAACAAATGGGGTGGCAGGCTAGGAGCAGAGATGGGAAGTACAGTACCAGATAATTTTGAAAGTACCTTAAAAGTCTAAAAAATTTTTATTCTGAGATATGATTATATCTTAAGGATGCTAAGCTTCTCAAGGGAAAGTTGGAAGTCAAGCATGACATCATAGCAGCATAAAAATTAAAACTACACAGGATTCTAGAGACTGTCTAGTCAAATGTTCTTGCAAAACTCATTTTTACTGTCTTGGGTGTGTTCCCTCCTTTGTGAAAGGAGCTCAGTTATTTCCCCTTGTGCTTATCCAACTCTTCTTCATTTATGGGAATACTCTGGTTCATGATTTAACTTTGGATTATGAATAATTACTCTGCCTACTTCTCTTATCTCATTTTACAGAGAAGGAAACAGTTAAGTGTTAGGTGACAAGACCACGCAATGATGAGGATGACCAATAAAGAAAAGGTTGCTTTTCAGAAGGACTGACCTCGTGGCTAGCCTGAATAGGTCATCCACTGTGTCAGGGTGATTCTGGAGTCCATTCTGCTGTTCTAAGAGCTGAAAGGTGGGGATGCACAGTGCCTAAAACAGAAGTGATTTTAAAACAAATGCTTGTAAATAAATGCCATGGGATTCAGACTTGCTAAATATCACAACATACACAAAGAGAACACAGAGGTAAAGCACAGATAAGAAAAAGACTGTGATGAGATTCAGATCAAGAAAGGGAAGACAAAAATCCTTCTCAGTTGACATAAACAGTCTTCACATATGAGGTCTACATTTCAGAAAGGATTGAGGGTACAGACTTCTGTTGATGAAACTGGATAGATGTCATCTCAAAGTTTTAGAAGTTTCTAAAAGTGACAACTGTGCTTATGTACTAGATATGATCTGGTCAACTAAGGGAGTAGCTGACATTTTAATAATAATAATTATGAAATGTCAATTTTAAAGGGAAAGACATCTTGGGGAAAGGAGCACCATAATTTAACTCCCTAATATATTTTCCCCTCTTTGACTAGGAGAGGGTAAAAGCAGTATATGAGAAGCCTTTTCCAATGCCTGCTATTTACCCTAAGGCGAGACCATCCCTGCTAAGTAAACTAGTTCACTGGCTGTTCAGGCAAGAAATTAAAAATACAATCATGCTTGAGCCAAGAGATCCTTTATTTTAAATCCACTTGCCCACCTTCCCCAAAAATCCTATCTCTGGAGAACATAAATTGGACAGCAATAACTGTAATGACCAGCACATTTGTGTAGTCAATCTCTCTCTCATTCTCCCAAGCAGGCCTGTACACAGAATAACTAGGAAGATCTACCTCCCTATTAGGAAATCATTATGCTCGAGAAGGAAACCTGAAGAAGCAACAGAATTAAAGACATGGTGAAGAACACACTGCCAGGCCTTCAGACCCTCCAAGAGAACATACCTGGAGCATGTCTAGTAGTCCTTGCCGACAGCCCTCTTCCATGCCATATTCATCCACAAGGATACTACCAAGGTACAGGAAACAGGAATGTTGGTGTACCTGGTAAACATTTACCATCTGCCAAGGGAAAAACCAATTAGTTCAATTATTCATCCCTCAAAGAGTATCAGCTTAGGTAGCTGTCTGAGGGAAGAAATTCTGAGATAGATTGGTCTCTTCTTTTTAAGACAACATAATAAAGCTTGTTGGCAACATTTTCTAAAACATAGGGCTCAATAATTTTCAAGTACTCTATTTAGAGTTCCTTCAAGCCTTCGACCTTTCACCTTTTCAAAACAATGCTGTAGGAGAGTTGTATAATACTACAGACTGGAACTATTTATAAGTTATTTTCTGAGGCTTCTGTTATATTTGCAATGCCCTAATAAAGTATACCTAAACTTTCTAACCAACAGGTTGCTCTTATATGCATTAAAGATGATTCTTTAAAAAAAAAAAAAAAAAACAACCACAGCAGAGACAAAGTATCAAATGCCCCTCATTTTAGAGGAGACTGAAGGCATTGTTTAAATTGGTTTCTCAACTCCTTTATTTAATCTTTTGGGTAAAGAACAGTGTTTCTAATCAAGATATCTAGGTCTCTGGAGAATAAAAATTTTAATACAATGTAAGTATTTAAATTATTTGTTTAGAATTTTTACCCTGATATACTCCAAAAATTAGGCCACCATATATTCATCTATTCAAAATGCCATCACATGGGAATTCCCTGGTCAAACAGTGGTTAGAACTCAGTGTGTTCACTGTTGGGGCCTGGAGTCCAATACCTGGTCGGGGAACTAAGATCGTGCAAGTCAAGCAGTGCAGCAAAAAAAAAAAAGCCATCATAACACACATGTTTTGATCTTATTACATAAATTCAATTCTTTGATCTTGGGTGGAAGGGTCCAGTAATCGGCTCTTATCAGCATACGGCATGAAAGGAACATGAGATGGAAGCTATAAATCTGCTTAGTGTTGTATACTCAAAATTGTATGTTGTACTTAATGAATAAGTTACAGGCTGGGCCAGACAGCAAAAGGGTTTTAGGCTCTGCTGGCTTTACAATCTTTTGATCACTTAACTTTGCCACTGAAGCACAAAAATGGCCAATAAACAATACTTAAATGAATAAGCACGAATATCAGTAAAACTTTATTTACAAAAACAAGTGGCAGGCCCACTGGCTGGAGTTTAGTGACCTCGAATTTGTAGGTTTCTTATCACATGTACAGACTTTTGAACATACTTTCTATATAAGGTGATGATGATATTTTATTCCTATGATATTGGAATAAAAGAGTAATATAAAAGTCATGAGTGAAAGTGTTAGTCGCTCAGTTCTGTTTGACTGTGACCCCAGACTGTAGCCTGCCAGGATCCTCAGTTCATGGGATTCTTCAGGCAATAATACTGGAGTGGGTAGCCACTCCCTTCTCCAGGGGATCTTCCCAACCCAGGGATTGAACCCAGGTCTCCGGCACTTCAGGTAGATTCTTTACCATCTGAATCACCAAGGAAGCCCAGAAGTCATGGGCATACCCTCCAATAGCAAAGAGGAATTAAACCACATTGTACTGGACCCATAATGTATTGCACTTAAGAAGACACTTGACCAGAACTGAGCACAGTCTAAATGTAACACATATGGTTGTATTCAGGGTATAGTAAACGCAGAAAAATCACTAAAAAAATTCTGTTAACAAATTTACCTTTATAAACTTCAATCAAATCTACAATTTAAGGAAGCGTGATCATCTAAGTGCCAACTGACACAGCAACAGGATGACCCTGGTTCAGGAAAAGAGCTTCCTTAAAAGTGAGGCAGAACTTAAGAACTTGAGGGGCACTCACTGTCAGGGTAGGTCCAATAGATGCCCTGCCCAGATGGAGAAGGCCACTTCAGGTTGAGTGGGTGAGGTCTAGCCTGAAGCCCTGTAGTAGCTTTCCTCACAGATGAGTGCAAAATTTGAGAAGGTACTTGCTCAGAGTCCTGCAAATGCAAGACTGGCACTTTGCCTCACCTCCATCAATTCTAGGTCATGGCACCTCACTTGCCTAAATCTAGTTCTGGCCCTGCTGTTAGCTTAACCCCAACATATATTACTTAGTGAATTAAGCCACTAGTCATAGGCGTCTCAAAAGAATATTCTAGATGATATGATCTCAGACAGCCATGTACAATGAGCCACACCACCATAATTACATACCAATCATGCTGACTGAAAGAGTCAAATTTATTTCCTGACAAATAAGACACTTATATGAACAACTAACTATAAAGAAGAAAATCTCTTCAGGCCAGAAATAGCAAAGCTTGACTTGTCACATTTTTAGAAAGGAAATTAATATAAAGTGTTTAATACGTAAGAGCTGATTCATTAAAGTCATTCCCATTTATGAATTTTACACTGAGATATGCTGCTATTTATACTATCACTACACAGAACAGATTACAGGCTATTTGCCATAAAAATAACACACCTACCACAGGTACTATTTATCTTTCAAATATTTTTTAGTTTGTATTTAAGAAATATTGAAGTGTTTCATTTCATTAGCAACAGCTTTTGTTCTAAAGCCTCCTATTTCAAAACTCTGTATCCTTTACATTTTCCATCTTTCAGAGAACTCACCTGTGTGACTAGTGGCTGCAGCAGGGCCGCGGATCCTTTGCCTACACAGCGAACAGCAAAACGGAGGCACCTGCAACAACGCTCTACAATCCGATTATCAGCCCGGTGCTTATTTAGAGTCTCAGATAAAATTGGCCAAATCTGAGTCAAAAGTGAAAAGAGCACAAGAAAGAAAATAATGAACAACTAAGTGCTGAGAAAAATGCTCCCCTCAAGTTGGTAACAACTGATTTGGCTTTTAAATAATTTGGGGAAATCTTTCTTTACAGGAACACACACGGCCTGATTCTGGTCAGTGGGGGTGTGTACATGTGCTGGGGTTCAATACACTATCCATCAATAAAAAGAACCACGTCGTAAGGGAAGCACAGTAATTCTTTACAACAGAAAAGAAGCATGACAAATTTTACTAAAAAGACAAAGATCTCTGTTTTCCTAAACTCTGAACTTCTGATTCAGGATGGGAAGAAGTAGAACAAGTTAAAGGAAGAGATATCTGATACCAATGAACACTCAAGGATAACTGGTGTTTCTCTCCTTAAGTCTGAAAAGCACTTCTCAAAACATGCCCTCTGATCCTCATGTTACCCTGAGTTTTTACAAAGGAAGTATTGTCAAAGAGGAAGCTATGATGGTTAATCAGCTTTGTCAAAAACATTCTGCCAGTACTGACAAGGCCTCTCAACAACTCTAGGATTCACACAGTTAATCTCTTCCTACTTTGGCCTTTCACTGTGTTTCCTTACAGCCTGTTTTCTTACCAAATCTAAAATAAAAAATATTTAGTTGGATGGTTCCATTCATCTTTTCACTGATATTGAATGCGTATCAACAAACTGAATCTTCCTACGAACCTAGAAGACAGTACCTTCTCACTTTAGTTACCTCGAGTCTTATAAGAAAAAAGGAAGCAAGCCTTATTCCACAGGCATCGATTAGTACTTACTTCCTGTATGACTTTTTGGCACGGATGAGTCTGTCCATTTTCCACAACAGGATTGGTGTGTCTGGGGAAAGACAATGATCCAAATTAGTGAAAGAAGAGCAATTTCATCAAGGACACAGAGCCCTAATCCCTGTTAGTTTACTTAGTATCACTCTCACCAATTAAAGAAAACCAGATAGTCAACTCTGGGTACATGGGCTGCAGGTATGGAGCACTACAACTATCCTTTTCATTTTTTTTCCTTTTATAAACCTGAATATGTAGTTTTCTCCAAATTAATAGATATATTCAAGTTGTCTGAATCCACTATGAAAACTCAAGTACTGCTTCATTCCCAGCACTTAAAAGGGAAAAGCTTTTGAAACTCTGGTCTACCAAAGATGTTTCCCACAGTTCTAGTCTAAAAATGATACACAAGGTGGGCCCATCCACAATACACTGAATTCAACTATCTATCTAGTTCTAGAATTCACTAATTTGAAGGAAAGCAGGAAAAAACAGAAACTATGATTAACTACCAACTTCTTTAAAGGAAAACAATTCTTTAATTTTAAAAAGCTCAACAGCAACTCAATAAATATCTGCTGTCTTAGTTGTTGTTTTAGTTGCTCAGTTGTGTCCAACTCTCCTGCGACCCCATGGACTGCAGCCCTCTCGGCTCTTCTGTCCATGGGATTGCCCAGGCAAGAATCCTGAAGAGAGGAGCCATTCCCTTCTCCAGGAGGGAGAAGCCATTCCCTTCTTGACCCAGGGATTGAATCCAAGTCTCCTGCATTGCAAGTGGATTCTTTACTGCTGAGCCACCAGGGAAGCCCAATATCAAAAAATATAATTTTTCTTTACATTAAGGCATTTCACCTTTTGCAGATTTTCTTTCATTTATTGTGAAATAAGACTGTTAATACGGTCTCAGAATGGTATGCAACAGGGGCTCCCCTAATTATACAAGAAAAGCATTATACCAACTCAGAAAGAGATACTCGTAGACAAGAACAAGCTAAAACAACACCTCAGTTTCAACTTCTTCCACAAAGGTTTTTATACAAATATTAATTGATATTCCAGATATACCATTAGCAAACATAAATTATGTTATGCAACTAAGAAAGGATCCTCTCTGAATACTGTAGCTCTAATGCTTTTTTAATTATTAGGCTCCTCTTAACATCAAAGAAGGTTTATTTTCACCTGGTCATGTAAGAGACTTCATTGTTTGCCCCCATACACTATTACATAGCAATGATTATGAAAGTATGGTCTTTGGAATACAATGCAATAGCACCTGGGAACTTAACAGAAATGCAAATTTTTGGGTCCTATCAAGATCCAATCCATCAGACACTCTGGGAATGGGACCCAGCAATCTGCTGCCTTGGGAACTGAAGCACCACAGGTGACTCAGATGCACGCTGAAGTTTGAGAGGGCCTGCCCTGGTGGCTCAGACGGTAAAGAATCTGCCTGCAGTGTGGGAGATCCAGGTTTCATCCCTGGGTCAGGAAGATCCCCTGGAGAAGGGAATGGCTCCTCACTCCAGTATTCTCGCCTGGAGAATTTCATGGACAGAGGAGCCTGGTGGGCTACAGTCTGTGGGGTTGCAAGAGAGTCCGACCAACACTTTCACTTTTCAAAGTTTGAGCATCACTGATTCAGAGACCAAAAGAATTACATTTTAAAGTCTTTTGAAAAAAGTTTACCAGAAATAAATTCTTAGAATTTGCCTTTGCAGTTTATAATAGGAGTAAATTAGTCTTCTGACAGACGCAGTTTACAGGAGGTACTCAGAAGCTGAGGAAAAAACACTTTCTTACTTCTATCTAGTAGTCTCATTAGAGATTTTAACCTAGGACAGGAACCTGGCATTTCCCTTCTTACCTAAATATGACTGCAAGGCGATCTAAGAACACAGTGGGATCTGAGGATATGCCATTGCTGGGCTCCTGAGACAACAGCTGAAGAGACAGAAAGATATTAACAACCAGTCATTAAACATACAAACCTATAGCAAACATGGCAACATATGTCTCTGTACATCAACCTCTGTCTCAATCTCTATTTCCTTATATCTGATTCCTGAAAGTTACTCAAAATGGTAAAAACTTCTAAATTCATATTAGCAAACTGTTTTCCTCCATCCTACTGCATCCTGGCCAAGACTGCGTATTAACTTTTACTATATGATCATTGTACAGTGGAAAACAGATCATTTAATTTTTTCCCATTTACTTTTATAATGATTAGGATATTATAGGCATTCATATTATAAGATAGGTTATATGTATTATACTATATAATATATATTTATATAACAATTTTATAATATAAAGCTTCAAAATTATTGTATTTTAAGAGGTAAAGCAAGTTGCTTCCTCTTCTTTCCTAAAATTTCTTAGACACTTCTACCAGTATATCATTAGAGATAAACTTTAGAGTCATTTCATCAAGCTCTCCTAAAACTACCATTGGTATGTTCATTGCTATTGCACCATAAATGTAATTTGAGAAGAGCTGACATTTTCACAACAGTCTTCAAGGAAACATGGTAGGTTATGGTTTTGGAAGTTAACTTGAATGGTGTTTTCCCCACTGTATCTTTTAAATGGTATTTCTGATACAGTGAAAATCTATTGATTTGGGAATACTTATTTCATACACGTAGCTACTTTGATAAATTTATTAATTTTAATAACGTCTCAGTTCATTCTCTTGACTTGCCTAGGTAGTTAAAAGACCACCTGCAAATAAAAGAACTTTCTCTTTTCCTTTCTGTTATATATAAACATACTATATTTATATATGTTATATATAAACATACTATATTTGTTTCACCTCTTAAGTAGACTCACCTTTTTCAATGCCAAAACTTGAACAGAACATAGTTCACTAAGACATTCAGTAATCTTATCCAAAGGTAATCTGGCTAGGACAAGTGCTGTCCCTGAAAGACAAAGGATGAAACAAATGAAGAAAATAAAAGCTGAACTGAAGTAATTCATTGATCTACATTATATGGCTTACAAAGGCTAACTGGTTCTATCCTTTTAAAAAGATCAGCACTGTATTTTTTTTTTTTTGAAACAAACACTTCATTGCTTTAATTTTTTTTTTATAAATTTTCTTTAAATTTTGATAATATGATGGGCAGCACTGTATTTTAAATTACAGTATTTTGTTATTTACAGTTGGGCTTTTATTTGGCTTAGGAAGACCATACAGACTTTCACATTGACATTCACAACTGAAGTTAATATTAAATTATTTCTCCTCAGTAGCCTACTGGCTTAAAGATGTTGAAATATGTCTCTCCGCTTCCAATCCTTCAAAGACTTTAAAAATCTCCTTCACAAGGCCAATGCCAAAACTAGTTTATATAGCATAGTACAATGGTTCTCAAACTTCCCAGAGGTCAAGGAAAGCCTTTTCTTTTGATAAGTACTATAGGCAATTCTTATCATCAGAGAAGTCTGAGAAATAGGGACGTTATTGTTATTATTACTGGAAGCATGAGTTGAAATTTGAGATTAACTCTAGTTCTACCATAACAGACCCTATGAGCTGGGTAAGACATTCTCTCAGAGCATCAGTTTCTTTATCTGTAAAAATGAGCGCTTTGAACAGAACAGTAATAGTTGAGTTTGTCTTTATTTCACTTTTAAATAGTTGCAAAAATCTCCCCTTTCTCCTCTTCCCCAAATAAAATCTTAACTTGGAACTCCAATAAAATAGATTAAAAAAGAAACAGAGGTAGGTTAAAGTGGGGACAGAAGGCCCAGATCCTTCCTATCCAGCTTCCCTTGTGTCACAATCCCTACCAAATGCTGAAGTATCTCCCCAACATCCAAAGGATTACACATTATGCTATATTCCTTTGACTATTATTTTTCTCATCTAAAATTTTATTCAACAGAACAGTAATCAATTCAAATCTTCAAATTTGAATAAAACATTGAATGACTTTTCTTAACAGTCTATAACCATGGATGAATTAGATTTTTTACTTAAAACTAGAGGGGGTAAAAATCTAACAAACACAATTTTTCCTTTTAATTCATCCCTACAGAAAAGAATGTTACTAAAAACGTGTCTCCATCTAGAAGATAACACCAATATAACTGGGACACCACATTTTATTACAAGTTAGATGTCATGCTATCATCCAGGTTAAATTTCACTAGAAAATTACAAGATGGCAGCGATACCCACAGTTAGTAGTGAAGAAAATATATGACCTGATTTAATGCCTCATTATCTATGCCTCTGAAGAGAAACAACAAAAACCCATGCTTAAAAAAAAAGCCTGTCTTAAAAATGCATGGTTACACTGGCTGGTAGGGAACCTGATCACAGAAGTGAGAAAGAATAGTTAGCTGACACATTAACAGTCATCCAATCTGGACAAGGCTGTCTGCCACTCACAGAAACTTAAAAGATGCTGCATAGGTCCTATCACCCAATCTTTTATTTGATGTACCAGCTGTAAGAACTTCACTACCTGACAGGACACACCAATCTATTTGCAGAAAACATGGTTAGAAAGCATTTTCTTTCTAAAAGCCAATAAACTGTCAATAATGAATTACTCATAAATCTGCTCCCTCTTTTATAAAATAATCCTTCAAATATTTAAAAATAGCCACTTCTCTAAGTCTTTTCCCCAAGTATTAATATCTCTAATTCTTCTATTATTTTGAGTTTATCACTACCCTGGCTGTTTGCCTCTCGCATCATTCAGTGTAAACTGATTAGTAATGGTTAAAGACCATTAAGTGACCAGAACCCTCGGCTTTGAGTTACAGGACTGATCTAGGCACACTACCTTTAAATTTCCACCTATCTCTTTGGTATAGCGATGTTTATTTGGTCTCCCTTTTTATTCTTTCCTCCAACTCAAAAAGGAACTATGATTTAGTTCCAATATGTTAACTCCACTCAAAATCTAGGATCATGATATAAATTCTATAAGCACTTTGAATCAGTTATATAGCCTTAAAACATTCTAAGAATGCATGCATACATAATCAACACTCTCTCCTCCCAGAGTGACCTTCCTCATCACTGAGTAAATTGCAACTGAAAAGTGGGATACAACTGACACAAGATAATCCCCAGAAGTGGCTTAGAGACAGTTCTTTCTTAATATCTTAAGTAAATACCTTTTAGCAAGCCCACAGCAGCTTCTGGAGACAACATGAAGGAATCAAGAGAACGGGCAATCTCTAGGAGTCCATTAAAGTGCTGAGCCATGTGGTCTCGGCAAACGGAGCAAATGTTATGAATTGCTTTCGCTGCAGCAGAAGCCAGAGGCTTTTCACACAGGCCTTTCATCAAATAGCCCAACACAGGGTCTAAGGAGAAAAGTCATACATAAAGATTACATATTTGAAACTTAAGGAAAACTTCTAGGTTGTTAGAACAGAGGTTTATATTCTCCTTTAAAGCACAAGAATCATTTTTTAGAAATGAAATATGTTTAAACCCCAAGGTATTTACATATAAAAATGGAGCTGATCTCAGTGACAAGAAGTGTCAGAGAGCCCCGAGGCCTATCTATTTATCTTGCATTTCTTACCCTGTGGACATGAACTGCTGCTTAGTGCTAGGGCTTCACAGAGTATGGTCTGAAAACCACTGACTCAGTTTGAAACACTGATGTATGTAACCATCCAAGTATTAAGAATACAGTTAAAGTAAGAAAGAAGATAAAACTCAGAGAGTACCACAATATTCAGAGATTAATCACTACTTGTGAAAAAAAAAAAATCACCTACATTGATCAGGACAATGACAAGTTACCTAAAGCTGACACTTTCATACTTACTTCTTTATAATTATAAAAACCACAGAGACGGATCCTTAGCACTTTGAGAAGAATTAATTCATTATGTCTTACTTGTTACCAATGTAAGTGTTCTAAGAAAACTGATTATAAAGGTAAATTTCTATACAGCAAATCCTAGTTATCCTTTACCTTGCTTTGTAAAAGTTTTTCTATGAAAAAACCCTAAGAAAAATCATACATGTTTAAAGAGCATTTTATGTGAACTATAGAGTAACCTCATACCAAATCATAAAAGAAATAATCTCTGAAAGCCCATTTAAAAGTTATTTCCATTTTTAGCCTAATGAGAAAAATAAGGCAGCAACCCAGCAGGAACCCCTGCTTTCCCACAACACACAGCCTATTTAGCATGAGAATCAGAACTAGAATCTAAAACCTAGTCCAAGTAATTCCAATACTATTCAATTCAGTTCAGTCATTCAGTCGTGTCCGACTCTTTGTGACCCCATGGACTGCAGCATGCCAGGCTTCCCTGTCCAACACTATAGGCCTCAGTGATTCTCAAATTAAATATTTGTGATTTTGACTATTCTACAGTAAGTATGAATACGCAGCACTGTGTCTTCTGAGGCACAAATTTAAATGAGATACAAGGTGGGACTGAATGATAAGTGTTAACAAACAGGTAAACTCACTTTGTTTATCTGTGGAAAAACTGTTCAGAAAAGAAAGCCAAATGTTGTGGCAGATAAGTGAAGACATTTAACAATTAGAAAATAGGTATTTTGAAAAAAATTTTAATGGTATGTTGAACTTGAAAGTGGCTCAACTACAATGTAAGCCTACCTATCATATGCTCTCTATACAGATACAAGAGAACAGGAACACACATCTTTCTCTGTTTTATTTTTGGATATGATAGTTCTTTGTTGCTGCGCTTGGGCTTTCTATAGTTTTGGAGATTGGGGGCTATTTTCTAATTGCAGTGGGCAGGCTTCTCATTGCTATGGCTTCTTTTGTTGCAGAGTACAGGCTCTAGGTGCACAGGCTTCAGTAGTTGCAGCACGCGGGCTCAGCAGTTGTGGCACATGGGCTTAGCTGTTCCATGGCATGTGGAATCTTCCCCAACTAGGGACTGAACCCGTGTCCCCTGCAGGCGGATTCTTATCCACTGTACCACCAAGGAAGTTCAACACAGCTCTTTTTAAGTAAGAGTTTCAGGCAATAAAAAAAAAGATCATGTGTAAAATAAAATCAAGTCAAAAGGTAGTAATAAAGATAAGCACAGGGCTTCCCTGGTGGCTCAATGGTAAAGAATCTGCCTGCCAATGCAGGAGAGGGTTCAGTATGGGAAGATCCCACATGCTGCAAAGCATAAGCCCACATGCTGCAACTACTGAAGCCTGTGCTCCGCAACATGAGAAGCCACTACAATGAGAAGCCCGGGCACTGCAACTGAAGAACAGCCACTGCTCATCGCAACTAGAGAAAGCCTGAGCAGCAACAAAGACCCAGCACAGTCAAAAGAAAGGAGAGATAAGCATAGGACCCAGCACAGTCAAAAGAAAGGAGAGATAAGCACAGCACATCAAACTTAATGACAGTCACAAATTTAAGGATTCTTAAAATTCTCAGAATCTATCAGTCTTGAGTATCAGTGGGACTTTACATATATTAAACCTAGATAAATTCTTTAGTCTCTCTGGACTCCACTTTCCTTATCTTGAAAATGAGGGAATTAGAAGAAATTTTTTCTAAATTTACTTTCAATTCTAAAATTATTTTATATGATCTTTATTTTTTCAAGACAGCCAGAGGTTATACAACTCAATACTCTTCATCTTAGTTTGTACTTACTTAGTTTCAATAATAATTCTTAGTTTTTAAATAGTGAATGTATTTAACACTGAAATGCCCTCCCTTTCGCTCTAGTCTATTGGCAGCTTCTAAGTTAGAACTATAGGAAAGTCTGATTAGCTCAAGCCTATGCCAAAGCCTAACAAAGACAGAAATATTTATGCTGAAGGAGAGTACTAGTTGCAAACTGTCACCCTATCCAGAGATCTAATTTTCAAAGGTCCTTTCTCCAAAGTCTGTGATCAGATTATAAAATGTATCAACTGAGCAGTAACTCATATATCTATTCTCGGTGTCTAGAAACAGTCTATTTATCAATAAAAGAGAAAGTAGAAAAACAAAAGCAAAAGTAAGAGAGGAAGAAAGAAATCAGAAAAATCAGAAGCAGTAGCTGCAGAAGGAAGTGTTCACACATACCAAGGAACTGAGGATTTCGATCGACCACTTCGCTCATCTCTCCAACCAACTCAATGCTGGTGTAGCGCACAGCTGTATGCACAGTCTCCGGGAGACGGACAACTCCTTCTAGGACCTCCACAAGTGTTGGATTGTTCTCCCTGAGTTTAGAAGGCAAGTACTCAGAGTTAACAATTTCAGAGCTGAGGTTATGGCCATAAAACAGGCTGCAATGACACAAATCATTGCTAAGGGTTTCTTTCTAAATAAGTAACCATTTGGATAAAAGTGCTTAAATCTGGTATAAAGATTTTTAATCCTCAAAAAGGGGTAAAAGACAGAAATCGAAAGTTATCATTGTTTCAGTTGAGAAGCACACTGCTCCTTAATCTTCTGAATGTCAGTGAAGTGTCTAAAGGCAAATCTTGCTATCAAATAAGGCTCTTCAAACTGGACAGGTAGGCATTTACTGTGGACCAATGTCTTTTAGTGAACTCATTTTATTTATTCCTATATCTGCAGCACCTAGAACAGTGCCTGGCACATAGTGGGCACTCAATAAATAAATATTGCTGAATAACTAAATGAATAAATAATTCTTATAGACGACTTCCTATTAGTTGTTATTCTCCAAAAGATTTCTTATGGCTGGATAAAGGAAACCTTAAGAACAAGTAAGCATGGGTGGGCCAGCTCTCTGATTAAAGAATCAAGAACAAAAGCTGCAGGAATAGATAAAGGTGCTCTGACTTACAACACGAGGGAAAATTAAAGTTATCCAAATACTTTTCACAACTCCATGAGTTTATTTTTTCCTTTTCCTTCTCTTTTTCCCACCCCTCAAGGATACTGGCTCAAGTTCTTTTCAGCAGAGTGGAGGATGCGCCCCAAATGACCAGAACGTAATCCAGAAATGAAAGATGTTTAAATACATCCTGGATTGGCTCAAGAACACTCCTTCCTGATAAACTAAGTCTATTAAGCCCTTTATACATTAAAAAACAAAAACAAACCCACACCTGTAATCATGCAGTTGGTGTGAAATGTGGATAAAGAAAACACAAAATAAAATCTTCTCTCATTTATGCCTTATGTTTTCTGAAAGCACTAAGCTAGTGTTGAGACTCTCTACGCATCCTTTCTCATACACAATCACAAATCAGTTAGATCATTAGCGTAATATCTTCAGACTGCTACTGAAGGTTCCAAGATACCAAAAAGGGTTTAAAAGCAAATAGTATGATAAGTGATTCAGGACCAGAACTTCTTAATACAGAAAAACAAACCAACTCTATCTCCTTAAATATTTCCTTGATTAGAACGTATATAAGATTTCATTGACTAGACCCTGAAAGCCAGCTAAGAAAGAAGCACTGTACATTTTATGAATACATGCCTTAACTATCTCTCCAACCAAAGCCCTGTACAGAGAGCTCAACTGAAGGTGTCTGATTACATACAATACAGGAAAACTTGACAGATATCAGCATCAATTTATAAACTCACAGAACAAAGTAAATTCTGTTTTTAAGGATTCATGTTGAAATAATAAATAGAATTTCTTTGCTAAGCAATGAGAAATCAAATTCTAATAATTTAAAAATTTCCAACAGCAATAACAAAAATAATTGCCCTTTAGATTTTGCTATTATTTTAAGAGATATGGTAACTATGCTGTGCCTCTCTGAAACTTACAAATGATTCTCCAAGACAGGGAAAAAGGAGAATAATATAATTAAATATTTGTAAGGATAACTTACCCAAGATCACAAAAGCAGGTGAGAGACAAATTAGTGCCTATGCAAATGCTTTTAAGCAAATGCCAACAATTTAAACAGTCTAATAAATTTTTGATTATATCAACTTTCACAAGGGAGCCTGGGTTGGAAAAATAAATCAGCATTCTTTTCCTAGCATCAAGAACAAAAGAATTTTAACTCTAGAAAATGTGGTTAAAACATGGATATCAGCAATGCATGCTACTCTGAACTAGACTCTTAGAAGTCAGAAGACTAGACAGCATTATAGAAGAAAGAAGTTCTACGAGTTTCCAAATATATCCCACATGAGGAAAAATGGCGCAATTTTCCTTCCTCTGATATTAAGAGTTCCCAGCAAAAGACTTATAGACACTCACGGATCAACACTCTTTGCTATAGCAGCCATGATAAAGAGAACCGCTTCTGTCACCTCCCAGGGTGGGTTGCCTTCTTTCAGAGTAGAATATAACTAGAGAAGAAGAGGTGGATTATGGATCCATTAAAAGAAAAACAGAATAGAGTTCCAAAACAAAACAAAAAACCTGTTAGTTAAAATAAATTCAGCCCCTTGTTTCTAAATTTAATTATCTCCCAGAGCCAGGGGAGAATAGTATTTTCATTTTTCAAATCTTCACTAACTCTAAATCAATACTAGTTTAATATTTGAAACAAATCCATTTAGATTCCCAAGAGTATATCAAGATTATCGTCTGTCCCTACAAAATAGTATTATGGAAAAACAAAACATATTACTGAGTGCCTTTTCCTGGTTCTGGTAACTGATAAATACATTAACACACTTAAAAATGAAACATGTAAAACCTCCGCATATGCATTGGCTTTACATTTATTATTTTAACTACTTGTCTGCATCAACACTAGTAGTACAGATTAAATTCCTAAAAAGTAGCTGTTCTGAAGCACCCATCACAATACCATGTCCAAGCAAGGGTTGGTGGGGAGAGACCAAGCAGAATACTCAGAGATGTCCTAAAATTTCCCAGGGTATATATAGCTATCAGTGGAATGTGACTGGCTATTAGTCTTAGTAAGGTTTCTGTAATCAAATAACACACTGCTAGGTAAAATGAAATTAAATAATTCTCTTGTATGACTTCACAGAACCTTTAAATATACTATTTAGGTCATTTTCCAGTTTCAACTGACAGAACTATTTTTTTCCAGAAAAGAACATCTTATGAGACTGGTGTTCCACGGTATACATCTTGGACAAGACTCACAATTAATGTACATTTGTAAACTGAGGTCTGGAGAATAAGTAATTTGTTCAAAGTCATGGAGCCAGTAAGAGAAGAGTTGAAATCTGAACATAGAGCATCTGCCTGTGATTTAGTGGGGATCTCACTTAAATCTGCTTTCTAAGAATCCCTAACCCTTTGTAATTAGGTCAAGAAACACACTTTGCTTAATATAAAGAAATATAGTTACAATAACACTTTCTAGATCAGATGATACCCCAAAATACACCAAGTGCATGGGTTACCCATCTTCCAAATTAGGTCAGTTCAGTATGACTGATAAACCATCAAAATCAGTATTCCAGGATTCAGAGCATGATCCAGCAATATGAAAACCACCTGACATTATGCTAATGTTAAGTGACATGAAATGGTGATGACTGTAACCTTATGACCTAAAATGTTACTCACTGTTAGGAAAACCATAGGACATGATTCTTCTACTCTACTACAGTCATTTCTGGGATGAAACTGCAAAGGAATCTAACCATAACTGTGAACAAAGGAAATGCTAAATAACTAAGATTGCCAGGAGTTGATACATAATTATTAAAAGCAGAAAAACTTGTCTGTTTTTCCTGGCTAGGTCCAAATTCCCTTTAAGTATCTTGGGGGCTTTAAGGTTTATCTATGATCTTCCATTTCAACTGTACAAGTGGAACAGCTCTTACTAGCAAGAATATAGTGTAAAACAATAACTGAACTGTTCACTGCAATTGGCTTGTAAGATACTAAATAAACATAGCTACTATATGCCAGGCAGTGTGCTAGGCACCTGCATATCTACTGTCCCATTTAGCCATCAAGATTGAAGAAAAAGATGGAACACTTAGAGAAGACACAGAAGTGAACACAATTAAAATGACTGGTAAAGATGATCAGAATCTTCAAATGGGCTTACCTGAGCAAAACACTCCATAGACCCAATCAAGAAAATCAAGTCCTTCACCAGGTCTGACACCCGCATCCGAAACTCCCCAAAGTCATCAGTCTCCTCAGGAACCCCCTCCTGAAATTTCAAATCAGATAACATTTGTTTTCAACTCACTAAGGCTTTCACTAACTTTATAAAAGAATAAAAAACCTATTAAGCAGTTCAGTCTCAATGAATAAAAAGATAAATTGCATAAATCACAATGACATTTTACTATAGAAAGTATCCCAAACATTAAGGTAAGTCAAATCAATACAACCTATCCTCTACCTTTACTATGAGAAACTCTTTTTTTGGCATGTCCAAGCTATATCCTGCCCTGTTGCTGGAAAAATCTGGAGTGGTGGAGGTGGAAAGTGCTCTAGAATATAAGTCTATCTATAAGAGATAAAGTCTAGCTTTTTATTACTGAATAAGCCTCTGAAACTTTATGATTCAAGACCTACCAAAATCAACCATTACCATAACACAGAATATTAGACTTTAAAAAGAATTTTATATAGGTGTACAGATACATAACACAGGTGTAACAAAATATTAATGGTAGGAGTAAGGTAGTAGGTATACAGATATTATAAAATTATTTCACCGTTGCTGTATATTTAAAATTGTTCATTAAAAAATACAGAGATCATTCACATTTCATGCTTCCGAAGTTTTTCCTATTCTAACATCCTCCTGTGAGTACACTAAGGTTTACTAATTGTGAGATAGTTATGGTATGTATAAGAATCTTGGACCATGAGTTTCTGGGAAAAAGCCCTTAGTAATACTGAGAATTGCTGATCTAATTCAACATTCTTGCTTTAAGATGAAAAAAATTAAAATCAAAGAATGAGGAGGAAATAATGGTTGACTCGGATGAGATAATGAATTATGAAGCCTGGCACACCTACAAACGTATGGAATTACCTACAAGGGAAATGGTACCACAGAACTAGCAAAGAGAAGAAAGGCATCAAGCAAACACAGCCATTTAAACTAGAGTAGCCCTGTTTTTATTTATTTATCATGCTTCCAAGCACTATGGAGCTAAGGACAGGATTCCTCAGTTAAAAAAAAAAAAAGTAGTGAAAACCACTGAACTAAATCATCACTAAAGTTCTGTGGAAATACAAAATACCATAACTCAGATGACAACATTAACATTAAAATAAAGAGACAGGCAGTTTTCATGCCAGGTTTAATAGTAATAGGAAAAAAAAAAATCCACTCCAATTTATAGGCTGAAGGACAGAGATATTAAACCGCCCAACCAAAGTGATAAAATAAACACTATAAAATTTGAAATAACTAAGCAAAGAATGTGGTTGAAGCATTTTCCAATTAACTATTTTATAGTATTTCTTGTATATTTTCTTCTAAGCAAATAGGTTATTTCTACATTTTAAATTATAAAATCAGCATAAGTAATATAAAGAAAAATTTGCACATATGTGTTCAGGGGAGAGTCATGTTATTTTCCATGTCCTCACACAAATATTTCATTTTTGTGTTTAGTTTTAATCCAACCACATATTTTATACTATTAAAAATATACAGCATAAAATTTTACATTCTCATTTTTTCATTTAGCATACCAACTATTGCTATCTCAAGTTATTATTTTTAAAACGCATTACTTTTTCTATAGTTTCTTTTGGTTTTATTTATTTTTATTTACTTTTTTGGCTGCATGGCACATGAGATCTTAGCTCTCCAACCCGCACCCCCTGCACTGGAAGTGCGAAGTCTTAACCACTGGGCTACCAGGGAAGTCCCTCAAGTTATTATTTTTAACTGCTGCATTATGATCCATCAAGTTGCTACATAATAATTTATGTAACTCTTCTATAATACAGTTTTGTGGGAAGGGTGCACCGCACAGCTTACAGGATCTTAGCTCCCTGACCAGGGATTGAACTTGGGCCCCACAGCAGTGAAAGCACCAAGTCCTAACCCCTGGCCCCCCAAGGAATTTCCTCTTCTATACTCTTGTACATGGATTTACCATATTTTAGGTTTATAGATAATGCCTTGTACATAACAATTTTTTTCTTCAGCAGAATTATTTAAGGTGAATTCCCCGAAGAACTACTGACTCAGCAGGACTGATTTCTTTCTACACAGGCATAGCACTCTTCATTAAACTGGCGTTGACTTCTTCAGTGTAAGCTAGAGTGACAGAAAACCTGCAGATTCCATTAGTTTTATTCTCTATCTTTTCAGTTCCTTTCCAAGTTAGCACTGAAAAGAAGAGGAAATCAAGACATGATTAAATAGAGAAGAAAACTTACATGATCTGGTTCCAGCTGGCAGTGGCGAGCCAAGGCATGAAGCAGCCTTTGAATGTAAGCTTTGAAGATGCCATGAATAACTTCATCATTTGTTTTGTACAAATGCTCCCCTAATCGGTACCAAAAATTAAAGGAAATTTCTACTACCTATCAAAAGAAAGAGAAAACATGGTTTCTTTGGACCAGAAAAGAAGGCAGTTTTATTATTACTAGAGCTAATAGGAAAGAAACACTTTAAACTAGTATGAGTGGAACCAGTTTAGCAGGGCACCTTTTCTCTAGCAGATTACTATCTTCCCAAATTATCTTTCCATGTTAGACCCAACACTCAACATTTAAGACGACTAGCTTTACATTCTCTGTCTAGGCCTGGGATAACTTCTCCAGCAGTACACTGGATTCTAAATTTAGAGCAACAGATACAGAAATCTCTTTAAAATTTAGTCTTTTCCCCTAGATTCTGAAATTATTTCTTTATTTTTGAGATTAAACACTTCTCAGCAGATAAACCTACAAATACCTGTACAAACCACAGCTTATCTTATATGTGGCACTATTTTAAAGGGGAGATAATTATTAAGTAGAACAATACTTCTGCCCAAAACTGTTTTGAGTTTTAACAAAATCTAGATATTGTCATGAAAGTATGTTAAGCAAACACATATTATCTTCTATGTGATCACAGAAAAAACATTAAGACTCACAAGAACTACTGGGCCCCTCCCTGAGAGAGGCCCTACCATCCTTTTCCCATCAAAGATCCAAAATGAAGCCATTTAAATAGAGCTAACCGATCTTGGGAGTTCTTCTCACTTCTTGTATTATTAAGAGGAGATAAAGCCTTTTGAATAAACAGGTTTTTTTTTTTCCTCTTAAACTAGTAAACTTAAAAGTGGCAGCATGTCTTAGAGATTTGGGGATGAAGAAGACTCTTTAAGTCCTTTGAATCTCATTCTCATTTCCATCCATAATTTGGAGAAAAATTTTGGATGTTAAAACTTGGAGGTACAGTTAATATCTGGTATATTTCTTAAGCTATAAAGCTCTACATAACAACTGAAGCTAGACAGGGGGCCTCAGTGGAAAAGTAATAAGCTTTCTTTCTAACAGGTTCCTTCATGCTCCTGTACCAGTCAGCCCAGCTAAAAACAAGTAGGAAAACAGAAAAGAATCGAAGCATAAGCTGAAATATAATTAAAAAAAAAAAAATTCACAGCAGAGTAAACTCTTCATGACATTAATTAAAAAATGAAACTATAATTTCCCACAAGTAAAAAGCTGGATAGGATATAATAGAATGTAGACAATATACAATATACAACTTGAAAAAGAATGGCATTAGCATGGTGTAAACACTACCTCATATTGAGGGTGCCCTGCACAGATAAGAAGCAGTTCCAGAGTTCGTAAGTCCCCAAGGCCTTGGCCTGGCGTACAAACAATTTTTTCAAGAAAAGTTTCACAAAGTTCAGTGAAAATACGGCAGTAATTCAGAACTCTGTAAAGGAAAGAGGAATAAGAACACCAAGTCAGATATCTGTATATTATGTGCACATACTCACAGACACAGTTAATCAAATAAAGAAACAATCCTCGGCCTAAGAGACATGTAGTGATTATTTGCTATGGTGTATCACTATCTCCTTAACAAACATCTTTCCTTAAATCATATACTTTTAAACATATAAACAAATGTAAGTAAGTCAGTTCAAATTCTCAATTATTAAAACATCTGAAGAAAATTCCCATTAAATCACATTTGATACTTCAAATATCATCCCTAATTCTTAGAGCCTTATCCTCTGTAAGTGCTAAAACTTACTATTCTGCATGATCACGACATCTCCCTCTGTATTTGATTTGCCACTCCTGGTTCAGAGGTGAATAGCAGAGCATCTTGAGGATGCAATGTATATATTTACACAGGGTCATGAAGAATGGAGGTTTTTATTTAAAATCTAGCAAACTTAAGTGGCAGCATGTCTTAGAGATTTGGAGATGAAGAAGACTCTTTAAGTCTCTTCAATCTCATTCTCATTTCCTTCCATCATTTGGAGAAAAATTTTGGATGTTAAAACTTGAAGGTACAGTTAAGATCTGGTATGTTTTTTAGCTGTAAACTCTAAAGAATAACTGGAGCTAGAGACAGGGCTTCAGTGGAAAAATATGGATGAATAGAAGGTGACTTAAAAGAATCCCAGGCCGTATGGTCTACTGCCCTTAATAATTACTCACTTATCTAAATCTTCACGTGCCACAGCCATATGATAGGCTGTCTCCAATGTTAGGACTCCTTGAAAAAGTTGCATGGCTAATGCCAAGTTGGTTTCCACATTCTCAATGGCATAGAGAGCTGAACACACGCAGTCTGAAGCAGCTTCGTGTAGGTTCGATGAGGTCTTATCCTGTTGCTGGGAGGTAGCAGGAAAAGGGAAGTAAGATAATTAAGCTGTAATCTAATAGGATAGCAATTAAAGCCTGTTTCTGAACATGTACTTTATATATGCATAACAGCCTAATATTCATGGCCTTCAACGAGACAACATCCATCAATCTTCCTATTTCTTCCTATTTGCCAAGCAAATCTGCCTTTTGGTACCTCAATCATGGTCACATGACTTCTAAAATTCATGTTTTCTCCCATTTACTAGTCCCTCCTGGAATGTCTTGTGCTCCCTGCCCTATTTGCCATGGAAATCTCCATCTTTTTTCTGATATTCAAGTACTATTTAAAATGAAAAGGCTCAACAAGTATCAAGGACTCAAACCTAACACATTACTGTGATATTTCAGAATACTAAGGTAAAACAGAGGTTCTGAAAGCTTCCGGGGAAAAGAGAAGGTAACTTAGAAAGGAGCAAAAATCAAGTTATTCACCTTCTCATTAGCAATGATGCCTGACAGTATATAGGGAAACAAGGCCTTGGAAATGTTGAAGAAAAAGAATATTGAATTTGGAACTCTATATCTAAGCTAAATCATTAATTAAGAATGAAACAAAAATATTTCTCAAGAATGCATGCAAAAACTCAGTATTTATTTCCCACATATCCTTCTGAGGAAAGTATTTGAGATGGGTCAAAAAAAAAGTTAATCCAATCCATAAGCAGAGTAACGAGAAGTCCCAGGATGACAACTGGGAGCAACTGATACAAACTAGAGCATATTAGAAGGTTCAAGGAGGGAGGCCTCTATGGTTTCTATTAAACAGTCCAGAGGCTGGATAAATTTAGTGAAGGCATATTGGTCTTCTGTGAATAATAAAAAACAAGGACATTTAGAATCTCAAAGGGGGTAAAAAGCTATAAAAGCAGGGTATGAAAAGCACAAAGACACAAAGTATTCATTAGGTTATTCTTTGGTGGTGAACTCAAAACTATTCGTTGTACTACAATGTTTCAAAAGTTAAATAAATGTTCAAATTTACTCTTTTGTATATATCAAGTATTATTTTTAAAATATATATTTTTAAAAAAGAACTATAAGGGAAAAAGCTATATAATAAGGTCCTGGCCTAAACGTTTGTTTAGTTGCTAAGTCGTGTCCAACCCTTTTAGCGACCCCATGGACTGTAGCCTGCCAGGGTCCTCTGTCCATGGGACTTCTCAGCTAACAATACTGCAGTGAGCTGCCATTTCCTTCTCCAGGAAACCTTCCCGACCCAGGGATCAAACCCATGTCTCCTGCACTGCAAGCAGATTCTTTACAACTGAACCACTAGGGAAGCCCTAGCATAAAGGAAACTAAACTATTTAGTTTTATGTGGTATGATTGCAAACCACTGAAAGAGTATAAGAATGAGAATATATTTGACTCTGACTCTAGAAATACTCTTAAGTAACAGAGGACTGGTCATGACACTGGATCAACAGAGAAAATAACAGCAATATATCTGGCACATTACTTAGTTTGTTCTTTACCCCAATCTCAGTTCCCAAGAGTCATCACTGAAGTTTGAAGTGTATTTTAGACTGTCCTCCATTCATATGTTATGATATTTATATACTTTTTTTTTTAAAGTGGGACCTGAATTTTTTAATACTGACTACTCTTTCACACAACCTGGTGAGATGAAAATCAGAATTACCATCATTGAGGTATGGCATCAACAGACATGGAGACAAAGATGATGATTAGCAAAACAATTACTAGCATCTTAATTTTCCTAAATTTTAGCTTCTGATGCAAGAATGACAGCAAAAATACACTAAAAACATTATATATAATACCAAAAATGTCTCCTTGAAGAATCCATTTTCCTTTTCTTTCTTAAATCCACAATGATATCAATTAATATCATGCTACCATCTTCTAAATAATGTACCAGCATACACCCAATATGGAAATACAGAGATTCCACCCTAATATGTGTTCATGGAAGGGAAACCATCAGGGAGAAAGAGACAAAGTGACACCCACCTCCAAAGACCTGTTTAACATTTGTGCTTGAGATACTGCTGCTTCTTGTTCTAAAAACTAGTCTTAGCACTCCCATCAACCAAGACAGAGGAATGTACTACTAGGCATTATTACTTTTAAAGTTTAAGAAAGAAATGTACCAGTATATAAAAAGACACTACTTTTAACCTCAAAAACCCAAAATTCATCTTATACATACCTGAATGTTTAACTATCTCAACTACAAAGATAATATTCTGATCTGTAATTGTCTCAACCACCCAATGGTCATTATTAGAAACACACAACTTAATACTTTAAAAATAATGAAAAAGATGTCAATGGTACTTATTACTTGAATTTTAATATGTAAATGAATGATCTACATATAAGACTGCTTTTCTCTTAAACCTAACTACATTCTATTCTGAGCATTAAAAATAATATCTTAATTTGATATTTGGCAACAAGGAAGGGACAGTGCTTTCTTACCATACACTTCTTACTCACACTGCAAAAATCTGAAAACACTCTTATCCCATAAGGGCAGTTACTGTAAGTGACTATGTGCCAGAAATAAACAAAAGCCATTTCATAAATGAAGCCATTACTTACCAAAACCTCAAAAAGGAGTGCTAGTAACTTATTGTTAGCCATAAAGTTACTGTCCAAAACTCCTAAGTTAAACCAACTTCCCAAACAGCGAAAGACCTTCATAAGCATTTTCTCATCTGTTCCTGCTTTTTCTACACAAGTCATCTGAAAAGAAGAAAAAAATTACAAAAATAATACCAATTTTTATATTTAAAACTGTTAAAAACTGAAATATTTTTACAATCACTTTATAGATATGATACTGAGAAAGATAGCAATAACAGCCAACAGTTAAAAGTGCTTTTTACATGCCAATGTCTCACTGCTCTTAATTAATTTAATCCCCACTAAAATTGTACACATATGTATATACTATTATTATCTTTATTATTTCCACCTTCTAACCTGAGAAGCTGAGCTACACAGAGGTAGAGACTGGTTCAAAGATACATGTGTTTCAGAAACAACTATATTTCTTAGATTCCACTTCTGCATTAATATAATCTTATCATGAGAATTGTCTTTAGCACTCATCATCTCAGCCCCTTCACGTTTCACAGCCTTGTCGTGGCGAAGGGGTTTGCATAACTCAATGAAATTATAAGCCGTGCCATACAGCACCACTCAAGATGGATGGACAACTACTAATAGCTCCAGGAAGACTGAACTGGCTGGGCCAAAGCAAACACTCAGTTGTAGATGTGTCTGGTGAGGAAAGTAAAGTTTGATGCTATAAAGAACAATATTGCACAGGAACCTAGAATGTTAGGTCCATGAATCAAGATAAGCTGGACACAGTCAAGCAGGAGATGGCAAGATTGAACATCGACATCTTAGAAATCAGTGAACTAAAAGGGACTCATATGAGAGAATTTAATTCAGATGACCATCATATCTATTACTGTGGACAAGAATCCGTTAGAAGAAACAGAGTAATCCTCACAGTCAACAAAGAGTCCAAAATGCAGTACCTGGGTGCAATCTTAAAAACAATAGAATGATCTCAGTTTGTTTCCAAGGCAAATCATTCAACATCACAGTAATCCAAGTCTATGCCCCAACCATTAATGCTGAAGAAGTTAACCGATTCGTTGAAGACCTACAACATCTCCTAGCACGCACGCACGCGCACACACACACACACAGATGTCCTTTTCATCGTAGAGGATTGCAATGCAAAAGGAAGAAGTCAAGAGATACCCAGAGTAATGGGCAAGTTTCGCCTTGGAGTACAAAATGAAACAGAACAAAGGCTAACAAGAGTTTTATCAAGAGAATATGCTGGTTACAGAACACCTTTTTCCAACAACCCAAGAGATGATTCTACACATGGACATTACCAGATGGTCAATACTGAAATCAGATTGATTATGTTCTTTGCAGTCAAAGATGGAGACATTCTATACAGTCAGTAAAAACAATACCTAAAAAGCTGACTGTGGTTGAGATCATGAGCTCCTTATTAAAAAATTTAGGCTTAAACTGAAGTAAGTAGAGAAAACCACTAGGCCATTCAGGTATGACCTAAATCAAATCCCCTTATGATTATACAGTGGAGGTGATGAATAGATTCAAGGGATTAGATCTGGTAGACAGAGTGCTTGAAGAACTATGGATGGAGGTTCATAACATTGTACAGGAGGCAGTGACCAAAACCACCCCAAAGAAATGCAAGAAGGCAAAGCGGTTGTGAGAGGAGGCTCTACAAATAGCTGAGGAAGAAGAGAAGCCAAAGGCAAGAGAGAAAGGGAAAGATATACCCAACTGAATGCAGCGTTCCAGAGAACAGCAAGGGGAGACAAGAAGGCCTTCTTAAATGAACGATGCAAAGAAATAGAAGAAAACAATAGAATGGAAAAGACTAGAGATTTCTTCAAGAGAATTAGAGACATCAAGGAAACATTTCATGTGTATTCATGGCAAGAATACACAGAAGAACTATACAAAAAAGGACTTAATGACTCAGATACCCATGATAGTGTGGTCACTCACCTAGAGCCAGATATCCTAGAATGTGAAGTCAAGTGGGCCTTAGGAAGGATTACAACAAACAAACCTAGTGGAGGTGATGGAATTCTAGCTGAGCTATTAAAAATCCTGAAAGATGATCCTGTTAAAAGTGTTGTACTCAAAATGTCAGCAAATTTGGAAAACTCAGCAGTAGCCACAGAACTGGAGGTGGTCAGTTTTCATTCCAATCCCAAAGGGCAATGCCAAAAAATGTTCAAACTATTGTACAATTGCACTCATTTCACACGCTAGCAAGGTTATGCTCAAAATCTTTCAAGCCAGGCTTCAGCAGTACAGGAACCAAGAACTTCCAGATGTATAAGCTGGGTTTAGAAAAGGTAAATCAAACTGCCAACATGCACTGGATCATGGAGAAAGCAAGGGAGTTCCAGAAAAACATCTATTTCTGCTTTAGGGACTACACTAAAACCTTTGACTCTGTGGATCACAACGAACTGTGGAAAACTGAAAGAGATGGGAGTTCCACTACATTACCTGTCTCCTTGAAAAACCGGTATGTGGGTCAAGAAGCAACAGTTACAACTGGACACTGAACAACTGACTGGTTCAAAATTGGGAAAGGAGTATGGCAAGGCTATATATTGTCACGCTGCTTATTTAACTTATATGCAGAGTACATCATTTGAAATGCTGGGCTGGATGAGTCACAAGCTGGAATCAAGATTGCCAGGAGAAATATCCACAACCCCAGATATGCAGATGATACCACCCTAATGGCGGAAAGTGAAGAGGAACTAAAGAGAGGGTGAAACAGGAGAGTGAAAAGGCTGGCTTGAAACTCAACATTCAAAACACTAAGATCATGGCATCTGGTCCCATCACTTGATGGCAAACCTAAGGGGATAAAGTGGAAGCAGTGACAGATTTTATTTTCTTGGGCTCCAAAATCACTGCAGATGGTGACTACCACCAATTCTTACTCCAATACTTTGGCCACCTCATGCGAAGAGTTGACTCATTGGAAAAGACCCTAATGCTGGCTAGGATTGGGGCAGGAGGAGAAGGGGACAACAGAGGATGAGATGGTTGGATGGCATCACTGACTCGATGGACATGGGTTTGGGTAGACTCCGGGAGTTGGTGATGGACAGAAAAGCCTGGCGTGCTGCAATTCATGGGGTTGCAAAGAGTCGGACATGACTGAGCGACTGAACTAAACTGCTCCTTGGAAGGAAAGCTATGACAAACCTAGACAGTGTATTAAAAAAGCAGAGACATCACTTTGCCAACAAAGGTCCATGTACAGTCAAAGCTATGGCTTTTCCAGTAGTCATGTATGGATGTGAGAGTTGGATCATAAAGAAGGCTGAGTGTCAAAAAATTGATGCTTTCGAATTGTCCTGGAAGAGATTCTGGAGCGCCCCTTGGACTGCAAGAAGATCAAACCAGTCAATCTTAAAGGAAATCAACCCTGAATCTTCACTGGAAGAACTGAAGCTGAAGCTGAAGCTCCAACACTTTGGCCACCTGATATGAAGAGCTGACTCACTGGAAAACACCCTGATGCTGGGAAAGACTGAAGGCTAAAAGAGAAACGGGCAGCAGAGGATGAGATGGTTAGACAGCATCACTGAGTCGATGGATATGAATTTGAGCAAACTCCAGGAAAGAGGGGAGGACAGAGGAGCCTGGTGTGCTCTAGTACATGGGTTCGCAAAGAGTCGGACAGGACTTAGTGACTGAATAAGAACAAATAATAATTGATCTTGAATTAACAAAATGGAGAATAAATGAAGGGAGAAAAATATTAGAGTCCAGGCCCAGTTCAAGAGCAAGAATAATAATGTTTTAAAAAATTTTAAAGTTCAATACAATGTTTAGGAATAAGCCCATTTGAATGGACCACAAAGTGTAATACTGACAAAATAAAAAGATGGACTAAAAACATTAAAGAGAACATGGGGGAACTCAATGAAAAAAGTTTTAAGAAGTCTTTAGTATCTGCTATCACTGCCAAGTACATATTTTTCTTGGTAACTGTGGACTAATTTCATTCTCTAAGTTCTAAAACATGACAAAAGACATGAGAGACTTATAGACCTTATTAAGTCCCACAAGGATATATCAGTATTTTTCAGATATCATGATGATATCATGATCACCTGTTGTCAATTACGAAGTGCTAAATCAAGTCCCAAGTAGCTAAATGCACTTGATCACCACGGCAGTAATAATGACTATAAGGACTATAGCGGCTGCTGAATTTTTTTTTAGTCATTTGAGTGCTTACAAAATTACAAGCTTGGGTCTGTTAACCCAGCTCAGGTCACAGTCTGAGAACTAGCAAACTTCCACGACAGCTCTAAATGAAGCTCTTATAATATTGCTCAAACTCATACACAAAATTTAATTGTGTGGCTTGCTGAATTACAAATAACAGTTGAATTTACAGTCCTACCAAGTTTCTCATGTGAAAGTTCTGAAATTGACTGGTAAACAGTGGATTTCTGAAGTTTGGAATGGGGACATCCGATTGGACCCTAATGAAATGGGTAATCCAAGTCACTTTGAGTCTCCTTTACCAATAGAAGTAGCCTCTGACTTCCAGTGTCTGAGACTAGCCTTCCTCAGCTTGAAAGCCCTGTAATAACCCCATCTGAGACAGAGGCCTTAAAAAAAGATGCCCAATCTCTTCAACACCTTCCACAAACATCCTCAATAACACTCATAAACTAGGGTCAAATCTCAGAATGTTCTACGGGAACAGGAGGAAATAACTTATACACCAAAAGAACTGTGAAACTTTGCTTATATGTGTCTGAAGAAACCTAGAAAACACACAGAAAGGTGTTAGACTGAGGAAGGCTGGAATAGAACACTAGATTGAGCCAAACATTGACACACGTATAGTTCCTTGAGAGTCTTCGTTCAATGAGTGTATGGAGTCTCTGGGAAGTACCAATAGGAACATCACAGTGCAAACATCTAGAATTTTGGAACTAATCTATGCACTCTTCTGCAGGTAACTATTTGTCTTTTGAAAATCAGCTTCTGGCTTGCTATAAGACCTGGGCAGGCCTATCCATAGGATAGCAGGTGATCATGTGGCCTGAGCTTCCTACCATGAACTAAGTATTGTCTGAACTACCTAGCCTTAAGATTGGGCATGCATAACAGAGACCTGTCATCAGATGAAATGATATAAAGAGGTTGAGTATAGGAAGATTTGGAAGCAACAAAAATGTTACATGAGTATAGGTGGCTCAGATTGTCTGACACCACTTTTTCTTACATTGATTCATCCCCTTTAGTCCATGCCTGTGGCCTCCTGGGATGTTCCTTACAACTGGATAACTGAAGAAGAAAACATTCAAGCCTGGATTACAGATTGATCTGCATAATATGCTGGTACCACCTGAAGGCAGACAGCTACAGCATTACAGGCCCACTCTGGGGCCATAGTGAAGGCCAGTGCTGAAGGAAAACCCTCCTAGTGGCCATAACTTCAAGCAGTACGTATAGCTGTCCACTATGTCTGCAGTGAGATGACCAGAAATTCGGATCACCACTTAATTCATGGACTCTTGTCAGTCATTTGGATGGATGATCAGGGATTTGGTAGAAACAAGATTGCAAGACTGGTGACAAGCCAAGTCTGAAAAAGAGGTATATGAATGACACATAAATGGGCACAGATTTCTGCCCTATGTGAATACCCACCAGAGCATCGCTTTAATGGAATTTCCCAATGACAGATAGACAAAATGACAAACTAACAATGTCAGCCTCTTTCCCTACCCACTCAGTGCTTGCTCAGTAGGCTCATAAACAAAGTGGTCACAGTAGTACAGATGGAGGCTAAACATGTATTAACATGGATTTCCACTTTACCAAGGCTTAACAGGTAAACACTACTGATGAGTGTCTGTCAACAGCACAGATGAACAGAGTCCCCAGTGGCACCAATTCCCACGGGGACCAGGTTCACTGATTATATTGGCTTCTGTCATGGAGGAAGCAGAGATTTGTCCTCATAGGAATAGACCCAAATTCTGGACACAGAACTGTCTTCCCTGCTTGTAATGCTTCTATCAGCACTATCATTCATAGACTCAAAGAATACCACATCTAACCTCATGGTATCGTATCGAATCAAGAAACTCATATCAGAGTAAAAGAAGTACAGTAATGGGCAACTCTGAGCTCTATTAGTTTGGAGATCTGGGTCCCAAAGAAGGCGCTTCCACCAGGAAATTCAAAAATAATTCCAGTGAATTGGAACATAAGACTACCACCTGGACAACAGGAGCTTCTTATGCCACTGAACCAACAGGAAAAGGAGTTACTTTACAGAATAGAGTGATGAATCACAATTACCAGTGAAACATTGTATTGCTTCTATATAATCAAAGCAAGGAGTTCTAGGTCTGGAACCCAGAGGATTTTCTAGGGAGTCTCTTTGTTACTTCCATGCCCAAAAGGTTAATGGAAAACTACAGAAACAACAATCCACAAGGCAGGATGATTGAGGGCTCAGACTTTTGGGGACTGAAGTCTTGGGTAACTTCACAGAGTAAAGAATCCCGAGCAGCTAAGTTTCTTGTCAGGGCAGGTGTCTTAGTCCATTCAGGTTGCTATTAACAGAATAATACAGAAAGGTGGCTTATAAACAATAGAAATCTTTCTTACAGTTCTGGAGACTGGAAGTCCAAGATCAAGGTACCAGTCTCTGCTGAGGACCTGCTCCTTGTTTCATTACCAATTGTCTTTTTACTGTGTCTTCATATGGCATAAACGGGAAGGGAGCTGTCTGGGGTCTCTTTTATATGGGCACTAATCCCATTCATGAGGGCTCCACTGTCATGACCTAATCACCTCCGAAAGGCCACATCTCCAATACCATCACCTTGGGGATTCGTTTTCAACATATGAATTTCGAGGCAGGGGCACACACAAATATTCAACCTATAGCAGCAGAGAAAACATGAAATGAGTTGTGGAAGAAAAGAGCCATATATACCAATTATAGCCTTGTAATCAATATAAGTGAGGACTGTAGTAGCTCAATATTTTCTATCTGCTTGTTACACCACTACACTGGTGTTTAAATATGTGTAAAAGAGTACCTATGGAAGCTAAGTTAAAAGGCAAGACTGTGGCCAGCTGCAGAGCTATTGCCTCTCAGCTCCAAATTCACCCTTTTAGACTACTCTGTGAAAATGGATCTGAGCCCTTTAAATATTTTTGTCCTGTGCCAGCTGGCACTAACTTTTTGTCAGAAGGTCACCAGAGAGAAAGTGCAGAAGGAAAAGGGTGTTGCTTCCTGATTCTAGTGTGCTCACTAAGCAGCCTTCTAAAGAACATGCAGCTTCTTCAGTCCCAGACTCATAGCTTCACTGGTGTCCAGCTCTTGCAGTGCATTGGCCAGCACTTTCTCCAGCACCAACTCTCATCCTCACCAAGTTTTTCAGCAAACTGCTCCTGGCTCCTAAGGAATATACATTCTTCTTTAGCAACAGATTCAGTGCACTTAGCTTCTCCAGTGCCTACAGTGCACAGTAGCCAGTAGCTGCCTCTGGCATTCCCACACCCAGCTGATTTTGTTGCAGAGGGCCTCTGGTGAGATACCTTCCCTAACAACTTTCTTGGCCTTCCTAGAAAGCAGATTTCTAGCAGGTTTGAGAGGAGAGATTTTCAGTGGCATGCAGAACCACAGTGACTTCTTTACCATGACCAAACCATCACCAACAGGGTTTGAATCTCAGTCCTGGGAGAGGGGTGAACTCTTCCTTCCCTAGAAACTCCATCTTATTAGCCTTGACCTTAATGACTGCTCCTTCTATCTGTTTTATTTCTATATTCTTTACAGCTCTCTTTACCTCTTACTAGACAATCCCTCGTTACTACAGATGCCTATTGTAGTTAAACATTCTTTATATTGAACAGTCCCAATAAATTAATAGGTGGTTTCTCTCTCCTGACTGGACCCAAACTGATACTAAAAGGAACCAAGGGTTCTAGATCTGGGGCAAAGCAGTAACTAGATGAATACTAGTTATCTTTTTCTGTGAGGAAATAAAATGTGCTCCAGTGGCCAAAGTCGTAACATTTAAAGCATCAAAAGAATAACTTAAGCAACGACCCTGAATCAATGAAACCCATGGGCCCATAATACACCATAAAGAGAAAGTCAAGGGAAAAAAGTAACATTTAAGTCATTTTAAAACAAAATCCTTATATATAAAACAGAATAATTAAAAATTAAAGATTCATCCTGCTTGTCTAGTGGGAACTCAGAAGAATGCTAATATACATGTAGAAAGAATTAGCAAAACTTTATCTTGCAAACCACGATGAAATTATAAAAGCAAGGATTATAAACTTAGAATTTAACATTCATACAAACTGCATTATATTGTAAGGGAAAAACAAACTTTATAAATGGAAGAATCAAACTGTCATCATTCTAATCTAGTCAATCCTAGTATCACTAACAGAAAGAAGGAAAGTGAAGTCGCTCAGTCGTGTCCGATTCTTTGAGACCCCATGGACTGTAGCCTACCAGGCTCCTGTCCATGGGATTTTTCAGGCAAGAGTACTGGAGTGGGTTGCCATTTCCTTCTCCAGGGGATCTTCCTGACCCAGGGATCGAACCTGGGTCTCCCGTATTGTAGGCACATGCTTTTACTGTCTGAGCCACCAGTTCAGTTCAGTCACTCAGTCGTGTCCGACTCTTTCCGACCTCGTGAATTGCAGCACGCCAGGCCTCTCTGTCCATCACCAACTCCCGGAGTCTACCCAAACCCATGTTCATCGAGTCAGTGATGCCATCCAACCATCTCATCCTCTGTCGTCCCCTTCTCCTCCCGCCCCCAATCCTACCCAGCATTAGGGTCTTTTCCAATGAGTCAACCCTTCCCATGAGGTGGCCAAAGTATTGGAGTTTCGGCTTCAACATCAGACCTTCCAATGAACACCCAGGATTGATCTCTTTTAGGATGGATTGATTGGGTCTCCTTGCAGTCCAAGGGACTCTCAAGAGTCTTCTCCAACACCACAGTTCAAAAGCATCAATTCTGCAGCGCTCAGCTTTCTTCACTGTCCAACTCTCACATCCATACATGACCACTGGAAAAACCATAGCCTTGACTAGACGGACTTTTGTTGGCAAAGTAATGTCTCTGTTTTTAAATATGCCATCTAGGTTGGCCATAACCTTCCTTCCAAGGAGTAAGCGTCTTTTAATTTCATGGCTGCAGTCACCATCAGCAGTGATTCTGGAGCCCAAAAAAATAAAGTCTGACACTGTTTTCACTGTTTCCCCATCTATTTCCCATGGAGTGATGGGACCAGATGCCATGATCTTAGTTTTCTGAACGTTGAGCTTTAAGCCAACCCTTTCACTCTCCTCTTTCACCTTCATCAAGAGGCTCTTTAGTTCTTCTTCACTCTCTGCCATAAGGGTGGTGTCATCTGCATATCTGAGGTTATTGATATTTCTCCTGGCAATCTTGATTCCAGCTTGTGTTTCTTCCAGCCCAGCGTTTCTCATGATGTACTCTGCATATAAGTTAAATAAGCAGGATGACAGTATATAGCCTTGATGTACTCCTTTTCCTATTTGGAACCAGTCTGTTGTTCCATGTCCAGTTCTAACTGTTGCTTCCTGACCTGCATACAGGTTTCTCAAGAGACAGGTCAGATGGTCTGGTATTCCCATCTCTTTCAGAATTTTCCACAGTTTACTGTGTTCCACACGGTCAAAGGCTTTGGCAGAGTCAATAAAGCAGAAATAGATGTTTTTCTGGAACTCTCTCGCTTTTTCAATGATCCAGCGGATATTGGCAATTTGATCTCTGGTTCCTCTGCCTTTTCTAAAACCAGCTTGAACATCTGGAAGTTCACGGTTCACGTATTGCTGAAGCCTGGCTTGGAGAATTTTGAGCATTACTTTACTAGCGTGTGAGATGAGTGCAATTGTGCGGTAGTTTGAGCATGCTTTGGCATTGCCTTTCTTTGGGATTGGAACGAAAACTGATCTTTTCCAGTCCTGTGGCCACTGCTGAGTTTTCCAAATTTGCTGGCATATCGAGTGCAGCACTTTCACAGCATCACCTTTGAGGATTTGAAATAGCTCAACTGGAATTCCATCACCTCCACTAGCTTTGTTTGTAGTGACGCTTTCTAAGGCCCACTTGACTTCACATTCCAGGATGTCTGGCTGTAGGTGAGTGATCACACCATCGTGATTATCTGGGTCGTGAAGATCTTTTTTGTACAGTTCTTCTGTGTATTCTTGCCACCTCTTCTTAATATCTTCTGCTTCTGTTAGGTCCATACCATTTCTGTCCTTTATCGAGCCTATCTTTGCATGAAATATTCCTTTGGTATCTCTAATTTTCTTGAAGAGATCTGAGCCACCAGAGAAGTCCAAAATATATCTTCTGATAAATTGCTGCATGAAATATCTAAGTTGTTTCCTAGCTAAAAATATTTAACCTTTTAAAACTAACCCATCAAAGTCTTTCAGTCTTTCTTACCAGGTTCCTGGGTAAGGATTAAGTCCTGCAGAAAATGATTTGAGTGTCTAATTTCTCAATCATCCTATGAATGGTATATAGGAGAAACTATAGATGCCTTAGGGCATTTAAGGCTTAATTCTCTTGAAGAATTCCTACTGAGTAGGGCTGCTTTAGATGTAACTTCCAATTAGAGGAATTATAGAGAACAGAGTGAAGTTGCTCAGTAGTGTCCGACTCTGCGATCCCATGGACTGTAGCCTACCAGGTTCCTCCATCCGTGGAATTTTCCAGGCAGGAGTACTGGAGTGGGTTGCCATTTCCTTCTCCAGGGGATCTTCCCAACCCAGGGATCGAACCCATGTCTCCCACATTGCAGACAGACGCTTTACCATCTGAGCCACCAGGGAAGCCAAAGAGAACAGAAAAACAAACTAAATGATACAAAGACAAGGCAACAAAGACAATCCAGGAGGTAAAAAGATGCTTTATAAAACAACTAGTCCAGTCTCAACAAATCAGTGTCATTTTTAAAAAAGGAAGAAGAGGGACTGTGATCATAACATCTCAATACAAGGCATGATTCTAGACTAGTTATTGATATGAAAAAATGCTACAATGTTAGGACCAACTCAGGAAATGTGAATATGGTCTAGGTATTTATTAGATGATAAAAAATTTACTGAAATGGAAAGATGAAGCTGGAGGACTGGAAAAGCAGGCTCCAGAAGGCTGGGTAAAGCATATTCTCATTTGGATTTTCAAAATTTGTATACACGTTCACAGAGGATACATACTAAAGGATTAACATAGACTCTGAGGGAGAAGGTGAGGGTGGGACGTTCTGGGAGAATAGCATTGAAACATGTATATTATCATATGTGAAACAGAACACCATTCCATGTTCGATGCATGAGACAAACGCTCAGGGCCGGGGCAATGGGATGACCCAGAGGGATGGGATGGAGAGGGAGGTGGGTGGGGGGTCCAGGAAGGGGAACACATGTAAACCCATGGTTGATTCATGTCAATGTATAGCAAAAACTACTACAATATTGTAAAGTAATTAGCCCCCAACGAAAATAAATAAATTTATTTAAAAAAAAATAAAAATAAAGGATTAACAGCGTGATAGATGGTTTGAATGTAACTTGATTATCTAGATTTTCTAATTTTCTATTACACCATTTCTTTAAAATAAATGGTTAATGGAGAAACACATTTAACTTAAAAAAGTAATTTTCCAATGAACTTCTAATGAACACAATTTTAAACAAAACTTTGTTTTTCAAATGAAAAGTTCTATGATGCTGAAGTACTGAAATACATTCCTGGAAAATAAGCTACTACAACCACACTGTCGAAAAAACTGAACTGGACACAAGACCTAAAAATGGTATATGGGCTAAATAATCAATTTAATACCGTTTATTAGTTCAAGAATCAGCAAAATTTTTCCATAGAAGGGTCAGATAGTAAATATCTTAGCCTTTGCAGACCATGTGGTCTCTGTGAAAACTACTCAATTCTGCTCTGTTAGTCCAAAATTATGGCCACAGACAACATGTAACTGAATGGGCATGACTCTGTCCCAGTAAAACTTCATCTACAAATAGCCCATGGACCATAAATTTACCTACCCTGGCCGAGGACATTACAATTTCCACCTAATCAAAAAGGATGCAAGCACACTTAACTCTTTTTTATTAAAGAACAGTATACTCTATAATTGTGATATTGTTCAAAGGGCAAGTAAAGTCCTGTACCACCACCCTATCAAAAACTCTCAATTTATCCCTTAGAGAGGATCCTTTCCTTAAGTAAATTTATATGCACTTCCTGGAACACAGTCCTTACTCAAGAGCCTACAGCTGGTAGCAGGAAGGAGGAGAACAAGGGATATGTAATCAGAAGACCTGAGTTCAAATTCTGAATTAGCAGTTGTGTAATTCTAAAACCTGTTTCTCATTCATAAAATGGAGATAATACCACCCTGACAGCATTACTTAGAAGCTCAAAAAGTATAGTTTCTGAAAGTACTTTCTAACTGTAAAGTGTTATATAAACGCCATAGTATTATCATTGCCAAATTTTGCTAAGAAAGCTATTTTACAATAGTGCTACTGAATTACAAAATAACCACCAAAGCTTTTTGCACATGGGCAACAACTCAGTATTTCAAACATACCAACAGAGATACTACTGTACTAGAATAGAAGGCCAAATCTTCTATAATTTCTGTACGCCGATTAGCTCCAATTCGTAAGGAACGACTATGTACTTCTTCCGGTAACACTGTAAGGATCTCCAGCAGAAAAGGCAGAGAAGTTACATCATTGCTATATCTAGGTAAGAAAAGAGGAGAGCTATAAGTTATTTAGAGCCCCAAACTACACAATCACATAAGATAAAAACAGCCATCAGAATAACCCATGACAACAAAGTAGAATTCTCACTATAGTTAAAGGGGAGAAAAACCTGATACACTCTCTTGGAAAGACATCTAGAAATCAGACTTTCAACTTGCATAATAATCTATGACTGAGCAATTCCACTTTCAGAAATTTATCTTTCAGAAAAATTTCACACACACATGGAGATGTATATGCACAAGTATTTTTTTTTAATAATACCAAAAATACTGAGAAAATATAAAGGTCCTTCATAATTAGGATAAAAAAGGTTACAGCTATCATACAATGAAGAATATATAGACATTATGATGAGTATCTATGTCATAACATAAGATGTCCACAATTAAGTGAAAAAAGTATATGAAACATTACATATAACTGAAGAAAATACATGTTTATGCATATTAATACATATGCACTTCTTTATTTTAAAATGCTTAAAGGGAAGTCTAGAGGGCTATACAATCAATCACTAATAGTGGTTACTCATAAAATATAGGAATAGGAAGAGCTAAAAGTATTCGCTTTTTACTTTGAAAGCTTCCATATTGCTAGAATTTTTTCAAGGAGCATGCATAATATTATCAATAAAAAGTTTCTTAAAACAAAAAATAAACTATCTACATAAAGGTTTTAATGACACACTATAGTTGGTAGTAAAAAGGACACCCACTTTGTTTAAAAATAATTTCCTAACCAAATGCCAAAATGCAAGCAAGTATCAAGATTATCTTGCCAAGATCATGAGGAAATGCTTTATTCAAAGCAGCAAGCTCCATATATCTAAAAATAATACTGTCCTTTTTATAGACATGAAATGAATCCCAATTAGTAAGAATAAACATTCCAACTATATTTTTATATAAAAACCATTGATATGACGGTTAGTGGGAGTGATCCACAAGACAATGAAAGGTTTTGTTGTAGTTAATTCAAGAAGAGTGTGTGTATGTTTGTGTGTGTGCATGTGTGTGTAAACTATATGAGTCTTTAATGTCCCACATGACATACTTATCTAGTATTTAAATTTTAAATGATTTTCTTATACTCTAACAAAGGTTAATAATAAATAATTCTATGCCAAAAGTTTGGGCATGCTCAGTCGCTTTAGTCATGTCTGACTTTTTGCAACCCCACAGACTGTAGCCCGCCAGTTCCTTTGTTCAGGGGATTATCCTGGCAAGAATACTGGAAAGTTGGGGGGAATAATCTGAATGTACAGCTTTTGCTAACAAATTTCTCTGTGTAGGTTAATGGTAATTCCAAACGCCAGCATATAGTCAAAATGAGCTACTTACTTTTCCACCAATGTCTGTACACATCCCTTCCAGGAAGGCATCTGCAGGGCAAGGTCTGCTATTGCTAAAGCCAGCTGAGTAAAAAGAAAGAGTAAATAAATGAATAGATAGATGAACAGAAATAGAGTTACCAACAATATTAACTGGAAAGCAAAGAAACTACATTTCTTCCAAACAATATGACAACTTAGACTGCGATATCACTCTTCTTCTCACCCCCACAACTATATATCACGTAAATTCTTCTGGGCTAACTACAAATTGCTGGGATTTAAAATTTAACCTTTAAAAATGAAAAACCAAATTAAAACATAACAAAAAAGAAGTCAGAAAGAACAGACTGTAGATTTTCCTCAGATTATATCAATACTTACTTTTATTTGGCAATACCATAGAACTTCACGGACTTATAAAATATACTTTGTCCAAAACCCAAAGCTACTGACAGTCAGCCCTTTGACTCACTTAGTAATAGAGTGCTATATCCCTTCTCTTTTCATGTCTTATCTTGAAGTCTTATGCAAAAGCCTTCTTCTCTTCAAGAGCACTTCTATGCCAGGCAGAGAACACAATGAGTATGTATTCACTGAAGTGTTGTCCACTTTTCCTTTGTAACGTATTTCCCTATCTAAGGTGGAAAGGCCAGATGCTCCAGTTTACCATTTCATTCATGAGACTTTTTAATAGCTAATCAGTCCAGAAAGGATTTTTTAAAAAGGCAACTATGTAGACCTCTGACCCAGGACAGTACTTTATCATCTACAAATTAACAAGAGTGTGTGTATGCGCGCACACACACCCACATAACGTGACTGTGAAAACCTAAACGCCTCCTTCAATTTTGTTATTTAAGTTAGTCTGATATCAAATGAATTCTAAGATTAATACAAAGATTTAAATTTTTCATGTTCTATTCACTTGTAAGAATACAGCAATGAGTCTTTAAAAAGTTAACATCACTTCTCATGGCCTAGCAATATTAATCAAAATTAACTTGATAAATCCAAATGGCCTTACAAATTTTCCTACTGAGAAGCATAGGATTTACCTGCGTTACAATAACAGGTGACAAGTCTTTCAAGTTCTGGATATGAGTTAGTAATGAGTCCCGTAAAGAGGCATGAGAGTCTGTGGGGAGCTCATAAAATGAGGTCTGAATCTTCATTTTCATGGTCTGTGCAGCAAAATAGCATGATTCTACATCTTGCCGGATCTGTAACAACTGGTCTGAAATCTCCCATGCGTGAACCTAAAAGCGACAAAAAAAAAAAGTCATAGAAACTACTTTTCTAAACAACCTTAATGCCACGCAACCTCAATACACATACAAACTTATTTAGACCAAAGTATAATGAAAGAAAAAAATCTGAAAGATAAATTACTAACTAATTCAGTCAAAACTTCAAACTACTGTATATTTTTATAGGCCGAGCTCAACAAAAGTACTACCTAAAATCTTCTGATTCTAGGAAGGCATGAAAGTTATCAATTGAATAAAGAGATCAAAGCCTTGTTGATTAGAATTATTAATTGCGTAGGGGGGAGAGTGTAAAGAAAAATGTCTCAAAGTTTCTAATAAAACTAAAATGTCATTGTATAGCTCCCAATGCTAATCTATAAGTTGGATATTTCTTCTCTTACTCATTTAAAATAAGTAAGCTTTTGTTCACTCTGAGAATTGTATTTGGAAGCTATATTAATATATCTATAAATAGGAGAATATATTGGTATTTCATATTTAAATAGGCCTTTATCTTTAGTTGCTGACTAAAACATTTCAATCTTTAGTTGCTGACTAAAACAGCAGAAAAACTATCTCACATACTTAATTTTCTAATGTTTTTATATCTGCCAAAGTGCTATATATGCTACTAAAATCATTTTCACAGGAGCATCTACGGAAATAACAAATAGAACGAAAGCACAGAATTTGGTCTCTGTAAATTTGGTCTCTTTAGTTATAAAAGCTTGTAAGACTTAAAAAAGTTTATTTTGAAAGATACTCTGGGAACAAACTCATTCAGTATAAAGTAGGCAACTAATTAACAACTGATAAATGATACCAAACTCCTCTTCATGGGAGTAGGCTAAAATGGGCTGCTAATAACAGACTGAAAAATTTTTTTAATCTCAGTTCAGTAACAGAGACAACTGTAGAGAGAGATCACTTAGATTTATCTACTTAATTTCTTATGAAGACTGCACTTCACAAGTTATACACAATGATTCTTCAAGATCTTCCCAAAGATAAATGGAAAGTCAAAGAAATGGCCTATATAAGTTCCCAAAATAAACTGAAAAGAGACTCTAAAACTCACAATGTTTAATGACATAAAACTTAACTTTAATCAAGTAATAAGTTGATGAAAATCAAGCATGAAACATTAACTTCCTTCTTGATAAAATGTATTTATTAATTTTTTTGCCCTTTTTATCCCTACCATGTCACAAAAAATCTTCCAAGACACATAGTTTTTAGCCATTCATTATCTAATATATCAAAATATATCTTGCTCAAATTGATATTTTAAAAAATAGCCAATAGCAAGCCTTAGAATAACCATAAGTGCCCTCATGAAAACAAGAGCAATTAAAGAGAAAAACCAAAGCACTATAGACAGTTACAACAAAACTAGGTATTATCTAGTTATCTCCAAGAAACCCAAAACATAAGTGGATGGAGACATACCAGTGACATCTGTAAGACCTGTTTCAACCTTAGTAAAAACAGAAGCAGAGGGAAACAAGAGGTATCTAATGGATCTAAGAGCAGAGAACACCAAGTGTCAACAGGCAGTCACTAGAAAACACAGAGAAACCATCTGAAGACTGCAGCTGACAACAGAAAAGGTTTTTGCCCAATCCAAAAGCAAATGAGTAAAACAGGCCTATGTAAGGTCTAAGGAGATGGAAGTCGAGCCTCTATCAATTCTTGAAACTGAAGTCAGGGCAAGGCCCCAAATGAGGAGAAACTGCTGTGAAAAGAATATTATACAGAACAAGTACAACAGAGACAAAGGGGAAAAAGGAGAAGGGAACAAAGCAGGGAAATCTTAGAAATCGAACCACCATATCTGTAAATACTATCTGAAAACAACAGAAAAGGAAGCTTTATGAAGTTGGAAATACTACCCCCTTAGTTATGCCTCCTTCTAAATGTTAAAAAAACAAACAAACAACTGATTTCACAAAAAAAGAAACCACTGAGTTTAAATGCCATATATACAGCAATGGGGAGGGGGGTGGTTTGAGGGTGGGGCAGGGATGACAACGAGCAGAATAGCATCACTACAAGGAAAGTAGGCCAGAAAAACATTTTAAAAACTAAAGGACATAGGTGCCAACTGAAAAAGCTCTCAATGGCCTAAACTACAAAACCTGGGAGTAACAAATTATGATAGTATTGGATTATAATTCAAAAATAAAACAAAATCCATGAGTACATACTGATTTGAGTAACAACTAAATAAATGAGAAGTTATTTGCAGGATATAGGATATCTTTTTTTTTTTTTTTAACAGAAGAGTGCTAGTTAATAAATGTGGAAGGAAAGGAGGGGAATAGAAAATCACCACCATTAGAACACCTCAGAAATAATTGCTACAAGCAAGATTCATGGATAAATGAGAAAATGCAACAAACTATCTTCCCAAAATATTCATTGGTTACTGTGGTGGTTTTAAATTCTTTGAAGTGAAAGTGAAAGTCACCCAGTCATGTCCAGCTCTTTGCAACCCCATGGACTATACAGTCCATGGAATTCTCCAGGCCAGAATACTGGGGTGGGTAGCCGTTCTCTTCTCCAGAGTATCTTCCCAACTCAGGGATCAAACCCAGGTCTCCTGCATTGCAGGCAGATTCTTTACCAGCTGAGCCACAAGGGAAGCCCTTAAATTCTTTAACATTTACTATTAAGAAAACTCAGACTACTCTGCTAGAGAGACAATGTAAAGAGGCCTAAGACTACATGGAAAGCAAATGAAGCCCAACTAAGTCAAGTCTTACAGCCATTGCCACTAGAGCATCATTCATTTAACTGAAGTCATCTCAAAACCTGCAGAAGAGTCCATCCACCAAATGGAGTCTCATGGAGCAGAATCATTCAGAGCCCTGCTTGAATTTCCTCACATTCCCATGACCTACAAAGGTATGAGATACAATGAAATGGTTTCTGTTTTAAGTCACAAAGTCTTGGGAGTTCGGAGTAATTTGTTTCACAGTAGTAGATCATGCAGACAGACAATCAGACATTATGTGCTTCCTGTTGAAAGAGCAGATCACCACAAGGCCAGAGGAACAAACCTGCATCTCATTAAGCCTCAGGATCCAGGTGGCAATCTGCAGGAAATACACAGGAAAGTAGAACTGCATCCTAACTACGTAATAAACAAAATCAAGATGGTAGGGAAACTCAAGAGGTCAAATGACCCAGATTCCTCTACAGAACAAGGAGAGAAAGAAGATTAAAAGTTACTCAAAAAATCTACCTTAATTCAACAAGTTATACATTTGCTTTGTGTGGTTTTCCTATATCTGTGTTTAAGAAACAAAACGGAACAAAACTCAGTACCGCATAATAAACTAGTATGAAGTCTTTCTCTCTAGTGAAATCTGTCAACCCACCAGGTTAGAACCCTTGTGGAAAAGTGCATTGATGGTGCAGTGTCATGTTGTGCTTTAATCTGAATGGCAGAAACCAGCAAAAAACATCAATCATATCATTCTCATTAATATTTATCTGTATTTCTGTATAAATCATATCTGTATTTCTGACAAATACCCTTATCTCCTTAAAAACAGAGATCTCAGAAACAAAGGGCAGAACCAAAAGACAAAACAAAACAAAACAGCTATGTCCCTCTGCAGAACTGTTAACTTGGGTATACGGATGCAAAGATTTATTTTTCAAGCACCATTGATGATGTTTGAATATTATTTAACATGTCCTTTGGAACTGTCTTTAAGAATAAATATGAATTTGCAGTCCTAATATAAAGTTATCTCCAAGGTATACATTTAAAAAATGGAGATGCAGATGTTATCATAAAATCTTTCTTGTAAAAATTTAAATTACATTTTTTTTGGAAAGCATAGTGAAGCTTTTTAATATATAGGAGTTAGTTTCATGCACTACATGCTTCCTAAACAATCTGAAGCTATAACGTTCATAGCAGTAATCAAGTGTTTCAACATTGGTTTTACCATACCAGCTGGCTTTACACCAATTTTCCAGCCAAAAACAAATAGAAAAAATGAATTAAATATCAAAAGAACTAGTTTGAAGACATCAGAACTACCAAAACATCTAGAACATGAGCTACAGATTCCAGAGACAAGACAGAGGAGAGTTCAGCCAAGTATTTGGCTTTACTCTCTCCTCAAGGCATTTATGTATTTGAAATGGAAGACAAGACGCTTAAGAAGCTGAAGAGTTTTGAGGAATCTCACAAGAATGGGGAGATAAAAGGTGGAATTCAGAGCTCACCAAGGAAGAGGACTGGTAAATAGTCCAGATTTTCAGTTGGGGCCAGTACAGGAACAAGAAATGTACCTCAAAAAGGCTAACATTTCTCCAGGATAAACCAAATGTTAGGCCACAAAATTAGTCTTAATAAACGTAAAAAGGGAACTTCCTTGATGGTCCAGTGTTTAAGAATTCATCTGCCAATGCAGGGGATGTAAGTTTGATCCCTGGTCTGGGAAGATTCCACATGCTGCCAGGCGACTAAGCCTGTGGACCACAACTACTGAGTTTGCACTCTAGAGCCAGCAAGTTGCAACTACTGAGCCCTCATGCCACAATGAAAGATGTGTATGATGCAACGAAGATCCCATGTGTAGCAAACAAGACGCCACACAGCCAAATAAATAAATAAAGCAAAATAAAATGAAACTGGATATTAACAAAAGGAAAACTGGGAAAATTGACAAATAGGAAAAAAACTAAATATCAATTATTAAGCTACCAATGGATTAAAAAAGGGAAATTAAGAAGACATCTTGACAAATTTAAATGGAAATACAACAAATCAAAACTTAAAAGATGGAGTGAAAACAGTGCTAAAAGGGAAATTTATGGCTATATATATATACTTAATTGAAAGTAACATATATCAAATCAACAACCTAACTTTATATCGCAAGGAACTAGAAAAAAAGGAAAAAGAAAAAACAGCCCAAAGCTAGAATCAGTCAGTTCAGTTCAGTTGCTCAGTTGTGTCCGACTCTTTGCGACCCCATGAACCACAGCACACCAGGCCTCCCTATCCATCACCAACTCCCTGAGTTCACCCAAACCCTGTCCACCGAGTCAATGATGCCATCCAGCCATCTCATCCTCTGTCGTCCCCTTCTCCTTCTGCCCTCAATCTTTCCCAGCATCAGGTCTTTTCAAATGAGTCAGCTCTTTGCATCAGGTGGCCAAAGTATGGAGTTTCAGCTTCAACATCAGTTCTTCCAATGAACACCCAGGACTGATCTCCTTTGGGATGGACTGGTTGGATCTCCTTGCAGTCCAAGGGACTCTCAAGAGTCTTCTCCAACACCACAGTTCAAAAGCGTCAATTCTTTGGCACTCAGCTTTCTTTGTAGTCCAACTCTCACATCCACACATGACCACTGGAAAAACCATAGCCTTGACTAGACGGACCTTTGTTGGCAAAGTAATGTCTCTGCTTTTTAATATGCTATCTAGGTTGGCCATAACTTTCCTTCCAAGGAGTAAGTGTCTTTTAATTTCATGGCTGCAGTCACCATCTGCAGTGATTTTGGAGCCCAGAAAAATAAAGTCAGCCACTGTTTCCCCATCTATCTGCCATGAAGTGATGGGACCGGATGCCATGATCTTAGTTTTCTGAATGTTGAGCTTTAAGCCAACTTTTTCACTCTCCACTTTCCCTTTCATCAAGAGGCTCTTTAGTTCTTCACTTTCTGCCATAAGGGTGGTGTCATCTGCATATCTGAGGTTATTGATATTTCTTCCGGCAATCTTAATTCCAGCTTGTGCTTCATCCAGCACAGCGTTTCTTGTGATGTACTCTGCATATAAGTTAAATAATCAGGGTGACAATATACAGCCTTGACGTACTCCTTTTCCTATTTGGAACCAGTCTGTTGTTCCATGTCCAGTTCTAACTGTTGCTTCCTGATTTGCATGCAGGTTTCTCAAGAGGCAGGTCAGGTGGTCTGGTATTCCCATCTCTTTCAGAATTTTCCACAGTTTATTGTGTTCCACACAGTCAAAGGCTTTGGCATAGTCAATAAAGCAGAAATAGATGTTTTTCTGGTACTCTCTTGCTTTTTCGATGATCCAGAGGATGTTGGCAATTTGATCTCTGGTTCCTCTGCCTTTTCTAAAACCAGCTTGAACATCTGGAATTTCATGGTTCACATATTGCTGAAGCCTGGCATGGAGAATTTTGAGCATTACTTTACTAGCGTGTGGGATGAGTGCAATTGTGCGGTAGTTTGAGCATTCTTTGGCATTGCCTTTCCTTGGGATTGGAATGAAAACTGACCTTTTCCAGTCCTGTGGCCACTGCTGAGTTTTCCATATTTGCTGGCATATCGAGTGCAGCAGTTTCACAGTGTCATCTTTCAGGATTTGAAATAGCTCAACTGCAATTCCATCACCTCCACTAGCTTTGTTTGTAGTGATGCTTCCTAAGGCCCACTTGACTTCCCATTCCAGGATGTCTGGCTCTAGGTGAGTGATCACACCATCGTGATTGTCTGGGTCATGAAGAACTTTTTTGTACAGTTCTTCTGTGTATTCTTGCCACCTCTTCTTAATATCTTCTGCTTCTATTAGGTCCCTACCATTTCTGTCCTTTATTGAGCCCATCTTTGCACGAAATGTTCCCTTGGTATCTCGGGCCGGGGTAGCTCCACTCGGCCGCTGCCCCTGACCTCCAGCCTGGGGTAGCTCCTCTTGGCCATGCTCAGTGCACCACCGCAGCCGCTGTGGTAAGAGAAACCCAGGTAAGACAGTGGGCACTGAAAGAGGGGATCAGGGGGCAGGCAGGCTGAAACTACAGTCATGGACAACTAGCCAATCTGATCACATGGACCACAGCCTTGTCTAACTCAATGAAACTAAGCCATGCCATGTGGGGCCACCCAAGACAGACAGGTCATGGTGGCTAGGTCTGACAGAATGTGGTCCACTGGAGAAGGGAATGGCAAACCACTTCAGTATTCTTGTCTTGAGAACCCCATGAACAGTATGAAAAGGCAAAAAGATAGGACACTAAAAGATGAACTCCCAAGGTCGGTAGGTGCCCAATATGCTACTGGAGATTAGTGGAGAAATAACTACAGAAAGAATGAAGGGATGGAGCCAAAGCAAAAACAACACCCGGTTGTGAATGGGACTGATGATAGAAGCAAGATTTGATGTTGTAAAGCTAGAATAGGGAAGGAAATAATAAAGATTAGAACAAAGACAAACAGAACATAGAAAAACCATGATTTGATTCTTGAAAAAGATTAACAAAATTGACAAACCTTGAAAGTGTTAGTCACTTAGTCGTGTCCAACTCTTTGCAACCCCATGGACTGTAGCCTGCCAGGATCTTCTGTCCATGGAATTTTCCAGGCAAGAATACTGGAGTGGGTAGCCATTCCCTTCTCCAGGGGATCATTCTGACCAAGGGATCAAACCCAGGTCTCCTGCATTACAGGTCAATTTTTACTATCTGAGCCACCTGGGAAGACCTTTAGCTAGATTTTAACTAAGAAAAAAAAATGAAATGAAGGTAAAGACATTACTACTAATTTTACAGGAATAAAAAAGACTATAAGAAATACTATGAACTGTACACCAACAAGCTGGATAATTCAGATGAAATGGACAAATTCCTAGAAATATACAACGTACCAAGACTGAATCAAGAAGAAACAGAAAATCTGTATAGGCTATATTACTATAATTAGTGAACAGACTGAATCAGTAATCTAAACTTTCCAACAAAGAAAAGCCCGGATGACTATATTGGTGAATTCTACCAAATATTTAAAGAATTAACACCAATCCTTCTCAAATTCACTCCAAAAATTGAAAAAGAGAGGAAACATTTCCTAATTCATTCTATGAGGCCACCATTACCCTGATACCAAAGCCAGACAAAGATATTACAAGGAAAAAAACCAAAAAAACCCTACAAATCAATAATACCCCTTAGGAATACTGATGCAAAAAAAGAAAAAACTTAAATAGTAGCACACCGAATTCAACAGTATATTAAAGAAGGAAACTATCACAATATAATAAAGACTACATATGAAAAACCCACAATGAACATCATTTTCATGTTCAAAGACTGAAAATTTTTCAAAACTCTTAAAAAAAAACTTTAAAAAACTCAGGGACAAAACAAAGATGCCCACTTCTATTCACCATAGTACTGGAAGTTCTTAGCCAGAGCTATTAGGCAAGAAAAAGAAACAAAAGGCATTCCAATTGGACAAGAAGAGGTAAAATGATCATTGCTCACATATGACATGATCTTTTATATACATAATACTCAAGATTCCCCACAAACCTATTAAAAATAATAAATAAATTCAGCAAAGAGTCAAAACACAAAGTCAACACCCCTAAATCAGTTGTTTTTAATACTGCCAATGAATAAGCTACAGAGGAAATTAGGAAAACAACTACATATACAAGAGCTTCCAAAAGGAACAAAATATTCATAAATAAAGTAAGTTGTTACACTAAAAACTACAAAATACTTGTGAAAGAAATTAAAGAAGACACTAATAAATGAAGACATCCTAAGTTCAAGGATCAGAAGAGTTCCTACAGTTGTTAAAACTAGCCAAAGTTCCCTACAGATTCAACGCAGCAGTAGCAGTGTTAGTGGCTCAGTCGTGTCTGACTCTTTGCAACCCCACGAACTTTAGCCCGCCAGGCTCCTCTGTCCATGGGATTCTCCAGGCAAGAATACTGGACTGGATTTGCCATTCCCTTCTCCAGAGGATCTTCCTGACCCAGGGATCGAACCCAGGTCTCCTGCATTGTAGGCAGATTCTTTACCATCTGAGCTACAGGGAAGATTTAATGCAATCCCTACCAAAATCTAAGGGCTTTTTAGACTAAAGGAATCTGGTCCTATGATAAACACCTGTCAGAAACAAAAGAAATTACCTCAGGAGAAAAACATCACTGATTATCTCAATTTTTCATAAACAATATATCCAATATTTATCAAATAAAATCAAAAGAGGGGGTAGGGGTAGAAACAGACAATAGAAAATAACCTATCTAGATAACAGAATTATCAAATGAGGACTAAAATAACTGTGACGTCTCAATCAAAATGATAAAATTTAGTATCACCAGTAATGGGACAAACAGATTTTAAGTGAGTCAATGTGATTCACTTTCACTGCTGAAAACAACAATTTTTCATTCACACAGTATTTTTCCAAAAACTGCTTAAGTTAAACACTATCATGAGAAAACAATGGCACGAAATAGTGAGTGGGTCATATTAAGAACAAAGAGAAAGTGGGCCTGAATTTTTTTTTTAATATCACCATCATTTTTTAAAAAACAGGAAACTAAAGTGATATAACACTAAAAACAATGCATTATCCTTGAGTGGATCCTGGATTAGGGAAAATAAAATGTTTAAAAAGCAAGGAATCTGTCAAACAACTGGGAAATTTGAATAGGGATTATGTATTTGATAACATTATTGTAGATTAATGTTCAATTTCTTTAATGTGACAATGATTTTAGTCTAGCAGAATGTCTTTGTTCTTACAAACAATACTCAAAAATGTTTAGGGATACAGCATTATAAAATATGCAGTTTACTTCTGAAAGATTCCAAAAGGGAGAAAAAGAAACAGAGAAAAAGCAAATGGGAACAGGCAGTTTGAGGAGCGAGCTTATTATGAATCAGTGTTCACAATACAATTCTTTCAAGTTATGAATTTTCAAAATAAACAGCTGGGAAAAATTAAGTAGCTGATTAACATATTCAAGAAATTAGACATTTGGAATTTACATTAAGAAATGGAATCTTAAAAAACAAAGAATCAAAGGGAAATAGTAGAATTGAAAAATAGGCTAACTGAAATTAGGACCCAAATGAAAGGGTTAAACAGCAAATTAGGCAACAGAAAAAAGATTACTATGCTAGAAAATAGGTCAATAGAAAAATAAGACCTGAAGCACAAATTCAAAAAAGAATAGAAGGTAAAGAAGGGGAAGAATGTAAGCGACATATGGGATATAAGTGAAAAAAATCTAACATAACTGAAACCTCAGAAGAAAAACAAACAAAACAAAAAAATGGGGCACTATTTAAAGATAACGGCTATCCCTTGCATTCCTATACACTAACAATGAGAAAACAGAAAGAGAAATTAAGGAAACAATTCCATTTACCACTGCAATGAAAAGAATAAAATACTTAGGAATATATCTACCTAAAGAAACAAAAGACCTATATATAGAAAACTATAAAACACTGGTGAAAGAAATCAAAGAGGACACAAATAGATGGAGAAATATACCGTATTCATGGATCAGAAGAATCAATATAGTGAAAATGAGTATACTACCCAAAGCAATCTATAGATTCAATGCAATCCTTATCAAGCTACCAACGGTATTTTTCAGAGAACTAGAACAAATAATTTCACAATTTGCATGGAAATACAAAAAAACCTCAAATAGCCAAAGCAGTCTTGAGAAAGAAGAATGGAACTGGAGGAATCAACCTGCCTGACTTCAGTCTCACTACAAAGCCACAGTCATCAAGACAGTATGGTACTGGCACAAAGACAGAAATACAGATCAATGGAACAAAACAGAAAGCCCAGAGATAAATCCACACACCTATGGACACCTTATCTTTGACAAAGGAGGCAAGAATATACAACGGAGAAAAGACAATCTCTTTAACAAGTGGTGCTGGGAAAACTGGTCAACCACTTGTAAAAGACTGAAACTAGAACACTTTCTAACACCATACACAAAAATAAACTCAAAATGGATTAAAGATCTAAATGTAAGACAGAAACTATAAAACTCCTACAGGAAAACATAGGCAAAACACTCTCTGACGTAAATCACAGCAGAATCCTCTATGACCCACCTCCCAGAATATTGGAGATGAAAGCAAAAATAAACAAATGGGACCTAATTAAAATTAAAAGCTTCTGCACAACAAAGGAAACTATAAGCAGAGTGAAAAGACAGTCTTCAGAATGGGAGAAAATAATAGCAAATGAAGCGACAAAGAATTAATCTCAAAAATATACAAGCAACTCCTGCAGCTCAATTCCAGAAAAATAAATGACTCAATCAAAAAGTGGGCCAAAGAACTAAACAGACATTTCTCCAAAGAAGACATACAGATGGCTAACAAACACATGAAAAGATGCTCAACATCACTCATTATCAGAGAAATGCAAATCAAAACCACAAGGAGGTACCATTTCATGCCCGTCAGAATGGCTGCTATCCAAAAGTCTACAAGCAGTAAATGCTGGAGAGGGTGTGGAAAAAAGGGAACCCTCTTACACTGCTGGTGGGAATGCAAACTACTACAGCCACTATAGAGAACAGTGTGGAGATTCCTCAAGAAACTGGAAATAGAACTGCCATATGACCCAGCAATCCCACTGCTGGGCATACACACCGAGGAAACCAGAATTGAAAGAGACACGTGTACCCCAATGTTCACTGCAGCACTGTTTATAATAGACAGGACATGGAAGCAACCTACATGTCCATCGGCAGGCGAATGGATAAGAAAGCTGTGGTACATATACACAATGGAATATTACTCAGCCATTAAAAAGAATATATTTGAATCAGTTCTAATGAGGTGGATGAAACTGGAGCCTATTATACAGAGTGAAGTAAGCCAGAAAGAAAAACACCAATACAGTATACTAATGCATATATATGGAATTTAGAAAGATGGTAACAATAACCCTGTATGCGAGACATCAAAAGAGACACAGATAAATAGAACAGTATTATGGACTCTATGGGAGAGGGCGAGGGTGGGATGATATGGGAGAATGGCACTGAAGCATGTAAATTATCATATGTGAAACGAATCGCGAGTCCAGGTTCAATGCATGATACAGGGTGATCAGGGCTGGTGCAATGGGATGACCCAGAGGGATAGGATGGGAAGGGAGGTGGGAGGGGGGTTCTGGATGGGGAACACATGTACACCCATGGCGGATTCATGTCAATGTATGGCAAAACCAATACAATATTGTAAAGTAAAAAATAATAATAATAAATAAAGATAATGGCTGAGGAATTTCCAAACTGATAAAAGACGCCAAGCCACAGTTTAAGAAGCTCTGTAAACCCTAAGGAAAGAAAAGCCAAACATAAGCACATCAAATAACACTGCTAAAAAACTGCTAAAGACAAAAAGGAAAATCTTAAAGGCCAGAGAAAAAGATATGTATTACCTTTAAAAGAACAGTTAATTAGACCGATAGCTGATTTGCCAACATAAAAAATGGGAATTAAGTATCTTCAAAGTACTGAAAGAAAATAATTGTCAGTTGGTTACTTATACCCAGCAAAAAAATCCTTCCAAAATGCAACAAAATTTAGACACTTTGAGACCAAAAGAAAAAAAAAAGAATAGCAATGAGTTCATTACTAATAGAACAAAGAAGAAAATACTAAAACTAAAGGGTGTTCTTCAAGCAGAAAGAAAATAATTCTGGATGGAAACATGGAAATTAGGGAGGAATGAAGAATAATAAAGCAACAATATCTCCTGGGGTTTAAAATAAATGAATCTATGTACCTGAGTGGAATTCAACATCCACCTAACATGTAGAAAGTTGAAAAGAACACTGCTTTCCATGTAATGATAAATAAAATCAAACGACATAGTAACTTTTCTTAAATGATCAGGAAGCTCAGGTCCCAGGACAAGCAAGTAAACTAAAATTTAAAGACACCTCTCCAAGGAGACAGAAGACAAGCGTTGGTTCACCTGGGGCAGGACAAACAAGAAAGATGTGGAACACCAAGACAACCAAGTAATAAAAGTTCAATTAAAATTATTAACAACTGATCAAGACTGAGGGTGGGCTAGTATGAACTATAAAACCCCTGAGACTCAGGGGGAATTCACACCACCCATAAGCTCTTATCCTTGCAACTCCACCAAATACTCAGAGGAGAAAGAACAGGGGTAGAGCAGGAGACTAGAGAAAATCTCTTTGGTGGTACCGTCCTGGAGGACAGGTGTAGCCAAAACTGCAGAAAGGATACAAAAAGCTCTGACTAGACCCTTCTCCTCTACTGAATAAAAGTCTTAATTGGTGTGGGAGGGGCAGCAAACCATGTCACACACCCCACCGCCCAACCCACTGCTATTATACTAAGGGTAACAGAAGAAACCCTCCACCCTACAGGGCAGGGCACAAGGTCTTGAGCCCATCATACTATAATAACATCACCACCACAGAGGTCTCCTACCCCGAAGGAAGGGTAAAAAAATGTATCCTGCACAAGACCCACCAGATGCAAGACAGAGTGTGAATGCCACAGGGGATGACAGAATCACCGAGAAAGCCCCACCAATGAGGACACTGGACACTGGAGGTGCTGAAGACTATGTACCGCAGATGAGGGCAACAGGGAATGATCCCACCTCCAACTCTTCCAAACAAACAAATGCTAAACACATCATATTCAAACTCATGAAAGCCAGAGATAAAGAAAAATATTGGAGGAGAAATCCTTTTTCCTTACTACTGAGGCACCCTTGACTGCAACAGTTCAATTGTAGTACTTTATACTGTAATTATTTGGGCCTTTGTTCATCTTTTCTAATAGATTGTAAGCTCTTCAAAAGGAAAGAACAACCTTAATTATTTCTGCATTTTTCAAAAATTCCGTAGCCAGAGCAATATAAAGAAATATATATTAAATCAGAGGCTTCCAAGGTGACTCAGTGGTAAAGAATCTGTGCCAATACAGAAGATGCAAGTTTCAATCCCTGGGTCAGGAAGATCCCCTAGAATAGGAAATGGCAACCCACTTCAGCATTCTTGCCTGAAAAATCCCATGGTCAGAAGAGCCTGGTGGGCTGTAGTCCATAGGGTCATAAATTGTTGGACACAAAGCACATACGCACATATTAAATTACTAAATATGAAGCAAAATGACAAGATACTATCATCTCATAAATCTATAACACCTCTTTGACTTCCCCAACACAAAGCCAATTCTTTTGCTAGGTAGCTGGGATACTTACTGGCTTGGGAGTAAGCTGTTAAGAACAGAATCCACAATGTTTAGAAAGTGAAAGAGCAAGAGAAAACAAGCAAACCAGTTCTTACAGATAAAGAAAACAAGGGCTCTGAAAGGATGAGATGTTTTTCATTCAGAGTCCTCATTTGCTGAACTCTGCTTGCTTTTCTGTATGGAGCCTTAGTTTTGTTTTGTTTTCAATATATATTTTGCTTTAGCAATGAAATGAAGCTCAATATTTTCCTATCCAAAATCTGAAGATTTAAGAATCTCAAAAAAATCTCAGCGAAGGAAAACTTAAAAAGTCTTCCCTAACTGGAAATCTTTTCTAGAATGACCTTACTTTGAAATATTACCAGTATTTCTGAAATAGCAAAAAAAAAGAGAGAGAGAGAAAAGCAGGTTATCTGAGGCAACTAAACCAAATATAAAATCAGCATCTTCTAATGTTCATTATGTTATCATAGTTTTTTGTTTTTCAACTAAACTAAAATAAGATGGCAGCTATATGTATTTCCTAGGACAGTTCTAGAAGAGTCACTCTTAGAAAATTCCCATACTGTTCCTTGTGTAAATGTGTCAAGTGGAACCAAAGTGAAAAAAGAACTGTCTTCTCATTTCAAGCATCCTTATTTATCTTGATACTGCCCCACCCACTGGTCAATGGTGCCTCTCTTTTCAAATAGTTGTTCTTTGGAACAAGAATAAGACAAGAATGACCTCTAAAGAAACCTGGGAAACTTGAATATCACAATCTTCTAAGTAAACTGTCAGTGAAAAATTACCCAGGATGATATTGCCAGTACTATATATTAAGAGGTCATAATTTGTCCCTTTATTTTGAATTCCATGAGGGTTTAAAAATTGTTGGCATCCAAACAACAAGCAATCTTGTTTTAATCACTGAGTCATTAAGAAAATACAACCAAATCCTGACAGTAGACCCTATAGTACATTGCTCACTGTTCTTCCCCTCTGCTAAGCTGCAGAAAGAAGAAAGGAAAAAGGATTCTTTACAAGGAGAGAATAAAGCACTTACACTTCATAGGACTTTCTAGCCACAGATGCCAGGTGCTACCCACTGAAATCCAGGCTTGAACTAAGCTCCACATTTCTGAAAGGACCATCTCAACGGAAGCCTGGGTGGGGCTCAGAGTCAGCAGGAGGAAGCTGCAGCTCCCACTAGCAGCACATTTCAAAGAGGCTGCAACAAGAGAACATTTTCCATTTAAGCAACTAATTCCAATCTTCCATTTCACAAAGCAGTAGCAGAACAGGCCTTTATATCAGTCTTTTCAAAAGATATTTCCAGGACTATGTGATGAATATGAAACAGGCAATGGCCCAGCAATCCTTTGACTAACGCGCTCCAAGTCTTTCATTATACTACTCAGCAGATCCTAAAAGTACGTGCCCTTTTTTCTTTAATAGTCACGACTGCTCCAAGACTCATTTCTACAATAACAGTTCTGCTGTTGTCAACAGAAACTGCTGAATCAATAGAAATCAGTGAGCAGACCCTTAACAATGCAAATCCATACCCAGATAGGGGCCTAAGGATTCATTAGCTGCCAAAAATCAGAAGCAGATTAGAGCTGCTAGTTAATCCTATACAAAAACTCCTCAAATTAAGTAGAATTACTCAGAATACAGAAAAGCTCTAACAAAAAGAAAATTACATTATGGAAATAAAGATATTTCAATGGGGAAAAAACCCAAATATTTCAATGGAATTTGAAAAGTAAGCATAAATGTGTCAGATTGTTGTACTTTTTAAAAGCATTTCAATTAATGAATAATACATTTATTAAATGTTTATAGTATACTGGAAGGAGAGGAAGACTAGGTAAGAGTACAGTATAAAAAACCCTTAAAAAACACTGTCAACCAGACAATGTAACATTTTTAGACATATGCCCTGTAACAATATGGTACAGAGCTAGAAACTCAGAATTTCCCAAATCAAGAAAAAATCATTTTCATGAGACAGGTAAAGAACAAACTAGTTTTATTAACCTGAAAAAGAGAAAGTAATTTATTTTTTAACTCAGTCAACTATCTTAAGTTTTTGTATCTAATCCGTTATGAAACTTTTACAAATTTAAGACAAATTGCTAGGTCTGTCACAAGTTACTTTCTAATGGTTTTCTTAGACAGTGAGGAGAGAAAATGATATGAATGGATATTAAAAAAATATAAGCTATAAGCTTATATTTTATAGCTCTCAAAAGATAACCATCACTACCTAAAACTGTTATCTTTCAAAATAATTTGTTTTGCAAGATGGCCTGAAATACAGAAACTATGATGAAATGAAACTTAGCTAATACCTTCACCACAGCAGTAATGAGTAAACAATTCCCAACTCCAAACACAGAGCCTAAGTGAAAAATAATCATAAAGCCCTTAGTGAGCTCCCAGAACCATAAAATACCCATGTTTGCATAAACAACTACTTTTCTAGAAGCAAAAAAGCTCATTTATAGAGATAAGTTCAGCCAATTTACATTTTCACAGCCATCCCCATAATAATTAAACAGATAATTAAAAGGGAGACATTATTTCCCTTATGGGAGGGAAGAGATTCCTGGCTAAAAATAATTCTTTAAAACATCAAAAGCTACTCAAATTCCAAAAGAAATACTCAAATACTGTTCAAGACAATTTTGGAAGACTGTAGTGCCCATATGTATCACTCTATCTTGATCTCAATGAGAGGAATCGGTTAAGACCAAATGACTACACCACTGTACACGGTGGTCTCCTCAGTTTCTGATTAAATCCCCGTGTTTCTGGGACAAGCATTTTCAAACAGTCCTGAGTCATAAAATAAACAAACTTTGGCTCAAATCTGTAGCTGTTGGTCACATATATTATGATATTGAGAAATTTTGCCAATATTTTTTCCCAACAACTATAAAGAATACCTATCCAGAATAAAAACCCTCAGTCACCTATACATGTGACTATTAACCCTCAAGACTGGCCCTGAAAAAGATATGTCTGGATCTGTAAGATCAACTTGGGTTAGGAGTGACTGAAGCTTGCATTCCTTGAAAATCAATTCACTGTGGACCTTACTAATTACATGGGGCAGCCCTGCTTTAAAAGTAGAAAATGCCAAGCTTGAAGCCATTTCAAGCAAATGAGTAGCCCATACGAGGGCTTCCTAAAAGCCAAAAATATGGGAAATGGATTTCCTTTAATCACTGGTCTCCATTCCTGCCTATCTGAACAAGTTTTTTATAACAACTCATATCAACCTGAAGAATGAGAATACTATTAAGACATACTAAGCTACACTAATACTCTGCTGAAGATTAAGTTTTTTAATCATATAGAAATATGAGATGTCTAGCTTAAGGTTCGGAGAAGGCAATGGCACCCCACTCCAGTACTCTTGCCTGGAAAATCCCATGGACGGAGGAGCCTGGTAGGCTGCAGTCCATGGGGTCGCTAAGAGTCGGACATGACTGAGCGGCTTCACTTTCCCTTTTCCCTTTCATGCATTGGAGAAGGAAATGGCAACCCACTCCAGTGTTCTTGCCTGGAGAATCCCAGGGACGGCGGAGCCTGGTGGGCTGCCGTTTATGGGGTCGCACAGAGTCAGACACGACTGAAGCGACTTAGCAGCAGCAGCAGCAGCAGCTTAAGGTTTAATAAAAAATGCATTATATAGTGTCAGAAAACTCTGAATGCTTCTGTAAAAATATACCTTTTTAGGACCAGTTCTAAGTATATTCTTCTGCTTTAGGGTCATATGTATAAAGGGTATTAATAATGGCTGAGACAGAAAATACAAGTAACAATTAATACAGAGAAAAACTGAAAAGAAGAGTGCTATGGGCTTGGGGGAAAAAAAGTGAAAAACATGTAAACTGTTAACAGAAATTTCTTACCAAAAGAAAAAAAATACAAATTTCATAATATTTTTATTTTGAGAAGTCTAACCAGAAAGAGGAAAAAATTAAATTGATACTTTCAAGGGGTTCTGCATGCCAAACACAACAAAATTATTCCCATTAGCAGTACTGTGAACTTCCAATAAAGAGAAATAAACTTCTCTCTAGAACTTCACCAGTTTAAAACATTCTCTGGTAACATTTCAGTACCCGAGTACACGCTAGGGAAATACAGGAGAGACAATCTGAGCAAGCTCAACTTTCTAAGAATTGAATCTGTTTTTAAGTTCAACAGAGCTTATGAGACTTCTCTAGTGGTTAAGACTCTGAGCTTCCACTGTAGGAGGCACGGCTACCTGGCTGGGGAACTAAGATCCTGTATGCCACACAGTGCAGTCAAAGAAAGGGGGAGGGGGGAAGAGTTTAAAATTCTATAAAATCTAGAAAATAGCATGTCAGTTCCTCAAAAAAAAACACAAAAAACACAGAATTACCATACAGTCCAGCAACTCCCCTTCTGGTGATATACTCAAAAGAATTAACAGAAGGGATTCCAAAAGGTATTTCTACACCTGTCCTCATAACAGCATTATTCATAATAGCCAAAACGTGGAAGTTACCCAAGTGTGTACCAACAGATGAATGAATAAACAATATGTGGTACATACATACATTATTATTCAGCCTTAAAAAGAGATGAAATTCTGACACATTCTACAACATGGATGAAACCTGAAGGCGTTAAGTGAAACAAGCCAGTCACAAAAGGACAAATACTGTATGATTCTACTTATATGAGGTGCCTAGAGTAGTCAAGTTCATGGAGACAAAAGGCAGAATGGTGGTTGCCGGGAACTACGGGGAGAAATGGGGAGTTAATTAACTATGTTTAATGGGTACAAATTTTTCAGTTTTATAATACGAGAAAAGTTCTGGAGATGGATGGTGGTGATGGTTGTACTGTATTATTCTATTCATAAGGTACTTAGAGTAGTCAAATTTATAGAGGAAAAAAAGCAGAATGGTGGTTACCAGGCGCTGAAGAGAGGAGGGAATGGAGAATTATTCTTCAACAGGTACAGAGTTTTAGTTTGGGAAGATGAAAAATTCTAGAGATAGCACTGATTGTTGTTCAGTCACTATGTCATGTCCACTCTTTGCAATCCCATGGACTACAGAACCCAAGGCTTCCCTGTCCTTCACTATCTCCTAGTTTGCTCAAACTCATGTCCATCGAGTCAGTGACAACTCATCTCATCCTCTGCCACCCCCTTCTACTTTTGCCTTCAATCTTTCCCAGCATCAGAGTCTTTTCCAATGAGTCGGCTCTTCACATTAGGTGGGCAAAGTATTGGAGCTTCAGCATCAGTCCTTCCAAAGAATATTCAGGACTGATTTCCTTTAGGATTGACTGGCTTGATCTCCTTTCTGTCCAACCGACTCTCATGAGTCTCCAGCACCACAATTCAAAAGCATCAATTTTTTGGTGCTCAGCCTTCTTTATAGTCCAACTCTCACATCCGTACATGACCACTGGAAAAATCATAGCTTTGACTATATGGACCCTTGTCAGCAAGGTGATGTCTCTACTTTTTAATATGCTGTCTAGGTTTGTAGCACTGATTAACTTTCTAATATTTTGCACATTTTGAAATGTTTGTTTTTATATGATTATATTTAAAATTTTAGTAAAGACAGAGAATGAGATAGTTGGATGGCATCACCAACTCAATGGACATGAGTTTAAGTAAACTGCAGGAGTTGGTGATGGACAGGGAAGCCTGGCGTGCTGCAGTCCATGGGGTCACAGAGTCGGACATGATTGAGAGACTGAACTGAAATAAAACTATATTGATCATATTGTGGTGATGGTTGCACAACAACATGAATGTACCTAATACCACTGAACTATATACCTAAAAATAGTTAAAATGTTAAGTTAGAAAATGTAGCAGTGGGACTTCTCTGGTGGTCCAGTGGCTAAGACTCTGTGCTCCCAATACAGAGGGCCTGGGTTCAATCCCTGGTCAGGGAACTAGATCCCACATGCTGCAATGAAGATCAAAGATCCTAGATCCTGTGTGCTGCAACTAAGACACAGTGCAGCCAAATAAATAAATATTTTTTAGAAAATGTAGCACTGCCCTGGTAATTTTATATTGTTTCAAACCATTGACTCTGTCCAAGGCCTGGGAAGATGAGAAATAAACTAATCAAAATACAGGTGAATCTCACCAGATAATAGACTATAATGCTCACAGAAATACCATCACAAATCTTCATTCATAAGCTCCAATACAACAAGGATGTGAAATGACTATATTTCGACTGTCCAAGACTTGGAATGTGGCAATGCAAATAAGGAATTGATTTTAACTTTAATTAGCTCAAATTTAAATAGCCACATTAGCCATATGGGTAATGGCAATCATATTAGACAACATAACCAGACTGGTACACTATTATATTCAGTAGAAAGGTCTTCGGTTTTTACCACTTATATATTCCCATCTTCCAGCAATGCAAAGCATACAGTATTCCTATATTCACTGAACTAACTGACCCCACAGAAGTCATACAGGAACATTTTCTATTTTCTAGAAAGTCTGCCTTTCAAAAACAGGTTTAATAGTCACTTGACTGGAAGATGAGAGCAGAAGCATTAAAAGATGTCTAGATTTTCAGGTGAATCAAATCAATGACTGCATTGGAAAAATCAAAGATTCTAGGTTTTAGAACTAAAAAGAATCAAGAAACTCCAAAGAGGAAAATTACTAGGAAAGAACTTTGAAACTGATACTCCATGACCCATGACCTTTTAGTTATATTTAGAAGAAAATTCTCAAGGTTATGTGATAAACCAATGCCAACTTAGTGTATAAAAGCATGATTCGATTCCAGTTGATTTATGTCTTTGGATTCTTTTCATCATTCCCTTTTCAGTTTAGAGAGTGAACTAGGAAACTTCTGAGATAACCTCTAATCCACAGACTGTCTCCATAAAGGTAGTATCCTTCTAATCTAAGTTAAAAATTTAGAACAAATGAGTAGCACAGTTTATTAGCCTTATAAAGAGATGGTCTTTCCTTCCAATACCACACCCTTTACTCATTTTGGTTACTTAGAGGTAAACAATGGAAACTAAGTATTCAAAATAGTCCATTGTTAAATAGGCTTCTTTTACAATGTCTCACAATAATTTTCTTTCTTCTAAAACACTCTGAAGATATCAGTGATATCTGCCTATCACATAAAACAAAACCATGGCTCTAAGTTGTTTCCAAGAATTTTGGTGAAAAAAAGTTATGAGTAATGAAAGTAGATTCTTCTGAAAATGGCTATTTTATACAAATCTCAGAGAGAGAAAAGATGCTAATGGGTAGCATGGGCAGAACCATATCCAAATTACACCTTCATACCAAATCTATTGTCCCTAGGTTCCGTTAAAACTATACTAAATGGCTCTAAGGTTAGTAAAGTATGGGGTTCAGGGAAGTAAAGATAATAGTTTTTCAAAACGTCTATTATTCAAAGTGGTTTTGAAACAAACGGGTAGATTCTATTCCTTACCAATTTCATTTTTTTGTTATTTTCTTAGGGACTATACAGTTTTGGATGCTACTTTATATGGTATAATTTTAGTTACCACATTTTCTGTTTTTAACTAAAGTAGATTTTTTGGGCAGAGGTGGGGGCGCAACATGTGGCTTATGGGATCTTAATTCCCCAACCAGAGACTGAACCCTGGGACCCTCTGCAGTGAAAGCACAGAGTCCTAACCACTGAACCACAAGGGAATTCTTTATCAATTTCAAACTGAAAATTAAAACCTTATGATACTACACTAGCATGATTTGTTACTACACTAAAACGCTTTTTGTTTAAAATGTCACTTAGTGATCACTTCAAGACAGGATAGTTGTGGCAAAAAGTTCGTCTCCTTTTCTGTACTCAAGTCGTTCAAAGTATAAAATGGGAGTAATAAAAACTTATCTCATATAAAGACTGTTCTTTTAAAAGATTCGGAAGACTGAAAACAGAACATCACAGGAGGCTGAGTAATATTGTTTATTTTCAGTCACCCATGGATATGTTAGAGAAATGCAGCAAAAATAAACGAAATTCATAGATAAAGACAAATCTGAGTCATCCAACTGCCCCTTTGGAGATGCTACAAGCAGCTATGCGTTCAAGAACATTTTTAAGAACCTGTGTGTGTCAGGCATCTTGATCATTTACTAATCATGGTTTATTCCTTCAACTACGCATATCAGATTATATAAACTGAATATATAATATATATATAGATTATATAGATCTGTATATATTACAAACAGTCTATTGGGGCAGACAAAACAAGTTTTCAAAAAGGTAAAAACACAATAAACGCAATTAAAGTGCTTTAAGTGTTGGGGAAGGGGCGGAAATGAATTTCAGCAGAAGAGAATCAGTTAAGACTTTAGACAGAATTTAAGCTAGGCTTTGAAAAGATGGGTTAATTTCTTCATTTGAAGATAGGACTGGGAAAAAATAATAGGTAAGCACAAAGGTAAGAAAAATATCAATCATAAAATCAGACAAAGGTAGCATTTCCTCCCTCCTTCCCCTCAAAAAACCCATCTGCTTCCTTTGAGATACTACAGCTGTGTGAGTGCTGATGCAAAAAGACCCAGAAAAGAGGGAGTTCGAGGATACAAGCAAGACACAGGATAATCGAAAGATCAAGGTTCCTGAGAATTCAGAAGATGCAGAGCACTGAGATCTGACAGAAGCAACTGGATACATATGCTCAAGTTCTTCAAATCAGACGTGAAGGGATGGTGGTATACTGGAGAAAGAGGAGAATGACAGTGCTTGAAAAATACAAGACCTAACAAAGAAAAGCACCAGTCAATGGAATAAGGTTTTGATGAAATTCAAGAACTAAGTAAGACTTCTTAACTCAATCAAACTGACTGAAACATCAGTTTGCCTGAGGGTTCCTTCCAAAGTTAGAGTAAAAAGTTTCCCCCCCCCAAAGGTGAGGGAACCCACAAAGGCAATGCAAACATGAACAATATTAACAAAACTGTGAAAACTAGAAAGCGCGCGCGTGCGCGCGCACACACACACACAAACACTCAGTTATCTTGGGGACCCCACGGACTGTAGCCCACCAGGCTCCTCTGTCCATGGAATTTTCCAGGCAAGAATACTGGAGTGTGTTGCCATTCCCTACTCCAGGGGATCTTCCTGACCCAGGGATTAAACCTTTGTCTCCTGCATCTCCTGCAATGGCAGGTGGATTCTTTACCACTGCATCACCGGGGAAGCCCCAGAAAGCTAATGGGTGACTGTTAACCCTCTGAGCAGCTCTGAGAAAGCTGAAATTTGCCTGAGGGCAAGGAGGGACAAGGGATAAGCATGGCGGAAGCCAAGAGGCCAAACTGTAGGAAATCAACCCTAAATATTCATTGGAAGGATTGATGCTGAAGCTCCAATACTGTGGCCACCTGATGTTAAGAGCAGATTCATTGGAAAAGACCCTGACGCTGGGAAAGATTGAGGGAAGGAGGAGAAGGGGGCGACAGAGGATGAGATGGTTGGATGGCATCACCAACTCAATGGACATGAGTTTGAGCAAACTTCAGGAGATAGTGAAGGACAGGGAGGCCTGGCATGCTGCAGTCCAAGGGGGTCACAAAGAGTTGGACATGACTGAGTGACTGAACAACAACAACAATAAAGGGGGCAAACTAACTCATTTGCAAAATCCCAGAAAAGCTCAAGAATTGCAAGTACTCAAGAAGACAGAAACAGAAAACAGAACAAATGGAACAGGAAAGGAATGGGTTCAAAAACCTTTGTCAGCAGTTTAGTTTCCTAGATTTTCTCCCTGACTCTTGAGGGACCAGGATACTATAACTATCCTCTCACCATCACGTAAGACTCAAGGTTTACTTTGGAGAGACTACAGAAGAACTCTGGACTTTTGGACAACAGGCTCACCTATGGATGGGAGTATCATACTGAAAATAGATTAAATAAAGTCTATATACTTAGTGGTGAGATCCATCCTACAGCTCATTCTCCCACATGCCACCAGCAGCCTAATTTATAACTGCCCCGCCCCAACCCAGGAGAAGACTAGAGAACTCTCAGAGTAAAAAAAGTGGTCCAAGAAAAAAGACCAACAAAGACAATGAGAAAAAAGAGATGAAGGTTCCCTTTTCAATTATCTGTCAAATGAGGGAGTAATCCAAAAAAAGATCATGGGATCCAGGATTCAGTGCACCTAATACAAGAGAATGGAACTCCCTTAAGATGGTGAGATCCCAGGACTATAATTATGCAACAGACCTGGAGAGCAACCAGATCAGATTGGAGCAGGAAGATAGAGGGCTCTCAGGAAAGGTTTTCTTCCAATAAAAATGGAAACAGATTATCAGAGTGAACATACTAAGACGATATTTACACCTACTAACAGAATTTGGGATGGATCACTGTAGATACACAGAAAATAAAGCAAATGTTAAAAAAAAGAAAAAAATTATCACCAAAGTTGCACAAAAAATAAATTATCATGGTATGTATTTTTCATGATTCACAACGGGTAATGATATGACCAAAAATGTGGTATACCTATGTTAGAGTACGGGGTATGAAGAAGTGAAAGGACCCTAAATTCTCATCTTTCATAAGAGAAAGTCTATATAAGACTACTCTCTTTTTATCCTAAATCTTGTAAAACTATTTCCATTTTATAACTTTTAGAAAGTTTTTGAAGTCTGGTTTAAAACTTATTTTAACAATAATAACTCTTGTTATTAAGCTAACAATAGTTAATAACCTTAATTTTTATAAAAATTAAAATTATGTTAAGACTTCAAAAAAAACCAAAAGGTATTATATCACATTATTTGAGATTCTCGAGTCAGCAAAATAGAAGAATTTCAGTGGGTTACGTGATTAGAGCTCAATGTGTGAGTCAGTGATCTGGGGGGTTGGTGATTTTTTTAGCAATGACAAGATCCAAGATGTGACTGTGTGACTAGTTGACTGAGAAGAAGTAGTAAGGGAATTAAGAAGCCAATGTGTTAGCTGAATTGTCAATCCAGGCGCTGAAGATGACTAAAAACGATGATGTGTGACTGTGCTATTTTCCAGGTCCACTTTTCCACTCTTCACTACCATGTTTTCTGCCCTAGTATGCTTGACCTCTACAGAACAGATCAACAGGTTCCTGAGTCCCCTAGTTCAGGGCTGGGTTTGCCCGATGGGGAATCCCAAGAGGAAGTTAGGAGAATAAGGTGTAGATATTTATTCCTCCAACTTCCTCCCTGCAAAATCACCTCATGATGGCTAGGGCCCTTCAAATGAAAACTACCATTCCTCTCAGGGCAGTCAACTCCATACTCCTCTTGAGAGCTCAAGAAGTCACCACTACCTATCTTATTTCTTATGGCTTAGGGCTATTAACAGTTTGGCTACAGGTTTCTACATTATCTTTAATGGCATATTATATCCACATCTTTATAAATAGTACCCTTATAAAACAAACCCTTCTTAAATTAGCCTATTTCAAGTGTGCATCTGTTTCTGTTGGGACCTGACTGACTGTACACAGTGATAATGATGATGATGGTGAAGATGCAGGGCTGTAATAGAGACTCAGTTCAGCTCAGTCGCTCAGTCGTGTCTGACTCTTTGCGACCCCATGGACTGCAGCACGCCAGGCCTCCCTAAGCATCACCAACTCTTGGAGTCTACCCAAAGTCAGTGATGCCATCCAACCATCTCATCCCCTGTCGTCCCCTTCTCCTCTGGCCTTCAATCTTTCCCAGCATCAGGGTCTTTTCAAATGAGTCAGCTCTTCACGTCAGGTGGCCAAAGTATTGGAGTTTTAGCTTCAACATCAATCCTTCCAATGAACAGCCAGGACTGATCTCCTTTAGGATGGACTGGTTGGATCTCCTTGCAGTCCAAGGGACTCTCAAGAGTCTTCTCCAACACCACAGTTCAAAAGCATCAATTCTTCTGCGTTCAGCATTCTTTATAGTCCAACTCTCACATCCATACATGACTACTGGAAAAACCATAGCTTTGACTAGACGGACCTTTGTTGACAAAATAATGTCTCTGCTTTTTAATATGCTGTCTAGGTTGGTCATAACTTTCCTTCCAAGGAGTAAGCTTCTTTTGATTTCATGGCCACAGTCACCATCTGCAGTGATTTTGGAGCCCCCAAAAATAAAGTCAGCCACTGTTTCCCCATCTATTTGCCATGAAGTGATGGGACCGGATGCCATGATCTTAGTTTTCTGAATGTTGAGCTTTAAGCCAACTTTTTCACTCTCCTCTTTCACTTTCCTCAAGAGGCTCTTTAGTTCTTCACTTTCTGCCATAAGGGTGGTGTCGTCTGCATATCTGAGGTTATTGATATTTCCCAGATCACAAAAACTAACTAAACACTAAGACCCCTGGTGGCTTCTTCAGTGGTAAGGAATCTGCCTGCCAATACAGGAAAAGCAGGCCCAATCCCTGAGTCTGGAAGATCCTCTGGAGAAGAAAATAGAAACCCACTCCAGTATTCTTCTTGCCTGGGAAATCCCATGGACAGAGGAGCCTGGCAGGCTACAGTCCTTGAGGTCGCAAGAGTAAGATTCAACTTAACAACTAAACAACAACTAAGACCATATAAGAACGATTTTCTTATGTAGCCTACAGTGAGTCTTATTCCTTTCTCCTCTCATGTGGTCATCCAGGACTTGAGTTTCCGATTTTTTTTAAGTGTAATATTCAAAGTCAAGGTAGCAAATTTTAAATACTTATTATGCACTTACAGCCAAGGAGCCCTCAAAACGGCAGAGCATCTTTAAGTACTAGTTATGAGCTTTAAAAAAGAAATGGGAAGGGAGGGGGCAAATTTAAAAATATGCTTAGGCGTATGAAATGCAAAAATAAGAAAGGTAAAGACAACAAGATCACCAAGTACACATACCCACACAGAATTAAAGCAAAGCAAGGGTAAGTAGGAAAATGAGGGGAGGAAGCATAATGCACGTGATTCAAATGCACAAAATACAATGTATATAATAGGTTGCAATAAATTAATCCTCTCATTGAATGCTGACACAATTATCTGTAATAATCAAGGCAGCTTTGACATCTATATCTTATAAAGAAGGTAAAAATCAGGAGAAAGATAAGATTAGAGAACGGCAAAGATTTTCTGAAACCAGAATTGATTTTTTTTATGTTGCACTCCAAAACACAAGAAAAACTCACGTGGATAAGGATCGAGAAACCTGAGAAGCTACGAGAATACAACACTCAAACTAGAGTGAAAAGCAGCAAAGAACAGTTAAGATGTAAGCTACGACTGGAAAGGAATTACCGGACGTAACACCGAGACATCGAAGAGAGACGGATAAAGCATCCTTAGAAGATAAAGACCGGGATTGGATTTGGTTGAAAAAAGACAAAACGGAAAAGCAAGGCCTAAGAAGCAAGTAGTAGCAAGTGTAAAACTTAAGAGGAACAGATCGAAGCCACAAGCAAGAAGTATAGGACTTACAAATCACATTCTACGGGGAGGGGAAAGGGCCACTTCGCGACCGATCAGTGCAACTAGTTTCCGAAAAGCGGCGGCGATGTAGGTTCGCAGCCCCACCCCGCGGGAGCAGCTCCTCCCCAAGGAAGACCTCACGAGGCCAACCGCTGGACTCCAGCTCGAGCCTAGGTCCTATCTCGCCCTTGCCCCGCGGCGCAGAACGGCCTCTCCCGGCCCCTCACCGAACGCTGCAGCTCCCCAAGCCAAAACGAGGCGCGCTCCTTTCCGCTGGGATCTGGGTCGTGGTACAGCGCCTGCACTGCCTGGTACACGAGCTGCAGTGTCGGCTTTGCTCCTTCCATGGTGGTAGCGGTGGTGGCGGCAGCGACGGCTCTGGCTCTTCTCCCGAGGCTCCTCCGGTTGCTCCGCCCTCGCGCTTCCTCACTGTGTCAGCCACGGCCGCTCCCTGACTGGCGCCATCTCCTCTTTGGCCGTTACCAGGGCAGATGGGTTCCTCGTGGAAGTTACCCCCCTCGGAAACACAGGTTAGATCGTATTCAAGTTCCTGGTCGTTTTTCCGATCTTCCCACAAGACTCCACACTTCTGATTCCAGACGTCGGTGCTGCCTTCTTGATCTGCTGACTTGCCCTCCGAAGGCTGTCCCGGCAAGACAGAGACCACGAAGCTTACCTCAACAGCCTTTACCCGGACCGGAAGCAGCAGCACCAAAACCTTTGGCACACTTCCGTCTGGTGCTTTGTAAACGGCCTCCGTGCCGGCACGCCTCCTCTTTTCTCCCCGCCCCCTCCCGGAAGTGACCCTACAGGGGCTGGAGCCGGTAAGAAGTGGATCTCTACATTTCTTGCTTGGGACTGGAGCTCTGCGACTCTCGTGGCTTGCACACCTGTGCAGCTTTCCTCTCCTTGGCAATGGGTCCGAGTCTTTCCTCCCCCTTCCGACTTCTTCAGCCCTTCCCGGAGAATCCTTTAGCACCCCGGTGGACAAGTCGCGTCAATTCAACTGTGGCCTGACACTGACTGTACTGGAAAGCCCAAGATTACTTAAGACAGAAATTGTATGCTGACTCTAATGGAGGAGACAGACATACAATCAAATAACTAGCGTACAAACCTGGGAAATGTGCCATGTTGAAAAAAAGTAGAAAATGCCTAGAACCCTCTCTCCACGAAATTCTTACACCCAAAAGGGTGTAATTCTACTGCTCAGGACACTGACTCCAGAGTATTTGCACAAACACACTGAATTATGTTTTTATGTATGCCTTTCATTCTGAATTAAACATCAATTCTACAACAATTCTCAATACAGAAAAGAATATAGAAATCTTGGAATCCGTGCTAGGGAGAAAATTTCCAAACTTTGCTATGTCTCCTTTGCAATAATAAAGAACTGCTACCATTTGATAAATGCTTACAATGTGTGAAGGACTGTGGTTACAAGGTCTTATTTAATCCTTTTAACAGGTAATAGAAACTAAGTCCCCATTTTAAAGAATAAGAACTAGGTAATGTAATCTGCCCAAGGTTACAAATTTCTTGAATGAAAATCAGGATTTAATCCAAATCATTATGGCTCCAGAGCCTGTTAAAGAAAACCATCTCTCACATCCTGTGTACTAGTTAGTTTCTGAGTGGTATTGTCAAGGGATTATAACTACCAAGGTCGCAATGAAAACAGGTACTGTACTCTAGATAATTTCTGACAAGAGGAAAGAAACGATATTTTGGTTACCTAATTCATCTATTCGTTAAAAATTTAGTAAGACCATCTTGGTCTCTGCCCTCATGGAATTTATAGTCTAAATGCAAAGAAATACAAGTTACTCATTACACTTTAAAAAGTATATTAATATCCATAAGTAAAAGAATGATGTTTGACCTACCTTGCACCATATTAAAAAAAAAAAAAAACTAAATGTAAGAGCTGAAATTATGAAACTGTTACAAGAAAACAGGAGTATGTCTTCATGAACTTGGATTAGACAGTGGTTTGTTAGATATGGCACCAAAAGCCCAATTAACAAAAAGAAAAATAGATAAACTGGCTTCCATCAAAACTAAAATCTTTTGTGTCTCAAAGAACACTATTGAAAGAATGAAATGACAACCCACAAAATTAGAGAAAATACTTGCAAATCAAATATCTGATAAGGGATGAGTTGTTCAGTCGCTAGTCGTGTCCAGTTCTTTCTGATCCCATGGACTGAAGCATGGCTGGCTTCCCTATCCTTCACTATCTCCAGAAGTTTGTTCAAGCTCATGTCCATTGAGTCGGTGATGCCATCCAACCATCTCATCTTCTGTCACCCCATTCTCCTCTTGCCCTCAATCTTTCCCAGCATCAGGGTCTTTTCCAGTGAGTTGGTTGTTTGCATCAGGTAGCCAAAGAATTAAGGCTTCAGCCTCAGTCCTTCCAGGGAATATTCAGGGTTGATTTCCTTTAGGATTGATCAGTTTGATCTCCTTGCTGTCCAAGGGATGCTCAAGAGTCTTCTCCAGCACCACAGTTCAAAAGCATCGATTCTTTGGTGCTCAGCCTTCTTTATGGTCCAACTCTCACATGCATACATGACCACTGGAAAAACCATTCCTTTGACTAGATGGACCTTTGCTGGCAAAGTGATATCTCTGCTTTTTAGTACGCTGTCTAGGTTTGTCATAGCTTTCCTTCCAAAGAGTGAGCATCTTTTCATTTCATGGCTGCAGTCACAATCTGCAGTGATTTTGGAGCCCAAGAAAATAAAATCTGCCACTGTTTCCACTTTTCCCCAGTTTATTTGCCATGAAGTAATGGGACTGGATGCCATGATCCTAGTTGTTTGAATGTTGAGTTTTAAATCAGCTTTTTCACTGTCTATTTTCACCCTCATCAAGGGGCTCTTCAGTTCCTCTTCACTTTCTGCCATTAGACATCTGCATACCTGCTGCTGCTGCTACTGCTAAATCGCTTCAATCGTGTCCGACTCTGTGCGACCCCATAGGCGGTAGCCCACCAGGCTCCGCTGTCCCTGGAATTTTCCAGGCAAGAGTACTGGAGTGGGGAGCCAGTGCCTCCTCCACTGCATACCTGAGGTTCTTGATATTTCTCCCGGCAATCTTGATTCCAGCTTGTGATTCATCCAGAGTGGCAATTCACATGATACACTCTGCATAGAAGTTAAATCAGCAGGGTGACAAAATAGAGCCTTGACCTACTCCTTTCCCAATTTTGAACAAGTCTGTTGTTCCATGTCTGGTTCTGTTACTTCTTGTCCTGCATACAGATTTCTCAGGAGGCAGGTAACTTGGTCTGGTATTCCCATTTCTTTAAGAATTTTCCGTAGTTTGTTGTGGTCCACAGAGTCAAAGTCTTTAGCACAGTCGATGAAGCAGAAATACATATTTTTCTGAAATTCTCTTCCTTTTTCTTTGACCCAGTGAATGTTGGCAATTTGATTTCTAGTTCCTCCCAGTTCAGTTCAGTTGCTCAGTTGTGTCCGACTCTTTGCAACCCCATAGACTGCAGCATGCCAGGCCTCCCTATCCATCACCAACTCCTGGAGCCTACTCAAATGCATGTCTATCACGTCAGTGGTGCCATCCAACCATCTCATCCTCTGTCGTCCCCTTCTCCTCCTGCCTTCAGTCTTTCCCAGCATCAGGGTCTTTTCCAATGAGTCAGTTCTTTGCATCAAGTGGACAAAGTATTGGAGCTTCAGCTTCAGCATCAGTCCTTCCAATGAATACTCAGGACTGATTTTCTTTAGGATGGACTGGTTGGATCTCGTGGCAGTCCAAGAGACTCTCAAGAGTCTTCTCCAACACCACAGTTCAAAAGCAGCAATTGTTTAGCACTCAGTTTTCTTTGTGGTCCAACTCTCGCATCCATACATGACTACTGGAAATAAAATACCTTAGATTATATGGACCTTTAATGGTAAAGTAAAGTCTCTGCTTTTTAATATGCTGACTAGGTTTGTCATAGCTTTTCTTGCAAGGAGCAAGCATCTTTTAATTTCACAGCTGCAGTCACCATCTGCAGTGATTTTGGAGCCCAAGAACATAAAGTTTCTCACTGTTTCCATTGTTTCCCCATGTATTTGCCATAAAGTGATGGGACCAGATGCCACAATCTTAGTTTTTTGAATGTTGAGATTTAAGCCAGAAGAAAACAGGAGTATGTCTTCATGACCTTTGATTAAACAATGGTTTCTTAGATATAGTACCAAAGCACAGTTAACAAAAGGAAAAATAGATAAATTGGACTTCATCAAATCTAAAAACTTGTGTCTCAACGAACACTATTAAGAGGGTGAAATGATCGTCTGTAAAATGAGAGAAAATATTCCTTCCACTTTCACCAAGAGGCTCTTAAGTTTCTCTTTGCTTTCTGCCGTAAGGGTGGTATCATCTGCCTATCTGAGGCTATTGATATTTCTCCTGGAAATCTTGATCGCAGCTTGTGATTTATCCAATCCAGCATTTCACATGTTGTACTCTACCTATAAGTTTAAAAAGTAAGGTGAAAATATACAGCTTGATGTACTCCTTTCTCAATTTGGAACCAGTCCATTATTCCAGGTCTGATTCTAACTGTTGCTACTTGACCTGCATGCAGATTTCTCAGGAGGCAGGTAAGGTGGTCAGATATTCTCATCTCTAAGAATTTTCCACAGTTTATTGTCATCCACACAGTCGAAGGCTTTAGTGTAGTCAATGAAGCTGAAGTAGATGTTTTTCTGGAACACTCCTGCTTTTCCGATGATCCAACAGATGTTGGCAATTTTATCTCTGGGTCCTCTGCCTTTTCTAAACCCAGCTTGAGCATCTGGAAGTTCATGGTTCACATACTGTTGAAGCCTGGCTTGGAGAATATTGAGCATTCCTTTGCTAGGGTGTGAGATGAGTGCAATTGTGTGGCAGTTTGAACATTCTTTGGCATTGCTCTTCTCAGGGATTGGAATAAAACTGAACTTTTCCAGACCCATGGCCACTGCTGAGTTTTCCAAATTTGCTGACATATTGAGTACAGCACTTTCACAGCATCATCTTTTAGAATGAAATAGTTCAACTGGAATTCCATCACCTCCACTAGCTTTGTTTGTAGTGATGCTTCTTAAGGCCCACTTGACTTCACATTCCAGGATGTCTGGCTCTAGGTGAGTGATCACACCACTGTGGTTATCTGGGTCATTAAGATCTTTTTTGTATACCTCTTCTGTGTGTTCTTGCCACTTCTTCTTAATATCTTCTGCATCTGTTATGTCCATACCATTTCTGTCCTTTATTGTGTCCATCTTTGCATGAAATGTCTCCTTGGTATCTCTAATTTTCTTGAAGAGATCTCTAGTCTTTCCTATTCTCTTGCTTTCCTCTATTTCTTTGCACTGATCACTGAGGAAGGCTTTCTTATCTCTCCTTGCTATTCTTTGGAACTCTGCATTCAGATGGGTATATCGTTCCTTTTCTCCTTTGTCTTTCACTTCTCTTCTTTTCTCAGCTATCTGTAAGGCCTCCCAGACAACTGTTTTGCCTTCTTTCATTTCTTTTTCTTGGGGATGATCTTGATCCCTCCCTCCTGTACAATGTCATGAACTTTTGTCCATAGTTCTTCAGGCACTCTGTCTATCATAGCTAATCCCTTGAATTTACTTGTCACTTCCACTGTATAATCCTAAGGGATTTTGATTTAGGTCATCTCTGATAGTATAGTGGTTTTCCCTATTTTCTTCAATTTAAGTCTGAATTTTGCAATAAGGAGTTTACAATCTGAGCCACAGTCAGCTCCCGGTCTTGTTTTTGCTGACTATATAGTGCTTCTCCATCTTTGGCTGCAAAGAATATAATCAATCTGATTTCTGCATTGACTATCTGGTGATGTTAATGTGTAGAGTCTTCTCTTGTGTTGTTGGAAGAGGATGTTTGCTATGACCAGTGCATTCTCTTGACAAAACTCTGTTAGCCTTTGCCCTGCTTCATTTTATACTCCAAAGCCAAATTTCCTGTTACTCCAGGTATCTCTTGACTTTCTACTATTGCATCCTAGTCCCCTATGATGAAAAGGACATCTTTTTTGGTATTAGTTATAGAAGGTCTTGTAGGTCTTCATAGAACCATTCAGCTTCTTTGCCTTAGTGGTTGGGGCAGAGACTTGGGTTTCTGTGATATTGAATGGTTTTCCTTGGTAACGAACAGAGATCATTCTGTCATTTCTGAGATTGCACCCAAGTACTGCATTTCGGACTCTTGTTGACTCTGAGGGCTACTCCATTTCTTCTAAGGGATTCTTGCCCACAGTAGTAGATATAATGGTCATCTGAATTATATTTGCCCATTCCAGTCCATTTTAGTTCACTGATTCCTAAAATGTCGATGATGTTCACTCTTGCTGAAGGAGGAAACAGACAGAGCTGGACTGCATCTTAGGCCAGGCTGCGAACGTTAGGCTACACACATGGTCACCCTCCCAATGGACTCTGAACTTTGTGCCAGGTGTCTATAGAAATGGCATACCAATGGAAAACCAGACCCCCTCCCCGGATAAAACAGCCTTAGGACTTGTACTTGGACTCTCCTTGCCTAAAAGAATATGCTAATTATCTCTATAACAGAACAAAGTCATAAATTCCATTATGTTTATCAGGATATGACCACAGGCCTATTGATAAATGTCCACTGTTTATCTAGTCTTATAACACATGAATGATGGGGTTATTGTGATTGCATTTACCCTTCCTTTGTTTATGTAAGTCTCAAGGAATTTGGGGTGGTGGGTTCAGACACCTACACATGAGGTATAAAAGATTTTCACAAATGCTGATCAGGATCCTTGGCTAAGAGAAGACTCTGCCTTGGGCCCGCCGGTGTAATAAACTGCACTCCACTACCTGCATTGTCCTTCTGAGTGAGTTTGTTTCCCAGAACGTGTGGCTACAACATTGGCATCTCCTGTTTGACTATTTCCAATTTACCTTGATTCATAGGCCTAACATTCCATTTCCTATGCAATATTGTTCTTTACACCACCAGACTTTGCTTTCATCACCAGTCACATCCACAAATGGGCGTTGTTTTTGCTTTGCCTCAGCCTCTTCATTCTTTCTGGAGCTATTTCTCCACTCTTCTCCAGTAGCATATTGGGCACCTACTGACCTGGGAAGTTCATCTTTCAGTGTCCTATCTTTTTGCCTTTTCATACTGTTCATAGGGTTCTCCAGGCACGAATACTGAAGTGGTTTGCCATTCCCTTCTCCAGTGCACCATGTTTTGTCAGAACTCTCCACCATGACCAATCTGTCTTGGGTGGCCCTACATGGCATGGCTCATAGTTTCATTGAGTTAGACAAGGCTGTGATCCAAGTAATCAGCTTGGTTAGTTTTCTGTAATTGTGGTTTCTATTCTGTCTGCCCTATGATGAATAAGGATAAGAGGCTTGTGGAAGCTTCCTGATGGGTGGGACTGGCTCTGAGGGAATCTGGGTCTTACTCTGATGGGTGGGGCCTTGATCAGTAAATCTTTAATCCAATTTTCTGTTGATGGGTGGGGCTGGGTTCCCTCCCTATAGCTTGGCTTGAGGCTAAACTATGATGGGATAATGCTTACCTCCTTCAAAACGAGGTCAAAGGCTAACAGATTTTTGCCAAGAGAAGGCACTGGTCATAGCAAACACTCTCTTCCAACAACACAAGAGAAGACTCTAAACATGGACATCACCAGATGGTCAATGCAGAAATCAGATTGATTATATTCTTTGCAGCCAAAGATGGAAAAGCTCCATACAGTCAGCAAAAACAAGACTGGGAGCTGACTGTGGTTCAGATCATGAACTCCTTATTGCAAAATTCAGACTTAAATTGAAGAAAATAGGGAAAACCACTATACTATCAGGGATGACCTAAATCAAAATCCCTTAGGATTATACAGTGGAAGTGACAAATAAATTCAAGGGATTAGCTATGATAGACAGAGTGCCTGAAGAGCTATGGACAAAAATTCATGACATTGTACAGGAGGGAGAGATCAAGACCATCCCCAAGAAAAAGAAATGAAAGAAGGCAAAACAGTTGTCTGGGAGGCCTTACAGATAGCTGAGAAAAGAAGAGAAGTGAAGGACAAAGGAGAAAAGGAAAGATACACCCATCTGAATGCAGAGTCCCAAAGATAGCAAGGAGAGATAAGAAAGCCTTCCTCAGTGATCTATGCAAAGAAATAGAGGAAAACAAGAGAACAGGAAAGACTAGAGATCTCCTCAAGAAAATTAGAGATACCAAGGAGACATTTCATGCAAAGATGGACACAATAAAGGACAGAAATGGTATGGACATAACAGATGCAGAAGATATTAAGAAGAAGTGGCAAGAACACACAGAAGAGGTATACAAAAAAGATCTTAATGACCCAGATAACCACAATGGTGTGATCACTCACCTAGAGCCAGACATCCTGGAGTGGGAAGTCAAGTGGGCCTTAAGAAGCATCACTACAAACAAAGCTAGTGGAGGTGATGGAATTCCAATTGAACTATTTCATTCTAAAAGATGATGCTATGAAAGTGCTGTACTCAATATGTCAGCAAATATAGAAAACTCAGTAGTGGCCATGGGTCTGGAAAAGTTCAGTTTTATTCCAATCCCTGAGAAGAGCAATGCCAAAGAATGTACAAACTGCCACACAACTGCACTCATCTCACACCCTAGCAAAGGAATGCTCAATATTCTCCAAGCCAGGCTTCAACAGTATGTGAACCATGAACTTCCAGATGCTCAAGCTGGATTTAGAAAAGGCAGAGGACCCAAAGATCAAATTGCCAACATCTTTTGGATCATAGAAAAAGCAAGAGAATTCCAGAAAAACATCTATTTCTGCCTTATTAATTACATCAAAGCCTTTGACTGTGTAGAACACAGCAAACTGTGGAAAATTCTTAAAGAGATGGGAATACCAGATCACCTTACCTGCCTCCTGAGAAATCTGTATGTAAGTCAAGAAGCAACAGTTAGAACTGGACATGGAACAATGGACTGGTTCCAAATTGAGAAAGGAGTACATCAAGGTTGTATATTGTCACCCTGCTTATTTAACTTATATGCAGAGTACATCATGTGAAATGCTGGCTGGATGAAGTACAAGCTGGAATCAAGATTGCCAGGAGAAATATCGGTAACCTCAGATATGCAGATGACACCACCCTGATGGCAGAAAGCAAAGAAGAACTAAAGAGCCTCCTGATGAAAGTGAAAGAGGAGAGTAAAAAAGCTAACTTAAGACTCAACATTCAAAAAACTAAGATCATGGCATCTAATCCCATCACTTCTGGCAGATAGATGGGGAAACAATGGAAACAGTGAGAAACTTTATTTTTGGGGGCTCCAAAATCACTGCAGATGGTGACTTCAGCCTTGAAATTAAAAGACAATTGCTCCTTAGAAGAAAAGCTATGACAAACCTAGACAGCATATTAAAAGGCAGAGACATTACTTTGCCAACAAAGGTCTGTCTAGTCAAAGCTATTGTTTTTCCAGTAGTCATTTATGGATGTGAGAGTTGGACTATAAAGAAAGCTGAGTGCTGAAGAATGATGCTTTTGAACTGTGGTGTTGGAGAAGACTCTTGAGAGTCCTTTGGACTTCAAGGAGATCCAACCAGTCCATCCTAAAGGAAATCAGTGCTGAATATTCATTGGAAGGACTGATGCTGAAGCTGAAACTCCAATATTTTGGCCACCTGATGCAAAGAACTGACTTATCTGAAAAGACCCTGATGCTGGGAAAGATTGAAGGCAGGAGGAGAAGGGGACGACAGAGGATGAGATGGTTAGATGGCATCACCGAATCTATGGACTTGAGTTTGAGCAGGCTCTGGGACTTGGTGATGGACAGGGAGGCCTGGCATGCTGCAGTCCATGGGGTTGCAAAGAGTTGGACACAACTGAGCAACTGAACTGAAACTGAGAGTCTGTTTCCCTAGTCCTGTGGAAGTTCTGTAATCAAATCCCACTGGCCTTCAAAGTCCAAGTCCCTGAGGGTTCTCATTCCCTTTGCTGGATCCCCAGGTTGGAAAATCTGTTGTGGGCCCTAAAACTTTTGCACAGTGGTAGAGCTTCTTTGGTATAATTGTTCTCCAGTTTGTGGGTTCTCTGCTCGATAGCTCTATATTGGGGCTGCCACACTACGCCTCACAGATTTGCTGCAGCCAGAGCCCCTGTCCTCACAGCAGGCCACTGCTGACCTGTGCCTCCTCAGGAGACACTCAAACACTCAAAGGCAGGTCTGGCTCAGTCTTTTGTGGGGTCCCTGGGTCCTGTTGCGCACAAGGTTTTGTTTTGTCCTGATTCCTCTGCCGTTTCTAAATCCAGCTTGTACATCTGGAATTTCTCAGTTCTTGTACTGTTGAAGCTTAGCTTGAAGGATTTTTAGCATAATCTTGCTAGCATGTGAAATGAGCTCAGTTGTACAATAGTTTGAACATTCTTTGTCATTGTCTTTCTTTGGGATTGGAATAAAACTGACCTTTTCCAGTCCTGTGGCCGTTGCTCAATTTTCCATATTCGCTGACATATTGAGTGCAGCACTTTCATAGCATCATCTTTTAGAATGAAATATTTCAACTGGAATTGCATCACCTCCACTAGCTTTGTTTGTAGTGATGCTTCTTAAGGCCCACTTGACTTCCCACTCCAGGATGTCTGGCTCTAGGTGATTGACCACACTATTGTGGTTATCCATGTCATTAAGACCTTTTTTGTATAATTCTGTGTATTCTTGCCACCTCTTCTTAACTTCTTCTAACAAAACATGGTCCACTAGAGAAGGGAATGGCAAATGACTTCAGTATTCTTGCCTCAAGATCCCCATGAACAGTATGAAAAGGCAAAAAGATATGACACTGGAAGATGAGCACCCCCAGGTCAATAGATGTCCAATATGCTACTGGGGAAGAGAAGAGAAATAACTCCAGAAATAATGAAGAAGCTGGGCCAGAGTGGACACAATACTCAATTGTTGATGTGTCTGGTGGTGAAAGTAAAGTTTGATGCCAGAAAGAACAATATTGCACAGTAAATGGAATGTTAGGTCCATAAACCAAGGTAAACTGGATGTGGGCAAGCAGGAGATGGCAAGATTGAAGATCAACATCTTAGGAGTCAGAGAACTAAAATGGATGGTAATGAGTGAATTTAATTCAGATGGCCATTATATCTACTACTCTGGGCAAGAATCCCTTAGAAGAAATGGAGTAACCCTCAGAGTCAACGAGAGTCCAAAATGCAGTACTTGGGTGCAGTCTCAAAAACAATGGAATGATCTTGGTTCGTTTCCAAGGCAAATCACTTAACATCACAGCCATCCAAATCTATGCCCCAACATCTAATGCCAATGAAGCTGAAGTCAAATGGTTCTGTGAAGACCTATAAGATCTTCTAGAACAAACAACAAAAAAAGGATGTCATTTTCATCATAGAGGATTGGAATGCAAAAGGAGGAAGTTAAGAGATACCTGGAGTAACAGGCAAGTTTGGCCTTGGAGTACAAAATGAAGCAGAGCAAAAGCTAACAGTTTTACCAAGAGAACACACTGGTCATAGCAAACACCCTCTTCCAACAACACAAGAGATGACTCTGCACATGGACATCAGCAAATGATCAATACCAAAATCAGATGGATTATATTCTTTGCAGCCAAAGATGGAGAAACTCTCTACAGTCAGCAAAAACAAGACCAGGAGCTGACTGTGGTTCAGATCATGAGCTCCTTACTGCAAAATTTGTACTTAAATTGAAGAAAGTAGGGAAAACCACTAGACCATTCATGTATGACCTAAATCAAATCCCTTACCATTATACAGTGAAAGTGACAAATAGATTCAAGGTATTGGATCTGACAGAGTGGAGTGCTTGAAGAACTTGGACAAAGGTTCGTAACATTGTACTGGAGGCAGTGATCAAAACCATCCCCAAGAAAAAGAAATGCAAGAAGGCAAAACAGTTGTCTGGGAGGCCTTACAGATAGATGAGAAAAGAAGAGAAGGGAAAAGCAAAGGAGAAAGGGAAAGAGATACCCAACTGAATGCACAGTTCTAGAGAATAGCAAGGAGACATAAGAAAGCCTTCTTAAGTGAACAATGCATAGAAATAGAGGAAACAAAAGAATGGGAAAGACTAGAGATCTCTTCAAGGGATTAGTCAGTATCCAGAATATATAAAGAACAGTTCAACAATGAAATGACAAGATAAGGTTTGGTTACTTGAAAGACTAATCAGGTGATTAGAGGGGTGCAACTTTGGGCCAGATTAAGTGCAATCAGTAACACTGATATCAATATAATCGTCTGTACCTAGTAATGAAACCCTGATCAAAACACTGGACATCAAAGCTCAGTAGAGATTTCTGGTTGAGGAACATGTTTGTATGCCAGAAGGGTGACATATCCTGACTCCACCAAGACAGGGCAGTTGTGTCTTCTTCCCACAACTTGCCCTGTGTATAGCCTTTTAAGTAAAACTTCAGTTATAGGTGTAGCACTTAACTGAGTTCTGTGAGTTTTTCTAGAAGAGTTTCAAACCTGTAGGGGTAGGGGAACCCTTGAATTTGTAACCAGTTGCTCAGTAGTGCAGGTGGCCTGGGGACTCCTGAAGTAAGACTGACATCCAAAGTGAGGGTAGTGAGGGGGACTGAGCCTTTCAGCTTGTGGAGTCTGATACTATAGATGGTGTCAGAATTGACTTGCCCTTCACCCCACTGGGGTAGAAACAGGACAAGTAAAATGTTCACAAAGCCTGTAATTTAGCATAAGTCCTGTCCCCCCAAAATAGAGTGATCAAATATGTTAACAATTATTAAATGCAGGGAGTAGGTAATTGTAGTCACTATACCATTGTCTCTACTTCTCTGAAATTTTACAAATTAAAACAGACGTCATAACTGGAAAATATTATGTCAGTTTTATTTATTGACATGAAAAGATATTATTGTAAAAAGAAACAGGTTATGACTCAGCGTGTAAAAATACTCATTGACAGGAAATCATACCTATGTTTCTATATAGGTAGAGAGGTATCTGGAAGAATTTTCAACAGAATGTTAACACTGGTTAGCTGCAGTGATGGACTTTTGAGTGGTTTCTACTTTCTACTTTCTTTTCTGTGTGTATTTCTTCATAGCATTTATCACCACATGGTACATTCCATATTTTTAGCATTTTTTGGCCATTCCCTCCATTAACACGCAGGCTCTCAGTAACTGTCATATCCCCAGTGCTTTCAGTGGTTCCTCGCATATGGCAGGAACACAATAAATATTTGCTAAATGCATCAATAATGTTTCTATGCCTTGAATTTTTCTTTATAATGATTATTTACACTTTTAACAAATATATTTTCTCAAAATCAACATGGTTGATTTTTTTCCCAAACAGTGACACTGTAAACTTGAAGTCATAACCATCAGGAGCCACTGTCAACTGAATCTTGGTGGCTGTTTGCCCAAAGGCTGCACAGCACAGGCCTCTTCTGGTCCAACTTCAACCCATAGGGCACATATCCTATATCATATTCCTCCAGCTGCACAACCCGAGATAGTCATAAACCTGGTATTAAACCTCTTTCCTTCCATTAAACCCACATCCGGGGCTCACGTGCTGAGGACAGCATTTGCCTTTGAGTGGCTCTCCAGCTCAGAACTTCCTCGGTCATGGCCAACTTTGCCCTCAAATTCCCTTGCAAAGCAAATTCAAATCGTGAGAGGGATCGGGATAGGAGGATGGTGAATAGAGATGGTAAATTTCTATGGAATAGGAAGAACATGAATTAACTGTCCACAGTCGAAAGGAGCCTTGTTCAAAGAGGGATGTTCTGAGGGACAGTTCTGATGGAGTGGGGTGGCAAAACCCTAAGTAGATTGGAATTTTTCTGAACATTCACAAAGTGATATTCTTTTCAGAAAAAAAAAATACTGTACCCAAGGGCAATGGTAGAGAAAAAACATACACAGTTCAGTAAAGGTCCACCCACCTGCCCGTAGTTCCTTCCTGTGCTCTGTCATGTCCGACTCTTTGCAGCCTCATGGACTATAGCCTACCAGACTCCACCGCCGATGGAATTTTCCAGGCAGGAATACTGGAGTGGGTTGCCATTTCCTACTCCAGGAGATCTTCCCCACCCAGGGACCAAACCCGCATCTCTTATGTGCATCTCCTGCATTGGCAGGCAGATTTTTACCACTAGTGCAGCACCCTCCTTCTCCTTCAGTTCAGTTCAGCCATGTCCAACTCTTTGCGACCCCATGAACCGCAGCACGCCAGGCCTCCCTGTCCATCACCAACTCCCTGAGTCCACCCACGCCCATGTCCATCAAGTCGGTGATGCCATCCAACTATCTCATCCTCTGTCATCCACTTCTCCTCCTGCCCTCAATCTTTCCCAACATCAAGGTCTTTTCAAACAAGCCAGCTCTGCGCATGAGGTGGCCAAAGTATTGGAGTTTCAGCTTCAACATCAGTCCTTTCAATGAACACCCAGGACTGATCTTTAGGATGGACTGGTTGGCTCCCCTTGCTGTCCAAGGGACTCTCAAGAGTCTTCTCCAACACCACAGTTCAAAAGCATCAATTCTTCGACGCTCAGCTTTCTTTATAGTCCAACTCTCACATCCATACATGACCACTGGAAAAACCATAGCTTTGACTAGACGGACCTTTGTTGACAAAGTAATGTCTCTGCTTTTAAATATGCTATCTAGGTTGGTCATAACTTTCCTTCCAAGGAGTAAGCATCTTTTAACTTCATGGCCACAGTCACCATCTGCAGTGATTTTGGAGCCCCCAAAAATGAAGTCAGCCACTGTTTCCACTGTTTCCCCATCTATTTGCCTTGAAGTGATGGGACCGGATGCCATGATCTTAGTTTTCTGAATGTTGAGCTTTAAGCCAACTTTTTCACTCTCCTCTTTCACTTTCATCAAGAGACTCTTTAGTTCTTCTTCACTTTCTGCCATAAGGGTGGTGTCATCTGCATATCTGAGGTTATTGATATTTCTCCCGGCAATCTTGATTCCAGCTTGTACTTCCTCCAGCCCAGCGTTTCTCATGATGTACTCTGCATATAAGTTAAATAAGCAGGGTGACAATATACAGCCTTGACGTACTCCTTTTCCTATTCGGAACCAGTCTGTTGTTCTATGTCGGTTCTAACTGTTGCTTCCTGACCTGCATACAGATTTCTCAAGGGGCAGGTCAGGTGGTCTGGTATTCCCATCTCTTGAAGAATTTTCCACAGTTTATTGTTATCCACACAGTCAAAGTCTTTGGCAGAGTCAATAAAGCAGAAATAGATGTTTTTCTGGAACTCTCTTGCTTTTTCGATGATCCATAGGATGTTGGCAATTTGATCTCTGGTTCCTCTGCCTTTTCTAAAACCAGCTTGAACATCTGGAGGTTCATGGTTCATGTATTGCTGAAGCCTGGCTTGGAGAATTTTGAGCATTACTTTACTAGCGTGTGAGATGAGTGCACATCTCCTTAATCTCTCACAGTCTTCCTTCCCCTGTTAACTCTTCTCTTTGGAAGGCAGACATAGATGAGGGGAAAAGTAGCCTTATCCCAACAAGATTAATTTTTTATGTCATATAATATCCACAGTTTATTGACTTTTAGTCCAGCTTTACTTCAGTGTATTAAGCAATATATTGGGACTCATATGATGTGGGTCAAACTGTCACCCAATCAGGCTGATGGAAGATGACACTCCCCTCACAAATGCAGAAGGCTCCTGGAAAATGCCATGGACAGAGGAGCCTGGTGGGCTGCAGTCCATGGGGTCTCAAAGAGTCAGATACAACTTAAAGACTGAGCATGCATGCACACACACACCAGCTGGCTACAGGGAGAAAAAAAAATAACTCTCCCTTATATGGCATGGTGGAAGGAGGGCTCTCCTAAACATCAGACCCCAGGTACCAGTCCCAACAGCACCTTCTTCTAGCTATGTGACTCTAAGTAAGTAGGTGTTAGTCGTTCAGTGGTGTCTGACTCTTTGCCACCCCCACGAACTGTAGCCCTCCAGGCTTCTCTATCTATGGGATCCTCCAAGCAAGAATACTGAAGTGGATTGCCATTCCCTTCTCCAGAGGATATTCCTGACCCAGGGATTGAACCCAGGTCCCCTGCATTGCAGGCAGCTTCTTTATCGTTTGAGCTACAGGGAAGACCTGTGTGACTCTAACAGAGTATCAATAACTACTTTCCTAAGCTGAATTCCCCTGCCAAAAGGAGCATGATACCTACCCATCCAACTTACAAGGAGGTGCAAGTAAGATCACATGAATGTGCCTTGGAATTGGCTCATTGTAAACAACCCTAAGGGCTTCCTTGGTGGCTCAGACAGTAAAGAATCTGCTTAGAATGCAAGAGACATGGGTTGGATCCCTGGGTCAGGAAGATCCCTTGGAGAAGGGAATGGCAACCCACTCCAGTATTTTTGCCATGGAAAATTCCATGGGCAGAGGAGCCTAGTGGGCTACAGTCCATGGGGCCCCAAAAAGTTGGACATAACTTAGCCCCCACACGAAGCTGCTGTAAAGCAATTAGCATTTTACAAAAATATGGAGTCAAACTGTCACTTATGGTCTTATTGAGACACTTACAAATCACAAGGTCTTCAGTCATGTCCGACCCTTAGTGACCCTGTGGACTGCAGCCCACCAGGCTCCTCCATCCACGGGATTTTCCAGGCAAGAGTACTGGAGTGGGTTGCCATTTCCTTCTCTGGGATACCTCCCTAGACTACTTAAATCAGAAACCCTGGGCTTAGGTCTGGGATTAGGTGATTCTACTATGCACCTAGTTTGTTGACTGCGTGTTCATTTAGTCACAGGAGAGTCTCTCAACAGGAAAGCTACTGGCATTTGGGGCAGGACCGTTCTTCCTTGTGCAAGTGTGATTCAAGCCTCTCGGAGTATCCCTAGCACACCCCAGTCATGGTGACAACCAGAAACACACCAACATCTCCAAATGCCCCCACTTGAGAATCTTACCAACTCCTTCTTTTTCTTTTTTACGTCTCCGGAGTGAAAGGCCCTCCCTTCCCACCCCACTCTTCAATTCTCAAGTGACCAATTGTTCTAGTTTGCTCAGGACCCAGGGGTTTCCCAGGACATGAGGCTCTCAGTGCTAAATCTAGGAAAGTCCCAGGCAAACCTCAGTGGTTAGTCACCACAGATTTCCTTCTCCTACCTCCCATGAGAGATCCTCATTGTTTTGTCTGCTTCTCTCACCTTTTTTCTGGGAACTGGCCCTTCCCAACCCCGTTCCAGGGTTACACTGGGAACAACCTTGAGGAGGTTCCTGACAAACTGGGCCACCTGAGTTCCTCCCCCAGAATTTGCAATTGGAACTGGATGCTAGTCTCATTTGGCTAGTGCTTCTGAAGAGGTTTAAATTTGGGAATTGGTGGCCATTTCCTACAGATTTTATTGTCTTGGTCTCCAGAATCACTGTGGACAGTGATTGCAGCCATGATATTAAAAGATGCTTGCTCCTTGGAAGAAAAGCTATACAAAACTAGATATCATATTAAAAAGAAAAGACATCACTTTGCCAACAAAGGTCCGTATAGTCAAAGCTATGGTTTTCCAATAGTCATGTATGGATGGGAAAGTTGGATCAGAAAGAAGGCTGAGCACCAGAAAATTGATGTTTTTGAATTGTGCTGGAAAAGACTCTTGAGAGTCCCTAGAACTGCAAGGAGATTAAACCAGTCAACCCTAAAGGAAATCAACCCTGAATATTCATTTGAAGTACTAATGCTGGAGCTGAAGCTCCAATACTTTGGCCACCTGAACCGACTCATTGGAAAAGACCCTGATGCTGGGAAAGATTGAAGGCAAAAGGAGAAGAGGGCAACAGAGGATGAGATGGTTAGTTAGCATCCCCAATTCAATGAACTGGATTTGAGCAAACTCTGGAAGACAGGGAAGGACAGAGAGCCTGGCGTGCTGTAGTCCATGGGGTTGCAAAGGGTCGGACACGATTTAGCCACTGAACAATAACAACACTTTGCTACAGTGAAGACTAATGTTATGTGTCAGGGAGGATGGGTGATACAGAAAATCTGTCTGTAGCAACAAAGGAAACATGTGCCCCAAAAGAAACACATGCAGAGGTGAGGAGGAAACTTCCTGGCTTCCCCATGGTGCTCAAGTAGTTCTCAAACTTGAGCCTGCATCAGCATCCCCTTAAAACACTATTTTTTGGGCCGCACCCCTAGAATTTGTGATTCAGTTGGTCTCTTCAGTGGTCCAAGTGTCTGCTTTTCCAAGGGTTTCCAGGTGGTGTTGATGCTGCAAATTAGGAATTTTGTGAGGACCCCTCCTCTGGGCCAGAGTTTCAGCATCGATAGATTTTTTTTTGGCCAAGCTGAAGCACAGAGCCTTAACCGCTGGATGGCCAAGGAATTCCCAAGTAATTCCCAAGTCTATATCTGATAAACTCCCCCACTTCTTTTTCTCAAACTTTGAGGGCTCAACAGGCTCAGCCCCACCCTAGTGTTACATGGGTTACATGAGTCTGTACTTTTCTTTTAAATCTTGGTTCCTGAGACTTGGGTGCTACCCCCAGATCTTCTAATTTAATTGGTCTGGCATGTGGCTCAAGTCTCTGGATTGATTGATTCATTATTTTTGGCTGAGCTGCTAGGGATATGAGATCTTAGTTCCCCCACCAGGGATCAAACCTGTGCCCCTGCAGTGGAAGCATGAAGCCTTAACCACTGGACTGCCAGGGAAGTCCCAAGTCTATCTTCTAATAAACTCTTCCTCTTCTTTTTCTCAAACAGCTTTATGGAAATATAATTCATATATGGTACAATTCCCCCACTTAAAAATTCCAAGTCAATGATTTTTAATAGATTCACAGATACGTTCAACTGTCACTAATTTTAGAACAATATTCATCACCTCAAAAGGAACCTTGTCCCCTTTAGCTACTACTCCTCTCCCCAAGCCCTCCTCTCCCCACCCCAGCCCTCAGCAACCACTAACCTATGTTATCTACATGGAGATTTCCCTATTGCACAGATTTCATGTGAATGGAATTATGTACTTATGTGCCTTTTTGACTGGTTTCTTTCACTTGGCATGAGGTTTTCAAGATTTATCTGCACTATAGCATGGGTCAATAATATTTCATTCCCATTCAGAGCCTTTGCTCATTTTAAATTGGGTTATCTTTTTTTTTTCTTCTTTTTTTATTTTGAGGGTTATCTTTTCTATTACTGAGTTGTAATAGTTCTTTATATATACTGGATACAAGTCTGTCTTTTTTTAAAAAAACTTTTTAGTTTGTTTTGGGGTATAGCCTGTTAAAAATGTTGTGATAGTTTCAGGTGAACAGCAAAGGGACTCAGCCATACATATACATGGATACAAGTCTCTTATCCAATATGATTTGCAAATATTTTCTCCCATTCTGTAGATCATCTTTTCACTTTCTTGACAGTGTGTGCTGAATATTTGTGCCCCTCAAAACTCATACGTTGAAATCATAATGTCCAATGTGATGGTATTAGGATGTGGGGCCGTTGGAAAATGCTCAGGTCATGAGAGTGCAGCCCTCATGAATGGCATTATGCTCTTATAAAAGAGACCCCCCAGAGTTCCCTAGTCCTTTCTGCCATGTGAGATCCCAAGAGGAAGTCTGTGACCCAGAGAAGGGCCCTCTCCCAACCGTTCTGGCACCCGATCTCAGACTTTCAGCCTACAAAACAGTGAGGATTTCTGTTTTTTTATAAGCTGTTCAGTCTGTGATAGTTTGTTATAGCAGTTTGAATAGACTAAGCCACTGTCCTTTGAAGCACAAAACTTTAAAATTTTTATCAAAGTCCAATTTGTCTACTTGTTGCTTTTGCTCCTCATGTTTTTGGTGTCATTTCTAGGAATCTTTTGCCAAATCCAAGGTCATAAATATTTACCCCATGTTTTCTTCTAAGAATTTAATAGTTTTATATCTTACATTTTATAAAGGAAATCAGTCCTAAATATTCATTGGAAGGACTGATGCTGAAGCTGAAGCTCCAATACTTTGGCCACCTGATGTGAAGAGCTGATTCATTAGAAAAGGCCCTGATGCTGGGAAAGATTGAAGGCAGGAGGAGAAGGGGACAACAGAGGATGAGATGGTTGGATTGCATTACTGACTCAATGGACATGAGTTCGAGCAAGCTCTGGGAGTTGGTGATTGACAGGGAAGCCTAGCATCCTGCAGTCCATGGGGCTGAAAAGAGTCGGACATGACTGAGTGACTGAACTGAACTATATGAGTTGGCCAGCCCAGATGGCTGTTCTCTTGCTCCCTGTTCATCCCACGCTTGACCAGTCCCTGCCTCACCTACACCTTAGTCTACTGAGTGACTTTCCCTCTTAATCATAGAGCCTAATCAGTAAATACCTATGTTGTCACCCTGCTTATTTAACTTATATACAGAGTACACCATGAGAAATGCTGGGCTGGATGAAGCACAAGCTGGAATCAAAATTGCCGGGAGAAATATCAAGAAACTCAGATATGCAGATGACACCACCCTGATGGCAGAAAGTGAAGACAAACTAAAGGGTCTCTTGATGAATGTGAAAGAGGAGAGTAAAAAAGTTGGCTTAAAACTCAACATTCAGAAACTATGATCATGGCATCTGATCCCATCCCTTCACAGTAAATAGATGGGGAAACAATGGAAACAGTGACAGACTTTATTTTGGGGGGCTCCAAAATCACTGCAGATGGTGACTGCAGCCATGAAATTAAAAGAGGCTTGCTCCTTAGAAGAAAAGCTGTGACCAACCTAGACAGCATATTAAAAAGCAGAGCCTTACTTGCCAACAAAGGACTGTCTAGTCAAAGCTGTGGTTTTTCCAGTAGTCATGTATGGATGTGAGAGTTGGACTATAAAGAAAGCCGAGAACCAAAGAATTGATGCTTTTGAACTATGGTGTTGGAGAAGATTCTTGAGAGTCCCTTGGACTACAAGGAGATCCAACCAGTCCATCCTAAAGGAAATCAGTCCTGAATATTCATTGGAAGGACTGATGCTGAAGCTGAAACTCCAGTACCTAGAGTTTGGCCACCTGATGCAAAGAACTGATTCATTGGAAAAGCCCCTGATACTGGGAAAGATTGAAGGCAGGAGGAGAAGGGGATGATAGAGGATGAGATGATTGGATGGCATCACTGACTCTATGGACATGAGTTTGAGTAAGCTCTGGGAGTTGGTGATGGGCAGGGAGGCCTGGCATGCTGCAGTCCATGGGGTCACAAAGAGTTGGACACCACTGAGCAACTGAAATGAATTGAACTCCCCTTGGCCCCAGCTAGTGACTGTCCTAATCTTTAGATCAGAACTATCTCCACTATGATAGTTTCCTTGGCAATTGATGAGCCAACCTGATATCAATTCCCTCACAACTGGTAAACTCCCTCTTTCTGTGGTAGGGAAGACTACTGCCTTGTCCTGCCCGCTATTTGCTGCCCATGGTGGGGTGTCACTCTAGCTCCCTCATCCATTAAGCCCCTGATGTCTTTGTCACTGACTCCTGGCTCTTTTTTCTGGTCTTGAAGTTGGGTAAGTACAGGCCTTGCAGGCCTGTGGGGTGCAACCCAACACATCCATTTTGAGCTAATTTTTGTATGTCCTATGAGAACTTCATTCTTTTGCATGTGATTTTTTTTTTTCACAATAAGAATGGAAGCCTTTACCATATGAGCCAACAATTTCATTTTTTTTCCCGAAGAAAACCCTGAAAACAGGAACATGAAAACTTATTTGTATACCCATGTCCTATTCATAACAGCTAAGGGATGGAAGCAATCCAAATGTCCATCAACAGATGAATAAGTAAACCAAATGTAGTATACACATACAGTGGAATATTATCCAGAGGAATTCTGACACATGCTACAACATGTATGAATTTTGAGGACACTAAGCTAAGTGAATTAAGCCAGTCACAAAAGATAAATTCAGTGTGATTCCACTTATAGGAGTAACTAGGATAGTCAAATTCATAAAAACAGAAAGTAGATGATGGTTGCCAGGAGCTGGGCAGAATGGGGAGTTGCTTAATGAATATAGAGTTTCAGTTTTGCAAGATGAAAAATTTCTGGAGATTGGTTGCACAGTGATGGAAATATAGTTAATGGTACTGTTCTGTACACTTAAAAATGGTTAGGATTTTATGTCATACATTTTTTTACCACAATAAAAATAATTTAGAAATGTATAAAAGTTTTAAAAGAAGGCCTCAGAATTTGGTCAAAGGAAGCCAATTAGTATCGAGATTTAGCTAGAGCTAAGTACACTTCCTAGGTTTAATTTCTGGAAATGTTTATATTACCTTGTAATTACCCTGTAGGGACCTCTCCGCCCCAAGAATCATCCTGGTCCCCAGGCCAACAGTAAACAGTGAGTGAGACAAAGGAACAGACTGCAAGACTCTCGAGTGTATTTCTGTCATGCCATGGGAGCCCTTCTGGGTCATCACCTACTGTGTTCCAGGATTGAGAGTGCATTCTAAAATATCACTCAGCACTGGTGATGGATTAAGCTTTACTAGGGAAAGAGAAGTCTTACAAGGCTGGGGCAACAAACAAAGGGAAAGCAGGGGTCTCCCCCGCAGAGAGGTGAGCTGGGGTCAGCGTGCTCTGCTGGATATAGAGTTCTCCCTTGTTCTCACAGGGCTGACGAACTGTGATGGAGTGAGTTAACAAATTTCTGACCAAAAAACATGGCTGGAAAAAACAGTTTTTGGAGTATACCATTCCCTGCTGCTGCTGCTTAGTCATTTCAGTTGTGTCCGACCCCATGGACTGTAGCCCGCCAGGCTCCTCTGTCCCTGGAATTCTCCAGGCAAGAATACTGGAGTGGGTTGCCATGCCCTTATCCAGGGCATCTTCCTGACCCAGGGATCAAAGCTGGGTCTCCTGCATCACAGGCAGCTTCTTTACCACTGAGCCACCAGGAAAGCCCATACTATTCCCCGACCCGGGTTCATATAACAACAAACGTTCAAAGGCTCAGAGCATATTTCAGTTCATTTTCAGTTCAGTGTGATAATCTTATTCCTGTGCTACCGTTTCATCTCCTTTTAGTAACAGGTTCACCATGCCCTCAATTTCTATAGGTACCATGGAAGGAAAAACACAACAAATAAAAATCACCAATCAGAATTTTTAACAAGAGAAGGGCCAGCAGCAATAGACCCTACCACAAAGAGAAAATCATGATGAAGCTATTTCCCAAACAGCCTGAAAGTTTTTTCTCTCCCAGAAATAGCAGACTAAACAATTTTTGGCAAATCTCCAAATTTGCCAAATCTCGTTCCAAGAATAAATAATAGCAAAAAATTGCCTATGCTTGCATACATAAGTGCTCAGTCACATCAGTTGTGTCTAACTCTTTGTGACCCCATGGACTATAGCCCGCCAGGCTCCTCTGTCCTTGGAATTCTCCAAGCAAGGATACTGGAGTGGGTTGCCATGCCCTCCTGCAACTCAGGGACCAACCCAGGGACCAAACCCGTGTCTCCTGCATTGTAGACAGAATTTTTACCACTGAGCCACCAGGGAAGCCCTACCTGTGTTTACCATGTGCCAAGGACTTATCTAAGAATCTTACATACATTACCTCATTTAATCATCTCACCAACCCTACAAAGGCGAGCACTCATTTTATGCCCCTTTTATATAGGAGGAAACTAAGACATAAAGAGGCTTCCCTGGTGGCTCAGTGGTAAAGAATCCGCTTGCAATAGAGGAGATGCAGGAGACTCTCCTGGGTCAGGAAGATCCCCTGGAGGAGGACATGGCAACCCACTCCAGTATTCTTGCCTGGAGAATCTCACTGGCAAAGGAGCCTGGCGGGCTACAGTCCATAGGGTCGCAGAGCCGGACACTACTGAAGTAACTTAGCACACACAAGGTCAGGATAGGAAAACCAGGATTGGAACCCAAGCTATCTGTCTCAGAGTGTGTGCTTTTAACCATTACATTAAGCAGAACTGAGACACTGGGCTAAATTCTGCAAGGGCCTTAAGTATGCACTGTCCTAGGACCTGGGAAGAATTAGGGACAGAAGCACCAATAAACGTGGCAGGAGATAAGGTGTGTCCTGTGATAGAGTCAAGTGGGACAGGAGATGTTAGAGAACATCGGTGAGGGTAGAAGAGCAAAATAAATGGGGAAGGGGATGTGGAGTAGAGTTGGGAGGGAGCGTTTCAGGGTGAAGAAACAGTAACATGACAAGCATAAAGCAACAGAGGACGGTAAAGTCCCTTCAGTTCAGTTCAGTTCAGTCGCTCAGTCGTGTCCGGCTCTTTGCGACCCCATGAATCACAGCACGCCAGGCCTCCCTGTCCATCACCAACTTTCGGAGTCTACCCAAACCCATGCCCATCGAGTCAGTGATGCCATCCAGCCATCTCATCCTCTGTCGTCCCCTTCTCCCCCTGCCCCCAAACCTTCCCAGCATTAGAGTCTTTTCCAATGAGTCAACTCTTCGTATCAGGTGGCCAAAGTATTGGAGTTTCAGCTTCAACATCAGTCCTTCCAATGAACACCCAGGACTGATCTCCTTTAGGATGGACTGGTTGGATCTCCTTGCAGTCCAAGGGGCTCTCAAGAGTCTTCTCCAACACCACAGTTCAAAAGCATCAATTCTTCGACGCTCAGCTTTCTTTATAGTCCAACTCTTACCTCCATACATGATTACTGGAAAAACCATAGCCTTGACTAGACAGACCTTTGTTGGCAAAGTAATGTCTCTGCTTTTAAATATGCTATCTAGGTTGGTCATAACTTTCCTTCCACGGATTAAGTGTTTTTTAATTCCATGGCTGCAAGCACCATCTGCAGTGATTTTGGAGCCCAGAAAAATAAAGTCTGACCCTGTTTTCACTGTTTCCCCATCTATTTCCCATGAAGTGATGGGACCAGATGCCATGATCTTAGTTTTCTGAATGTTGAGCTTTAAGCCAACTTTTTCACTCCCCTCTTTCACCTTCATCAAGAGGCTCTTTAGTTCTTCTTCACTTTCTGCCATAAGGGTGGTGTCATCTACATACCTGAGGTTATTGATATTTCTCCTGCAATCTTGATTCCAGCTTGTGCTTCATCCAGCCCAGCGTTTCTCATGAGGTACTCTGCATATAAGTTAAATAAGCAGGGTGACGATATACAGCCTTGATGGACTCCTTTTCCTATTTGGAACTAGTCTGTTGTTCCATGTCCAGTTCTAACTATTGCTTTCTGACCTGCATACAGGTTTCTCAAGACACAGTCAAATGGTCTGGTATTCCCATCTCTTTAAGAATTTTCCACAGTTTATTGTGTTCCACACAGTCAAAGGCTTTGGCATAGCCAATAAAGCAGAAATAGATGTTTTTCTGGAACTCTCTTGCTTTTTTGATGACCTAGTAAAGTCCCTTGGATTCTTTAAAATAGCTTTGAAAAGTTAGCGAAAGGCGCTTAGTTTTGTCCAGCTCTTTGCGACCCCATGGACTATATAGTCCCTGGAATTCTCCAGGGCAGAATACTGGAGTGGGTAGCTATTCCGTTCTCCAGGGAGATCTTCCCACCCCAGGGAATGAACCCAGGTCTCCTGCATTGCATGTAGACTCTTGACTGTCTGAGCCATCTGGGAAGCCCAGTAAACTGCACATATTTAAAGTATGTAATTTGGTAAGTTGTGACTTAGGTGTATACCCATGAAACCATCACCACAGTGAAGAGAACAAAAATAAACATCACCCCCAAGTTTCTTTGTGCCAAATTTATAAACCCTCCCTTTCTGTACCTCACCCCAGACTCTCCCTGCTTTCTGTAACCATAGATTATTTCACATTTTCTAGAATTTTACATAGTCTACAGTATTTACTCTGTTTGGTCTGGTTTCTGTCCCTTTTCACTTGGTGCAATTATCTTGAGATTCATCTGAATTGTGTATGTTAATCATTTATTCCTCTGGTAAGGGACTTATATCTACACTATGTAAAGAACTCCTAAAACTCAATAATAAAAGATAGTCCAATTTTTAAAGTGAGCAAAGGATCTGAATAGACATTTCTCCCAAGAAAACACACAAATGTATATAGAAGATGCTTAACATCATTAGTAATCTGGGAAATGCAGATCAAAACCACAAGGAGATACCACTTCTCGTTCACTAGGATGGCTATAGTTAAAGTCAGATAATAGGAAGTATAAGTGAGTATGTAGAGAAATTGTAACTCATATACATTGTTGGTAGGAATGTAAAATGGGCTTCCCTGGCGGCTCATCTGGTAAAGAATCTGCCTGCAATGTGGGAGACCTGGGTTCAATCCCTGGGTTGGGAAGATCCCCTGGAGAAGGGAACAGTTAACCACTCCAGTATTCTGGCCTGGAGGATTCCATGGACTGTATAGTCCATGGGGTCACAAAGAGTTGGACACAACTGAGCGAATCTAAAATGGTGCAACTACTTTGGAAAACAGTCTGGTAGTTCCTCAAAAAGTTAAACAGGGAGTTAGGATTTGACCCAACAATTCCACTTCTACATTTATAACCCCCCCAAAATAAAATATGTGCATATGTCTTTTACACAAATGTTCATGGCAGCATTATTCATAATGAAAGTGAAAGTCACACAGCTGTGTCTGACTCTTTGCAATCCCATGGACTGTATCCTGCCCTGCTCTTCTGTCCATGGAATTCTCCAGGCGAGAGTACTGGAGTGGTTTGCCATTCCCTTCTCCAGGGTATCTTCCCAACCTGGGGATTGCACTGGGTCTCCCATTGCAGGCAGATTCTTTACCAACTGAGCCACTAGGGAAGCCTATTATTCATAATAGCCAGTACGTGGAAACAACCCAAACGTCCACCATATGATGAATGTATTAATGAAATGTGATATATTCATATGATGAAATATTGTTCCGCCATAAAAGGAATGAAGTACTGCTACATGCTACAACATGGTTGAACCTTGACAACATTATGCCAAGTGAAAGAAAGACACATACAGACAAAAACACATATTGCATGATTCCATTTCTTAATGAAATGTTCTGAATTGGCAAAGGTATATATAGAGAAAGTAGATTAGTGATGCCTAGGACCGCATGCAAAAGTTGAGGGGAAATTGAAGGTGCACAGCTTTTCTTTGTGGGGCGATAAAAAGTTCTCAAGGTCATCATGGTGATGGTGGCACAACTCTGTGAACAGAGTCAAAAAACTTTGACTTTTATACATTAAATGGATGAATTTTATGGTATGTGAATTACCTCTCTCTCAAGCTGTTACCAATTTTTTTTACTTTTTATTGGTGACTAGTATTCCATTATATGAATATACTGAAGTTTTCTAATCAGTTTACCTGTTGATGGACATTTGAGTTGTTTACAATTTTTCGCTATTAAAAATAAAGGTGCTATGTACATTCACACACAAATTTTTGTGTGGACACATACTTTCTTCCCCCCTAGGTTAATACATAGGAGTGAAATGGCTAGACCATATGGTAGGTGTGCTTAACTTTTTAAGAGACTACCAAACTGTTTTCTAAAGTGATTGTACCATTTTACACTCCCATTAACAATTTATGAGAGTTCCAGTTCCTCCACAGCCTTGTCAACTCTTGGTATGATCAGCCTTTTTAACTGGGCATTCTAATAAATATATAGCAATATCTCTTTGTATTTTTTCTCTTTCTGATTTTAATTTGCATTTCTTTAATGACTAATGATGTTTAGCATCTTTTCATGTGCTTATCTGTCATCTTTATATCTTCTTGAAAATGTCTGTTCAAAATTTTTTGCCCACTGAAAAAAATTGAGTTGTCTGTTCTTATTATTGAATTTTCAAAGTTCTTTATATTTCAGACATGAGTCCTTTATCAGATATGTGTTTTGGAAATATTTTCTCCCAGTCTGTGGCTTATCTTTTCATTTTTCTCACAGTGTCTTTTCAAGAACAGAAGTTTTAAATTTTGATGAAATCCAATTTATCAAAATTTTATTTTATTGATTGTGATTTTAGTGTCATATTTATGAAATATTTGTCTAATCAAAGGTCACAAAGATTTTCTCCTATGTTTTCTACTAGTAGCTTTATAGTTTTAGATTTTACATTTAGGTCTATGGTTTATTTTGACTTAATTTTTGGTATGAGGTATAGATTAAAATTTATTGTCCAGTCTCATTCACTGAAACAACATCCTTTCTCTATTAAATTGTGTTGTCTTTAGATATTTTTCAAAAATCAATTCCACATATACACATACACAACACGTATACATATAATTTTATAAGAAGTCTTAAAATTCAGTAGTCCTCCAACTCTGTTGTTCTCTTTCAAAGTCATTTTGGCTATTCTAGATCTTTTGCATTTCCATAAGAATTTTAAACAGCTTGTCAATTTCTACAATTGCTTTTTCTGTAGAGCAAAGACTGACAAATGGCATATAATGAAAAACCCAGGGCTCCACAGTCAGTCTGCATAGGTTCAAGACCTAGACTTACCTCTTCTTAGCTGCTTGACTTTGGGCAAGTTACCTAACTTCTCTGCAAGTCCATTTCTCATCCATAAAGCTGAAGTAAGAATATTAGCAATCTCATGGGATTGTGATGGGGCTTAAGTGAAACACTGTAAATATTGCAGGGATGGAAAATACAGGCAGACACTGGGCAGATCATATATCTGACCCACAGCAGTCACTCCAGGAAGCCAAACCAAAGCCTCTGCAAGAACTGACCCAGAACAGTCAGGATTTGACCAAGTCATAACTACCAGTTTCTCTCATGTTTGCCCTGGCTTCCAACTCAGGACCAAGCAGAGAAAGCCAAATTTGCTCTCCAAACCAATCACATAAGATACCCACCCCACTGTTAGCCCACCTCCAGCCTTCCCAAGCCAACAACCTCCTCTCAGGGTTTCCCTGAAGCCTTCTGCTTTTTGACTACACAGTTTTTCCACTCCCCTCCTTGTCTTTGACTCTGCAAATGCACCCGATGGTGGCTGACCCCCTGACTATAGCAAAGCTCTGAGTAAATAGCTTCTGCTTCTTCTCATTTGGGTGATGGTCATTTATTTTTAGAATGCTTAACGTTGTGTTCACAGAGCTTAATCAGTGCCCACTAAATTTCATATAAGCAGCAGAATTGTTTTGTCAAATGAAATTTTACACAAAATCCAAATATATATAAAACAGGGAAAAAAAAGTTTATATTATTTAAGCCAGTCAGTAACAGTGGACTTTGTGGTGATTAAATGGGGATAAAGGATGACAACTGCTGACGTGGTATTTAAAACACACACACACACACACACCCTGATTCTCACTATTAGTTAGTTAGTGTTAGTCGTTCAGTCATGTCTGACTGTGTGCGACCCCATGGACTGTAGCCCACCAGGCTCCTCTGTCCATGGGGTTCTCCAGGCAAGAATACTGGAGTGGGCTGCCATTCCTTTCTCCAGGGGACCTTTCTGACCCAAGGTCTCCTGCATTGCAGGCAGATTCTTTACTGTCTGAGCTACCAGGGAAGCCCCCAATTCTCACTAAAAGAAGTTGCAAATGATAACAGGTTTTTTTTTTTACTATTAAGCAGGTCACTTTACAATCAAACATTTATAGAACTCCCATAGCACTTCAAAACTCTAGGGCTCTCAGAAAAATGAAGGCTACTAGTGTGAGCTCAGGGTTCAGGGTCTTAAATTACAAGGATGATGCAAACCAGCTGGGTAACCTTGGGCAAGTCAACTGAAGTTCGTCTGTTTTGATTCTTTCACCGAAAATTGAGGAGGCTGAACTAAACAAGAAGTCAACATTCAGTGTCTACCATTATCTTCGTGTAGTGCACGGGGCTCTGTGTATGTGTGCCTGTTTAAAAAAATTCAGGTATCTGGCCCAAGCAGTGGATCTAACTCAATAAATCTGGGGTAAGGTCCTGTCTACATTTTAAACAAGCACCTAACTGATTTTGATGCTGGTCATTCTTGTGCATAATTTGAGACACAAATGAATAGGTTCCTTTTAGGTTCCTTCTGGCTCTGCTTTGTGTGATTTATATGGAGTTGGAGGGGAGACGTCAGAGAGCTAGATCATGGGGAAGAGGGAAAAAAGGGAAAGGGGAGGGGAAGATTGCTCAACAGGGAAAATGTTGATGGGAAGTCTTTTCAAAAAAACCTATTGTATCAATATTCTCCTTTTGAAAGTTCCCATGAAGCCGGTCCATAGAGACTTGGACTCTGTAAGGAGTCCAAGACTATTCTCCACTAACCTGCAGGAGAAAGCACTCCTGAGCTTCCCAGCCCCGTGCCCTACGTTTGAATACACCAGAGAGTAATTACAACGTGCAAAATGCTTCCTTGCCTTCCAACTCCTCAGCTTCCTGATAGCTCTCTAGGGGCAGGGCTGGCCAAAGCAGAATTTGCCCATTTGGGTGCCTCAAAACCAGATTAAATCCAGGCCATTGCCCCAGCGCTCGGGGCAAAAATCCTCTCCTTTCGCCAGTGGAGACCCCAGCTCAGTGTAGCAACACCGCCCTCTTGCGGCGGAGAACGGGACTCCGCCTGTTGAGGAGAACAAACGCCAGGGGCGATACCGCCCGAGAAGGCCCAAAGTTCTCCTGGGTCAGAGGGAGCAGGTAAGAGAAGGAAGAAAAGAAAGATGTCAAGGTTGTTCCTCATTGTCTCTTTCTACTTTACCAGTCCTTTCTGCCTTCCCAAACCAGTGCTCCCACTTACTCTAGTGTTACTCGCTCAGTCGTGTCTGACTCTTTGTGACGCCCATGGACACATGTGTCTGCCCTGCCAGCTCCTCTGTCCATGGGATTCTCCAGGCAAGAAGACTGGAGTGGGTTGCCACGCCCTCCTCCAGGGGCTCTTCCTGACCCAGCGATCGAACCGGGTCTCCTGAATTGCAGGCAGATTCTCCTTGCCCTCTATTAATAACTTATTTTCCTAATGCTTTGCAGTATACAAGGTGTTTTCACAAACATCTTGTGTGATCCGTTCTCACTTCCTTTCACATCATTCGCCCACCTAATTCCAAAATGAGAAGGAAAAACTGAAAACTAACAACCTATGTAAATACTCTTCTTGTATTTTGCCTAAGGGTGAACCTGACCTCCCCTTATTCTTGAATTGCAGGACCTTGTAGGTGGCTTTGACCCCTGTAAGAGCCCATTACCTTTTTCTGCTGTGTGGTCACAAACGGAGCCTTAAACATGCCAGGACTTTTCTCCACAAGGAGATAAAAAAATCATATGACCAAAGCAGCACAAGCCTAAGTACACAACTATTTTTTTATTTCAGCACTCTTTAAAATTAGTCAAATTAAAATAGACATAGAAAAATGCACAAATCATAAATGTATGTGTGCTAAGTGGCTCAGTTATGTCTGACTCTTTGCGACCTATAGACTGTAGCCCGCCAGGCTCCTCTCTCCATGGGATTTCCCAGGCAAGAATACTGGAGTGGGTTGCCATTTCCTCCTCCAGGAGAGCTTTCCAACCCAGGGATCAAACCTGCGTCTCCTGTGGCTTCTGCATTGGTAGGCAGATTCTTTACCTCTGAGCCATCTGGGAAGCCCTATATATATATATATATATATATATATATAGGAGTAGGGAATACTCACTCCAGTATTCTTGCCTGGGAAATCCCATGGAGAGAGGAGCCTGGTAGGGTACCGTCCGTGGGGTTGCAAAGAGTTAGACATGACTGAGTGGACTTCACATACACACATATATAAACTTAGAAGTATATATGTATAACTGAATCACTTTGCCATTTACCAGAAATTAACACAACATTATAAATCATGTATACTGTAATTTAAAAAAAAAGAATGCTTCTGTGAACATTCTTCTACTCAGCTTCCACATAGCTTTTGGGAAATAAAAATCCACATTTCTGTTGGCTTTATAACTAAAAGTGGAATTGCCTGGTCGTGGGATTGCTTTCATTGACACTGCCAAACAGATTTCCAAAGTGTTGTAGGTGCTAATTTACATTCCCACCAGCAATGTTTGAGAGCTTCTGTTGCTTCGTGTTCTTGGCAACGCTGGTATGTTGTTTTTCATTTTAGTCATCCTAGTAGGTGGGTAATGGTATTGCCTTATAATTTTAATTTACATTTCCCTGATGACTAATGAAGTTGAGCACCTTTTCACAAGCTTATCAGCCATTTGATTTGGATATCTTCTTTGGTCAAGTGGCCTATTCAATGCTGTTAGGCAAACAATTTAAAGCTGAAGTAACCTTGTACTGAGTGATAAGAGCATTGTTCAATAGCATTTCATCCCCCCAAAGCATGTATTCTTCATGGGCTACACTGAGAGATGGTTCTTACCTTTGTGTGGTATTTACATGATGTCATTTGGTTAGTACAAGCTCTCTGAAGAGTGGAAGGTTGTGCTCGTTTTACAGAAGAGGATGTTGTGCTTGTTTTACAGAAGAGGAAGCAGTTTCTGGGAGATTGTGACATGTTCAAAATAAGTGGTAGGATCAAGATCCTTGACCAAGGTTTTGCTGTTTCCTGGCCAAGTGCTCATTCTACTACAATAGTTTCATCTCCCCACCTGTTATAACAAATACTTTGTATTACTGCCCCTCTTTACCACGATGAAATTAAATCTACAGATAATTTCAAATGATAATCAGTATGCTACTCCCGTGGTATAAAGGAGAAATAAACGAGTAATGGTTTATAGTAAATAATTGCTATTAATAGAATTACAAATCAAAACAATAATCTAATCATAGTATAATTGCAAATGAAATGCTTGAGTAAAACTATACTAGAACATGTAATGAAATAATAGATGCTTAAAGAAGATTAGCTATAAATTCAAACAGCCACAAATAGAGATAAACACAAGTGGTTGTAGTCACAACTCTAATTTCGTGTATTGCTGTCCCTGACATGATTTTCCATATGGGTGAACAACTTGAGACAACATTCTGAACAAAACAATCAACCCTTAACTCACATAGTTGTCATATTCCTGAGAAATTCACTGTATTTTTAAACCATGTAAAAAATATTTTTTGCTTGAGTGCAAAAGAGAGTTAGGTGTTGACTCAAATAATTATGGACAGCCGGATGAATATTGATACATTCAGAAGCTGGACAAGATGCAGGACACGTCTTCATTCTGCAAGAATGTCACATTCATTGCAGGAAAACGTAGCAGGCCTAGCCGTTCCCTCTAAATGGCAGCAGTGTCGCTCAATCATGGTGACAACACGAAACTCCTTGGAGCGGTACTGCTCCTACTGAGAACAGTATGCCACATGTTCTGTACCGCACAGCCCCAGCCTGAAATATGGAATGTGACCCAAAAGCTGGGCTTTAGACTGCCGAAGACCTGAGCTCAGCAGAGAGCCATTCATTCTGTAAGACCCTGAGCGATTCACATAACATGTGTGAGCTTCTTATCTCCAGCAATGGGGCTGGCCTCTGCCTTCCACAGCAGCGACAGCAGTTGCTATGTCTCCTGTGAACCTGCGGCAGGCTGGCAGGCTGTATGGAGACGGCCTCCATCCCTCACACCCCATCACTCAGCGCTCCAGTTCACCAACCACCTCACTTTGCACAGTTGACCAGTTACACTCACTCCAGTTTTCTTGGGGCTTCCCTAGTGGCTCAGATGGTAAAGAATCTACCTGCAATGTGAGAGACCTTGGTTTGATCCCTGGGTCAGGAGGATCCCTTGAAGAAGGGAATGGTAACCCCCTCCAGTATTCTTGCCTGGAGAATTCCATGGACAGAGGAGCCTGGCGGGCTACAGTCCATGGGGTTGCAAAGAGTTGTACACGACTGGGTGACTTATTAATGTTTTCACTTTCTGCATGTAGTTCTTTTTTTTTTTTTTTGGCTATGCTCCGTGGCTTTTGGGATCTTAGGGCAGAGTCCTGACCACTGGACCACCAGGGAATTCCCATGCAGGTAGTGCTTTTTAAAATTTGTTTCAATATTTATTTATTTGGCTGCACTGGGCCTTAATTGTGGCAGGAGAGATCTTCAATTTTTGTTGCAACATTTGGGATTTTTTTTTTTCCACTTTTTTAAGCTGTGGCATGAGAATTCTTACTTGCAGCATGTGGGTTCTAGTTCCTGATTAGGGATCGAACCTGGGCCCCCTGCTTTGGGAGCATGGAGTCTTAGCCGCTGGACCACCAGGGAAGTCCCCATGCAGTGCCTTTGATCTTTCCAGTCCTATTGACAAATACATTCGCAGTAGATGATATGGAAAATATTAGCATATCTCTCAAAAAGAAGTATCAAAATACATGTCTCTTGCCTCAGCAGAAAATACTCCTTACAGCCTTAGCTATGAAAAAATACTAGTTGACACTTTCTCAAGTCTAAATGAATTACCTCATCCTGGCCAAAATCTTGGTAAAAGTAACACCTTCCCATTGAGATTCCCAACTGCAGGCCTTGCTAACACATGCCTTTTTGAAATTGGGGATAATTGGCCTGCTTGAAAAATAGAAATCAAACTACTGAGGGATGTCACAGTGGATTCAAAAGTATTACTGGAGCTTAAATTCAAAGGCACTGGGTACAGCATACAAACATAATATAAATATATAAATTATACTGGTGTAAAGATTGTTTGGGCTTCTCTTGTGACTCAGTGGTAAAGAATCCACATACCAATGCAGGAAACGTGGGTTCAGTCCCTGGGTTGGGAAGACTCCTAGAGAAGGAAATGGCAACCCGCTCCAGTGTTCTTGCTGGGAAATCTCATGGACAGAGGGACCTGGCAGGCTACAGTCCTTGGGGTCACAAAAGAGTCTGATATGACTTATCAGTTAAACACCAACAACAATAGATCGTTTAAAAATTAATAACATAAGCTTATGCAAATATAAAATTAACACATCAAAGGTTTTATTGAACTTATGATTAATGAAAAAAACCAATAGGATGTTAAAATTCAAATGAAAATTTAACACTCTAGACAATGGGTTTTTTACAGTTCTATGAACAGAACATTTGCATAACTATGGACAGGAAGTATTTGTATTTCTCTCAATTTTCTACAATTTAACTTCTACCTCTACGGTTCAGAGTCGGTATATGTTATGAAAGAAAACAAACAAACAAGCAACAACAAAAGCCAAACCTGGTGTTAGTTTTCTCCTGTTGCTATAACAAATTATCAAAAACTTGGTAGCTTAAAACAACACAAATTGATTATCTTACAGTTTAGTTGGAGTATCTTACAGTTGGAGGGAAGAAGTCCAAAATGGTTTTCACTTGGTTAAAATCAAGGTGTCAGCAAAGCTGTGTTCTTTTTGAAGATTCTAGTGGGGAGTCTGTTTCTTTGCTTTCTCCACCTTCTAGAGGCCACCCCCACCCTTTGGCTCCTGGTCGCCTTCCTTCATCTTCAAGGCAGTAATGGTGGGTTGAGTCTTTTTCACCCTGCAGCTCTCCGGGGTTCTCAGACTACATTGTCACATCTTCTTTGACTCTCCTGTCTCCCTCTTTCACTATTTATTTATTTATTGGTTGTGCTGGGTCTTTGTTGCTGCACATGGGCTTTCTCTATTTGTGGAGAGCAGGGGCTACTCTCTAGATGCAGTGCTCAGGCTTCTCATTGCAGTGGTTTCTCTTGCTGCAGAGCACCGACTCTAGGGTAAGCAAACATCAGGAACTGTGGCGCATGAGCTTAATTGTGCCACGCCATGTGGTATCTTCCTGGACCACGGATCAAACTCCGGTCCTCTGCATTGTAAGGCAGATTCTTAACCACTGTACCACCAGGGAAGGCCTCCCTCTTTCACTTTTAAGGACCCTGGGGATTATCCTAGGCCCACCTAGATACTACAGGATTGTCTCCCCATCCCAAGATCTATCGAAGGTGCAAACTCCAAGGTGAATCAAATGATCCCTGAAAAGTCTACAAGAGACCACACCCTGTGGTCCACTGAAAGGATACAGTCCACTAAAAGTATACCCAATAATCTCTTTTGCCTTTTCTCTAGTCTTGGAAAATCTTTCCTGATGATGCCAAGGCTCATAACCAAGGTGACTATGCAAAACATAATCAGGCAGTCCTGGATCGTGTCCCTGAGCAGGAAAACAGCCACCCCTTCAATCAGGCCGCAATTACTGTCCTTGCCCAGCCGATTTGTCTTGTTTCCCTTGGCCTCTGCTAACATTTGAATTTTCCAATTCTGGTTATTGATCAGATTTCCTTTCCTCCACCCTGGAAGGATAGGAACAGAGCAGAAACATTTAGTCCATAAACTGGGAAAACGTTAGACAGTGACAAAGAGAGAAAAGAAGCATATATTAATACAAAGCCGAACCTTAAACATTTTATGGTTTTGTGTCAATGGGCATTGTCCCAAGGCTGGGGCAGGGAGTGGGCACGTTGGAGAGTGGAGTTGTCTCTCCTCACTGCCCTCCTCCTCCCACCCATTTGGCCCTCATGGAATAAGGCAGAGCCAAGGATTCTTCAGTCATTAAGTCCAAGGTGGCCGTATAGTGAAGTGAAGTTGCTCAGTCGTGTCTGACTCTTTGCGACCCCATGGACTGTAGCCTACCAGGCTCCTCCGTCCATGGGATTTTCCAGGCAATAGTACTGGAGTGGGTTGCCATTGCCTTCTCCAGGGGATCTTCCCAACCAAGGGGTCGAACCCGGGTCTCTCACATTGTAGGCAGATGCTTTACCATCTGAGCCACTGGGACAAGCCAGATGGCCTCATACCATTCACTAAATGGTCACAGTGAAATAGGAAGTAACCAGCCATTCTTGATCAGTCCAACAATTCTCAAATTACTCCTGCTCAAACTCCTGTTTAACACTGAATTTTCACATTGCCCAGTTAGTTACTCATCTCCTTAAATGACTGTCAACCAAGATGAAATGAGAAGCTGTCTGATGGATGCCAGAAGGTCACTTCAGTCAAAGCCAAAGTAACTCATTCCTTCCCTGACCAAAAGCTGCCTGAGCCTTTGCTGAGTGCAAGGTGCCAGGTCAGGCTCTGCTGGGGGTACAAATAAATCCTGTCTTCAAGGAACATCCAGTCTGGGAGAGGGAGAGGTAAGGTTGAAGTTGCATGTCCAAAAGCAAAAAATGGAAAGGATTCCAGGCTAAGGGGATGGCCATAGGGTAAACACAATGGTGTCGCCACAGAGGGTGCATTCTTGACTGGGAACTTCAGGTAGAAAGAAGTTCAACCTGTTTGCTCAAGCTTGGGAGGAATGGAAAAATGCCATGAGAGATGAGACTGAAAAAGGGGAGGAGGATCAGGTGAATGCTTGTGTGCCTTCATTTGTGGGTTGAGTCCTTCATTCAAGAATTTTATCTATCACTTGCTATGCACCCAATGCCAAGTCAAGCACTTCTAATGGCTTTACCTTCAGTGAGCCACAGTCTTGGGAGGAGAAAGGACTATGCAAATACTCTCAGGAAAGTATTGTTGTTTTTGTTGATTTAGTCATGTCCAACTCTTTGCGACCCCATGGGCTGTAACCTGCCAGGCTCTTCTGTCCATGGAATTCTCCTCCAGGCAAGAATATTGGAATGGGTTGCCATTTCCTTCTCCAGGGGATCTTCCCCTCCTAGGGATTGAACCTGCATCTCCTGCATTGGCAGGCAGATTCTTTATCACCGAGCCACCTGGGGAATTCCCTCAGAAGACAGATACATGCAAAAAGAGGTGTACTTTAAGCGCTGAGCTAGAGACCCACTGACTCTGCCCACAGGAGGGGGAAAGTGAAGGAAGGCCATTCAGAAGATTTTGCAAAGGTTGTATAACTAGTAACATACTTCCTGGGTAGCAAGCAGGAAATGAGGAGTAATGGAGTGACAGCTCACAGTCTGCTTCACGCTCATAGTTGCTCTAAAGGCACAAAACTCAGCACATCCAGTCTAATCGCGTCCTTAATTGCCGGGGGCCAGCTCATGAGATCCCACCCATGGAAAGGTCACGAGGAAGAGGACTGATCCGAGCACGGCTTCTCAGGCCTCAGGGATTCTCGGAAGGCTGCCTCAGCACTCATCTTAAAGATGATATCTGTCTTTCTGATGTTTACTATAATAAACCTCTTCTTATTTTCTATGACTTAGGCAAAAGGCCTTTCCTGATTCCCTTCTAAAATAGATCATTCTGAAACCTCAAATCAGCAAGGCCCCTGAACGGTAGCACCCTAAATAAAATTATCTGGGATATAGAGTATGCTAATCTAAATTCCTTTTACTAACATATTGGTTTGTTTAACCTGGATAGCTCAGTTGGTAGAGCATCAGACTTTTAATCTGAAGGCCCAGGGTTCAAGTCCCTGTCCAGGCATCAAAAAAAAAAAAAATAACATATTGGTTTGTTTAATAAATATACCTGTGTCTTTGGAGCTAATGTGCATGACTGCTCCTTAACAATAAACAGCATTGAGAGCCTCCACACAGAAAGCCCCAATGGGCACAGAAACCTTTCGTAGGGAAAAAGATTTGTTAGGAAATATAGGAAATATTGCTTTATGAAACTGTTACTTAGTTTATATTTACTCACTATGTTTTTGCTCTTAACGTATTTAGCCTATATAATTAAAGCATAATAGTTAGAGATTTATATAAATAGAAGTTTAGCTTTAATACAAATAATAAGACAATTGTTGATTTAACTGATGGTTCTTACTTAGAGCTGACCTTCAGCTTGCTGTTCTATGACTTTATGGCACCAGATTCTTTTCTGTTAAGCTCAAGGTGTAGAATAAATTACCGAAAACAGGTTTTACCTTGAAACTTTCTATTGATGAATTCTTTCCTGCTGTGCCTGATACAAAAGTGTTCTGACTGATCAACCCTTATCAATGGAGAGTCACAAGATGTTAGCAGGTCCCCAGGCCAGAAGATGATGTAAACAAAATGAGGCTTTTTGTAACTAAAGATATGCAAACGGTTTCCATGAGGGTCAAAACTGCCGACCCATTAAGCTGATTTGGTATGACTCTACACTTTACATTCGGAGAAGGCAATGACACCCCACTCCAGTACTCTTGCCTGGAAGATCCCACGGATGGAGGAGCCTGGTAGGCTACAGCCCATGGGGTTGCTAAGAGTCGGACACGACTGAGCGGCTTCACTTTCACTTTTCCCTTTCATGCACTGGAGAAGGAAATGGCAACCCACTCCAGTATTCTTGCCTGGAGAATCCCAGGGATGGCGGAGCCTGGTGGGCTGCCTTCTATGGGGTCGCACAGAGTCGGACACGACTGAAGTGACTTAGCAGCAGCAGCAGCAACACTTTACATTTGTTTCTATGTACCACTAAAAATATAAAAGCTGTCTTAAAAAACAATAAAGTCAGAAGACACTTGGAAACACCGAGACTCGCTGTGTCTTCTCATTCGCATCGCCGACGCCGTCCATCCTGAGGGAACCCCTGGACCTGCTGGAGCTGGACTCTGGCACTTAATGGCACTGTTCCCACTGCACCAAGACAATCCAAAGCCAGGTTTAAATCCCACACAAATTCACTTCTCTCTTGCTCCATTTACCTGCCTCCTGCTTCACGTGCCTTGGACTGGTTTCTCTCTGCCCTGTAGCTCTACAGTCTAGCTCAGGATTTTGACCTTGGATTCACAGTCTGGCTACAGCTCTTTAAATTTCTGATTCCACAAAAGACCTTAGGGTCACATCAACTGCCTCTCTACTGGTTACTCAGTAGCTAACTTGCAAACTCTGAGATTACCAGTCAAGCAAGAAGAAAAAGCTCCCGGGCACATGGCATTTGCTCCACTTGGCTAACTCAGCATGGCAAAGAAAGTTTCCCCTTCCAGAGGTGAATTCCAGCTTGCACAACTAGTGGGAACCAGCTCCCACAGCTGGGAGCCCATAAGCACCATCGCCACCCTCCCCCAGTGCTGGGCAGGTCCACAGTGTTTTCCCCTCACCTTCCCAACTACACCGAAGACCACACAGTTTCATGGCATTCTGCTGCAGCTGCCTAATTTTTGACCCTCCAGGCCCCAAGGATAATCAGAGTGATTTCTGTTTTCCTGCCTTACTGAGAAGGTCTGAAGTGGTCTTTGCCCCTTGTGCAGCCAGAAAGACCCTGTACAGATTCTTCACAGGATCATTTAGAACAAAAAAGACCCTAGCAGGCACTGGCTGATGACCACTGCAGCCAACAAAAAGCTTAGTGAGTCTGTCTTTCATGGAACCTGTTTCCTGGCTCTGGATTTGCTCAGTCACTAGATTGTGTCTGACTCTTTGCGACCCCATTGACTGTAACTCACCAGGCTCTTCTGTCCATGGGATTCTCCAGGTAAGAATACTGGAGTGGGTTGCCATTTCCTTCTCCAGGGGATCTTCCCAGCCCTGGATTTCTTGTTGTTGCTCAGTCGCTCAGTTGCATCCGACTCTTTGCGACCCCATGGACTTCAGCACGCCAGGCTTCCCTGTTCTTCACTATCTATCTCCCAGAGTTTGCTCAAATTCATGTCCCTTGAGTCAATGATGTCATCCGACTATCTCATCCTCTGTCACCCCATTCTCCTCCTGCCCTCAATCTTTCCCAGCATCAGGGTCTTTTCCACAGGTCTGGATTTGACCTCTGTGCAAATTTCTGAAAGGGGCTGAACACAATGATGCTATAAACCAGCTTGGATGCTGAAGGAGGTGGCCTTACAGGAATGGTGGTCCTGAAGGTAAGGCCCAGAAAGGCAAGCTGGCTAACCACCTACACCTGTTCACCAGTCTGGGCAAGCCCGGAATTTGGCTGGGGCCTGTCCACAGCACAGAGCTCTGGGTGGATGACTGCAGCTGTGTGCCCATGACTGTAGAAACAGGTGTCATTGACACAAGTTTCTAAGTATTGAGTTGGGCTTCCCTAGTGGTTCAGACAGTAAAGAATCTGCCTGCAATGCAGGAGACCCAGGTTTGATCCCTGGGTGGGAAAGATCCCCTGGAAAAGGGAGTGGCTACCCATTCCAGTATTTTTGCCTGGAGAATTCCATGGACAGAAGAGTTTGGCGGGCTAGAGTCCATGGGGTCACAAAGAGTTGGATACAACTGAGTGACACACACACACACACACACACACACACACACACAGAGGTATTGAGTCACCTTATCAAATAGGGCCTGTCCATAGGGTCCAAATTCCATCACACCCAGACTTACCTGTTTTAAGATGCTAGGATCATGCCCTGAGACCTCAGGTGGCAGCCACTTCTTAACTATCTGCTGCTTGTCAGCACTGCTTACAGGCTTTGTGGTCTGTAATTTACATTTAATTTACAGCAATAAGACCAGCCTCCCAGTACCCCCTCACTTCCTGCTCCCTGCTCTCATCAGACCCCCTCCCAGACTGCTGGCCACACACCTGAGGAGTAAGTAACACCTTATGGGGACAGTAACTGTCTGTGTCACCACCTTTATGCCCACTGCTACTGATATTTGTATACACTGACCAGCACAGGAAAAGCACTGTGTATGCTCTTTATGGGCTTCCCTGGTAGCTCAGAAAGTAAAGAATCTGCCTGCAATGCAGGAGACTCGGGTTTGATCCCTGGTTCGGGAAGATCCCCTGGAGAAGGGAGTGGCTACCCATTCCAGTATACTTGCCTGAAAAATCCCATGGACAGAGGAGTCTGGCAGGCTACATACAGTACCTGGGGTCGCAAAGAGTTGGACACAACCGAGTGACTAACAACATCACAACAGGCTCTTTATAAACATTATTTTCATTACTGTTATGCTATATAATGATCCCTAAATAGATAGTTTTTCAATTCTGGGATCATCTTTCTTCTAATTGTCAGTCGAACATCCCTCATGTCTTGCCATGACTTCAAACTCAGCACAATTAACATATCCCCTCCAAACCAGGTGTTTCCTTCCAACTGCTCTATTTCTGTTACCATTCTCTCAGTCTTTGGGATTAAAAACCCGAGTTCCCCCTCCAATTCTTCCCAACAATCACAGCTCACATTTTATCTGTTGCCTGATATCTCAGATTCTTTTTGAGTGCTTCCCTAACCCAGCAGTTCTCAGCCCTGATTGCACATTGGAATCACTATAGGAACCATTTTAAAACTACAGATGTGGGCCTGGGGTGGCCTGGGGTCACCTCTTTCACGTGGCTGTGCAGAGCATTCAGTGTAGAAGCGGGAGTGGGTGGTTGAGCCAGTTCATGTTCTGCTGCCGAAGCCACCGGCGCTGGCACGAAGTTACTTTTGATGAGAGGAAGGGGAGCCTTTGAGTTCACACAAAGGCACAATACAGGCCGAGAAAGCCCTGGCCATCCTCTGAAATTCTGACTCAGCAGACCTAGAGGTTTATATTTTAAATAGTTCCAGTGAAATAAAGAGACTTCATTCCTAAATAACTGCATCCCCATTCTCTCTTTTTTTTGTGCTTTTATTGTTTTATATATTACATCTATGTATATTATAAAGCCAGGAATACATTGCTCTAATTATTACTTAAAGAGGCTTAGAGAAGGAGAGCAAGTATATACTACAGAGCTGTTCCATTAACCTTCTGTTTTGCTCTCTTGTTTCTCTTTATTTCTTCCTCTGGATTTGAGTTTCTCTCTGGGGTCATTTCTCACTCCAGTACGGCTCTGCTCCCACCTGCTTTCTTCATGCTGTTATTGTCAAATATGTTACACTTTTACATGTTCTAGCCCCAGCAATACAATCCTATGTATATAATTTTATGTCATTGCTTTTTAAAACAATATATAACTCAATACCATAAAATTCACCCTCTGATGACTATTAATGACTAATGCTTGTTGGCCGTTTCTGTATCTTCTGGGGAGAAATGTCTATTCAGATCCTTTGCCCACTGAATTATTCTTCTTTTTATTGTTGAGTTGTAGGATATTCTAGATACAAGTCTCATATCAAACACATGATTTACAAATATTTTCTCCCACCCTCTAGATTATCTTTTCACTTTCTTGATGGTGTTCTTTAAAACACAAAAAGGTTTTAATTTTAAAAAGTTTGAAATTTTGATGATTCCAATTTATCTACTTTTTTCTCTCATTGCTTGTGCTTTGGTGTCATATGTAAGAAATTGTTTCTATTTCACTTTGTGTCTTTCCTCTTGCATTTGGTTATGAGCTACAAAGGGAAATCGAGTCATGCCTTGGATATGTCAACTAGTGCTTTGCATCAAGTTTGGAGTTTTCAAATATTTCTTTTAATATTCTTTTCTATCTCTTTCTCCCCTCTTCCTGATACTACCATTACGCATATGCTGGTATGCTTAATGGTGTCCCACAGTTCTCCAAGGCTCTGTTCATTATTATTCATCCTTGTTTCTCTTTGTTCTTATGATTACATAATCTCTATTGATCTACCTTCAACTTCACTGATTCTTACTCCTGACAGATCAGATCTACTGTTGAGCCCCTCTAGTCAATTTTTCATTTTGGTTACTGTACTTTTTGACTCCAGAATTTCAATTTGAATCTTGTAGTTTTTATCTTTTTACTGATATTCTCTGTTTAATGAGATGTCGTCATCATAAATCCTTTAAATCTTTAGGTATGGTTTCCTTTAGCTCTTTGAACATATTTATAATGGCCTTAGGAAGCATCACTACGAACTAGGCTAGTGGAGGTGATGAAATTCCAGCTGAGCTATTTCAAATCCTAAAAGATGATGCTATTAAAGTGCTGCACTCAGTATGTCAGCAAATTTGGAAAACCCAGCAGTGGCCACAGGAGTGGAAAATTCAGTTTTCATTCCAATCCCAAAGAAGGGCAATGCCAAAGAATGTTCAAACTACTGCACAATTGCATTGATTTCACATGCTTGCAGGAGAAGGAAATGGCAACCCGCTCCAGTATTCTTGCCTAAAGAATCCTGTGGACAGAGGAGCCTGGTGGGCTGCTGTCCATGGGGTCGCACAGAGTCAACATGACTGAAGCGACTTAGCATGCATGCATGCATGCATTGGAGAAGGAAATGGCAACCCACTCCAGTATTCTTGCCTGGAGAATCCCAGAGAGAGAGGAGTCTGGTGGGCTGCTGTCTGTAGGGTTGCACAGAGACGGACACGACTGAAGCGACTTAGCAGCAGCACATGCTAGCAAAATAATTCTCAAAATTCTCCAAGCCAGGCTTCAACACTACATTAACCGAGAATTTCCAGATGTTCAAACTGGATTTAGAAAAGGCAGAGGAACCAGAGATCAAATTGCCAATATCTGTTGGATTATAGAAAAAGCAAGAGAATTTCGGAAAAACATCTACTTCTGCTTCATTGATTACACTAAAGCCTTTGTGTGGCTCACAACAAACTGTGGAAAATTCTTAAAGAGGTGGGAATAACAGACCACCTGACCTGCCCCCTGAGAAACCTGTATGCAGGTCAAGAAGCAACAGTTAGAACTGGGCATGGAACAATGGACTGGTTTTATTTGGAAAAGGAGTATGTCAAGGCTGTGTATTTGCCATCCTGCTTATTTAACTTAAATGCAGAGTATATCATGTGGAATGTGAGTTGGAGGAACACAAGCTGAAACCAAGATTTCCGGGAGAAATAGCAATAACCTCAGGTAGGCAGATGACACCCACCCTTATGGCAGAAAGCGAAGAGGAATTAAAGAGCCTCTTGATGAAAGCGAATGAAGAGAGTGAAAAAGCTGGCTTAAAACTCCAACATTCAGAAAACTAAGATCATGGCATCTGGTCCCATTGCTTCATGGCATATAGATGGGAAAACTATGGAAACAGTGACAGCCTTTATTTTCTTGGGCTCCAAAATCACTGCAGATGGTCACTGCAGCCATGAAATTAAAAGAGGCTTGCTCCCTGGAAGAAAAGCTGTGACAAACCTAGACAGCATATTAAAAGGCAGAGACATTACTTTGCCAACCAAGATTCGTATAGTCAAAGCTATGGTTTGCCTGGTGGCTCAGACGGTAGAGAATCTGCCTGCAATGCAGGAGACCTGGGTTCGATCCCTGGGTTGGGAAGATCCCCTGGAGGAGGGCATGGCAACCCATTCAAGTATTCTTGCCTGGAGGTTCCCTATGGACAGAGGAACCTGGCAGATTAGAGTCCGTGGGTCTCTAAGAGTCAGACATGACTGAGCAACTAAGCAGAGCATAGCATATGGTTTTTCTAGTTGTCGTGTACGGATGTGAGAGCTGGACCATAAAGAAGGCTGAATGCTGAAAAATTGATGCTTTTGAAGTGAGATGTTAGAGAAGACTCTTGAGAGTTCTTTGGACTGCAAGGAGATCAAACCAGTCAATACTCAAGGAAACCAATCCTGCATATTCATTAGAAGGATTGATGCTGACGCTGAAGCTCCAGTACTTTGGCCACCTAATGTGAAGAGCCCACTCATTAGAAAAGACCCTGATGCTGGGAAAGATTGAAGACAGGAGGAGAAGGGAACGACAGAGGATGAGATGGTTGGATGGCATCACTGATTCAATGGACATGCGTTTGAGCAAGCTCCAGGAGATGGTAAACGACATTGAAGCCTGGTGTGCTGAAGTCCATGGGGTCACAAAGAGTCAGACATGACAAGCGACTGAACAGAAACAACAAATAATCAATGCTTTGGAGTCTTTGTCTGCTAAGTGCACCATCCGGACCCTTCAAGGCAGTTTCTACTTTCTGATTTTTTCCCCTGTGGATGGGTCACACTTTTCTGTTTCTTTGTATGTCTCATAATTTTTTATTGAAAAGTGGACATTTTGGATAATAGATTGTAGCAACAATGGATGCTGATTTCCCATCCCAGAGGGTTGTAGCTCTTGTTGTTTGCTTCATCATCATTTGTTTGTTTAATGGCTTGACTGATGCATTGTTTAATGTTGCAAAGTTTATTACCCCTCTGATGTGCAGCCTCTGATGTTCCTGCTCAGACAGTTTGCCCTTGTTTTTATCTTTTAGCCTGGCTAACTGAGGTCACCCTGGATTGGCCTCAGCTACTTATTGGCTGCAGGTTGCACTTAAAGCCCCTTAGCCAGTTATATGTTTACCCTTTATCACTGGATGTGTATTTGGCTTGGAGGCTACTGTCACATTAAGGGAGTTTACTTTTTTGCCCCATGTTTGTCCAGATATAGCTTAGATATCACTCTGATCAGATATCACTCTGATCACTCCTGATATGGTGCAGCCTCGGGCATGCCTGCAGTCATCCCGACTGCCAGGTGTGAGTGTGATTTGACTTTTCTTAAAAAAATTATTTACGCATTTATGGCTGCACTGGGTCTTCATTGCTGCTCGAGGGCTTTCTCTAGTTGCGGTGAGCTGGGACTGCTCTTCATTGCAGTGGCTTCTCTTGTTATGGAGCACTGGCTCTAGGCTCGGGGCATCAGTGGTTGTGGCGCACAGGCTTAGTCACCCCAGAGGCATGTGGGATCTTCCCTGACCAGGGATTGAACCCGTGTCCCCTGCATGGGCAGGCAGATTCTTAACCAGTGGACCACTGGGAAAGCTCTGATTTTATTTTTAAGACTACTTTCCCGGGCGCTGTCCCTGGTCAGAGTAGCTTATTGTTCTGTCAGTGTTTGGTCAGAAGTTGTATTTGAGCCCCTTGTGTCATAAGGAGCCCTGTGTTAACAGCCAGTGTGTGTCTTGGGGAAGTTTTCAAGTCTGCTCCATGCCCTGTCCTGAGTGCCCCTGAGTGGGAACAGCCAGGCATGAGCACTCAGCCTGTCTGATCCCTAGAGTTAAACGGGCTTCCATGAGGGCGCACCTTGACTTCTTCTTCTTTCCCTGGTTCTCTATTAAATTTATAGCAACACTGCTATTTTGCTTATATCATGGAGCTACCAGCTCCTCTTAATTGTTCTACGTCAGGACTCGGTTGTTTTCCACAACACCATCAGGCAGAATTCTCCAGGCTCTGTTCCAACACCGTCTTAAGCAGACTTCTGAAGCTCTTTGTCCTCAAGGGTTGCCTTTCCTCCTTGGCATAACCCACAGCATCAGAGCTGGGGGCGGGGACCCGTTTTTCCTGGAGCAACATCCTGCTTTTCCAGTGGGTGGAGGTGGGGGGTGGAAGCTACTGATCTTCTCTGCCTGTTCCTTCTGGTGTAGAACCCCCACTCTACAACGGGATTAGGTGAGGGGTGTAAGACTGGGGGCCCCAGTATTCTCAGCCTGCCATGCCTATAACAGAGAACTAGGGGATGCAAATTCTGACAGTCTACTTCTCACAGGGTGAAATCAGCCACAGATTGGGAGCTGGGGTGAATCTTCTTGTTAAAAGGAGAGCTCTCCGGGAGAGTTTCTGTAACAAAAAACCGGTAGAGGAAGCCTAAGGGAATCATGGGTCATGGCTCAAATGCTGTAGACTCTTATCGTTCTTCCTAAAATGTGGGTTTCTTGTACAGTAAGTCCCCTACATACGAATAAGTTCCATTCCGAGAGCGTGTTCATAAGCCCAAAAAAGTTAGCCTAGGTACCCACTAACACAATTGGCTATAGAGTACTGTACTGTCATAGATTTATAATACTTTTCATACAAATAATACATAAAAAGACACAAAAATAAAGAAAACTTTTTTAATCAAACATACAGTACCTTGAAAAGTACAGTAGTACAGTACAACAGCCGGCATACAGGGGCTGGCATCAAGTGAACAGGCAAGAAGAGTTGCTGACTGGAGGAGAGAGGGGAGGTGGGAGATGGTAAAGCTGAAGGATCGTCAGCAATAGGAGAGGGAGGGCAAGCTGCAATCTCACTCAGCACTTGAATGCACATTCTCACCTTTGAAAGTTCACAACTTAAGGGTTTGTATGAAGGGATTTATTGTCTATTTTTCTGTTTGCTCTTTGCTCTTGGAGCAGTTTTGAGTGATTTTTAATGATAGTGTATGCTTTGTTTTACAGTTTTTACCAGTTAAGTTGTTGTTTTGCTGGGGAGAGGATCCACCTAACTCCTTCCTCTGCCATCTAAAAATTCCACGTTCCATGTATTGTATTTAGAACAGTGCGCATCAGAGGAAGTGCTTGACAAACAGTAACTGTTATGTTTTGTTTCTTGCCATTTATCCTTCAAGATTCAGTGTTTTCCATCTTTAGTGAAGCCTTTCTTTGGGTGCAAAGCCTGTGACAGCAAGCCTGCCTCTGAACCCAGAGTGTGCATGCTTGCTAAGTCGTTTCAGTTGTGTCTGACTCTTTGTGACCCTATGGACTGTAGCCTGCCATGCTCCTCTGTCCATGGGATTCTCCAGGCAAGAATACTGGAGTGGGTTGCCATGCCTGCCTCCAGGAGATCTTCCCAACTCAGGGATCGAACTTGTGTCTCTTGTGGCTCCTGCAATGCAGGCAGATTCTTTACCACTGCGCCACTGGGGAAGCCCCTGAACCCAGTAGCATATATTATATTCTGTTTGGCCAATTACTTACCTTCTGTGGACAAGTGCTGCCTCCTTGGCTGGAGCGTGAGATGTTCTTCTGCTTTTTTATATTCCTGACACATCTGATGCTCAGTAAATATTTGTTGAGTGATATGAAACACAGAGTAGTATAAATAATAGAGGAACAGTTTGTACCTGACAACAATGTGAGTAATCCCCTTGACACGTCCACTCAGTAGGCTATTTTTTTTTAAATAATGGTTTTATCATAATTCTCACATACAAATCAACCATTAAAAGTGTCCAAGTTAATGGTTTTTAGTATATTCACAGAGTCTCACAACCATCAATGCAGTTTTAGAACATTTTCATCACGCTCACTAGCAGGCATTCCTCATTTCCCTTCAATCTCCCATCCTTAGGCAAATCCACTCTCTGTCTCCACGGGTTCGCCTAGTCTAGACATTTCATGCAAACAGAAGCACAGTATGTGATCCTTCTTTTCTGGCTTCTTTCACTCAGTGTATTCAAAGTTCATCCAGTTTGTAGTGTTTCGGTAGTTTATACTACTTCATTATATTGATATATCATATTTTGTTTATTCGTTCATCAGTTGATGGACATTTGAGTTGTTTCTGTCTTTTAGCTATTATGAACTGTGCTGCTTGTGTGCATGTGCACGTGTGTGGACATGTTCTCATTTTTCTTGGGTATGTACTGAGGAATGGAATTGCTGAGTCATATGTAACTTCATGTTCAAACTTTTGGGGAACTGCCACATGGTTTTCCAAAGCAACTTGTACCATTTTTCCCACCAGCAGTATACCAGGCTTCTCATGATTGTCTTCTTGATATAGCCATCCTAGTGAGTGTGAACTGGTATCTTGTTGTGATTTTGATTTGCATTTCCCTGTTGAGCATCTTTTCATGTGCTTACTGGCCATTTGTATGCCTCTTTTGGAAAAATGTCTATTCAAATCTTCTGCCCATTTTAAATTGAGTGGTTTGTCTTTTTTTTTTTATTACTTGTGAGAGTTTTAAGTTTATCCTAGATACAAGTCCCTTATCACAAATGTGATTTGCAACAAATGTCTCTCTCATTCTGTGGATTATCTTTTCACTTTCTTGATGATGTTCTTTGAGGCACAAAAGTTTTTAATTTTAATAGTGTCTGATTTACCTCTTTTTTCTTTTTGTTGCTTGCTGTTATTGTTTATCCTTAAAAATTGCGGACACAATTTAATATTTTTTTGAATGTGTCTACTCAGGCAAGGGAAAGAGAAGCAAAAATAAATAAACAGAATACATCAAACTAAAAACATTTTTCACAGTGAAGGAAACTATCAGGCCAGCTACTGAATAGGAGAAGGTATTTGCAAACAACATACCCAATAAGGGATTAATATCCAAAACTGACAAAGAACTCATACAACTCCACATCAAAAAATTAAACCATCTGCTCAAAAAAATGAGCAGATCTAAATAGACATTTTTCAAAGAAGACATACAGATAGCCAACAGGTACATGAAAAGATGCTTAACATTACTAACCAGAGAATGATTAATGCAAATCAAAACCACAATGAGGTATCACTTTACACCTGTCAGAATCACTGGTATCAAAAGACAACAAATAACACAGTGACGATGTGGAGAAAAAAGAACCCTTGTGCACTGTTGGTAGGAATGTAAATTGGTGCAACCACTACAGAAAACATTATGGAGATTCCTCAAAAAATCAAAAATAGAATTACTATTTAGTGCAATAAATCCAGCAATTGCACTTCTGGCTATTTATTCAAAGAAAGTGAAAACACTCGTTATGAAAAGATATATGCACTTCTATATCTGTTGAAGCACTATTTACAATAATCAAGTATGAAAGCAATTTAAGTGCCCATGAAGGGATAAAGAAGATTATTTGTGTGTGTATATATACATGTGTGTGTATATACATATATATTAATATATTCACATACACATTGGAATATTATTCAGCCATAAAAAAGAATTAAATCATGCCCTTTACAAAAAACATGGATTGACTTAGAGGAAATTATATTAACTCAAATAAGTCAGAGAAAGACAAACACTGTATGATTTCACTCTTGTGTGGAATCTAATAAAGAAAACAAACATAATAAGACAGAAATGGGGTTATAGATACAGAGAATAAAATGTGGTTGCTGGACTTCCTGGTGGCCGAGTGGTTAAGAATCCACCTGCCAATGCAGGTAACTTGAGTCCCACATGTTGCAGAGCAACTAAGCCCCTGAACCATGACTACTGAGCCTACACATCCTAGAGCCTGTGCTCTGCAACAAGAAAAGCCATTGCAATGAGAAGCCCATGCAATGCAATGAAGAGAAGACCCCACTCACTGCAACTAGAAAAAAAGTTCACACAGCAATGAAGACCTAGTGCAACCAAAAATAAAATTAATAAATTAAAAAAAAAAAAAGTGGCTGCCAGAGGGGAGGGAAGTGGTGGTAGAAAATAAATAGGTGAGTGAGATTAAGAGGTATAAACTACAGGTGCAAAATAAATGAGTATGAAATATTTATTTATTTCATAAAAATAAATGGGTATGAAATATACTATGTGTGGAATATCATCATTAACTATGTAATATCTTTGTATGGTGACATATTGTAACTAGACTTATCATAGTGATCTTGTTGAAATGTATAGAAATATGGAATCACTATGTTATGTAACAGGAACTAACATAGTGTTATAGGTCAATTATACTTCAAAGAAAAACTCATAGAAAAGAGATCAGATTTGTAGTTAACAGAGGTGAGGAGTGTAAGGGGAGAGGTGAGGAGTGTAAGGGGAGAGGTGAGGAGTGTAAGGGGAGGGGTAATTGGATGAAGGCAGTCAAAAGGTACAGTCAGTTCCCTCAGTCCTGTCCAACTCTTTGCGACCCCATGGACTGCAGCACGCCAAGCCTCCCTAACCATCACCAACTCCCGGAGCTTGCTCAAACTCATGTCCATTGAGTTGGTGATGCCATCCAACCATCTCATCCTCTGTCACCCCCTTTCCCTCCCACCTTCAATCTTTCCCAGCATCAGGGTCTTTTCAAATGAGTCAGTTCTTTACCATAGGGGGCCAAAGTATTGGGGTTTCAGCTTCAGCATCAGTCCTTCCAATGAATATTCAGGACTGATTTCCTTTAGGATGGACTGGTTGGATCTCCTTGCTGTCCAAGGGACTCTCAAGAGTCTTCTCCAACACCGCAGTTCAAAAGCATCAATTCTTCGGCACTCAGCTTTCTTTATAGTCCAACTCTCACATCCATACAAGACTACTGGAAAAACCATAGCTTTGACTAGATGGAACTTTGCTGGCAAAGTAATGTCTCTGCTTTTTAATATCCTGTCTATGTTGGTCATAACTTTTCTTCCAAGGAGCAAGTGTCTTTTAATTTCATGGCTGAAGTCACCAACTGCAGCGTTTTGAAGCCCCCAAAAATAAAGTCTTTCACTGTTTCCACTGTTTCCCCATCTATTTGCCATGAAGTGATGGGACCAGATGCCATGATCTTAGTTTTCTGAATGTTGAGTTTTAAGCCAACTTTTTCACTCTCCTCTTCCACTTTCATAAAGAGGCTCTTTAGTTTTTCTTTGCTTTCTGCCATAAGGGTGGTGTCATCTGCATACCTGAGGCTATTGATATTTCTCCCAGCAATCTTGATTCCAGCTTGTGCTTCATCCAGCCTGGCATTTCACATGATGTACCCTGCATATAAGTTAAATAAGCAGGATGACAATATACAGCCTTGGCATACTCCTTTTCAAGTTCTGTACCAGTCTGTTGTTCCATGTCCAGTAATAACTGTTGCTTCCTGACCTGCATACAGGTTTCTCAAAAGGCAGGGCAGGTGGTCTGGTATTCCCATCTCTTTCAGAATTTTCCAGTTTGTTGTGAGCCACACAGTCAAAGGCTTTGGCATAGTCAATACAGCATAAGTAGATATTTTTCTGGAACTCTCTTGCTTTTTCAGTGATCCAGTGGATGTTGGCAATTTGATCTCTGGTTCCTCTGCCTTTTCTAAATCCAGATTGAACATCTGGAAGTTCACGGTTCATGTACTGTTGAAGCCTGGCTTGGAGAATTTTCAGCATTACTTTACTAGAGTGTGAGATGAATGCAATTGTATGGGAGTATGAGCATTCTTTGGCATTGCCTTTCTTTGGGATTGGAATGAAAACTGACTTTTTCCAGTACTGTGGCCACTGCTGAGTTTTTCAAATTCGCTGGCATATTGAGTGCAGCACTTTCACAGCATCATCTTTTAGGATTTGAAATAGCTCAATTGGAATTCCATCACCTTCACTAGGTTTGTTCATAGTGATGCTTCCTAAAGCCCATTTGACTTCACATTCTAGGATGACTGGCTCTAGGTGAGTGATCACACCATTGTGATTATCTGGGTCATGAAGATCTTTTTTGTATAGTTCTTCTGTGTCTTCTTGTTCTTCTTAATATATTCTGCATCTGTTAAGTCTATACCATTTCTGTCCTTTATTGAGCTCTCTTTGCATGAAATGTTCCCTTGGTATCTCTAATTTTCTTGAAAAGATCTCTAGTCTTTCCCATTCTATTGTTTTCCTCTATTTCTTTGCATAGATCACTGAGGAAGGCTTTCTTATCTCTGTTGCTATTCTTTGGAACTCTGCATTCAAATGGGTATATCTTTTCTTTTCTCCTTTGCCTTTCACTTCTTTTCTTTTCACAGCTATTTGTAAGGCCTCCTCAGACACCCATTTTGCCTTTTTGCATTTCTTCTTCTTGGGGATGGTTTTGATCCCTATCTCCTGTACAGTATCATGAACATCTGTCCATAGTTCATCAGGCACTATGTCTATCAGACCTAATCCCTTGAATTTATTTGTCACTTCCACTGTATAATTGTAAGGGATTTGATTTAGGTCATACCTAAATGGTCTAGTGGTTTTCCCTACTTTCTTTAAGTCTAAATTTGGCAATAAGGAGTTCACAATCTGAGCCACAGTCAGCTCCTGGTCTTGTTTTTGCTGGCTGTATAGTGCTTCTCTATCTTTGGCTGCAAAGAATATAATCAATCTGATTTCGGTATTGACCATCTGGTGATGTCCATGTGTAGAGTCTTCTCTTGTGTTTTTGGAAGAGGGTGTTTGCTATGACCAGTGCGTTCTCTTGGCAAAACTCTATTAGCTTTTGCCATGCTTCCTTCTGTACTCCAAGGCCAAATTTGTTACGCCAGGTATTTCTTGACTTCCTACTTTTGCATTCCAGTCCCCTATAATGAAAAGGACATCTTTTGTGGGTATTAGTTCTAGAAGGTCTTGTAGGTCTTCATAGAACCATTCAACTTCAGCTTCTTCAGCATTACTGGTTGGGGCATAGACTTGGATTACTGTGATATTGAATGGTTTGCCTTGGAAACGAATAGAGATCATTCTGTAGTTTTTGAGATTGCAACCAAGTACTGCATTTTGTTCTTTTTTTTTTTTTTTAAAGTGAAAGTGAACGTTGCTCAGTCGTGTCTGACTCTTTGTGACCCCATGGACCATATGGTCCATGGAATTCTCCAGGCCAGAATACTGGAGGGGGTAGCCTTTCCCTTCTCCAGGGGATCTTCCCAACCCAGGGATCGAACCCAGGTCTCCCGCATTGTGGGCAGATTCTTTACCAGCTGAGCCACAAGGGAAGCCCCAAGTACTGCATTTTGGACTCTTTTGTTGACTATGATGATTACTCCATTTCTTCTAAGGGATTCTTGCCCACAGTAGTAGTTATAAAATAAATAAGATCTAGGAATGTAATGTACAATATGATATTAAACATAATTAACACTACTGTTAATGTTAATTATAATGTTATATATGAAAATTGTTAACAGAGTAAATCTTAAGAGTTCTCATCACAAGGAAAACATATTTTCCTGTTTCTTTAATTTTGTATTTATATGAGATGATGAGTGTTTATTAAACCTGTTTTGATCATCACTTCATGATTATGTAAGACAAATTATTATGTTGTGCACCTTATACAGTGCTGTATGCCAGTAATATCTCAATGAAAATGGAAGAAAATTATGTACAGGAAGATTGTACAGAGAAAAACATGCTTAGGATGAATGCGCTAATTTTTTTTTTGACACAAGACATCTACCCAATTCAAATAGATTTAAGCAGACAGAAAATTCATTGGTTGTGAACTTTGAGAAAGGTCAAACAATTAAATCATAGAAAGGCTAGGGTCATGAATCAACCTCAGAATGAGCTAGATCCAGAATTTCTAATAGCACCAGGGCTCTCTCTACAGTTCTTGTGTCATTTATTTTAGTAACATATCCAGATACACCATCCGTGGCAGCTCCCAAATTTTGCACTTGCTGTTCTAACACTAAGGAGGTACTGCTCACATTTTTAGGCATCCATACCCCAAACAGCATCAAATTTACCACTTGCCCTAGCCTCTCACAACACGTGCCAACCTAGCCATGCACCCTATATAAAAAGCTATTTCCTGAAAAGATATATAAGAGTTGACAGTGGTCACTGGGGATAAAGCTAGAGGAGAGACTGTTACCTTTTATTTCACACTTTTTATCATGTACCTCAATTACTTTTTTTTCAGATTTAAAATAAAACAATCCTCTAATGCTTAGAAGGGGAAAATATGTGTAGGAGAAAAGATGGGAAAGAAAATCTCTAAATGCTAGCATGTGATAGATGCATTAAGAGGATGGAGTCATGTAGGAGTATCTCCTTTATTTGGTTGTTTTTCCCAAGTCTTTTATAAAATGATTATATTATTTTATACCAAAGATGATCTTTTAAAAAAACAGAACCACACAGGGAACTATATTCAATATCCTGTGATAAATCATAATGGAAAAGAATACGAAAAAAAACATATATATGTATAATTGAGTCACTTTGCTGTACAGAAGAAATTAACACAATGTTGTAAGTCAACTATACTTCAATAAAATAGAAGAAAAAACAACAATAAAAAACCCCAGAGCCATAGAAAACCTGAAGAAACACTGAGATACTTTTGTAAATAAATAAATAACAAACATCAATATATAGTCACCTCCCAAATTAATCATTTCAGGGAAAAAAATCTGGATTTCTATATTTTATTTTTGCATGAAGCAAAGCTAACCCAGAGTCACTCTGCTCTTTCGGTGCTGGTGGTCATGACTATTGTTGGCTAGTGTGTGAGTCAGAGAACTGGAAGAAGAATCTTTTCCATAGCCTGTATTATCCCAAGACTGGTTCTGGGATAATAAACTAGCAGAAAGTGGTGAGGTTTTAGAAGCCTAGAGATGATGATAAAGCTTCTTTCATATAAAATAAGTGGGGTTTGGCTGCTCCAGTTTTATTGCTGGGCAAGGTCCTCATGGACCCACCCAGGTGCAAGAGTCCACTCAACCACAGACACAGCTGCAAAGATTACCTTGAACTGAACTTGGCTGATAGATTTCCTTCAGCCTCAGCCCTAGTCTTCCTTCTTTCTCCTTCTTTCCAGTCATATCTCTTTTTGTATGGACCCTATAAGTTTCTTCGCCACTAATCACTGATCTCTACATTGTGACCTAACAAATTTCTGTGGTGCTGCTCCTCTCCAGAGGGCTCACCGTGGCTTTTACTGTGTTGTCCATCAAATCATCAGCAGGAAACAGGACAAGATGAGTGGACAGGAGAGGCCTGAAGTGACCACAGTTATAATCAGCGCATTTAGGCATGGACCACGCAGCGCCAAGCAGGATGAATCAGCAATTGGAAGAGAGCTGGCTCTTTCCCATTTCTTTAGCTCCCGGACTCACCATCCAGGCTGTGGAAGTGAGAAAGGACAATGGATGGAGTGGTATTGGTTTTCCCGTGGACCTCTGTGCTATTTTAGAATTCTAAACTTACAAGACACTTTTAACTTTTAACCTTCCTTATATTTGTTTATTTGCTTTATTACTTTCTCTTGGCCACCATATTTTATATGTCAGTGCAATCACCTTCATAGTTTGCCTATGTTTGTGTATTAACACCAGTACAGGCCAGCAAAACTCAGAGCATCTAATCATTTAAGGTTGTCCCCTAGTTGGGCCTGAGCCTTCTAAACTTTCCCCTCAAAAAATCAAGCTGACTTCCAAGTGGAGGGATCTGGCCAGCTCCTGTTCACAGGGACATTCTCAACCTTGTTGTGGGGAGTGGGTGGGGCAAGGGGAGTAGCAGAGAGTACTGGCCTGGAACCAAAACTCAAGAGTCCACAAACAACTGGGATAGAAGGTTGTTCCTTTGTAACAAAGAAGTGGAAGCTCTAGCAACTCAGCTGGTCTCCTGGGATTAATTCAAATTTGGTTTTACTTAATGGAATTATGGTCCCTTTCTCTGGTTCTGTTTTAAGGTCAGGCCATGGGAGAGAATCTGTAATGGGCATAGGATTGGTGTGTGGAGGGGCAGAGGGCAGACAAATCTGAGGGGTTCCCAGGGGATGCCAAGGTTCCACATCCTAGTATTAAGTCGTATAGCCCATATAGAGCCAGGGGCATCTAAGGCTGGGCCAGGATTTAAGGAGAAAGACAGAAGATCCCAGAAACAACAAAATAACTTTGTGAAATGCAGGGAGGCTGACAAATGCAATGTGGCAGATCTTGTTCTGGGTATTAAAATTGCAGGTCTGATTATGAATAGGATGACTCTGCTATCTCTGGGCAAGTCCTGATTGGCCAGGCTGCCCTCCAATAGCTCTGACCTCACAGGACCCAGCCTCCTTTCGGTAACTGGAGGGACCAAAAAGGTCCTTCCTTAAGGACAAAAATATTTCCCATCATAGGACTGATTTTGGACTCTGAAAACAAGTTTGTTCCTTTAATGGGAGTGTTTCTGCCAAATTGGATCCAATATCCCTGTTAAGATGCAAATACATATTTGGAGCAGTGACAGGGAGTGGGTCAATAATAAACCTTAGCATCTATTAGTACTTCAGCATGAATTAGTTTAGGAACAAAGAAAAATTTCCTGAGGACAAGATACGGTTTGGGATGGTTAGGGGGTTTTGCTGTGTTAGTGGTGATAGTAATTGGTTGTTTTGTTTTATTGATGGGGAGGAGGTGACTTGAAGGAAGGCTCAGAGCCAAAACAGTGCTGATTAATGTAAGAGGCATTCTGATATATCATAGTCCTTGATCTCAAAGGAGACATCATTCAGGCACTAGGGAAATAAACCACTGACATTCTATTCTCTCAAAGTAGTCATTGGAAAAGGAAGGATGAGCCAGGATATATTGGAAACTAGGGTCCTACAGATCCCTGTCATGTCACTTCATGGCAGATAGAAGGGGGAAAAGTGGAAGCAGTGACAGATTTTCTTTTCTTGGGCTCCAAAATCACTGCAGAAATGAAATTAAAAGATCCTTGCTCCTTGGAATAAAAGCTATGACAAACGCATTAGACAGCATATTAAAAGGCAGAGACAACACTTTGCCAACAAAGTCCATATACTCAAAGCTATGGTCTTTCCGGTAGTCCTGTGCGGATAAAAGAGTTGGACCATAAAGAAGGCTTAGCACTGAAGAATTGATGCTTTTGAATTGTGGTGCTGGAAAAGACTCTTGAGAGTCCCTTGGATAGCAAGAAGATCAAATCAGTCAATCCTGAAGGAAATCAGTCCTGAATATTCATTGGAAGGACTGATGCTGACGCTCCAATACTTTGGCCACCTGGATGCGAAGAGCCAACTTACTGGAAAAGATCCTCATGCTGAGAAAGATTGAGGGCAAGAGGAGAAAGGGGCAACAGAGGATGAGATGGTTGGATGGCATCACCGACTTAATGGACATGAGTTTGAGCAAACTCCAGGAGATAGTGAAGGAAGAGGGAAGCCTGGTGTGCTGCAGAGAGTAGCAAAGAGTCGGACATGGCTTAGCAACTGAACAACAGTCTTTCAGAAGGGGTCTGTGGAGGAGAGGGGTCCATTTATGTCCCCACTGGGCAGAGTGTTTGCTGGAGGAAAGGGTTGTAGAGAGAATGTTGAACTCCACAAGAAAAATTCTTGGATTGGTCTGTGTTTGCAAAGTAGGGCCCACTACTCTGGCCTGCCAAGCCCTACACAGGCCATGCCTTCAGAAAAATGACAGGGTTACACTTCCCTCTATTCTAAGAACTATACTGACATTTGTGGCTCCACAGGCCACAGAGTTTTCTGATCAATCAGGAGGCCAGCACTTTGTGATAGGTGTTTATCCTTCATTTAACTGAATAACCACTACCAACCAACCACTACCCTCAGAGGCTGTCCTGAGGGAGGCTCTGTGGTCTCTGGGGTCTCTAGCTCTATGCCATACTGTGCCATGAGTCCTAGCACCCTGGATAGGGGCTCCCCTCTGCACACCCCAGAATAGCAGCTGGCCTTATTAAAATGTGCCAACTTGCTTATAAATCAGTCCCTTTAGGCTCTTCTATTCCCCAAGCTGTATACACTCAGAGCCTTCAGGAAGTACCAAGGCCAACCTCCCCAGGAAGCCTCAATGACACCATTTTACAAGGAAGAAACGGAAGCCCAGAGAGATTAAGGGGTTGTTTAAGTCACACAGCTACTTAGCAGCAGATATGGAGCTAGAACCCAGGTTTCAACTCCCACTCAGTGCTCTTTCCTCTAGAATCTAGCCTCTGCCCTCTTGTTATGTTTGACATAAGAGAAAAGGATTTTATCTGTGGCTCTCAGGAAAGCTTCACTCTTGGATTGAATTCTGATTTTTCTCCTCTCAAAGCTCATTGAAAGCCACATACAAAATTTCTCTGCTGGATATGAGTTTTTTTTTAAATGAATCTGAAAGAAAAAAATAGCAAATCTGGTTTCCTAATGAGATAATGAATGCACAAGTACTTTGAAAAAGGTACAGCACTTCAATGCTTTTCCGATATAAGGTATTATTATGCTCTTGAAAGAAATGCATAGCCCTCACTAGTGTGGGGGTGGGGTAGTGGGGGCCTGGTAGAGCTGGTGAATCATAGACTGTTTTCTCCAGAAAGCTGACTCATTTCTTGATTGTCCCAAACTCAGAGTCAAACATCTTGGGGTTATTTCCCACCTCAGTAAGGAATTGGTGGTGGGTTTTTTCCTGGGGTCCAGCAACTGCAGGAAAAGCTGCCCACAGTACAGGGGTGAGTCATTTGCCTCTTGACTGCCCAGGCCAACTTTGGTTACTGCAGTTAACAGTAGTTAGCTGTTAGCATAATCAGCCTTCGGGATCCACCTTTTAAACAGCCCTGCTGTGCTTCTCTCTGCTGGAGCTGCTGAAAGGAGGTCATCAGGCAATTGCGCAAAGTCAATGTCTAAGCTATAAAGACAGGCATCCTAGATCTGGCTACATCATGGGGATCTTGCATACGGGATGGATTCCTAAGAAAAGGTGAATTGATAATATCTGCAACACACAACAGGGTGGAATATCGGGCTACTCAGTCCTTGTCTTAGTCTGTTAGGCTGCTATAACAAACTACCACAGACTGGATAGCTTATAAACAACAGAAATTTCTTTCTTACAGGGGAAACCAAGGTCAGGGACCTAACAGATTTGCCGTCTGGTGAGAATCTGTTTCCAGGTTCGGAGAAGGCTGTCTTCTCCCTGTTTCCTCATGTGGCTGAAGCAAAGGGCTTAGCTCTGGGTGGTACCAGCCTCATGACCTAATCACCTCACAAAGACCCCCATCTCCTAATACCATTGCACTAGGCATTAGGTTTCAACATATGAACTGGGATGGGGGGGGCACAAATATTCATTCTAAAGCAATTCTTTCTCAATTGCAAGCTATTGGAAATTCATTTCAACCTGACTTAAGCAAAACCAACTAATTTATTGACTCACCTAACTGAAAAGTCTAAGGAGAGGCCTAATTTCAGGCACTATTGGATATGGGAACTCAAACAGGGTTACCAGGACTTAGTTTCATCCCATCTCTCAGTCCTGCCTCTCCTCGATGTTAACTTCAATCTGTGCGTGGCACTCAGTGGCAGCTGTTCACCTTTAATGCTAGGGGTCCTAGCAAAAAAGGGAGGCAATCTCTTTCAGTCATATTCCTCTCCTTTACCACATTCGTTCTGAACTTGAATCACTCCCATCCATGTGTTCTGATTGGCCAGAACAGAGTCATATGCTCAACTCCAGGCCCAAGAGTAGATGTCCCCCTTAGATACTTAGCCTGAGAGAGAAGGTAGGGTAATTTCCCAAAGGGAATCTAGAATACTGGTTCCAGCAGGGGGAATGGATGCTGGGCTTGGAAAAACAATGGACAGGGATTTAGTTCTACTCACACACACGTTTGAAACATTTTCTCCCCTCAAATCAGTGATCAAATTTCAAATTCCAGAGATTCTATCTGAGCTTGATCATACTTCGATTTCTGGATGGTTGAATAGATGGTATACAGAATAAATGTTTTCCAAAATGTATGACATCTATGGTATGAAGTGTAGATATTGGGCTGGGTGTCCTTCCCAGGAATATTTGCTTTTAATAAGTGAATAAACACCTTAATTTAAAGCAGGATTAGATTATGATTGGATTAGAGAGCAGTGGGAATTTCAGGCAAGCTGGTAAGAGTGAGAAGCAGAGGAAAGAAATCTCTCAATTGACACAAAAATGAACAGTGCTCTATCCTTATACCACAATAAGGCTGCTTCTGATAGGAAATGTCCCTTTCCCCCAGTTTGCAGTCCACAACTCAGTCCCAACTCCAGAATCACTATGCCTCCCTCGAGGTCACCCATGGGTCGACCAGTTACCTCCATAGCCAGACCCTCTTCTACAGACAAAGGCCAGCTCCCTCTGATGTGCCAGTTAGGTTCTCCTGACCTCCCCCTGACCCAAATCCAGAGCTACTGTTCTACCCTCTCACATCTACTCTAGCTCTAGGTTCAGATACCCTACAGACAATATCTCCAAGGTCTCCAGGGCTCCAGATTCCAAACCTTATTTGTTTCACACAACCTGCAATCTTCAGCCCATCTTTTGAAACCCTCATAATCAGCCCTGGGGCTTCCCTAGTGGCTCAGTGGTAAAGAATCCACCTGCAATTCAGGAGATGCAGGAGACCTCAGTTTGATCCCTGGGTCAGGAAGATCCCCTGAAGGAGGATATGGCAACCCACCCCAGTATTCTTGCCTGGAGAATCCCATGGACAGAGGAGCCTGGCAGGCTACAGTCCATGGATCTCAAAGAGTCGAACATGACTGTAGTGACTTAGGACGCACACGCATATACTCAGCCCCAAACTTATTTCTTGCTATTCCTCGATACAATCTGTTCTGGTTTTCAAGGTCTCCCTAGTTCGCTGGGTCTTCCTTTCTCCAAAGGCACACACAGTCTTACCTCTTCACCTTAGCCTGGAGGCTCCTCCCTGCTGCCTCACTGAGTTCTATGTTGTCTCTCCATCCTCTGCAATCTAGAAGGATGACTGTCAGTGAAAGTTGAGTACAACTGGATTTTTTCACTGGATTCTAACAGACCTCAGTGCTTTTGGCTTCTTGAGTGAGCACAAGTGAGACTTCTCCATTCATTGGCTGGTTTATAGTCCTGCTTCAGAAAGAACTCCAAAGTCTCCCAGGATCTTTTGCCAATTCACATATTCATTGGGATTATCTTTTTGTCATTCCCACAACATGTTGCTTCTCTGGTAGCTCAGATGATAAAGAATCTGCCTGCAACACAAGAGACCCCGTTTTGATCCCTGGGTTGGGAAGATTTCCTGGAGGCAGACATGGCAACCTACCCCAGTATTCTTTTTTTTTTTTTCCACTTCAGTATTCTTGTCTAGAGAATTCCAAGGACAGATATGGGGTCACAAAGAGTTGGACACGACTGACCGGCTAACACAATATGTTAGATTTTTAGATTCCCCTACAACATGTTCCTGACCTGTGAACCTTGCCTCTGTCCCATTATTGACATGCCTCTAACTCTTTGAATCATTCTTTGTTGACTACTTGTTGGCTGTATTACTCCAGCAGCACAAATTCTCTCCTTCACTTTGTTTCTGTCTCTCTCTCCAAGGGCTGGAGAGGAAGTACAGGTTTTGAAGCTGGCTGAATATATACTTAGGATGGTGAAGACTGAGGCTAATCGGAGAGGGTAAGCCCAAGCTAAAGGCATTCAAATTAAAAAAAAAAAAAATTAAGACACTGCGGGACAAAAAAACTCACCTATTTTCCAAAGAAGCTAATGTGCAAACCACTGTTTAGACTTGCCTGGAAGTTTTTCTGTTTTGCAGGACTCTTCCTGAGCAGGGCATTTCCTTCTCATCTGGTGGAGTTAGAACATACTGTTTAAAGCTCTCATGGGAAATGGCAGTTGTTGGAAATGGAGACTGAGGAGGGGGTTGATACAAATCTTAGAATATAATTTCTTTACCACTTTCATTAGCATTATATTAGTAATCATGAGTGAGCTGTATGAAGACTTCAGTACATCCTGGAAACAATACTACTTATTTAATATCAACCTCCTTTCCCTTCCTTAGAATCAGACTCTGGATCCTACATGGACCCAGACAGCTTCAAGTCACTGCTTCTTCAGACACTTTTTCTGTAAGAGGCAGTAAGTTTCAATGGTTATGAGCATAGTTCCAGACCAAGTCTAGGTGGGTTTAAACCCAGACTCTACAGTTACCTGGCTGTGTCTGTGTCGATAACCTTGGACAAGTTAGGCAACTTCTTTTGGCTTCAATTTCTTCATTTGTGAAATAAGGACAATAGCATCTATTTCCTGTCATCATTGGAAGGACTAAATGAATTAATATTTATAAAACATAAAGTATATGGAAAATAGAGAAACAGGAAAAGTTTGTTTTTAAACAATATATTAACTTTTCAAATGACATTATCAATATCTTTTCTTCAACTCTTGGACAACCCCAATTTAAAGCAATAGGTTCAATTTTAGTCTATAAAAATACAATACACTAAAGCGTGTCTAAAAATTCTAGAAATATGGGGGAAATTATATACAAAGTACCCTGGAGTGGGTTATCATGCTCTCCTCCAGGGGATCTTCTCAACCCAGGGATTGAACCCAGGTCTCCTGCATTGTAGGTGGATTCTTTATCATCTGAGCCACCAGAGAAGCCCATGTGTGTGTGTGTGTGTGTGTGTTTAATAGGCATGACTGGTGTTGAGCAACCGTTAGTGGTCCCTCTCAGCCATTGGTTGGCATCACAGTAGGCCCTTCCCTCAAGCAAACAACACTTAGTTAGCGATTGTTAGTGAGCAACTGTTAGCAGTCCTGCTCAGCCATTGGTTGGCATCCTACTGGGCCCTTCCCCTTCCTCTGTATAAAAGGACACTGAATTCGGACTGAGGGAATAATCTTTTTTTGAAACATTAGTCTGCCATCTTCTTGGTCTGTTAGCTTTCTGATGAAAGTCAACATTCCTTGCTTCAACAACTTGTCTCCCAATTTATTGGCCTGTCATGAGACAAACAGCAAGCTTGGGCTTGGTAATATATACATTTTTGAAATACACATTTTTTTACATTTTTAAATGTATCCATTGCTTCAAACTTAGAAATATTTCCCTGAAAAGATGACTTGGAATTTTTAAAAACTAAATATATTATTTGAAAAGCTAAATAACATACAATTTAAAAATCAATGTATCTTGTGTTTCCTAACTTTTCAGACATGCTGCACTTAGAACAGTGATTGGCACATGCTAAGTTAAATATGTCATTTTCCTCTGGTTAAGTCTCATTACTTTTGCAGGAAGGGTTCCCTCCTCATACTGAACCATTCTGGTCCTACATCCCCACTTTGGAAACTCTTGATATAGCATGCCTCCAGAGAGCTTGGCTTACCTACACTATTCCTAGCTGTTCTCGGAGGATGGAGTGATATGTATAGAAAGAATATTATAGACACAGCCAAAAAGAGTAAGTGAGCAAGTGATACTAGAAACCACTGATTTTATAAATAACCAGAAATCTTAAGTATAGCAGATGCTGACCACTTTTTTCCCCAATAACTTACTATATTTATTTTATACATAGGAAATACAGTCACACGATTCATAGTCAAAAGGATGTGCAGTGAAAACTCTCCCTTCCACCCCTGCCCTCCAGCTGTTTTCTTCCTTGGGTGTGGGTGGGGGAGGGGGAGATGAGGGCAGGTTGGGGGCAGGGAGGGGAGGAGTAGTTTTGCCTCATTCTTGAGTCTACTTCTAGAAATAGTTTATACACTCTTAGGTCCACAGGCCTTCATCCCAAATACTTAGGGACAAATAGGTTCAGAATCCAAAACTTTTCAGATTTCAGACTGTAATAAGGTGTGTACAGCATCGATTCTGTTCCATTTCAGGCCTTCCCAGGTGACTCAATGGTAAAGAATCCACTTGCCAATGCAGGAGACGCAAGAGACCTGGGTTCAATTTCTGGGTCAGGAAGATCCCTTGGAGAAGGAAAATGGCAACCCGCTCCAGTATTCTTGCCTGAAAAATGCCATGGACAGAGGAGCCTGGTGGGCCACAGTCCATGGGTCACAAAAGGGTCAGACATGACTGAGCACAACACAGCACAGTCTTGATTTTAGCACTAAATCTCATACCTTGGGAATCCCCCTGGCCTCAGGCAAAACTGACCAATTTTTAATTTTTAACCAAGTGTTTCTTTGCCTTTGCTGCTTCTTAGCATAAACTCAAGACTGCTTTAAGGTCACTTTTTTCCTTTTCTGTTGATTTTTAGATTTCACCTCTCTTTCAAATCACTAGGCAAAATGTTCTGACAAACATCAAGTTCTACATCAAGGTGAACACTCATAAACAATTTTAACACTCACTAAGAATTAACCTCAAAATAGCTACATAAGTAAAACTAGCAGGATTACCAGGGGCTGGTTCAAAAAGTAATTACAGAACTCTTTCTTTTGTTCTTTAGAAATTCTAGATACTCCCCATGATGTTGCCTAGGTCTCTGGAAAACATTAAATATCAGACTTATTCTTGTGAAAAAATATCTATTTGTATTTGTGCATTTATATGCCCAGAGAAAATCCTGGAAGAGAGTGGGCTTACAGATGATTTTTATTTTCTTCCTTTGTATTGTTTGGATTTTTTGTAATGAATGTTTCTTAATTGTGTAGCGGTTTGAAGTGTTTTTTATTTAGAAGGAAGTGCTGGGATGTTATTTCCAGAATTATCTTGATTCTTTACAAATTTCCTTTCTGTATTTATTAGTAAAACAGAGACAAATTCTCTTTCAAATCTGAACAATTTAGCTGAGCTTGCAGCTGGATTGTGTGCTTCTAAATGTTTGCCTAAGGCTGTATCTTATCATATTTGTACCCCAGCATTCAGCACAACACTCAATGTATGAGTGCTCACAGCATGTTTGCGATACTGTGTTTGAACACTCCTGTAAGCATAACTTCATACTGGATGCAAGAATGCAAATTCTTATTTTTTTTTTCCCATCCTGAACCCCCCTCCCACCACCCTCCCCATCCCATCCCTCTGGGTCATCCCAGTGAAAGGATGCAAATTCTTTTCACAGGTTCAATAGTTTAAACCTAATATCACAGATTTTTATCCACAGTGAGTACCTTTGTGACGCCATGGACTGTAGCCCACCAGGCTCCTCTCTCCATGGAATTTCCCAGGCGAGAATACTAGAGTAGGTTGCCATTTCCTACTCCAGCAGATTTTTCCAACTCAGGGATCGAACTTGCCTCTCTTGAGTCTCCTGCATTGGCATGTGGATTCTGAGCCACATGGGAAGTCCTGTACCCTATTATACATACATATTACACACACATCACCTTGAAAAGGTGAGCCACAACTCTACTTGAATCAAGGTGACAGAGAATCTAAGATTAAGAGTAGTCAAAATTGTCAGTGGTGATCTCTACCCTAGCACCTGCTGTCACAGATATGTGGATTTCAAAATAGAATGAATATAGTCTATGAAATCCAATTTATATCCAAGCTCTCTTTTAAAAAAGAAATAAATTCCATCTGTTTTAATGTAATGAAATTATATCTGAAAGAACTGATAATACTTGAAACGCAAAGTTCAATTATACTTCAACATTTTAATTTATTTTTTTCTATACCGTTACATTAAGAATTTGCTACAGACTCCACTTGCTTGAAGAACTCATAATGAATGGCCTTTACCTTGCAAGTGACTGCAGATCCTCCTAGGGACCCACTTCCATTACTTCTCATTGCTTGTAGACCTATAAGGTTTAGGTTATAGCATGTCCCAGAGGACGAGGTATAGAGACTAACCTGTGAAGAAGTGAGATACATACTAAAGGATTACATTCACTTATCAATTTATATCAACTAATTCCCAAACTGGAAAAAGTTCATAGACTCTGAGCCTCTTGGGTGAATTTACCACTTTGTATCAACACAGGAAATATATATAGGAATAAATTCCAAGAGTATAGGATCAGGATGAAAGAAATATACAGTTGAACCAGGCCAAATTTCTTGATATGAGCTCCCAAAATAGAGATTCTGATTTAATATGCTAGCTCAAGCTGCTGGATATGGCTCTTAGAGTTGGTTTGGTTACTTAAGTGAAATATGGAACTTAAGATGGCCCAGGACTTAAGTTCCTGAATGGACTGAATGAATTTTCCCTCATGAACCATAGAGCAGGGCTTCTCCACCTTGGCGGTATTAACATTTTCGGCTGAGTAATTCTGTTTTGTGGAGGGCTGCCCGATACATAGTAGGATTTCTAAGAGCAAAGCCAAGACCAGGGTGAAATGAGACAGCAACTAGTTCTGGGCCCTGGGATCATCATTCACCTTCTCCTAGTCCTGGCCCTGTTTAGGAGTATTTCTGGTCCCTACCACTAGATATCAGTACATTTTGTGACAACCAAAATCGTCTCCAGACATTGCCAGATGTCTGGTGGGGGCAAAATTGCCCTCAGTTGAGAACCATGGCTGTAGAGGAAAGTTCCCTAAGGCTTAGGGAAAATTGGAAGGCTAAAGTAGATTCATTATGCAAGGCGTGCTCACCTACCCGTGACTGTATCCCCTAGGACAATGAGAAATATATTTGTTTAGAGAGGTCCAGCTTCCTTAAATAACTCTATGGTGGCTCTTCTCTGGAGGGCAGGTTATCACTAAACTGGGTTCCCTGAATTCAGTGGGCATAATGGGATCCTCAGGGTGGCGAGAAACAATTGGTAGCACCTAGTTATCAAAGATAATGTGGTTACTGTAATGGTCCGCAGAACCAAAGTAATATTCAGAACGGTCTGACCCACAGAGACTGTTGGCACTGGCCAGGTGATCACAGTGTTCTAGAACTGAAACTGATGGGCAGACTACCAGCCTACTTTATTTGTGTAAGTGGGAAAGCTTAGGATCTGGTGAACAGGATTCTGGCATGAATTACCACAGTAGAAAATCTTAGCCCTTCAACCAATTCCCAGACTGAAACAAATTCATAGACCCAGAACCCTTTGCATGAAGGGAAGTCCAGGTCCCTTTGAAGAAGGAACCTGTCACACAGTCAAAGCTTTTATACTGTAAATCTTCCTAGCCTTCTCCAATCGGAACTGCTGCCGTTTACCTGGATGACTGTGCACTGTTACATGTGTGCTCAGTTGCTTCAGTCTTGTCCAACTCTTTGCAACTCTAAGGACTATAGCCCGCCAGGCTCCTCTGTCCATGGGATTCTCCAGGCAAGAAAACAAGAGTGGGTTGCCATGCCCTCCTCCAGAGGTTCTTCCCAACCCAGGGATCAAACCTCCATCTCCTGCAGCTCCTGCGTTCCTGGCAGGTTCTTTTACTGCTGAGACACTGGGGCATTGGTAAAGGGGAATATTCGGCCTCAGGAAAACTGGACACTGGCTCTGAAGTAATTCCTGAAGACCCAAAATGTCCAAGTGGTCCAAAGGTCAGAATAGAGGTTTATGGTTTTCAAGTGATTAATAGAGTTCTGCCTCTGGTTTATCTGTCAGTGGGCCTGGTGGATTCCCACAACTACCTTCTGGTTATTTTCCCAGTTCTCTAATGGAAAATTGGCACAGGCATCCTCAGCAACTTGGCGGAATCCCCACGTTGGTTTCTTAATTCATGGACTAAGGGCTAATTATGGTAGGAAAGGCCAAGTGGAAGCCTTTAGAATGGCTTCTACTTACCAATACAGTAAAAAAAAGGCAACACCACATCTCTGAGATTGTAAGTGTAAAAGTGTTAGTCACTCAGTTGTGCCTGACTTTTTGTGATGCCATGAACTGTAGTCCGCCAGGCTCCTCTGTCCATGGAACTCTCCAGGCAAGGAAACTGGAGTGGGTACCCATTCCCTTCTCCAGGGGATCTTCCCAACACAGGGATTGAACCCACATCTCTTATGTCTCCTGCATTAGCAGACAGGTTCTTTACCACTAGCGCCACCTGGGAAGCCTCATTAAGTATGTATTAGTGTCCTAATACTTCCCGTTCAATTTGCTTATTTGGCCTATGAAGACAAGTGAAAAAGCATGGAAGCAGTTTCATGTAAACTTAATCGTATGGTGACTTTAACTGTGGCAGCTGTTCCAGCTGTGTTTTTTTTGCTGGAGCGAATCGACCTGTCCCCTGGCATCTGGTAGGCAGCTACTGGGCTGCTGAATGCCTGTTTCTCTATTAAAGGCTATCAGAAGTCATGTGCTATCAGGCACTGACTAGTATACACCTCCATTGTCCTACGTCAGGGCTGTATCAGCTGTCCAGCACTATGTCATGATCTAGATTCAGGGACCTTGATCACCTTTTCATGCCACAGAACATTATGCAGGTTCATTACATTAATGATATCACGTTAATTGGAACCAACGAGCAGGAAGTAATAACTATATAGACATATTGGTAATATACATGTGTGCTAAAGGGTTGGAAATAAGTTCCACCGAAATTCAGGAGCTCTCCAAAGAAAAATGTCTGGGGGTGCAGTGGTTTGGAGCATTTGAATTAACCCTTTCAAGATAATGAACAGTTTGTCCACTTGGTCTCTCCTATCTCTGAGAATGACACAATGCCTAATGGACCACCTTAGATTTTGGAGGCAACATATACCTCATCTGAGAGTGTTACTTTGGCCCATTTATTGAGTGACCTAAAAAACTGCTAGTTTTCAGTAGGACTCAGAATAAGAGAAGGTTCTGTAGTCAGTCCAGGCTGCCATGCAAGCTGCTCTGCTCCATACCATAAGACCTAGCAACTATGATGGTGTTGGAAGTGTCTGTGGGCAGATAGAAATACTGCATGAAGCCTTTGGCAGATTCCTATTGGCAAAACACAGTATAGACCTTTAGGATTTTGGGGCAAAGCTGTACTATCCTCTGCAGATAACTACTCTCCTTTTAAGAAATAGCTCCGATTTGCTACTGGGCCTTAGTAAAGATTGAATTCTTGGTCATGATCCACCTGACCTATCCTGAACTGTCCATTCATTGAATCCTATAGTTTTCTGGTGTATTAATAAGGATTATTTGGTTGAAACAAAGGGTAGCTTAAACTAGCTTAATAAAGGGAATTCTCTGGTGGCTCAGCGGTTAGGACTCAGTGCTTTTACTGCTGGGGCCCAGGTTCAATCCTTGTTTGTGAAACTAAGACCCCCACAAGCCTCACTGCAGAGCCAAAAAATTTTAAAGATCACAGATTTAAAAAGCTAGCTTAATAGCAGATTCTTTACCAACTGAGCTATCGGGGAAGCCCTAATAGAATGTAGATTTGAAAGATAACAAAGTAACCCCTAGGACCCAAGGGCAAGCAGGCAACTGGGCCTGAGAAAGGGACTCATCCGGGAAGTGGAAAGACTCTTCTCTCCAACTATCTCTCTGCTTTTGTCTGAAGGTGATTCATTGACCTGCTGAAGATCAATTCTCTTTTGCTCCCTGGTCCTTATGGTAAAAACATGGCTGTCCCTCAGCTACTGAGTTTATCTGTTAGAGGCTTAACCACACAAAGAGAGAGTGATCATCTCTCTATTTTGAGGGGGAAGGAACTAGTTGACCCAGCTTTGATGTCAGGAGTGTCTGGGTAGAGTGGATGGTGTGTAGGCAAGATCACATGGTACAAAATGGCTGCCACCATGTGATGAGATGGAGCACTTAAGGATAAGTGGGGACAGGGTAGATGGTCCAAAGGTTCCATTTAGAGTTACTTACATGCTTGATTCTCCAGCTAGATCATGAGCTCCTCAAGGGCAGTATTAGTGGCTCATTCATCTTCACGTGCTTTTTATGCCAAGAAGCAAATATTTATTGGATGAATTTATAGCCAGTTCTGTTGACCTTAATTCACACATTAGGCTCACATGAGCATCCAAATTAATACACATAGACATATTCCAATAGACACTCTAACGTACAATAAACACTGGTGACAGATATTTTTTTAGCTTTCTTCCCATATCCTTTCTCCCCTTCCCTTTTTTTTTCTTTTCTTTTTTGTTGCCGTGCCACATCGCTTGCAGGATCTTAGTTCCCTGACCAGGGTTTGAAACCGAGTCACAGCAGTGAAAGCACCAAGTCCTAACCACTGGTCCACCAGAGAACCCCCTCCCCTTCTTTCTTAAAAATAGAGCTTCATTGCCTCCCAACCCCTTGGGGAAGTAATACATTAGTTAATAGTACTGTTTGCCCAGACCCTTCACAGCTAAGGTGGCAATGTGACCCAGTTCTGGCCAATAGTTACCAGTAGAAGTTACTGGGAGACCCTCTGAATGCTTTGTGAAAGGGACAGGTGTGTCTGGGTTGTACCTTAACTTGAACATGTGTAATCAAGAAGGGTCCAATCTCCTGAAGCAGAAATAAATTGTCAGGCTTCAATAAGAGTATACAATTTTCTATGTGGTCTTTAGCAAACATTCTGCTTTCTTTTTTTTTTTTCTGCTTTCTTCATTAAGTTTGTTTTAACTAAAATTGCTAACATTGCCAATCATATTCTCATTTCATATATGCAGCTGTACTCAGTCATATTTCAATTGTCTAATAAATTTAAAAGGAACACAATCCACTATAAATCTGATTTAATATCCCCTTCATTTAGGCATTCTTGAGTTATTAATTCTTCTTAGGCTCAGAATAATCTTATCCAATTTTGTCCTTTTTATTGTACTATAAGTTTTTCTTATATGAAAAAACATAGACACAATTTTTAAACCCCCAAATCTTGAGTTCAAGTATGACCAGAGGTCATTTACTATGTATCAACAGATATCTGATCAATTTTAGACCCCCTAAACCATTCCTGACTCTATCTTTTGGAATCTCATTTCTTAAAGCACCCTGATCTACAACCTCCTTAGTGTCATCGTGGTATCCTCAACTCATTCCTGACTCCTCATCTTTGCTTATGCTGTTTCTCCCTCTATCTTAGCCAAGCCCTAAGCCTCCTTATAAAGCCTTCTTCAATTCCTCCAACTCACTCAGCTAGCCCTCTTTAAATTTTTATTCTTCTTACCATTATTATCAGCCTAGTTTCTAAGTCTTCCCAAAGGAGATTTTAGCATGTTAGTATCCAATCAAAAATCCTTCAATAGAGCCATGTTTTAACAATGAATACATTCTGAGCATCCCACAAGGAACATTCTACTAAGTGTCAGGGAAACACAGCCACTGTCCTACAGGCATTATGGGCTGATGGGTTATTCACATCTGGGGCTCACTAGAATTCTCAAGTACTCTACAGAGTAGACTGTAAACAACTTCAAGGCCCTCCATGATCTGTTTCCAATTTATTTTATTAATTCTATCCCCCATTATTCATTTTCTTTTGGCTAAAATAAACTGGGCTACTTGCCCTGCTGCTGCTGCTGCTGCTGCTAAGTCGCTTCAGTCGTGTCCGACTCTGTGTGACCCCATAGACAGCAGCCCACCAGGCTCTGCCGTCCCTGGGATTCTCCAGGCAAGAACACTGGAGTGGGTTTTCATTTGCTTCTCCAGTGCATGAAAGGGAAAAGTGAAAGTGAAGTCGCTCAGTCGTGTCTGACTCTTCGCGACCCCATGGACTGCAGCCTACCAGGCTCCTCCATCCATGGGATTTTCCAGGCAAGAGTACTGGAGTGGGGTGCCATTGCCTTCTCTGTACTAAAACTGATCTCTAGGTGATCATCTAACAGAAACGTTCAGCAACTTGGTCTTTTTCTCAGTCCTCACTCCTCTAACATCTGAAAATGGGTATCCACACTTCACTTACCCATTTAATCTTTAACGTCTTATAAAATGGCTTCCAAACACACCACCCCCTTCATACTGAAACTGATTTCCAAGTGTTCACCTTAACCTGTTAATGGCCAGTCTCCCAGTAACCTGGCCTTAGCTCACTTCTTTGACTCCCACTCCTGATTCTCCTATCATCCCTATACCCCCACCAAAGAGATTCTCTCTTCCCCATGGCTTCACTTCTATCCTTTCCCATCAGTTCTGTACATTACCCCTAAATCAGATCCTAGTTTCCAATTGTGTGTGTGTGTTAGCTGCTCAGTCATCTCTGAATTTTTGTGACCCTGTAAACTAGCCCGCCAGGCTCCTCTGCCCGTGGAATTCTCCAGGCAAGAATACTGGAGTGGGTAGCCATTCCCTTCTCCAGAGGATCTTCCAGACCCAGGGATCAAACTTGAGTCTCCTGCATTGCAGGCAGATTCTTTACTGTCTGAGCCCCCAGGAAAGCCCCAAGTTTCTGATTATCTAGACTATTAACAGTGATCTTCTAATAAACATTCCTCTCTGCAGTCTCTTTCCCATTCTAACTGAAAGAAAAAAAAAAAGCAGGTCTTACATTATTCCCTTCTTTCAAACTCTTATTCCCAAATCAATTAAACACTAACTCCCCAATCTGATGTTCAAGTATTTCTAAGATTTTAACTCAGTTCAGCATGAATTAGCAACAGTCAGTGTAACCTTACACTGCTATACTCAGCATATTCTATGCTCCAGCCAAACCAGTCAGCTTATTTTTCACTAAACACACAGTGCTTGTGCTCTCCAGGCTCTGGGTCACCTTTTATTCACCTGGATTATCCTTTTCCCCTCATCTCTGCTCTTCTAAATCTTGTATGTGTGTGCTTAGTCACTCAGTCGTGTCTGACTCTTTGCTACCCATGGACTGTAGCCCGCCAGGCTCCTCTGTCCATGAAATTCTCCAGTCAAGAATACTGGTGTGGGTTGCCATGCCCTCCTCCAGGGGATCTTCCCAACCCAGGAAATGAACCCAGGTCTCCTGCATTGCATGTGGATTCTTTGTCTGAGCCACCAGGAAAGCCCTAAATCTTATCCTAATTTCACTTGCCATGATGCCTTTACAAACTCTACCAAATTTGTGTAGTTATCATACTTCCTGACTGGATTCTAAACTCTGGGCATCATCTCATTTAATCCTCACATCAATGTTGTTAGGCCAGCACTCTCCTCATTTAACACTAAAGAAAATGAGGCTCAAGGAGATTAAGCATAGTTTGCCCAACTCATGCAGATGACAAGGTTGAAGTCATTGTTTAGTCTGTTTGGGCTGCTATAACATAAATGCCATAAACTGAGTAGCTAACAACAGAAATGTATTTCTCACAGTTCTGAAAGCTGAGAAGTCAAAAAACCAAGGCACCCTCAGTTCAGTGTTTGGTGAGTTCTCACTTTCTAGTTCATAGGCAGCTGTCTTTTCACTGTGTTCTCACAGGACAGGCGGGGTGAGGGAGTTCTCTGGGGTCTCTTTTACAAGGGTACTTATGCCATTCATAAAGACTCCATTCTTATGACCTAAGCACCTCCCAAAGGCTCCATTTCCTAACACTATAATCGTAGGGGTTAGGATTTCAACATGTGAATCTGGGGGGAGAATCGATTCAAATATTCAGTTGACAGCATTCACGTGTGCGTTAGGTAGCCAGCACAGTGTCTGTCACCTGCGCTGCATTTGACTTATGTGTGTCAGATCAGTGTGTTAAAAATGCTGTCTGCTTGTAGACCTAGACTGAAATAGTGAGATGGGAATTGAAAGAGTAATGAATTAGGATGGCAAGATTGTTGGTGATGTTTCCAAATTTCCGCTATTGGATTATAGTGTTTTTTGAAATAAACATTAAAATATATAGTTATTAAACAGGATAGCAGCTCCTCTTAATACTCTTAATTGTCATGTGTGGGTTAGTTTTGTCTCTCTGATTTTATTGTCATCCGCCCCCCCCCCGGGGGGTGGAGGGTGGATTTCTTCTACTCTCTTGTATTCCCACAGCTTTCAACGCATTGCTTAACATACGGTGTATGTACTTGTTGATTTTAATGTATGTGTGTTTGCATATGTGCACAGCAACCGGGTAGAGGACGTGGGTGTGTGGCGGCAGTGTGCATTCCTTCTCATCCTTTTTTCCCTTGAGTAGCTGGAGCCTGGATGCTTTCCTTCTCGGAGGAGGAGGCTGAACGGCTGACCCTTATAACAAGTTGTCCCTCACTGAACAGGTGTCTCCCCCGCCTCTCGGAAAAGAGGGATGGTTGGATACTTAGTGACATCAGAGATCGACCAATGAGAAGTCAGGCTTCGGCAGACGAGCCAATGGGCGGTCGAGGGCGGGCCCGGTTTCCTGGGAGCCCGGCGGGCCAGGCTGGTCCTCCGGCCGCAGCGGAGTCTCCGCCGCTCACGCTGCCACCGGCAGCTCCCGCGACTCCCGGCGGCTCCAGTGGCGGCGCCGTTCCCTGCCCGCGCTTCTCCCGGACGCACGGCGCGGGCACCTCCCGCCGCGGCGCAGTTCCCCCGCCGCTTAGGCTCCGGCGGTGGTGCAGCTCATGCCTCCCGGCGCGGAGCGCGCAGGTGGGCCGGCCGCCGTGGGGAGATAGGCCCCCGGGGGCAGCGGCGGCTGGACCATGGCCCGGAGACCCGGGGCGCCGGCCGCCTATGGAGAGGACTTCTCCTTCGTCAGCCCGCTGGTGAAATACCTGCTCTTCTTCTTCAACATGCTCTTCTGGGTGAGTCTTGAGGGTTATTGGGGCACCTGGGCTGCAGGGCACTCCCTGGAGTGTTGAGCGGGCTGCCAGCGCTGAGGAGGGGTCGTTCCCGGATGCCTGGTTCAAGGCGAACGTGGTGAGCTGCACTGTCTAGTTTTCTGGGAAAATCACACTTTGGGGTAATTTATCCTAGGTAGGAACACCCCAGTGGCGCCTTCACTGCAGAGGGTGTTGGGGTGGAGGGAATGCAAGGGATTCGGTAAAGCTTTATGGGTATTCTCTCGGCTTCGGATGAGGGTCTGTGTCAGGCCAAAAAGGTGGGTTTGAGCGAAAGGAGCGGGTTTTCCTGTTGGCCCAAGGTAGACCCTTAATACATTCACGATTGGGGGATTTTTCAGGCCTGGGGGCTGGGAGGCCCTGCTGGCAAAGAAAAAAGAGGAAGGGGGGAAACCCAGACCTTTCCTCTCCCTTCCCTCAGAGAGAATGGGTTCAGGGGCTTTCATCTCTTCCTTTTGCAGGCCTCTGCCGCCCTCCCTCCCTCCCTCCCTCCAAAGGCTGAGAAAGGACAGGAATGGCCTCCGGGTGTGGATATTTTTCTCAGAACTCTCCCAAACTTTGCCCACCTTTCTCAGGACCAGGGTCCATCCCCTGGAGTTTGATATTCTTTCGCTTCTTTAAATAGACCCCATGTTGGACAGGGGGGAAGTCCAGGGGTCTTTTCAGAATCCTCTGATTGGAGCTGAAAAAGTAGAAAATGTCGGACTGGTGCTGCCTCGATTCCCACCCCCAGTCTGCCTTCAACTGTTGACTTGAGTAACCTGGGCAATATGTTCACCTCTGTGGGCCTCAGTCTCCTCCTCCATAAAAATCAAACCCAGCATGATCAAGGATGCTGGAAATTTTCTGCTGGAGCTGAGAATGCAGCTGGGCGAGATCATGAAATGCTAGTGCTAGCTCAATCCTGTTTCATGTCTCCAGAGTCCCTGAGCCTCTCTGGGTTTGAGAACATAGGGAGATCCATCCCCCCCCCCCATTCCCCAGTTTCTCTTCCAGCACCAACGACACCAGAGCTGCTGCTGCTCTGGGAGTCCATTATACTTGCCCACCTCTGCTTGAGACCTAAAGTTCAGACTTGCAGGAGGGAGGAGTCTACGTTTCCTAGGAGAAGGAGCAGACTAGGCAGCTAAGCCAGTTGCTGGAAAGGTTTCATGGGGGCCATGATGTGAACAGACACAAAGTACATAAGTGCTAGCATGTTGGGAAAAATGAGAGAAATCCCAGAGGGTGGTGATGACAGCTCACTCTCAGCCATTGTACTGGGAAAAATGAAGTTTGAACTCCTAACAAATTCTCAGTTCGGCAACTGGAAAAAAAAAAAACTAGAAGACATCTTGTCTAGAACTTTGCATTTTATATATAAGAAAGCCAAACCATAGAGGTGTTCTTTTGTCCTATGTCCAAAAGGGGGTTAGTGGGCTTGACCTGGTGATTTCTCTACTGAACCACAGGGGAAGTCCTTGGTTGCTGCTGTCGCTGGGGTGTTAGCAGTATTAGTAGTTAACTAGTCAACGCCAGTTTCAGCTGGTGGCCAGGGAAGAAAATCTCACCACCACTCTGTCAGGCTGGGGGATGTCCTAAGGGGAAGCCCCACACCTAAGGGCAAATTCCAGAGAACCCTCTTACATGCCTACTGAGTGTGTTAGGCCAATGACATGCCATCTTTAGAGCCAGCACTAGCATCCCAGGGACCTCATGTCCTTGATCTAACTTCCTCTGTCAATCATGACTTTGCGTGCAACTCCGTTGAAGCCTTTGGCGCTTCACCCTTATCTGTGCACCCTAGCAACAACAGCTGGATGCATCTGTTACAGTTGCCTTCACGGTCATTTTCCTGGACTTCCCCCACTCTACCCCTTTTACCAGATAAGTGACTTTGGGAGGTCACAGCAAGGGAGAGAGTTTGGCTCCATAGACCCATTTTTCTTGGTTCCAATGCTTCATTAAAGGTCAGAAGACCTGGCTAACCAAGCTGGCACCATCCCAAATTAGAGAAGTGCCCCTTCTTGGCCCTACTTGAGACTCATAAAAAGTCAGAGGCACTAGAAATAGCACACTGAAGGACAAGAGACCCAATTTCTTTCTGGCACCAACTTACTGTGTGACCCCAAGCCAATATATGTGTGTCTCTGTCCTTAAGCTTTCTCCTCTAAAGGAGAAAATTTTTTTCTGCCTCTGTGAACTATTTAAAGAGGAATGTGTCACTCTGGGGACTGTTTTCTTTCTTCAAGACCTAGGGCTAGCTCTAAGGATGCATCTTTCTTGTGTCCTGGGACCCTTGGGACATCGACTTTCCCAGGGAACAGTATTTTTTTGGCGTTACTGAGTGCCACTTCTCCCCTAGGTCTGGACTCATAGAGTTAATCCCACTTATGGTCAGCTGGAGATGAAAAGCTGGTTTTCCCAGATCAGGGGTCATTTTTCTTCCCATCCCCCTTTAGGGACTGATTATGGTGATTTTTTTTTTTTTTTTTTTAGGTTTCTCCACCATCCTAATCAAATTCCCCTTTCCTACTCAGGAGGCACCCATGGTTGGGATTGTCAGCCAACTCCTTTTCCAGGCAGAGCGCATGTTCTGGCCAGGTGCCTGGGAGGTGTGGATGGGTGGTGTTTGCATCTGTGCCTGGGTCACATTGGGAAGGCATCATCTGGGCTCATATGCGGTGGTGATAGTGTTGACCGTGGTGTCAGTGGTTATCTGTGCTACTTCTCTAGGAGCCCTGACCCTTGGGGAATTTGGAGTCTGACTCAGAAAGCTCCTGGCTCCTATGGGACCAGGACCTGTTCCTTCTGTTCATGTTTCAAATCTCAATTCCTCTTTTGCCTAGGAGTTCTGGTTTTCTTCCCAGAATTGTGTGCCTGGGTTACTGATTGTTAGAATTCCATGGCTTGGAGAATTGCCCCAGGATCACAGAAGTTATAGTTTAGTCTTTCAGTTAAGAAGTAGCTGACTTTCCTTACCTCCTTGTGTTAGCTCTATGCAGAGGGAATGAAGGCTTCCCTAGTGGCTCAGTTGATAAAGAATCTGCCTGCAGCGCAGGAGACCGCCTGCAACATGGGAGACCCGGGTTTGATCCCTGGGTCAGGAAGATCCCCTGGAGAAGGAAATGGCAACCCACTCCAGTACTCTTGCCTGGAGAATCCCATGGATAGAGGAGCCTGGTGGGCTACAGTCCATGGGATCACTAAGAGTTGGACATGACTGAACACAACCTTCTGTCTGTTTGTGCAAAGGGAAGACAGTGGGCTGATACACCACACTTTGTCAGCTTGGGCATTCGTTGGCAGGAGCATTTTCAGTGCTGCCCGCAGCAACCATCTCCCTCCTTGCTGATCCTTTTCCCATCCAGGGCAGCAGTTGGGGTGACTTTTGAGTCAGGCAAAGCCTAGAAGCTCAGCTCTCCTGCCCCCGTGCCTCAGCGGAGCCTTCCTTAGTGGCGATGCCTCAGGACTCCCCTGGTACCTTGTGCACGTTTTGATCGTCAGATCTTTTTTTTTAACCTGTGCCACATTTATGTGTTTCTTTATGTCTCCCCCTCTAGGCTCCTGAGGGTAGAGACTGCCTTATTTACTTCTGGATTCTCAGCGCCCAGCTGTGTTTGGCAGAGTGGGTACTTATTGAATGTTTATTGAGTGGTGAATGAGGGGTCAGAGCCTACGGAGTGAAGTCAGGATGCCCTTCCTCCCTCTCTTATGCACACTAGTCTGTCAGGATGCAGCACAACCTTAAGTCTTCAAGCATTCTTAATTCTTAACTGGGGTTGCATCCTGTGTTCTGTTCTGCAGTGGGCCTGGCACCCTTCCCTCAAGCCAGGTCAGAAAAAATGGCAGCCATGCCCTCCATCATCTCCCTCAGGGCCATGCCTGATTACTGCCCACAGCACACACGGACCCATCCAGGTCTTCCCTGGGCTGATCCAGGGTTCTGATGAGGTATCTCCTTCAAGAAATTCACTTTCCCTCCTACTTCCACTGTATTGGAATCCCCAGGGGATTCAGAATGCCCCCAAACCACCTGCAGCACTATCTGTTGTAGTCTGGCTCAGAAGCCACGAGGAAATGATCAGGCATTGAGCCTGGCAAAGGCCCCTCCTGAGTGGCAGGGTCCCTTCCTGCCCACCCCACCCCACCTTCACCACCATGCAAGCGCGGGCACACACACATACACACACACAACTACCTAAACATGTTAGGAGACAAAGCCCATTTCCTCCCCCATTTTTTTCCTCCTTTCCCTATAGACTAGGCAGGCTGCAATAAACAAATTATCACATTATTTTTATAAAACAACATCACCACCACCAAGAATGAAGACTGAACCACACTCTTTGTTGTCAGGTCACACACATGCCTTCTTAACTCCCTAAATAGCTCTGTTTGCCTTGTACCAAGTAGAAAATCATAGACTTCAAGCAGCCTTTAAAAAGGATAAAAGAGAAGCATCACTTAGAGTTGTGATAGCAAGCTATGTGTCAGGCTGGCGACTCCAGGCTGTGAGTCTGAATGTTTATACCACTATGAGCCCTTGTGAACTTCCCTTCCTCATTTATAACCTTGGAGAACCAAAACCAGCCATGGCCTAAAAGGAGCTAAAGGGTTGGCCCAGACGTTGGAGAGGAAAGAGCTCTGTGGACTCCACTCTAGCCGAGGAAAGAGCCCTAGGGACTCCACTCCAGCTGGACAATTCCATCCTATCCAGCGGGAGAGAGCCAACAGTCAGTCCCACATGAAGAGTTGCCACCTTAGAAATCCCAGAACAGTGGTGCCAGGATGGCTGCTGAAGGACTGGTGTGTGCAGATCCCAGGTAGTGAGAGAGGGGGCTCTGCTCTAGGGCTCACAGGCTGTGATTTTTTTGACTTCATCCAGAAATAAGGACAGAAAGGACTGAGAAGTGGGAGGTGCAGACCCCTGCCTCCCAACATCCTTCTGGCAGGGGGTGGAGGGGACAGTGGTTTGAGCCCCACACAGGGAATCACTCTACTCCCAGCTGTCTCCCACTGCCACCATCAAGAAAAGAAGGGGAAAGATTCATTCCAAAGAAAAGGTGAGACAGATCCACCCAGTTCATGCAGACTAGGCTTTTTATTTTAATTTTTAAAATTTTTTCCAAGATTTTATGTGGACCATTTTTTACTAATAACAGTCTTTACTGAATTTGTTACATTATGATTTCTGTTTTATGTTTTGGTTTTTTGGCCATGAGACATGTGGGATCTTAGCTCCCTGACCAGGAATTGAACCCATGTCCCTTGCATTGAAAGGCAAAGTCTTAACCACTGGACCACCAGGGAAGCCCCTAGATTGGACTTTAGAACGTGGAAGGTGGACAGGCCAGGCTTCCTCTCAGGGGCTGGTGGGCCCTAGTGGTGATGCCCCATTGGCCCCTTTCAGGGGCGGTTCCCGGGACTTCCCTCTGGGTCTTGCAGGGCCCTCCTGATGCTATTTTACTTCCCCCACTTGAGCCCTGCCGTTCGGAGATTACCAGCTGCTCACCCAAGACAACTGCAGGCAGCTCCTTCCCACCTCACACGAGGCCCTGAAGTGAACACACACGCCCTGGAGCTGCTGTGAGGCAGAGAGGGAGGCAGCCATGTGACTGAGGTCATGAGGCTCTGGAGCCATATGGACATACCTTCCAGTCCCACTTTAGCCACTCACTAACTTAGTGAATTCTCCCAACATCAGTTCTATAAAGTGGAGATGCTAACACCCTCTTGGGCTTGTGGTCATGGTGTGTATACAGTGGTTAGTCCAGTGCGTGGCCCTTTAGCCCTCAAAAAAAGGTAACTGTTACCATCGTTGTTAGAATTGGCTTGTCAAGGTCACCTGTTGGGGAAGGACTTGGAGAGCTAGGATAAGTGCTCCTCCTGACAAGTGACAGGTGTGTGGGGACTCAGTCTAGGCCAGGGCCAACCTTGAACCTGACTTCCTTCAACCTCAAACGCCCCTGCTCACATTCCTGCTGTTAGCCAGAAGGTGATGATGATTAATGGTGTCGTTATATTTTATAGTTTACAGAGACGTTTCCCATATATCATAGGAACAGACTCCACTGTTGTCCAAGGACCTTCCCCAGGTCCACTCCTCAGAACTTTTCACATTGCATTGGTTTTAATCCAATGGAAATGGACTCGAGCTAATCTGCCTGTAATTATGGACATTTGAGCCAGTAGATCTCTTGTCCAGGATCTTACCTGGGGGCCCTTCCCACTTGGTGCTGATGGCTGTGAATTAGTGTGCTAGGGGCTGGAATAAGGGTTTTCCTCACAAACATCAGTTCATGACTGTCTTTTCCTGATATACAGGGGAAAAAAAAGGTCAAATAACGGAGTGACTTTTCTGTTTTCTGTTATCTTCCATCTTCTCTCCAAGACTGCTTATCTGCCATCAAGGGCACGGGGAAAAGGACACGTTAGCAGCAAGCCTTCTGGAAAACTAGGAAACTATTAAGAATATTGCCATACTATTTTATGAGATGCTGAGACATGTGGCTAACAATCAAATCATCTGTTAGTAAAATTGTTCCTTATTTCTAGGATAGAAATTAGTATGTCATGTTTCCTCTCGTGACACACTGAGAAGGACACATTATCTGTGTTAATACTCCTGTCAAAAATACATCATCTGGATCAGATTGGGAAGAAACAATCCAACATCCAAACTGAGGGACGTTAAGCCAAACCACTGGCCTGGACTTACCAAAAAAAAAAGTCAGTATCAAAAGGAAAACTATCAGAACATGTATTGGCAATGATGTGGAGAAATTGGAATCCTGTACATTGCTGGTAGGAATGTGAAATGGTGCAGCTACTGTGGAAAAAGCTTGGTAGCACCTCAAAAAATTAAACATAGAATTACCCTACGACCTGGCAGTTCCACTCCAGGGTCGATACCCAAGAGAACAGCAAACAGGAGGTACTCAAACAAAAACTTGTACATGGATATTCATGGCAACACTATTCACAGTAGCCAAAAGGTGGAAACAACCCACATGTCCATCAGCAGATGAATGGAAAAACCAACTGGGTTCTATCCATACAGTGGGATATTACTAGGCCTTAAAAGGTAATGAAGTCCTGATACATGCTACAACACTGTTGAACCTTGGAAACATTAGAAGATAGACACCAAGAGCCACATATTATATGATTCCATTTATAGAAAATGTGCAGAATAGGCAAAACCATAGAGACAGAAAGCAGATCTGTGGTTGCCAAGGGTTGGAGGAGTGGAGGGAGTGGGGAGTGACCATTTAATGGGTGCGGGAGTTGTATTTGGGGTGAAGAAAATGTCCTGGAGCCTGATAATGGTGGTGGTTGCCCAGCAATGTGCATGTATTTATGGCCACTGAACTGCACTCTTTAAAATGGTTAATTTTGTGGTATATGTACTTTACCACAATTTTTTAAAAGTCAGTGTCTTGAGAAACCAAATACAAAGAAAAGAAAAAAAGCAGTGAAACTGTTCCAAGCTAAAGGAGACTTGATCCATGGATCACTAAATGCATGATCCTTGACTGGAAGCTGAATCAGGAAAAAAGGGGGGGAAAGCAGTTATAAAGGACATTATTGGGATAGTTGGGCAAAGTTAAATATGAATATAAATTAGATAGTAGTAGTACCATATTAAAGCTTCAAAAAGAATCTAATATGTCAAGATTGCATATGGTATACCAAGAGAGCACTGTAGCTTCTCAGTGTCCTGTCATCTGAACATTTTTAAGTTCTACTGCCATTTTTTGGTGTAAAGAGAAAACACCCTGATTAAAGGTTGTAAAACTGTAAACAAGTGAATCCAAGTTTAAGAAAATATGATATTACAAAGTGTGTATTTACACGACTAACAAATTGAGGGTGACTTTTTTTAAAATAGATTTCATTTTTTAGAACAGTGTTAGTTTTACAGGAACTTTGAGAAGATGGTACGGAGAGTTCTCATATACCCCACACCCAGTGTCTCTTGTTTATTAACATCTTACATGAGTATGATGCTGCTTCCCAGGTGGCACAGTGGTAAAGAATCTGCCTGCCAACATAGGAGACTCAAGAGACACAGATTCGATCCCTGGGTCAGGAAGATCTCCCAGAGTAGGAAATGACAACCCATTCCAGTGTTCTTGCCTAGTAAATTCCACGGACAGAGGAGCCTGGTCAGCTACAGTCCATGGGTCGGTTGCAAAGAGTCAGACACAACTGAGCAACTGAGCACGCACAGGAAAAATCTGGAATGAACTTTTCAGCCAACCCGATACATTTGTTACATTAAAGTCCATGCTTTATTCAGCTTCCCTTAGTTTTTACTTAATGCCCTTTTTGTGTTCTAGGATCCCATCCAGGATACCAAATTTCATTTAGTTGTCATGTCTCCTTAGGTTTTTGTTGGCTGTGGCAGTGTCTCAGAATTTCCTTGTTTTTGAAGCCTTTGACAGTTTGGAGGAGCACTGATCATCTTGTCCCTCTATTGGAACTTGTCTGATGTTTTCTTATAATTATACTGGGGTTATGGGTTTGGGGAAGGAAGACCATGGAAGGGAAGTGCCATTTCACATAATCTCATATATCAATGACCTCTGCTGATGTTGACCTCGATCACTTGGCTGAGGGAGTCAGGCTTCTTCATTGTAAAGTTAGTCTTTTCCCCACCCTTTTCCAGTCTGTTCTCTTTGGAAAGAAGTTACTGTGTGCATCCCACGCTTGGAAGTGGGGAATTGTGTTCCACCTCCCTGACACTGCAGTGAGTGATATTCGCTCAGTCATATCCAACTCTGTGTGACCCCATTGACTGTAGCCCTCCAGGCTCCTCTGTCCATGGGATTTCCCAGGCAAGGATACTGGAATGGGTTGCCATGCCCTTCTCCAGATGCTGCAGTACCTCCATAAAATATTTGGAATTCTGTGTGAGAGATTTGTCTTTTCTCTCCCATTTATTAAGTCATTTATATCAGTATGGACTCACGGATATTTATTTTATATTTGGGGCAACAATTCCATACTCTTTTATTTTGATATCTCTTTGGCACGGCCACACCAATGTGGGGTTTTGTTTTTTATTTTTGAGCGTTTCCTTGCCTTCTGGCACCACAAGATGCTCCAGACTTATCTATTTCCTGCCCTAGTCCTAGGATCCGGAGACGGCAATGGCACCCCACTCCAGTACTCTTGCCTGGAAAATCCCATGGACGGAGGAGCCTGGTAGGCTGTAGTCCATGGGGTCGCTAAGAGTCAGACATGACTGAGCGACTTCACTTTCACTTTTCCTGTTCATGCACTGGAGAAGGAAATGGCAACCCACTCCAGTATTCTTGCCTGGAAAATCCCAGGGATGGCGGAGCCTGGTGGGCTGCCGTCTATGGGGTCGCACAGAGTCGGACACGACTGAAGCGACTTAGCAGCAGCAGCAGCAGCAGTCCTAGGATCATCCATTTCTCCAAGGAGCCCAGTGGATGGCTATTTTCATTGTAAGGTGATTACTTACCTTACATAAGGATAAAGGTACTGGTGCGGGCACATTATTTTATATAATTTGATGGACAACTCTTCAGGAACATGCCTTTGGCTGGACTCAGCTATTTTAAAAACTGTGTCTAGCGTTTGAAAGTTTCTAGCGAGGCTTCATTCTAGCCAGAATATGAAAAGCTATTCTAGGAAAAGAAGTGTCTTTATCTCCGTTCTCATCATGAAAGGAGGTCACTGGTGATATTGTGGGGTATCACAAGGATTTTGTAGCAAAGACTGATATGGTGTAGACAGTACCCAACTGAGATTGGAAACGAGGTTTAGTCCAGGTGTTGCCACTGCACCCATGTGCACCTGGTCAAATATCACTTTGCTCTTTTGGTCTCATCTATTTAAAAAAAAAAAAAAAGTGGCCGGGCTCATTCCTAAGTTTCTATTCAGCTCTCAAATGCTAAGCTAATAACAGCAGTACTCACTTTGGAATGGCAGCAGCTCTGAGGAATTCAGGGTGGGAGACGTGGTCAGGAATAGAAGTGTGAAAGAGAAGCTGTGACTCCAGGATAAAGAGGCAGATCAATGACAGAAATGCAGAATTTCAGAGATAGCTAGTGAGCTTCCAAGTAAGCAGGATCATTAATGATCTTATTAAATATTCATGATCATATTAATGTCTTAACTTTCTTTTTCACATAACCAGCACCTGCTGCTCTAGATCCCTGGCCGAGTGTGCTTGAGGCTGGTGGTTCTTGAACTTGGCTGCATGTTGGAATCACTTGGAATGCATTCAGGAACACTGTGATCTGGGTTCCAATGCCAGAGATTCTGACATACTTGGTTTGGGGTGTAGCCTACGCATCAGGAGTTTTGAAGTTCTCCCCCCCCCAATTCTGATGGCAGCCAACATCAAGAAGCACTGCCTTAGGCTATCGATGCTCTTGCCCCCTCCCACATAGCAGATATGTCTCCTTAAGGGCAGGGACCACATCTTGCTCATCTTTGCAGTCCTCAGAGTGTCTCCTACATAACAGCTGATGAACTGGATTTGGAGACTGTATTTGTTTCCTATTACTGCTGTTAACAAATTGCTACAAACTGAATGGTTTAATGTAACACAAATTAGTTTTCTTATAGTTCTGGAGGTCAGAAGTCCAAAACAGGTCTCACTGAGCTGAAATTAAGATGTCAGCAGGCATGATTCCCTCTGGAGGCTTTAAGGAAGAATCTAGTTCCTTGCCTTCTCCAGCTTTTAGAGGCTGTTCACGGTCCTTGGCTTACGGCACACACTTCAGCCCCTGCTTCCATTCTCATACACACGTCTCCTCTACTCTGACCCTCTTGCCTCCTTCTTATAAGGTCCCTTGTGATTATATTAGGCCAGCTGGGATAATCTCCCCATTGTAAGGTCTTTAAGTGAATCACATTTGCACAGCCCCGCCAGGCATGTAAGGTAACATTTTCACAGATTTTGGGCATTAGGACAGGACATCTTTCTAGGGGACACTGTTCTACCTACCGCAGATAGAGACAGAGCAGCTGCTATAATTACAAGCCCACCCACGGAATGAAGTTACCCTGGGACACGTGGCGTCTCTTTACTTTCCCTTTCTTGTTTTAGCTAGCTGTGTGGGGATTTAATCAGAGACCGTCTTTGTGAAAAGTTATACACCCCAGTGAAAATTTAACGTGAAAAAACAGTGAGGATCCTGGGAGCAACAGAAATAAAGAGCTGCTGTTAAGGCGCGTCCGTCATGTCCGACACTGTGCGACCCCATAGACGGCAGCCCACCAGGCTCCTCCGTCCCTGGGATTTTCCAGGCAAGAATACTGGAGTAGGTTGCCATTTCCTTCTCCAGTTCATGAGAGTGAAAAGTGAAAGTGAAGTCGCTCAGTCGTTTCCAACTCTTCACGACCCCATGGACTGCAGCCTACCAGGCTCCTCTGTCTGTGGGATTCTCCAGGCAAGGGTACTGGAGTGGGTTGCCATTGCCTTCTCCGGAAATAAAGAGCAGATACATATTTTTAAATGAATCAGTAAAGTGATATTCAGAACCAGAATTGGCTGTGGTGAGTTTTAAAGGGCAGACAGAGATGCCCGATTGCTCTGGCAAAGGGCTTGTGTCTCTAGGCTGGTGGGATGACCGGGATCTCTGCTGTGGGTTTTCTTCACCTCCCACCCACTGCCCCTTGCTCCCTGAGCCTGGCTGTGCTGTGGGACAAGAAGCCAGCTGGCACCTCCAGCCCCTCCCACAGCTCTCTGCAAGCAGCTCCCTCGCTCCTGGACAGAGTGTGAGGGCCAGCACATACGCATGGGGCCCCAAGGCAGAGGGAATGTCAAACGACTGGGGGCCAAGGAGAAGGGTCTCCTAAAAGACATGGTTTTAGACAAGGTTTTCCCATTTCCTGCTGAATGCACCAGCTGGTAGAGTTCGCCAAAGAAAATATCTCTTTACCGAGGGACTAGTCTGACCTGTTGACCTGCTGTAGGGGCTCAATTCCCTTCTCCCACCAAAGCCCCAAGATGTTTCTTCCCAGCTGGTCTCTGTCTTTCAGGACAGTGGAGTCCAGCCAGCCCTGTCCTTCCCCACTGAACTGGTCAAGTTCCTGCTGAGAACTCCCTCCAGCCAGAGCGTTGCCCCAGCTATTGCCATGGTGATAGCCAGCTGCTACTTAGCACCAGCCTGGGAACTGGGCAAAAAGGAAGGGTGTGCACACAGGGTCATCCTGCACTCCTGGAGGCCTGCGGTGAGGGCACAGAGGGCACAGGCCCCTTTAGGGAGCCCTGGTGGCCTTTGATGGGTTTGTTTTCTCAAAGAGAAGCTTGAAAGGTCTAAATTCTCTATTTCCGCACCCTGGAATCAGACTGTATAAAGTTTCCTTTGTAAGGTAGTTCTGCTATTTTACACCAACACATTCATGTGCAAGCATTCTTTCATTCTGGTTTGCACTTTCATTCTTACATTTGACACCACGTTGACCTCCAAGAGGGTTAGAGACCTGGGAGCATCTACTCAGGCCTGCTTCAGCCTGAAGACCTTCCCTTTGAAGTAGCTGGATTTCAAATTCAGAACTTCACAGTTTCTATGTGACCCTGGGCAAGTTAACCATTAGTAATGATTTGTTGTTAGTCGCTAAGTCATGTCTGACTCTTTTGTGACCACATGGACTGCAGCCCACCAGGCTCCTCTGTCCATGGAATTTCCTAGGCAAGAATACTGGAGTGGGTTGCCATTTCCTTCTCCAAGGGATCTTCCCAGCACAAGGATCAAACCCTCACATTTCCTGCTTGGCAGGCAGATTCTTTACCACTGAGCCACCTGGGAAGCCCCAATTAGTACTGATAGATAATATTTATTACTAGGCATTTTGTTAAATGCTTTCCATACATTCTTTTATTTCATCTTCACAGTAATCTGATTAGATATAGTTGTTTTAAATTCCCATCTTCAGGGACTTCCTTGATGGTCTAGTTGTTAAGAATCCACCTGCCAATGCAGAGAACATGGGTTTGATCCCGGTCCAGGAAGAGTCCACATGCTTCAGGGCAACTAAGCCTGTGTGCCACAACTACTTAGCCCTCGCTCTAGAGCCTGAGAGCTGCAACTACTGAGCCTGTGCGCCTAGAGCCTGTGCTCTGCAACAGAAAAGCCACTGCAGTGAGAAGCCCACACACCACAACAGAGTAGCCTCTGCTCGCTGCAACTAGAGAAAAGCCCACACAGCGACAAAGACCCAACACAGCCAAAAAGAACAACGACAACAAAAAACAAGTAAATTCCCAGATACAGAAACTGAAGTTCAGAGAGTTGTTCAGCATGGGCTCAGATTCACCTCACTCTGAAGCCCATGTTCCTAACTGCTGTTTTGTATTTAACCTTGCATTGCCTTAACTTCCTCATCTGTTAAGATGGGGAGAATAGCTGCCTCACCAGATAACTGTGTTGTGAGAATTAAATGTGATCATCCTGATACAGGCTTTTCATGGAGGTAATGGCATGCCAGATTCTATCAACAGTATCACTGGGGAGGAAAAAGATGCTCATTTCTGGTCCAGGAAGCGTCGTCATCCTCCTCCTCTCCTCCAAGGTTACTCGTGGCTCTCAGGGCTCCCCGGTTTCCAAAACCTCAGTGTGGCTCCTTCCCTGTCTCCACAGGTGATTTCCATGGTGATGGTGGCTGTGGGCGTCTACGCTCGGCTAATGAAGCACGCAGGTGAGCTACAGTTCCTGTCCATCTCCCCATGACTCTTGCCTGCCCCCTTTCTCCTCTGCCTCTTTCAGCCCTGGCCCTTCAGCCCTCCTCCTCACAGAAGCTATAGAGCTACGGGGGGCAGCCACCCTCTAGCCAAATCCTGGCGGCTTACTCCGCCTGGCCACCCGAGCCAGTTCACCTGGATTTCCCCAAGCTCCCTCAAATCTTCTGAGATCCACCTGCATTTTAGGCTTAGGGCATATCTAGGGAAGAAGGTAGGCTTCTGGGTGCAAAGACTAACCAGAGGCTTCAGCCCTCCCTTCGTTCTGTTCTGGAGAAACTCAACCTCCATTCCTATTCCTCTACACGAAGTCTCCAGGAAACGGAATCTGCAAAAGCCAGCGAGCCTAATGCCATTCTAATTCTTTTCTGGAGCGAAAGTGGTTCCTCCTCTCTCAAGCCTGGGAATAAAGGCTCTTACTTTGTTAGTTCCTCAAATTAAAGGCCACAGACCGTTCTGGGCCCTTAGTGTTCTCCCCGTGGGAGGGCAGTACTGCTCCCTGTAACCTTTACCTAGCCACACTGGAGAGTCCCCCACCAGGGGAGGGGGATAGTTCTGGGGACACCCCACCCCACCCCTGGTACCCCGCTCAGTGGGCACCAGCTCATACTGAGCTGCTCACCCCCCAGAGGCAGCGCTGGCCTGCCTGGCCGTGGACCCGGCCATCCTGCTGATCGTGGTGGGCATCCTCATGTTCCTGCTCACCTTCTGCGGCTGCATCGGATCTCTCCGCGAGAACATCTGCCTCCTGCAGACGGTGAGTGGTCAGGGGCGACCCCCTAGGAAGGCCCGGGCCCTCCCTCCCTGTGCTTCTCCTTCCTGAAACCTTTCAGTTTCTTTTGTCCCTTGCTGCCTCCAAGGTCCGTGCTGTCTACTCCTCCCTGTAGAGCTCAGCTCAGGTAACCCAGCCAGGGCAACCATCCCCAGAACAGCGTCCCAGAGACAGCTGCCTTTACTGTGGGGGTGGGGAGGTGTCTGGGAGAAGTGGCCTGTGGCCCCTGAGTCCTCCCTGTGGCCCTGGGAAACTCCTGCCCAGCGCGGTAATAGACTGCCTCCTCTTCCCACCTGCTCCCTCACAGTTCTCCCTCTGTCTCACCATCGTGTTCCTGCTACAGCTGGCAGCTGGGGTCCTGGGCTTCGTCTTCTCGGACAAGGTAACTCTGGGAGTCACGGGGCCTACTCAGATGTGAACCAGAGGGAGGAAGGAAGGTTCCTGCCTGTGCTCAGCCTGACTAATTAACCACAGTGGTCCTTCCCCTGAGGAGCATTAGCCTTTGAAAGATTGTCCTTAGGGATGAATGAATGCCCTTTAAAGTCACCATATTTAAAGAGGATTTCAAGATCGTAAGGGGTTTTCCTGTGCCAGTCTGAGAGGCCAACAGGGAAATAAATTCTATGAACCCAAAGTTAAAATAGTCTGCAAACTTTAATGGCAAACGATTGAGTAAAATTCAGTTATCAAGTGGATCACAGACAACACGAAGAGCCTTTTATTTCTTTTAAAAATTACTTATTGGGATAAACAAAAGTAAGAAAAGGGGGAAGTAAACAAGACTTTGAACAGCTCTCACCATATCTGGAAGTGGTCTGCCTTTCAGTGGCAGCCCTTTTCATTAAAAACCAGAATTTCTTTCCAAAAGGGCAGATGACGGCCAGGGGCAGAGTATAGGACTATGGATAAGAAATTTTGAGAAACGTAATGAAGCAGAAAGGAAGAGAGCATGTTTAAACTATGAAATTGAGAGCCACTGAGTCCATTCAGAGTGTCCTAGTCCTTCTGACTTAGTAAAATCCTAAAAATGATACAAAGAAAAGATCTGTACTCAAAAACGCTGGAGAAGACTCTTGAGAGTCCCTTGGACTTCAAGGAGATCCAACCAGTCCATGCTAAAGGAAATCAGTCCTGGGTATTCATTGGAAGGACTGATGTTGAAGCTGAAACTCCAATACTTTGGCCACCTGATGCAAAGAGCTGATTTATTTGAAAAGACCCTGATGCTGGGAAAGATTGAGGGCAGGAGGAGAAGGGGATGACAAAGGATGAGATGGTTGGATGGCATCACTGACTCAATAGACATGAGTTTGGGTATACTCCGGGAGTTGGTAATCGAAAGGGAGGCCTGGCGTTCTGCGTCTCAGAGTCGGACACGACTGAGCAACTGAACTGAACAGAAGGAGATGCAATTCTCTTATGTCCACTAGAGGTCAGTGTCTTAGCTCAGTTAGTCCTTTTCTACTAAAAAACAATCCACCGCCTCAACACACACAAACTAGTTTCACTGCTTTACATCAGTCAAGTATTTTGTGTAATAGTACTCAGAGATAGATAAATATTGGCTTATCTTGAAATGTGGCTCTGAGACGTGGCAACAGTAGATCAGCATTTTTCTTGCCCACAGGTACCTGGGAGCCCAGGGATGCATGGGCTTCGGAACTGGCCCTCTTCCCTGCTAGGACTTGGTTCTGACTTCAAGGCTGACTTAAAGAAAGATGAGCACCGTCTATTGCTGTTTCTGCAGGGGAGCAGGTTAGGGGCTGGTCCTGTGTTCTGATTCCCTCCTCATGTTTCTGGCAGGTGCGGGGCAAAGTGAGTGAGATTATCAATAATGCCATCGTGCACTACCGAGATGACTTGGACCTTCAGAACCTCATAGATTTTGGCCAGAAGGAGGTACGGGTTGAGGAGGGGGGTGGTCATCTAGTGGTCTGGGAAGCTATGGGTAAAAGTTAATGCCATCCCAAGAGACAACTCACCCTCAAGGTCTGTGGGCTTTTTCATTACCTGATAGGTAATGGATTCTGGGAAAGGGTTTGGCAAAAAAGCCACACATAGCTTTAAAAGTACTTTTACAGGCACAGAATAGTATATATAGTAATCTACCGATTGTGTAAAATAAAAGAGGAAAGAATATGTATTCATATTTACAAAAGGAATCTGAAAGGATATAAAAGAAACCATTATAAGTGGTTACTCTTGCCTGGAGAATCCCAGGGACGGGGAGCTTGGTGGGCTGCCGTCTATGTGGTCGCACAGAGTCGGACACGACTGAAGCGACTTAGCAGCAGCAGCAGCAGCAGCATAAGGGGAAACTGACAGATATTTTTTAATATCACCAATTAGAAAGTTAGATTTTTTAAATTGTGGTAAAATATACATAATATCAAATTTACCATTTTTAAGTGTACAGATCTGTAGCAATAAGTATACATTCACACTGTTGTATAGCCGTCATCACTATCCATCTCCAAAACTTTCTTCCCAAACTGAAACTCCATACCCATTAAACACTAACTTTCCATTTCCCCACTCCTCCTAGCAGCCACCATTCTATTTTCTGTCTCTATGAAATTCTGTCTCAATGAATACTGTGTTTGTCCTTTTGTGACTGGGTTGTTTCACTTAGTGTGTCTTCAGGATTCATCCATGTTGTGGGTTGTGCCAAAATTTCCTTCCTTTATAAGGCTAAATAATATTCCATCATATGTATATATCACTTTGTTAATCCATTTGTCTTTTGGTGCACACTTTGCGTCACTTCTGTATTTTGGCTCTTGTGAATAATGCTGCTGTGAGTCAGAAGTTATATTTGAAACAAAAGTGCTTTTGAGACCAGTGCTGAGTTCCCCTTCACTTGGTGTAACACCCTTAACTTGGATCCTGTTTGCTTTCATGGTGTAATTATGGGCCCACAACATTGAAGAGTCCCCTCCTGTGCTTTCTCTACATTAAGACAAATGTTTGTAGCACTGATCCTTTAATTATTTCAGCCAGTATTTTGGGAACATATCCTTTTGCCAGGCTCTATGCTTCCCTGGTGACTCAGTAGTAAAGAATCTGCCTGCCAATGCAGGAGACGTGGGTTCGATCCCAGGGTCAGGAAGATCCCCTGAAGAAGGCAACCCACTCTAGTATTCTTGCCTGGAAATTCCCATGGATGGAGGAGCCTGGTGGGCTACAGTCCATGGGGTCACAAAGAGTCGGACACGACTTAGCAACTAAACAACAAATGCTATGCAAGAGTGAAAAACCAGAAACTGCCCTCAAGGAGCTAATAGTTGAGTGTGTAAAACAAAGTATATATATGTGAAGTTACAACAAAATATATAAACTAATAGAAATTAAGAAAAGATAACTTCTTCAGGTGCAGGTCACTGAGAAGCTTGAGCTCAAAGTTTCAAGGCTGTGTTTAAACACAACTTGAACTTATAAGTAGAAGCTTGCCATAGACTTCTGGTTGCTTTGAGAATTCCCTGTGTCACCTCAGTGTAAGGGGTGGGTGATTTTTAACCCCTGTGATGGGCTTTGTTGCAGTTCAGCTGCTGTGGAGGGATTTCCTACAAGGACTGGTCCCTGAACATGTACTTCAACTGTTCAGAAGACAACCCCAGCCGTGAGCGCTGTTCTGTGCCTTATTCCTGTTGCTTGCCTACCCCCAACCAGGTAAGCACACCTCCTGCCTCATTTCCTCCCACAGTGATGTGAGTTACTTTCTGATTAGGGCAGCTGCCATCGGGAATCTCCATCCCCTAGCTCAGCCAGTCAGTTCTGCAGAACAGCTGTCATGTTTATCTTCACTCCAATCTTATGGCTTTGTCAATCTTTCACTTCTATAGCCCACTTGGCGGCCCAGAAGGCCCAGGTCTCTAAAGCAAGGAGAACTGGACTCGGATCGCCAGAGGAAGGGAAGTCGGCATTTAGCAACTTCCAACCTAGCATCCTCCACATATATTCTCTAACAATTTAGGAGTTTAGGAAGGGTGGGAGGCCCATCAGCTAGGGCCCCAAAGAAAAAGTTTTAGGAATGGGATTCCCACTTGGCTTTTGAACTCTCTCCCCAGGCAGTGATCAACACCATGTGTGGCCAAGGTATGCAGGCCCTTGACTACCTGGAAGCTAGTAAAGTCATCTACACCAACGGCTGTATTGACAGACTGGTCAATTGGATACATAGCAACCTCTTCGTACTTGGTGGTGTGGCACTGGGCCTGGCCATCCCCCAGGTAACTTACCCTGTAAAACTGCGGTTCCACAATTCTGTAAAGACTCCTTTAGTTTGGGGGAGGGCACCTGGGACTCAGCTAGAGCGTCAGGCACTAACACTGCTGAAGGGCAGGTGCTGACTGCACTGGGAAGACTGAGTCAGAGAAAACAAGGCCATCACTCATGGCTGAGGACCCAATTCTTTCTTACCTTTTCCAGCTGGTGGGAATCCTGTTGTCCATGATCCTCGTGAGTCAGATCAAAGATCAGATCAAACTGCAGCTCTACAATCAGCAGCACCGGGCAGACCCATGGTACTGAAGATCCATCCTGCACCTCCTCTATAGGGCAGCAGGCGAGCCTCATCAACAGACAGCAGTGGTTACAGCTGCCGGCACCCAGTGGAGATTGGATTCCAGCCCTGCAAGCCACAGCCCAGTGGGAGGAAGCAAACCCCAGGCAGCAGAAGGCAGGGTGCACAGGTGGCTCTAGTCTGAGAAGGATGTGCCTCCTCTCCTCATCCCAGCTCTCAGCATTGTTATTTTGTATTCTAACCTCAATCATTTGGGTTTAGATTTTTGTTTTGTCTGAGACAGATGCTTGAGCAATAGCAGTTGCACACGGTTGTGGGGGCACTGGGCTTTTCACCAAGCCATGACAACTGACGGCCCTACTAGGGCTGCTACTGAGCTTGACCAACTTACTCAGATTCTTGCTGTTGCCAGCGAGCCCTGCCTGGAGTCCGGCTGGCATGATACCAGCTCCAGAAGGGACGGGGCAGAGCAGGCAATGAGCCTGGGGGTTGACTGGGGACAGCAGTCTGTATTGGGTAGGAGTGGAAGGCGATGTGTTTACTAACTGCCTGTCCTGCCACCCTCCCAGGTAGTCAGAGTGAGCTACATCCTGCCCCTCCCTCATTTCCATGGAAACGTGGCGGCAAGGGCAAGGGGTACAACAGCAACCAAATTCATCTCTTCTCCTTTCCCTTAAAAAATGTTTGGAACCGTAGTCTATATTCTGCAGCCAGCAGAGGTGGGACTGAGCCATAGGCGCCCTTGAATCCCACCCTGTATGGCCCTCCCTGCCCAGTAAGTGGATTTTCTTTTTAAACATTGGCAGTGTGCAGAGAAAGAGAAGTTAACACCCGCCCACCACCGCCATTCCTCTGCAGCAGAGCTCAGTATAAGCAGGGATCTTGCTGGGGCTGGGGGAGCCAGAAATGGCAATAAAAGTTTGTTGACCTGGACTAGGCTGGACTCTGTGAATTTTCCATTCTGGCAACTAGAAATGGGGGGGGAAGGCGGTAGAAGGGCCCAGCCATAGGGGGGTGGGATGCGGGGGGAGAAGAGGGAGGCCTCCCTCCAGGAGGGGACGCGACAGTTTCTTAAACGCTACCGTACTTCGCCCGCCCCATCACCCACCCCGCCTCCCTCCAGCAGATGCGTTACTCCACTCCCACAACTTCGTCCTCTCCGGTTTAAATTAGATAGATTCCCAATTCGGATCTGGGAGCAGCGTAATTTTATCCCCAAATGCGACGTTAATTCTTTTTTCCGAACGAAAATAAATAAACTTGCTACCCAAAACTTTCCAGATGGGTTAGGTCGATAAATCCCAGTCCAGCCCTCTCGCTAGGAAGGGAGGGGCGGGGGAATGAGGAGCAAGAAGGCCAACTCTTCACTCCCAGTCCAGACCCTCTAGCCCTCTCTTCCATCTTTATCTGAAGGAGCTGGGTACCGCGGCCCATCCAGCTTTAGGGAAAACCCAGGGGAAAAAAAAAAAATTCTTCCATCCGGGCGTGGGGTTTCCTCTCTTAGAGAGGAGCTTGCGAGCCAGGCGGGCAGGGAAGCCGGGCTGGAGCGTCGGGGGGCGGGGCCGGGGCGGGGCCGCGCGGCGCCGTGGGTGGTCCCCGCCCCCACGGCGGCCGGGCGGGCGCCTCAGCCCCGCGGCCTCTAGGAGAGTGTAGGGCTGTGCGGCGTGACTTGGGTGTGGGGTTGCGTGACCCCACTACCCGGCGAGTGTCCCCCAAGTCTTCTCGCCACGCTCTGTGGTCGGGGGGCTCACGCTAGGGCCTTGGCCTGGCTGGGAAAGATGGGAGAAGCCGTCCCGCGCTGGGCAGCCTCGCGAGTTGTCTCCCCGCCCCCCGTTCCCCCTAAGCCAGCCTTCTCCTGGGAGGGCGCCTTTCCAGCCGCCGCCTGGGGCCCCAGCCAATGTTTAGCTCCAGCTAGTAACAGAACGGAAAGAAAAAATAAAATCTTTTTTTTTTTTTAAGTAAGGGTGTTTTATTCTGGGCTGCGTGTGTGTTAGTCGCTCAGTCGTGTCCTACTCTTTGCGACCCCGTGGACTGTAGCCCACCAGGCTCCTTTGTCCATGGGATTCTCCAGGCAAGAATACTGGAGTGGGTTATTCTGGGAGAGAAGAGTAAAAAAAAAGCACGCGGTGATAGAGCCAGAGCGAGGCATTTTACACTCTTTCACTTGGTGATGCGGACCCAGAAGTCCGTGTTGGGAGCTGGGGTGACGCACCTTCCTGGTTCACAGACTTAGAGGAGCGTACCTGGTAGGAGTCAGTTTAGAGCCTCTTGGAGGAAAACACCAGGAACGCTGGTCTGCAGAACCAGGATTCAAATCCAGATTTCTTGAACCCCGAACTACTTTACTGTTCCTCATTATCTAGCCTTCAGGCTTGAACAAAAGGAGTAAGGAATTTCCGACCAGGTACCAGGGCTCATAACACCCTGAGCATTAAATGTGCAGGAGCTTATAGTGCAATTCAGTATTTCTACCTAGATACCTTTCTCAGTGTTTTTTTAGCTTTCTTTCTCTTTGGTCTGATGCTGGGAGAGAAAATGCCTCAATTTTTTAAAGGTTTCTCATCATTATTTCACATTTCAATTTAATTTGCTCCCTGAATTTCTATCAGTTTAATAATCCTAGTCTCAAGCGTGTGGGGTTAACACGACTAATTGTTGTTCAGTTGCTAAATCTTGTCCAACTCTTTGCCACCCCAGGGATTGCAGCACACCAGGCTCCTCTGTCCTCTACTGTCTCCAAGAGTTTGCTCACATTTATGTCCATTGAGTAAGTGATGCTGTCTAACTCATCCTCTGCCTCCCCCTCCTACTTTTGCCTTCAATCTTTCCCAGCATCGGAGCCTTTCCAATAAGTCACAGCAGGTGGCAGAAGTATTGGAGCTTTAGCATCAGTCGTTTCAATGAATATTCGGGGTTTATTTCCTTTAGAATTGACTGGTTTGATCTTCTTGCAGGCCAAGGGACTCTCTAAGAGTCTTCTCTAGCACCACATTTCAAAAGCATCAATTCTTCGGCTCTCAGCCTTTCTTATGGTCCAGCTCTCACATCTGTACATGACTACTGGAAAAACCATAATAGGATTCACCATATGGACCTTTGTTGGCAAAGTGATATCTGTGCTTTTTAACATGCTGTCTGGTTTTGTTAAAGTTTGACTAGCTATCAAAGCTGGCTTCAAAGGTGAGTGAATGGAAGAAGGTTGTTGGAGCAATGGAAATCAGGCTGGATAGGCCGAAGTAGAGAGAAACAACCACCCAAATTATCCAGACCATCTCTCATCTTAAGATTCTTAATATAACCATATCTATAAAGTCCCTTTTACCATTATATATACAGACATTCTTGGGATTAGTCATGGACATTTTGAGTGGCCATTATTCAATTTGTCACATCCCCTTCCCACTACATGCGTGACTTAAAGGTGGAGGAGATGTAGGAAAGAACTGTTGTTGAATATTGGCAAGAGTTTGACATAGGTGTTGTCTGCCCTTCACCTAATAGTTACCTAACATTTATTGTGTGCTTGCTATGTGTCAGGTACATGTTTATTACAAAACTTGATGGGTGAATCCATAACTGTTTTCTAACTTGTTCCCAACCCAAAGACCAGATTTGTTGACAGGGCCTGGGACCAGTTTCAAAAAAGGGCAATAGCACAGCTGTTCAGAGAGAGTTCTTCTGGTTCATTATTCTAAAAAGGTCAAGAACATTTTGTAAACCCATGCCCCCCCAACCCATCCTCCCATAACATTAAGAGTAGTTAGATATTCCAAACTGCCATAGCTAAAACACTCAGAGAGGAGTAACCACACTGTAGAACTGAGGTTGGAAGTCAAGCTCTAGTGTCTCCTCACTACCATACCAGGAACTTGGTCAATCACATGAATGGAATAGCATAGAGATTCCAGAAATGTTTTCAATCTTCCGTACTCACTGACTTAATCAACAAGAAGCCACACAATGATGAAAGGAAGGGATCATCACTAATAAAAGTTGTCAGGACACATGGATTACATTATGGAAGAGAAGTCACTTTGATTCATATCTCACATCAAAAGAATGTTTTAAGGCAAAACAAACAATGAGAATGAAAATCAGAATGTCCTTATGTGTCCTAGCAGTTGAGAACTAGAGTGGACAGTTTTTTGTGCATCTGCACAGATCACAAGAATTCTTCCCTCTTTGGAAACTGGCCCCCCTACCCCCAAGCCATAGGGGTGAGTCTTGAGAAGCTGTGTTTGTACTGTAAGACTTGGTCTCCTGGACAGAACTGACTGGATCAAGCTTGGGCACTGTGTTACTATCCTAGGACTGCTGCAACAAAGTATAGTTAACCCTTGAACAATGCAAGGGTTGGGGCACCAACACCCTATATAGTTTGAAAATCCCCAGAGAACTTTATGGTCAGCCTTCTGGATCCACAGTTCCACATCTATGAATTCAATCCACCCTGATCATGTGGTACTGTAGGAAGTATCTATTGAACAAAACCATGTATAAGTGGACCAGTGCAGTTCAAACCCATGTTGTTCAAGAGTCAACTGTACCACAAACTGGGTAGCTTACAGCAGAACTTATTGTCTCATAGTTCTGAGAGCCAGAGTTCTGAGACCCTGTTGGCAGGGTTGTGCTCCCTCTGGCCTCTAGGAGAGGATTCTTCCTCACTTGCCTCTTCCAACTGCTGATAGCCCTAGGCATTCCTTGGCTTGTGGCAGCATAACTGTAACCCCTGCCTCATCTTTACATGGTGCTCTTCCTTCTGTGTCTGTGTTCCAATTTCTTCTTCTTATAAAGACACCAGTTATATTGGGATAAGGGCCCACCCGACTCCAGTATGACCTCATCTTAATTACCTCTGCAGCTACCCTATATCCAAATAAGGCCACATTCTGCAGTACTGGAGGGGTAAGGATCCAACATATCTTTGAGGGGGAACACAATTTGACTCATAACAGCCTCTAGCCTAAACTGTGCCAGAGTTCTCTCCGTGGGACTTTGGAACTGAAAATGAGATTCTGGTCACAGCCTGGGCTGACTGGTTTGGAGGAGAAAGAGGAGACAAAAGGAATCTGAGGCTCAGCTTCGCAACACCTTATGGACTGAGTAACAGAGAAAATCTGTTTGCAGAAAGAGCAGAATGAAACATTTTGCGGGTGGGGCAGAGAAAAGGGAGCAGAGGAAGGATTCTCCTGGAAGCAGCTTTCATTGTGGTCCTACCATGTTTCTGCAGCTCCCCGGCTGTCCTGTCTTGGATTCCTGGAGACACTGTGTACTCACAGAAAAGCCTGCTTTATTTGCTTAAGGAAGTTCAACTGGATTTCTGTTGCTTACAAGCAAAGCTAATAGAAAAGCTATAATCACAGTAAGATGCTATATCAGTTTTTGGTTGCTGCTATATAACAACTCACCACAAATGTAGTGCATAAAACAACACACGCTTATTACCATACAGTTCTGTAGGTCAGAGTCTGATATGGATCACCCCAGGCTAAAATCAAGGTGCTGGCAAGGGCTGCAAGCTTGCCTTTTCCAGCTTCTCTAAGTCCACTTCTTCCATTGTCAAAGCCAGTAACAGCAAATCAAGTCATTCTCACCACTCTCTCTTGTTTTCTGTAGCTGGGAAAGGTTCTCTGCTTTTAAGAACCCATGTGAATAGATTGGATCCACCTGCATGATCCAGGCTTCTCTCCCTATCTCACGACCCTTAATCACATCCTTCTGCCAAATCCCTTTTTACCACGTGAGGCATCATATTCACAGGTTCTGAGGATTGGGATGTGGACATCTTTAGGACTTCCCAGGTGGCCCTAGTGGTAAAGAACCTACCTGCCAATGCAGGTATATATAAGAGACAGGAGTTTGATCCCAGGGTAGGGAAGATCTCCTGGAAGAGGAAATAGCACCTCACTCCGGTATTCTTGCCTGGGAAATTCCATTGGTAGAGAAGACTGGTGGGCTACAGTCCATAAGGCCACAAAAAGTTGGACACGACTAAGCACACATCTTTAGGACACGTTATTTTGTTATTTTGTCTACCACAGATGCACAATAAAATATATTATGACAATTTTTAACAAGATAGATGGCTGAGACCTCACTGATTGTTCTTTGCACGTTTTTTTTCTTATAAAATTTCTTCATTTTACATATTTGAATAACTCGGTCTGAAGCCTTGACCTCCTAAAACTTTTTATGAGGAACACAGGGTCAATGCTGTTCAGATTCAAAGACCTTTATTTAGCTGAAGATCTTCTCATAGCTGAAGATTTAACTATTCCAGAAAGACACTAAATGAAGACATATTCCCAGAGGGCCCAATTGGAGAAGGGAAGGAATGAACAGAATGGGATCAAATGCTTATTTCCCATTAGAGAATTACATGTATTAAAATGTTATTATTGGAAAAAAGGCAATTGAAATTCCTCTAAGCGTAGAATCTGAGATGACTACCTGGATAAACATGTTTTCTGGCAGGAGACTGTAAGGGCCAGTTTATGTATAGACACAGGAAGTGAAACATATACTTCCAGGAAAGTCGGTAAACACGTGCATTCATTCAACAAAGATAATGTGCCAGATGTCATTTCAGCATTGGGTGCACAATGGAGAATACAAAAATTCCTGTCTTCCTAAGTCTACTGGAGGGGACAGATTTATACAAAATATGTTATATCTTAGGGGTAAAGAACCCACCTGCCAATGCAGGAGACATAAGAGATGCGGGTCCAATCTCTGGCTCAGGAAGATCCCCTAGAGGAGGGCATGGCAACCCACTCCAGTACTCTTTCCTAGAGAATCCCATGGATAGAGGAACCTGGCAGGCTGCAGTCCATGGGGTCGCACAGAGTTGGACACAACTGAAGGGACTTAGCACGTATATACGCATATATATAACATATGCTGTGATGTCAGGTAGCAATATAGGCTAGGGAAAAAAAGCAAGCTCTGAGGGTGGCCTGATGGAAGAAGTGCTATTTTGGATGAGGCAGTTAAAAATGCCTTCATTTTTGGGCGGCCTAGCCATGTGGCTTGCGGGATCTTAGTTCCCTGACCAGGGATTGAACCTTGGGCCTCCGGCAGTGAAAGCATAGAGCCCTATCACTGGATCACCAGGGAACTCCCCAAAATGGCCTCGATTTTTAAAAGTGATTTGATTCTAAACTAATTATAGACTTACAGAAGTTTGCAAGGAAATGTACAGGGAAGCCGCATGCACTTTTCCCCAACCTCACCCAATGTTGACATCTCATGCAATTATAGTATGATATCAGAACCAAGGAATTGACATTAGTGAAGCCCATAGAGCTAATTCAGATTTCACCAGTCATACATGCACCACAGATCTATGTAATTTTATCTTAAGTGTAGCCTTGAGTAATCAACACAATCAAGGTACCAAAATGCATATATAAGTTATATCTCATTAAAACTGTTACCAAAAAATACTCAATAGTGCCATCATCACAAGGCACATCATTGATATTACATCTGCATAGCCACCTGTGTGCTCAGTCACTTCAGTTGTGTTTGACTCTTTGCTATGCTATGAACTGTAGCCTGCCAGGCTCCTCTGTCCATGAGATTCTCCAGTCAAGAATACTAGAGTGGGTTGCTATTTTCTCCTCCAGGGGATCTTCCTGACCCAGGGATCAAACCCATGTCTCTTATGTCTCCTGCATTGGCAGGCAGGTTCTTTACCACTAGCACTAGCCATAGCCACACCCATTCCCTAACCCCTGGCAACCACTAATTCATTCTCCATCTCTATAATTATATTATTTCATGAATGTTATGTATGAAATCATGCAGTAGATATCCTTTGAGATTGGTTTTTTCTTTCAGTAAAAAGGTCAGTTTTCATTCTAATCCCAAAGAAGGGCAATGCCAAAGAATGCTCAAACTACCATACAATTGTGCTCATTTCACATATTAGCAAGGTAATGCTCAAAATATTTCAAGCTAGTCTTTAACAGTATGCGAACTGAGAATTTACAGATTATTTTACAGATTATTATTAGAAAAGGCAGATGAACCAGAGATCAAATTACCAATATCTTTTGTCTTAGAAAAAGCAAGGGAATTCCAAAAAAACATCTACTTCTGTTTTATTGACTAAGCAAAAGAAAGCCTTTTACTGTATGGATCACAACAAATTGTGAAAAATTCTTAAAGAGATGGGAATACCAGACCATTTTACCTGCCTCCTGAGAAATCTGTATGCAGAAAGAGAAGCAAAAGTTAAACCAGACATGGACCAATGGACTGCTTCAAAATTGGGAAAGGAGTATGTCAAGGCTGTATATTTTCACCCTGCTTATTTAACTTCTATGCAGAGTGCAAAATGCTAGGCTGGATGAAGCACAAGCTGGAATCAAGGTTGCCGGGAGAAATATCAACAACCTAAGATATGCAGATAATACCACCATAATGGCAGAGAGTGAAGAGGAACTAAAGAGCCTCTTGATGAAGGTGAAAGAGGAGAGTGATAAAGCTGGCTTAAAACTCAACACTCAAAATGTGGAGATCATGGCATCTGGTCCTATCACTTCATGAAACAATGGAAACAGTGGCAGACTGTATTTTCTTGGGCTCCAAAATCACTGTGGATGGTGACTGCGTCATGAAATTAAAAGACACTTGCTTCTTGAAAGAAAAGCTATGACAAACCTAGACAGCATATTAAAAAGCAGAGACGTCACTTTGCCAACAAAGGTCCATATAGTGAAACCTATGGTTTTTCCAGTAGTCATGTACAGATGTGAGAGTTGGACCATAAAAAAGGCTGAGCACCAAAGAATTGATGCTTTCAAACTGTGGTGTTGGAGAGCACTCTTGAGAGTCCCTTGGACTGCAAGGAGATCAAACCAGTCAATCCTCAAGGAAATCAACCCTGAGTATTCTTTGGAAGGACTGATGCGGAAGCTCCAATACTTTGGTCACCTGATGTGAAGAAATGACTCATTGGAAAATACCCTGATGCTAGGAAAGATTGAAGGGAGGAGAAGAAGGGGGTGACAGAGGACAAGATGGTTGGATGGCATTACTGACTCAGTGGACATGAGTTTGAGCAAGCTCCAGGAGATGGTGAAGGACAGCAAAGTCTGGTGTGCTGCATGCAGTCCAAGGGGTCATGAAGAGTTAGACACGACTTAGTGACTGAACGATGACAACATAAATCCCTTGGGATCTGTCCAAGTTGTTACATATATCATTCCTTTTTATTGCTGGCTACTGTTCCATGGTGGGCTTCCCAGGTTGTGCAGTGGTAAAGAATCCGCCTGCAATGCAGGACACGTGAGTTTGATCCCTGGGTCAGGAAGTTCCCCTGCAAAAGAAAATGGCAGCCCACTCCAGTATTCCTGCCTGGGAAATCCCACGGACAGAAAAGCCTGGCAGGCTACAGTCCATAGGGTGGCAAAATTGTCAGACACAACTTAGTGACTAAATAGCAGCTTGGCAGCAGCAGTGTTCCATGGTATGGGTGTACCACAGTTTGTTTACCCGTTCACCCATTAAAAGGCATTTGGTTAGTTTTTCAGTTTTGAGATATTACAGATAAAACTGCTATGAACATTGATGTACAAGTTCCTGAGTGGAAATAAGCCTTTGTTTCTTTTGGCTAAATGCCCAGAAGTGTGATTGTTTGGGTTGTATGGTAAGTGTATGTATGCTTTTTTCAGAGGGGCTCGTTTCCATAGGGACTGTATTGGTTTACATTGCCCAGCAATGTGTGAGTGATTCAGTTTGTCCCCAGCCTTGCCAGCATTTGGTGTTAATCATGTTTTTCACTTTAGCCATTTTGATATGTATTCCTGATTATCTCATTGTAGTTTAATTTGCATTTCTCTAATGACTAATGATGTTGAATAGCTTTTGATGGACTATTTGCTACCTATATATTCTCTTCAGTGAGACTATGTTTTGCCCATTTTTCTGATGAAATTGTTTGTTTTTTTACTGTTGAGTTTTGAGAGTTCTTTATATATTCCAGCTTCTAGATCTTTGTCAGATATGTGATTTGCAAATATTTTCTCCCAGTCTATAATGGCTTTTCATTCTCTTAACAGTGTCTTTTGCAGAGCTAACATTTTAAAAATTCTGATAAGGTCCAATTTATTTTTTTTCGTATGGGTCATTCTTTTGATATCAAGTCTAAGAACTGTTTGCTGAATCATAAGTCTTTAAAATTTTCTCCTATTTTTTTTCCTAGAAATTTTATAGTTTTATATTTGCATGATTAATGAATTAATAAATGGCTGCACTGGGTCTTTGTTACTGCATGTGGACTTTCTGTAGTTGCAGCAAGCAAGGGATACTCTCTTGTTGCAGAGCACAAGCTCTAGGGTGCACAGGCTCTGTTGCCTTGTGGCATTTGGGATCTTCCTGGACCAGGGATTGGACCAGTGTTCCCTGCATTGCAAGGAGGATTCTTAACCACTGCACCATCAGGGAAGCCCTACAATATAATTTTGAGTTAATTTTTGTATAAGCTGTAAAGTACACTGTTAACTACTAGTTGGACTTCCAGCAATTACTGAAATGGCACAAAAGTCCTTAATTTTGATGAAGTGCCATTTGTCTGTATTATCTTTTATTGCCTATAATTTGGGCGTCACATCCTTGAAATCATTGCCAAATTCAACGTCACACAGATTTTCCCCATTTTCTTCTAAGATTTTTGTAGTTTTAGCTTTTAAATGTAAATTTTTGATCCATTTCGACTTCATGTTTATTGTGTAAGGTAAAAGTACAACTTCATTCTTTTGCATATAAATATCCAATTTTCCCCAATACTTCTTGTTGAAAAGACTATCATTTTCCTATTGAATAGTCTTGGTACCTTCTAGAAAATTAATTGGTCATATAAGTAAGAGTTAATTTTCAGGCTGTCTATTCTATTCTACTGGCCTATATGTCTATCCTTATGCCAATATCATGGACTTCCCTGGTGGCACTAGTGGTAAACAACCTGACTGCCAATGCAGGAGATGTAAGAGATGCTGGTTTGACTCCTGGTTGGGAAGATCCCCTGAAGGAGGGCATGGCAACCCACTCCAGTATTCTTGCCTGGAGAATCCCACGGACAGAGGAGCCTGGTGGGCTACAGTCCAAAGGGTCACAAAGAGTCAAACACAACTGAAGCAACTTAGCAAAGCACATGCCAGTATCATCATGTTTTAATTGTTGGAGATTTGTAGTAAGTTTTAAAACTGGGAAATGTAAGTCCTCTAATTTTATTAATCTTTTCTCAAGATTGTTTTGTCTATTCAGGGCCCCTTGTAATTCTATAAGTATTTGAGGATCAAACTACTTGTCCATTTCTGTGAAAAAGGCTGTTGGAATTTTAATAGGGATTGTGTTAAATCTGTAGATTGCTTTCGTAGTATTCACATCTTAAAATTGTTGAGTCTTCCTATCCATGAACACAGACTATCTTTCCATTTATTTAGATATTTTTTAATTTCTTTCAGCAACATTTTGTAGTTTTCAGTGTACAAGTTTTTCACCTTCTAGGTTAAATTTATTCCTAAGTATTTAATTCTTTTAGATGCTTTGTAAATGGAATTGCCATTTTAATTTCCTTTTCAGAACATTCATTTCTGATGTATTGAAACACAACTGATAATATCTCATCTTTATAAGAAAAGAAAAAGCAACTTAGACTAAGTTGTTCAAAGGTCCTTGGCTAATCAGGTCTCTTAACTCCAAGATGATTGTGCTCCTTCTCTGAGAAGCTGGTTTATCTAGCCCCTTTCCCATTTTATCCTTTTTGTCTGAACTGATGCTCTTACTTGTTAAATAAGAAACACAATAAAGAAAGGGCTTCCCTGGTGGCTCAGTCAGTAAAGAGTCTGCCTGTAATGCAGGAGACCCGGGTTCAATTCCTGGGTCAGGAAGATCCCCTGGAGAAAGGAATGGCAACCCACTCCAGTATTCTTGCCTGGAGAATCCATGGACAGAGGAGTCTGGTGGGCTACAGCACATGGGGTCACAAACAGTCGGACACGACTGAGTGACTAACACTTTCACAGAATAAAGAAGTGGAGCACTGCGACAATTATGTTCCAGATTCTAGCCAGTGTGACAACTGAACTGTAAGGAAGCAACCAAAGCCTCAAGGATACCCATGGATAGCCCATATATACTTTCATGTTCATTGTTTTCAAGTGGAGGGCCCAGAGGCAAATAAAGAATCAACGTTGAATACGTGACCTCAAAATGCCAAAATATTTGGTGAGAATGACTCAGAAATCAAGAAGCTACTTGTAGCAAATCTAGTACTGTAATACACTGTCACACAGGAGAGCTTCTCTTGGACCTGATAGAAGGACTGTGTTATGACATGTAGACGGGGTTAAGACTCTGGAGGAACTGGGTGGGGGGTGGCTCAGGTTCAGGAGAGGAGAAGTTCACACTCCACCACCATGAGGTTGGAAACCAGGAGTGTGTCAAATCACTCAGAAGTCTCTAGAAGACACTGTTGATCCTGCTCTGCTTGAAGGAGGGGATGGATGAGCTTTCTCCAGGACCTTGAGTACCCTTCAAGAACCACCAGGAACAGGACTTTCCTGTGGGTCCAGTGGTTAAAAACCCTTGCAATGCAGGCACTGGGGAACTAACATCCCACATGCCATGGTGCAGTTAAGCCCGCGGGCCATAACTACTGAGCCCATGTGCTCTGGAGCCCCAACATGATGCAACTGAGACCTATAGCCAAATAAATAAATACTTTTTTTTTTTAAAGAGAACCACCAGGAAATCTTCTCTTCCCCAGTCCTCACTGAACGTTTCCCACCCTGTCCTGAAACTGCTGTCTGACAGGACCTAGAATTTTGACTTCCTGGGGTGCGAGTCTCAAGGAGTTGAGAAATGAGCACATTTTCTCTCTCCTCCTAAAGGGAAGAATATTCTGGCTGGAAGACAACACTGTAGGATTGTCTCAATTCATCCCCTTCAATCTCTTGCATAAAGGTTTTATCTTACATTGACGTGATTCTTCCTCAAAAGATGATGGGATTCTTCTGCCTTCCCAGAAATTTCAGACAAGGGACCGTATAGCTTTCATTCATGAAGAATTGCTAACATTTTTAGGCAGAGAGTTCAGGGGCTGCGTGAGCACTTGCATAAGTTTCTCCCTAATGCGTGGAATACTGAGAAAATCCCACAGGGCTTCAACGCTGTCACAGTAACAACAATAAAAAATAAGGGGAGAAAGTTTCCAAAGCAAAGCAACGGTATGGTGTTATGCAACCTGCTCTGTGGCTCAAACTTCGGACATAACAGCTATTTCATTTACATCACAGAAAAAAATAACTGCAGTAGGTCATAATGCTTTAAATTATTTTTCCAGTAGGAATATTACACCCTGATGACATAGACTGTTTCCACTTCTTCCATAAATCACCAGCACTTCCCTCAAAATGGTCTGTTGTCTCCAGACTCTTGCCCTTCATACCATCCTCACATTGACAGATTAATGTTCTTACATGTATCACACCTCTGATCAAAATTTTTCACTGCTTCCTATCACCGACAGAATGAAACCTGAATTCCTCTGTATGCCATCTGTAGTTTCCTGCCAATCAGCTTCCCTGCTTACCCACTACTCCATCCTGATGGCCAGGCCGGTCATGCTCTGAGCTATCGTCATAGTTTCCTCCCCTTGTAATGCCAGCTGGGCTCTTCTACTTTACTAACTCCTCCTATTCACACTTCAGGGCTAGATTCAAATCCCCATTTCTCCACTTCTACCCATGCTGCCCTTTCCCTGCTATAAATTCTTAGGGAACACTCACAGTATCCCTCATTTTGGCACCTTATTTATCCAGTGATTAGTATGCATATCTAACTGCACTGGATACTCTGTGGGTAGAGAGAATAGAGTAAGGTCCTTGGCTTAGAGGAGGAGACTTTGCTGCTTTGTAATAATATATTACTGTTTCTTGAGGGCAAGCCTTGTCTCCAAGGTAAAAATCCAAGATCTCAAGTTCTTCAAGTATGTCATGCCTATCATGGTGCCACATACATCCTAGGATTTCAGAAAAAGACTTGTTAAATTGAATTAAATCCTCTCGGGCTTATGCACTACTTGAGGATGGTAGCTGAAGTGCAATAGCTAATCTGCTCTAAAATGGCCAAGCCTAACAGGACTAGTCCACCTGGGCTAGGCTGAAGGGGTAGGGGTCCTGGTGAGAAAGGAAAAGCCACCCTAGTGTGCTGCCCCATGAGCAACAGGAAGAATTGCTCACTGCAAGTCCACTCTCCTGGCTGGACCATTGGTTATTTAGAGGTGGAAACCACTGCAGGGTGAAATCAAATTCCGTGACTGACAAGCAAAAGAGTAAGAAAATGTAAAGAATGGCAGAGTAGGGAAGGAGAGCAGCTTAAACTTCCTAGGCTAGCCTATGAGCAGCAAAGGGCCATCAGAGAGGGACTGGCCTCCTTCAGCCATAACCAAAGACATGCCAGGGTCAGCCGTTGGCAACCACAGTTCAGAGTTTCACACATTTGTAGCAATAAAGGCTTGATGTCCACACTTTTGGTTTCCAGACACATGCTCTCTGAATGCTCTCTGAAGGCAGGGGCGGCTGCCTGGAGTGACTCTGAGGTCATCTCTCGCACAGGTCCCTAGCTGGAAGGACTTGGACAAGCAGGGACTCCAAACGGTGGTCTTCTCCATGGAGCTCTGGAACAAGCTGAAAGATCTAACCAAAAGCAGAAAAGACTGGCAGACTGGGGAGCAGGGCGGGATCTTCTAGATGCAGTAGAAGCTTTAGCTAACTGCAGGCATCCCTTGTCTCTCCCACATAAACCAGAAGAGTCCACTCTCTGCAGACGGCCAGGTTGAACGATCCTCAGGCCAGTCAAGATGCCCGCTGAGTCTTGTGGCAACTACTGGGCACGATTTCCGATTTCCACCCATCTTGTGCCCCGAGGCAGCGGCGAGGTCACCGGAGCCCCCTGGCCTGGGCCTCTCCAGGCGCCCGGGACATTGAAGCTCCAGCTCCTCCTTTCTCGCATCCCTCCCTTCCTCTTCCCTCCCTCGGCCAGTCCCTCCCCCAGCCGTGGGGTGGTGAAGGGGGGGGGGCGGCGGGCTTGGCTCGGTGAGGCCCGTGCATTCCAGAGAGCCAAGCGAGCTAGAGCAACAAAGGAGCCGGGTAGTTGGCGGGGAGAAGTCGGGGGGCTGAGGCGCGGTAACGCAAAGGGGGCGTCTGGGAGGCGGGCCGGCGCGGAGGCGGAGCTGGGGAACCCAGTCCCGCACCCCTGGCCCGCGCCTGGCCTCCATCGCGGGGCCAGGAGGTGGTTTTAGTGGTGGGAGAAGGAATGGGGCTGGAGATTGGGGGCCCAGGGGGGTCCCGGGGGTGAAGATAACTTGGATTGCCAGGAAGGGGTAGAGAGTTGTGCATCCCGGCCCGGGCCTCCGCCGCCCAACATGGGCCCCGGGTTCCAAAGTTTGCGAAGTTGGGCGCCGAGGGCCCGAGGCGCGCGGGGCGTCCGGGGGGACCCGGCACCGGACTCTCGGGGCGCACAGGTCGCCTGAGCCGCGTCTACGGTCCCCAGGGTGGCGCGTGTGGCCGGGGGAGTGGGCTCCGGAGAGCGGGCGGGGGCGCCGGGGCTTCTGCTGAGTTGGCGGGTTTGGCCATGGCCGCTGCCCGCCTCGCACAGGGGCCGGAGCTCCTGCTCCTGGGGCTGCTGCTGCTGCTAGGGGGCCCGGGTCGGGGGGCGGCCTTGAGCGGGAACGCGACCCGGCCGGGGCTCTGGAGCGCGGGCGGGAGCGCGAGAAGGAGCGCGGCCGTGACCGGCCCTCCGCCGCTGCTGAGCCACTGCGGCCGGGCCGCCCCCTGCGAGCCGCTGCGCTACAACGTGTGCCTGGGCTCGGCGCTGCCCTACGGGGCCACCTCCACGCTGCTGGCCGGGGACTCGGACTCCCAGGAGGAGGCGCACGGCAAGCTCGTGCTCTGGTCGGGTAAGCGCGGGGGAGCCGGAGCCCGGGTCGGGGGGCCGTGGCGGTGGGTTGCGGGGACTCTCCGAAAGAATAGGCTCGGGCCTGAGCTTGTGAGAGGGTGGGAGCAGCAACCGGGAGAGTTGGAGGAACAGAGTCAGAAACTTGGGAGGCAGGCTTGAGACCCTCGGGTGATGAAGAGGGAGGGCGAGGAAGTTGAGGGAGTGGGTCACAAAGGGCCTGAGCAGGGTAGGAAGCAAAGGATGAGGGGGAATGAGGGCTCTGAGCCACAGGAAAGGACTTTTTTTTTTTTTAATTTAAGAAGAGATGCTCCACGTAGGTACCACTCTGGAAGCGGGGTCCTCGGGAATGCAAGGTGTTTAGACCTTGGAGCAGAGACCAGGAAATCGAATTGGAGAGGGAAAAGGGAAAGATGGGGGGTAGAAGATTTTGGCATTGAGAGAAGATGGGGAGAAAGAATTGAGTGAAATTTGTGAAAGGTAAGAAACCCCTGGTAATGAGTAATTAAAAGGTAATCAGAAAGTTCCAGAAATCTTGTTCCTCTGGAGCCAGAAGTCCAGAGGATTGTGGTCTTGTCTTGCTTTTGACAGGAGATTTCAGTTTCCTCATCTGAAAAATGGGGACTCCGTTCCCTGTCCGAAGTTGTGAAGGAATGAGACTCTTCTAACCATCATTTGTGTGTTCTTGGGAAATTTGGGTTCTCAGACTGGTCTGCGTTGAGGAAGGACATTTAAGTCTGGGGTGTCCGAGCCCTTGGATACTTACATGGTGGCCTGAAGTCCCAGAACCCTCTCCTCATGCTGGGATTATGACCTGATCTGAAAAACTGCAGACTAAACCCAAGCAGGTCCTTCTTTAGCAGTGTGGTGTGGATTAGCTCCCCACTTGTCACTCTTCTGGGCTGGGGACCTAAAGATAAGGGAAGGGAACTTGCCTTGCCACACCTTGCTTGTAGCTAGTGTGGTTCCAAAATTGTCCTTGAAGAAACAGAAACTAAAATTGAAAGCCAGGAGCAGACCTGGGAACCTCCTTCTTTTGATAGGTCTTGGATGTCCCACATGTCCGTTCTGCCCCAGAATCTTGATAGAGAAGTGTTTGTAGGCTGCCTGTCATTGTCACATTGACCGCTGGAGTTCTGAGTCTTTGCCGGATGTTGAACAAAGCCATGTCATTCCTGGCTTGGTACAGATGTCAGAGGAAGAACTTGGAGGATGGTACCCATGGTGGAGCCACATCCTTTATGGGTATTGGGTTCTAAAGTCAACATGTAGGCAGAAACCATGTGTAATCAACAGTAGCTTTGAAAAATTCACAAACGGCCACAACGTAAGGTCTCTGTAACTTTGTGTTCATATCCTCTTTTATGGTAATATGTTTGTATGCATGTGCAACATATAGTAATGCACAGTATATAAGAAGGGGCATACATAGAAAATATAATTTTAGTTTTTAAAATTACAAAAATGCAGAAGTGATAAAATTTAAAAAACACACACAAAAGAAAGGTATCAATAAGGTTTCTTTAAGTTTGCTAAGTCGCTTCACTCATGTCCGACTCTTTGTGACCCCATGGACTATAGCCTGCCAGTCTCCTCTGTCCATGGAATTCTCCAGGCAAGAATACTGGAGTGGGTTGCCATTTCCTTCTCCATCTTTGAGTTTAGAAGCCAGTTGTATGGAAACTCTAAATGTCTCCGAACTAGAATCTCACCCAGTTCTGAGCTGCTCACACTATGAAAGGATATGTTCCTCCCATCTCTCTCTCTTATTTATTTTACAGGGACTCATGGTTGAATTCCCCTAACTTAAATGCATGTGCGATGCTGCCCTTCTGTAGTTATCATCAAATCAAGGAGGAAGGGTATGAACCTCTCTCCAGCCCAAGCTCCTGAAAGCAGTTGTTGGGCAGAAGTGGTTTTGGCAAAAAAGTTTAGGAGTTAGAACCATCTGCTGACTGCATAGGTTTGAACCTCACTAGCTGTGGCTCTGGTGTGGCACAGTCCTGCAGGGGTTCCGGCACTGAGCCCTAGTCCTTAGTTTTCTCTGAGCTCTTCTCTGCTGTCACCCTTCATCCCTCAGCTCAATCCCATTCCCATATGCTTTCTGGATGTTCCTTTTCTTTCTTTTTTTTTTTTCAGATTTTTTTGATGTGGATCATTTGTAAAGGCTTTATTGAATATGTTACAATATTGTTTCTGTTTCTGTTTTGGTTTTTTGGTTGCAAGGCATGTGGGATCTTAGCTCCCTGACCAGGGATTGAACATACACCCCTTGCATTGGAAGGTGAAGTTTTAACCACTGGACTGCCAGGGAAGTCCCTGGATGTTCCTTTTCTATGTCTAGTCTTTCTGCTAGATGTTTTATGTGAAGTAGAACCAGAAGTAGGTATAGGTGTGAGCTGGGTCAGTAAGTGGGTAGAGTGAACCAGAGCCAAAAGTGAGAATCACAGACAAGCCTTCAGCTAAGCATTCTGGCTAGTGATTTGTCCTGTCCTGAGCTAGTAGACTTGATTTGGCTTAAGACGTAGTCAGTGTCATCTGGCTCTTGGAGGTGTTTTTGTAGGTGGAAATGATTTAGGGTGTCTGTAAACCTGAAAGTAGAGACTTGTTCTTTCCTTTTTTTTTTTTTTTTAATCTCAGAGTTCTGAGTACATAGCTGTCCACTCATTCATTCAGTTAGGTGTTTGGGTGCTGGCTACAAGTCATCCTGGATCAGTTTCTGGGGCAGATAAAGATGGAGAATACAGACAGGATCCCTGCTGTCAAGGGAAGACAGACAATTAAACCAGGCTTTAGCAACACCTCTACGAGGTATTGTGACCTAGTAGGATGCAGTCCATGGGGTCACTAAGAGTTGGACATGACTGAGCGACTTCACTTTCACTTTTCCTTTCATGCATTGAAGAAGGAAATGGCAACCCACTCCAGTGTTCTTGCCTAGAGAATCCCAGGGATGGGGGAGCCTGGTGGGCTGCCGTCTATGGGGTTGCACAGAGTCGGACACGACTGAAGCGACTTAGCAGCAGCAGCAGCAGGATGCTGAAGGAACACAGAAGACTTTGGGGAACAAGGAAAGACCCCCAGAGAAAATGACATTTAACCCACAATCTGAGAAATAAGTAGGAGTTTCTGGGGCCAAGGAGGATTTGGGTGGGAAGGGATAGGAAGAGGATATAGATGCACAAAGGTGTAGAGGCGAGAGGGCTTGATACTTGTAAGGAAGTATGAGAATTTCAGTAGAACTGAATCAAGGCATATGATGGATAGGATTCTGAGAGATAAGACCTAGAGAATTAGAAAATAAAGGGATTCCTATCCCATATTGGAAAGTTTGGATGTTTGCGAAAATAAGAAGGGGGCACTGAAGGCTTTTAATGAAGAGAGATGGAATCATATTTGCATTTCAGACCGATCTCCTTGAGTATTATGTGAAGGAGCCATGGGAGGAGGGGAAGCCTGAAGCCGGTTTGCTTGTTGAAGGGATGGTTGAAGTAGAGATGATGGTGGTCAGTACTGGGGTGACAGCCTGGAGGAAGTGGACAGATCCTGGGATTTCAGAAGTAGAACCAATGGGACTTGCTGATGAGTGAGCAGGAGGACCCAAGTTTCAGGCTTGGATGGAAGGTGGTATCATTCCCTCTCACTAAGCTGGAGAATGCTAGAGGAGGAGGAGGTTTAGGAAGAAAGTACAAGTTCGTTTTGGTCATATGAATTAGAGGGGCTCGTTGGACATCTGTGTGGAAAGTGAAAGTCGCTCAGTCGTGTCTGACTCTTTGCGACCCCATGGACTATACAGTCCATGGAATTCTCCAGGCCAGAATACTGGAGTGGGTAGCTGTTCCCTCCTCCAAGGGATCTTCCAAACCCAAGGATCGAACCCAGGTCCGCCCCATTGCAGGCGGATTGTTTACCAGCTGAGTCACCAGGGAAGCCATCTGTGTGGAGAGTCCCAGCAAACCTAGAATTGTTGATGTTGTTTTTCTGTCGCTCAGTTTTGTCTGACTCTTTGCGACCCCTTGAACTGCAGCACGCCAGGCTTCCCTGTCCTTCACCATCTCCCGGAGTTTGTTCAGAATCGTGTCCATTGAGTTGATGATGCTATCCAATCATCTCATCCTCTGTCACCCCCTTCTCCTCCTGCCCCCAATCTTTCCCAGCATCAGGATCTTTTCTAATGAGTCGGCTCTTTGCATCAGGTGGCCAAAGTATGGGAGCTTCAGCTTCAGCGTCTGTCCTTCTGATGAATATTCAGGACTGATTTCCTTTAGGATTGACTGGTTTGATCTCCTTGAAGTCCAAGGGACTCTCAAGAGTCTTCTCCAGCACCACAGTTCAAAAGCATCAATTCTTTGGTGCTCAGCCAAACCTAGAATAGGAGTTGCTGAAGAGAGGTAGCCACTATGAGCTTCCTCAGCCTAGACTGCTGAGCCTTTGGAAGTGAGGAATATCTCACGTTGGGCCAATTTGTAGGTTTATATAGAACTCAGGTCTGTCTCTCCTATATCTTTCAACTCTCTGAATTTGGGCTTCTTGAGGCACTCAGCATCTTACCCCAGGATAGTTTGAAATGTCTCCTCGCAGGCATTCCTAGCTGACCAGACAAACATACTTATCCAGGCCATAGCCCACCTTTGGCCAGACCTGGTTGGTTTGGTAAATGGGACAAGAAAGCAGAGAGACCTGCTGCTGGCAGGGGAAATACGTCCCTGAGAACCAGCACGTAGCCTCTTTGACCACTGCTGTGCTCTGTGTGTGCAGGGGTGTGCAGCCCTGTCCCCCAGCTGGGGGCAGCTGGTAGGAAGGAGCTGGAGAAGCTGGGAGGAATTTCTCGTTTGCTACTCAGACATCTAGCTGAGAGATTGAGAGGAGGTCTGTTATATGCAAAGGCAGACCAGAAAGAATTTCCTTAGAGCCGTTCCCAAACCTGGCTGATGATCAGAATCATTTTTAAAATATATATTTTTGGAAAGTATAAAAATACGGAGAAACACCTACTGGCTCAAGTTTTCATTTTTGCTTCAGATTCTTACCTTTTGAGTTGTGAAATGTAGCCTGTATACAGAAGGTGCATATGACACAGAGGTACTAAATAATAAATAAATATAAAGTGACACCTGAGTCAAGTGATGGTGGGCCACCCGGGAGCTCCCTCTGTCTTTTCCAATCACATCTCCTTCCCTCCTCTTCTAGAAGTAACCACTACCCTGATGTTTTTGATGATCATTCCCTCTTTCCTCCATAGTTTTACCATCTAGTTTTGGAATCCCTGAATGGTGTATTTCAGTTTTGCATGTTTTTTACCTCTAAACAGATGGGAACTGAGCTGTGTGTATTCTTTTATGTTTTATTTCTTTTGCTCTACATTATGTTGTAAAATTCATCCATGTTGTTGTAGCTTATTTTTTATTGCCGACTAGTACTCCATTGTACCAATATACCACAATTTATCTATTTTATTGTTCTTTTTTGTTTTTGTTTTTGGCTGTCCTGGATCTTTGTTACTGTTCGAGGGCTTTCTCTAGTTGCGGGAGTACTCTTTGTTGCGATGCACAGGCTTCTCTTGTTGCATTGCATGTGCTCTAGGGCGTACGAGCTTCAGTAGTTGCATCACCTGGGCTCAGTAGTTGTGGTGCACAGGCTTAGTTGCTCCTTGGCATGTGGGGTCCTCACAGACCAGGGATCAAGTCCATGTCCCCTCATTGGCAGGTGGATTGTTAACCACTGGACCACCAGGAAAGTCTCCTTTTGGTTGTTCTTAAACATTTAAGTTATCTCTGTTTTTGGCTACTATGAATAACATTGCTGTGAATATTCTTTTCTATATATCCTGGTGCCCCTGGGTCAAATTTCCCTAGGTACATACTGAGAGAAATGGAATCACTAGGTAAGAGGGCATGCATATCAGCTTTGCTAGATAATGCCAGTTTTTCAAAATGATTGTATCAACTTCTACACTCACTATTCCTGTAGAAGAGTCACCATAACTCCATGTTATTTCTGATGCTTGGTACTGTCAGTGTTTTAAATTTTTGCCAATCTAGAAGACCTGACTAGACATTTCTCCAAAGAGGACATACAGATGGCTCATGAAAAGATGTTCAACACTGTTGGTTATTAGAGAAATGCAAATCAAAACTACAATGAGATATTACTTCATACTGGTCAGAATGGCTATCATCAAAAAATCCACAAACAAATGCTGGATGAAGAGAAAGGAACCCTTCTACACTGTTGGTGTAAATGTAAATTGGTACAGCCACTATGGAGAACAGTATGGTGGTCCCTTAAAAAACTAAAAGTAGAGCTACCATATGACCCTGCAATCCCACTCTTGGGCATATATCTGGAGAAAAACATGATCCGAAAGGATATATGCACTCCAGTGTTCATTGCTGCACTGTTTACAATAGCCAAGACATGGAAGCAACCTAAATGTCCATCAACAGAGGAACTGATGAAGAAGATATGGTACTTATATACCATGGAATATTATTTAGCCATTAAAAGGAAAATTGATATTGATGAACCTATTTGCAGGGAAGGACTGGAGATGCAGGTGTAGAGAATGGACTTGTGGACGCAATGAGGGAGGGAGAGAGTAGGATGAATGGAGAAAGTAGCATCACCATATATACACTATCAGCTGTAAGCTGGTGATAAATTGCTGTGTAGCATAGGGAGCCCAGTCTGGCACTCTGTGATGACCTGGAGGATTGGGATGGGGGAGGGGAGGGAGGCTTGAGAGGGAAGGGATGTAAGTATAATTATGGCTGATTTGCATTGTTGTATGGCAGAAACCAACACAATGCTGCAAATTTTTTTAAATTTAAATAAACAATTATCACACACAAAAAAGAATGAAATAATGTCATTTTCAGTAACGTGGATGGACCTAGACAGTGTCATACTGAGTGAAGTAAGTCGGACAGAGAAGAAACATCGCATGACATCCCTTATACGTGGAATCTAAAAAGAAATTTTACAAATGAACTTACAAAACAGAAAGAGACACAGATTTAGGAAACAAACTTATGGTTGCCGAGGAGAAGGGATAGTTAGGGAGTTTGGGAAGGTCATGTACACACTGCTGTTTTCAAAGTGGATAACCCACGAGGACCTACAGTATAGCACATGGAACTCTGCTCAGTGTTATGTGCCAGCCTGGATAGGAGGGAGGTTTGGAGAATGGATACATGTGTATGTATGGCTGAGTCCCTTCTGCTGTTCACCTGAAGCTACTACAACATTGCTCGTTGGCTATACCCCAAGACAAAATAAAAAGTTTAAAGTTTGAAAGAAATTTTTTTTTTCCAGTCTAGTGGCTGTGTGGTTGTATGTATTTGTGCTTTTAATTTGCATTTCCCTGATTGCTAGTGAGGTTAAGCACCATTTCAGATGTGTGTTCACTGGCCACTTAGATTTCTTCTTTTGTGAAGCCTCTGTTCAGATCTTTGGCCCATTTTTCTGTCAGACTATCTGTCACATTTGTAAGATTTGTAGTTCTTTATATATGCTATATATGAGTCCTTTATTGATTGTCAGTATTGAAAATACTTTCTATTCTGCAGCTTGCCTTTTCATTCTCTCAGTGTCTTCTGTTGGACAGAAGTTCTGTAGTAGTCATTTATCAAACTTTTTATGATTAGTGCTTATTGTGTCTTACTCTTAAGTCCTTTCAGTACCACAAAGTAAAGAATTCATTCTGTTACCTTCTTTCCTTTCATTTTAGGTATATAATTCACCTGGAGTTGATTTTTTTTTCTAAATACTTTATTTTATATATTTATTGGACATGTAGCATGTGGGATCTTAGTTCCCCAACCAGGGATTGAACCCATGCTCCCTCCATTGGGAGCTTAGAGTCTCAACCACTGGACCACCAGGGAAGTCCCTGGAGTTGATTTTTTTAGAACTCCAGTATCATATATATTGTCTCAACATCATTTATTTAAAAAAAAATTCTTTTCTGTATTGGCCTGCCATAAATCAAGTGTCCAAATATGTTTTTGTTTCTGGGATCTTTATTCCATTCCATACATCTATTTGTCTATCTCTTATCATACCATCTTAATTATAATATCTTTTTTTTTTTTAACCATGCCTCTGGGCATGCAGGATCTCAGTTCCTCAACCAGAGATCAAACCCATGTCCCCTGATTTGGGAACTTGGAGTCTTAACCACTGGACCACCAAGGAAGTCCCTTTAATTATCATATCTTTATAGCATGGTCCTTTTTTTAAATTTTATTTTTAATTGGAGGATAATTGCTTTACAGTGTTGTGTTGGTTTCTGCTATACAACAACATGAATCAGCCATAAGTATACCTATATCCCTTCCTTCTTGAACCTCCCTTCCACCCCAGCCCCCATCCCACCCCTGTAGGTTGTCACAGAGTACCAGGCTGAGCTCCCTGTGTTGTATAGCAACTTCCCACTAGCTATCTATTTTACGTATGGTAATGTATATGTTTCAATATAGCAGGGTTCTTTACCTTCTTTGAGCTATAAACCTTTTTGGCAGTCTGGTAAAACCTATGGGCCCCTTCTCAGTATAATATTTTTAATTCGTAAAGTAGGACACATAGGATTGAAAAGCATATAGGATTACAAAAGAAATGAATTATATTGAAATATAGTCCTCAAGTGTTGAAAAACAAGTTTGCAATCTAATGTATTGTGTACTTCTTTATTAGTACACTAGATAAGATTTAGTGTGGGTTTAATAAGCATTGTAATGTCAAGGTAGAGATGAGCAGTAACAATATTTTGAGATGTTTCCAACAAAAGTATCTGATTTCCATTTGTGACAAAGCCACAGGTACTGCTAACATTTCTGTGGTTTGTTGCTCACATTCATAATTGGGAAAGACTAAATTTCAGTTAGATACAATTTTTTCCCATCCAGGTTCATGGACCCCTAAATTCTCTTTGTGACCTCCAGGCTAAGAACCTCTGCTTTAGAGCATGGCACTGTTTAATAGACAGTGTGGTCTATTCTTAATCCTTTGTATTTTCATGTAAAAGTATTTGTTGGTGGTTTTGATTGCATTACATTGAGTATATAGATTAATTTGAAAACAATGACATCTTTACAATATTGTGTCTTCTAATCATTTCATTAAGTATTCTATGTAGATCTTTAATTTTCTCAGTATTTTTTGCAGTTTTGTGCAAAAAGTTCTAAATACCATTTGTTAGATTTATTCCTAGGTACTTGACATTTTAATGCTGTTATAAATTGTGCTTTTACATTTCATTTTGTTTGTTGCTGATGCATAGAAATACAATTGATTTTAAATCCAGTAAACTAAATTTATATACATACAAAGTCATCTCATTTGTGAATAATGAGTTTTGTTTCTCCTTTTTCAAGCTATATGTCCTATATTCTTTATTGCCTTACTGCACTACTTAAGACCTCCAGTACATGGTTAAATAGAAGCGATAATAGTAGCAGCAGTCTTCATCCTTGACTTTTTCTTCATTCTAAAGAGAAAGCTTTTATACCTTTCACCATTAAAGGTGATATTTGGTATAAGAATCTTGTAGTTATATTTTGTCAGATTAAGGAAATTTTCTTCTATTCCTAATTTGCCGATTATTATTTTTATCATGGATGGATGTTGAACTTTATCAACCACTTCTTCTGTTGAGATGATCATATGATTTTTTTCTGTCAACGTGATAAATTGCATTGATGAAATTTTCTAATGCTGAACCATCCTTAGCACAATGGTTTTCAACTTGATTGATCATCAGAATCACACAAATTCTTTTTTAAAATTTAAATTGTGGCAAATATTATTTTTAAAGTACATAAATATAGAAAAAGTGAAGAAACTATTACAACACCTATGTTCATATTTTTTCTTTTTGTTTCATATTTTATTAAGGAAATAAAACAAGAGAATTCCCTGGCAGTCCATTGGTTAAGTCTCACAGCCAAAAAAAAGAAATAAAGAAATAAAATAGATAAAATTGATGTCCCCTTTCTTCTTGTTGCCAGTTGCATTTCCTTCTCTTCTCTGGGAAGCTTCCCTCACCCCAGTAATTTGCATATTTTTTAAGCTTAATTACTTTAATAAAATAGGTAGTACAAAATTGAAAAGTAACCAAAGTTAAACCCTTCCATTTCTGCTTCCTGCTCCCCATTTCCCCTCCCACTGGCAGCCGCCAACACTGGTTTGTGTGTCTTTTTGTAGAATCTAACATATGTACAAATGTATATGTGTTCTTATTTTCCCTCGCATAACTAGTAGTGGTTCTCCAGGCTGTCCTCTACTCAACTGCACCCATTTAACAGGACACAGTGGGGGTTGTTTCATTTCATCACAAATAGTTCAAGCCTGGATAGTGTTCTATTATACTGATGTATGACATTTTATTTAGTAGGTCTCCTATTGATGGATATATATTAAGGATGTTTCTACTCTTTTGCTATTACAAACAATATTACAATAAGTAATCTTATATATGATTTTTGTGAACATATAAAGTGGGATTGTGAGTATATTTGATAGCTAGTATCAGATAGTCTTCACAAGTGTTTCATAATTTTTATTCCTACTAAAAATGTACAAAACTGCCAGTTTCCCCTACACTCTTGCCAATATAGCATTTTCAAATGTTTTGATCTTTATCCTTCTAAAGATTAAAAAAATATGGTTCTATTTCACATTTACTGAGACTGAGCATCTCTTTATGTTTTTAAAGGCCATTTGTATTTTCTCTGTGTGATCTGTCGTTTATCTTTTGCCCATTTTTCTATAGGATTATGAATTTCTTATTGATTTAGAAGAGCTTTATGCACATAAGGAAAGTAATTCTTTCTTTACCTGTGATGTTTATTGGAAATATATTTTCTCAGTGTGTTGCTTTTCTTATGATCTTGTTTTTCACCCTACTGAATTTATCTATTTTTCTGCATTGGCAAGCAGGTTCATTGTTTACCACCACCATCACCTGGGAAGCCACTATCTATTTTTCTGAAGTCTTTTCTTCAAATATTTTATTTCAAAATTTTTAGTTTTCTGTCATACTTCAAAAGGCCTTCTCCACTCCAGGATTTTCAAAAAACATTTTCCACTTTTTCTTCTAGTAGTCTAATTTTTAAAAAATAATGTAGCTATTTTGATTCATCTGGAGTTTATTTTTTATGTAAGAAATGGGGTAAGGATCCAACTTATTTTTTTCCCAAGCTGCTTCATCAATTGTCGTTCTTTTCTTTAAAGCAATTTCATTTTTCTTTTTTTTTTGCTTTTCTTCAGTGAGTTTTTATTTTTAAAATTAATTTTTATTTTATATTTAAAATTAATCTTATTACATTTTATTGTTTTATTATTTAAAATTAATTTACAATGCTGTGTTAGTTTCTGCTGTATAGCAAGGTGCATCATTTTACATATACATATATCCACTCTTTTTCAGACTCTATTCCCTATAGATCATTACAGTGTATTGAATAGAGTGCCCTGTGCTATGCAGTAGGTTTGTTTTTTCTTTTTCTCTTTTTTTCTGGCTGCACTGCACTGCATGGGGGATCTTAGTTCCCTGCTTCTGCTGCTGCTGCGTCACTTCAGTCGTGTCTGACCCTGACGGGGGATCAAATCCGAGTCCGATGCATTGAAGTTTGGGGTCTTAACCAGTGGACTGCCAGGGAAGTCCCCTCAATTATCTTTCAAGATTTATTTAATAATCTATCTTTTCCTTGAGGATTTTATTTTTAAAGTACAAAACAATATTTAAAATGAGAAAAAAGAAAAACAAATTGCATACTTTAAAAAGCTGATAATTGGGACCTCCCTGGTGATCCAGTGGCTAAGACTCTGAACTCCCAATGCAGGGGGCCTGGGTCTGACCCCTGGTCAGGAAACTAGATTCCACATGCTGCAACTAAGATCCCAGTGCAGCCAAATATATAAACAAATTATATATATATATATATATATATATATTTAAAGCTGATAATTACCACAAATATCACAAAATCCAGAAAAATAACAGGATATTGTATGTACGTGTGTACATGTGTTCTATTAATAGTTATTTATTGTTATATTACAAAGCATTCCAAAACCTGGTGGCTTAACACAAGAACCATTCCTTTTGCTCATGAGTCTACAATCTGGGCAGCACTCAGCAGGGATGGCTTGCTTCTGTTCCCAGGTGTCTGTAGCCTTCACTGGGATAACTGGAAAAGTTGGGAACTTGAAAAACCCAGCATCTCTTTCTCTTTCAAGGAGAAGGGGACAACAGAGGATGAGATGTTTGGATGGCATCACCAACGCGATGGACATGAGTTTGAGTAGGCTCTGGGAGTTGGTAATGGACAGGGAAGCCTAGTGTGCTGCAGTCCATGGGGTCACAGAGAGTCGGACATGACTGAGCAACTGAACTGAACTTTCCCTTTCTTCTTTTGGCCCCAGGGTCTGTCTGTGCAGTCTCTCCACCAGGCCTCTTCAGCAGGACAGCCTCGCGATAGTTAATCTGATTACATGGCATCTGGGCTCCAAGAACAAGGGTTCTAAGAGACCCAGGCAAAAACTGAATGGCTTATTATGATCTAGGCTTGAGAGTCTGAGAACATCACTGCCACTGTGTTTTATTGGTAGAGCAAGTCACTTAAGACCAGCCCATGTTCCACAGTATCTTTATTAAACGTCTATCTGTTGCTCCTCTAAAATACATTTTACTCTAGGGAGCTCCTCCCTATTTAAAATGTATTGTTTAATAAACATCCAGTAAAATTCACTTTCTTTGTTGCCACAGTTCTATGAGTTTAGACAAAGGCATAGCATTCTGGATGCAGCCACTGCATTCGAGATGGAAAACAGCCCCATTACCCCCAAATGTTCCCTCATGATGTCCCTTGGTAGGCAAAGTCCTCTCCTACTCCATCCCCTGGCAACCACTGCTGTGTCCTCCACCCATACCATTGCAGTCAGAATTTCGGAGACTGGGTTCTCCATCTAGAGGGATAAAGGTCCCCCAGGTGATTCTGATTTGAGTCAGGTCTGAGAACTGTTGTTGGGGACATGTCTTCTTTTAAAATATCAGTTCAGTTCAGTTGCTCAGTCATGTCTGACTCTATAGCCCCATGGATTGCAGCACACCAGGCTTCTAGGGAGCAAGCATCTTAATTTCATGGCTGCAGTCACTTTCATCACTGCAGTCATCTGCAGTGATTTTGGAGCCCAAGAAAATAAAGTCTGTCACTTAAAAAAAAAAGAAAAAAAAAATATATATGTATATATAATTTTGCTGTGTTGGGTCTTAGTTGCTGCATGTGAGATCTTTAGTTGCAGCATGCTGCACCTTTTAGTTGCAGCATGTGGGATCTATTCCCCTGATCAGGGATCAAACCTGGCCCCCTGCATTAGGAGTGCAGAGTCTTAGCCACTGGACCACCAGGGAAGTCCCCCAAGCACATTGCCTATTAAGCAACAGGAATTTGCTTTGCACCCTTAGAATAGGCTTTGCTAGTGAGAGAGGTGAGTGGTCAGAGGCCTCAGATAAGTAACAGTAACAGCTAATATCTCTTGAGTGCTTAGTATATGACAGGTACTGTGCGATGTACATTTGGCACATTATCTCACTCTGCACCACAGTTCCACTAAATCTATTATCCCCATTTCACAGATGAGGAAATTAAGGCTCAAGATTAAGTAATTTGCCCAAGATCACACAGCCAGGAAATGGTAGAGCCACAGTTTGGACTCAGGCAGGCCAAATTGCGAGGTCCAGGCTCTTAGCCTTCCCTCCCCAAAAGAGAAGTTACCTGCCCCCACCAGCTCCAACCTGGGGACTTCCCCATGTTGGCCCTCACTTCCTCAGAAGCTTCTCCAATACAACATCTTGTTTGGGAAATAGGTGTTCCTGCAGGAGGGATGATTCAGGAGGAGCAAAGGGATGGAATGCTGAGTGAGCTCAGCCAGCGGGGGAGCAGGGTAGAGGCCTGGGCTGTGGGGGGGCGGGAGGTGCTGGGAGACCTTCACCTGCGTCGTCCATCTTGCTGACAAGACCTTTCCTCCCCCTGCACTGGATACAGCCTCCTCTGTTTCTCTCCATCTGATTTCCTGTTTCCTCTTCTGGCTTTGGAGTACATGGCTCCCTTGACTACCTCTTCCTAAGCTCCTACCTGTTTTCTCTCCCACCTCAGCTTGGTAAGAGGAACAAGGGTCCGGGGGGTCTGGGGAAGGGGAAACACCTCCTGGATCTGGTGCACGGGCCCTGTGGGGGTGGGTCCCACAGCCCTCTTTCCCCATGGACTGTAGAAAGTTTAAGAATGCCCCTGAAAAAGTAAAAGGTAAATTGATTTTGGGTTCTCAGCCAGAGGTGCCAACATTCCCTTAGTGGGTCATTTTGAAATGGGGGCTGCTTTTTAAAAACTTTAATGAACTGCACTATATTAATACATGGAGAAAAGGGCACAGATTGATTTTCACAAGGTAAATATACCCGTGTAACTGGTACCAGATCAAGAAATAGAATATCACCAGTGTCCCAGAAGTCCTCTTCAAGTCTCTTCCAGTCCCAACCCTGGAGTGGGAGGGGTGGGGAGCATTTTTTTGGTTGTCATCAGGACTTGGGGTTTCTGTTGGCATTTAGTGGGCAGGCTCTAGGGATGCCAAATGTCCTGCAGTACATGGGACAGTCCTGCACAAAGAATGGTGCCACCCAAATGCCTGGCTGAGAAACACTGTACCTGACAGTGCTGAGCAGTCATGGCCTGCAGCATGGCCAAGAGAGATGCCTTAGACCCAGGGAACAGGGGTGCAGCTGGGTCTGTGGGTCAGAGTGAGGAGGGGTCTTCACTGCAATGTATCCACACTGTGGCTACACCCCCAGGCCTCCGGAACGCCCCCCGTTGCTGGGCAGTGATCCAGCCCCTACTGTGTGCTGTGTACATGCCTAAATGTGAGAACGACCGGGTGGAGCTGCCCAGCCGTACGCTCTGCCAGGCCACCCGTGGCCCCTGTGCTATCGTGGAGAGGGAGCGGGGCTGGCCTGACTTCCTGCGCTGCACCCCCGACCACTTCCCCGAGGGCTGCCCGGTGAGTGCTCCGTGGGGCCGGGGCTGAGCTGGGAATGGGGACAGGGCCCAGCAGGGGCAGGGAAGCTCAGAGCCTTCTGTGCTAAAAGATCCCAAGTCATGGGCTCAGCAAGCCACAGACCCTAACCAAAACTGGGCCAGTCCATCAGGGATTATCTTATCTAGCTATAAAACATTTTTGAGCACCCACTCTGTTACGCAGTGGGGGGTTACAGGAGTCATGAGTGACAAACCTATTCTCAGAAAGTTTATTGTTTATTTAGGGAATCAAGTCTTGCACATGTAAAATGGCAAGAGACACCAAGACAGGGATGGGATCTAGTTCTGGGGTGAAGGAGAGCACATTAATAATAATAATAGTAATCATTATTTATTACTGTCCAAATACATTTTAAACATCTTACATTTATTTATTCATTTAATCCTTAGATCACACCATGAAGTAAGTACTGCTGTCCTATAGATGAGGAAACTGAGCTACCAGGGAGGTCACATAACTTGCCCTAGGCTATGTGGTCACTGAGCGGCAAGGCTGTGATTCAGATGCTGGAAGGTTGTCTACAGCGCCTGTGCTTTCAGCCTCTCTGCTGTGCTAACCCTGCAACTCTTATTAAACCAAAGGTCACCTCGAGCCTACTGCTTCCTGTCATATTGTCTTCTCTCCTTGCCAGAATGAGGTGCAGAACATCAAGTTCAACAGTTCAGGCCAATGCGAGGCTCCCTTGGTTCGGACCGACAACCCCAAGAGCTGGTATGAGGACGTGGAGGGCTGTGGGATCCAGTGTCAGAACCCGCTCTTCACCGAGGCCGAGCACCAGGACATGCACAGCTACATCGCAGCCTTTGGGGCTGTCACGGGCCTCTGCACACTCTTCACCCTGGTCAGCGAAGGGCAGACCCGGGGTGGAGGGTATGGGGAGAGGTGGGGGCCCGGGGCCCTCAGGTGCCTGTAAAGTAGGGAGGGAGCCGACTATCCATGAGAGGCTGGGCTCTGGGAGTCGAGGGAAGGAGGACTTACAGAGGTCTTCAGGGAAGGGTGGTGATTAGAGGGGTTCCGGGTTCCGATAAGAGTGGCAGAACAGCCCTAACCTCACGGAACGGGCCTCTCTTCTCTCTCCTAGGCCACATTTGTGGCTGACTGGCGGAATTCCAATCGCTACCCCGCCGTCATCCTCTTCTATGTCAATGCGTGTTTCTTCGTGGGCAGCATTGGCTGGCTGGCCCAGTTCATGGATGGGGCCCGCCGGGAGATCGTCTGCCGTGCTGATGGCACCATGAGGCTCGGGGAGCCCACGTAGGTGTTCTGGGTTCCCAGAGGCAAGGGCGAGGGGAAAAGGCTGATGCCTGTTTTCCACAAAAGAGGCAGGTTGCACTGAAAATGGAGATTTCAGCGTGGGATTCAGCTCTGCCTTGTTGCACCCAAGGTCTCCAGCACTAGAGCCTAGACCCTTCACATCTTCTTTATCTTCTTCACTTCTGACCTGAGCCCGGTCTCCAAGCCCTGACTCCTAGAAGAACCCCCAGACCTTAGAAGCCAGGAGTCTGGGGATCACAGGGCCAGAGGGGGGGAGACTTGGTAGACGGAATACAGAATGAGCGCCCCAAGTGACGCCCCACTTGTCTGCGCAGCTCCAACGAGACACTGTCCTGCGTCATCATCTTTGTCATCGTGTACTACGCCCTGATGGCTGGCGTCGTCTGGTTTGTGGTCCTCACCTATGCTTGGCACACCTCCTTCAAAGCCCTGGGGACCACCTACCAGCCTCTCTCGGGCAAGACCTCCTACTTCCACCTGCTCACGTGGTCACTCCCCTTTGTCCTCACTGTGGCAATCCTCGCCGTGGCCCAGGTCTAGTGACTGGTACGGGGTGGGGACCCATGTGGGGTGGACTTGGGTGAGGGAGAAAGTGACCAACTCTGTCCCCCTACTCCTTCCTCCTGCAGGTGGATGGGGACTCTGTGAGCGGCATCTGTTTTGTGGGCTATAAGAACTACCGATACCGCGCTGGCTTCGTGCTGGCCCCCATCGGCCTGGTGCTCATTGTGGGAGGTTACTTCCTCATCCGAGGTGAGTGAGGACTGGGCTGAGCACCTGCTCTGTGTAAGCAGGAACCAGGAGCTGCCAGCTCTGCTGCCTTTGAGGCAGGGCCTCAGCTGGCTCACTGGGGCCTTGGGGTAAACGGGAAGGACAGACACAGCACCACAGACGGACACAGCACCACGACACTTGGTGTGGGGCAGCACCTTTGTTTGGCCAGAAAAATGCTGCCCTTAATCTGGCCTTGTGTGAGGGCTCACAGCTTGCTGAGTGGAGCTTGGGCTGGGTCCCTACCCCTGCTCAGCTCTGACCAGATGCCCTTGTGTGATAAACACCGTGAGTAACCTACCTTGTCCACGTGGGCCTTCCATCGTGCGTGTGCCCTGAATTTATATACACGCTCAGTCTCTGGAGCTTGGTTTATCAGCTCCTTTCTGCCCACAGTGCAAACACACGCAGAGTTTTCACAACACACACAGATTCTCTGTTTCCTCGTTTCTCTGTTTCAATCTGCCGCCTCCACAATGAGCCTCCGTGTCTGAGCTCATTTCTGTTGAGCGTTCTCTGTAAGCTTCAGTTTCTTCCCCCAGCTCCTGTTCAGCCCACCTTGTTTCCCTCTCTTTGGCAGTGGCTGGGCCTCTGGTGTGTGTTTTGTATCTGTGTGCTCCTGTGTGGTAGCCACCAGCCACGTGTGTTGAAACTAGTCCAGGTTGAGACGTGTCATAGCATAAAAGACAAACTGCACTTCAAAGACTCAAGCACACACAGAAGTAAACAGTCTCATTAACAGCTTGTTATTTGGATTACACGTTGAAATGATAATGTCGTAGACAATGATTTATTGTTTTTAAGGTGTATTGAAGTTAATTTCATTTGTGTCCTTTTACTTTTTGAACGTGGCTTCTAGAGAATTTGAGATTATGAGTTGTTGTTCAGTTGCGCAGTCATGTCTGACTCTTTGTGAACCCATGGACTGCAGCATGCCAGGCTTCCCTGTCCTTCACTATCTCTCAAGAGTTTGCTCAGACTCGTGTCCATTGAGTTGATGATGCCATCCAGCCATCTCTGGAAAATTTGACATTATGAGTATGGCTCACATTATATTTCTCTTGGATAGCACTGTCCTGGGGTCTCTTTGGCCTTTTTCTTCATAATAACTTTGACCCACTGCCTTTCTTGGGGAGGCTGGACCAGGAGTGAGGCGTCTTTGGTCTCCACTGTCTGTCTGCCCTGCTCCAGTCTTTCCAGTCCATAGCATGTCTGCCACCAGCTGCACTCCAGTGTCTCCATTTCCTCCAGCTTTAAATCAGCACAAGAGTCATCAGACCTAGGACTCCAGGACCATAGGACCCTCCTAGGATGCCACACACCCATCCCTCCCAGAAGAGTGGTCTGGCCCCCACTAATGTCTGCCATTTCCCTTATGTTCAGGAGTCATGACCCTGTTCTCCATCAAGAGCAACCACCCTGGGCTGCTGAGTGAGAAGGCAGCCAGCAAGATCAATGAGACCATGCTGCGTCTGGGTGAGTGGGTCAGTCCATCACCATGCCCACTGGGGAAGGGTATTGGAGGTTAAAGTTAGCAGTTAGCAGCCAGGGGGCAAGACTAGGCTGTGTGTGTGTGTGTGTGTTGGCAATGATGCTAGTGGTAGCAGCTCAAAAGTGAAGGTACCTTCCTTCTCAGTTGGAAGAATTCAAGTTCATGTCAACACTTGAGGCCTATTTAGAGCCCTTAAGTGCCTCTAATTTCTTATCTTATTTTGGAGAAAACAATTCTTTTGTATGTTTTATTGACATGTACTTGAATCACAATATTAATTTCTACTGTATAGAAAAGTGACTCAGATATATATATCTGAGATATATATATCTATAGATAGATATTTTTCATATTCTTTTCATTATGGTTTATCACAGGATATTGAATATAGTCCCCTATGCTATACAGTCGGAGAAGGCAATGGCACCCCACTCCAGTACTCTTGCCTGGAAAATCCCATGGATGGAAGAGCCTGGTAGGCTACCGTCCACGGGGTCGCTAAGAGTCGGACACGACTGAGCGACTTCACTTTCACTTTTCCCTTTCATGCGCTGGAGAAGGAAATGGCAACCCACTCCAGTATTCTTGCCTGGAGAATCCCAGGGATGGCGGAGCCTGGTAGGCTGCCGTCTATGGGGTCGCACAGAGTCGGACACGACTGAAGCGACTTAGCAGCAGCAGCAGCAGCAGCATGCTATACAGTAGGACCTTGTTTATGTATTTTATATAGAGTAGTTTCTCTCTGCTAATCCCAAATTCCTCATTTATCCCTGCCCCACTTCCCCCACCTTGGTAACCATAAGTTTGTAGAGAAAACAGTTCTTAAACTGAGCCCAGCACGAAGTCACCCCAGAGTCTTTCAGGCCCGTGTGGAGCAAACACCCTCCTCCCCACCGCTGCTCCCACACCTGGGATGGGTGACGCCCTGCCCCACCCCTGACCCTCCACAGGCATTTTTGGCTTCCTGGCCTTTGGCTTTGTGCTCATCACCTTCAGCTGCCACTTCTACGACTTCTTCAACCAGGCTGAGTGGGAGCGCAGCTTCCGGGACTATGTGCTGTGAGTGGGGGACTGGGAGCTGGGGGGCTGCAGTGGTGGGCACTGGAGACCCCTCTCTGCGGTCCAGCAGAGGTCTGTTAGGTTCCAACCTCAGAGGGCGAGAGAAACTGCCCATCTTGCTCTGGGTGCCCACACTGTTCGTTGCTCTGTAATTTGCAGACATGGCCGACAGCCCTGGGGTCCCTGCCCAGCTCCGCCCTTCCCTCGCATCCCCAAGGCTGCTTGGCTGGTGCGTCTGTGACTGTTAAGCCATTGTGTGTTTTGGCTTCTCCCCACCTCTTGCGTTGGCCACAGATCTTGCTCTCTACTTCTCATGGACTCTTTATAGAGCTTATTGCAAATCCCTGCACAGAAATAGTTATCTCTCTACAACAGGTTAACAACCCATTAATGCTTTCTGTGTTTGCCTGTGCTTTTTTGTGTCACATGATGCTAAATCTGCAAGGGTAAGGCATCTCAGCTACTTCAAGAAGTGCAGTCTATATTGATACCAGGAATAGGAGTTAAAGTGCTCATTAAAATCCTGAGTGCTTCTTCCATGGTGGTCCAGTGGCTAAGACTCCATGCTCCCAATGAAGGGGCCTGGCTTTGATCCTTAGTCAGGGAACTAGATCCCACATGCTGCAACTAAGACCCTTCGAGGTCAAATAAATAAATTAATTAAAAAAATCCTGAGTGCTTCAGGCTCCAGCTTCCAGTGTGTGGGAAGACCTAATGCCTGGCTCCCTCCCCCAGAAATTTGATTTCATTGATTGGGGTGTGGCCCAAACATCACGAGTCATTAAAAGCTCCCAGGTGACTCTAATGATCACCTAGGATTGCAAATCATTGATGTGGGCTTCATTCTTTCTAGTGTTGGGATTGATAGTCTGGGCAGCCACCAAGGAGACTCAGAAAGCTTCACCTGTCTACTACCTCTCGCCACAGGTGCCAGGCCAATGTGACCATTGGGCTGCCCACCAAGAAGCCCATCCCCGACTGTGAGATCAAGAACCGCCCCAGCCTCCTGGTGGAGAAGATCAACCTATTTGCCATGTTTGGAACCGGCATTTCCATGAGCACCTGGGTCTGGACCAAGGCCACGCTGCTCATCTGGAGGCGTACCTGGTGCAGGTGGGGTCAGCAGCAGCCCATCCTGACCTGGCTGCCCCATTCTCTCAGCCTCATCATCCTGTAGGCTCGGTCAGGTCTCAAGTCCCAGCGCAGCCTTGAGCAGGTGTGATTTCTAAGGGGCCCGAGCAGCCGAAAGCGGCCTTTCCTGTGGCTCACCACTGCCCCCTGGTGACACCTTGTGTCCTTGCGAGGATGGGCCAAGGGCTGCGCCAGCGTGTCTTCTAAGAGACGAGTGATTCCGAGAGCTGGGCACAGAAGCCCTGCATTCTAGGCTCCCTTTCTGGCAGAGAAGACCTCTACTCTTCAGGGCCCTTGAGGCCCTCTGGAGGCTCCTTTCCTGGAGGGAATGGATTTGCTGGTCTTTTGCAAGATTTGAGGGGAAGCGGTGCTCCTCCATGTCCCTCCCCCACTCTTTCTGCCCTCAGGTTGACAGGGCAGAGTGATGATGAACCCAAACGGATCAAGAAGAGCAAAATGATCGCCAAGGCCTTCTCCAAGCGGCGGGAGCTGCTGCAGAACCCAGGCCAGGAGCTCTCCTTCAGCATGCACACCGTCTCCCACGACGGGCCCGTGGGTGAGCTTCCACTCTGTTCTCCTCTGGAGCCCGTTTCCAGTTCCCTTCCAGTCTGGTGTGGCTTCATGGTCTGTTTGCAAGGCTGTGAGGAATGGCGCTCACATACTCCTTCTTCTCCAACCCCCGCCCCCCCGCCCGCCTCCCCGCACTCTCCCCCACCACTCTATCCCAGGCTACTCTCCCCTCTCTGTTTCTGCCCCTGGGTCTGCTTGCTGGGTTTGGTTCCAAAGGACTCATCTTCCTCACCTTCAACCGTCTTCTCCGGCTGTTCTCCCCGGGCTACCGGAAGTCAGGTTTCAGGCACTGGGTCTCTGGCGTATCATCAGGCCCCCATGGGGATGATGGGTAGAGATCTGGCTGTGCTCACCAGGGTGGGCTTTCTGTGCTAAGTTGAGTGGAAGCCAAGGGCTGGGGGAAGGTGAATGGTATCGAATACGGAAAGAGTAGTCACGGTGAGGGCTTGGGCAGTCATGGTACCTCATCCTTTCCTTCCATCCGCACAGCGGGCTTGGCCTTTGACCTCAATGAGCCCTCAGCCGACGTGTCCTCTGCCTGGGCCCAGCACGTCACCAAGATGGTGGCCCGGAGAGGCGCCATACTGCCCCAGGATGTGTCTGTCACCCCGGTGGCAACGCCAGGTATGGGTTTCCGCTCCTGTAGGAAGGTGGGGGATATTGAGGCTGGAAGAAAGTCCTGGGAGTGGAGTGCCAGGAGCTGCCAGCAGGGAAGAGGGAGGGGAAGGTCTTGGAGAACTACAGCATGGGTCCCCGGCTCCAAGAGCAGGGGCCTGGGGAGAGAAGATGCCACACGCACAGAGCTTAGAGTCCCAGGCTCACGTTCTCTCTCCCATCGTCAGTGCCCCCGGAGGAAAAAGCCAACCTGTGGCTGGTTGAGGCAGAGATCTCCCCGGAGCTGGAGAAGCGCCTGGGCCGGAAGAAGAAGCGGAGGAAGAGGAAGAAGGAGGTGTGCCCGCTGGTGCCACCCCCGGAGCTTCACCTCCCTGCCCTGGGCCCTGCCTCCGCCTCCAGTGCGGTCCCTCGGCTGCCACAGCTACCCCGACAAAAGTGCCTGGTGGCTGCGGGTGCCTGGGGACCTGGGGAGTCCTGCCGACCTGGAGCCTGGACCCTGGTCTCCAACCCCTTCTGCCCAGAGCCCAGTGCCCCAGCCCCTATGGCCTGGGCGCAGGGCCGCCGGCAGGGACTGGGGCCCATTCACTCCCGCACCAACCTGATGGAGGCGGAACTCATGGATGCAGACTCCGACTTCTGAGCCTGGAGAGTAGGACCTGCAACAAGAAGGAGGAACAAATACCGTGCTGGGGCTCTTCTTCCTCCCTGAGTGTGCTTCTCTCCAGGATCTCATCTTCCCAAGCACCTGAGGGCCCAGTGCCTTCCTGGGAGAGTTCAATGTGGACGACTCACAGCACCAGGACTACGGGAAGGAGCCCTGACATCTCCATGGATAGGCCTCACCGGGGCAGGGCTCTGGAGCTTAGGGTCCTTGCTTCTGCCCCACTTGGTTGGCAGCGTCAGTCTCCAGCAGGGTCATGGGTATGCAGAGCTCCTAGTGTGGCGGTAAAGGTGCAGGCAAGGCTGCATGGGCTTGCATGCATACTTGCATAGGCTGTGGTGGCCAGCCCCTGTCTGGCAGAGGAGGGCTGGCTGCCCTTGTGTGTGCCAGTGGGTGCCCTTCCCTGGCACTCTCAGACCAAAAGTGTTCATTGGGTCATTATCCCTTTGTCCACCTGAGGACAGAGCTCCTTTCTCCCCCTTCCGGTTGGTTGTGGGGCTGGGAGTACTTACTCCCGTAGGGGCTGTAACCTCTCTTAAAAGTGTCCAGCTGGCTCCACCACAGGCCAGTAACCCACCCTGGGTGTTGTAGCACCCTCCTCTCCCCTTTCCCATTTCGGTTCAACCAGGCCAGCCTTCACACCAGCCTCTTCCTGTTTCCTGTTTGTTGATTAGGACCCAGGGGTGCAGCATTTTCCACCCTGTCCCCATGCCCTACCCCTTTGCTGCTGGGCTCCATCTCCAGGTGAGAGGTTGGTTCAGCCATAGAGCCTGGCGTGGTGGAGAAGCTGCAAGTGATGGGAAGCCTCTGGGCCTCAGAGAGATGTGTGCTATCTCTTGGGGGATGGATCCTCTGACTGAGGAGCTACCCTTGGGAAGCTGCTGACACTTCAGCCAGGCAGGAATGCTTCCTTCAACTTCTAGTCTGTGGGTGAAGAGGTTCCCACCTCTCATAACCCCCATCCAAGGCCCCAGTGTCAAGAACCAGACAGCAGGAAGCTTTAGCAGCTGGCTGGGTTCCAGATCAGGGGGTAGGGATAAGGCGACAAAATATAAACAGTAAATAAAAGGTTTTTGTATAATCTATTGATGTGCTTCTTTCCGTAGGCCCCGTCTTGACCCACTTACCTGGTCGTGATCTCATTTGTCCTTCACTTCCTCTGCAAGCTATTCTGCAAGGCCAAGAGCTCGGTTCTAATGAGGTCACCACTGACAGATGTCAGGCCGATGTCAGCTTAATGTGCTGGCTGTCCTTCCTGGCCAGTTGGTTCTATATATGGACAAAGGCTCTGGCCACAGCTGCCTCACTGCTTATTGATCATGAGATGAATGAGAAAGGACATGCAGCTTGTCCCTTCAGTGATGACACTTGCAGGAAGTAAGTGTCTCCTGCTGGGGAGTGAAAGTGGGCATGGATCCTCATGGCAATCCCAGGCCCCCTCTGGGAACCTCTTGCCTCTACAAGGGACGTCTGTGGGACCAGGTGCATTCGCATCCATAGCTTCCTCCCCTTGGGCTATCAGAGAAATTCAGGCTTCTCTGAGGGAAGCCTGCTAGTCCCACTTCCTCCAGAAAGATGTCACTAGGAAACTGGAAACTGGACTCAGGATCCTGTGGAAAGGAAGAGGGGGTGGAGGAAATGGGGTGGTACCCACAGACGACTCAGAGGGTATTGTGCAGTATTAAGTGTGCCTGTTTATGGGTGTCGCTCAAGTGATGGGGACACAAGCAATTTGCCAGAGCCAAATTCCAAAGGAAGAGGAAAGGGAACTAACACTGATTATCTACTATGTACTTTACATGTGTGTAAGGATAATGATGATGATGATAACAGTAAGGGCTAATTCTTATTAAATGCTTGCTAGCTCTGAGCACTTCATATCTATTAACCTGTTGACTCTCACAACAGGCCTCAGAGGCACTGTTAACACCCCCAAGACATTTAGGTACAGAAAAGTTCAAAAGTTTGCTGGAGAGAAAGTGATAATGCTGGGATTCCATCCGAGCTGTCTGGCTCCAGGGTCACCTGGCTCTTGGCCTCTGCACTCTGCGTGTTGTGCTTGTGCTTAGTCATGCAGTCACATCTAACTCTTTGCGACCCCACAGACTGGACCAAGCCAGACTCCCTCTGTCCATGGGATTCTCCAGGCAAGAAGATGAGTGGGTTACCATTGCCTTCCTCCAGGGGATCTTCCCGACCCAGGGATCGAACCCAGATCGCAAGCGGATTCTTTACCGCCTGAGCCACCAGGAAAGTCCCTGCACTCTGCTGCCTCTCCTTTAATTCAGAAGGGGCAGAGGAGCTAGTTTTCTGTAGCAACAAACTTCAGAGAAGCAAAATGACTTGCCCACAACCTCATGGCTAGTAACAGACACTGGGCCCAGGGCCTTCCTGACTCTTCAGTCCAGACTCTTTCTGCTCTTAGGTCTGACTTTTGGTTTTTCCTCCTATCCAGGTTGCCCATGCTGTGTTCCCTCTGGCCTCCCACATCCCCTTGTGCTTGCCCACCTTGCTCATTCTTGCCATCACTGTTCTTCTCAACAGTAGTAGAGCTAATTTCTTTCTTCTTTTTTTTTTTAAATTGAAGTATAGTTGATTTACAGTGTTGTGTTAGTCTCAGGTGTACAGCAAAATGATTCAGTTACATATATATTTTTCAGATTCTTTTCCATTATAGATTATTACAAGATATTGAATATTGTTCCCTGTGCTACATAGTAGGTCCTTGTTGTTTATATTTAGTAGTGGATTTTATATATAATCCCAAACTCCTAATTTATCTTTCCCTGCCTTTTCCCTTTGGTGACCATAAATTTGTTTGTCTGTGAGTCTATTTCTGTTTTGTAAGTAAGTTCATTTGTATCATTTTTTTTTTTTTTTGGATTCCACAAGTGATATCATATGGTATTTGTCTTTCTCTGACTTACTTAGTATGATAATCTCTAGGTCTATCCAAGTAGCTGTAAATGGCATTGTTTCATTCTTTTTTGTGGCTGAGTTATATATATATATATATATACCCCATCCTTTTTATCCATTCATCTGTTGATGGACATTTAGGTTGCTTCCATGTCTGGCTACTGTAAATAGACCTGCTATGAACAGTGGGGTGCACGTATCTTTTCAAATTAGAGTTTTCATCGTTTACAGCTATATGCCCAAGAATGGGATTGCTGGATCATATGTTATTTTTAGTTTTTTAAGGAACCTCCATACTGTTTTCCATAGTGACTACGCCACCTCACATTCCCACCAACTGTATAGAAGGGTTCCCTTTTCTTCACATTCTCCAGCATCTATTATTTGTAGACTCTTTTTTGGCCACACCCACGGCTTGCAGGCTCTTAGTTCCCCTATCAGGGATCCAACCTGGGCTCCAGCAGTGAAAACGCCAAGTCCTCACCACTGATCTGCCAGGGAATTCCCTATTTGTAGGGTTTTTGTGTGTGTGTGTGTGTGTGATGACTGGTGTGAGGTGATACTTCATTGTAGTTTTTATTTTCATTTCTCTAATAATTAGCAGTGTCGAGCATCTTGCGTCTGTTGGCCATCTGTATGTCTTCAGTAGTAAAGCTATTTTTAAACCTTATCCATAGCAGTATTCAAAACAATAAAAATGATCAGTGTTGTCTAATGATCGTTTTTGAAACAAGGAGAAATGTTAAATGATTTTCTTTCTATTTCCATGTACATCCCCTCCATCTCTTCTTTCTTTAGTTGTGTTATAATAGTGTGTTGAAGTTTATTCTGGGTTTTAAAAAGCTCAGAAATGTTACCTGTCTGTGGAGGCTGATAGACACTGTGACCACTAGAGGACACCGTGGGCCTACCTTTTGTGAACGCTGGCTAGGCAGCTGTTGGAAACCTAAAATTTTGTGGACACTCCCACAGACCAATTGTATATGTTAGTATTTTTATAGGAGTGCCAAATCTTGTGACTGAGCAACAGTGGCCACTTTCTTACCAAAACTCTTGAGTTAGACTCCTGAAAGAAACTCCTCAGGGTCCAAGAGGAACTTGGTTTGGCTGTCCTGTTGTCCTGAGGTCAACATGTTTTCACCCCTCAAGTTGGCTCCGCCCTGAGCAGCTCTATTGGGCCCCCCTTACCCCTCTCAAACTCAGTCATCCATCTTCCCAGGTTGTAAGACCTGCCTCTGTTGGTCCCAGATTCTTGTAAGCAGTATGTCTACTGCTCTAACCCTTCCTCTGCCTGTGTCTTTTTTTTTTAATCTGAGAAATTGATACAGAAAAGCACAAGGAACAACCTAATAAACACTCATATTCCCACTACTCAGAAATAAATTTTAAAATGTAAAAAAAAAAAACTTAAAAAAATGTTACCATATTTTCTTCCAACCTACATTTATGAAGAAATAAAGTAAAACAGATTTAGCTAAGTCCTCTTTGACCAACACCCCTATTCCATTTTTCCTCCCACTTTCCCCTTCCTCAACCAAAAAACAACTATCTGAATTTAGTGGGTCTTCTTTCAGTCCATTGTTTATATTTTCATATGTGCAAGTGAAGCTATGCATCCATAAACTATGTATTGCTTTTGACAGCTTTTTAATTTTTTTAATTATATTTTTTATTGAAGTATAGTTGATTTACAGTATTATATTGATTTCCGGTGTCCAGCACTACTGGAGTGGGTTGCCATTTCCTTCTCCAGGGGAACTTCCCTGACCCAGGGATAGAACCCAGGTCTCCTGTATTGTAGGCGGATTCTTTACCAATTGAGCCACCAGGGAAACCCCACAGTGATTCGTATTTTTATAGATTACACTCCATTTAAAGTTATTACAAAATAATGTCTATAATTCCCTGTTCTGTACAATAGAGTTTTGCCTGCTTTTAAAGTTTGAATTTTCATCTCAGTTATATGCATGATATAGTTTGAAAAGTCAAATAGATCTACATCTTTCCAATATGGAGGATAAGGACTTAGCTCTTTTTTACTCTACCTACTAGGAGGAAAAAAGAGGTGGAGTAGGGAGGAGTCAGTAGTGACAGTTTTGAAAGCTGGAAAACAAATGAGTGATATTTGACAGACTTGAAAAACTTAAAGTTTTAGCCAGCAATAGGGAAAACTTATATTGCAGCACCCCTAAAAGCTTCTGAATTGGAGGCAGCAGTTACTCCAGAAGGTAGAAATGAAAGCAGGAGGATTGGTCTCTGATCCCCTGTCTAACTCTGAACATTCTGATGACTGCCCTTCCCAAATCTGGGTGGTTATCAGTTCATTCTCTAGAGAAGGCAAACAGAGGGTCTGTAGCACTTGAAGGCAGTATCTTCTGGCTCCCTGAAGTTCATTTTAAGAAGTTCATATCTTTCTATTGAGTTTTTGTAAAAATGCTTCTTGACCCACTCCAGACATTTGAAGGATTGTCTCTTTGTCCCCAGAATTTTGAAATTTAACAATGATGTATATGAGGACTTCCTTGACAGTCCAGTGGTTAACACTCCCACTGTAGGGGGGTGTGGGTTCGATCCCTGGTCAGGGATCCTTCATGCCACATGGCCCAGCCAAAAAAAAAAAAAAAATCAAAAACAAAACCAACCAAACGAAAAAACAACGATGTATATTAATGTAGGTCTGTTTTCATCCATTGGGTTGGGCACCTAGTGGCCCCTTTCATTATGGAAATTCTCATTTTTCAGCTTTGGAAAATTTTTTGAGTTATTTGTTTGATGAATCTGCCCTCCCCCACCTCTAGTTTTCTGTTACCTTTCTGGCACTCATATGATTTGGTCTTCTTGGACTGACCCTCCATTTTCTTTTCTATTTTTTTGAATTAGAGAAAAAAATGTATTGAAGATCTGAAAAACAATTCATAAGAGATTGACTTTTCCAGAAAACTGTGGCTACGAAATCCATTGAGCCTATCATGTTGAAATGTGCATTAGACACAACTAACACAAAATTGTAAATCAACTATACTTCAAAAACAGAAAAAAGAAAGAAGCCACCATTATTCAACAATCTGAGAAAGATAAACTGCATCTTCCCTATTTGTAATTTCTTCCTATCTTTTTTGGTGGGGTCAGTGCAGCTTGTGGGATCTTAGTTCCCCAATCAGGGATTGAACCAGGGTCCTCAGCAGTGACAGTTCAGAGTCCTAACCAGTAGACCACCAGGGAATTCCCAATTTCTCCCTCTTTTTATTTAAATATTTTCTCTTAGTATGCTTTCATTTTAAAGGTCTCATGTTTGTTTTCTGAATGTTCACTTCTTGAAACAGCATGTTCTTTCACAAATACAATATCTTAAGTCTCTGAGGATATTAATGAGTTTTGAGGGGGTCATGATTTCTTCTTGATGCATAGCCTCTGTTTTCTCCCAGTTGTTTTTTTCTGTTTGCTTATGTTGGTCTCTGTCTTCCATATTAAAGGTTTTCTTTTTATTTCTGGTGACTTTATCTGCTCATACTAAGAGTGTGGCACTAAGTAGTTCTCTGGAAACTCTGCGAATGTAGGTGTGGTCTTCACTAAGGGTGATCTGGCTGGCCTATTTCCTTGGGGGAACTCCCGATGTTTATCTTCAAGTTTTCTCTATTGGACTGGTCAGATACCTTAGAGAAGTTCTTCCAGTCTCCTGCAGGGAAGATACATTTCTGCCTGTCAGGGTCTGGAAGCTGAATGAGCCAGGTGAAGGAAGAAGTTCTATAGTCTAATTATCAGTTCAGGTCAGGTCAGTCGCTCAGTTGTGTCCAACTCTTTGCAACCCCATGGGCTGCAGCAAGCCAGGCTTCCCTGTCCATCACCAACTCCTGAAGCTTGCTCAAACTCATGTCCATTGTGTCGGTGATGCCATCCAACCATCTCATCCTCTGTCGTCCCCTTCTTCTCCTGCCTTTTATCTTTCCTAGCATCAGCGTCTTTTCCAATGAGTCGGTTCTTCCCATCAGATGGCCAAAGTATTGGAGTTTCAGCTTCAGCATCAGTCCTTCCAGTGAATATTCAGGAGTGATTTCCTTTAGGATGGACTGGTTGGGATTCTCAAGAGTCTTCTCCAACACCACAGTTCAAAAGCATCAATTCTTCGGCACTCAGCTTTCTTTATAGTCCAACTTTCACATCTGTACATGACTCCTGGAAAAACCATAGCTTTGACTAGATGGACCACTGTTGGCAAAGTAATGTCTCTGCTTTGTAATATGCTGTCTAGGTTGGCCATAGCTTTTCTTCCAAGGAGCAAGTGTCTTTTAATTTCATGGCTGCAGTCACCATCTGCAGTGATTTTGGAGCCCCCCAAAATAACGTCTCTCACTGTTTCCATTGTTTCCCCATCTATTTGCCATGAAGTGATGGGACCAGATGCCATGATCTTAGTTTTTTGAATGTTGGGTTTTTAAGCCAACTTTTTCACTCTCCTCTTTCAGTTTCAAGAGGCTCTTTAGTTCTTCTTTGCTTTCTGCCACAAGGGTGGTGTCGTCTGCCTATCTGAGGTTTTTTATATTTCTCCCAGCAATCTTGATTCCAGCTTGTGCTTCATCCAGCCTGGCATTTCGCATAATATACTCTGCATATAAGTTAAATAAGCAGGGTGACAATATACAGCTTTGAGGTACTCCTTATCATAAACTAAATAGTTCATAAACTTGCGTTTAGTCATCCTGTTTTCATTATGGTATTTCCACCTTCAGCTGTGCCTAGTGTCCCTCAGTAATAAGATGGAGGAAGCAGGTATAAGTTGAGAATGGGTAAGGAATGTGCCCTTATGTGCGGCCTCAAGCAGAGGATGGTGCCTGGATAAAGAAAGGATGAATATCAGTTTCTTTCCAGTGCTCCAACTTCTTATGTTTTGTAACCACATCCCATTGAAAAATTAGTTCATTCCCTCAGTAATCAAGTCTAGTGGCCATCCAGGTAGGCAGCTGCTGCCTAAGAGCTTCAACACATGCCAGGTGGCTGTACCACAGCTCCCTGGTGCATTAGGGGGAAGAAAGAAATCAGTTACAGAACTGCTAATCTCTTCTCCGACAGCTGGGGGATGAAGCTCTGAGCTGGTTCTTTATAACAGGAAGGAAATTCTGAAAGCCAGAGTGTGAAGAGAAAGCTTAAGAAGCCCTTGTGTCTGGTGGACTTGTAGGCTTTGTGAAATGGCAGTGCTCAAATGCCTTCTAACTCAGTGTTACATACAAAGTTTGAAGGCCAGGATACAAAAGATTCAATTCAGGGTAGGACAATTCCACAAATGAACAGATTTCCAAGATAGTAGTAGCACTGGGAAGGAGATCAAGGCAGGTGATTTCTCCCTCTCATTTTTGCCAAGGAAAAAATAATCACTCCAAATCTAGATGTCCAATGGCCTTCTGAGGTTGTCAGGGCTATCACTTACTCTCTGAACAACCATAAACCATAAGATCCCCTTTGCCTCAAGTTCTCTGAGAACAGAGAAGAAATGGCATACCCTATAATCTGTCGGAGTCAACTGTATTTTAATATATTATTTTTTCCAAGTATTCTTTACATAGTTAAAATCTAACAGAATGTGCAATTTGTCTCTGCTGTTTAACTTATTTTATCACAAGCATTTATTTCCCTTTATCATTAAAAAAAAAAGTTCTTGGCCAACTTAATTTTTTAAACGTTGTAACCACTCCCCTGGGTTTCCCTCCCTGGTAGCTCAGTGGTAAAGAATCTGCCTGTGAAGGCAGGAGATACAAGTGTGAACCCTGGGTTAGGAAGATCCCTTGGAGTAGGAAATGGCAACCCACTCTACTATTCTTGCCTAGGAAATCCCATGGACAGAGGAACCTGATGGCCTACAATCCATAGGGTCGCAAAAGAGTCGGGACATGACTTAGCGACTAAACAACCATTCCCCTATTGTTGGACATTAGTTTCAGATACCTTTTCATTATTAAAAATGAAACTGCCATAAATGCCTTTATGTTTACACCTTTTAAAATAAATTTTAAATTTAAAAATAATACAGAAAAATACAAAGTAAAAAAACCCAAAAAACTCACCCCAAATCCCATCACTTAAGGAAATCACTGTTCATATTTGTTAGTATCCCTCTTTGCTGATATACTTATCTGAATTTTACATCATATCCCTGAAACCAAGCAAGACTCTGTGGGACCCTCTTCGGGACAAAAGCTCTTCCATGTCCTCTGTTTCTTGTCTGTAATAATAAAAAAAAAAGACTTTAATCTTTTATGTATTCCCCAAATTCCAAAGAGCAGGCTCACACATTTAATAGGACAATAGAGTCACAGGACTCTTGGCTCCTCCTGAAGAGATATAAATAATCTGATACATATCTCTGAGCTCTTCTACAGAACCTAAAATCCCCTACCCAGGCAGATGATGGTGACGGCGTGCATGTGACCGCAAGTATGTGTACCCTAGACACGTTGGAACCAGAAGGTTGAGATTCCCCAGACATCCAGACATCATCCAACCAATCAGAATAGTCACACATTGGCAGCCCTCACCCCAAATTTTGTCTATCTGGAAGTTTGGGTTTTCTTGAGCACTAGCTCCCTCTTGTGCCTAGCACTCTGTAACAAACCTTTCTGTGCTCTAAACTCTGACATTTTGGTTTATTTTACCTCTTTGTGCCACTGGCATGCAAACTTACGTTAGACATCTATTAGAATTCACAGAGTTGGAATTCCCTGGTGGTTGGGTGGTTAGGACTCACTACTTTCACTGCAGAAGGCCCGGGGTTCAATTCCTGAACTAAGATCCCACAAGCTGATTGGAGGGGCAAAGAGAAAAAGGAGAAGAAAGAAAAAGAATTAACAGGGCAAAAGAGTTAAGCTTAAGGCAACGTGTAATTCTTTTGTCGTTGTTTAGTCGCTAAGTGGTGTCTGACTCTTTGGCCTTAAAATTTCCTACCTAGTAATACCGAACTTCTATTTTTTTGGACTGATAGTAAACTTTAAGCCCAGAATGTTCTAGCACGTGAGGTCTTATTTTATTCTTTCTAAAACAAAAGCCATTTCTAAAAACAAAGCCATTAAAGTTCAGAAAGGTGTTAGGGTTCCCTTTCACTGAGGCAGAAAAAATCAAGTCACTTTAATCCTGAGGCCGGCGCTCTCCCCACGTGATGCCGCTTTTCCTTTAAATGCCCGCTTACGTGATCTTAGACTAGCACACGGGGAGGAAATGTACACTGTCAGGGTAGAGAGTCCTTTCTTCCCCCACCTTCCCAGGCGGAGGGTTTCTAGCGTTGTCTCCTCGGAAGCCCCAGTTCCTCTGGAGACTTTCTCTTTCTCATGTCCTTTGTCGTGTCACTCGTTCTCACTCCTTTCCGTTAGTCGCCTGGACTAGATCTCCACTACTAGTACAGAATCCCGCTAGCCGGAAGGCGACAGGGACTACAATTCCCAGGAGGCATCGCGGCCCCGCCCTCGGCAGCGCGCAGTGCTGGTCGGGGGCTGAGGTCCCACGGTGTTTTCGCAGCGAGCGGCCCTGAACAAGCGCACTACAGGTTCCGTGGCACCACGCGCGCGAGCTAGCCGGGTGGGGCGGGGAGGGGCGGGGCGGGGAGGGGCGGGGCGGGGCGGGGCGGGGAGGGAGGAGCCGGGGCTGGCTGGAGAGTTGGCGGGCGGGCAGAGGAAGGGGGTGGGAGCGGAGGCGATGGAGGGGAGGAGTGGGGGAATGGGGGAGGGAAGGGGAAGGGAGGCAGGAGGCGGGGCCGAGCCGGAGCTAGAGTCTGAGCCGGCGGTTGCAGTGGAGGCGGTGATGTCGGTGCAGGTCGTGTCAGCAGCTGCTGCCGCGAAGGTGCCTGAGGTGGAGCTGAAGGACCTGAGCCCTTCCGAGGCGGAGCCGCAGCTGGGACTGAGCACAGCGGCCGTGAGCGCCATGGCCCCCCCAGCGGGTGGCGGGGACCCTGAAGCTCCAGCTCCGGCGGCGGAGCGGCCCCCGGCCCCCGGTCCGGGATCGGGGCCCGCCGCGGCTCTCAGCCCGGCCGCTGGGAAAGTGCCTCAGGCGTCGGCCATGAAGCGGAGCGACCCTCATCACCAGCATCAGAGGCACCGCGACGGCGGCGAGGCCCTGGTCAGCCCCGACGGCACCGTCTCCGAGGCGCCGCGCACAGTCAAGAAGGTATTTGGGGCCGGGCTGCCTCTTTCGGAGAGGGAGGGTGGTGGGGAACCGCAGATCGTCTCGGCGCGGCGGCACCACTCTCCACGCCCTCCCTTCTGATGGTGGAAGTAGAGACATCTCTTTTCCCCTTAAACCCGCTCTCTCAGAGATGCCCCCACCCGGGCCCCAGTGCTGGGGGGCGAAGACTCCGGGTGGTACGGCCGTAGTTCGCTGGGAATAACATGGAGGTAGCGCCCTCCCTTACTACTTGGAATAGGCTGGGAGAGGAGAGGTACCTTGTATTACACCTCTCTGTACTCCTAACCTACTCCCGTGTGTATTTACCAGATTGGCGGGGAGAAGACCCCGATGGTGTAGGAAAGCCTTACAGCTTCTGAGAGTTCACCCAGTAATAAGGGTTGAAAGAGCTTTTCCGTTTGGACGTCTTTTCTGTAAGGAGTAGTTACCTCGCGTTGAGATCCTCAGTTGTCTGGTTTCTGTACAGAAGATGACTCTCTGCGTTTCTGTGGCCAGGCGCTTCCATCTAGCAGTACTGATGCCGTGCCCTTCGTCCCACATACCGCAAGATCCTTAGGTTTTCTCTGAAAGTAGAAGGGTAATAGGGTAATGGAGAGATTCACTTCACTCTTCTCTTCAGAGGTTTGTCCTCTCAGCTCAGTAGTTGGTCACCAAGATTATTAGACTGTGTATGAAAAGAACAATTGTTTTTATTGGTTCTTTTATTATGGTCCGCAAGTGTTAGGAAGAAATGCTTCTACTTTTGGGAAAGGCGATCACTGTGAGATTTTCTGACTCAGCTGCCAGCTTCTTTCAGATATAGTTTTGAAGTGGCAGTAGTCTCAGAACACCAAGGAGTAGATGTGCCTGAATGTTTGATATTCTCAGTATTACCCTTGCAATGGCTGTCTGTGGTGTCTGTCCTCTCAGAAAGCAAATCAGTAGAGAAAAATGGCAGATGTTGCAAAAACAGGGTTGTAGATTATCACTGTAATTTCTGAGGTATTATGCGAACACAGTGACGTACCGGGTTTTTCGTTTTGTGAATGATTTATCAGAACAGCAAGAAAGTGATGTGAAATCTGCGTTGGTTTGACTGTGCAGGACTCAGCTGTGTTGAAACCTTGTATCCAGCCTAACTTTGATTGTAATAGCCTCATTATTAAGGTGTAAATCAGAGAACTCTTGCGTTCTAATTACTAAAATACAGTGATAACGTCAGAGGCAAGACTAAAGGAATTTGTTTAATGATGCTTTAGGACAGTGTCTTTCTCCTTTGCATTATGAAACTCCTCTGGGCAGAATTATTGGGGGAAAGAGAGGCAGCATGGGCACCATGGCTTCCCTTGTGGCTCAGCTGGTAAAGAATCAGCCTGTAATGCAGGAGACCCCGGTACGATTCCTAGGTCAGGAAGATCCGCTGGAGAAGGGATAGGCTTCCCACTCCAGTGTTCTTGGGCTTCCCTGGTGACTCAGCTGGTAAAGAATCCACCTGCGATGCCGGAGACTTGGGTTCAATCCCTGGGTTGGGAGGATCCCCCCAGAGAAGGAAACAGCTACCCACCCCAGTAGTCTGGCCTGGAGAATTCCATGGACTGTATAGTCCATGGGGTTGCAAAGAGTTGGACATGACTGAGCGACTTTCACACATTCACACACACATGGTCACCAAAGCTGGTAGTACCCAGCTATGAGTCTGGAAATCTGAAACATTTGTAATTAGTTGAGTTGCTTTATAACTTTGGCCAAATTCTGTGATTAAGGGTCATTTTGTGTAAAATCTACAGATTATGTCTCGAGCGTAATAGTGTTCAACAAATTGCCTTTATTTATTTGACCTTGCCATGCAGCTTGTGGGATCTTTAGTTTACCAGAAATTGAATGCTGGGTCCTAGCAGTGAAAGCTCAGAGTTTTAACCACTGGACTTGCCAAGGAGTTCTCCAACAAATGGCCTTTAGGACATGGGATTTACAGTCCATGCAGTCCTGGATTTGAATCCTAGTACCCCTACAAGCTAGCTTTTGGGTAATTTCTAAATTCTCTGAGTCTTAGTTGTCTCTTTTACAAAATGAGGTTACTGATATGATTGAAGGTTAGAAATATTTGTAGAGGACTCACTGTTGAACTTGGCACATATAATAAGGGCTTAAGAAATTATAGCTATTGTTAAGAGTTGATTTTATTTTTTTCTTCCTCCAATCATGGCTTGAGCGCACCACCGTGGCTTCCTTTAAAAGGTATATACAGTTCAATAGCTTCTATATAAAGCAGTGAACAACATGATAGGCCAGCATATCAGTCTGTTTTTCCTAATTCTAGATGTGTTTCTTGACCATTTTCCTTGTTGCTGAACCACCTTCTTCCTGTTTTTCCAGCATTAAAATATGGGTCCCATGATTCTAGATTTACTCAGCAGCCTCAAGGCTATGAAAGACAGGGCTGAGCTTGCCTTACAATGTTAATTACAACCAGAAAACAGCTTCTCCACTGGAAGTTAAACAGGCGAAGCTCTGGGCGAGGATGCAGCCCTGTGACACAACTGCAGGCATTTTGAGCAGCTTTTAGGGGGTGGAACCTTTAACTTTCTTGACATTGAAGTAGTTCAATTAAAACAAGTGCGCGAGACTGACCTTTCTTAAAGTTGAAAGTCATCTCCCCAAGGGACTGCAGTGTGATTTTGATTTGTTGAACTTTTCTTAATTTTTTTTTTTTTAGTTTATTTAAATAATCATTCTGACTTTCACTCCCTTCTGCTTTTATTTAATGTAGGGAAGGACTGGAGGTACTAAGGATTGAAATAGCTACCTTTGACCATGTAATTGATGACTGTTGCTCTCATTTTTTAACTGTCACATACAAGCTTATTTATCTTAAGCTTATTTCCCCCCATTGATGGTTTCCCTTACTCTATTTATGTGTCTGTCATTAGTTTTCTTAGTACCGTTACTCTATTCAGTCACACGAGGGAAATAAACTTTTTTATAAGAGTCAGAATTCCCAAGTGCGCATTTAATAAGAGTGAACATATGGTGTGCAGGTTACTCAGTCCTGTCTTATCTTTGGCACCTACCTCCATCCTGTAACTTGTGGTGCTCTGGGGACAGATCTTGTCACCGTGGCTGTCATATATTTGTGTATAATGTCTTTCTTTGTAAGTGAACTCAACAAACCAAAAATCTCTGTAAGAAGTGATCTGTGAAATAGGACGATACGGTCCACTGTGAATGCAGTAGCAATATTTGAGAGGATTTCTTTCCTGTGTTCTTGAAAATGGGGTAATAGCAATGTCATACCACAGTAGAGAAAGCAACGTGGGAGAGAATTTATTTCAGAAAAGGTAGAACTTTCTGATGATAAATCTGTGAGCTTAAGAACCACAACAAGTTTGTGCTTACATCAATATCAGTAATGACCATGTTCAAGCAGATTCTTTTTTTTTGGCAAGGAAATCCACCTTGTGCTGGCTTTGTTGCTGTCAGCAGAGAATGAGTTCAGCCATGCTAGCGCCTTCTTGTCCTGAATTCTTTAAGCTCTTTATTTGGTTAATTATGGATTACTAAAATGGAACCTTTTGGATATAGTCATGGGAATGCAAGAGCAGTTTTGTTCCTTTCCCCAGTTAGGAAAGTACAGCCTTGCAGAATGTTCAGTAAGGCAATTGGCAGATTGACCCTAGTAACAGTTACCATTAATTGGCCCTTTCTTTTTTTTTTTCCTAATTGGCCCTTTCTATGCCAGGAATTGTCATCAGCATTTTTCTAATCCTGACAGCCACACAATGAGATATAAGTGGCATTATCTCCATTTCACAGATAAGGAAATGGGGTCCAGAGAAGGCAAAGTGCCTTGACCAAGGTTATGCATCTAGAGGGGGGCAGAGGTAGGACTTGAAATCCCTGTTTTAAGCCTTTGTTGCCAAAGCCCATTTCTTTTTATTATGCCACACTGACTCTAACTTCTTAGTCTCTGGGTTCTGGCTTTCTCCCAGAAGTCTTTCAAAATACTCAGTGAACTCTAAGGTATGTCTCTGATTTAAGACTTAGGTCATCCTAAGTAAGGAGTAAAACCAAAGTGAAGAGGATCTGAGTCAGGGCTTTAGGGAAGAGGATGGGAAAAAATTGTATAAATGTAGACTCTCAAACAATTATAAAATTATGACAGCGGGAGAAGAGGATCTTATATGTGTGTATAAAAAAGTGTTTCAAGATCAATGATGCATTTTCATATTAGTAATTGAGTGATAATTAGAGAGATGTATTCTTATTTTTAAAGTTATGAATAAATCAGGAGTGCTAGAGGACTATGCTCCTCTTTCCTGTCCAGCTAACATTTTCCTTGTTCTTTAAGACTCACCTTCTTTATGAATTGATCTGTAATGAAACATTTTGAAAATTAAAAGGGGAAGCATACTGTTATGTATTCCTGCTGTGTCCCAGGCATTGTATTAGAGCTTTACACATACTATTTTATTTAAGCCTTTTAAGAGCTGTCAGAAATAGGTTGTATTATCCTTGTTTTATTGAGGAAACTGAGGGTTGAAGAGATTTTGTGTCAAGGTTACACATTTAGTAACTGATATGAGCCAACAGAACTCTAATCTGTTTGATTCTCACACCCAAACTCCATTGCTTTTCAGTTGAAGTATTTCTCTGTTTAAAGCTTAGACTGAACTTTTAAATCTTAATCTGTATATTTTTGTGGATTTTCTGTTATTTCATTAACAGGCCATTTCTTTTTATTTATTGAGTTTGTTTAATGATCTACCGTATATCTATGTCAACATTTATGAATTTTCTGACAAGGCAGCCTATATTTTGTATTAGTATAATTTCTGAATTCTACTTTTCCTGGGAAAGATTGAACATTAAGAGCTGTTTCAGGAGGTTGTTCAGAGCTGAAGTTGCAGTTGTGTATTTAATGTCTTGAGGAAGACAAGTTAGGTCCTAGCGTCCAGTTAATAGAAATGGAGAGTTCCTTGAAAAGGGAGAGTTAGTTTCTTTGTCATTTCCTTGAAAGTGTTCCCCTTCCCCACAGTAAAGGAAAAAAAAAAAGGTAGAGATTTATTGGGATATTCATTCAGGTTTGGTTCTTTCTTGGTAGTCCTAGGTAGTTCTTGTTTAAATAATTCAGAGGGGGACAACTGACGTGGAATGAAAGAACAGTGTATCTTGGCATCTGCCCCAGTCCACCCCCCACCAATGTGTTCAGGTAGTATGCAGAATTACAGGAGCTGAGATTCCACTCCCCCAATAAGAGGTTTAGTTAGCTTGATCAGGTTTCTATGGAATTTGTAGGAGCTTTTTACGGTCTGAATGACCTATGGCCCCAGATTTGATGAGAGCTGAGCAGAGGAGAAGGCAGTGGACTTCTATAATAGTTGTAGATAACACAACTTCTATAATAGTTGTAAGTAAAACTACTTTGATTAAATTAAATCACTGAAGCCAAATGACGTGTATGATTTTCAGTCCCCTCCTCCGGACCTGTATTCTGCCACAGTTCAGTTAGCGGTTTTCCCTCTTGGACACTGCGTTAATAGCTGGTGATTTCCTATTCTTTCTTTATTTTTCCCCCAGGAGTCTATCAATAGAAATGGGTTGGTTTGGAGCACCTGGTTCTTCTTAGCTTAGAACTTAAATTAAGGAAGGGTGCTACTGCTAAGTCGCTTCAATCGTGTCCGACTCTTAGCGACCCCATGGACTGTAGCCTACCAGGCTCCTCCATCCATGGGATTTTCCAGGCAAGAGTACTGGAGTGGGGTGCTTTTGCCTTCTCCTAAGGAAGGGTAAAAACTTAAAATAAGGAGGTGTATAAAGGTCCTTGATTGGCTAGTTGAGTTTCTCTGAGTACAAATCAGCCTTTTCCTTAAAGCCATTCTGAATACTACAAAGCTTTCATTGAAAGTTAAGTACGCTGAGACTTAAACTGGCTTCATCTTCTCTATAGATTTATTTCCTACTGTGCTCCAATGTGAATCCTTCTATTCATTCTAAAAGATTTGATTTGATGTTGTTGACTACCTTTTCTTGGAAACTTTTATCAGCTTCAGTTATAACTCATTTACAGCTACCATTTACTGAATATTTACTCTCTTCCAGGCATCTCTCTATCTCATCTCATTTAATCCTCATAACGACCATCAGATGAATATTATTAGAAAATAATAATATTATTTTACAGATTATAAAATGCAGGCCCAAAGAGAGTGATTAACTTGCCCAGGGCTTTGCCAATCCTTGATGCCTTTGGGATTAGTGAGATGAAGCACTGCCCACAGCAGTAGTGGGAGGCTTTGCCACTCTGCCAGCCCCTTACTTTTCTGATTAAACTCCCAGTGAAACCTGCTCAAGTTACTCCACGGGGGCTGCTGAGATTACTCTGCAACCATTTGGACTCTAGGATCTATCCTTTTCCAAGGGGAAGTCTCGTTCCCTGTTTACTTTAGCCACTACCTGGTGCCCACCTCAGTCACTACCTGATGCCCAGTCAGCAATTGTCTTCCTAATAACTCATTCTCTTACCATTCTCTTCATCCTCTCAGCCAGTCCAGTCTTCCCAAACCTTTCCACTATGTTCTGAACAACTTCCCCCTCTATTGTCAGCATATCTTCTTGTAGCATCAGCTTTTAGCAACAGGATCAAGTCACAGGGGCAACAGTGGCAACTGGTACCCCGAACAATAATTGTGCAGCCCAAGCTGCAGCAGCTCCTTCTTGGCCTAAAGCAAACATGACGTGTTTCCTAAGCCCATTCTGTGGTGGTGTTTTTAGCTGTGTTGCCCTGGAGCAGGTTCTCTACTCTGAAAGCTACCTCATGTCCCTCCTATATATTCTTTTTCTGTCCAATTCAGCCAGAGTTGACTTCTGATCTTTATGGAACTCTGAGAGGTACACTGGTTGAACCTAACCATCTGCCTTTTTAGCTGCCTGCATCTATGGAGCTGAGTGTTTGCTAGAGAAAATCAGAGAACCAGGCAGATCGATGTCACTATAAATTCATAATCATCAGCCTCATGTGCTTGATCAGTGCTGCCTAGTAACATCATACATTCTCTAGTAAGTTCACTTTAAGCCTCACTGCAAATAATTATTTAATATTGTATCTATTTACTTCTAATTTCAAGTGTTTTAAAAACGGTGATATACCCTCTACTTGTTATAAAAACAGAAGCCACCAAAAGAGAATTCCTTCATCTTTGTACCTCCCAGATCTGTAAACCTGCCTGCATTTGGGGTTCATCTTTTTCTCCTCTCATGTTATGATAGGGGAAGACATGTCTTTCATTTTGTCAAAGAGCAGTCCCTCCACAAGTGGTCTAATCACATTCTTTGGTCTTCTTAAAGAACTTCTTTTAGTTATTTCCTCTTTCCACCAGAGTCCTACAGATTTCCTTGCTGTAATCTCGCCCATTTTGAAAACCCTGTCCTTTGACCCCTGTATCTGCTTTCTGTTACTGACCTATCTTTCTGTTCCGTTGCCCAGCTAAGTTTCTTAAAGAAGTTTTCAATGTATGCTATTTACACTTTTTTCCTTTCCAAAGACTTTTTAAAAATTAATTTTTTGGAGGGTGGGCTGTGCTGTGTCTTCATTTCTGCTCACAGACTTTCTCTCGTTGCGACAAGTGGGTGCTACTGTTTGTTCTCATTGCAGTGGCTTCTCTTGTTGTGGAGCACAGGTTCTAGAGCACCTGTTCAGTTGTTGTGGCTCATGGGCTTAGTTGCACCGAGGCATGTGGAATCTTTCTGGACCAGGGATTGAATCCGTGTCCCCAGATTCTTAACCACTGGACCCCCAGAGAAGTCCCCTACAGACTTAAAAAAAAAAATATATATATATATATATTTATATATATGTATTTGGCTGAGCCAGATCTTAGTTGTAGTACATGGACCTTCAATTATCATTGCAACTTGAGAGATCTTTAGTTGTGGCATATGGAATCTAGTTCCCTGATCAGGGCTGGAACTTGCACCCTCTGCATTGGAAGCGCAGAGTCTTAGCCACTGTACCACCAGGAAGACCATTCACAGACTCGAACTCACTCCTACTCGAATACCCTGACTCACACAATGCCCTCTTGCTAAAGTTGCTAATGTCCATCAGATGGAGAAGCATGGCCATCTGTTTTTTTCATCCCTCATCATATCAGACTTCTTGGCAGCATTTGACACCAACTTCTTATTAAAACACTCTCCTCTGTTGTCTTCCATGACCCTCCTCTTTACAAGTTTTCCTTTTATTTCTCCAGCTGCTCCTTCTCAGTCTTCTTTATGGGCACTTTATCCTTGGTCCTGGGCCCTCTGCTCTTTCCATTGTGTTTTTTCCCTGTCATCCACAGCATTCCTGTGCCTTTGAGTATCATCTATATACCAACAACTCCCCAAATTATTTCTTTAAGTCAGGACCCCTCTTCAGAATGCCAGTCTTGTGTGTGTGTGTACAACTGGCTACTTGCAGTTGAACTTCAGAACTAATGTCAAAGATGGAACTTTTATCTCCTGCCTGTTTCTTATAATGTGTTCTTCCTGTTTTCTTCATATCAGTAAAATGGTATTTACATTATTTTTCACCTTTAAAAAAGAAGTTTTTAATTATACAAGTAATGCTTGAATATATTCTTGTAAAATAATTCAATCTAATGAAGCAGACTCCTTCCTTGGCTGTCAGCCGGTCTTTTCCCCTCCCCAGAGACTTTTGCTGTCAATTTGTCTTTCTCAGATTTATATTCATATTGTACATAGAGAAATCGGTACTTTTATAATAAGTTGTACATAAATAAAAGCACATTATGTATATACGTTGTATTACAGGTTGCTTTTTCCACTTAACAGAATGTCTTGGAGCTTTTTATATATCAGTACATGTATATGAATCTCATACTTTTTGACTGCTGAATTGATTTTCAAGGTCTATAGCTTTGTTGTTTATTAAACTTTTTTGTTCATGCACATTTACTGTAATTTTTATTTGCTGTAGTAACTATCTGTATGCATTCTCTCTGTGTAAATCTGTTAGTGTTTCTCTAGGATAGACACCTTAAAGTAGAATTTTGGAGTTGAAAGATACCCACATTTTAAACTTAATCCATAATATCATGTTGCCTTCAAAATCATAGTACCATTTTACACATCAGTTATACAAGAAACCCTTTTACTACACCTTTACCAATACTGGATATTTTTACATCTTCTATGAGAAAAGTTAAAGTCAATCAGTCGTGTCCAACTCTTTGTGACCTCATGGACTATACAGTCCGTGGAATTCTCCAGGCCAGAATACTGGAGTGGGTAGCCTTTCCTTTCTCCAGAGGATCTTTCAAACCCAGGGATCGAATCCAGGTATCCCTCATTGCAGGCGGATTCTTTACCAGCTGAGCCACCAGGGAAGCCCAAGAATACTGGAGTGGGTCCCTTCTCCAGTGGATCGGCCAACCAGGGTCTCCTGCATTACAGGCGAATTCTTTACCAGCTGAGCTATCAGGGAAGCCCAACAGGGAAGTTTCTATGAGAAAAGTCTTTTACTGTTGTTTTTATTAGTATTTTTCTGCTTACAGTGAGGCTGAGAATATTTTCATGAATATATTGGTAATTTTTTTTTTTTTTATAAATTTATTTATTTTAGTTGGGGGCTAATTACTTTACAATATTGTAATAGTTTTTGCCATACATTGACATGAATCAGCCATGGGTTTACATGTGTTCCCCTTCCTGGACCCCACACCCACCTCCCTCCCCATCCCATCCCTCTGGGTCATCCCATTGCCCCGGCCCTGAGCCCTTGTCTCATGCATCGAACATGGAATGGTGTTCTGTTTCACATATGATAATATACATGTTTCAATGCTATTCTCCCAGAACGTCCCACCCTCACCTTCTCCCTCAGAGTCCATAAAATTGTTCTATGCATCTGTGTGTCTTATTCTGTCTCGCATATAGGGTTATCGTTACCATCTTTCAAATTCCATATATATGCATTAGTATACTGTATTGTTGTTTTTCTTTCTGGCTTACTTCACTCTGTATAATGGGCTCCGGTTTCATCCATCTCAGTAGAACCGATTCAAATATATTGGTAATTTATATTTTTTCTTTTAATTGTCTATTCATATTCATTTGTTAACAGATATTTATTGAGGACTGCTGTGTGCCAACTACTGGGGATTCAGCAAAATAGATAAAGATTTCTGTCTATGAACTTGTCTTTTTCATGTTGGCATATAGGAATCTTTACATTTTCTGAATATATTTTTTCTGGCCTCATAGCATGTAGGATCTTAGTCCCCCCCACCAGGGATCTAACCCACACCTGCTACAGTGGAAGCACAGAGTCTTAACCAAGTCTTAAGGGTTGGGTGGCCAGGGAAGTCCCTGGATATTAATTCTTTATATATATATTGCAAATATTTTTTCCTGCTCTGTTTCTTGTTGACTTGTAACTTTGTTTATATTAAACATTTTCATGTAGTCAGATTGGTGAGTTTTTTTTTTCAGACTTTAAACTTTTTATTTTGTATTGGAGTATAGCTGATTAACAATGTCATGGCAGTTTCAGGTGACAGTGAAGGGATTCAGCCATATATATATGTGCATCCACTCTCTGGCAATCCCCCAAGCCCCGTTTTTTCTTTTATGGCTTACATATTTGTGTCTTAGAATGGCCTTTCCTACCCCAGATTTATTAACAAGTTATTTTATATTTTCTTCAGCTGTTTTCATGGTTGTGTTTATTATCTTTTGGTCTTCAGTCCATCTAGAGTTTATTTTTGTTTGTAATGTAAGGTAGGGACTATTTGGAGTGTAAGATCACTGTATTTGACCCCAAATAAAATTTAATATTTTACTTACTAGGGTTTGTTCTCTCTCCTCCCCCCCCCCCCCATTTAACTTGTCCTTCCTAACAGTTTTTCTTTCTTAACGTTTAGCAGGAAGTATAGAAGTAACTTTTTAAGTGAAAACTCTTTTTAACTCAAGAATGACAGACACTAAAATTGCCATCCTGGTAGTACCAGCTTTTCCAAAATGACACCTGATTTTCTTTTTAAGGCATTGCCAGGAATTGAGTATATGTAACATAACTATAGGAAGAGCTTTTTTTTTTTTTTTTTGCCCCAGGTATATACTTGTGTGCATCTGCCTTTCAAAATTGATATTACCTGCTTCAGGTTAAAGAAAGACTTCTTTTCCTGACAGTTATAAAGTGTCTTCTTCAACAAAGCTTTTGTTGGGTAAAGCTTAACTGATTCTAGTCTTAGATCACTCTGTTTTGGGAGGCAAGTAGAACAGAAATTTTTACTACATTCTTGTCTATTGTTTCTGTGAAAGAGAAAAAGTGACTGGTCTAATGCCAGTTCCTTTTTAGGGTCTTCTACTGTATTGTAGAATTAGAGAAGCAATTTTACTGCTTTCGGATATTTGTCTAATAATCTCCCCCAGTACATTCTGAGCATCTTTTGTGCAAAAACCACCTATATGTTGTGTACTAACCACTGCTAAATAGTAGGGTTATTAAGTCAAAATACTATTCTTGGCCTCAAGGAGAGGGTAGGGAATGTAGATAGGAAAATAAATATAGTCTCATTTAGTATGAGCACTACTAGAAGCAGGAATGTTTGCGGTTTGTAGAGGTCAGCGTTGAAACTGATGTCTATCACCTTAGAAAAGGAGTTGGTTGCCCACCCAGGAAGCTTCACAATGTAGCAGAACCTTTGGAACCATGGAAACAGAGGTTTCCATGTTCCAGCTTTACAAATCTAGAAATTCATATTTTTAGTACACTTCACCTCTTAGGACTGGTTCATTCACTTCTTAGGACTGGTTCATTCAAACCACACTCACCAGAGACTCATTTAAAACAAAATAACTTCTACTTTTTGGTCAGAAGATAACATTCAAGCTAATCTGAAATACATGTCAATTATAGGAGACTCTGGAACATCTACATGGGAAGTCTAATCATAGTTAAAGGCTGTTTATTAAGTTTGGAATCTTTTAGATCCTTGCTACTCAAACCCATCTATGACCAGAATCATTGACATCACCTAGGAGTTGTTAGAAATGCACAATCTCAGGCAATTTGGTTCGTGCTAGTGTGTACCCACCAGAACCTTAGTTTTTTACTCATTGTTGAATAAGGTTGGCTTAGCAGTTGGCTTATTTCTTTTTCTCTTTTATGCAGTCTCAGAGTAGAGAGGCAAGAAAATCATTTTTGAGTTTTGTGGTAGGGTGGAAATTTATAATGAAACATTGTAAGAGTTGCAATATTTGATAAACAGAGACAGAAGCTTAGATGGGCACTGATACACAAAGACAGGCACACACAGAGATTCCCCTACATACATAGAACCCCTCAAGACTCCTCCACTCAGACACCCCTGCCCAGACACACACACACACAAGGGTCTCCATAAAGTCCCAAACTTAGACCCACAGAAATACCCTGAAGCCTGCCCCAGCACAGAGAGAGATGCACACATTCCCAATAGGTAATGTGTGAAACTCAGATTTTTGTAGGACTTAAGTAGTGTTCTCCATAGTTATTTTGAAGAGATGGGATGAGTGTACTCTCTAAAGTACTTTTAACTGAGCCAGAAAATAAAGCAAAAATAGATTGGCTGCCACTGGGTCTACAGAACAGTGGGTGCTAAAGCCAGTTTTATTTGAATTCTTGTTTTTGGAGCTGCTTGTTCCTGGGCATCATTTTCAGCTTGATGTACTTACCATACTTGGATGGAAAGTCATTCTGTTCCTCTCAGGAGCTTGTGTGCTAGATTGCTGGTTAAGCACAGTTTCACGCTCAGTGCCCTGGATGCTATCTGAGTCACATAAGTCTGCCCAGGATGGGAAGGTCCAGGAACACTGCACCTATATAGAAGGCTGTGAGTCTCTGTGGGTGTGTGGGACTACAGAATGTAGGGTGGAGAGGGAAGATTATGTTACAGCTAGAAAGAGGTGTTGTTTGGGGATTTATCACCTGTTGGATCATTCATGGTATAGGTTTGCATAAAGATCTGTGATGAAGCTTAATAACAAGAATGACTCGGGAATAATTTAGTTGTAAGTTGTTCAGTCACTAAATCGTGTCCAACTCTTTGTGACCTCATGGATTGCAGCACGCCAGGCTTCCCTATCCTTTACCATCTCCCCTGGAGTTTGCTCAAACTCATGTCCAGTGAGTTAGTGATGCCATCCAACCATCTCATCCTCTGTTGCCCCGTTCTCCTCCTGCCCTCAATCTTTCCCAGCATCAGTGTCTTTTTCAGTGAGTCATCTTTTCACATCAGGTGGCCAGAGTATTGGAGCTTCAGCTTCAGCGTCAGTTGTAAGTTAAAAGGTTTTAAAACTGTACAGATGTGGGCTGGAGTTTGCACACTGTGTTGGTTGATAGATCACTGGTATCCACGTCACCAGGGATTTGGCTTGGATAGCATCTTGTTAGGTAAAAAGAGATTCAGTAGTACAATGTGTTTATGCCTAAACACTTGAAAGTTTCTATCACACTGAGACAGTAAAGCACCAGAGAGACATTAGTAGAACAGTTTTACAAATGTGGGTTCCAAAAGGAGATAAATTTTTTTTTCCTGCTGCCTGGTACATGTGTATATATTCATTTGACCAAAAAATTCTTCAATTTTTTTTTTCCCCAAGCATATGGAACAGTACTGAGAAAATTGTAGTCACTGCCCAATTTAACAAATGTTAGCATTTTGCAAAATTTTCTGTAGATGTTTTTTTAAAGATATAAAACATTGTAGATAAAATGGAAGACCCCCTTGTACCTCTTCTCTGTTCCTTTCCTTTCTTTCCTTCTTTTTCTCCCAACACAGAGATAACTGCTGTTCAAACTTTGCTGTTTATAATTCTTCACATTTTAATACTTTTGCTTCATTTTGTTTATTAGTATAAATTGTATATCAATAAAGGATATATAGCATTGTTTTGTGTGTTTATAAATTTAATGTAGGTGATACTATAGATCAGATATTTTTCTGTAACCTTTTTTCCTCTCAACTTTGAGTTTTAACTAGTCTGAACATGTAGATTTTCCAGGTGATTAATTTTAACTACTGTATAGTACTTTACTGTATGAAAATACCACTTTTTACCCATTCCTCTTTAGTGTTCCCTTTTTCTTCTTGCTGAGGTTTGAGTGTTTGTAATTGTGTTATGCACACTTTTTTATGAGCATTTCTCTAGGGTGTATCCCTATATGCAAAATTGCTTAAGGTATATCTTAAATTGCTTTCTAAATTAGTTTTATTAATTCCTGTTTTCTGAATCCTTACTAATAAGTACAATTATCAAACACTGAACTTCTGTTCAGCTGATCTACCAATGTCTGGTAGTTGTGAAATGGAATCTCTGTGCATTTCTTGGACATAAGTGAGATTGGCATCTTTTAATATGTTTATAGTCCATTTGGATTTCCTTTATTGTAAGTTATGGTCTGTATTTGTATATTTTCTGATTTTTTTTTGAGATCTCTTTGGGTTTTATTATTGATTTATAAAAGTTCTTTATATGTACTCATTCTAATCCTTTATTTTTTCAGATATATGTGTTGCGGATATCTTCCGGTCTGTGTCTTGCTTTTTTTTTTTTTCTTTAACTTAGGACTGTTACACAGAAGTTAAATTTTTTTTTTTTTTAAATGTTGACATATACTTTATTCTTTCAGCACCACTACAGTATCCCTGCGTAAAAAGCACAATGTTTTACCATGTCATGCTAAGTCGCTTCAGTCATGTCCGACTCGGTGTGACCCTATGGGCAGCAGCCCACCAGGCTCCTCTGTCCACGGGATTCTCCAGGCAAGGATACTGGAGTGGGTTGCCATTTCCTTCTCCAAGAAGTTAAATTTTTTAATGTAAAGTTGACCAGCTTTTTTCTTCTCCTCTGTGTAGTTTGTCCTTTTTGAGTTTTGTTTTAGAAACTTGTCCATATTTCACATACTCTTCTCTATAAGTGTTCTAACATGTTTAGTTTTGATTTTCCACAATTTAGTCTATCTGGAATTTATTTTTTGTTTATAGTGTGAGATAGTGATCTATTTCATTTTATTTTTCCATATAGATAGCCAGTTGTCCCAGCCCTGTTTGCTGATTAAGTCACTATATTGAATATAGTTCCCTGTGCTGTACAGGGATATGTATAGCACAAGGAATATGACCTGAATACGACCTTGTTGTTCTACATCCTAACACATGGCATTATCAGTCTTTTTTGATTGTAACCATTTTAGTGGTTATGTAGTGCTATTTTGTTATGGTTTAAGTTTGCATTTCCCCATGACTAGTGACATTGAGCATCTTTTCATGTCCGTGTTAATCATTTATGTATCTGCATTGATGAAATGTCTATTCAGATCGTTTGATTTTTTTTTTTTTAACTTCCTGGCTACACCACATGCGTGTGGGATCTTAGTTCCCCCACTAGAGATCAAACCCATGCCCCCTGCGGTGGGAACGTGGAGTCTTAACTGCTGGACCACCAGGGAAGTCCTGTCCATTTTTAAATTGGTTTGTTTTCTTATTAAGTTGTAATAAGCTGTAAGAATTCTTTCAGTATTCTGGATATAAATCCTTTATCAGATACATGGTTTGCAAATATTTTCTCCTAGATTGTGAGTTGTCTTCATTTTCCTAATGCTGTATTTTGAAGAGCTAATATTTTAAATTTTGATGAAGTCCAATGTAATACTTTTTAAAGAGATTATGCTTTTGGTGTTATAGCTAAGAAATTAGTAACTCAAGATCACAAAAATATTGTTTTTTTCTAGTAGTTTTGTAGTTTTAGATTTTTTATTTAGTTCTGTGACCAGTTCTGATGCGAAGAACTGACTCATTTGGAAAAACCCTGATGCTGGGAAAGATTGAAGGTGGGAGGAGAAGGGGATGACAGAGGATAAGATGTTTGGATGGCATCACCGACTTAATGGACATGAGTTTGAATAAGCTCTGGGAGTTGGTGATGTACAGGGAAGCCTGTGGCGTGCTGCAGTCCATGGGGTCACAAAGAGTCAGACCTGATTGAGCAACTGAACTGAACTGGACTGTGACCCATTCTGAGTTGACTTTATTGTATGGGGTGAGTTATGGGCCTAATCTTTTTTCCTTCATATGGATATACAGTTGTCTCAGTGCCATTTGTTGAAAAGATTATTCTTTCCCTGTTGAATTGTCTTGACGCCATTGTTGAAAATTAGTTGTTTGTAGATGTGTGGGTTTATTTCTGGATTCTGGATTCTGTTCCAATGATTTACTTATTTATGCTGATACCAATACTACACTTTCTTGATTACTGTAGCTTTATAGTAAGTACTGGAATTGGGTACTATTTTGTTCATCTTTTTCAACATTATTTTGGTTTTTGTAGGTCCTTTAAATTTTCATATAAATTTAGGATAAGCTTGTCACTTTCTGTGAAAAAGCTTGCCAGAATTTCTGTAGGGATTGTGTTGAATCTATAGGTCATTTTTGGAGAATTCCTATTGTAATGATATTGTGACTTCCAACTCATGAATGTGAAACAACTCTTCATTTTTTTAGCTGTTTACTAATTGCTCTTGGCAGTGTGTTGTACTTTACAGTGTACAGGCTTGGTACTACTTTTATTAAATTTTTTTCTAAGTTTATTTTCTTTTGGATGCTATGAGTGGAATTGTTTTCTTAATTTTATTTTCACATTTTTTATTACTAGTATATAAAAATATAATTGAGTTTTTTACTGTGGTAAAATATATCATTTTAACCAGTTTATTTTTAATTTTTATTTGTTTGTTTGTTTATTTTTGGGTACAGAGGGGCTTATGGGATTATAGTTCCCTGACCAAGGGTTGAACCCAGATGTGGCAATGAAAGCACCAGGACCTAATCACTGGACTGCCGTAACAGTTTTATTTTTTATTTATTTATTTTTTATTAAATTAGTTTATTTATCTATTTTTTAACTTTACAATATTGTATTGGTTTTGCCATACATTGACATGAATCCACCATGGGTGTACATGTGTTCCCCTTTCAGAACCCCTCTCCCAACTCCCTCCCCATCCCATCCCTCTGGGTCATCCCGGTGCACCAGCCTCGAGCACCCTGTATCATGCATCGAACCTGGACTGGCAATTCGTTTCGCATATGATAATTTACATGGTTCAATGGCATTCTCCCATACCATCCCGCCCTCGCCCTCTCCCATAGAGTCCATAATACTGTTCTATATATCTGTGTCTCTTTTGCTGTCTTGCATACAGGGTTATCTTTACTGATTTACTAAATTCCATATATATGTGTTAGTATACTGTATTGGTGTTTTTCTTTCTGGCTTACTTCACTCTGTATAATAGGCTCCAGTTTCATCCACCTCATTAGAACTGATTTGAATGTATTCTTTTTATTTTTTATTTTTTTAATTTTAATTTTTATTTATTTATTTTTTTTAATAAATTTATTTATTCTAGTTGGGGGCTAATTACTTTACAATATTGTAATAGTTTTTGCCATACATTGACATGAATCAGCCATGGGTTTACATGTGTTCCCCTTCCTGGACCCCCCACCCACTTCCCTCCCCATCCCATCCCTCTGGGTCATCCCATTGCCCCGGCCCTGAGCCCTTGTCTCATGCATTGAACATGGAATGGTGTTCTGTTTCACATATGATAATATACATGTTTCAATGCTATTCTCCCAGAACGTCCCACCCTCACCTTCTCCCTCAGAGTCCATAAAATTGTTCTATGCATCTGTGTGTCTTATTCTGTCTTGCATATAGGGTTATCGTTACCATCTTTCAAATTCCATATATATGCATTAGTATACTGTATTGTTGTTTTTCTTTCTGGCTTACTTCACTCTGTATAATGGGCTCCAGTTTCATCCATCTCAGTAGAACCGATTCAAATGTATTTTTTTAATGGCTGAGTAATATTCCATTGTGTATATTGGATAAGGAAGCTGTGGTACATATACACAATGAATGTATTCTTTTTAATGGCTGAGTGATATTCCATTGTGTATATGTACCACAGCTTCACAGTTCATTGACATTAAGTACAGTCACAATGTTCTAGAACTATTTTCACTGTCTATACCCCAAACTTTATCATTCCCAACAAAAACTCTGTACCCCATTAAACAGTAACTCCCCTTTTACTCCTCTTCCTAGCCCCTGTCTCTATGAATTTCCGTTTGGGTACCTCATATAAGTAGAATCATACAATATTTATCCTTTTGTATATAACTTATTTTACTTAGTATAATGTTTTTCAGATCCATCCATGTTATAGCATATATCTAGATTTCATTCCTTTTTTTTTTAACATTGTTGTTCTTTTTTTTAAAAAATAAAAATAAATTTTTAGCTGTACCATGTGGCTTGCAGTATCTTAGTTCCCAGAACAGGAATTGAACCCCTGCCCTTGACAGTGAAAGTGCGGAGTCCTAACCACTGGACCACCAGATAATTCCCTTCATTCCCTTCATTCTTTTTTAATGCTAAATAATATTCCATTGTATCTATATACTTTTTTTTTAGCCTTTCCTCTGTTGATAGACATTTGTGTTGTTTCTTCCTTTCGACTGTTAGAATACTGCTATGAACATGGGTATATAAATATCTGTTTGAATCCCTGTTTTCAATTTGGTATATGTTTAATCGAATTTTGTACTCTGCAGCCTTGCTAAACTTGTTTATTACTTTACTCGTTTTACTACTACTCATATTATTCTACTAAATTTTAAAAAATTTTCTACATACAGACTTTTGTCATCTACAAATGACTTCTTTACTTCTTGTTTTCTAATGTTAATACCTTTTATATCTTGTTCTTGCCAAATTGCACTTCCTAGAGCCTTCTGTACAGTGTTGAAATAGAAATGGTGACAGCTGACATATTTGCCTTGTTCCCAATCTTAAAGGAAAAGTATTTATTCTTTTGGGATTCCCAAGTGGTCCTCAGCTGGAATTCCATCACCTCCACTAGCTTTATAGTGATGCTTCCTAAAGCCTACTTGACTTCACACTCCAGGATGTCTGGCTGTAGGTGAGTGATCACACCATCGTGGTTATCCAGGTCATTGAGATCTTTTTTGTATAGGTCAGTTTTGATTCTAATCCCAAAGAAGGGCAATGCCAAAGAATGTTCAAACTACTGCACAATTGCACTCATTTCACATGCTAGCAAAGTAATGCTCAAAATCCTTCAAGCTAGGTTTCAACAGTATGTGAACTGAGAACTTCCAGATGTACAAGCTGGATTTAGAAAAGGCAGAGGAACCAGAGATCAATGCCAACATCCCTTGGATCATAGAAAAAGCAAGAGAATTCCAGAAAAACATCTGCTTCATTGACTACATTAAAGCCTTTGACTGTGTAGATCACAATAAACTGTGGAAAATTCTTAAAGAGGTGGTAATACCAGATCACCTTACCTGCCTCCTGAGAAACCTGTATGCAGGTCAAGAAGCAATAGTTAGAACTGGACATGGAACAATGGACTGTTTCAGAATTAGGAAAGGAGCTCGTCAAGGCTGAATATTGTCACCCTGCTTATTTAACTTATATGCAGAGTACATCATGTGAAATGCCAGGCTGGATGATGGTATCAAGAATGCCAGGAGAAATATCAATAACCTCAGATGCAGATGACATCACCCTTATGGCAGAGAGTGAAGCCTCTTGATGAAGGTGAAAGAGGAGAGTGAAAAAGCTGGCTTAAAACTCAGCATTCAGAAAACTAATATCATGGCATCTGGTCCCATCACTTCATGGCAAATGGATGCGGAAACAATGGAAACAGTGACAGACTTTATTTTCTTGGGCTCCAAAATCATTGTGGACAGTGGCTGCAGTCATGAAATTAAAAGATGCTGCTCTTTAGAAGAAAAGCAGTGACAAACTTAGTGTATTAAAAAGCAGAAACATTACTTAACCAACACAGGTCCATCTAGTCAAAGCTATGGTTTTTCCAATAGTCATGTTTGGATGTGAGAGCTGGACTAGAAAGAAAGCTGAGCACCGAAGATTTGATGCCTTCAAACTGTGGTGTTGGAGAAGACTCTTGGGAGTCCCTGGGACTGCAAGGAGATCAAACCAGTCTATCCTAAAGGAAATCAACCTTGAATATTCATTGGAAGGACTGATGCTGAAGCTGAAGCTCCAATACTTTGGCCACCTGATGCGAAGAACTACTCATTTGAAAAGACCCTGATGCTGGGAAAGATTGAAGGCAGGAGGAGAAGGGGATGACAGAAGATGAGATGATGGATGGCATCACTTACTCAGTGGACATTAGTCTGAACGAGCTCCAGGAGATGGTGAAGGACAGGGAAGCCTGGCGTGCTGCAGTCCATGGAGTTGCAAAGAGTCGGACACGACTGAGGGACTGAATTACAACAACAAGTGGTCCTAGTGGTAAAGAACCCGCCTGCCAATACAGGAGATATAGGAGACACTGGTTTGCTCCCTTGGTTGGGAAGATCCCCTAGAGTAGGAAATGGCAACACACTCCAGTATTCTTACTAGGAAAATCCCATGGATAGAGGAGGATGGCAGGCTACAATCCATGGAATTGTAAAGAGCTGGGCACAACTGAGTGACTGAGCACAGCATGATGACAACATTTAGTTTTTTACTATTAAGTGTGATGTTGGGTGGTAGTTCGTAGGTTCTTGGGTATTGACTAAAAAAAATTGCACGACCTAATAGTTGAAAATTTTATGAGGATAATTTGCCCAGAAGACAGTCTTTCAGATAGCTCTGAGGGATTGCTCTGAAGAAGAGGTAAGGGAGAAGCCAGGATCCACAGTAAATCCCCTATGTATGAACAAATTCTGTTCTCAGAATGCATTTTTAAATCCAGTTTGTTTGTAAGTCCAAGAAAGTTAGCCTAGGTACCTAACTTACACAATTGGTTATATATTGTACTGTAATAGGTTTATAATACTTTCTACACAAATAATACGTAAAAAAAACCACAAAAAATAAAGGAAACATTTTTAATCTTACAGTATAGTACCTTGGAAAGTATAGTAGGAGAGTATAGCAGCTGGCATACAGGGGCTGGCATTGAGCGAACAGGCAGGAAGAGTTACTGACTGGAGGAGGAAGAGCTGACGGATCCTCAGCTGTAGCAGACTGAGGACAAGCTGCAATTTCACTTAGGCCTCACGTTGATGGAATGCATGTTCGCACCTTTGAAAGTTGTAGGGGGCTTACTGTATTAGAAGTTTTTGCAACAAAGACCAGGTAGTGAAACATCAAAAAATTGCTATCAATTAAAGAAAGCCAGTTATCTCAAGTTAATGAATTTAGCAGTTTTCTACTTATAGGTAGATAGATACAAGAGTCTGGGCTCATTGAAATCATTCCTTTGATATGCACCTTAGCTATCTAGGGCCAGTATCTTGTTCTTTCTCATCCTGAGCCCCTTCAGCCACACCATTGGCAGTGGCTTTGGTGGCTGAAGGCTTGGAAAGAAAGAAAGAGTGAGTCCCTCAGTCATGTCTGACTCTTTGCTACCTCATGAACTATAGCCCAGAAGGTTCCTCTATCCTTGGAATTTTCCAGGCAAGAATACTGGAGTAGGTTGCCATTCCCTTCTCCAGGGGATCTTCCCAACCCAGGGATGGAACCTGGGTCTCCTGCATTGCAGGCAGACTCTTAACCAGCTGAGCCACCAGGGAAGCACTGGGGTTCCCTCAGGGCTCACTGTGGGGTGCTGCAACATCCTTTGTTTACTGATTTGGTGGGCAACATTTTTCATTCACAAGGGCCTGGTGGAAGTGATCTTCCTTATTTATCTGTGAGCCTGGAAATTCTGTTTGCCAGGTACAGGCTGGTTTTTCCAAGAAGGCTATGTGAGGATCGGCACCAAAAAGTCAACCTTAGTTCCATAAAACTGTCTAACTGTATTTGATACTATGCACCTTATGACCTGTTACAAGGAGAACAGGTTCTTTTTTAACGCATTAAGACAACTATGTGCTAAGTTGCTTCAGTCGTGTCCAACACTTTGAGACCCTATGGACCATAGCCCCCAGGCTCCTCTGTACATGGGATTCTCCAGGCAAGAATACTGGAGTGGGTTGCCATGTCCTCCTCCAGGGGAGGAACCTGTATCTGACCCAGGGATTGAACCTGTGTCTCTTATGTCTCCTGTATCAGTGGATTCTTTATCACTGGCACTACCTGGGAAGCCCATAAATAACTATATTGCCATGAAAATAAGAACACTTAAAAGTGTTCCAAATTCTGGGGGAATCACGTAGGAGAAAATATAACATTTTTGTTTACCAAGGTATAATCTTATTAAGTTGCTCTTATAGATAGCTTAAGAAAAAAGGGAAAAGAGTTCCTTATGTCTAAAGAGCAGAACATTAAAGAGCCAGCAAAATTTCAAACAAAAAGGCCATAAAAAGTCATAATTCTTCTTCAGTTCCTTCAGTCCCGTGTGATTAATTCTTGTTCTGCTTGATCTTGGATTAGCAGATTCAAACATTTTCAGAGAAGAATCTGAGCAAAACAAAAACTATCTGCATAACAAAACATTTTAAGGTTAAGATTTGTTGAGAGTTAATTTGATAAGGAAATTTGGATATTTCTATAGCATACAACATTTTGGCATAAGAATAAGACAATGAAGGTATTGACAGATTTCTATGAACTCCATGCAGTTTCTGGAATACCTATGTTATTAACCTGCGTGGGTGCTCAGTCACTCTGCTGCTGCTGCTGCTCAGTCGCTTTAGTCGTGTCTGACTCTGTGTGACTCCATAGACGGCAGCCCACCAGGCTCCTCCATCCCTGGGATTCTCCAGGCAAGAACACTGGAGTGGGTTGCCATTTCCTTCTCCAATGCATGAAAGGGAAAAGTGAAAGTGAAGTCGCTCAGTCGTGTCCGAGTCTTCGCGACCGCATGGACTGCAGCCTACCAGACTCCTCTGTCCATGGGATTTTCCAGGCAAGAGTACTGGAGTGGGTTGCCATTGCCTTCTAAGCATCCCTTTTTATTTGACAGCATTTTGTATTCAACTTAATGTATCAAATAAAGGAAATTATTATTTTTTAACATTTCTTTTTACAAGGTAAAAGAACAAATCTTTTTTTTTTTTTTCCTAGTAGCCCTCCATATTTCCACTGCAGGGGACACAGGTTCAGTCCCTGGTCAGAGAAGTTCCATATGCCACGTGTTGTGGCCAAAAAAAGAGAAAAGACTTCCTTTAGAATTTGATTTTAGGAAGTTTGTCACAAATCTTGAAAAGTTTGAACATTTGATTATATAGGGTCAGGTCACTATAAAAGAATACTTAGTTGTCCTTTTAACCAAAGTGATAATAAAAGATTTTAAAGGGAAATATGAGAAGTAATGTATCTGTAAAACAAAAGAAAAAAAAACTTTAACTTGTTCAGTATTGTGAAGACTTTTTTTTTAAGTGATCAAAAACATGATAAAGATGACATGAAATACAGGATACTATTTTGATAAGATGTAAAACTTTTGTTTCTAGCAGATTACTTAAAAAGTAAAGAAAAACCATACAGTTTCTTAATAAGAGTAGCCAGTAATCCATTAAAACGTTGTCATTCTAGTTTTGCATGAATACACTATTGATTGCAAGGCTCATTTTTTTTTTTTTTTAACTGATGAATAAATCCTTTCAATCTTAGCAGTTTGAGCACGGAAATTTCTTTTCCACAAACGTTGTGCATGTGATAAAGCACTTGTTTACATTTTAAAATGTCTGTTTAGTTTTTTGGTTCATCTTTCTTATTCTGGAACAACCAGTTGTTCTAGTTTGAGACAAAACTCTCTTTTCCCCTAATAAAAACACATCTTTCATACCTTTCCTTATGAAAAACACATCTTTCTTTCCTTACATGTTTTACATACAGAGTATTTTTAAACTCTTCGTCCTAGTAGTCTCATTTCCGCATATTCATTATAGTTTTTAATCATTAGTAACCTTTTACTAATGGTTAAATAATCATTAGTTATTTGGTTAAATAATCATTAATTATTTGGCAGAAAGAGAAGAGGAACTAAAGAGGCTTTTAATGAAGGTTAAAGAGGAGAGTGAAAAAGCTGGCTTAAAACTCAACATTCAGAAAACTAATATCATGGCATCCGGTCCCATCATTTCATGGCAAATAGATGAAATGAAGGGGAAACAATGGAAACAGTGACAGACTTTATTTTCTTGGGCTCCAGAATCACTGCAGATGGTGACTGCAGCCATGAAATTAAAACATGCTTGCTCCTTGCAAGAAAAGCTATGACAAACCTAGACAGTGTATTAAAAAGCAGAAACAATACTTAGCCAACAAAGGTCTGTATAGTCAAAGCTATGGTTTTTCCAGTAGTCATGTATGGATGTGAGAGTTGGACCATAAGGAAAGCTGAGTGCTGAAGAATTGATGCTTTTGAACTGTGGTGTTGGAGAAGGCTCTTAAGAGTCCCTTGGACTGCCAGGAGATCCAACCAGTCCATCCTAAAGGAAATCAGTCCTGAATATTCATTGGAAGGACTGATGCTGAAGCTGAAACTCCAATACTTTGGCCCCCTGATGCAAATAACTGACTCATTGGAAAAGACCCTGATGCTGGGAAAGATTGAAGGTAAGAGGAGAAGGGGATGACAGAGGATGAGATGGTTGGAATGGCATCACCAACTCAATGGACATGAGCAAGCTCTGGGAGTTGGTGAAAGACAAGGAAGCCTGGCATGCTGCAGTCCATGGGGTTGCAAAGAGTTGGACATGACTGAGCAACTGAACTGAACTGACATATATCAAGAAATTCGCTTTTATTGTACATTTTGTTTTTAGTTTGGGTTTATAGTTTATAGTTATACCCTAAATATCTGATAGGGATAATATAAGCTTCTTGACTAGTAGAACTGGGTAGGAAAAACTGCATCTATCTATATTTTAATACTGACAACTCTGGAGATATATTTTTATTAAACCCCAATTCTTAAATTAGCCTTATTTACTAGAGATTTTCCCAGATCATATGAATTTGAAAAGAGCATTTTTTTTTTTGTAGAATCTCAAAAATTCTACATAATTTTTGAGTGTTTTGAAACAATTTATAGAAGTGCTCATTTATTTCTAGGCCAATTTGAATAGAACTCCTTTGGATTTTATAAATGAGTAATGCCATCGGGAGGTAGAAAAATATGTATACATAACATACATACACACATATAAACATATAAAAACATGCAGACAGATGTAAACAGAGGTCTTGTAACTTTCATTCTATAGCTTAGCCATGAGTTATATATAGGTAGGTAAATACACAATTCACTGATTTATTTGAGTTGATTCTCATCTTTATTAGTTTTTTGTAATCCAATTATGTTTCTAGAAGATGGAACAAGTTAGGTTACCTGCTTAATTGACTGATAAAGCTTATTTTTACAATCAATACATATGAAGAAGACTTTTAGAATTTTCCTTGATAAATAATCTTATGGAGGCTGTTGACTAAATTCTGGGCACAGGACAATGTAAAAACAAATAAGTAGTAGTTTGTTTCCATAAAGCCTTCTTAAGTTTTACCTTTTAATCCAAAGGTAGAAAAAAAAATTTATTCCTTTGGAAGTTGCATTTCAAGGAGATGGCTCTCTAAGGGGGAAAAAAAGAAACCAACACCAAATTGTACCTTTTGGGACTTCCCTGATGGCCTGGGGATTAAGACTGTAGACTTCCTTGCAGAAGGTGAGAGTTTGATCCCTGGTCCAGGAACTAAGATCCCCCACTCTGTGCTCACTACAAAAAAAGAAAAAGCCATCAACGAGATGGCTCTTAGGTCCCAGAGAAGATAAAGTAGAAAATTTACATCTTAAAGGCATAGAGAAAGGATATAAATTTTCTCTAAAAGGATTTCAGGGGCATATTTGCTTATTGTCAGAATTCTGGGATAATTATTATTGGTTTTTTTCTTTAAAAAAAAAAAAGTTCAATGAATTCTTTGCAGTAGGACTCCAAAATATATTTGCAATGGGCTTAGCATGACAAGGCCTGTACATTCTCTGGGCCTTTGCCAAAACTATTTCTTGGCTATCAGTGTTAACTTAAATCTCAGGCTTGGTCTAAATACGATCTTGTCTCCTAATCTTGTTAAGGGAATTTTTTTTCCCCCTTCAGACCAGCCAAGGCATTCTCAGGTCTATTTTCTTTTTTCTTTTCTTTCTTTCTTTTTTGAAATCTGATCTTTCCATAGGTACCTATAAGGCATTTGTTTAGGATGAATGCTCTCAAAAATCCTTTTAGATAGAAAAATCCAAATTGTTAATGGTATACCTATTTCAATGTGATTCAAAGCCTATAAGCCTTTTTATACCTTAACTATGGATTTAAAAGGCATCCCCAAAGAGGGTGCCAACATCAAATTGCCATTATCTGTTGGATTATCGAAAAAGGAAGAGAGTTCCAGAAAAACATCTATTTCTGCTTTATTGACTATGCCAAAACCTTTGACTGTGTGGATTACCACAAACTGTGGAAAATTCTTAAAGAGATGGGAATACCAGACCACCTGACCTGCCTCTTGAGAAATCTGTATGCAGGTCGGGAAGCAACAGTTAGAACTGGACATGGAACAACAGACTGGTTCCAAATAGGGAAAGAAGTACATCAAGGCTGTATATTGTCACCCTGCTTATTTAACTTATACGCAGAGTACATCATGCGAAACGCTGGGCTGGAAGAAGCACAAGCTGGAATCAAGATTGCCAGGAGAAATATCAATAACCTCAGATATGCAGATGACACCACCCTTATGGCAGAAAGCGAAGAAGAACTAAAGAGCCTCTTGATGAAAGTGAAAGAGGAGAGTGAAAAAGTTGGCTTCAGAAAACTAAGATCATGGCATCTGGTCCCATCACTTCATGGCAAATAGATGAGGAAACAGTGGGAACAGTGACAGACTTTATTTTTTTGGGATCCAAAATCACTGCAGATGGTGCCTGCAGCCATGAAATTAAAAGACACTTACTCCTTGGAAGGAAAGTTATTATCAACCTAGACAGCATATTAAAAAGCAGAGACATTACTTTGCCAACAAAGGTCCGTCCTTCAAGGCTATGGTTTTTCCAGTAGTCATGTATGGATGTGAGAGAATTGGACTATAAAGAAAGCTGAGCACCGAAGAATTGATGCTTTGGCACTGTGGTGTTAAAGAAGACTCTTGAGAGTCCCTTGGACTGCAAGGAGATCCACCCAGTCCATCCTAAAGGAAATCAGTCCTGGGTGTTCATTGGAAGGACTGATGTTGAAGCGGAAACTCCAATACTTTGGCCACCTGATGTGAAGAGCTGACTCATTTGAAAAGACCCTGATGCTGGGAAAGATTGAGGGCAGGAGGAGAAGGGGATGACAGAGGATGAGATGGTTAGATGGCATCACCAACTCGATGGACATGGGTTTGGGTGGACTCCGGTAGTTGGTGATGGACAGGGAGGCCTGGTGTGCACAGTCCATGGGGTCGCAAAGAGTCGGACATTACTGAGCAACTGAACTAAGCTGAAAGAGGGTGCAAAAGATGCATACCCCTTCTCCCCCACACCCCAAGATCCAGAGTTACTCCCAAAGATAGTCTAGGAGGGTAGACTTGTTATAGTTGCAGGTGGGATGAAGAACCTCCTATGACAAAGGACACAAAAGACAGAGACATGGGAAAACAATGACTGTTTCTGGGATCTATAACCAATGAGTATGCAGATCCAAATTCACAAGAGTTACAATCCAAAGAATTAATTCTTAGAAATGCTTTTCTTCTGCTAATCTGACAAGGAGAAGTTTACCTTCTCTTGACCAACACTGTGGATGGAAATCTGGGAGGCTGATTTTGGTTAAGAATTCTTAACTTTTTGTCAGCTGTCCCAGGTTTTTAGCTATATGCTCTGTGATGAGTGGGGTGTCCTGGCCCTCCCTTTATGATCTTAGACAGGTTAACAAGAGAAAAGCATATGAAGCTATTTAGTATGTTTTACATGAGACGAGAGCCTTCATTAGAAAATGAAAACCCCAAACAAGTGGTTAAACTTGAATGTTTTAATACTAGTTTTGATGAAAAAAGCAGAACATGATAGGAGCTAATGGTAGTAAACTAGGGGAAAGTTAGCAAGACCTTCAGTATTGAAGGTGCCATATTTTGAGGTAACGTGTTCTGAACTCCATTGGTAATGATAACTTGCATAGCTTGACAGTGGTGATATCTAAAAATAATTATTTCCATTATTTGAACATACCCATTAATTAATCTAGCTAATCCTAAATTCTTTTTCTGCCACTGTCTTTTGAGTTATCATCAGTTCAGTTCAGTTGCTCAGTCATGTCCGACTCTTTGCAACCCCATGGACTGCAGCACACCAGGCTTCCCTGTCCATTGCCAACACCTGGAGCTTGCTCAAACTCAAGTCCATCGAGTTGATGATGTCTTCCAGCCACCTCATCCTCTGTCGTCCCTTTCTCCTCCTGCCTTCAGTCTTTCCTAGCATCAGGGTCTTTTCCATAGAGTTAGTTCTTCCCACCAGGTGGCCAAAGTATTGGAGCTTCAGCTTCAGCATCAGCCTTACAGTGAATATTCAGGACTGATTTCCTTTAGGATGGACTGGTTTGATCTCCTTGCAGTCCAAGGGACTCTCAAGAGTCTTCTCCAACTCCACAGTTCAAAAGCATCAATTCTTCGGCACTCAGCTTTCGTTATGGTCCAAAGACCATATGGTCTCTCTTTATGTGAGACCATGTATGGTCTCACATTCATACATGACTACTGGAAAAACCATAGCTTTGACCAGATGGATGTTTGTCAGCAAAATAATGTCTCTGCTTTTTAATATGCTGTCTAGATTGGTCATAGCTTTTCTTGCAAGGAGTAAGCGTGTTTTAATTTCATGGCTGCAGTCACCATCTGCAGTGATTTTGGAGCCCAAGAAAACAAAGTCTGTCATTGTTTCCATTGTTTCCCCATCTATTTGCCATGAAGTGATGGGACCAGATGTCATGATCTTAGTTTTTTGAATGTTGAGTTTTAAGCCAGCTTTTTCACTCTCCTCTTTCATTTTCATCAAGAGATTCTTAAGTTCCTCTTCACTTTCTGCCATAAGGGTGGTGTCATCTGCGTATCTGAGGTTATTGATATTTCTTCTGGTAATCTTGAGTTGTCATAGTAGTTTATAAATTTTGTGGTCTTTAAGATCTTTAGAATATCTCAGAAGTCACTGAGTCTTTTTCCCTTACCTTGGGGTAGTATGTTTGTGGGCTTCCCAGGTGGCACTATTGGTAAATAACCCACCCACCCACCAGTGAAAGATGCTAGAGATGCAGGTTTCATCTGGGTTGGGAAGATCCCCTGGTCTCTTCTATGTAGTTAGCTTTTTTTTTTTAAAAAAAACATTTTTATTGGAATATAGTTCCTTTACAATGTTGTGTTAGTTTTAATTGATCTACTTTTTGTTCACTGGTATTTGTCTTGCTGTTGGTCCATTTTTCACAATTTAATGCTAACGTGTGTGCCATGTTGTTGCTTCAGTCATGCCCGACTCTGTAGCCTTCCAGGCTCCTTTGTCCATGGGATTCTCCAGGCCAGAATACTGGAATGGGTTGTGATGCCCTCCTTCAGGGGATCTTCCTGACCCAGAGGTTGAACCCACATCTCCTAAGTCTCCTGCATTGGCAGGTGGGTTCTTTACCACTAGCGCCACTTGGATAGTGCTAGTGCCACCTTCTGACATATACTAGGTACTTAATAAATGTTTATGATTGTAGAGCTGAGCCCCAGTCATGAACTATTGATTTATAACATAACTTTTCTCCCCTTACAGTTCATTACCTGTGTAATGTGTCCCTTAAATGAATTTAACCCCATACACAGTCATACACGTGAAAAGTTCATTATTGACTTTTCAGCTCTTCTGAGTAATATTCTTGGTTAGATTCTCTTTCAGATGGCACTGATAATTAACCCTTTAGGAAGAGCCCAAGGTTTTTCAGACTCTCTGGCTAGATGATAACAAAAACAGTGTGTAGTATACATGGACATGGTGATACTTAATGATTCTAAAGCAACACTGGTTTTATTCAGGAGCATCATATTAAACCAGTTAAAGACTCTTTTGGCTTAAAACCTACTTTTCAGATCTCACATTTTATCTACTCTTTTTCTGCAAAATTGTTTCTTAAATATGTAGCAGAGATCACGGCAGATATGTATTTCCACTTGAAGAGTGAAGGACTCAGCAGGAGGTCTGTCAGCTTAAAGAAAGCAAAGGTGATGGATATTTGGAGACGTACAGTTAGACTCCTAAAGCCCCCCCCAACCCAGTCTTGGGAAGAAAAGGAAGAGCACCCCAGAAAGTTTGGGTCCTTGCCAAGATGTAGCAGAGTATCAAAGAATACTCTCTTTAGAGCACTTATAAATATGAATTAGTTCTTATAATAGTTCTGTGGTAAGCAATTATAGTTTACTAATTGGAAGGCCAAATAAAATAAAATAAACATTAAATGTCATTAAGCGCTCTACTTAGTGCTTGTCCAAGGCTCCAGAGCAGACAGCTGTAAATGCAAAAAACAAATGCTGCATTTTGCCAAGACAGAACCACAGTTTCTATTAATATATCTGTAAATATAAATAATTCCAGAGTTACAAGATAATAAATATTCTTGAGCAGAAATTAGAATGTTTCAGAAAACAGTTGTTTAGGTTTTTATGTTTCATTAATTTTCAGAGGGTTAAAAAGTCAGAAAAACAAGAAACAAACTTATAGTTGTATCTTTTCTGCTTAAATACTATGATTTAGTCTAGTCAAATACAATATAAAAAAACTTATTCTGTAATACTTCAACCAAATGCTTATTTGACTAAATTATGAGTACTTAGTTAAAGCACTACAGAATAAAAACTCAAGTTCAGCTTTTTACTTTGTGTTTGAAATATTAGTATAAGCTCCAAATGAAAATGTTATAGATAGCTAGAACTGGATTCAGAGTGGAAATAGGAGGGAGTCAAAAAGATAGTTTTGCAAGTTACAATAAAGGTCCTTATATTGTTAGCTATATGTAGAAGGATTGTAGGGAGGACAAAGATGGCTAATGAAAGAACCTTGGGTACAAAGCACTATTAAATGAACAAGTAGTAGTAGTATTGGCAAAATTTATAGTACAGTAACCTTTATATAGTTTCTTATACCTTTTAATCCAGTTAAATCCATAATTTTACTTGATACTAAAAGTTTGAAATAAACTTAATATAACATGCTAATTTCAGGGAAGTTTTTTTTTTTTTCTAAAAGCTATGATTAAAAAGTAGATATTTTACATTGAATTGTTTTGTACTTGATTGGTATATTGTTACTATTTTTCAAAGAAATATCGTTTTATTGAAACTAGAGCCCAGCAGTCTTAATATTCCACCTCAGCCTCTTTGTTGTACTATACTGCTATAAAACCATCAGTGTTAATTAAGCCCTTGAGTCACTTTTTATTTAACCTGATCAAAACAATGCTATCTGCAAACTTTATTTCAAAGAAGTTTAAATTTTATAAATAAATCTAAAAGGGCAAGATTATAGCTGTCCTTCTGTTTTTTCTGAGGCTCGGTGATAGGCTGAGGAGTGGAGAAGGAAAAGGACTAAGTTTGACTAAAATGGTGAAATTTCGAAATACTTTTTTTGTAGAATATGAGCAAGTAAATTCACTTGAAATGTAGCAGGATTAATTTACTATGTTAATCTGAAATCCAAAGTATAGTCGCATTAAATTTTCTGGTAGCCACATTAAAAAAAGTAAAAAGGAACAAAAATGATTTTTAATAATATATTGTATTTAATCTTATAAATCCATAATGTTACAATTTCAGCATGTAATCCATATTAAAATTGAGATATTTTACTTTTTCATATTAAGTCTGATATCTGGTATGTATTATGTTTTGACAGCACATTTAAATTTGGACTGGCTACATTTCAAGTGTTCACTAGCCTCATATGCTACTGCTGCTGCTAAGTTGCTTCAGTCGTGTCTGACTCTGTGCGACCCCATAGACGGCAGCCCACCAGGCTCCGCCGTCCCTGGGATTCTCCAGGCAAGAATACTGGAGTGGGTTGCTATTTCCTTCTCCAGTGCATGAAAGGGAAAAGTGAAAGTGAAGTCGCTCAGTCGTGTCCAACTCTTAGCGACCCCATGGACTGAAGCCTGCCAGGCTCGTTCGTCCATGGGATTCTCCAGGCAAGAGTACTGGAGTGGGGTGCCATTGCCTTCTCCAAGCCTCATATGGCTAGTGGCTATCTATTGAACAGCACAATTCATAAGTAATTGAAAGTAAATACATTTTGGGGGGATTCCCTGGCAGTCCAGTGGTTAGGAGTCAGTGCTTTTACTGCCTGAGGGCTTAAGTTCAGTCCCTGGCTAGTGAACTAAGATCCCGCAGGCAGTGTGACTTGGCCAAAAGACAAAAAAAGGAAATACATTTTGAGCTTCATAGACACCATTATCTGTTATCTATATGGACATATTATTTCTTTCTAGCAGTTCTTAGGGACAAGGCAATTCATTTGATAGACTTGGCTTGATGAACTCAAGGAAAGTTGATATGAATAAAAAATAAGGTGAGATCCAGTTAGAAGGAACTTCTAAAGGAGATGGCAGTGCCAAGACTAATTTAATACTATCTTGCTATATAGACACATGAACCTTGTCTAATGAAAGCTGGCTTCTTGATACCCTTCAGTTGCCTTATTTCTCTGATTATTTGCAAGAAATAACTATTTGACTGGAACTCAGAATGTTAAAATCAGAATGTGAGGGCTTGAAGAACTTTAGAAGATAATGTAGGTTGTTAGAGTGATAAATTAAAAATTTTAATAGATTATACATGTAATGGGCTTCCCTGGTGGCTCAGCTGGTAAAGAATCGCCTGCAATGTGGGAGACCTGGGTTCGATCCCTGGGTTGGGAAGAGGCCCTGGAGAAGGGAAAGGCTACCCACTCCAGTATTCTGGCCTGGAGAATTCCACGGACTGTATAGTCCCTGGGGTGGCAAAGAATTGGGCACGACTGAGTAACTATCACTTTCACTTTTCATACATGTAATGGTGTAAAATTCCCAAGATATAAAAAGATTACATAGCAAAACTAAAGCACTTGTCCTCTAGCCACTTGATTGCCCTTTTTAGAGGCAGCCGGAATGTTGAGTTTTTTATGTGTCCTTCAGGAGCTGTTTTCAATATATTTTGCCTTGACAAATGAAGCTGTAATGAATATTCTTGTATGTATGTGGACAGATATGTGAATGTCTATAGAAAAATTCTTACAAGTGAAATTTCTAATTCAAAAGGAATGTATTTATTTTTTAGTCTGTGAATATTGCCAAATACAGTAGAGGTTGTCCCAGTTAATACTCCCAACTACTTATGTGTGAATAAGTCTTTTTCTTATTGAACCAATTTTCCAGACTGAATCTAAGGAGGAAACAAAATTTACAGGTTAAAAAAATTTTTTTATTGTGCTGTTCTAATTGAAGAGGCATAGGTTACCCTGTTTTGTCTTGACATGATCATCTTGAGTCCTCAGTTCCAGAGTTTAGATTGAAAACACTGATTGTAATCCAGCTCCCCTTATTTTATGTATGAAGAATTCCAAACAAATGGTGCTGTTTCTCCAAGTACTCCCTAAAAAGGGAAAGAAAATGGACTATAGAATGGTCTAAAACGTAGACAAAGAAATTTCTTGGTGTTCAGTGTAATGGGCAAACTTCAATTAATGACTTTTTTAGAGTAAAACTTGTTAAAATAACACTTGCTGTTTGATTTTGTTTCATAAATTTCATGGTTAGTGGAAGCCTTGGCAGCCCAGGGCATCATTGGAATAGAAAAGGGAACTTGATGGTCAGGGAAAAGCAAGTGAGGAAACCTTTACGTTCATAGTTCTGACGTAGTGACTGCTGATGTGAAAAGCAAAGGAGCAAAGACTAGCTGAAGAGGATGAAGTTTATAGTAGAAAAAGGATCTGGAGTGTCTCGCCCAATGCTTGGCAATCAGTGGCTGCTTACCAAGGTACCCTAGTTCCTTGTTGGTAGAAGTGTCCATTCAGTTGTTCATTCGTGTCCGACTCTTTGTGACCCCATGTACTGCAGCACTCCAGGCCTTCCTGTTCATCCCTGACTCCCGGAGTTTACTCAAACTCATGTCTGTTGAATCGGTGATGCCATCCAGCCATCTCATCCTCTGTCGTCCACTTCTCCTCCCGCCTTCAATCTTTCCCAGCATCAAGGTCTTTTCCAATGAGTCAGTTCTTTGCATCAGGTGGCCCAAGTATTGCAGTTCCAGCTTCAGCATCAGTCCTTCCAATGAATAGTCAGGACTGATTTCCTTTAGGATGGACTGGTTTGATCTCCTTGCAGTCCAAGGGACTTTCAAGAGTCTTCTCCAACACCACAGTTCAAAAGCATCAATTCTTCAGCGCTTAGCTTTCTTTATAGTCCAACTCTCACATCCATACAAGACTACTGGAAAAACTGTAGCTTTGATTAGACGGACCTCTGTTGGCAAAGTAATGTCTCTGCTTTTAATATGCTGTCTAGGTTGGTCATAACTTTCCTTGCAAGGAGTAAGCGTCTTTTAATTTCATGGCTGCAGTCACCATCTGCAGTGACTTTGGAGCCCCCCAAAATAAAGTCTGTCACTGTTTCCCCATCTATTTGCCATGAAGTGATGGGACCAGATGCCATGATCTTAGTTTTCTGAATGTTGAGTTTTAAACCAACTTTTTCACTCTCCTCTTTCACTGTCATCAAGAAACTCTTGGTAGATGTGTAGACTTGTCTAACTATTTTGAAGGGTGGTACTTACCCAGATACGCTGTGATCCAACAGTTTTTTCATAGCTGTATACCTGAAAGAAATTCTCACATAGGTCCATAAGTGGTTGGTTGTTAACTACTTGTTATTTGTGCTTATGGAAAACAATCTTATTGTCCATACTCTTTGCCCAATGTTGAGTAAATTATGATAGATTTATTCCACAGGGTACTATCTAGCAGTTTGAAACGGTGAACTAGATGTATGCAAGGAAACGTGATGGACCTTAAAAGTATGTGTGCGTGTGAAGTCACTTCAGTCGTGTCTGACTCTGTGCAACCCTAAGGACTGCAGCTAGCCAAGCTCCTCTGTCCATAGGATTCTCCAGGCAAGAATACTGGAGTGGGTTGCCATGCCTTCTGCCAGGGGATCTTCCCTACCCAGGGATCAAACCTGCGTCTCTTATGTCTCCTGCATTGGCAGGCCAATTCTTTACCACTAGCGCCACCTGGGAAGCCCTCTTAAAAGCATAGTGGTAATTAAAAACAGAAACAGATTGAGATATGTAACAATAGCATCTATATAAATTTTTTAAAGATATGTAAGTAAAACACATTACACAGTTTATTAGAAAACATCTGAACACATTAAGTACTTACAGTGATTGCTTAAGTTGAGAGGATGATGAGAATGGGGATACAAGAAGAAACAATAAAAATATAGAAATGTGAAAACTTCACTTTTCCTGTGGGTGGTCTTTGAAGCCTCTGATGGATGACTAGGTGGGTATCTACAGACCACTACCTATGTGTCTTTCATTGTTGCTATCTTTGAGAGTAATGTTTCTCATTATCATTGGAACTTTTGTTGTTGTTAATTAACTGTACTTAAAGTCATTATTTGGAGTTCCTGGTTCTGAAATCTTGCTCTTTTTTTGTTCTTCACTTCCCCTTTCTTTCCTTTTTCTGTTACTATATGTTCTGTTTGATTATTGCTTTAATACAGACTGTACTACCCTCATTGTTTATATCTGGTTTAGGTACTGCCTGTATAGCCAGTACTATATGTTGTTATTCTTATAAGATAGTAGTTAGTTAGTAGGGCTTCCCTGCTGGTTGGTTCAGTGACTAAGACTCCAGACTCCCAGTGCAGGGGACATGGGTTCAATCCCTGATCTGGGAACTAGGTTTCACATGCTGCAACTAAAAATAAAATCCCACACACTGCAACTAAAGATCCCGCATGCCACAGTGAAGATCTCAGATCCTACATGCCGCAACGAACACCTGGTGCAGCCAAATAAATATTAAAAAAAAAAAAAAATAATAGTGATGAGTCATGTGAGAGACTTTTCAGTGTCTTTTTAGATAATGGTCTTTTTTTGATTAAAGCAAGTGGGAAGGAGATACTGATAATATAGGAATCACAGCTTTGATCCATTACTCTTTATGAAATTCATGTTATTTGTCTTGCTTTTCCTTTAAGAATCTCTGGTTAGGGCTGGTAAAAATATTGACTCCTAGAGAGTTCCCTGAGGTAGCAATAAGATCTTGAGTAGGAAAAATACAGGAAACAAAGAGCCCTATCTTTTGGCAATTTTTGTTAATAGAACTCTCCTTCTGTAGGTCATGAACTTTTGAGTAGCCTGAATTTTGAGTTTGCTTCAGTTGAGGTTTTTGATTGTGAACGGGTACCACCCAGGCTGAAGCTCCAGGTTAGCAACTGGAGAAAGGAGCTGTGATGGAATTAAAGTAACTGTAGCAACCATTATAATGTAAATAAGTCTCCTTGGGAAGGAAATTGAAAGCGTGGGCACTTGTTAGGGCATTCCTTTAGAGATTTTACTACTAGAGCTGACCACCAGTTTGCTATTAAAAACCTAGTGTAACTCCTCCTTGAACACTATAAAGTCCTGTGCCTCTCCAGCTTTCTTTTATAGTTTTTTGACAAGCTGCTGCTGCTGCTAAGTCGCTTCAGTCGTGTCCGACTCTGTGCGACCCCATAGACGGTAGCCCGCCAGGCTCCGCCGTCCCTGGGATTCTCCAGGCAAGAATACTGGAGTGGGTTGCCATTTCCTTCTCCAGTGCATGAAAGGGAAAAGTGAAAGTGAAGTCGCTCAGTCGTATCCGACTCTTAGCGACCCCATGGATTGCAGCCTACCAGGCTTCTCCGTCCATGGGATTTTCGAGGCAAGAGTACTGGAGTGGGGTGCCATTGCCTTCTCCGTTTGACAAGCTAGCCCCATGTATATAAAACACAACGAATCTTTCATGTGCTTATCTTCTTCATACGCATGAACACTTCTTTTTCCTCTACTGAAGTTAAAATTTTTCTCACTGTCTTCTGTTACTAACTTTGCTGCAGCTCTGTAGTGCCCAAAGGAAGCCACTTAGGCTTCCAGAAAAACAACGTGGTATGTGCTTAGCAGACCCTGCTGGCCAAGATTTGGTTATGGTAGAACCTGTGGTGCCATGGCTTCTCCTTAAGCAACATGAAAGAGACAAATCTTTGGTTTCAAATCTCATTTTTTTTTGTTTTAGCATTTAAGCTTTAAGAAATAAAAATTTCTAAATGTTTTATAGTTTTAATGCAGGTTTACTTTGTGGATTTAGAGATTGGATGGCTGGAGGAAGTAATAAAAGTGAAGCCAGAGTATTACCAAATTGGAGTTGGGTTGATAAGTGTAATACTATACTTGTTTACTGTGTCCCTAATGAGTCTAGTGGGCTTCCCTTGTGGCTCAGCTGGTAAAGAATTTCCCTGCAATGCGGGAGACCTGGGTTCGATCCCTGGGTTGGGAAGATCCCCTGGAGAAGGGAAAGGCTACCCACTCCAGTATTCTGGCCTGGAGAATTCCATGGACTATACAGTCCATGGGGTCGCAAGGACGAGACGGAGCGACTTTCACTTTCACTTTCTAACGAGTCTAGCAGTTTTAACAAAGATGTTGTGAGTAAAAAGCTTAGAGTTCTAATTCAAGTTTAACCATTGTCATGTGGTTTGGTGCCAAGTAAATAGCTTCTCTCAACCTCAGCTTTCTGTTTGTAAAAGAAGAGTGAAAAAATGACTTTCTAATTGTAGAAATATTTATTAATGCAAGAGGAACTGAAACATAAGTAGTGGTATGATCAAGAACATCATCCGATAGAAGACAGAAATTCTAACTTTCAGGGTAATATTCCTCACATAGCCTATGTAGCTTGCTTCAGTTAAGGCTTTCTACTTTGGTTTTTAAGTTTTTTCCTCCAGCTTTATCCTTTCGTTGAGTTGTCATCGAGATCACATTAGATACTCCTGTGTAACAACTCTTTGTTGGCTTAGCCATCAACAGCTGAGTTGATTTTTGAGCTTCAAATTCTTGAGCATTTATTACATGCCAAGTTAGGGCTTCCCAGGTGATGCAGTGGTAAAGAATCTGCCTGCCAATGCAGGAGACGTGGGTTCGATCCCTGGGTCAGGAAGATCCCCTGGAGAAGGAAATGGCAACCCACTCCAGTGTTCTTGCCTGGAGAATCCCATGGACAGAGAAGCATGGACAGGCTGCAGCCCATGGGGTCACGAAGAGTTGGGCACGGCTGAGCATGCACTCACACACACATGTTTGGAACTGTGTGCATGTGAAATAAGTACAAAATGTATAAAACATAATTTATGCCATTCAATATAACAGTCATTCAAAGAACTGGGAAACAGCTCTGATGTTACTTTTACTATCTCAGATCTTCTCATCTTTGTGGATATCATTCCTGATTCTCTCAGGTCTTTCTTTCATTTGGTTTAGTTTGCCAGCCCTGTTGCAAGAAGGGGGACCCCTTCCAGGGCCCAAAACTGGGCTCTTGTCTAACACTCGGAAATGAATTGTCAGAGGAGACACATGTGCTGACAAAGCAAGAGATTTTACTGGGAAAGGGCACCCGGGTGGAGAGCAGTAGGGTAAGGGAACCCAGGAGAACAGCTCTGTGGCATGGCTCACAGCCTGGGGTTTTATGGTGATGGGATTAGTTTCCGGGTTGTCTTTGGCCAATCATTCTAATTCAGAGTCTTTCCTGGTGGTGCACGCATCGCTCAGCCAAGATGGATGCTAGCAAGAAGGATTCTGGGAAGTGGACGGACACGTGGTGTAATTCAGAGTCTTTCCTGGTGGCGCACGCATGGCTCAGCCAAGATGGATGCTAGCAAGAGGGATTCTGGGAAGTGGACGGACACGCGGTGTAATTCAGAGTCTTTCCTGGTGGCGCACGCATGGCTCAGCCAAGATGGATGCTAGCAAGAGGGATTCTGGGAAGTGGACGGACACGTGGTGTCTTCCTTTTGACCTTTCCCGAACTCTTCCGGTTGGTGGGGGCTTATTAGTTCCCTATTCCTTAACAGGATCTCCTGTCATAAAACAACTCATGAGAATGGTTACTATGGTGCCTGGCCAGGGTGGGTGGTTTCAGTCAGTGTGCTTCCCCTAACAGCCCCAATACTACCATCCTGGTTATCCTCTTCTGAATCTAAGTGGTGGGTTATCACTTTTTTTAAAAAATTAATTTATTTTTTAATTGAAAGATAATTGCTTTACAGAATTTTGCTGTTTTCTGTCAAACCTCAACATGAATCAGCCACAGGTATACATATATCCCTTCCTTTTTGAACTTCCCTCCCGTCTCCTTCCCCATCCCACCCCTCTAGGTTGATACAGAGCCCCTGTTTGAGTTTCCTGAGCCATACAGCAAATTCCCGTTGGCTGTCTATTTTACTACATATGGTAAGTTTCCATGTTACTCTTTACATACATCTCACCCTCTCCTCCCCTCTCCCCATGGCCACAAGTCTATTTTCTATGTCTGTTTCTCCATTGCTGCCCTGAAAATAAATTCTTAAGTATCATTTTTCTAGATTTCATGTATATGCGTTAGAATATGATATTTATCTTTCTCTGACTTACTTCACTCTGTGCAACAGGTTCTAGGTTCATCCACCTCACTAGAACTGATTCAAAGGTGTTCCTTTTTATGGCTGAGTGATATTCCATTGTGTATATGTACCACAACTTCTTTATCCTTTCATCTGTCGATGGACATCTAGGTTGCTTCCATGTTCTAGCTATTGTAAATAGTGCTGCAATGAACAGTGGGATACATTTGTCTTTTTCAATTTTGGTTTCCTCAGGGTATATGCCTAGGATGGGACTGCTGGGTCATATGGTGATTTTATTCCTAGTTTTTTAAGGAATCTCCATACTGTCTTCCATAGTGGCTGTATCAGTTTACATTCCCACCAACAGTGCAAGAGCATTCCCTTTTCTCCACACCGTCTCCAGCAATTATTGTTTGTAGGCTTTTTGGTGATGGCCATTCTGACCGGTGTGAGGTAATATCTCATTGTGGTTTTGATTTGCATTTCTGTAATAATGAGTGATGTTGAGCACATTTTCATGTGTTTGTTAGCCATCTGTATGTCTTCTTTGGAGAAATGTCTGTTTAGGTCTTTTTCCCACTCTTTGATCAGGTTGTTTGTTTTTCTGGTTTTGAGTTGTATGAGCTGCTTTTGTATTTTGGAAATTAATCCTTTGTCAGTTGTTTCATTTGCTAATATTTTCTCCCATTCTGAGGGTTGTCTTTTCACCTTGCTTAGTGTTTCCTTTGCTTTGCAAAAGCTTTTAAGTTTAATCAGGTCCTACTTGTTTACTTTTGTTTTTGTTTCCATTGCTCTAGGAAGTGGGTCATAGAAGATCTCGCTTTGATTTATGTCATCGAGTGTTCTGCCTATGTTTTCCTCTAAGAGTTTTATAGTTTCTGGTCTTGCATTTAGGTCTTTAATCCATTTTGAGTTTATCTTTGTGTATGGTGTTAGGAAATGTTCTAATTTCATTCTTTTACTTGTAGCTGTCCAGTTTTTCCCAGCACCATTTATTGAAGAGGCTGTCTTTGCCCCATTGTATATTCTTGCTTCCTTTGTCAAAAATAAGGTACCCATAGGTGTGTGGGTTTATTTCTAGGCTTTTTATCTTGTTCCATTGGTTTATAGTTCTGTTTTCATGCCAGTACCATACTGTCTTGATGACTGTAGCTTTGTCGTATAATCTGAAGTCAGGAAGCTTGAGTCCTCCAGCTCCATTCTTCTTTCTCAAAACTGCTTTGGCTATTCAGGGTCTTTTGTGTTTCCATATGAATTGTGAAATTTTTTGTTCTAGTTCTGTGAAAAGTGTCATTGGTAATTTGATAGGGATCACATTGAATCTGTAGATTGTGTTTGGTAGTATAGTCATTTTCACAATACTGATTCTTCCTATCTAGGAACATGGAATATCTCTCCATCTGTTTATATCATCTTTGATTTCTTTTATTAGTGTCTTATAATTTTCTGTGTACAGTTCTTTTGTGTCGTTAGGTAAGTTTATTCCTGGATATTTAATTCTTTTTGTTGCAATGGTGAATGGGATTGGTTCCTTAACTTCTCTTTCTGATTTTTCACTGTTAGTGAGTTATCACTTTTAAGAGGTTATATTCTAATTACAGTTCTCAGGAAGTTGCCTGACCTGTAGTGATTTTCTTCTCTCTTCAGTCACTAGTGGTGGTGGTTTAGTCACTAAGTCATGTCCAACTCTTGTGATCCCATGGACTATGTGTAGCCTGCCAGGCTCCTCTGTCCATGGGATTCTCCAGGCAAGAATACTAGAGTGGGTTGCCATTTCCTTCTCCATCAGTCACTAGACTGTTATTTTATTAACTGAATTTGTGTAAAGTTTTTAAGCTGACACTACACATCAAAGCTTCATCTTTAGCTTACAGTCAGATAAACTGTCAACTAATTATCAACTAATATTGAAATTGATTCCTTGGCAATTCTCTTATGATACAGTGGTTAGGGCTCTGCATGCTCACTGCCAAGGGTCTGAGTTTGATTCCTGGTCATGGAGCTAAGACTCCACAAGCCACTCGGTGCAGCCAAAAAAATGAAAATACTAGAATATTTTAAATTACTTATGTAACTTGCAATAAATTTTTAAAAATTGATTTCTTACTAGTTTCATACTTTTGTTTAGATAAATGCATTTACATGTATCCTTGATAAATTCCATTTTGCATTTTCAGCCCATTGTTTCAATCTATCTGTTCAGATATTTTTGATTTTCGGTTATGACTTTCATGGTATTACCTAATCTTCCCAGGTTTTATATCACTGGGAAAATTTATAAGCTACCAATTGAATTTTCAAGGTGTCAATAAACACTGAAAAAAGTAAGGTCAAATACGGAGCCCTGAGATAACCTGAGAGCCTTCCATCCAGACTGATATTGTTGCAAAAAATTGGTACAATATGAGAATTGGGAATTAAGTTTTATTTGGGTCAAATTAGGACTGCAGACAGCTTTCAGATAGCTCTGAGAAAGTGCTCCAAGGGGTGAGGGAAGGAGCAAGGATATGTAGGAGTTTTGCTACAAATGGCAGGTAATCTGGAAAGTCAGATTACTGGTAAACCAGATATGTCAAGGTAAGGAATTTAGCGCTTTTCTGTGTATGGGAAAATGCAGGAGTCTGGCCTCACTGGAATCATTCCTTTGATATGCATCTTCCTATCTGGGCACAGTATCCTGTGTTTTCACACGGTAAGTTTCTTCAGGGGTCATGGGGAGTGGCTGCAGTCTGATGGCTGCTAGATGACATGTATTCTTTCCTTCCTGAGTTCCCTCAGGGCTCACTAGCTTGACCATCCTTGGTGGCTGCAATTGCTTGTGACTGTGACATCCTTGTTTTCTGATATGGCAGGAAATTATTCCATTTCTCAATATCAAGCCATTGATGAATAATCTGAGATGGTTCAGCTTATTCTCAGTCCATCACCTAATGAACATAAGAAACTTTACTTTGATCTCAACGAGATGTATTTGACCTACTCTATGTTATTTCTCTGATCTCTCAATCTGGTAGTTTTTAAATTAGGTTAGCATGATTTTTTTTCTTATTGAACCCATTCTGGCTTCTAGTGCTTTCTTTACCTCTTCCCTGTTCTGCCATAGGCTGACATAGAATATTGCTGGAAATCCTTGTGAAACTTTTTTTTTCCCTTTCCAGTTTTATATGGATATGATTGATATATACCATATGTTTAAGGTGTACAGCATAGTGATTTGACTTGCATACCTCATGAAATGATTATCACAGTGTTAGTGAATATCCAGCACCTCATATGGATACAGAATTAAAGTAATAGAAAAAAAAAGAGAGAAGTTCTTTTTTTGTGAAGAGAACTCTTAGAATTTTTTCTGTTGACAACTTTCATATATAATATTTAGCAGTGTTAATTATTTTTATCATGTTGTATGTTACATCCCTAGTATTTAGTTATCTTAGTTTGTTCTTTTTGCCTGTCTTCATCAAATTCCCCCTCTTCAGTCCTTGCCTGTGGTAAGTACAAATCTGATCTTTTCTATGAGTTAGTTTATTTGTTAGTTTTGTGTATATATTTGAAGTATAATTGACCCACAACACTATGTTATTTCTTGGTACACAGCATAATGATTTGCTATTTTTATACATTTCAAAGTGATCATCATATTAAGTCTAGTTACTGTCTGTCCTCATCATACAAAGATAAAACATAATTATTGACTATATTCCCCATACAAATACATTTCATACATTTGACTCATTTATTTTGTTACTGAAAATCTGTCTCTCTTAATCTCCCTCACCTAATTTCTCTCCTTCCCCCATCGCCTGTGCTCTGGCAGCCATCTGTTTGTTCTCTGTATCTATGACTGTTTTAGTTTAGTTATTTGTGTTTACTTGTTTTGTTTTTTAGATTCCACATATAAGTGAAATGCAGTATTTGTGTTTCTCTGAGTTGTTTCACTTAGTGTAATACTTTCTAGATCCATCTATGTTGTCACAAATGGCAAGATTTCATTCTTTTTTATGGATAAAAAATATTTCAGTGTGTGTGTGTGTATATATATATGTATATCTTCTTTTCCATTCATCTGTTGAGACACTTAGGTTGCTCCCATATCTTGGCTATTGTAAATAATGTTGCAGTGAACATGTGTGGGTGCAAGTAGGGGTGCATGTATGTTTTTGAAATAGTGTTTTGTTTTCTTTGGATAAATTCACAGGTATACAATTGATAGATCATATGGTAGTTCTGTTTTTAATTTTTTGAGGCATCTCCATACTGTTTTTCATAATGGTTGCACCAATTTACTTTCCTACCAACAGTGTAGGAGGGTTCTCTTTTCTCTACATCCTCACCAATACATATTATTTGTCTTTAATGTTGTCCTTCTGACAGGTGTGAGATAGTATCTCATTGTGGTTTATATTTGCATTTCCCTCATGATTGGTGATGTTGAGCATCTTTTCATGTACCTGGTAGCTATCTGTATGTCATCTTTGTAAAAATGTCTTTCAGGTCCTCTGCCTGAATTTTAATTCGGTGTTTTTTTTTTCTTTTTTGCTAATGACTTCATGAGTTCTTTATGTATTTTGGATATTAATCCCTTATCAGATATATTGTTTGCACATATCTTCTCTCATTCAGTAGGCGGTCTTTTTGTTCTATTGATAGTTTCCTCTCTGTACAAAAACTTGAGCTACTGGATGCTCTCTTATTATCTTTTCTTCTGTCTCAGGCTTCAATTTCCACTTAACCATATATATACTGTTCTTCCCAATCTGGAAGATTATTCTTAATAAAGAAAGTGGAAACAAAATAAGAGTAGAATAGGTCAGATACTGGTATTTCTCTTTTAGCATGGTGAAAGGACCTGTCTCATTTTTTTGTATCCAACTTTGCTGGAAAAAGACTGTGTGTTAGCTCTTTTCATAAACTTATATTGATCCTCTATTAGGTCCCACACACTGCATTAGATCTGGACTCCAAAGATGAATAAAACGAAGTCTTTTCTTTCAAGGAAGTCACAGTGTAGTTGGAAAGATAAATATAAATTTTTACAGAATAGGAAGGTAAGGGCTGCTGGAGGATGTTCAGAATCCTGGCTGCTGGAGGATGTTCAGAATCCTGTGGTGGTACTCAGGAAAGAGCAACCAGTTGTGTTTAATGGAGGCATGTTGATGTGAGCCTTCACAGAGGAAATTCTGTTTAAGTGGATTCTTAAAGGAAGTATAGACGTTTTGGGTTGATTGATGTGGGATAAGTTAAAGGCCAGCATAATGTGTTGAGAAATATTAAAATAGGCCATTATGGTTAGAATATGGAATATAAAGGGGAGTCTCAGGAAATGAGACTGGAGACAAGCAGGACCATATCAGAAAGGGCCTTGATAACTATGCTGGAATTTTGACTCCAGTAGGCACGTGAGTGTCCTTAAAGGATTTTAAGCACAATGTATCTCCAAAACCAGGTCAGAGTCCTTCCTTATGATATAATATATAGTATAGTATACTAAAAGCAGAGACATTACTTTGTTAACAAAGGTCCGTCTAGTCAAGGCTATGGTTTTTCCAGTAGTCATGTATGGATGTGAGAGTTGAACTATAAAGAAAGCTGAGTGCCGAAGAATTGATGCTTTTGAACTGTGGTGTTGGAGAAGACTCTTGAGAGTCCCTTGGACTGCAAGGAGATCCAACCAGTCCATTCTAAAGGAGATCAGTCCTGAGTATTCATTGGAAGGACTGATGTTGAAGCTGAAACTCCAATATTTTGGCCACCTGATGCGAAGAGCTGATTCATATGAAAAGACCTTGATGTTGGGAAAGATTGAAGGCAGGAGGAGAAGGGGACGACAGGATGAGATGGTTAGATGGCATCACTGACTCGATGGACATGGGTTTGGGTGGACTGTGGGAGTTGGTGATGGACAGGGAGGCCTGGCGTGCTGCGGTTCATGGGGTCGCAAAGAGTTGGACACGACTGAGCGACTGAACTGAACTGAACTATATAAATCAGTTTAGGCTAGGTTAGGTTGTGGTGACAAATAATTCCCCAATTTCAGTGGCTTTATAATAACAAGAGATTATTATTTGCTCACACTGCATATCTGTCATGTGGCTCTGTTCCAGAACCAAGGCTAGAGATGCAGCTCTTATCTGAGATGTTGCCCTTGTGGTAGAGGAAAATGAGACTTGATAGAACCATACATTTCTCTGAAAGCTTCTGTTCAGAAGTAGAATGTATCATTTACTCACTGATAATGAGTGATATATCCAGATAGTTGCTGCTGCTGCTGCTGCTAAGTCGCTTAAGTCGTGTCCGATTCTGTGCAACCCCATAGACGGCAGCCTACCAGACTCCTCCATCCCTGGGATTTTCCAGGCGAGAGTACTGAAGTGGGTTGCCATTGCCTTCTCCATATCCAGATAGAGTTACCCTAATAAAAAATCTGTCCATTATGTTATCTAGGGGACTTCACAGGTGTCTCAGTGGGTAAAGAATCCACCCACTATTCAGGAGATGCAGGAAACACCAGTTCGATTCCTGGGTCAAGCAGATCCCTTGGAGGAGGGCATGACAACCCATTCCAGTATTCTTGCCTGGAGAATCCCATGGACAGAGGAGCCTGGTGGGTTACTGTCCATGGGTCGCCATAGAGTTGGACATGACTGAAGCGACTGAGCATGCAAACATGCACAGCATGAATGTATTATTTATGTTGTGAAGATATAGTAAAATATGGTATGTGCTTAGTTGCTCGGTTATGTCTGACTCTTTGAGACCCCATGGAATGTAGCCCACCACGCTCCTCTGTCCATGAGGTTCTCCAGGCAAGAATACTGGAGTGGGTAACCATTCTCTTTTCCAGAGGATCTTCCAAACCCAGGTATCGAACCCAAGTCTCCTGCATTGCAGGCGGATTCTTTCCCGTCTGAGCCTATGTAATAATATTCAGCCATCAGAAACTATGTGCACAAGTTTACTTAATAAGAAAGGGAAATGATTATTAAGTTTTAAGTGAAAACAAAAAGTGGGTTATAAAGTAGCATGAGCAGAAAATATCAGTTTAATTTAAAATATCAATTTAGTTTAAAGGGAGGGAAGGAGAGATGGAGAGAAAGAGAGTGTGTGTGTGTGTGTGTGTGTGCGCCCTCCAGTTTAGTTCACTTTAGCCTGATTAGATTTGAATGGTAGTGGATAATACTTTGGAGGTGGGGGTGAGGCTAATACAAAGACGAAGAGAATAGTCAGGCTGTTGTGGTTATCTAAGTAAGAGAGGATAAGGGCCTTACCTAAGACAGGAAATAGCAAGAGGAACCATAATAAGAGAAATAGTAAGATGATAGAAATGATGGAATTTGGTGACATATGTGTGTTGAGGTGGATGCTCTGTGTTATGAGAGGATGATACGTTTTTTAGTCTTGTATAATTGAATAAATGGTAGTAACACTTTCTGTTTATTTCATAGTCCTTTAAACATAAGAGAATAAGCACTGAAAGTATCAAATTATCTGTTTTAAGAAAAAATTGATGAGGGAAATGTCTAGAGAGAGTGAAAATGAGAAATAATTTCTTTTGAAGACTTTTTAGACAAATTTGCTGTTCCAGTCTACTCCCCTTTTATTCTAAGTTGTAATTTAAATTGGTAATTTCCAAGTATAAATTTTGGCAGTTGTGGGATGATTTTTAAATCCCTATGCTATCTTGAGGATCTTGTTTTCACCAGCTTAACCCTAAAGAAATTCAGCTTGACCAGAGTATTTATGATATAACCAGGTAGAAAGATCTATATATTATAAAACTATAACTTTAGGGTGTTCCCAGGCAGTCCTGTGGTTAAGATTCTGTGCTTCCACTGTAGGGGTTTCAGGTTCCATCCCTGGTCTGGGAAGTTCCTCATGCTAAAGTGGGGGAAAATGGTATAATTTTGAAGGAGGCATTAGGGAGTTTTGGTAGGATTTATGCATCTTTAGAGACATCGTTAATGCTGGGCTTCAGTCTTTCATTTGTTTAAATAGAACAAACAAATAAAAAGGAGCTTGAGTATTGCTTCATGTGCTGAGTTTCTCTTTTAGTAGGATGTTCTAGCTTTTGGAATATAAATAGACCCCTCCTCTTTAATAATTTTATTGAAAGAAAATTTTATACTATGAAGTTCATTCACTTAAGGTATACAGTTCAGTGCTTTTGTATATTTACAGAGGTGTATGACCAATCACTTTGAGAACATTTTCTGTATCCCCAAAAGAAACCTCATAGTAGTTATTCCCTACTCCTCCCACTACACTCCCATGCCATCTCCAGGCAACCGTTAATCTATTTTCTGTGTCTATAGATTTGCCAGTTCTGGACATTTCATATAAGTGAAACACTTACAATATGTTGTATACTTAAAATATGAGTAGACTTCTTAATTTTTAAAGTTTTTCCCTTCCTAAATGATTTCTTTTGTGTCCCATATTTTTAGAGGTCACTTTAAAGTTTATGATATTTATAGCTCTATCTTGTGTGATAAATTGACTTGATTCTTAATTTATATTTGTATCCTATCATTTAATACAATGCTTTGTACATTGTATATAGCAAATAAATAATTAGTAGATTACATGGATTTTTTTTATGGAGATTAAAAGATATATTTTGTGGATAATTGTCCTAGTGTCTGAATTTCATTTACTATTGCTTATTTCCATTTTCTCCCCTGACTGTTCACTTTCTAGCTGAATAGTGTTTTTACTTACACTACTGATGAAAAGTGTTTTACTCAGGTCCTCTTTATTCCTGCAGAATAAATTATACAGTACTTGGTAGAAGTCAGTAGTTTACTGAAAAGAAGATGAAGCTCATTAGGAGACTACTAGGTATATCTTAACACTTCATTTTTCATTTCCCTTAGACCTTTCCTCAGTGTATAATCTGGATGACCCTGATTAAAAGATTCTGCCTTCCAAATGTAATGTCAGTTGTGTTTAGAACTGCCTTAGTATGCCTGCTTGAATGGTGTCCTCTTCCATTAACCACTAGAGCACAAAGAGATTCAGATAGGATAGTATATACATACATTCCTTTATTTATTTTTTCATAAATTCCTTTAGTTACAATCTTCTTAGTGCAAATAACCTTGGATCTATGAATGCTTTGTCCTGTCTGTGATAAAAGGCAGAATTTTTTTTTTCTTTTTTATCTTTTTGAATTTTGCTTCCTGTTGCCTTTGTTTTTGTTTTCCTTGTCATATGTTTCACATTTGACAGAAGACAAAAAGGACACTAAAGATTCCTAGTCAAGTGCCAGATAGAATTTAATAAATGCTATTTTAAATCCAGTAGCTGAGCTTGTGAAAAACAAAATAAAATCCTCAGTGGGAAAAGTGAAGAGGGTATTTAAAACCAAAGTTGTAGGTACATACGCTAAAGTTATGGCTGCCCTAGGTAAGTAAAAGGTTTCAGTTTTAACGGCCATACAGGAAAAAGGGACTTTCCTGATTCCCTCCATAAAGCTAGTTCCTCAAAAGTTTGCCATGTTGTTGAAACGCTGATATAGAATAAACATTCTCCAGTGATATAGATGTCAAGGAAGTTTATCCACACTGTATGAGCTCTGAGAATTTGTTACCATGAACTTCTCCTGTTGTAACCTTGGTTTAGAGTGTCCCTTTTTCTCTACAGTTTGGGGAACCCAAAGCCGAGAAATTAATGTATAAAGTAGTCCTGAATTAGTGACAGTCCCATAATATCAGGATGAAGCAAATGTAAAACTTCTCTATAGGAATATCTTCGGTGTAGACCACACAGGATTCCCACAGCTAAAGGTGTCCTACAGATTTTTTCTTTTTTTGAAAAATGGAACTTAAAAAAATATAGTTGTTGAAATTTAAAACTCAATGGACAATGCCAGTGGTAGAATGGATAAATTGTATATTCATGCAATGGAATACTGTAAAGCAATGGAAATGAATAAATTGCTGCCATGTATAAGATCATTGGTTGAATAATGATAACGCTGAATGAGGGAAGCCAGACAAAGAGTACATACTATATGATTTTATTTATATACAGCTAAAAACCAGACTCTTGAGAGTCCCTTGGACTGCAAGGAGATCCAACCAGTCCATCCTAAAGGAAATCAGTCCTGGGTGTTCCTTGGAAGGACTGATGTTGAGGCTGAAGCTCCAATACTTTGGCCACCTCATGCGAAGAATTGAGTCATTGGAAAAGACCCTGAGGCTGGGAAGGATTAGGGGTAGGAGGAGAAGGGGACAACAGAAGATGAGATGGCTGGATGGCATCACCGACTCGATGGACATGAGTTTGGGTAAACTTCGGGAGTTGGTGATGAACAGGGAGGCCTGGCGTGCTGCGGTTCATGGGGTCGCAAAGAGTTGGACACGACTGAGCTACTGAACTGAACTGACCTGAAAAACCCTAACGTATATTAGAAGTCATGAATCAATCTTTGAGGAAGAGGGATGTTTCTGGAGTGCCAGTAACATTACATTTCCTGACCTTGGTGGTTGTTACATGACTGTCTCACTTTGTGATAATTTATGAGGTTATGATTTGTATACTTGTTCAATCTAAAATAAAGCAGGAATCAAAAATGTGATAAATATCATAGAAAAGATAGGAAAAATTAAAAGCACAGTAAAAGGTAGTAGATATAAGTTCAAATGCATCAGTAATCTACTAAAGTATATGAATTACACTTGCCAGTTAAAAGACAGATTGTCTGTTATATCATGTTTCCAAGATGGTTGACATGTGTACCATCCTCCCACCTACAGGTGGAGTTTATTCCTCCATTTATCTTGAATCTGGGGTGGCTTTTGTGACATGCTTGAGCAATAGAATATGCCAGAAGTGACATCCTTGGACTTTCAAGGCTAGGACATGAGAAACTTTGCAGCTTCTATCTAGCCTTTTTGAAAATTCTTTTTTTGAATGTTCTCCCATGGAATACTCATCTGGGGACCTAGCTATCATGCTTTGAGAAGCCCAAGCCAGATGGAGAGGCACAACTGAATTCCCAGCCAACTGCCAGCATCAACTGCTAGCCATGTGAGTGAGTTAAGGAATCATCTTGGATATTCTAGTCCCAGCAGACATCATATGGAGAAAAACCCAGATGCCAGGCATATGGACCTAGTCTAGTCATCATCATCAGCCATTAGAGTCACCCTACCTGAGGTCCCAGAGGTCACAGAGCAAACATAAGCCCTTCCTACTATACCTTGTCTGAATTCCTGACCCTCAGAATTATGAGCATAATAAAGTGGTTGTAGTTCTGTGCCAGTAGACTTTGGGGTAGTTTGTTTATAACAATAGATAATTGAAATAGAATTTGGTACCTAGAAGTGAAGTGCTGTTATAACCTAAAATATGGATTGGCTTTGGGACTTAGCAGTAGGCAGAGGCTGGAGGGACCTTAAGGAGACTGTTGGTGAAGTTTTGAAAAACAGAAAAGTATTGCTAGAGGCTGGATAAAAAGGAAACTTTGTTATGTGGTGATGGTGGTACAAGGTTTATTAACACTGACACGTGTGGGAGCATGGAAGATAGAAAATGTATTTAATAAATTCATTTTATCTAAGAAGTTTTCTAGATAGAAGGTTGAAAAGTGTTACTTAACTTCTCATGATAAGGTGAAAATACAGAGATGAATGAGCTAAAAACTGAACTACTCAGTTTTCAAGCAGAACTTAAGAGGGAAAATATTTCTAACCCAAGCTCTGTCATGTTAGGAAATAAAACTTTTTCTCATCCCTAGTTGCTCCAGATAGCCAATGATTTCTAAAGAAATGGCTTCAAAGCAAAGATTAAATTAAACACAATGCCAATAAAACATCACCTCAAAGTAAAGATCTCAAGGATGCATCTGTAAATCCCTTTGTTAGTAGGACTTCTGAAAGATTTAAGGCAGTGCCTCATAGAACTTTTCAGCTACAAAAAAAAAAAAAATGTCTAAAGATCTAAAAGGAATAATACATCCTAGATTCTCTTAATTAAACAATAGGGCTTCTAAGAATTTTAAGGGTATTTTCTTACAGTTCAGTTCAGTTCAGTTCAGTTGCTCAGTCATGTCCGACTCTTTGCGACCCCATGAATCGCAGCACACCAGGCCTCCCTGTCCACCACCAACTCCCGGAGTTTACCCAAACTCATGTCCATCAAGTCGGTGATGCCATCCAGCCATCTCATCCTCTGTCGTCCCCTTCTCCTCCTGCCCCCAGTCCTTCCCAGCATCAGGGTCTTTTCCAATGAGTCAATTCTTCGCATGAGGTGGCCCAAGTATTGGAGTTTCAGCTTCAACATCAGTCCTTCCAATGAACACCCAGGATTGATCTCCTTTAGGATGGATTGATTGGATCTCCTTGCAGTCCAAGGGACTCTCAAGAGTCTTCTCCAACACCACAGTTCAAAAGCATCAATTCTTTGGTGCTCAGCTTTCTTCACAGTCCGACTCTCACATCCATGCATGACTACTGGAAAAACCATAGCCTTGACTAGACGGACCTTTGTTGGCAAAGTAATATCTCTGCTTTTTACAGTAGCCTCACATAAAAATTAAAATAGAGAAAATGAGTATAGCTGTCTATTGAAGTGAACTTCCTATAAGAGTCATAGGAAATCTGCAGAGTTTTTTAATAAACTGTATATACTGATTATAGTAGCTTCAGCATGGAGTAAAAGGAGCAGAGACAATAAAAAATGAAAATAGGCCTTTGAACTTCCCAAATATCTACAGGCAGGAAGCAGGGTAAGGAGGCTACTCCACTGCAGATATTAACCATCTCTTATGTAAAAGGAAGGATGACTCAGGGTGGAGCCAAATTTTGAAGAATTACTCTCAGGGAATAAGACTGGGCTGTAACCAAGAAACTGGTGATACTTGATTAATTTTCACAATTGCTGTGGAAAAAAAAATAACTGCTATGTATCTCCTGTTCCTTCTTCCTTTTCTTCATATTTTGAATGAGAGTGTCTATTGTGGTTTTCCTGAGTCAGTCTCCTTATTGTGCAATTATATGTTGGGTGTGTGGGAGCAGATAATTTGTCTCTTTATTCAGATCAAGAGGAATTATACTCCAGTAGCTGTACCTGAGGAACTGCATCTGAGGAACCTCAATCACACCTGGACCTGAATTAGATATCAAGATTCTGGACATCAAGCTGATGCCATAATCAGATGAGACTTTTGGAGGTCTTAGGAGAGGGTGAGTGTATTTTGCATGTGGGAGGGATTTGTTGGGGCCAGAGGGTGGTTTGTGGTAACTTTGTCTCCAAAATGGCCTTCATCAATCTCTTCCCCTCTTGCCATTCAGAGGTGAAGTCTATTTCTCTCCTCCTCTTGAATCTGGGATGGCCTTAGTGGCTTGTGTGACCAATTGAATGGGACTTGCAAGACTAAGTCATAAGAAGGCGAGCAGCTTCTGCCTTTGTATGCCTCTTAGAATACTTGCTCTCAGAACCAGCCACCATGCTATGAGAAGCCCAAGTCAAATGGAGAGGACATGTGTAGGCGCTGGTTGATAGCCCCAGTGAGCTACCAGCAAACAACCAGCATCAACTAACTATCAGTCATGTGAGTGTGTGAAGGAATCACATTGGACAGTCCAGCCCTAGCAAACATCACCTGGAGGGAAGATCTGAGGTCCCAGCCAAATAGCTCCTCTTGAGACATCCCGGCCATCTTCATCCATTCAAGTCATCCATCCCATCTGAGGTTCCAGACATTGTGGATCAGAGACACTTTGTCTCTGCTGTGCCCTAGTAGAATTTCTGGCCTACAGAATCATAATAAATAATCATCATTTCCCATTGTTTGGGAATAGTTTTTTTTTTATTGCAGTAATAGATGATTGAAACATTGTCATATTAAATAGAAAATAATCTATCTCTGTGCAGTTTATAGGAGGCATGCTTAATAAAATATAAGGAATCAGAGAGATTGAAAGTAAAAGTATGGAAAAACATTTTCTAAAAGAAAGCTAGTACAGCAGGGTAATAGTAGGCAAAATTAACTTGAAGGTAAAAATTATCATTATAGTTAAAAATCATCATAAGATATTACAAGGAGGCTATTCTAACTCCAGATCAGTATGCATTCAATAGTATGGCCTCAAAATTTATATAGGTAGAATAGAGATAGAATATTAAATATATAGAAAGAATGAATATAGGAAGAAAATTATAGAAATTACAAGAAAAAGATGGATCTATAAAGAACATCTTTTTCAATAATTGGTCAAACTGACAAATTTGAGAAGAGTTGAAAAATAACAAGTTAGATTTGGTGGGCCTCTACAGAGCCCCACATCTAACACATGAGAATATACTTTCTTTTTAAGTAACTTTAAAAAAAATTGAACGCATACTGAATTTGTACAGCAAGTCTCAACAAAACCAGTGAATGGTATTATGCAGACTATGTTCTTTTACTCCAGTTGCTATTGAAATTAAACCAAAAGATGTTCAAAGTATCTTTATTTGGAAATTTAAATGCATGCCTTGAATAACTCAGATCAAAGAAGAAATAATAATAGAAATTAGAAATAAAACTAACTTATCAAAACTGACTCTGGAAGGAATAAAAACTTGAATAAATCTATATTCATTAGACATATTGAATTATAAATAAATATCTACCTACTAGAAAAGAGACACATATGAAATTTTTTATAGTTTTATAGAAGTGTAATTGACAAACAATAAACTAAACATACTTAAAAAGTATACAGCTTGAAAAGTTTTGACATTGGTATTCAACCATGAAACTGGTATCACAGTTAAGTTAAAGACTATATTAAGTTAAAGAATATATCACTTCTTAAGTCTTCTGCTCCTTCCTACTACCTCACCTCATCTCTAGGCAATCAATGATCTGCTTTATGTTATAATAGGTAAGTTTGCATTTTCTAGAATTTTATTAAATGTAACCATACAATATATACTCTTTTGTGAGGGTGGGGGATATTATACTTCATTCACTTAGCATTATTGTTTTGAGATTCATTCATATTGTTAGTGGTCAGAGGCTTGTTCCTTTTTATTGCTTAGTAGTATTCCATTGTATGGCTAGAAAAAGCTTTAAGCTTTGTTTTTCACTTGTTGACAGACACTTGGGATATTTCCAGGTTGGGGTGATTATAAATAATGCTTCTGTGAACATCTGTGTAGAAGTGTTTGTAGACATATGCTTTCATTCCTCTTTGTTAAATATCTAGTTGGATCATATTAGTGTATGTTTAAGAAACTGCAAAGTGGTTTTGCCATTTTATAGTCTCACTGGCAGTGTTTTGAGTTCCTCCACATCCTTGTCAACATTTGGTATCAGAAGTCTTTATTTTTAGCCATTCTAAGTGTATGTGGGGCTTCCCTGGTAGCTCAGCTGGTAAATAATACACCTGCATTCCAGGAGACCCCAGCTCGATTTCCGGGTTAGAAGATCCCCTGGAGAAGGGATAGGCTTTCCACTCCAGTATTCTTGCCTGGAGAATCCCTGTGGACAAAGTAGCCTGGCAGGCTACAGTCCATGGGGTCGCAAAGAGTTGGACACACCTGAGTGACTAGGCACAATAAGTGTATATAGCATACAGTTGGATTTGCTTTAATTCATTTGACAGTCTATTTTTGGGGTTTTTTTTTTAACTTTTTATTTTGTACTGGGGTACAGCTGATTAACAATGTTGTGATAGTTTCAGGTGAACAACAAAGGGACTCAGCCGTCCATATACATTTATCCAGACAGTCTGTTTTTTGGTTGCCTTTTTTGAACCACTTATGTTTAAACCCATTTTTTGATATGGTTAGATTTAAATCTACTATCTTGCTGTTTGTTTTCTATATGTTTCATTTGTTCTAGTTCCATTTTTTTCTTTCTGTCATATTTTGCATTAATTATGTTTTATCATTCTATTTTTGTTGTAATAGTTGTTTAAAATTTGACTTACAGTATACGTCTTCATCTTATCACAGTTTGCCTTTAAATGATGTTTTCCTTGTGTTCCCCCCTACAGTATAAAAAGTTTACAACAAACTAAAAAAGTTAAAAGTTTACAATGGTTCTTATACAATAGAAGATAAACTCCCCTTTCTTCCCTCTCAGGCCTTTATGCAATTTTTGTCATATGTTTTCTCCGTATGAACCCCATGCCTTCTAATGATTATTTTTATATCAATAATAAACTATCTTAGAAAGAGATCTAAATAATAAGAAAAAACTTCATAAAATATCCATGCGTTATTCTTTCTGATGCTCTTCATTTCTTTGTGTGGATTGAAATTTTCATCTGGTATAGTCTTTCTACTTAAAGGGTATATTTTAACATTTCTTCTAGTGTGCCCTACTGTTAATTAATTCTTTTGTGTATCAGAAAATGTTTTTATTTCACCTTCATTTTTGAAAGATATTTTTTGCTGACTATGGAATTGAAGGTTGACAGTTTTCTTTTTTTCGTTAAAGCTGTTTCTTCACTGTTGACTTGCACCATTTCTGATGAGAAATCTTTTCCCATCCTTATATTTGTTTCTCTTTTTTTCTGACTGCTTTTTAAGATTGGTTTTTTACCAGTGGTTTGGACAATTTGATTAATATGTTACTGATTTCGTTGTCCTTGTGTTCTCATTCTTGGGGTCCATTGAGCATCTTGGACCTATAGATATATTGTTTTTATCAAATTTGAAAAATTTGGCCATTATTATTTTAAAAATATTTTTCTGTCCTTTTTCCCTCTCCTTCAGGAAATTCAAATTACATGTATATTAAGCTGCTTAAAGGGTTACACTCACTGATGGTCTTTTTCACCCTTTTTTCCTCTCTAGTTCACTTGGATAGTTTCTTTTGTTGTGTCTTCAAGTTCACTCATCTCTTAATTTGGTTTTGTCACATCTTCTGTTAATTCTATCCAGTGAGTTTTTCATCTCATAGTTTCTATCAGTGGAAGTTTGATGTAGACCTTTAAAAAATCTCTCTCATATTTCTACATAGTTTTTTTGAGTATAGAATACAGGTATAATAACTGTTTTAATCCCCTTGTCTGCTATTAATAATTCTAACATTTGTGTCACTTCTGTGCTGGTTTCAGCTGATTGATTTTTCTCCTTTTTTTTTCTGGCATGCAGGGATCTTAGTTCCTAGACCAGGGATTGAACTCACACCCCCTGCAGTGGAAGTGCAGAGTCTTAACCATTGGACTGGCAAGAAAGTCCCAATTTTTCTCATTTTATAGGTCATATCTTCCTGATTCTTTACATGTCTGGTAAGCTTCCTTAGCTCTGGAGAAGGAAATGGCAACTCACTCCAGTATTGCCTGGGAAATCCCATAGACAGAGGAATCTGGTGGACTATAGCGTGGGGTCGCAAGAGTTGGATATGACTTAGCAACTACACCACCACCACCAAACTTGCTCAGGTTCCACTATGCTGTGCTCAGTTGTGTCTGACATTTTGTGACCCCGTGGACTGTAGCCCACCAAGATCCTCTGTCCGTGGGGTTTTCCCAGCAAGAATACTGGAGTGGGTTGCCATTTTCTCTTCCAGGGATCTTCCCAGCCCAGGTTTCAAACCCGAGTCTCTTGTGTCTACTCCACTGGCAGGCAGATTCTTTTCTTTACCACTAGCGCCACCTGGGAAGCCCCTTCTTATGTTCCAAACATGTGAATTTTACCTTGTTGAGTACTGAGTCTTTATCTTTGTTTTGTATGTATCACACTTAAGTTATTGACAGTTTGATCCTTTCTGGTCTTGCTTTTAAAATTTGTTAGGTAGAGCCAAAGCAGTTTTCCCTCTAGGGTAATTACTCTCTACACAGTACTCTATAAATTATGGGGTTTTCCACTCATCTGAATACTTAAGGAGATTCTGAACACTTGTCTCCAGAGTATTCTCTCTCTACAGCTCTCTCTTTTCTAGCACTCTGTCCTGCCAAGTCTCAACTTCATCTCCTAAACTAAGTTAGTCTGCTGAGCTCCCTGACTGACCTGAAAATAGTCTCAAAGAAGTAAGTTGAGGCATTCATAGAACTCAGCTTGCTTGTCTCTCGGGCATCACTGTCCTTTGTGTGATGAGCAGGGTCTTCAAGACATTTTGTGGTATATTTTTGTTCTTTTGTTTGTTCTTTGAGACAGATAGGGCAGTCTTTTACATGTTACCCCATATCGGGAGGAAATAGAAGTCCCCTATTTTTTATACTTCTTAATATACTTATAATGTTTTGTGATAAATATATAAGCCAAACAAGTATATTTGTCAAAGGTAAGGTAGTGATTAGAAACTATCAGACTTGGGTCAACATTAATTTATCAAACATTTTGGGAGACTAAAGCTTTATATTTTGGGTGTTCTTCAGGTAATTCCTCTTGCTTTGATTCTACTAGCATTCACTGGTTATTTTTAAAACAAAGAGATTTATTATGTTCTATGATTTTATGAATAGAGCAGTACTTCTTATACTACAGGCTCTGAGGCCTGAACTCATATCACTAACTTGTTTCATATTAGCTTCCAAATAGCATCAGGTGTTCATTTTTTACTTTGAAACCAGTTTACTAATCTGGTCTGATTTGATCTTGTGACCTTAGAAAAGAAACCTCCCAGGAATAGAATAAAAAGACATCCTGAGGCTTTAAAAAACAAAATGGAGATCCAAATAGTAAAGCTGTTTAAATATCTTTAAACTTGTCTACAGTGGAGTAATTTAGCCTGTTTAATGAGTTATTTAATTTGGATTATTGTTTTACTGGGAGTAACCTCAGATATGCAGATGATACCACCCTTATGGCAGAAAGTGAAGAAGAACTAAAGAACCTCTTGATGAAAGTGACAGAGGAGAGTGAAAAAGTTGGCTTAAAGCTCAACATTCAGAAAACTAAGATCATAGTATCCAGTCCCATCACTTCATGTCAAATAGATGAGGAAACAGTGGCTGACTTTATTTTTTGGGGCTCCAAAATCACTGCAGATGGTGATTGCAGCCATGAAATTAAAAGACGCTTACTCCTCGCAAGGAAAGTTGTGACCAACCTAGAGAGCACATAGTTTTGGAAGTTTTGGCCACAGCAATCAGAGCAGAAAAAGAAATAAAAGGAATACAGATAGGAAAAGAAGACGCAAAACTCTCACTGTTTGCAGATGACATGATCCTCTACATAGAAAACCCTAAAGATTCTACCAGAAAATTACTAGAGCTAATCAATGAATATAGTAAAGTTGCAGGATATAAAATTAACACACAGAAATCCCTTGCATTCCTATACTCCAATAATGAGAAAACAGAAAGAGAAATTAAGGAAACAATACCATTCAACATTGCAACAAAAAGAATAAAATACTTAGGAATATATCTACCTAAAGAAACAAAAGACTTATATATAGAAAATTATAAAACACTGATGAAAGAAATCAAAGAGGACACAAACAGATGGAGAAATATACCGTGTTCATGGATTGGAAGAATTAATATAGTGAAAATGAGTATACTACCCAAAGCAATCTATAGATTCAATGCAATCCCTATCAAGCTACCAATGGTATTTTTCACAGAACTAGAACAAATCATTTCACAGTTTATGGAAATATAAGAAACCTCGAATAGCCAAAGCAATCTTGAGAAAGAAGAAAGGAACTGGAGCAATCAACCTGCCAGACTTCAGGCTCTACTACAAAGCCACAGTCATCAGGACAGTATGGTACTGGCACAAAGATAGAAATATAGATCAATGGAACAAAATAGAAAGCCCAGAGATAAACTCACGCACCTATGGACACCTTATCTTCAACAAAGGAAGCAAGAATATACAATGGAGAAAAGACAATCTCTTTAACAAGTGGTGCTGGGAAAACTGGTCAACCACTTGTGAAAGACTGAAACTAGAACACTTCCTAACACCGTACACAAAAATAAACTCAAAATGGATTAAAGATCTAAATGTAAGACCAGAAACTATAAAACTCCTAGAGGAAAACATAGGCAAAACACTCTCCGACATAAATCACAGCAGGATCCTCCATGACCCACCTCCCAGAATATTGGAAATAAAAGCAAAAATTAACAAATGGGACCTAATTAAAATTAAAAGCTTTTGCACAACAAAGGAAACTATAAGCAAGGTGAAAAGACAGCCTTCAGAATGGGAGAAAATAATAGCAAACGAAGCAACAGACAAACAATTAATCTCAAAAATATACAAGCAACTCCTGCAGCTCAATTCCAGAAAAATAAACGACCCAATCAAAAAATGGGCCAAAGAACTAAACAGACATTTCTCCAAAGAAGACATACAGATGGCTAACAAACACATGAAAAGATGCTCAACATCACTCATTATTAGAGAAATGCAAATCAAAACCACAATGAGGTACCATTTCACACCAGTCAGAATGGCTGCTATCCAAAGGTCTACAAGCAATAAATGCTGGAGAGGGTGTGGAGAAAAGGGAACCCTCTTACACTGTTGGTGGGAATGCAAACTAGTACAGCCACTATGGAGAACAGTGTGGAGATTCCTTAAAAAACTGGGAATAGAACTGCCATATGACCCAGCAATCCCACTGCTGGGCATACACACCAAGGAAACCAGAATTGAAAGAGACACGTGTACCCCAATGTTCATCGCAGCACTGTTTACAATAGCCAGGACATGGAAGCAACCTAGATGTCCATCAGCAGACGAATGGATAAGGAAGCTGTGGTACATATACACAATGGAATATTACTCAGCCATTAAAAGAAAGACATTTGAATCGGTTCTATTGAGATGGATGAAACTGGAGCCCATAATACAGAGTGAAGTAAGCCAGAAAGAAAAACACCAATACAGTATACTAATGCATATATATGGAATTTGAAAAATGGTAACGATAACCCTATATGTGAGACAGAATAAGAGACACAGATGCATAGAACAGTCTTATGGACTCTGAGGGAGAAGGTGAGGGTGGGACGTTCTGGGAGAATAGCATTGAAACATGTATATTATCATATGTGAAACAGAACACCATTCCATGTTCGATGCATGAGACAAATGCTCAGGGCTGGGGCAATGGAATGACCCAGAGGGATGGGATGGGGAGGGAGGTGGGAGGGGGGTCCAGGAAGGGGAACACATGTAAACCCATGGCTGATTCATGTCAGTGTATGGCAAAAAACTACTACAATATTGTAAAGTAATTAGCCCCCAACTAAAATAAATAAATTTATTTAAAAAAAAATAAAAATAAAAAGCAGAGACATTACTTTGTCAACAAAGGTCCGTCTAATCAAGCCTATGGTTTTTCCAGTGGTCATGTATGGATGTGAGAGTTGGACTATAAAGAAAGCTGAGTGCTGAAGAATTGATGCTTTTGAACTGTGGTGTTGGAGAAGACTCTTGAGAGTCCCTTGGACTGCAAGGAGATCCATCTAGTCCATCCTAAAGGAGATCGGTCCTGGGTGTTCATTGGAAGGACTGATGTTGAAGCTGAAACTCCAATACTTTGGCCACCTGATGCGAAGAGCTGACTCATTTGAAAAGACCCTGATGCTGGGAAAGATTGAAGGCAGGAGGAGAAGGGGACGACAGAGGATGAGATGGTTGGATGGCATCACCGACTCAATGGACATGGGTTTGGGTGGACTGTGGGAGTTGGTGATGGACAGGGAGGCCTGGCGTGCTGAGGTTCATGGGGTCACAAAGAGTCGGACATGACTGAGCAGCTGAACTGAACTGAATAATTTATTTTCAAGATTTCCTGTGTTCTAGCTGAATAGTTTAAGGGAATTGATAAGGACGTGAATTCTGTTGGTGGACCTAATGAAAGAAAGAAAAACAGGGGCTGGGGTTGATTTTGAGTAGAGAGTGATTCTGAAGTTGAGATGAAAGAGCTGGCCAGTCTTCTCAGAGAGGAAGTAGGGTCATCTGACAAAAGTGAGGAATAGGAAAATTCAGCTTCTAGTTGGAATAGAAGAAGCTTAGAATGTCTCTTTGGGTGGTTGTTCTGGAGCAGCGTTATTCTCACCTTCCTGGGGGTGAGAAATTCTCTTAGAGGATTCTAGGTTATCACTTTAACTCTTGCTTTCCCTCCACCCCCCATATTGAATATGCAATTGTTGATTAATTGAAAAGGAGTAGGAATGAAATTTTTTTAAAAATAAATTTTTGCCATAGCAGTAAAGTATATCAAGAAATAGACATTTCAGGGAATTCCCTAGCAGTCCAGTGATCAGGACTTGGTGCTTTTACTGCTGAGGGCCTGGGTTCAGTCCCTTGTTGGGGGACTAAGATCCCACAAGAAGCTGCGTGGCACGGACAAAAAAAAAACAAAAGAAAATTCACATCGTTAGTTTCTGAAGGTTTTTTTTGCAAACAGGAGTAGTGCAGTTTTTACTGTATCAGTTTATAGAATTACAGCTCTAGGAAGGTGGACACATTTCTTATTTCTTCCACAATTTTTTTTTTTTTTTTTGCTGTGCTGGGTCTTCGTTGCTTCACACGCTTTTCTCTAGTTGTGGCAAGTGGGGGCTACTCTCTAGTTGTGGTGTGTGGGCTTCTCATTGTGGAGCACAGGCTGTAGGGCGCACAGGCTTCAGTAGCTGTCGCACATGGCCTCGGTAGTTGTGGCTCCCGGGCTCTAGGGCACAGGCTCAGTAGTTGTGGTGCAGGAGCTTAGTTGCTCCATGGCATATGGGATCTTCCCAGATCAGGGATCGAAACCATGTCTCCTGCTTTGGCAGGCAAACTCTTTACCACTGAGGATACCAGGGAAGCCCCACAGTATTTTTATAAAGGTGAAATTCAGTTAAAATGCCTAGGAGTATCAAAGATTAGAAGACATGATATCTAGGAGTCCAGTGCTGCTCAAGGGTGAATGAGAGGGTGGGACAGCCAGCTCTAGGTGTTTGCATTTATATGTATATTTGTACATATGTATTTATAGCCAGCATTAGCTGTTTCAGGCTATAGTCTTCCCTTTCTTTCCTGTCTGTGTCCTCCTTGATATATTTATGTACACAGCCTTTCTTATGATGTATTATAAGTATATATGTATGTATTTACAGCTAGCATCAGCTGTGTTTAGGTTGCATTCTTTTCTTTCTCTCCCATCTGTGGTTTCTTTAAGTCATTCCTTCAAGAGCTCACCCAGATTTGTTTAACTGAATTAAACTTTGTTAGAATTAGGCAGAGTTCACTTCTTAGAGATGCCTAATGGAGAATTCACTGGGTAAAGAAATGAACAGTTCTCTGTGTCCTGAGATGACCAACTTTTCTACCCTGACCAGGAAGGATTATTTAGCCAAAGTCTTCCCATGGTGTCAGGGAACTGGGATTGAGGACTCTAACTTTGGCAAGTCTTAATGAAAAGGAAAAAAAATACAAAGGAAAGAATTTAGGTCCTTGGACTAAGTGCTAATCTCCCTCCAAAAGGAAATGTTTTTCCTGATCTTGCAGAGTCCATGTGATTCTTCATTTCTTTTTATAATTATGAGCAGTAATCCTCTCTCTTTAAACTAGGACACCCCCACCCATGAATTTTAAATTTTAGGTATATTAAACCAACTAATTTTAGAGCAGTGTTCTTTTAGGGTACAAATGAAAGAATTGAGGTTATGCAGTATAAAATGTTGAACTGTGAACTTCCAGATGTTCTAGTTGGATTTAGAAAAGACAGAAGAACCAGAGATCAAATTGCCAACATCCGCTGAATCATAGAAAAAGCAAGAGAATTCCAGAAAAAATCGACTTCTGCTTTATTGATTACACCAAAGCCTTTGTGTAGATCACAACAAACTGGAAAATTCTTCAAGAAATGGGAATACCAGACCATCTTACCTGCCTCCTGAGAAATCTGTATGCAGGTCAAGAAGCAACAGTTAGAACTGGACATGGAACAACAGACTGGTTCCAAATTGGAAAAGGAGTACGTCAAGGCTATATATTGTCACCCTGCTTATTTAACTTTTATGCAGAGTACATCGTGTGAAGTGCCGGGCTAAATGAAGCACAAGCTGGAATCAAGATTGCTGGGAGAAATATCAATAACCTCAGATAGGCAGATGACACCACCCTTATGGCAGAAAATGAAGAGGAACTACAGAACCTCTTGATGAAAATGAAAGAGGAGAGTGAAAAAGTTGGCTTAAAGCTCAACATTCAGAAAACTAAGATCATGGCATCTGGTCCCATCACTTCATGGGAAATAGATGGGGAAACAGTGGAAGCAGTGACAGACTTAATTTTCTTGGGCTCCAAAATCACTGCAGATGGTGACTGTAGCCATGAAATTAAAAGATGCTTACTCCTTGCAAGGAAAGTTAAGACCAACCTAGACAGCATATTAGAAAGCAGAGACGTTACTTTGCCGACAAAGTTCCGTCTAGTCAAAGCTATGGTTTTTCCAGTAGTCATGTATGGATGTGAGAGAGTTGGACTATAAAGAAAGCTGAGTGCTGAAGAATTGATGCTTTTGAACTGTCGTGTTGGAGAAGACTCTTGAGAGTCCCTTGGACTGCAAGGAGATCCAACCAGTCCATCCTAAAGGAAATCAGTCCTGAATATTCATTGGAAGGACTAATGCTGAAGCTGAAACTCCAATCCTTTGGCCACCTCATGCAAAGAACTGATTCATTTGAAAAGACCCTGATGCTGGGAAAGATTGAAGGCGGGAGAAGAAGGGGATGACAGAGGATGAGATGACTGGATGGTATCACTGACTCTATGGACATGAGTTTGATCAAGTTCTGGGAGTTGGTGAAAGACAGGGAAGCCTGGCGTGCTGCAGTCCATGGGGTTACAAATAGTCGGACACGACTGACTGAACTGAACTGAACAGAACATAGGATGTAACGTAAGATGGTATAGTTATAGACATGATCAGAGTTCTGTGTGTTCTAGTGCAGTAGTTCTCAAACTTCTTGGTCTCAGGACCCCTTTACACTCTTAAACGTGAGGATCCCAAAAAGCTTTTGTGTAAGTTTTTATATACATCAATATGTACTGTGTTAGGAATTAAAACTGAGAATTTAAATTTGTTTTATTTATTTAATATAATAATAATAAATATGTCATGTTACTATATATTTAAAACTGAAAAATTTAAACATTTTTGTATATTTTATTTTTGAAATAATCATCCATTACATGTTAGCATAAATAATATTTTCATGCAGAATGACTATATTTTCCAAAACAGGCAAACATTTAGTGGGAAGAAAGGCACTGTTTAATATTTTTGCAAATCTCTTTGATATTTAACTTCATTAAAAATAACTTGAATTTTATATCAGCTTTTGCATTTGATCTGGTGTATTTCCACATGTTGTGTATCATCTAGAAAATTCCACTAAACACCTATGAGATGATGAGAGTAAAAAAAGGAAATATCATCTTGGTATTATCACCAAAATAGTTTTGATCTCAGGCACCTTCTGAAAGTGCCTTGCTATCTCCAGCAGATTCCAAACCACTCTTACCAGACAGTTTGTTTGTAGGAAAAAAGAAGCACAGAAGTTATCACCATTGGATAAAGCAAAAATTTCCATGTTTTTAATCAGAACTGGCTGTTTAACCTACTAATTAAGCAGTATAACATCCAGACTCTAGAACTTAGGTGGGTGATATAGCCAAAACTCCCAAGCACTTAACTGGGAATCAGTCCCAGTTCATGTGCTTTTTAAAAGTAGTTATTGTTCAGTGTTTTTGTGTGCTATTGTTAACCAAAGGGAGAAGAAAATTGAGCCATATCCCTGAGGATGCACCAAAGAATTTGAGAGATAAGAATGACCTTTGAAAATAATCTAGTCATGGAATTTTAAACTTTCAGAATTGAAAAGTACCCAAGAGGTCATCTAATCCAATCCTTGAGCATTGTAATAATTACAAGTAGTACTTGTGATGTACAGATCAAGTGCTTTATATACAGTTTCTCTCTCTCATTATTTTGATCTTTGCTGTTTCTTTTTAATGTTTTTTTTATAGTGGACAATGTCAACTATGTACCGTATCACTCACTTAGTACTGTCTCTATCCACTCTACTCTCCTACCTAGGTTATTGGATGCAATTTTAGACATTTTATAATATCATCTGTAAACATTTCCACATACATATACTTCTAAAAGATAAAGGCTCTGAATAAATAACCATAATTCCATTATCACACTTAAACATTTAACAGTATTTCTTTAATAGCATTGGAACCCAGTGAGTGTTTTGCATTTCCATGATTGTATCATATGTACATATTTTTTCCCCAGTGTGTTTAAATTGAGATGAAAATAAATTTGTACAGTACAGTAGTTGATTCATCTTTTTAAGACTGTCCATTTGTTTCTCTTTTCTTTCATAAGTTTTACTTGTTGAAAAACAAGAGTTTTCTGAGTCATATGTCTTGTAGAGTTTCCTTGAGTCTGAAATTTGCTGATTGCATCTCTGTGGTACTTTTAGCATGTTCTTTTCCCCTCTGCATTTCTTGTAAATTGGTACTTAAATTTAGAACTTTGCTCAGACTTGTTCATGAGTGGTTAAGTACTTCCATCAGGAGGTACTATCTCTCTTTTTGTGATGTCAGTAGCTATTAATGATCTTTGCTTAGGTCCATTAAATCGTTAAGAGCTTCAAAATGGTGATATTCTAATCTATTATTCTATATTTATTAGATGGAATACTTCTAGAACAAGAAACTTTCCCTTATCTACTCTTTGATTACCCAGTGGTCTTTATAGTTCATGTAAGAAAGTCAGGATAAGTGCTTGATTCTTTCTTTTATTCATCTATTTTCAGAATAATAAATTGGTTCATTAGCATTTACCAGTAGTGACCAGTTAGTTTGGGTTTGGTTTTGGTATCATTATGAATGCCTGGATTTAAACTTTTTAAAAATATATTTCAATCCATTGCTGTCATAATTACACATTATTCCTTTTCTAGTAATTTTACATATTTGCTCTAATAGACTAAACTTGAAGATGAGGACATTTCTTAGTTATCCTTGTGACCCTGGTACCTAGCACATGGCTTTCAATTAACGTTTAAATGAATGAATGAATATTCTGAGCAGCATTTTAAAATAGGAGTTCATTTTAGAGACATGACTGAGGACAGTATCAAATATGGTTTCTCTGCTTGATTTGAGAAAAGCTAATATAACAGGGAAAAATATTCTGGTGAATGTAAAAGAAAAAGGCATTTTTTAAAAAGTAAATGCTATTGCTCTTTGTTAGAAGACATTGAATTGTTTTCTCCATTATTTCCAGTGAGTCTTTTCATTGAGTTTTTGTTCAAAGGAATAAATCATAATCTTTCACTTCTCTTGCTATAAGACAAGTGAAAGAAAGTGAAAGTGAAGTCGCTCAGTTGTGCCCGCTCTTTGCAACTCTATGGACGGTAGCCTACCAGGCTCCGCCATCCATGGGATTTTCCAGGCAAGAATACTGGAGTGGGCTGCCATTTCCTTCTCCAGGGGATCTTCCCAACCCAGGGATTGAACCTGGGTCTCCTGCATTGCAGACAGACGCTTTACTGTCTCAGCCACCAGGGAAGCCCTGCTATATAAGATAAGTAACATTTAAAAAGCACCCTCCCCACCCCTGCCCCATCCGTTCTTTCCTCCCTTAATATAAATGGCAAAGATTTACATCCTCATCAAGCACACATTCCCCATGGGTTTATACTTTTATTTTAAAAAACTCTAAAAAAAACATTGCAGGACAGTAATGCAAAACTAAGTACCCACCATTTGCTAGGCACTTGTTTGAGCGTTTTTGCATAGAATATGTATAATTTATTCTTGTTGTTGTACAGTCGCTAAGTTGTGTCTGACTCTTTGCAACTCCAAGGACTGCAGCACACTAGACTTCTCTGGCCTTCACTGTTCTTACCAAAACCATATTAAGTAGATAGGATTATTATCATCCTCTCCATTTTTAGATGAAGTAATAGAAGAATAGAAATTAAGTAACTTGCCCAGGGTTATACAACTAGTGAATATTAGAGCCAGGATTCAAATTGTGTATTCTTTCTCCAGAGCTTGGGCTGCTAAATTCCCTTTAGTGACTTAACTACAGACTATTGCCTGGAAAATCCCATGGACGGAGGAGCCTGGTAGGCTACAGTCCATGGGGTCTCTAAGAGTCGGACACGACTGAGCGACTTCACTTTCACTTTTCCTTTTCATGCACTGGAGAAGGAAATGGCAACCCACTCCAGTGTTCCTGCCTGGAGAATCCCAGGGATGGCAGAGCCTGGTGGGCTGCTGTCTATGGGGTCGCACAGAGTCGGACATGACTGAAGCGACTTAGCAGCAGCAGCAGCAGCAGCATTGCAGGATGGGAGAATGTTCATAAAAGAATTTTATGGTCATATGGTAAAATTATTTAGTGTCACAAATCTCTTATTTTATAATGATAAATAATTATGGCTAAACCAGTTTTTTTTTTTTTAATGTAACTTTATTCTTAGAAAGTGAAAATGAAAGTCACTCAGTCGTGGCCTACTCTCTGCAACCCCATAGACTTTACATTCCGTGGAATTCTCCAGGCCAGAATACTGGAGTGAGTAGCCTTTCCCTTCTCCAGAGGCTCTTCCCAACCCAGGGATCGAACCCACGTCTCCCACATTGCAGGCGGATTCTTTACCAGCTGAGCCACAAGGGAAGCCCAGGAATACTAGAGTGGGTAGCCTATCCCTTCTCCAGCAGATCTTCCTGATCCAGGAATCAAACCGGGGTCCCGTGCATTGCAGGCAGATTCTCTACCAAATGAGCAAAGTCAGTCTTAATTTTTTCCCCAAGTCATCATTTCATTTACTTTATATTAAAGCAAATAAGCATGAACAAGTTCTTATTATTCTCTATTTATAGAAAGTTAGATTTATGGAATTTGGAAATCTTAAACATTTTTTGGAGTAACAGTACTTATAACATTTGTTTGCCCTCACTTTCCATTTGATTAGGTAATTATAACGTGTTTTGTTACTTACAAGTTCATAGCATTCTACTTGAGCCCTGAAGAGGCAGTTGTCTTAGTTTCTTCATCTCTCTTTGCTTCTGTCATACTATTAATATGAACTTATACATGAGAAAGAGAAGATAACTCAAAGGGACTGTAATAATCAGCAGTTGTTATAGCTAAGGCTGTAATATATATGACAGAGTCTGTTGGTTGTGCAAAATTCCTTACTGACTGGCTATATGTTACTCCTTTCTCTCCCTCTCAGTAAAATTGAATGTAATATGAGAATGAAAGTGCCATTAATAGAGAAAACTTTGAATTTAATATATTTATAAAAGGATATTAAGTATTATTATGAATAGGTTGTCTGGGACACAGCTTTACAACTTGACTTCTAGATTGGGAAACGTTACCTTGTTTTTTTCATGGTGTATGACCCTTTAATGTGTTGTTGAATTTGGTTTGCTAATATTTTGTTGAAGATTTTTGTATCTATGCTCATCAGTGATATTGGCCTGTGATTTTATTTTTTGTGTGTGGTATCTTTGGTTTTGGTATCAAGGTATGTTGATCTTGTAGAATGAGTTTGGAAGCATTGTTTCCTCTTTAATTATTGGGAATAATTTGAGAAGGATAGTGTTAACTATTTCTAAATGTTTAGTAGAATTTACCTATGAAGTTGCCTGGTCCTGGATTTTTGTTAGCTGTGAATTTGTTTTGTTTTTAATTACCAATTCAGTATCATTACTGGTAATTAGTTTGTTCATATTTTCTATTTCTTCCTTGATTCAGTTTTGAGAGATTGTACGTTTCTAGAAATTTGTCCATTTCTTCTAGGTTGTCCATTTTATTGGTGTATAATTATTCATAGTAATCCCTCATGGCCTTTTGTATTTCTGTGTGTTGGTTGTAACTTCTTTTTCATTTCAGGCTCTATTTGGACTTTCTATTTTTCTTGGTCAGTCTGACTAAAGGTTTATCATTTTGTTTATCTTTTCAAGAACCAACTCGTAGTTTCACTGATGTTTTCTATTGGTTTTCTTAGTCTCTATTTCATTTATTTCAGCTCTGACTTTTGTACTTCTATCCTTCTACTAACTTTGGGTTTTGTTTCTTTTTCTCTTTTTCAGTATGGCTTACAAGATCTGTTTCCCCACTTAGGGATTGAACCTAGTGCCATACCAGTGAAAGTCTGGAATCCTAACCACTAGACCACCACTATTTTTCTTTCTCTAATTCTTTTAGGTGGAAAGTTAAGGTTGTTTATTTGAGATTTTTCTTGTTTCCTGAGGTAGGCTTTTATTGCTATAAACTTCCCTCTTAGAATTTATTTTTCTGAGTCTTATAGATTTTGAATTGTTTTCATTTGCCTCTAGGTTTTTGTTTTTTAATTTCTCCTTTGATATCTTCAATGACCTGTTGGTTTGTTTAGTAGCATATTGTTTAGTCTCCACATTATCTGTGTTTTCTGAAGCTTTTTTATTTTTTTGTATTTGATTTGTAGTCTCAGAGCATCAGAAGGATGCTTGACATTTCAGTCTTCTTAGATTTGCTGAGACTTGCTTTGGGGCTTAGCATGTGATCTGTCCTGGTGAGCGTTTCATGTGTACTTGAAAAGATTGTGTATTCTGCTATTTTTGGATGGAATGTTCTATGTATATCTATTAAGTCTATCTGATCTAATGTGTTGGAGAATCATTACCCTTGAAGCATATTGCTTAACCACTTTTCTTCAAACCGATATAGCAGAGACCTCTGGTAGCATTCTTTTCTTTCTGTTTTTGAAACTTTTGTTTTTGGGAAGCTCAGTTTTAATGGTTGAGGAAAAGGAAGTTTTAGAAAAGGAAGCCAAGAAATAAAATGCTAAATTTATTTTAATAAGTAATATGTTACTTATTTCCCATGTCTGAGAGATGAAAAATATTTTGTAGCATATAAAAGTTATTTACAAATATATGTATGCCCTTCAACCAATATCAGTATCTGAAAATAGCCTTGAAAATGTTCTAGTTGAAATCATGAATTGATTATGACCACAGAATAAAATTCATCTGAGGGAACCCAACACACATCCAACTTTCTTCAAACAAAAACAATGAAGATATTAACAACAAATATTAGCTTTTATGTGTGAGGGACTTAACATGTTGAAGTCACTGAAATATTTATTGGAGTTTTTTTTTTTAACCTTTATTTTTATCTTTCTTATTTTTATTGTTTTTAACTTTTTATTTTATTATTGGAATATAGCTGATTAACAGTGTTGTGATAGTTTAACTGTTTTTCCAAATATAGTAAATCCAGGGAGAGAAATGGCTTACTATGAAGTTATATATGTTACTGAGAATAAGACTCAGATGTGATTTGTCCTAAACTAAGAAATTCATTTGAGAGACTGTTAATTCACTTTTAGGAACTTATTACATAGTCAATGTGATTATTCAAATATTGGTTGTGAAAAGTGCTTTATCCTCTTTGGCTTATTTGGTCATAGTGGAGAAGGATTATTTAAATTAATGTTCATTTTATATCTTTTTGTATGGATCTAACTAGTTATTTTGTAGTTGAAGTAACATTAATTCAGCTCTTCTTTATTGGATGGCTGAATGATGTATTCTAGCTGCCATTCAAGTATATTTTTAGTTGGTAGAACAGTTACTTTGTGTACCCATGATAAATGTTATTTATTTGATACATTTGCCTTTTCCTATTATTTTCTTAATTGGTTTGACTATATCTCTAAAAGCTGTTCATTAGATTGACAGCCAAAAACCCCCACATGTCTAAGGGAAGTGCCAGGAAAGTGTTAACATTCCAATTTCCCTAATCCCCATCCCTTAATTTTTAGAGGTTGCTGAAATCGGATGAGTTAGACTCTCTCAAGGGCCGGTGATCTGTTTAGAACTGTTACAAGGAAAGAAATTAACATTTAAGTGTTTTTTATGTATCAGGCACTTAACATGTGTTAACTCATTTAATTCTTAGAGTTTTTTGAAGTAGATGGTATGCTGATTTTACAGGTAAAGAAATTAAGGCTAGCTATCAATTTACCCTAAATCTTACACCTTAAGTGGTAAGACTTTGAACCTATCTTAGTTTCCCAAAACCACTTTTTCTACTGCATGACACGAATCTATGTGTACTAACATGACTGAACACGCTGTCTTCTGTTGGTAAATGTTTCAATAAGTTGGAGCAGATAATAAAATTAATAAGACATACTAAAGAGATTGCAAAGATACATAATGTGTATGAAATCACAGGACTCTAGGAGAATGACATATTTGATCCAACATCTAACACTGGACAAGTGATATATTGTCTTTGTTGCATTTTCCCAGTGTTTAAAATGAGGATAATATCTGTTCTATATTCCCAGGAGGGTGTGGAGAAAGAAGAAATGTGTGTTTGTGTGTGTATAAGCTTTGAAAATTGTAAAACTTTTACAAATGTAGAGTATTACATATTATGATAATGGGGAGTTGTGTAGCTTGGTGGCTTGGTATCATTCTTTTAACTAAGGAACAATTAGTTGATCTTGGCAGTAGGCCACTGGAACTCAAAGAAATAGCATCTGTCAATCACAGTCATTTCTTGGAAGGAATAATTGAAAATAGCACAGCAGTTATTCTCCTTGACCTCTTTCTCTGAAAAGGAATTTGATTAGGCAGGCTGGTTTCATAATAGAGTAGAGCCTGTCCCTTCTCTCTAGGGAATTGAATCTGGCAGCCAGACTTTTTCTGTGAAGCTACAGCAATCTGGTTTTAAAGGATTTAACCAAATTTATTGTGATTAAGGTTTTATGAAGGATGTCCACCATAGAGCAGCAGCTTTAAAAATGTTACATATGAATTAGTCTGTGTCCCTAGGTTGAGAACAGTAAACTGAAGCTAGTTAAAGCTCAGGGGACAATTCTCAATAGCATACTGAAAATAAGCCTAGATTTTGAAAGCAGAAGAATAGACAGTAGGGGGACCAATTGTAGGGACTGTAGAGTTGAGTACCCATATAAGTGTTATTTGGTATTTTTCCAGACCTTTGTTAGTGAGCTGACTCATGGACATTTCCATTATATAAATAAGAAAATTAAAACACAACAATCAACACATAGTAGGCACATAATAAGTAAATGCTTGAATGTTTTACTAAAAACAATTATAGAATTCTGCTTAATTTTTATCCTAAGATAAGGTCGGTGAATGGCCATGCATTCCAGAAACAACAGGCATCCCTGGAAGATTGCTCAATCTTTTATTCTCTCCGCAGTTGTTGGCATTACTGGGGGTTTATATGAACATATATGGAGTTAAAGCCATTGGTTTGGGTAATTTGGTCAGGTCAGGATCAGTTCAGTTCAGTCGCTCAGTCGGGCTTGACCTTTCGTGACACCATGGACCACAGCACGCTAGGCCTCCCTGTCCATCACCAACTCCCAGAGTTTACTCAAACTCAAATCCATTGAGTCGGTGATGCCATCCAACCATCTCATCCTCTGTCGTCCCCTTCTCCTCCTGCCCTCAATCTTTCCCAGCATCAGGGTCTTTTCTAATGAGTCAGCTCTTCCCATCAGGTGGCCAAAGGATTGTAGTTTCAGCTTCAACATCAGTCCTTCCAGTGAATGCTCAGGACTGATCTCCTTTAGGATGGACTGGTTGGATCTCCTTGCAGTCCAAGGGACTCTCAAGAGTCTTCTCCAACACGACAGTTCAAAAGCATCAGTTCTTCGGCACTCAGCTTTCTTTATAGTCCAACTCTCTCACATCCATACGTGACTACTGGAAAAACCATAGCCTTGACTAGACGGACCTTTGTTGACAAAGTAATGTCTCTGCTTTTAAATATGCTGTCTAGGTTGGTCATAACTTTCCTTCCAAGGAGGAAGCATCTTTTAATTTCATGGCTGCAGTCACCATCTGCAGTGATTTTGGAGCCCAGAAAAATAAAGTCAGCCACTGTTTCCACTGCTTCCCCATGTATTTGCCATGAAGTGATGGGACCAGATGCCATGATCTTAGTTTTCTGAATGCTGAGTTTTAAGCCAACTTTTTCAGTCTCCTCTCTCACGTTCATCAAGAGGCTCTTTAGTTCTCCTTCACTTTCTGCCATAAGGGTGGTGTCATCTGCATGTCTGAGGTTATTGATATTTCTCCCAGCAATCTTGATTCCAGCTTGTGCTTCCTCCAGCCCAGCGTTTCTCATGATGTACTCTGCATGTAAGTTAAATAAGCACAGTGACAATATACAGCCTTGACATACTCCTTTCCCTATTTGGAACCAGTCTGTTGTTCCATGTCCAGTTCTAACTGTTGCTTCCTGACCTACATACAGGTTTCTCAAGACGCATGTCAGATGGTCTGGTATTCTCATCTCTTTCAGAATTTTCCACAGTTTATTGTGATCCACACAGTCAAAGGCTTTGGCAGAGTCAATAAAGCAGAAATAGATGTTTTTCTGGAACTCTCTTGCTTTTTTGATGATCCAGCAGATGTTGGCAATTTGATCTCTGGTTCCTCTGCCTTTTCTAAAACCAGCTTGAACATCTGGAAGTTCACGGTTCACATATTGCTGATGCCTGGCTTGGAGAATTTTGAGCATTACTTTACTAGTGTGTGAGATGAGTGCAATTGTGCGGTAGTTTGAGCATTCTTTGGCATTGCCTTTCTTTGGGATTGGAATGAAAACTGACCTTTTCCAGTCCTGTGGCCACTGCTGAGTTTTCCAAATTTGCTGGCATATTGAGTGTAGCACTTTCACAGCATCACCTTTGAGGATTTGAAATAGCTCAACTGGAATTCCATCACCTCCACTAGCTTTGTTCATAGTGATGCTTTCTAAGGCCCACTTGACTTTGCATTCCAGGATGTCTGACTCTAGGTGAGTGATCACACCATCGTGATTATCTGGGTCGTGAAGATCTTTTTTGTACAGTTCTTCTGTGTATTCTTGCCACCTCTTCTTAATATCTTCTACTTGTGTTAGATCTATACCATTTCTGTCCTTTATTGAGCCCATCTTTGCATGAAATGTTCCCTTGGTATCTCTAACTTTCTTGAAGAGATCTCTAGTCTTTCCCATTCTATTGTTTTCCTCTATTTCTTTGCACTGATCTCTGAGGAAGGCTTTCTTATCTCTCCTTGCTATTCTTTGGAACTCTGCATAAAGTCAGGATAGAAGTAGATTAGTCAGTTTTTCTAAAGGTTGTCTACATTCATACTGTTGCCTTTATTTACTAAATACATTTTGGATAAATATAACTAATTTTAGACCCGGGGTTCTTAGTAACTTATGCCAGCCTCTTGGCTCTGTTTCTCCCATCTTTACTTCCAGACATTTCAAGGAACTGATTGAAGACTTGGAAATGTGGTTACAAGATTCTCATTTTGGGGGAATCATTTAAGATACTCAAAGTAGATAACTGCTTTAAACAAGGGACTAATTGAAGGAGTAGAGGAGAGTCTATGTAAAGGACACAAAGAAGAACCATTGGACCCCTTAATATATCATCAACCACAGCTTTCCTTCCAATTAGGTACTTGATCAAAAGATCAGAAACATCTAAGGAAGAAAGACAAAATTATTTTCAGGTGCCATGTTGCCTTTTACATATTGGATTTAAACATTTTGAGTTCCTAGGGTGATACATGAAATTGATGGAGAGCAAATGCCTGGGGTTTGTTAAAATGGCAAGGTTAAGGTGCTTATTTGAGAGTCACTTGGACTACAGGGAGATCAAACTAGTCACTCCTAAAGGAAATCAACCCTGAATATTCATTGGAAGGACTGATGCTGAAACAGAAGCTCCAATACTTTGGCCACCTGATGGGATGAGCCACTGGAAAAGAACCTGTTGCTGGGAAAGATTAAAGGCAAAAGGAGAAGAGGGTGGCAGAAGATGAGATGATTAGATAGCATCACTAACTCATTAGACATGAATTTGAGCAAACTCTGGGAGACAGTGAAGGACAGGGAAGCCTGGCGTGCTGCAGTCCATGGGGTCACAAAGAGTCAGACACTACTTAGCAACTGAACAACAACAGCAAAGTATATTTCACATAACCTGAAAGGTAAAATAAAAATTTCAGAACCTTCTAGTACTAGGTAGTTTAGAGCTAATACTAGGTACTGAGTGCCTGCAATTAGAATGCTTTTGCCTGGGGCCTGATAGAAACAGCTTCCTTCTCCTGCCTGCTGCTGGAAATATTGCCTTGTGGCTCTGGACTGTGCTGTGGTATGCTTAGTCGCTCAGTCATGTCTGACTCTTTGCAACCCCATGGACTGCAGTCCGCCAGGCTCCTCTGTCCTTGGGGATTCTCCAGGCAAGGATACTGGTGTGGGTTGCCATGCCCTCCTCCAGGGGATCTTCCCAATCCAAGGATCAAACCCAAGTCTCCTGCATTCTTTACCAGCTGAGCTTCCAGGGAAGCCCTGTGGCTCTGGACTAGTGGCCCAATAATTAGAACCACAGTTCTGTTCCTCTCATTTTAGTATACAGATGAAACTTTTTTTTGCTTATAAAGTGAGAGAAATCTTTGAGAAGACTTTTTTTTGTTAGTGAAGGTGAATAGCATTGATAAGGTGATTTGGAGTGCTTATCAGAATTGTTACCTGTTGCATAGCCAGTTATTCTCAGTTTATGTAAACAAGTAGCTTGAGAGGAGTATGAAAGGAGGCCCGAAGTTTGATTTGAGAGGAAAGATGCTAACCTGATTGAGAGTAATGATTGGAAAATGTTCCTTTTTTACTGGCGAGAGAAAAAAAATTGGATTCTAGCCGATAGAGTAGATTCATATTCTACAGGGAGCAGAGTGTTCAACATCCAGTCTTTCTACTTCTGATCCCTTAGTGAAATCTGACTTAAGAAATAGGAGGTCGCTTGGTTTTCCTGCTGAACTAGGAAAAAAAATCACTTTGTCCTGTCTAGTTAACTAAATATTTCAAGGTAACAATCTAAAGATAGTAGTTTAAATTTCCACTACAACTTGGTATCAAATTTTGCTACTCTAGTTTGGTTAAAAACTGTCTCCATCTACTGGCCATAATTCACTTCACATTTAATGATGACACGCTGTTTTGTCTTGTTTTCCTGAAACACATGGAAATACAACAGCTACACAAGTTACCTAGGTAGGGTTGCAGTGACAAAATACTATATGTGGCTTTCCCTTAGACTCCTAGAGGAGATTTGGAGAGCTCCTATAAAAGGTTAATAATCGAAGGGGAATAATTGAAGAGAAACAGGATAACAGCTTATGAGAACTAAACCGAAGAGATTAATTCTTATAAGTGGCATATTTGCAATAGTATGTTAGATACCTGTCATTCTAAACTATTTAAGCTTTGTTAATTCTAATTGACTAAGATTATCATTTTCCAAATTGCTGTTGGTTTAAGCTCTTGTGCCTATCTGGAAATAATTGTCATTGTCATCACCAAATTATATAATAAAATAAGGCTTTTTTGGGGGGAGGCAAACTTTTTTGTAAGGTGTCAGATAGTAGGGATTTTAGGCTTCTCAGGCCACACATTGTTGCTGCAACTACTTAGCTCTTCTGTTGTAGCACAAAAGCAGCCATGAACAACATGTAAACACATGAGCATGACTATGTTCCAATAAAAGTTTCTAAAAACTGAAGTTTGAATTTCATGTAATTTCCATGTGCCATGCTATATGATTTGTCTTAAGGTTTTAAAAGATTATTTCAGAATGTAGAAACCATTCTTAGTGAGCTGTATAGGCAGTGTGCCAAATCTGTTCTGTGGGCCATAGTTTGCTGACCCCGGCTTTATATTCAAACACATTTAAAAAAAAACCCACTAGTAAGTTCTTGTATCCCGTGGAGGTGATCATCTAGATGAGAATTTCTCAACTTTTAGGAGTATTTTCATGCTCTTATGACTCACCACGTGAATGTTGTACCTGTTCACCATACAGCATAGAGGTTCGCAATTTTGTATACATAGATGATTGTTGATCCACAAGTATGGGATCTGATCTGTTCTGGTTTTATTGTATTTCTACAGTTAAGATAATTTAAATACAAAACACCAGAATGGTTTTCCTGAAGGATGTTTTAGCATGTAATTGTATATATAGAAGATTCTTCATGTGAGTTTAAAAGTGAGAAACATTCACATAATGAAATTATTCTAAAGTGATTTTTTAAAAATCATTATTGTAATGAGGAATAGTTTGCTGGGGTTAGGGGCATGTGGCATTGGTGCCGGAGCACATGGACCACATGATGTGGCCAGGCTAGTAGTGTGGAACACCACTGACATTACATTTTGGGAGATAAGTATTTTAGAGCATTGAATTATACATCTCAGTTAGTCACCTGTGAATACCTTCAGCTCGCTTGACTTTTATCCTTTACCAGTCCACAAATTCCTATATGTAGTTTGCTTTCTCTGTTCTGTTCTGGGCTTATGCAACTGGTGCTATGAAGTTATAGATGGAATTGCTGCCTCTCTAAAATCATGCACTCGATATGCCAGCAAATCTGGAAAACTCAGCAGTGGCCACAGGACTGGAAGAGGTCAGTCTTCGTTCCAATCCCAAAGAAAGGCAATGCCAAAGAATGCTCAAACTACCGCACAATTGCACTCATCTCACATGCTAGTAAAATAATGCTCAAAATTCTCCAAGCCAGGCTTCAGCAATACGTGAACCGTGAACTTCCAGATGTTCAAGCTGGTTTTAGAAAAGGCAGAGGAACCAGAGATCAAATTGCCACATCCTCTGGATCATCGAAAAAGCAAGAGAGTTCCAGAAAAACATCTATTTCTGCTTTATTGACTCTGCCAAAGCCTTTGACTGTGTGGATCACAATAAACTGTGGAAAATTCTGAAAGAGATGGGAATACCAGACCATCTGACCTGTCTCTTGAGAAATCTGTATGCAGGTCAGGAAGCAACAGTTAGAACTGGACATGGAAAAACAGACTGGTTCCAAATAGGAAAAGGAGTCCGTCAAGGCTGTATATTGTCACCCTGCTTATTTAACTTCTATGCAGAGTACATCATGAGAAACGCTGGGCTGGAAGAAACACAAGCTAGAATCAAGATTGCTGGGAGAAATATCAATAACCTCAGATATGCGGATGACACCACCCTTATGGCAGAAAGTGAAAAAGAACTAAAGAGCCTCTTGATGAAGGTGAAAGAGGAGAGTGAAAAAGTTGGCTTAAAACTCAACATTCAGAAAACTAAGATCATGGCATCTGGTCCCATCACTCCATGGGAAATAGATGGGGAAACAGTGGAAACAGTGTCAGACTATTTTTTTGGGCTCCAAAATCACTGCAGATGGTGATTGCAGCCATGAAATTAAAAGACGCTTACTCCTTGGAAGGAAGGTTATGGCCAACCTAGATAGCATATTTAAAAGCAGAGACATTACTTTGCCAACAAAAGTCCATCTAGTCAAGGCTATGGTTTTTCCAGTAGTCATGTATGGATGTGAGAGTTGGACGGTGAAGAAAGCTGAGCACCGAAGAATTGATGCTTTTGAAATGTGGTGTTGGAGAAGACTCTTGAGAGTCCCTTGGACTGCAAGGAGATCCAATCAATCCATCCTAAAAGAGATCAATCCTGGGTGTTCATTGGAAGGTCTGATGTTGAAGCTGAAGCTCTAATACTTTGGGCACCTCATGCGAAGGGTTGACTCATTGGAAAAGACCCTAATGCTAGGTAGGATTGGGGGCGGGAGGAGAAGGGGACAACAGAGGATGAGATGGTTGGATGGCAGCACCGACTCGATGGACATGGGTTTGGGTAGACTCCGGGAGTTGGTGATGGACAGAGAGGCCTGGCGTGCTGCAATTCATGGGGTCGCAAAGAGTCGGACACGACTGAGCGCCTGAACTGAACTGAACTGAAATTCATGTCTCTAAATTCCAGTCTCAATCTTTGCTAACAGGCAAAAGCTAACAGATTGTGATAGTAAGAAAAGGTCAAGTTTCCAGAGGTGTAGTTGAGGTCAAAGAGATATAATGGAAAACAAGAGTGAGAGACTGATGGAAGACTAGCAGGTGCCATCAGAGTTAAGATACCATAATTAATTGATTGTAGGAGTATTTTTTTTTAATCTTAATATCTCTGAAGTTGAGATGTTAGTTTAATTGGCAATGCTTTTTCTTACTGGTATGTAAAATAATGAGTCTTCCAATTGATAGCATCTTAGGTTTGATGAAATGTGGTATTTAAATTTTAGATTCCAAACGTGTAGAAGTTACAATTACTGACAGGTTTATCAGAGTCTGGCCGTTGGAGAAGATAAAAAGGAATTAGAGGTCAAGCCTCTGATTAGATACGTTGTGCCATGAATTTTGAAGACCCAGACTCATGAGTTAGTTGTAAGAATTTCCAGCGTTGAGATGCAGTGACTAGAAGTAACAGCACAGAGAGAGGTAGAGGATAACAACTTCACCTTCAGGTCATCCTTTTTAGTCAGTCTTCCTTTAGGTCTTAAATGTCACTTTCTCAGGAGTTGTTGTTGACCTTCCTTTATATCTCCTTCTCTCAAGTCTAGATTAAGTTCCCCTCTTACACCGTCTCATGGGCTTCCATGGTGACTCAGCAGTAAAGAATCTGCCTGCCAATGCAGGAGACGCAGATTCGATCCCTCAGTGGAGAAGATGGCCTGGAGAAGGAAAATGGCAACCTACTGCAGTAGCCTTGCCTGGGGAATCCCATGGACAGAGGAGCCTGGTGGGCTACAGTCCATGGGGTCAAAAAAGAGTCAGACATGACTTAGTGTCTAAACAACAGCAACTTACACTGTCTCAAAATATCCCATACTTTTTTATGACTCTTTAGTAGTTTCTCGATTTTATTATGTGATTATATGTCTCTCTCCTATCTGGTTGTAAACTCATTGTAGTATGATGTTGTGCTAACACATTCTAGGTACTAGTTTTTATTTGCTTAGTAAATGAATTAAAATTGAGAAAATAAGGCTGTCTGTGACTAGATTAAGGTTGTGCTCTGAAATAGTGTTCTAGAAGCCATGTTGACCATACAGAGGACATTTTATTAAATTTGACTCTCTTTAGTGGTTGGTTTATTTGTTGCATTTTTTCACTTTGTTTTCTCTGAGTCTCAGGTCCCTTATATGTTGGATAAAGATGCTAGTGTCTACCTGACAGAGTTATGGTAACCATTAGTGGGATAAAATACCGGAATCTTATAATACAGCACTTCCCACATAATTGATGCTCAGTAAGTGTCAAGGAGATCCAACCAGTCCATCCTAAAAGAGATCAATCCTGGGTGTTCATTGGAAGGACTGATGTTGAAGATGAAACTCTAATACTTTTGGCTACCGGATGCGAAGAGCTGACTCAAGCTGATAATAACCATCTTGATTTTTTTCTTTCTGAAAATTTTCAGGTTTAAAGCCCTTTCATCTCACCTGGACTATTGCAGTTAACACTTGACAAATTTTCTTGTCTCTGTACCCACTCCTTCCATTCTCTTCTCTGCACTTGAGATTCTTCTAAAATATTGGCCATGTATCCTCCTTTTTTTATATTTCTTTAACCTCTGCTCATTGCTTGCATTGTTAAGTCCAAACTCCTTAGCTTGAGCTTCAAGGTGCTTTAGGGCGCCTCTTTTCTACTTCCCCTCTTTTATGTTTCCTGTCATTTTCCCCTTGCCCACCCTTCATGCTCCAGTGTAACACCATGTTACTTGTTTCCCAAGCATTCCACACTATTCAACATACTTTGCCTTTGTTTTGGAATTTCTGACTGGAGTGTCCTCTCCTTTCGGGTGTGATGGATTCCTATTTGTTTGAAAGTTATCACCTTTCCTGACCTTTGTAGTTTGTATCAGTCAGTTCAGTTCAGTTCAGTCACTCAGGCGTGTCCGATTCTTTGCGACCCCATGGACTGCAGCACACCAGGCCTTCCTGTCCAGAAGGCCATCGCCAACTCCTGTAGTTTACTCAAACTCATGTCCATTGAGTCGATGATGCCATCCATCCACCTCATCCTCTGTTGTCCCCCTTCTCCTCCTGCTTTCAGTCTTTCTCAGCATCAAGGTCTTTTCCACTGAGTCAGTTCTTCACATCAGGTGGCCAGAGTATTGGAGTTTCAGCTTCAGCATCAGTCCTTCCAATGAATATTCAGGACTGATTTCCTTTAGGACAGACTGGTTGGATTTCCTTGCAGTCCAAGGGACTCTTAAGAGTCTTCTCCAACACCACAGTTCAAAAGCATCTATTCTTCGGTGCTCAGCTTTCTTTATAGTCCAACTCTCAGATTCATACATGACTACTGGAAAAACCATAGTTTTGACTAGACAGACCTTTGTTGGCAAAGTAATGTCTCTGCTTTTTAATATACTGTCTAGGTTGGTCATAACTTTTCTTCCAAGGAGCAAGTGTCTTTTAATTTCATGGTTGCAGTCACCATCTGCAGTGATTTTGGACCCACCAAAAATAAAGTCTGCCACTGTTTCCCCATGTATTTGCCATGAAGTGATGGGACCAGATGCCATGATCTTAGTTTTCTGAATGTTGAGCTTTAAGCCAACTTTTTCACTCACCTCTTTCACTTTCATCAAGAGGATCTTTAGTTTGTATAATCTTCCATTATTGTATTATGCTGTTTTATAAATATGGATACATGTGTCTTTCAAATAAGACTGTGAACTGTTTGAGGGCAAAAGTGATATATTCATCCTTATTCACAACACCTGCATCTACTAGATGCTTAGTAAATGTGTATTGAATTAAATGAACTGTGGAGAATATACAGTCTATTTTGTTTTAACTAAAATAGTTACTAGAAGGAGGGTGTAGATTTGAATTAAGATTTAACAAAGAAAGATGTTTAGTGGGAATCCAACAGGGAGGAAAAACTAAGTTATGAACATTATCAATAAGCAATTTCTAGTACCAATAGGCCAAAATATGGATAATATTCATTTGGGAAATTAGCATTAGGGCACAATTCTACTCTTGTTTCAGAGGCTGAAGAGGAGATACAAGTGATCTGACGGGGGAAATAAAAGAGAAAGAAATCCCAGAGAGCAAGAGAGTCTTGACAGTAATGGCAGATAACAAACTTGGTTTGGGCTTGAAATATGATCTGGCAGTCAAAGGAAAACTCATGCTATTTTAGGCAGTGAACAAAGAAGAATTGTGCCGCAGCACAGGGAGTTGGCAAGAGCCCACTGGGAGTATTACATTTAGCACAGTGTCAGCATGACAGAAGCATAAAGTGGTGAGTTCTGAGAGCAACTGTAGAGCATAGATGAATTTACAAAGATCATTTAAAAATTTAACCATGCAGAGTTAACTAAAATCTGGCAACTGTGAGATCCAGCAGAGATACACTCCCAAATACCTGAAGGTTATTAACATTAGACCAAGAGAGGAATTATTTAGCCTGGACTAGGAAACTTTGTAAGGAAGTGATACTAAGGGCAGGAGAATTTCTATGTTTCTAAAAGTAATGTCCTGATATAGTTTTGGGGTAATGGTGTCACCTTCATGCCTCAGAACTTTTTATAGTATGGAGCTATAAGTCCAAAATATAAGATTTAAGAAGCTTTTTCCCTTGAGAAATTGCTATGAAATATTTTGATCTTATGATTAAAGAGAGTTTTGTCCTATGAGGCAGATTACGGAGGACTGGTTTAACGTTTATTAGTCATGCCTCGTATATCGAGCACTATACACAATAAGGCAACATGATTCTTGAGGTTCTTGTTTCAATAATTTAGAAACTTTGGCAGATTTCATAAGACTATCCCTTTGGAACTGAATGATGATAGAAGTAAGCCAGATGTAAACGTCAAAAAAAAAAGAAACATGAAATCCTATTTGAATGAGTGCTCTGTCACAAGATGGCATAATATGTGTCCTTGGGGTGAGATTTGGGAGTTTCCTTAGGGATGGGGATGATAACATATTTGTTGTTCACAACTTCTTTTTTTTTTTTTTTTTTTATAAATTTATTTATTTTAGTTGGGGGCTAATTACTTTACAATATTGTAATAGTTTTTGCCATACATTGACATGAATCAGCCATGGGTTTACATGTGTTCCCCTTCCTGGACCCCCCACCCACCTCCCTCCCCATCTCATCCTTCTGGATCATCCCATTGCCCCGGCCCTGAGCCCTTGTCACATGCATCGAACATGGAATGGTGTTCTGTTTCACATATGATAATATACATGTTTCAATGCTATTCTCCCAGAACGTCCCACCCTCACCTTCTCCCTCAGAGTCCATAAAATTGTTCCATGCATCTGTGTCTCTTATTCTGTCTCGCATATAGGGTTATCATTACCATCTTTCAAATTCCATATATATGCATTAGTATACTGTATTGTTGTTTTTCTTTCTGAGGAAGCTGTGGTACATATACACAATGGAATATTACTCAGCCATTAAAAAAAATACATTTGAATCGGTTCTACTGAGATGGATGAAACTGTTCACAACTTCTTAAAGAGAGTGGTGCAGTTCCCTTTCATGCTGACCAGATCTCTTGAGTTATTTCTAAGTTCAAGACAGGACAAGAAAAAATGTGGTGATTCACTTAGAGATACCTTGTTTCCAGAGGCAGATGTATTTGAGTGTCCAGTTGAAATAGTTAAAAGAACCTGCAGTATCAGTTCAGTTCAGTCGCTCAGTCGTGTCCGACTCTTTGTGACCCCATGAATCGCAGCACGCCAGGCCTCCCTATCCATCACCAACTCCCGGAGTCTACCCAAACCCATGTACATCGAGTCGGTGATGCCATCCAGCCATCTCATCCTCTGTCGTCCCCTTCTCCTCCTGCCCCCAATCCTTCCCAGCATTAGAGTCTTTTCCAATGAGTTAACTCTTCGCATGAGGTGGCCAAAATATTGGAGTTTCAGCTTCAACATCACTCCTTCCAGTGAACACCCAGGACTGATCTCCTTTAGGATGGACTGGTTGGATCTACTTGCAGTCCAAGGGACTCTCAAGAGTCTTCTCCAACACCACAGTTCAAAAGCATCAATTCTTCGGCACTCAGCTTTCTTCACCGTCTAACTCTCACATCCATACATGACTACTGGAAAAACCATAGTCTTGACTAGACGGACCTTTGTTGGTAAAGTAATGTCTCTGCCTTTAAATATGCTATCTAGGTTGGTCATAACCTTCCTTCCAAGGAGTAAGCGTCTTTTAATTTCATGGCTGCAATCACCATCTGCAGTGATTTTGGAGCCCCCAAAAATAAAGTCTGACACTGTTTCCACTGTTTCCCCATCTATTTCCCATGAAGTGATGGGACCGGATGCCATGATCTTAGTTTTCTGAATGTTGAGCTTTAAGCCAACTTTTTCACTCTCCTCTTTCACTTTCATCAAGAGGCTCTTTAGTTCTTCTTCACTTTCTGCCATAAGGGTGGTGTCATCTGCATATCTGAGATTATTGATATTTCTCCTGGCAATCTTGATTCCAGCTTGTGCTTCCTCCAGCTCAGCATTTCTCATGATGTACTCTGCATGTAAGTTAAATAAGCAGGGTGACAATATACAGCCTTGATGTACTCCTTTTCCTATTTGGAACAACAACCCTCAGTATACTGAGATTCAAAAGAACTTGTTTCTCTTTCCTCATATTTGGGCTCCATGGCTTTTAACTGCTTATCTAGAGAAGCCATCCATGTTGCAGTTTTAAGCATAAAGTTGGGTATGAACAATGTGGAGTTAAGACCCATTAAATTGTCTTATATTCCCTATATCATCAGTCTGGCTCTTCCACGATGCAGATGTCAGGACAGTTTAGAGGTACAGGATTTCTTGGAGGAAGCACCTGTGAACTAGAGAGGGAAGGGAGCCAGGAGAGTCAGGGAGAGCTTTCAGAATGTGATCCAGGTCTAACAGCTTGTGAAGGAAGACAGGGAAGGAAGGATTGGGTGGGAAGAACTTCAGACCACAGCACAATTGAGAAAAATCTCAGCCAGGCAGATGTCGAATCCCCCAGCAAAACTTGCCTCTTAGGGTAATTCTGTATGGGGAGGAATTCTATATGGGGAGGAATTATTCTACTCTTAGAAACTCACCCAAGAAAAATGGAAGCATATGTACATATGAAAACCTGTATGTAATGCTTTCCTGTATGTATTGATTTATGAAGATTTTTTTAGTTTATTAATATGATAAATTACATCAATTGATTTTCATATACCAAACCAACCTTCTGTTATGGGATAAACTCCACTTGATTATGATGTATTACTTTTTTTATATATTGTTGGAATTGATTTTCTATAAATTTCTTAAGAATATTTGAATCTATGTTGATGTTTGACAGAAAACAACAAAATTCTGTAAAGCAATTATCTTTCAATTAAAAAATAAATTAATTAAAAAAAAAGAATATTTGAATCTGTGTTAGAAAAATTAGTTTCTAGTTGTTTTCCCTTACTGTGTCTTTGTAGAGTTTATGTAGAATTTGTATTACTTTTTCTTTAAAAATTTGGTGAAATTTATAAAAAATAAAAAATAAATATTTGGTGAAATTTACCAGTTAGGCCGTCTGAGGCTGTTTTTTTGTATGTAAGGAGGAAGGTTTTTAACCACAAATTCATTTTTTTCTAATAGATATAGGTCTATTCAGATTTATTTGCTTCTTCTTGAGTGGGCTTACTGTCTTTCAAGAAATTGATTGATTTTGTTAGAAAAAAAGTTTACTCTTAATATTTTCTAATTTTTTTTCATAATATTTTAATATTGTCTTTGTAATGATGTTTCTTGTCTCATTCCCAATATTGTTAGTTTGGACCTTCTGTCTCTCTCTCTTTTTTTTTTTCCTCTCATCAAACTGATTAAAGGTTTATCTGTTTCATTCATCTCAAATACTCACTTTTGGTTTCAATGATCTTCTCTATTTTATATTTCTAGTTTGTATTTTATTGATTTCTATTCTGATCTTTATTATTCCTTTCTTCTTCTGTTTATTTTGGGTTTTATTAGCTTTTTTGTTTCCAGTTTCTTTAGGCAGAAACTGAGGTTTTTGGCTTGAGACCTTTTCTGTTTTTTCTGTAATAAAAGTGTTTAGTGCTATATATTTCTAAATGCTGTTTAGCTGTATCCTGCAAATTTTGATATGCTATGTTTTCAGTCAGCTTAAAATATATTTTAATTTCCTTATTTTTTTCTTTTAATTTTCAAATGTTTGGAGGATTTACCAGATATCTTTTGTTATTGTTTTCTAGTTTAATTTTATTGTCAGAGAATGTACATTGTTGGCTTGAATTCTTTTAAATTTATTTACACTTGTCTTAAAGTTGTCTTAAAACCCACAATGAGTTTTACCTTGTTAAACATTCTATGTGCACTTGAAAAGAATGTATTTTCTGCTGTTCTTGTGTTGAGTGACAAATGTCAGTTAGGTTAAGTTGGTTGAGAGAGTGTCAAGTCTTTATAATCCTTCCTGGTCAGCTGTTCTATCAGTTAAGGAAAGGGTATTGAAATCTCTGGCTAGAATTGTGGATTTGTCTGTTTCTCTTGGCTGTTCTATCAGTGTTTGTCTCATGTATCTTGAAGCTTAGTTATCAGATACAGAACCACTTTGAATTATGTCCTCTCGATGAACTGACCACTTTATGATTAAGAAATGATATCCTTTGTTCCTGGTAATAATAGTCTTTGCTCTGAAATATACTTGACTTGATAGGAACATAGCCTTTTCAGCTTTTTTTAAAAAAAGAAACTATATTTCAATTTTAAAAATATGCACATGCTTAAAAGTCACAAGATTGTATTTTGAAACAATCATTTGGTTAAATTTACTGAGGGAGTTCTAGTTTCTGTATTTCATGAAAGAAGGTTAAAATATATAGGCTTATAAAAGGAATTTACAACTCTTGAGGTATTTGCCCCCAAGAATAATTGCCTGAAGAAAGTGGGGGACACAGTGCGTGGATGTCTTTTTTTGCTTAAGTTTGCTGTTTTTGGGAATTATGCACCACTAGCATGTGAGGCTGAGAGGCATCCATTTATATGGTAGATTTAATGTTGGTAAATCATAAACAAAATATATAATTTATGTAGGGGAAAATAAAGTGTGCAGAAAATCTGCTTAAATGGGGCATATAATTTTAAATGACTCAGACCTTTAATCCTCAGAAATGAATTAGGTATGATTAATAAAATGGAAGCTGGTGAATATTGAGTGTCTCATCATCACATAGTCACGTTTGAAATCACTGAAGAATGTGTACAAAAGGTAGTCATTTCAGCTTTCTTTTGGTTAGTATTAGCATATATATTTTTTCTACTCTTTTTCTTTTAATGTGTTTGTATCTTTACATTTATTTGTATTACTTGTAGGCAGCACATAGATCGGTCTTGTTTTTATTCAGTCTGTTCATCTCTGCCTTTCAATTAGAGACTTAGATTATTAACCTTTGATGTGATTGTTAATATGCATGCATGCCAAGTCATGTCCAACTCTTTGCGACCCTATGGACTGTAGCCCACCAGGCTCCTCTGTCCATGGGATTCTCCAGGCAAGACTACTAGAGTGGGTTGCCATGCCCTCTTCTAGGAACAAACCAGGGATCAAACTCGTGCCTCTTACATCTCCTGCATTGGCAGGCAGGTACTTTACCACTAGCACCACCTGGATTGTTAATATGTGTGTGTGAGTAGTCACTCAGTCGTGTCCAACTCTTTATGACCCCATGAATTATAACCCGCCAGGCTACTCCCTCCATGGGGATTCTGCAGGCAAGAATACTGGAGTGGGTTGTCATACCTCCTCCAGGGGATCTTCCCTACCCAGGGATTGAACCCAGGTCTCCCACATTGCAGGCAGTTTCTTTCTTTCTTTCTTTTTTTTTATTTTAGTTGGGGGCTAATTACTTTACAATATTGTAGTATTTTCTGCCACACATTGACATGAACCAGCCATGGGTCCACACGTGCTCCCCATCCTGAACCCCACCCCATCCCCCTGGATCATCCCACCGCCCTAGCCCTGAGCACCCGTCCCATGCATCGAACATGGAATGGTGTTCTGCCCCACATATGATAATATACATGTTTCAGTGAAGGCAGTTTCTTTTTACCATCTGAGCCACCAGGGAATTGTTAATGTGGTTGAGTGTAAATCTGCCATCGTGCTATAGGTTTTTTGTTTTTCCCATTTACCCTTTGTTCCCCTTCTCCTATTTCTTTTGTAGGAATTAATTTAGTTTTATCACCCAGCTGGTTTATTAGCTATAATTCTTTCTTTTCTCTTCTTTAGTGGTTGTTTTGGGCACATTTTTAACTCATTAGAGATTGCATTCATGTGATGTAATGAGACTTTCACATATAGCAGGGGTTCCCAACATTTTTGGCAACAGGGACCAGTTTCATGGAAGGCAGTTTTTCCACAGACCAGGGGAGGGAGGGAGGAAGGTTTCAGGATGATTCAGTGCATTACATTTATTATGCACTTTATTTCTATTGTTATTACATCAACTCCATCTCAGATCATAAGGCATTAGATCCTGGAGGTTGGGGACCCCTGACATAGAGTTAATCTTATAATAGTGTGCTCCTATATCTCCTTTGTATTTCTGAATATAACTCAACAGTACCTTTTAATTAACTTATTTGTAATAAACTTTTTTCTCAGAAACATCTTTATTAAATTTATTTTTTAATTGCTATGTGTTTGACATGTGACATTATGTAAGTTTAAGGTACGCAACATGTCAATTTGATACATTTACATATTGCAATGTGATTGCCATTCTAATATTAGACCCTCTATCATGATTATTGAAAAAGCAAGAGAGTTCCAGAAAAACATCTATTTCTGCTTTGTTGACTCTGCCAAAGCCTTTGACTGTATGGATCACAGTAAACTGTGGAAAATTCCGAAAGAGAAATGTGAATACCAGACCACCTGACCTGCCTCTTGAGAAACCTGTATGCAGGTCAGGAAGCAACAGTTAGAACTGGACATGGAACAACAGACTGGTTCCAAATAGGAAAAGGAGTACGTCAAGGCTGTGTATTGTCACCCTGCTTATTTAACTTACATGCAGAGTACATCATGAGAAACACTGGGCTGGAGGAAGCAGACGCTGGAATCAAGATTGCTGGGAGAAATATCAATAACCTCATATATGCAGATGACACCACCCTTATGGCAGAAAGTGAAGAAGAACTAAAGAGCCTCTTGATGAAAGTGAAAGAGAAGAGTGAAAAAGTTGGCTTAAAACTCAACATTCAGAAAACTAAGATCATGGCATCCGGTCCCATCACTTCATGGGAAATAGATGGGGAAACAGTGGAAACAGTGTCAGACTTTATTTTTGGAGGCTCCAAAATCACTGCAGATGGTGACTGCAGCCATGAAATTAAAAGACACTTATTCCTTGGAAGGAAAGCTATGACCAACCTAGATAGCATATTTAAAGCAGAGACATTACTTTGCCAACAAAGGTCCATCTAGTCAAAGCTATGGTTTTTCCAAGAGTCAGACACGACTGACTGAACTGAGCTGAACTAAACTGATTCTGTGACTCACCAATTGTGTTCTTTAGTATTTTTCCTAAAGAAGTACTCACATAATCCATAAGGGTACTGGTATAAGAATTTTTTTTACTGTAGCATTGTTTGCAATAGGGAAAAACTGGAAACAGAGTAATAGAGGAATGATTAAGTGAGAGTAGTACCCTGATTCAAGGGAATATTATCCAGTGTTTAAAAAGAATGATGTTGATCTATATATTCAGCCATAGAAAGCCCTCCAGGGTACTGAGGTAACTTAAAAATAAGAAATCAGCAAACTAGTTTTTGTAGTATGATAATACATGACCATATTTATATTAAACAAAAATAAACTGTGAATTTATCTGCTTGTAAATTCACAGGTAAAGGTCTGTGATTGTTAAAGGATGAACTTTAATAATCACAGTCACTGCTGGGAAAGAGTGAGGGTGAATTTCACTTTTCATTCTTCATATTTATATATTATTTGAATTTTTAATGAACATATTCATGAGTTACTTCTATATTTTAAGCACACATAAATAAAAATGAGATTATAAAGATACTGAAAGAAGCCATCAGTGGTTATTTTCTAAGTATGACATAAAATCTAAAATTCATAAGCGAAAGTGAAAGTCACTTAGTCATGTCCGACTCTTTGCTACCCTATGGACTTTACATTCCATGGAATTCTCTAGGCCAGAATACTGGAGTGGGTAGCCTTTTCCTTCTCCAGGGGATCCTCTCAACCCAGGGGTCAAACCCAGGTCTCCCGCATTGCAGGTGGATTCTTTACCAGCTGAGCCACAAGGAAAGCCCAGGAATACTGGAGTGAGTAGCCCTATCCCTTCTCCTGCAGATCTTTCTGACCCAGGAATCTAACAGGGGTCTCCTGCATTGCAAGTGGGTTCTTTACCAACTGAGCTATCAGGGAAGCCCTAGAATTCTTAAGAGCAGATTATAAAAAGATATGCATGGTATTTTAAAAATATTTTAAAATCCCTCTGGATGGAGGAGTGAAAACATTTTTATATATGCAGATAGAATTATAAAGTAGTACAACTTCTCTGGAGGCACTTTGGTAATAAAGAATATGTTATTCCCTTTGATTTATAATTTTACTTCTAGGAATTTAAAGGAAAAAATCATAGACATGTAAAGATTTAGATTTAGTGTTTGTTGCATTGTTATTTATAATATTATATATTTAGAAACAACTTTATTTGGACAATGCTTCCCTGATAGCTCAGTTGGTAAAGCATCCACTTGCAGTGCAGGAGACCCCTGTTTGATTCCTGGGTCAGGAAGATCTGCTGGAGAAGGGATAGGCTACACACTCCAGTATTCTTGGGCTTCCCTGGTGGTTCAGCTGGTAAAGAATCCGCCTGCGATGCGGGAAACCTGGGTTCAATCCCTGGTTTAATCCTGGGAGGATCCCCTGGAGAAGGAAAAGGCTACTCGTGCCAGTATTCTGGCCTGGAGAATTCCATGGACTGTTTAGTCCCTGGGGTCGCAAAGAGTCGGACACAACTGAACGACTTTCACTTATTTTGACAATAGGGGATTTTTAATAAGTAGGATACATTTAATAGAATGTTGTAAAAGTACAAAATGTATGCAGCATATATTATGTTGCTGAGTGCTTACTATGTACTAGATTTATTCTTTCTCTTATCTATTATTATTTAATAATAGATAAAAATTTTTACATAGGATAAACCTGTGAGGTATAAACAGTTTCTATAACTTACATGAAATCGCACAGTCAATAAGAGAGGTGGACCCAGTTATTTGTCTGACTTCAAAATCCATGCTCTCAGTTACAGTATTTAATGATTTTATAGAGATAAATACGTAATATATTACATGAAAAAAGGTTATAACATCTCATTTTTTGCTTACAAAAATTTACCAGAAGGATGCATTTTAACATGTCAGCAATGATAATAGTTGAGTGTTGGAAAACTATGATTGATTTTTGTCTTGTTATTGTTTTCCACTATGAACATAAATAACTTTTATAATTGAAGCTTTTAAAAGGATCTTCATTTCATAGCTTAGCGGTAGGGTGGGTTAAAAAAATAATCGTTCCCTCTTCCCTTCTGTTTCTGAAGAGATATATTTCTGAGTTTGGGTGTATCCACATTTGATGTTGCCTGTAATTTTCTCTTGGCTCTAGTTTATAAAAACTGGAAGGTTGCAAGGGCAGTGTTGTTCTGAGATCCACAAGATGTGAACAGATGAAAGGTCTTTAAATAATAACATTGTAACCATTGCTCAGTTTGATCCCTAGATCTGGGACCATGGCCATTAGAAACAGGATTCAGAAACCATAAGTACAGTGCCTAGAAGTTTACACAGTTAGTAATTCCCCAGACCCAAGTCTTTTAGCTTTTTACCAGAAAAACTCTTCACTTCTCCTTTCTCACAATTTTTGTTGTTGTTAGTTTATGGGTCTTTTTGCCTGGTTGAAAAGGATTTGAACCAATCAAAAATGAATAGCTCTCTTTTGGGCCTGACTTATTGTGTGTTTCTGTTGCCATGTATCAATAAATCAAATAAAGTTGTGCTCAGCCGCTCAACTGACTTAGTTCTCAGTTGTGTCCAACTCTTTGCTCCTTTGTCCGTGGGATTCTCCAGGCAAGAATACTGGAATGGGTTGCCATGCCCTCCTCCAGGGAATCTTCACAACCCAGGGATCGAACCCAGGTCTCTCCCCTATTGCAGGCAGATTTTTTACTGTCTGAGCCACCAGGGAGCTAGCTGTGAATAAACCAGCTGCTGCCTGAGCCTCCCTCCCTAGAGGAACTGAAAGGGTGGGGAAGGTAATTGGAAAGGATTTGAAGGAAGGGTAGAAATTGAAGAAGGAGAGTTATTGTGTTTACATTCTTGTTCTTGATTCTTCCTTTGTCTCTAAGATTAGAATATGCTCCCTATAGCTATTTGTATTGGCCTTTAATCATGTTTTCCGGAGGCTGAGAGATGTAGCTAGTAACTTTTTCTCTGTATGTTGGAAACTGTCATTATTGCTGTCTTTCAGGAATGCAAAACCTAGGAAAAAGTTTTTGGCATGACATAATGTATAGTATTTTGGGCTATACAGAGTTATATTTGGGGAACAGATACATAGCATTCCATTGTTTGACTGTACCTCAATTTGTGTAATCAAAACTCAACTGATAGACATTTGAGTGGTTTCAAATAGTTTTGTTTTTTTTTTTTTTTAGTTCAGTAATCATTTATTGAGTGTCATCTGGGCATTGGGGCTCGAAGGACAGTATCTGATCCCTGCCCTCATGGACAGTGGCCTGGTGGGGTGGATGGACACACGGCCATGATAGAAGATGGTCAGTGTTAAGATAAAGGGGCATACACCGTGTGCCCTTGGAACAGAGGGTAGGGTTTGTGCTTTATTGACACAGGAAAGAAGTCCAAACAATTGAAGTCATTCGTTAGGTATTCATGCTTGTATATGTGATAGGAAGCACTGCCCTTGGAGTCTGTGCTAAATAAACTCTCAAATGGCTTTAGTATGGATTGCATGGCTTTTGCCCGGGCCTAGTTTTTCGTTTCCTTCATTAGGGAAAAAAAAAACATAGGCTGGCGTTGCTGCAGGAGCTTGGACCAGAGGCTCGGCGAGGAGGTTTTGGTTCTGCCTCTATCACTAACCCAGACTATTTACTTCCTTTTCCTGGGCACCACATCCCACAGCCGTACCAGGAGGGTTGGGCCAGGTGATATTGAGGGCTCTTTGAGTTCTGACTCCAAGACTGACCATTTCAATACGTCTTCCTTGGGAGTGGAGAAAGAACAAAGCAATTTGGAAATCGTTTACCTCTGGTCCCATCACTTCATGGCAGATAGATGGGGAAACAGTGGAAACAGTGGCTCACTTTATTTTTCTGGGCTCCAAAATCACTGCAAATGGTGATTGCAGCCATGAAATTAAAAGACGCTTACTCCTTGGAAGGAAAGTTATGACAAACCTAGACAGCACATTAAAAAGCAGAGACATTACTTTGCCAACAAAGGTCCGTCTAGTCAAGGCTATGGTTTTTCCAGTGGTCATGTGTGGATGTGAGAGTTGGACGGTGAAGAAAGCTGAGCGCCGAAGAATTGATGCTTTTGAACTGTGGTGCTGGAGAAGAATCTTGAGAGTCCCTTGGACTGCAAGTAGATCCAACCAGTCCATCCTAAAGGAGATCACTCCTGGGTGTTCATTGGAGGGACTGATGTTGAAGCTGAAACTCCAATCCTTTGGCCACCTGATGCGAAGAGCTGACTCATTGGAAAAGACCCTGATGCTGGGAAAGATTGAGGGCAGGAGGAGAAGGGGATGGCAGAGGATGAGATGGCTGGATGGCATCATTGACTTGATGGACATGGGTTTGGGTGGACTCCAGGAGTTGGTGATGGACAGAGAGGCCTGGCATGCTGCAGTTCATGGGGTCGCAGAGAGTCGGACATGACTAATCGACTGAACTGAACTGAACTGAACTGAACTGAACTTCCCTGCGTTCCTGGGACTTTGCAGCCTGGTTCTGGGGGAAGGTGGCCATCAGTGAGCTCAGGGAGAGGCTCCAGGCGGTGGTCTGCTCGGTGCTCTGTGAGGGGCCTGCAGTGTGTGTAACTGTCCCTGATGTGAGTGGAGGCAGCTGTGAGGGGGGAGCACCCCGCGTGTGAAGGTGGTGCTGAGCGCAGTGACGTGGATCAAATAGTTTTAAGCTGAAATTTTTAGTAAATAAATTTAGTAAATTTTAATAAAAGTCCCATTTATTAGCAATCTTACTTTGAGACCAGGCTACAGAAATTAATACATAGAAACCAGTTGACTATAAATGAAAAACTGCAAATCTAGCTCTAGTTCTAATCTGGGCTAGGTGAAGATGTCTGCAAAAAACGTAGTTCCAAGGTGTCTAATAAAACATGCACTTGGAGACACTATGCAAAGATACATGTAGCTAGCTGGGCAGTAACTTATAAGCATTTAGTTACAATTGGAGGGACAGGAACAGCTGAAGCGTAAAACACTTGGCTCAGAAACTAGGTAAGAACTTAGATAGTAAGATATTAATAAACTGTGACTATGGATTAGGGGTTAGTGGAGGTAAACATAGGGTGATACATGATTGTGGAAAGAGAAAGAATGAATGTGGCAGTTATCCATTTAATCCAGATATGGGGGAAAAGTCGTATTTTATGTACTCTGAGGAGACTGGAAATTGATCTACATTAGACCCTATTGTGCCTAAAGTTAAACATTCTCATCCAGACGGTCCAGTTCATCCTTAAGTTAGAAAGAGCAAAAGTTAAATAAGAAGTGTCATTATGTTGATCTTAAGTCCCTATCTAGGCAGCAAGTTTGCTAATGAACTTACATGTAAATAGCCAAAACCTTTTTTTCATGGTCTAGTCATCATTTCTTATTGTTTCCTTATGCAGATATAAGTAATACATTTATTCATCCTTCCCCTTTCTTACACCAAGGGTCACATAATAAGAACCTTCCATATAAGTACAAAAAAGCTTCTTTTTAAACAGATACATAGCATTACATTGTTTGAATGTACCTCAATTTGTGTAATCAAAACTCAACTGATAGACATTTGAGTGGTTTCAAATAGTTTTAAGCTGAAATTTTTAGTAAATAAATTTAGTAAATTTTAATAAAAGTCCCATTTATTAGCAATCTTACTTTGAGACCAGGCTACAGAAATTAATACATAGAAACCAGTTGACTATAAATGAAAAACTGCAAATCTAGCTCTAGTTCTAATCTGGGCTAGGTGAAGATGTCTGCATAGCTTCATAGTTATATTCTCTTCATGCAACCTCACCCTACTTTGTTTTTCTTTCTTTATTACCATCTGTTTTTCTGGTGCCGATTAGTTTATTTTCAGTTTTAAAATTTTCTTTTCTTGGTTCCTTCCTAATCTATCTAATATACCAGCTTCTCTAACTGCTACTTAGACCTTTGTTAGAAATTGTCAGATTTGCAGGTAACTTTCACAGTTTACAGTTGCCGAAAGACAGCAGTTTTCAGTCCAGGTGAGGTTGAGATTCTCTGTGTGTTACTTTGCTGGAAGTTCTGTAAGTCTTATTATTCAGATAATGCCCTTCTGTCATTGTTCCCTTGTTACCCAGGCACACTAAGTAGGGAGTTTGCATTCTGTTGGTGATAATCCATACAGATTTATCAACTGGTCCAGGAAGTTGGCACTATACATTGCTAGAGGCTCAACAAGAGTAGAGACAAGCAGAACTGGGAAATGCTCTTTTCTTTTTAAATTTTTTTTGGGGTATAGTTGATTTAAAATGTTGTGTTAGTTGGGAAATGCTGTTTAAATCTTCTAATTGGAAATAGGTCTGGGCTTTTTGGAGGGAAGCATAAAAAGCTGGTTGATTGACGTTATTTTGGCTGCCCTCTGCCATGAGGAAAAAGAGTGGAATAAAGAAAGGAAAGACAAGGTACAAAAAAGTTTTGGTTACGAACAGAAAACACTATATTGAGGATTAAGAAGCATGGATTTTGATCTATGTTCTACTATGAATTTGATCTGTAATTTGTTCTGTGATTTCACTTCTTTGGGCCTAAGTTTCCTTACCTATGAAATGAGTGGTTTGAAATTTTAACAAAAATATCTCTGAAGTTCTAAGGCAAGAAAAAATAGAAAAGGGAAAAAAAGAAGTGAAGCAGAATGTCTTCAAGATTCTATATTGACTTCAAATAATATAGAGAGCTTGTCTACTATTGTACTGTGTAATATCATAGTACTGTTACATAACAAATTGCTGCCAGAATTTGGAGGTTTGAAATAAACGTTTTGCTTTGCTGATAGTTTTGTGGGTCAGGACTATGCAAATGGCTCAGCTGGACTGTTTGCACTTGGGAGTCTCTTTCTTAGCACTGCCAGTTCATAGCTTTTTGCCAACCAAGCAATTTATTTAAGTAGGTATTTGTACTTTATATTTAGTTGTTTCCAGTGGGAGGATAAATCTGTGTATTTAGTACTTCATAGTGTTGTTCAGTCACTGAGTCGTGTCCAACTCTTTGTGACCCTGCGGACTGCAGCACTCCAGGCTTTCCTGTCCTTCACTATTTCCTGGAGTTTGCTGAAACTTGTGTCCATTGAGTTGATGACACCATCCATCTTATCCTCTGTCACCCCTTTCTCCTTCTGCTCTTTTTCCCAGCATCAGGGTCTTTTCTAGTGAGTCGGCTCTTCCTATCAGGTGGCCAAAGTATCGGAGCTTCAGTTTCAGCATCAGTGCTTCCAGTGAATATTCAGGATTGCTTTCCTTTAGGATTGACTGATTTGATCTCCTTGCTGTTCAAGGGACTCTCAAGAAAGAGTCTTCTCCAGCACCACAGAACAAAAACATCAATTCTTTGGGGCACAGCCTTCTTTATGGTCCAACTCTCACATCTGTGGGCTTCCCTGGTGGCTCAGCTGGTAAATAAAGAATCTGCCTGCAGTTCGGGTGGCCTGGAGAATTCCGTAGGCTGTATAGTCCATGGGGTTGCAAAGAGTCAGACACGACTGAGTGACTTTTACTTTTTACTCACATCTATACATGACTACTAGAAAAACCATAGTTTTGACTATATGGACATTTGTCAGCAAAGTGATGTCTCTGCTTTTTTAATACCCTGTCTAGGTTTGTCATAGATTTTCTTCCAAGGAGCAAGTGTCTTTTAATTTCATGGCTGCAGTCACCATTTGCAGTGATTTTGGAGTCCAAGAAAATAAAATCTGTCACTGTTTCCATTTTTTCCCCATTTATTTGCCATGAAGTGATGGGACCCGATGCCATGATCCTAGTTTTCTGAATGTTTAGTTTCAAGCTAGCTTTTTCACCCTCCTCTTTCACCTTCATCAAGAGGCTCTTTAGTTCCTCTTCACTTTCTGCCATTAGATTAGTGTCATCTGCATATCTGAGGTTGTTGATATTTCTCCCAGCAATCTTGATTCCAGCTTGTGCTTCATCCAGCCCAGCATTTTGCATGATGTACTCTGCATGTAAGTTAAATAAGCAGGGTGACAATATACGCCTTGTCTGACTCCTTTCCCAACTTTGAAACAGTTCACTTTTTCATTTTTCCATGTCTGGTTCTAACTGTTGCTTTTTAACCTACATACAAGTTTCTCAGAAGGCAGGTAAGGTGGTCTGATATTCCCATTTCTTTAAGAATTTTCCACAGTTTGTTGTGAGCCACACAGTCAAAGCCTTTAGAGTAGTCAATGAAGCAGAAGTAGATGTTTTTATGGAATTCTGTTGCTTTTTCTATGATTCAACAGATGTTGGCAATTTGATCTCTGGTTCCTCTGCCTTTTCCAAATCCAGCTTGTACATCTGGAAGTTCTCCGTTCATGTACTGTTGAAGCCCAGTTTGGAGGATTTTGAGCATTAGCTTGCTAGCAAGAGATATGAGTGCTATCATGCAGTAGTTTGAACATTCTTAGTCATTGCCCTTCTTTGGAATTGGAATAAAAACAGACCTTTTCCAGTACTTCATACTGTTGGAAATACAAGTCACTTTTCCAAGTTACCCTTACAGAAGGAGGGGTTTCCCAGGTGGCTCAGATAGTAAAGAATCTGCCTGCAATGCAGAAGACCTGGGTTCAGTCCCTGGGTCGGGAAGATCTCCTGGAGAAGGGCATGGCAGCCCACCCCAGTATTCTTGCCTGGAGAATTCGATGGACAGAGGAGCCTGGCAGGCTACAGTCCATGGGGTCACAAAGAGTCAGACACGACTGAGTGACTAACACGTTCACTTTCACTTTCAGAAAGAATTAACTGAAAGCATAGCATATAATTCTTTAGTACCGTTTACCAGAGAAAGAGAGAAGAGATATAGGAAGGAAGGGAGGTAGCAGTTGTGGGGGAGGGTGGTGGGGCCCCCTGGGGAGAAAGTGGAGGACTGAGTGTGTAGAATTATATGAATTTCTAGGGTGGGATGGCACACATATGAGTATCATTTAAATATATATTTGGGGCAAGGTAGTGGAAATAAGAAACATGAAATCTGTTTATAAGCTTGAGAATTTAACAGTTGGAAGGCTTTGGCAAGCACTTAAAGGCAAGAATGTCAATGTAAAGGAGCCATGTGTTACAAGCCAGTTTAGTAGTATGGGCTATAATTACAACAGAAATTTACAAGAAAATATCATCTCCAAGGATATAAAGGTAGAGCTTCAGATAAAAAGCACATTCACTTTGGCATTAAAAGAAAAGTAGGGAAGGAGAATAGGAAGTAAATAGAGTATATAGAAAGGAAACAGAAAAGGTGTCTTAGACTGAGGAAATTACAGAGGTACAGGGAGGGCCTTATAGGTATTTCTGGTCCTTATTTCCATCTCTCAGCTGATAGCGGAGTGGCAGAAACCTGAGAATCTTCTCCCTGTTGAGTTCACTCAAAGGTAATATCAGGAAGAGGAGAGGAAGAGCTCAACTCAACTTTTGACCTACATGACTAATAATAGTGATTAAAAAAAATTTTTTAACAGATTAAAAATGTAAAAGTGACAATAGGGAGGTATTTTGAAAGGAGAGATGAGAAGAGAGACCTTTTTCTTTAAAACACGATGGAAAGAGAAAAAAGTAGGTGAATATACCAAGAAATTTTGATTAAATGTAAGGCTCATTGGCTAAGTGAGACTGGGGTTCCTCAGAGGTGGAGGTATATGTAGAATTAGCAAAAGACTTTGAGGCTCAGCTGAAAATTCTTCAAGACCTAATGAGAAACTAAGATATACTATTTGGAAAAATGACTTTTGAGCTAATAGGAGCACAAGAATCTGCCCAAGAATGAATTAGGCAGAGAGCAGATATTTTGGATTTCCTCTTTCAGATCCTGGAGGCTTTGTGAGGAAATGGAAATATTTAAAAGATTAAATTCTTGGGCAAAATTGATATTGCTGCTGCTGCTAAGTCGCTTCAGTCGTGTCCGACCCCATAAAAAGTACTTTTAATTTATTGTTTCTCTGCTTTTGCATGTTTGAGAATGTTGGAGTGTAATGTAGCTATGGTACCCTGTGGGACCTAGCAAGAGTTGGTTCATTATAACCAACTGTTAGAACTATTCTCAACAAAGTATCTCTTGCCAGCTATTTGGAGGGGCTCATGTAGGCAATGGCACCCCACTCCAGTACTCTTGCCTGGAAAATCCCATGGACAGAAGAGCCTGGTAGGCTGCAGTCCATGGGGTCACGAAGAGTCAGACACGACTGAGTGACTTCACTTTCACTTTTCACTTTCATGCATTGGAGAAGGAAATGGCAACCCACTCCAGTGTTCTTGCCTGGAAAATCCCATGGACAGAGGAGCCTGGTAGGCTACAGTCCATGGGGTCGCTAAGAGTCGGTCGACTGAGCGACTTCACTTTCACTTTTCCCTTTCATGCACTGGAGAAGGAAATGGCAACCCACTCCAGTGTTCTTGCCTGGAGAATCCCAGGGACAGCGGAGCCTGGTGGGCTTCCGTCTATGGAGTCGCACAGAGTCGGACACGACTGAAGCGACGCAGCAGCATGTATAAGTATGTAGAATTCTGTTTCACTGTTTCAAAATGATTGACCTACATTTTTAAAAGTATATTAAAAATATGTAAATGCATAAATCCTCCTTTTCTCCTTGTTCCCCCCAGTTCCCACACTTCTTGTGCTCCATTCCAGAAAACAATACTGTACATTATTATGTGTTGCGTTGTATATAAGTATACATTAGCATATATCATGACAGCGTATTTAAACTACATATCTTGAAACTGTTTAGTTGACATCCTTGCTCAATTATGCAAAATCCTTTCTCTTTTCCTCTAACCTCTGGTCCCCATTTTCTTTGTATAGGAAAGTATACTGTGAGAATACAAATTTCAAACATCCGTTTTGTTTATTCAAACCAGTTTTTTATTTCACTGCATGCACATTGGGTTAAAATAGCAAAACATTTCCCTTTTTATGTAAAAATTTTTTTTGTTTTGAAGGGAGTAAGGAGAATAAATGAAAATAGTAATCACATTTATTGGTATTCAGTATTCCTCTGAATAGTGTTTTATTTTACCATTTCTATAACAAACATTTGTCTGTTATATCCTTCCAGTTTCTCCCCACTAGAGGGCACCCAAATATTGTTTGTTTTTAGTGGACTGTTTATAGTGAATTTAGAATTAAATTAAAATTTATGTATTTTTCTTATTTTTTCTATATTTAATATGCATAAAATCATCATCCTAAGGTCAGTCTATGTTTGACATATACCTTTTGGGGCTTCCCAGGTGGCTCAGTGGTAAAGAATCCAACTGCCAATGCAGGAGATGTGGGTTCGATCCCTGGGTCAGAAAGATCCCCTGGATTAGGAAGTGGCACTCCACTCCAATATTCTTGCTTGAAGAATTCCATGGACAGAGGAGCCTGGTGGGCTAGTCCACGGGGTCACAGAGAGTTGGACACAAATGAGCACACACTCACACATAGTACCATTTGTGCTAGCAGTTTTGACGTGGAAGACTATTTTGTGCGAAATGCTTAAAGAAGAAAAAGAAAAAGAGGACTTGGAGAGATGGGAAAGAATTTGCAACTTTTTGGACTCCAATTATTACCTTTTCTCACTCCACAAAAGGTACTGACACTAAAGGGAAAAGGATGGGTACATACATGTAGGTCAGTGCAACAGAAGGGGGGGTCCAGAAATAGACACATGCATAGACAGTGAATTAAGTCCTGACAAAGAAGCCAAAGTAAATCAATGGGGAAAGGACATTTAAAAAAAAAAATCAAATGATGCTGAAATATCACTTCTTTCCATTTTGGAGAGAAGTGAACTTCTACCTTTATTTCATTTCATATGTAAGATTTAACTCAAAATGAATCATTGACTGTAGAAGAAATCAAAGGAAAAAAAATCTTCATAACCTTGGGGCAAGCAAAAATTTCCTATTTCAAAACATAGTTAAATAAATAAAAAGGCAAGCCACAGAATCAGAGAGAATACTCACAATACATATACCAGACAAAGGACTGGTATCTAGAATACATCAAGAACTCTTACAAGTCAGTAATGAGATACACAATTCAATTTTTTAAATGGAGAAATGATTTGAACAGACATGCCTCAATAGATGCTATGCAAATGCCAGTAAGCACATAAGTTGCTCAACATGATGAGTCATTAGGGAAATGTGAATTAAAACCACATTGAGATACTGGAAGCCCACTAGAATGGCTAAAATTTAAAAGACTGACAATACCTAGTATTGATGTGGATATGGATCAGTTGGGATGGTCATACATTACCGGTGAGTAACAGTGTTCCAGTTTGTTGTTATGAATTTAATATATACTTAGCAAATGACTCAGCAGTTCTACCCCTACTTTTGTCTTTACCCAAGAAAATGAAATCCTGTGTTCACACAAAACCTAGTATGCTGATGTTGATAGCAGTTTAATTTATAATGGCCCCAAACTGGAAAAACACCAAAAATCCATCAACAGTTAAATGGATAAAGTACACCTATATAAAAGAGTGCTACTTAGGAATAAAAAAGAATGATTCATAGGGGTGAAGGTCTCAGATATGCTAAGTGAAATAAAGTAGACACAAAAGAGTGTTTTTTTTATGATTCCATTTATATGACATTCTGTAAAAGGCAAGTCTTTGTAGAGTAACAAGAAGCAGATCAGTGGTTGCCTCTGGCCATCAGTGGTGGTGGTGGTGAGTCAACTGCACAGGAGAAGTAGACAAAATAAGCAACTGAGTTAACAAAAAAAATGCAAATTATGAAGCAAAGAAGGCATAGGCAGCATGAACAAAGGCCTTGAACTGGAAAAGAAGGTTGGTTTTCAGTGGAGTATTTTTAAGCAGAGGGTAAATGATGGGAGATGGGGTTGGAGAGATAAGGGCTAGATCTTCTGGAAAGAGTTAAGTCCTCAACTGAGATGGAATGGATGGTAAGCACAAAGTGAGACCCTTATTTCAGTAAAAGGGGGGAAGAAGGTGGAGTGTGGCAAATGAGGTAGGCCTGGTGCTGGGAATGTAAGTTTACATCAGATATTTTCCTTTTCTATTTAATCTCTTTTATTTCTGTAAGGAAAGGCTGTCACTTGAAAGTAAGGGTTTGAGGGGACAAACATGAACTCTTCTTCCTGGGAAGGGACAGAGGGAGTGTGTACCACTAAAGAAACTTTGTAAAATGACTGAGGCACTATTGATACTCATTTGAGTTTTGGGAAGATGAATTTAAAGTGAAGCCTGTCAGCTTGGTCATGTGGTTTATCTCTTGCAAAATTTAGCAGCTTGGGCCCAAAGATGAAGTAGATAGATTAGTAGGAGTCATCAGGATTGAGATTTTGCCTGGCAAAAATAATGAAAGGAGAGAGGGAATGAAGTTATTCATGAGTTATTTTCAAGATGGACCAGGAAATCTAGACTAGACAAAGAGGGAAGTAACTAAAAAAGGGGTTGGCAGATTGCGAGAAAATGATGTCATTGAAGAAAGGACTGAATTTTATGAATTGAGGCTACTTCTGCATGAAACGGCTGGTAAAAGGAAGTGATCTGAGGGTGACTGAGGTTTCTGAAATAGAAGTCCATTTATTGAACGAATTTGGGAGGAAGTACAGGTTCGGTTAGTTTGGTTTTGAACAGGCTATATGAGTGGAGATGTCCAAAGGCATTTGGATATACAAATCTGAGAGATCTAGGCTTTAAATAAAAATTTAGGGGACTTCCCTGGCAGTCCAGTGTTTAAGACTCCATGCTCCGAAGGTAGGGGCACAGGTTCGATCCTTGATCGGGGAACTAAGATCCTGAATGCCATTGTGGTGCATCCAAAAATGAAATAAATAAATAAATAGAGATTTAGGAGTTGTTAGCAGGTAGATGATAACTGAAACATGGTGATAGAAGAGATTATCAGAGGGGATTTGTTAAGAGAAGGGGAGGGAGTGTGTGGTTTCCTTTTTTCACAACCAGAATGATTGTGGTGGTGGTTGCTGGTGTTTTGTTTTCCTTCAGTATTCTGTCTCCTTTTCCAAGCCCTAGCAAACATAGAATGGTGATAAGAGCAGGATTTAGGGCCTGGCTTTGCCATTTCCTACTGTATGCCTTCAGCAGGTAAATTTCTGAGCCTCATTTTTTTGGTTTGTTGAAAATAACTGTATCAAGAGAATAAGCAGACAAACCACAGACTGGGAAAGGTTGTTTGCAAAAGACCTATCTGATAAAGGACTGTTACTCAAAATATGCAAAGAACTCTTAAGACTCAACAATGAGAAGACAAACAACCCAATTAAAAAATGGACAAAAATAACCGTAACAAAAGCTCACCAAAGAAGATAAAATGAAAGTCTTTCAGTTGTGTCTGACTCTTTGTGACCCCATACACTATACAGTCCATGGAATTCTCCAGGCCAGAATACTGGAGTGGGTAGCCTTTCCCTTCTCCAGGGGATCTTCCCAACCCAGGGATTGAACCCAGGTCTCCCACATTGCAGGCAGATTCTTTACCAGCTGAGCCACAAATGAAGCCCAAAGAAGACAATATGAATGGCAAATAAGCATATAAAAAGATGTCCCACATCATATGTATCAGGGAAATGCAAATTCAAACAATGAAATGCTACTACACACCTATTAGAATGGCCAAAATCAAGAACGCTGACAATACCAGATGGTAAGAATATAGAGCAAATATAGGAACTCTCATTCATTGCTGGCAGAAATGCAAAATGGGACAGCCAGTTTGGAAGAGTTTGGCAGTTTATTACAAAACTAAACATACCATATAATCCAGCAGTTGTGCTCCTTGGTAGTTATCCAAATGAGTTGAAAACTTATGTCCACTCACTGATGTTTATAGAAGCTTTATTCATATTGCAAAAACTTGGAAGCAACCAGGATGTCCTTCAATAAGTGAGTGGATAAATTATGGTGGAATCTAGATCTAGACAGTGGAATATTCATCTAGACAGTGGAATATTATTCAGCACTAAGAAGAAATGAGTCATCCAGCCATGAAAAGACACAGAAGAACCTTAAGTGCATATTACCAAGTGAAAGAAGCCAATCTGAAAAGGCTACATACTGTATGATTCTAACTATATGATATCCTATAAAAGGCAAAACTATGGAGACACTTAAAAGATCAGTGGTTCCCAACTAAAATAAATAAATTTATTAAAAAAAAAAATCAGTGGTTGCCAGGAGTGGAAGGTGGAAGAGATAAATAGGCAGAGCATAGAAGATTTTTAGGCCAGTGAAAATATTCTGTATGATAGTATTTGTTGTTGTTCAGTCGCGACCTCATGGACTACAGCACGCCAAGCTTCTCTGTCCTTCGCTATCTCCCTGATTTTGCTCAAACTCATGTCCATTGACTCAATGATGCCAACCAACTATCTCATCCTCTGTCGTCCCCTTCTCCTCTTGCCCTCAACCTTTCCCAGCATCATGGTCTTTTCCAATGAGTTGGCTCTTTGCATCAGCTGGCCTAAATATTGGAGTTTCAGCTTCAGCATCAGTCCTTCCAATGAATATTCAGGGTTGGTTTCCTTTAGAATCGACTAGTTTGATCTCCTTGCTGACCAAGGGACTCTCAAGAGTCTTCTCCAACAGCACAGTTCAAAAGCATCAATTCTTTGGAGCTCAGCCTACTTTATGGTCCAGCTCTCACATCCACACATAATTACTGGAAAAACCACAGCTTTGACTATACTAACCTTGTCGGTAAAGTGATATCCCTGCTTTTTAATAGCTGTCTTGGAGAAGGCAATGGCAACCCACTCCAGTACTCTTGCCTGGAAAAGCCCATGGACGGAGGAGCCTGGTAGGCTGCAGTCCATGGGGTCGCTAAGAGTCAGACATGACTGAGCGACTTCCCTTTCACTTTTCACTTTCATGCATTGGAGAAGGCAATGGCAACCCATCCAGTGTTCTTGCCTGGAGAATCCCAGCAATGGGGGAGCCTGGTGGGCTGCCATCTATGGGGTCGCACAGATTTGGACACGACTGAAGTGACTTAGCAGCAGCAGCAGCAGGTTTGTCATAGCTTTTCTTCTAAGGAGCAAGCGTCTTTAATTTCATGGCTGCTATCACTGTCCGCATTGATTTTGGAGCTCAAGAAAATGAAATATAATGATGGTAAATACATGTCATTATGCATTTGTCAAATCCATAGAATACACAACCCCAAGAATGAACCCTAATGTAAAGTTTGGACTTTGGGTAATAATGATGTGTCAGCATTGATTCATCCATAGTAACAAACGTACCACTCTGGGGCTAGATGCTGATAGTAGAGGAGGCTGTGTATCCTAGAGGGGAGGGGTTCCATGAGAACTGTCTGTACATTCAGTTTTTCTGTTAACCTGAAATTGCTCTAAAAAATAAAGTCTGTCTAACTCAAGACTACTGGTCTGAAATTCAGATCACTTGGTAAATACTATAAGATCCTTCGGTCTTTATTTTCAGTTGTTTGCTTAAGGGGAGAGTTTTGCTTCCCTTCCTCAACTTCACCACCTCCATCAAGTTTTTTTACAGTGGTAGTGAATAAAATTACACCCCTTGAAAAGATATAGCCTAATGAATGTATAGATATTAGTGTCTGGATTTTTACATCTAAGTACTGTTTCCTGCTTGAAATCTTTTCAGATAGATACTACACATTAATCTACTATGAGTACCAGGGCCTGCTTTCCCTCTGTGAGTTCCAAAACAATTTCTGAAAAGTGGGAAAGGGGTATTATTGAGTTATACCCATGTATACAAGGAAGCCTGTAAAACTAAGGTAAAGTAATTGGCTAGCTTCTGGCTGGTAGACACACTCCCCTCCTTTCTTATTGCATCCAGATTTTGGGAATGGGTGGAATGGCAAAAGTCATTTTTTTCTTTTTTTCAAGAAAAAGAATAATAACTACTACTTCCAGACATTTATCTGATTAGTGTTCTCACACATGTATGAAATATCCTATGTAGATGAATATTCATTATAGTTGAGTCAGTTACTTCACCTAGTTGCTTATATGCAAAAGATGTCTCTAGAAGAATGTGCAAAAACTGGAGTTTTCCTTCTAGAGAGGATAATCTGGTGTGGAAAGAAATGGGCAGAAAGAGAGACTTACCTTTTACTCTTTATGTCTCTTGAACTTTGTGCCATGAACCTTTGTTACCTAGTTTAAAACAAAAGAACAAATAAAAAAATAAAACCCAGATTTTAAAAACCTATTTTTAGGGTAGTCCTGAGGATTAAATGTATATAATCATTTATATAATGTATATAATCTCTTGCAGTACTGCCTGGCATATAGCAAATGTAAATGATCACCTTTGTTCTTATTTTTTTCCCTTCCGATTGCATAGTTACTCTTTGTAGGATTCATTTTCTTCACCTAGACCTAGGTGAATTCAGATTATCAATCTGAATAGATCTATGAACTCCTCAGAATTGTGTATCGAATTTCGTATAAGCAGACACCAAATTCTCTAGATTCTAGAGAGGGTCTGTGACTTTCATCATATTTTCCAAGGAGGGTCTCATGGCCCTAAAAAAATTAAGACAAGTTAATCTAAGCCATTTTGCTATTTTATGTTAACACCAAAAAATACTCTGCTGTCATTTCTCTTTATGTTAATAGCCCGTCTCCTTTTTCATGCTGTTGCTATAAAAAACATGAAGATGTAAAGCATTGTGACAATTTGGAGACTTACAGAGGTATTATTTCATCAAGTCCCGAATCTAATATTATTTCCCCAGTGAGGCCTTACTAGATCTCACTGGTATTGAACTGTGTTCCTGCAGCTCTTTGGTTGTTATTGTCTTCTCTCTTGCTACTGCACTTTAGACCTTCCAAGGTAGAGGCCATATATTGAATTCCAGAAAGAGAAAACAAAGAAAGATACTGGTAATAAGGTGGTGATTCAGAGGCAGGGCCTGGGAGCAGGGCCAGATAGCATGACCAGGGAAGGCCTTGAAGAGATGACATTTGAGTTGAGACCTGAAGGGTGAACTTGGATTGTGTATAAAATATTTTATACAACTCCATCCACTTAGAGTCTTGATTGTGTTCTTTATCATTTTCTTTAGGTTACCTTAGACTGGTAATTGCTGAATTTAGTTTACATGCGCATTCTATACCTACAGCTGAACAATAGCTCTTCTGCTTTCCCTCCCTCTCCCCTTAAGAGTGAGCTTTTGAACTGACTTTTTTGAACCTAGGGAGAATTTAATTCTTTGTCGATGTTTTAATTTGATACCCAGGATTTTATAAACAAAATATTACCATCCCTAGACATTCCTCTTGGGTGTATGTGCTGTGCATTTCTTCATTTCACTCTCTCAGAAGTGGTATGTTTGAAGCAAGCCTCATTGTAAGTACTAGGAATATGTTAGTCACGTTAATAGATTACCTGAAAGTTCTAAACAGTAGTCACTTCAGACATTTCCCAAGTATGTTGACAAAAGTAGATAGAAACTTTTACCATAGAGAATCTAGTCCCCCCAAAGTTAGGTTGCACCTGGAAAAATGTCATGCTCTCTTTTTGCCCTCTGTTTGGTGGCACAGTGATGACCTCACACCACTCTTCTTTTGAGAGCTAACATGATCTTATTATCCCACAATCAGAATATCCTTGATAATGTTAATGACTACCTCAAGAAATAGCCCTCGTTGTACTGGTTAGTCAGAGAGGCAGGATTCAGTTTCTTGAATTAAAGGGTCTCATTAGATGGGTGGGTCAGAGTACATTTTTCTATAAGCAGACTGAGTTCCCTAGATTTCACATTGAGCTGTGGAACAAGTAGATAAGTGGACCTCCCTAGTGGCTCAGATGGTAAAGAATCCACTTGCAATACAGGAGACCTGGGTTGGAGACCTGGGTTCAAACCGTGGGTTGAGCAGACCCCCTGGAGAAGGGAATGGCTACCCACTCCAATATTCTGGCCTGGAGAATTCCATGGACAGAGGAGCGTGGGAGGCTACAGATAAGTAGTCGAATAGAATTGTTAACTATCGGAATTAAGAACCAGTTCTCTCCTAAGATGACTTTGTTGCATAAATCCTTTAGCAAGGATCTGTTTCTGAATGCCGTGGCCTCTATTGTTTTCTTGACCCCCCAAAAAAGAGGGAAAAAAAAAAAAGGCAGAGCCGCTCAGAATCAGGATTCAGTCATTGGATCTCTGGGCTTTCAGATTGCAGTGGTTCTGGGATTTCCACCATGAAGGTCACATAAAATTTTTTTTCTTTCTCTTCTTGTCAGGTACCTAGCTGAATCAGAATTAAAGGAAATTCTTATTTTTAGAAGAACAGTATACCCCATTACTGTCTACTAATTATTTCCACAAAACATGTAACTCCTAAGTAGACTCTACCTCTAATCCTATAGGCTTATCTTTCTGTTTTATTCAGGTTTTTCATCTGTGGTCTTTTTGGAAGAGTTCAAGGTGACTGTCATTTAAGTGGTGATTTGGGGTCATTTTATCTTTGTATTGAGTCAATCTTCATGCTGTGTGACACAAAGAGCTCATCTTATTTCCACTGAAAGTATTCAATTCCTTTTTTTTTCAAACTATAAATGATTGGTCTCAAAATGATGCTATAACTTAATTGGCACCATTGTTGTTATTGTTCAGTTGCTAAGTCGTGTCTGACTCTTTGCGACCCCATGGACGCCAGCACGCCAGGCTTCCCTATCCTTCGGCATCTCCCAGAGCTTGCTCAAACTCATGTCCATTGTCAGTGATGCCATCTAACCATCTCATCCCCTGTCGTCCCCTTCTCCCCCTGCCTTCAATCTTTCCCAGCATCAGGGTCTTTTCTAATGAGTCAGTTCTTTGCATCAGCTGGCCAAAGTACTGGAGCTTCAGCTTCAGCATCAGTCCTTCTAATGAATATTCAGGATTGATTTCCTTTAGGATTGACTGGTTTGATCTCCATGCAGTCCAGGAACTCTCAAGAGTTTCTCCAACACCACAATTCAAAAGCATCAATTCTTTGTCGTTCAGCCTTTTTTATGGTCCAACTCTCACATCCATACATGACTACTGGAAAAACCATAACTTTGACTATATAGACCTTTGTTGGCAAAGTAATACTTTTGCTTTTTAATATGCTGTCTAGGTTTGTCATAGCTTTTCTTCCAAGGAGCAAGCATCTTTTAATTTCATGGCTGCAGTCACCATCTGCAGTGATTTTGGAACCCAAGAAAATAAAGTCTGTCACTCTTCCCATTGTTTCCCATCTATTTGCCATGAAATGATGGGACCAGATGCCATGATCTTAGTTTTTTGAAGGTTGAGTTTTAAGCCAACTTTTTCACTCTCCTCTTTCACTTTCATCAAAAGGCTCTTTAGTTCCTCTTTGCTTTCTGCCATAAGGGTGGCATCGTCTGCATATCTGAGGTTATTGATATTTCTCCCAGCAGTCTTGATTTCAGCTTATGCTTCACCTAGCCTGGCATTTCACACGATGTACTCTGCATAGAAGTTAAAGAAGCAGGGTGACAATATACAATCTTGACCTACTCCTTTCCCAATTTTGAACCAGTCCGTTGTTCCATGTCCAGTTCTAACTGTTGCTTCTTGACCTGCATACAGGTTTCTCAGGAGACAGGCAAGGTGGTGTGGTATTCGCACCTCTTTAATTGGCACCATCATGCTATTCAAAAATATTCTGTTGGATAAAGCAAAATAAAGTAACTTATTATCAACTAAATCTGAGGGAAATACAGATTTCATTGTATTTTTATTTTTTATTTCCAAAATTTCTCAGGTTCTTTGAGGGTGGATTCTTCTCTTTCATGAGTCAGAGAACTCTGATATGTTAGTTTCGTCTTTTTCAGTATTACATATATTAATGATTTTAGAATCTGCTTGCAATATAGGAGACCCAGGTTTGATCCCTGGGTCAGAAAGCTCTCCTGGAGAAGGGAATGGCTACTCACTCCAGTATTTTTGCCTGAAGGATTCCAGGAGAGGAGCCTGAGAGGCTACACTCTATGGGGTCGCAAAGAGTTGGATATGACTGGGCAGATAACACTTTCACTTTCACATCTGTAGGTTGAAAACAAAAAGTTTTCTAATCTCCTTTTTTAAAGCAAACAATTCATGTTGTTGTTATTGTTTAGTCACTAAGTCGTGTCAGGACTCTTTTTCGACCCCATAGACTGTAGCCCGCTAAGCTCCTTTGTCCATAGGATTTCCCACACAAGCATACTGGAGTGGGTTGCCATATCCTTCTCCAGGAGATCTTCCCAACCCAGGGACTGAACCTGCATCTCTTGCATTGGCAGGCAGATTCTTTACCACTGAGCCACCAGGGAAGCCCCAAACAATTCATACTTGAGTATAAAAAATTTTATAAATACTTTTCCTTTATTTTATATTGTTAAAAACTTATTAGATGATAATGAAATTGCAGAGATTATAGCCAGTGTAACTGAAGATAGACAGTAGGAGCACAGTAGAAGCAATGAGTTGAAAACAATTTATGTATACCCTAAACCAAACTCCTTGGTAAATTTTAGAAAACACAAAAATACAGAAGCACACATTTTATTAGACAGCACAGTGATGACAAGACATCATACAGACAAAAGTGAAAAAGACAAATACCATTTTAGTAGTATTTTGAAAATACTTTTGATTCTGAGGGCCCTTTGAATAAAATAGACATGAGGTAAAAAGAAGAAATCCCCACTGTTAATGGTAGAGGTTATGGAAGTTTGTAGGAAAAAGACTACTCTGAGGCACCGTTATTAGCAGGTAAAAAAAATTCATGTTGCCATCTTACAATAAGCCTTTGTTCATCTCCCAATGGTCTCCTAGCACCTTTTATGCAGTGGTTCTCAAAATGTGGTCTGTGGATTTCTAGGAGTCCCTGCTACCCTTTCACAGGGTCCGTGAGGTCAAAACTATATTCATAGTAATATTAGCATGTTATTTACCGTTTTCATTGTGTTGGATATTTGTACTAATGGTACATTAGCAGTGGTTGATAAAACTACTAGTGCCTTACCATGAGTCAAGACAGTAGCACCAAACTATTAGTTGTCATTGTATTCTTCATTGCCATACACTTATAATTTAAAAGTTTCTTTCTAGTTTCACTTAAGAATGTTCTTGAAGCAATTGAAGTTTTTATTTTATTAAATGTCAACTTTAGAGTACAGTTCTCTCTCTCTCATTTTAATTTTTTATTATTTTAATGAAATGGGAAGTATACTTAAAGCACTTCTGCTACCTGCTGGAGCGTGATGGTTGTCTTGAGGTAAAGCACGCATGTTTTTGAGTTGCAAGCTGAACTAACTTTTTCTTCTTTCATGGCATACCACTTTTGCTTGAAAGAACCAACTGACAGACAAACCATAGTTATCCAGACACTGGGTATTTTTTGGAAAATGAACAAAGTGGATCTGTCACTTCAAGGAAAATAGACTATTTGTTTCAATGATAACACTGAAGCTTTCAAATGAAAATTCAAATTTCAGAAAATTCAAATCTGTTCCCATAAGCCTGACAGCTTCCAGTCAAGCTGCCTCCAGTGTAGACCTCTTACTTGAGCTCCACATTCTCATATCTACTTACTGCTTTATGTATCCATGTAAATATTTCACAGATGTTCCACTTAACCTGTCCACAGTGGACATTGATTTCTTCCATAAAACTTTATCTTTTACCCCACCCAAGTTTTTCTCATCTTGATAAACCACCTTCAACCCAGTTGTTCAAACTAGAATTGAGAGTTATTCTTTATTTCTTTTTTCTCACCCCCTGCCTCTCCATTAGCAAGTCTTATGAGTTCTGCCTTTGAAATTACTTCAAGTCGGTCTGCTTTTCTTCATGTTTACTGCTATCAGCCTACTCCAGCTTACCAGTGTCTTTCATTTGACCTACTACTTCAACTTTCTAATTACTCTCCCCTTCTTGCCTGTCCATAATCCATTTTCTATACAGCACCAAATGTAAATATGAATTGGTTCATGTTATTATATTGCTTAAAATCTTTCAGTGACATCCGGTATACTTAGAATAAAATCTAAAATCTTTACCTTGGCTTATAAAACCCTTCGTGATTGGGCCTTTGCCTTTCTTTGCAACCTCACTCTTCCCATCATTCATGAAATTCCTGCTGTACAGATTGCCTTTCTATTCCTTAAACATACCAAGGTCTCTCTTACAATTACTATTTGCTTCTGTTCCAAGAGCAAGCTTTCTCTCATCATTCTGGTCTTAGCTTAAGTGTTACCACCTATAAAAGGCCTTTCTTGACTATTCTGTTGAAGATAGTTTCTTCCTTTTATACTTTACTTTCAGCTCTTTCTCATTTCCTTTCACTTACCATAAATTTAACTGTTTCATCTATTTATTTTTTATCTCCCTTAGAAGAAGTAGATGAATAATTTTAGATATGTTGAGTTGGATGTGCCTATGGGAGCATCAGACTAAATAGACCCAATAGGTCATTGTCCACACAGAACTGAAGCTCAGAGAGGTGTTAAGAGTTTTAGAAGTTACCTGTACATTAAAAGTACATAAAGCCATGAATATGGATAAAAGAATGTTTTGAGTGAAGATCACAACAGAGATGAGAATCTTTAAGAACGCCTTCATTTAAAAGACCAGAAGTTCAAAAAAAAAAAAGCTACAAAGGAAAGTGAGAAGGAAGTTATCTTGGAGATCAAAGAAAAGATAGGTATAATATTAGAAAAGCCAAGGGGCGAGAGTCTTTCAACGAAAAGGTGTTAACAGTGTCACAATCATGTGAAGTGAAGTAAATAAGCTGAAAAGTCTAATTAGGTTTAGCAACAGAAAGCTGTTTGGGCATAGATAGTTTCAGTGGACTGGCAGGAGCCCGACTGTAGTAGATTGAGGAGTGAATAAAAAGTGAAAAATTGGGGATATAGCAAGCATAGGAAGCAAGAAGTTTTGCTCTGAAATTAAGTACAGAGAGCAGTAGCTAAAAGAAGATGAAAGATTTATTTATTTTGGGAATAGGAGAAACCTGAACGTACTCTGTCCTGGTGGGAAGAAGTCAGTGGAGGATGAACATTGAAGAACCATGTGTGAGAGGGGCTAATTGACAGAGAGCAGTCCCTAAGAAGGTAACAGAGAACTTGATCCAGATGGTTAGAGGGATTAGATTGATTGATTGATTGATTTTTGGCCGATCTTAGCTCTCTGACAGGCCCCATGGCAGTGAAAGCTCTGAGTCCTGACCACTGGACTGCCAGGGCAGTCCCTGGAGGGATTATATTTAGGTGGTGTAATAGTCTACTCAGACTACCTTAACAAACTACCACCGACTGGGTGGCTTTCAACAACACAGTTATTTTCTTGTGATTCTGGAGGCTGGAAGTCCAGGTTGGTTTCTGGTGAGGCCTCTCTTTCTGGTTTATAGATGGCTGCCTTCTCCCTGGTCCCCATCACCATTCCTCTGTGTGCTATATATAGAGAGTGCTTTCTAGTGTCTCTTCTTTTTAGGACAATAATCCCATCCAAGCAAACCTGCCTTGGAATCAATCGAACACACCAGCACAGTCGATCCCCATTATTTTCAGATTCTGTATTTTGCAAATTTGCCTACTTGGTGAAATTTATTTGTAACCCCACGAAATCAATACTCATGGTAGTTGTAGTTGTCATTCATGTATACACACTGGCAGAAAATTTGAGTCACCTAACATGTATGTTCCCAGTTGAGGTCAAACAAGGCAATGCTCTGCCTCCTTATTTAAAGCTCTCGTGCTCTCATCCAGGAGAGCATGGTCTACTTAGTGCCACATTTTTGCATTTTTGTACTTTTTTTTGTTGAGTTCACTGTTTAAAATTTCTCCTAAATGTAGTGCTAAAGTGCCTGGTTGAGAAGATCCCCAGAGGAGGGCATGGCAACCCACTCCAGTATTCTTGCCTGGAGAATCCCATGAACAGAGGGGCCTGTGGACTACAGTCCATGGGGTTGCAAAGAGTTGGACACAACTGAAGCAACTTAGCAAAGTGCTGTCTAGTGTTCCTAAGCACAAAAATGGCTGTGCTGTGCTTTATAGAGAAAAGTGTATGTTAGATTAGCTTCATTTAGCCATGAGTTATAGTGCTGTTGGCTGTGAGTTCAGTGTTAATGAATCAACAATACATGTTAAATAGTGTGTCTTTAAATGGAACTTATAAAGCAGGGTTATCTGTTGATCATTTGACAGAAATGTGATGAAGAGACTCGTGAAGCCTATCCCTGTATTTTCCATAGGACCAGAGCTTCAGTGTTGGCTAAGTCAGTGTTCGTTGTGACTTTATTAGAATATTGTTGTTGTTCAGTTGCTAAGTTGTGTCTGACTCTTTGTGATCCCATGGACTGCAGCATGCCAGGCTTTCCTGTCCTCCACTATCTTCTGGAGTTTGCTCAAACTTGTGTCCACTGAGTCAGTGATGCTCTCCAACCATCTCATCCTTTGCCGCCCTTTTCTCCTCTTTCCTTCAATTTTTCCCAGCATCTGGGTCTTTACCAATGAGCTGGCTCTTCGCATCAGGTAGTCAGAGTATTGGAGCTTCAGCTTCACATTGGTCCTTATAATGAAGATTCAGGGTTGACCATGAATAGTGAGAATCTGCTGTATTTTATAGGAGAAGGCAGTGGCACCCCACTCCAGTACTCTTGCCTGGAGAATCCCATGGACGGAGGAGCCTGGTGGGCTACAGCCCATGGGGTGGCTAAGAGTCGGACACGACTGAGCGACTTCACTTTCACTTTTCCCTTTCATGCACTGGAGAAGGAAACGGCAACCCACTCCAGTATCCTTGCCTGGAGAATCCCAGGGACGACGGAGCCTGGTGGGCTGCCGTCTATGGGGTCGCACAGAGTCGGACACGACTGAAGTGACTTAGCAGCAGCAGCAGCTGTATTTTGTATATTCTTTTCTTCAAAAACTTTAGAGTATCTTAAAGACACTAGCCCAGTCATCAACACAACTTTTAAAAATCACTGCTAGACAGTAATTTATTTGTTATATGGAGGATGTTGAGGGGGAGCCATCCACTTACTAGGTTTTCTTTAATGTTCAGATTCTAGGACAGTTTTTGTTTCTTGTAAGGAATCTCTTAAATATATTATATCTTGCTATGGAATGTAAAAAGAGCTGTTTCCTTATAGTTATGCTCGATTGATTTGCTTCAAAACTCATCAAAATATTTCCTATTTGACTTTCATGGGGAAAGGTGAGAAGAGAAAGAATTTTGGAAGGTAATTAGAACTTTTTGATAGAAAATTGGCAGGTGAGGAAAAATAATCATAGTGGTTATTATCATAAACATAAAAGTAGTAATGGTGTAAGTTGCTGAGTGCATGGTATTTGAATGTACTGTGTTGAAAATGGCTTCTATAGATAGATTTTTATGTACATAATAGGAACATCTCTCTCCTTCAACTCTGCATCCAGATCTTTGTCCACATCTTGCTAGTTCTTGTTTTATGTAATTTCTCAAATTTGTCCTTTATTTTTCATTCACATAGTAGTAATCTGGAAATCCAGACTTTAACCATCTTCAAGGTTGACCTTAAAGTTGGTCTCATTTCTTTCAGCCACATTCTCCCTTGAATGCATCTTACTTTAGTGTATTTTTATCATGTCATTCTGCAGAGATATTACTGCTCTACTTAGAAACTTTCAGTGGCTGCTAGGTGTCTGTTTTTAAATTATTATAAACCAGTTGTCTTTGGGGTTTCCCAGGTGGTTCAGTGGTAAGAATCCAACTGCCATGCAGGAGATGTGGGTTTGATCCCTGGGTCAGAAAGATTACCTGGAGAAGGAAATGACTTTCCCAGTCTTCTCCTGTGGATAGAGGAGCCTGCCAGGCTACAATCCATTGGGTTGCAAAGAGTCAGATACAACTAAACAATTGTCTCTTAATGCGTCTCAGTTCTCCTACAGGCCTTCCTCCCCGCCTGCCTTTTTTTTTTTTTTTTTTATAATTTTGGCCATGCTGCAAGGCTGGCAGTATCTCTGTTCCCTGAACTTGGGCCATGGCAGTGAAAGCACGGAATCCTAACCACTAGACCACCAGGTAACTCCCCCTTCCTACTTAACCTTAATTGATGTTATGTCATAATTCATTGCGGGGAAGTAGGAAGAACCTTTTAGATGTGAATTCCCTCATTCTTACAACCTGCATCTGTATATTTGCTACATCTCTTCTTTTTTTCTTTCTATAACACAGAAAGAAGTATTCCTAATCCTAACCAAACATAGCTTCTCCACTCATGCCCTGGATCCCATTCTCTCTTATCTTTTGAGACTTTTCTTCTTGATTTGCCCCCAAGGTTGTTAAACTTGGCAAAAAACAGCAACACAATGCACAGTTTAAATTTGAAATTTGGGTAACTACAAATAGTTTTTAGTATGAGCATGTCCCATGCAATATTATCTTCCACCCTCTGTTGGGTCATTTCTTTCAGAATTTAGTCAAGATTTAGTAACCATCTTGTGAACAAAGGCATTCTCTCTCTCTCTTACACACACACACACACACACACACACACACACACACACACACACACACACACACACACACACAAGTTCCTTTGGCTTGTAATACCTCTTTAGTTATTTCCGTATCTCAGCCCAGTTTTTCAAAAGACTTCTCTGTTCAAACTGTTTCTGTTTCTTAACCTCTCAGTCATTTCTCAGTTTTCCCTAATCCTGTTTTACCCACATTACTCCCTCAAGTCATCAAAACTTCCATATTGCCAAGTCCTACAAACTATTTTCAGCTGTCATCTTGTTAAGCTTCTCAGCAGTATTTGCAATAGCTGACCACTCTTTCCTTCTTGAAGGAATCTCCTTTCTTGATTTCTTTGGATTTTTCCTCTTTTCTGGTGGCTGCTTCTTAAATTTCAGTTGCTGGCTTTTCTTCTTCTTCTACCCTGTATGGTAGATCATGGATCAGGGCTCAGACTTGAATTCTGTTTGTTTGCTTTTTTTCTGCTCCCTAGGCAATTTTTATCCATTCCCAAGAATTTTTATATCTGTGTATACATGGGATTTAAATTACAGAGATGGATGAAATCTTAACTCTTTTATTTCAGCCTAGGCTTTCCTCTGAGCTCCAGACTGTATTCAGTTGCTGTTTTGATTGCATTAGCATATCTTACAGACGTTTCAAACTTAACATGGTCAAAATTGAAGTCTTGGTATTCTTCCCACATCTATTTTTCCCCTGTTCTTCCACATTTTAACCAGTGTCACCTATATTTAACCAGTTGCTAAAGTGAGAAAAAGGATGATCATTACTTTAAAAAAAATTACTTATTTGGCTTCATCGAGTCTTGGTTGTGGCTTGCAGGAATCCTTCATTGTGGCATACAGACTCTCTAATTGTGGCACGCAGGCTGAGTTGCTCCGTGTCATGTGAAATCTTAGTTCCTTGGCCAGGGTTCAAACCTGCATCCCCTGCATTGCAATGTGGATTCTTAACCACAGGATCACCAGGGAAGTCCCCGCTGATGGTCATTCTTGACATCTTCCTTACCCTTCACGTTGTCTGTTAACTAGGTCCAGCTGAGTCAACCACCACACTATTTGTCCTAAATCCATTTACTGCTGTCATTGTTATTGAGGCTACCATCACTATCATATGTTTTAATGACTTCCTAACTATTCTTCTCATTTCCATTCATGGTTGTTTAGTTTTTCTCTTTTTATGGAGCCATGGTGATCTTTTAAAAACATAAATCTCTAGTGGCTTCCTATTATTCTTTGAGTAAAATTAAAACTGTTCTGTGACCTGTAAACCCTACATGGTCAGGTCAAGCCCTGTCTACCTCTCCAGCCACATTTAACCCTCTCTCATTGACAGTGTTCTTATACAAATAAGGATTTGGTAAAAATGGAATCCTATTCCCAAGCACTTTTTAAAATATTAGTCACTGTAATGTGCAGAATTTTAACATTTGTGAAAATATTGCCAGCCAAACTGAGCATTCATGAGTAGTTGCAAATGAGATATATAAGACCGAACAGCTAATCTCTCCGTCTCCCCTTTAAAATTTCAGAGCCCTTATGTGTTAATTTTCTATAGCTTAAAATAATACAAGTGTATTTAATTATAATTCTTGGAGTCAGAAGTCCAATAGTGGTCTCAGTGGACTAAAATCAAAATGTCAACAGGGCTGTATTCCATCTAGAGTAGAATCTACTTCCTTGTATTTTCCAGCTTCTAGAAGCAGCCAGGATTCCTTGGCGCCTTCCTCCATCCTCAAAGCCAGCATTATAGCATCTTTAAATCTCTCTCTGGCTCTCATTCTTCTGCCGCCTTCTTCCAAGTATAAGGAAGCTTTTGATTATATTGGGCTTTTGTTGTTTGGTCACTAAGTCCAACTCTTTGTGACCCTATGGACCATAGCCCACCAGGCTCCTCTGTCCATGGGATTCACCAGGCAAGAATATTTGGGTGGGTTGCCATGTCCTCCCTCCAGGGGATCTTCCCAACCCAGGAATTGAACCCATGTCTCTCATGCCTCCTGCATTGGCAGGCAGGTTCTTTACCACTAGCGCTACCTGGGAAGCCCCTATCTCAGTAGAACTGGGGAGGGGACTAAAAATTTAATAAAAAATGTTGAACTGATGTTTTGTTTTAAATCCAATCAATGCATAGCTTAATTTCAGGATTTAGCCAACTACTATTGTCGGGGTCATGAAAGACTGAGGAACTATCATAAATTGGAAGAGACTATGGAGACAGGAAAACTGAATGTGAGGTGGATCCTGGAACTGAAAAAGGACATTTGGAGAAACTTGAAATCCAAATAAAGCCTGTAATTTAGTTAATAGTATTGTACCAGTGTTAATTCATTAGTTTTGATAATTACTGTGGTTTTATCAGTTAACATTAGAGGAATGTGGGTGAAGTGTATATGGGAACTCTCACACTATTTTTACAAATTGTTTTTCTAAGTCCATAATTATTTCAAAACAAAATTTTTTTTAAAAAGACAACGTAAGGAGTGGAAGCCACAGAGTGGAAGATGTTTGCAAAGGACTCAGAATCAGAATCTGTAAATGACTTATACAGATTAACGAGGGAAAGATCCACAATCCATTGAAAAAAATAGGCAGAATACTTGAAAGGCCTCTTCATATAAGAGGATATCCAAATGGCCAATAAGCATAAAGATATGCTTGGCAGTACATGAGAGTTCCAGTTTCTCCAAGTTGGAACCCTTGTGCATTGCTGATGGGAATGTAAAATGATGTAGCTTCTATAAAATGCAATATGGTAGGTTATAAAAAAATTAAACAGAAATTTCCGTATGCTTCTTCAATTCCATTCCTGGGTGTATACCCAAAATAACTGAATGTAGGGTCTCTTAACAGATATTTGTCCACCTATGTTTGTCGCAGCAGTATTCACAATAACCCAAAGGTGCAAACAACCCAAATGTCCATCAATGGATGAGTAATAGTTAAACAAAATGTCTTGTGTACATACAATGGGATATTATTGAGCCCTACAAAGAATGAAATTCTGATAAATGCTGCAATACGGATGGACTTTAAAAGCATACTAAGTGAAATAAACCAGACAAAAGGACAGATACTGTATGATTTCCCTTATATGATGTACCTACTCAGATTCCGAAGAAAAAAGGTAGAATAGTGGTTACCAGGGGCTGGGGGAGAAGGGAAATGAGCAGTGCTTGTTTAATGGATACAGAGTTCGGTTTGGGATAATGAAAAATTCCTCAGGACGGCTGGTGGTGATGGGTGCTCAACAGTGTGATTGTCCTTACTGCCACTGAACTGTCCACTTTAAAATCTTATGAGATTTGCCATTTTACCACATGCACAGATACGTGGACAGAGTGTTTCAGGCCTATATTCCTAATCAGTATAGATGCAAAAATCCTCAATAAAATACTAGCAAGTCAAATTTAACAGGACATTAAAAGGATCTTACACCATGATCAGGTGAGATTTATCCCAGAGATGCAAGGATGGTTCAGTATCTGCAAATCAGTCATTGTGATACCCCACACTAACAAAATGAAGGCAATCATCTCAATAGATGCAGAAAAAGCATTTGGCAAGATTCAACATCCATTCATGGTAAAAATTCTCAGTGAAATGGGTACAGCGGAAATGTAACTCAACAAAATAAAGGCCATAAAAAAATGTGCTCAGTTGTGGTTGTGATGGTAGTGCTCATGATAAGATGCAGATGAAAAATCACAGAGTGACACCATTCCTTAGAATGCCTAAAATGTAGAAGATCGACAATACTAAGCACTGGCAAGGATATGAAGCAACTGGAGCACAGATATCCTGCTGGTAGGACTACAAAATAGTACTGGTACTTTGGAAAGTTGCTTGATATTATCTACCTAGCTGGACATATGCATACTCTATAACCTGAGCAGTTCCTCTCCTACGTACGTACCTGTGTCTACAGAAATATTTTCATGTGAGTAAGTACCACATGACATATACAAGAACAATCACAGCAACATTATTTTTAAGGTCCTCAAACTGAAACCAACTTTCAACAGGAGAATGGGTTCAATAAATTACAAATATTCATGCAGTGGGGGTATTTTAGGCTTCCCTGGTGGCTCATTGGTAAAGAATCTGCCTGCAGTGCAGGAGACCAGGGTTCGATCTCTGGGTTGGAAAGATCCCCTGGAGAAGGAAATGCTTTCCACTCCAGTATTCTTTTCTGGAGAATTTCAAGGACAGAGGAGCCTGGCAGGCTACAGTCCATGGGGTCGCAAAGAGTCAGACATGACTGAGCGACTAACACTCACTTTTTCACTTCACAAATAAATGAACTCCTGCTAAATCAACAGACTTAGATAACTCTTAGAAATATATTGAGCAGGAAAAAAAAGAGTGCATCTTTTATGGTATTAATATCAGGTTCAAATATAGGCAAAATTGATATGTGGTGATAGGAATCAGAGATTATCTTTAGGGAGGAGTGATGACTGAGAGGGGACAGGCAGAAGGCTCTAGGATGCTGGTAATGTTCTGTTTCCTTATCTGGATAGTGGTTACAGAGCTGTGTTGACTTTTGAAATTTTATCAAACTGTAACTTTTGACCAATGTACTTTCTCTGTAGGTGTTATGCCTCAATTTAAAGTATCTTTAAAAAATAATGTAGTAAGAAAAAAATTTGTAAAAAAATAATGTAGTGAGGGGTCTACATTCCACATTTATTTAATGGCATTGTGCTTCATTGTTCTATCCTACACCCTTCCTACCCTCTCCCTACTTTCCACTCTGTGAGAGAATTCGGAGCCTTGACTTCACATCCCTGTCTGCTCTGATTCTCCTTGTTTTCATGTTTAAGAAGAAGCTTTCAAGTTTAAGCCTGACTTCTCTTTGAGGACAGTTTTAGCTTGACATGCTAACCATGCAGCAAACTGAACTCTGACCTAAGTGGAACCCTAGGAGCTGTGTCATAGAGGTTGAGGATTTAAGTCCACACCCCACTCCCAGATTCTAGAGGACTTAACAGGGAGTGGGAAAGACAGCATGCACCATTTAGTGTACTGTAGTCTCTGAATTGCTTAATTGTAACTGTGACTGGATTAGTCAGTGGTAAGGAGATACATTTTGGAGTACTTAGGCATAATTTTGTTATGATGTTGTTTATGGCTTTGTCCATTCTTACACCTGCATCCCTTTTCCTTCCTTTTACCCTTCAGATGACTGTCATATGTTTTATTCATCTGGGGCTTTACTCTAAGCTAGCCATTCTTTGAGTAAGTTCATTTTTTTAAAAAAATTCAGCACATATTCATTGGTATTTGCTATGTGCTTGGAATACAGAAATGAGACACATAATCTCTTCCCTCAAATTATAGTTCTAATGTGGAAATAGATAAAGGTTTAGTTATAGTATCGACACTGATATGTGCTGTAATCGAGATCAGTTTGGGTGATTACTCAATAACTCATTGAATTGATTCTTTTTTTTTTATGGTTATGTCACACAGTTTGTGGAATCTTGATTCCCCAACCAGGAATTGAACCCAGGCCCCTGGCAGTGAGAGTACAGAGTCCTAACCACTGACCACCAGGGAATTCCCTAGAATTGATTCTTAACCTAGCGGTGGGGCTGGTAATATGTGCTGAAGGAAGTTAGAGTGTGTGTGTTCAGAGTAGGGATCAAGGGAATTCAGAGAGCTGAGGGCTGAGGCTCAGGGATTTGCAGAGGCTGAATCATGAAGGGTCTTGTATGTCATACTAAGGAGTTTGGATTGTATTTAGAAGATAGTGGGGAGCTATTGAGGCATTATGAATGAGGAAATTATGTGATCAGACTTTAAAATAATTGTGCTGATGATAATCATGGGTGAGTAAGTTAATTTAATGAATTGAAGTAGAGTGTTACAAGAATGGAGTTACCTAGGCCCTGTTGTTTAGTCCCAACAGTGTTGGCATCATCTGAGAACTGTTAAAAATGTAGAAGCTTGAGACCTATTCCAGACTGACTAAATCAGAATCGGCATTTTTAACAAGATCTCCAAACAATTTGTAGGCACGTTCAAGTTTAAGAAGCACTGATTTAGATGGATAGGATAATGGTCAGGCTTTAGACAGCTGGTGTGAAGACAACAGGACAGATTGCAGGGGAGAATGTGGAGAACATGTTCTTCTTTCTATGTAGAATTGCACTCACCCTCCCCACCAAATGCATGCCAGGTACCCCTCATCATCCATTACCTTTCAGCTTAAACAGAGCTTCTCTGATGTGACACTCCCAGTAGGCATAATTGGTACCCTTGCCATATTCTCCTGTGACAATTTTACTTTATCCGTTTTCACACTTTATTTTTGGTAATTATATAATTGCCTGTCTCTCTCCTGCACCATGAAGGCAGGGACTGTCTTTCTATGCTGCTTAATGCGTGACAGGCACACAGCAAATACTTGTGGTTCTGTTGAAAGATCTTACTGTGTATAAGAAGAAAATATGTATTTGAGTGTGTTGGGGGAATGTATGTGTTATATTTATTAACAATAATAGTAAATGTTAAATAGCACTGATGAGTTCTAGGCACTGTTCTGGGTGTTTTATATATGTTAATTTATTTGATATTATCATCAATCCTACAAGGAGAGATTCTTAATGTCCCCATTTTAAAGATGAGAAAACAGAGGCACAAGGAGTATAAGTAATATGCCTAACGTGACACAGTTGGTAACGAATCAAGATTCAAATTCACCTGGTACTACTCTGCTATGCCTAGCTTTGGACAAAATAGTTCCCTGGCACTATGCTGAGTGCTGTGTATTATATGTATTGCATACGTTGTGTGCTAAATCACTTCAGTCACGTCCTTTGCGACCCTATGGACCACGGCCCACCAGTCTCCTCTGTCCATGGGATTCTCCAGGCACAAATACTGGAGCGGGCAGCTGCCACATCCTCTTCCAGGGGAATCTTCCCAACCCAGGGATTGAACCCACGTCTCTTATATTTCCAAAATTGGCAGGTGGGTTCTTTACCACTGATGCCACCTGGGAAGCCCATTACATGTATTATTTATATAACATCAATGTGCAGATGACACCACTCTTATGGCAGAAAGCGAAGAAGATATAAAGTGAAAGAGGAGAGTGAAAAAGTTGGCTTAAAACTCAACACTCAGAAAACTAAGATCATGGTGTCTGGTCCCATCACTTCATGGCAAATAGATGGGGAAACAGTGGAAACAGTGGCTGACTTTATTTTTTTGGGCTCCAAAATCACTGCTGATGGTGACTGCAGTCATGAAATTAAAAGACACTTGCTCCTTGGAAGAAAAGTTATGACCAACCTAGACAGCATATTAAAAAGCAGAGACATTACTTTGCCAACAAAGGTCCATCTAGTCAAAGATATGGCTTTTCCAGTAGTCATGTATGGATGTGAGAGTTGGACTATAAAGAAAGCTGAGTGCTGAAAAATTGATGCTTTTGAACTATGGTGTTGGAGAAGACTCTTGAGAGTCCCTTGAACTGCAAGGAGATCCAACCAGTCCATCCTAAAGGACATCAGTCCTGAATATTCATTGGAAGGACTGATGCTGAAGCTGAAACTCCAATACTTTGGCCACCTGATGGGAAGAACTAACTCAATGGAAAAGACCCTGATGCTAGGAAAGATTGAAGGGAGGAGGGGACGACAGAGGATGAGATGGTTGGATGGCATCACGGACTCAATGGACATGAGTTTGAGTAAACTCCGGGAGTTGGTGATGGACAAGGAGGCCTGGCATGCTTCAGTCCATGGGGGTCGCAAAGAGTCAGACACGACTGAGCGACTGAACTGAACTGAACATCATTGTGAGGAGAGTTTTATTACCTGTTTTGTGGATGGGGAAGCAAAGGCTCAAAAAGTTATACAGGTTACCAAAGATAGATACACTGCTTGTAAGTGGTGGAGCTAGTGTTTAAACCCAAGGGTTGACAGAGGGTGAGACGGTTGGATAGCATCGCTGACTCAATGGACATGGGTTTGAGTAAACTCTGGGAGATAGTGAAGGACCGGGAAGCCTGGTGTACTGCAGTCTATGGAGTCATAAAAGTCAAACATGACTTAGCGACTGAACAACAACAACAATCCAACTCTTAAAGCCTGTGGTCTTTAAGACCACGTCTGGAATATAAAAATACCTGTGGGATATGAGTCTTAAGATCACTGAGGAACTGAGAGGTGGAATGTCTGACATTTAAGTTGGGGGTGTGAGGACTTAACAACTGCAGTTGCTCAGGTTACATGGGCATTTCAAGTTTGAAGGGGCAAAGGAGATATAAAGTCTAGCAATTTCAGCCAGCCTCGTAACTGACCAGATGGAACTTTGGACTCTGTTGGTTAGGAACCTTAGCGTCTACAATAAGCTGTAACTTAGGTGACTAAGGAGTAGTTATTGCTTTTTCTTATGACCTTGAGAAACCAGATGGATTAGAAATACTGAATGTCAGAACTGGAAGGAACCAGCTCTCACCTTCCACAGTGCCCTCTTACCCACTTCCTTCTTATTTTGTAATAAGGAAGCTAAAGAAGAGAGTGCTTTAGGTGCCTTGCCAAAACCTAATAAAACTATTAGTGACAAGCCAGGAATCGAGGACAGGGTCACATTCCTGTATTCTTTGCCCTGTGCCTTATGACTCTCGGCTTCAGATTTATTGCCCCCTGTCTAAAGCTCTTCTGCCATCGTAGTTACTTCTTCACCACATTGTAGTTACTTCTGGTTCTTTTTGACTTTGGTCCCTGGACATATTAACTTTTTGTCCTTTCCTCTCCAGCCTCAAGCATATACTCTGTCCAGCAAGTTGTCTGATTAATTTCATGATGATACTAGTGTCAAGGTAGGAACACCACTGGCACATAGAACTTCAGGTTGATCTTCTTCTTAGAGTGAAAATGAGATTCCTTTGAGCTGTTCACACAATCAATTTCTGTAAAACTTGAAGGCCACAGGAGCAGGTGCAGTTTGTGTATCCTTTTGAAGTTGCAAACTCCTAAATGTTAAGGCTGGTTATTATAGATAATCACATGCAGGGGTCTCACTCCTGCTCTGCTGCTGCTGCTGCTAAGTCGCTTCAGTCGTGTCCGACTCTGTGCGACCCCACAGACAGCAGCCCACCAGGCTCCCCCGTCCCTGGGATTCTCCAGGCAAGAACACTGGAGTGGGTTGCCATTTCCTTCTCCAGTGCATGAAAGTGAAAAGTGAAAGGGAAGTCACTCAGTCGTGTCCAACTCCTAGCGACCCCATGGACTGCAGCCTACCAGGCTCCTCCGTCCATGGGATTTTCCAGGCAAGAGTACTGGAGTGGGGTGCCATTGCCTTCTCCCACTCCTGCTCTAGCTATAGGTATATCTTTTAAGGCACTTTATAGTAAAATTAAATTAGAATGAAAACAACTTTATAACTATTCGTAATACTTAAACCTATACCCTGTGCCTTATACAGTCCCACTCAGTTAATAGACTTTCAGTTCTCAACTGTAGTAGGTACTGTTTTATTTTTGTTTCTGGGTCATTACAGAAAGAAGGTAATAAGTATAAGGTATAAGAAGTGTAAGGTATGGAGTTAGAGTAGGTGAGGTTCAGAAAAAGAATGAGACTGGCACTCTACAGGAACAGATCACCTTTAATGAGGCGAGAAGGGGGCAGCAGTCAGATTAGCGAGCTTCTGCACTTATCTAAGGAAAGAGTAAGTATATATAGGCATGTATGTAGAAAGCTACTGTCTTAAGGGGGCCTGTTCTTCTCCAAGGTTCCTGGGAATAGTTATCCCTTAAACGGCTGGGGCAAGGAGTTCTGGAGATCGGCCAGAGGTTGGGCTGGCTTGGAGCTGGGCGTAATCAACCTAATGTCTATTTTTCTTTGGGTGAGAGAGTTCTTTGTTTTGCCTAAAATGGTGGGGAGGACCTGGAGGGGAGTTTTAACTCCAGGCTACCTTGAGCCATGCAACTTTCCTTCAAGAAGGTTGCAGTTTTCAAATGAAGTCTATTTCAGTTAAAAACTTACACTAAAAAAAATGGTCTTCCTTTTAATCCACTTTATCAAATCTGACACTTTGATCACAGATGGGCTTATCAAAACTGAAACCCTGACCTCAGATCATGCCTTCATTTCATTGACTTTCTTTATCTTGTTATCATTCATTGCTTCACTTCATAGCTCCTCTGTGACCACAACTTCCTTTACTTTCACCCTTGCTATTTTCTCTTCTTATTGCATCTGCTCTCCACCTGCTTTGTGATCTCTAACCCTTTGACACCTCTGCATTCACCTGGTCCAGTGGTCCCCTTCTGTTTTCAGTTGCCTTTTTCTCTAGTCTGGACCTCCAGGTCCAGAATTCTGCCCTTTCTGGCATCTCTTCCCTAGAAGTTTCCTTCCTCTCCTTCATTCTGTATCTAAAGGACCATTCTTCTAACCAGGAAAGACCCTAAAGGGCAATAAACCTATAATCCTAATCACAATATTATGACTGTCAACTCCGAGAAATTATCTCTGTAGTGGGACTGAACACTGTAAAGAGTCCCTGGTTCTTAAAGGGGACCAAATGAAATCTGTGGTACTCTCATTGGATAATATACTTTAGGAATTAATTAAGGAGGTAAAATAGAAGGGACTTACCAGGTGGCACAGTGGTAAAGAATCCACCTGCCAGTGCTAGAGACATGAGATGCAGATTTGATCCCTCGATTGGGAAGATCCCCTGGAGGAGGGCATGGCAACCCACTCCAGTATTCTTGCCTGGAGAATCCCATGGACAGAGGAACCTGGTGGGTTACAGTCCATGGGGTCGCAAAGAGTCGGACATGACAGAGCACACACAGAAAAAAGATTAGGTCACCTTTTTTCTAGTTTTGTCTTATTTCCAAATTTCTGAAGTGTGTAGGGAGGAAGGAACTTGTATGGGGACAGAGACATAAGGAGGAAGCAGCTTCTGAGGTCCTAAAGACTACTGTGTTGACATCCTGTTTCAGAAACCAGACCTATGAATAAAAAACAGCATTGAATAGGGGCTTAGAGGCGGCACTAATCTTTTTTAAAAGTTGAAATGTAGGGCATTCCCTGGTGGTTCAATGGCTAGAACTCCTGCTCTCACTGCCAAGGGCCCTGGTCAGGGAACTAAGATCTCACAAGTCACGTGCTGTGGCAAAAATAAAAAGAAGTGTAGTTGATTTACAATATTATATTAGTTTCAGGTGTACAACATAGTGATTCAATATTTTTATAGATTGTACTCCACTGAAAATTATTTTACAATATTGGCTATATTCCTGTATGTGTGGTGTATGTGTGCTCAGTCGTGTCCAACTCTGTGAGACCCCATGGACTGTAGCCCGCCAGACTCCTCTGTCCGTGGGATTTCCCAGGCGAGGATACTGGAGTGGGTTGCCATTTCCTTCTCCAGGGGATCTTCCTGCCCCAGGGATCAAACCCACATCTCCTGCAGCTCCTGTATTGGCAGGTGGATTCTTTACCACTAGCACCACCTGGAAAGTCCCTGTAGCGGTTCAGTTCAGTTCAGTTCAGTCGCTCAGTCGTGTCCGACTCTTTGCGACCCCATGAACCGCAGCACGCCAGGCCTCCCTGTCTGTCACCAACTCCTGGAGTTCACCCAAACTCATGTCCATCGAATCGGTGATGCCATCCAACCATCTCATCCTCTGTCGTCCCCTTGTCCTCCTGCCCTCAATCTTTCCCAGCATCAGGGTCTTTTCTAATGAGTCAGCTCTTCCCATCAGGTGGCCAAAGGATTGGAGTTTCAGCTTCAACATCAGTCCTTCCAACAAACACCCAGGACTGATCTCCTTTAAGATGGACTGGTTGGATCTCCTTGCAGTCCAAGGAACTCTCAAGAGTCTTTGCCAACACCACAGTTCAAAAGCATCAATTCTTCGGCATTCAGCTTTCTTTATAGTCCAACTCTCACGTCCATACATGACCACTGGAAAAACCATAGCCTTGACTAGACAGACCTTTGTTGACAAAGTAATGTCTCTGCTTTTTAATATGCTATCTAGGTTGGTCATAACTTTCCTTCCAAGGAGTAAGCGTCTTTTAATTTCATGGCTGCAATCACCATCAGCAGTGATTTTGGAGCCCAAAAAAATAAAGTCAGCCACTGTTTCCACTGTTTCCCCATCTATTTGCCATGAAGGGATGGGACTGGTTACCACTGAGGAAAGAGATAGAGGGATAGGGGATTTGGAGGCATAAACTCCTGTGCATAAAATAAAGAGACAGCACTAGTCTGACTTGGAAGTGCTGGTTTCCCCTAAACCTACCTACTCTGTGGTAGCTCCTGACTAGCCTCAGGGAAGCAGCTATTTTATAGTGGGCATCTTTATCTGGGTAGCTGAAGGCCCTTAGACTTCCATGTGCATAGCACCGCAAGCCAGCAGAGGGAGCTGTGGTCCTAGAACTTTGTTTAGAGCTTCTAAGTTTTGATTTTGCCAGAGATCCTCTCCAGCTCCATCCGAATCTCCTGTGCGGTAAGAATTTAACTTGAGATATGCCTGGGTTTGGTGCCAGACCCCTGGTGTGAGCAGATGGGGAGCTTCTGCATAACTGTTTAAACTTGAAAGCCATAAGGAACTCGATTTCAAGGAAACGCCTGTTTACCATGCAGATCCAAATCAAGCAACTCTCCAGAAATGGGTGTGCCTTCTTGACCTTGATCCTTATTGATCTTGGTATCAGCACCTCCAGTGACGCATCCTGAGGGGCGGGAGAAAGTTAACAAGTGCCTTATACACAGGGAAAAAGAGGCAGCCTGACTGCTGCTGCAGAAAGTCCCGGAGAGGAGGGGATACTGTTTGGGTAGCATTAAATAGTGAGTGCTCCATGGAAAGTTCAGTGCCTGGGTGTAGAACCTTGTATCAGCTCTGATTTTGAATCAGAAGCAGAAGGTTTGCAGCTGGCCAGTCAAGAGGCTTGTCAGGCAGTTGACTAATGATCTTGATTTTAATAGGAAGCCTTTTAAAGGGGATGCAGCTTCTGCTAGATGCTGTGAACTCCTGAATCACTAGATTTGGCTCTGCTTTTTGGACACTCAGAAAACTCGGGCATTTCCAAGCCAGCTTTCCCTTTTGCTTCAGGACATAGATTACCCAAGCCTGCACTATGGCGAATGGGGACGGTAATGAGGGTGCCTCAGCTTTTCACATGCCTGAGTGGATGGTGAGTTCTTTGGTCACTTTGCTTTTTCCTCTGTTTCTTGATAATAACAAGAATAGGGAGAAGTCCCTCTCAAGAGCTGTGATTGGGAAAACAGTTATTACTGTAATTTCTGATTAATTCCTGGGTCACTCCTGCTGCTTTTTTTCCTTTTTCTTTTTTTAAAATTATTTTTAAATTATGAGTGAGCTGGAAGGGCCTATTGCCTGGTTGTCTGGGCTGGGCTGGAGCTTCCCCACTGCTCCTGGTGTACTGCATGGACTGTGTTACACTGTGATTGCTTTGCATTCTGTTTACAAGTAGATGCTTAGTTTATTTCTCATGGGGATAAAGAAAAAGAATAGAGAGGGGGGAAAAAACAAAAACAACTTGTGGAAATGGTGTGCTCTCTCTCTCTCTGTCAAGTCTGAAAAGATTTAAATAATTTATCCCCTATCTGCCTAGTTTTCTCCTGCCAGTCAAAACATTTCCCCAAGTATTCTTGTACGTGTCTTTCTAAAAGGCAGGAACTATAAAACTCTCTTTTTAAATTAATTTATTTTTTGGCCGTGCTATATGGCACATGGGATCTTAGTTCCCCAACCAGGGATCAAACCCATGCCCCCTGTAGTGGATGCACAGAGTCTTAACAACTGGACTGCTGGGAAGTCCCTATATAGCTCTTTTGGTACGATTCTTTAAAATACTTTATTTGCTTGATGAATGTTTTTAATGAGTTATTTGTTGGTAAGAACCAGCACATAAAACCTAGTATTTTCAATCCAACTTTAGTTTTTGATATAAAAATAGCAACCACCCTTATGTTCCTAACTGCTTTCTTCCAGGTTTAGCCTGATTTCTTATAGTCTATATACCAATTTGTGGTTTGTATATATATATATATGTGTGTGTGTGTGTGTGTGTGTGTGTGTATAAAATATGGATGTGTGCATGCTAAGTTGCTTCAGTTGTATCCAACTCTTTGCCTCCTCTGTCCATGGGATTCTCCAGGCAAGAATACTGGAGTGGGTTGCTAAGCCCTCCTCTAGGGGATCTTCCCGACCCAGGGATGGAATCCACGTCTCTTGCATCTCCTGCATTGGCAGGTGGATTCTTTACCACTAGCGCCACCTGGGAAGCCCCATAAAATATGTATAATGTATATATATTTCCCTATTGAAAACTGCTTAGACTATATACAACATATTCCAAGTTATTTTCAGTGTTTATGGAATTATGCACTTAGAGAAGTGACCACCAATAATGAGTCTGAGTATATAGTAGACCTAACAGAGGCCCCGGAGAAGGCAATGGCATCCCACTCCAGTACTCTTGCCTGGAGAATCCCATGGACGGAGGAGCCTGGTAGGCTACAGTCCATGGGGTCGCTAAGAGTCGGACACGACAGAGCGACTTCACTTTCACTTTTCCCTTTCATGCACTGGAGAAGGAAATGGCAACCCACTCCAGTATTCTTGCCTGGAGAATCCCAGGGATGAGGGAGCCTGGTGGGCTGCCGTCTGTGGGGTCGCACAGAGTCGGACACGACTGAAGCGACTTAGCAGCAGCAGCAGCAACAGAGGCCCAACTGATGAGCCCACATTTCGATTCGCATACCAACTATTATTATTTCAGTTAGGGTTATTCCTGTTGTTGTTCTTAGTGTTGTTCCAGAACCTTGTACTCAGTTTTAAAACATCTGATCTAAAGAAATCCTACCCATCCACAAGCTTATTTCAAATAGTATAGTGTTTTAGAATAACAGAAAAAAATTCAAATAATAATTCTAGTTGGATTTCTTTATAAATATTTATTTTTATTTATTTGGCTACTCTGGGTCTTTAGTTGTGCCATGTGGGATCCAGTTCCCTGTGCAGGGATTGAACCCAGCCCCCCTACATTGGGAGCACAGAGTCCTAGCCACTGGACCACCAGGGAAGTCCCTCTAGTTGGATTTTTAAGTTTGCTTTTGAATTTCCAGCCATTCACTGATACCAAGAAGGGGAAATAGGAATTCTGGTTTTCTTAAGTGAGAGCCCACATGAAGATATTAACCTTTGTTACTTCTATAAGAGAATATTACAGAAGAATTTCACAGAACACTAGTATGTCAACTCAATCAGCACAAGTTTTACAGTAACTCTTATTCTCACAAATAATACACCTTGCTGTCACCTGCCAAGCACATCTTCTCAAGAGGAGCTCCTACTGGATTTTTATCTACTCACCTTCTCTTTATTTACCTGAACAGGATAACTGTCCTAAAGGAGTTAGTGTGACTACTGCTCAAGAGATATGACCTAAGCCTTCTCAGCTTTTAGAAAATGTTCTTTAATAAAGCACAGCTCTGCTTTGTTTTCAACATGGCACCTCTTTTATTTAGCAATTTCCTGGCCTCTCTCTCTCAAAAATCAAGAAAATATCTTTGATCAGTAGATTTTTTTTTAGCAATGAGGAGACAAAGTAGGGAGGAGCTTGGCCTCAGTAACTCAGTTTTATCCTCTGAATTATTCCCTTGCCAGAGATTAACCTCTTGAGGCTTGCTTTCAGATATCACGTAAGTTGTTCATTTCTGACCTGCTCTGGAAGTGCTTCTTTAGGCTGCCACCAGTATCCACTTAGCCACCAAAATGAGCCACTGAGCATTCTCTAGCGTACTGCCTATAGATTTCCAGACCTTACCTGTGACATGTTGGAGTACCTTTTAATCCCCAAGAGGAAACCCTGGCACCAGTTCTCACACTGGGTCAAAATTTTGATCACAGAAAGCTTTTAACAAATGACTCAAGTCCCAGTTTACATATTAACGTAATGAACTTTCCACTGAGAACTATCCTTGCCCCTGAAGGAAATATGACAAGGCTCTCAAACTTTCTTTCCGGGGGAAAATTTAGCAGAAAAGGTGGATTATAATACCTCCTTTCTTATAAATGATCTGTAGCAAAAAGGGACTGGCATATCTCTCTGAAGATAGGACTCAAGACCACAGACAGCAGCTGACAGTACTCACATCTCTGACTCCTAGCAGGGAAATAAGCCAGGACGAAATCTGAAGAACAGTCTTGAGACGTTGACAAGTAGACCTTCGAGTTACTATTCCATCAATCACTGGAAAACTTCTGCTAGAGCCTCTGCTCCCCAGCTATTTTCATATAGCTTGTTCAGGCAGTTTTACTGCTAAAAGGTTGGGGAACTCATCCTTTTAAAGATTGTCCTTATTAACATAGTTTCACTTCCCTTGGGAAATTTTTCATCCCTAGTGGTAGGTGAAAATACTTCCTCTCATATGAGCATGGAGATCAGCAGTAACCTTTTTTTAAGTTTCCACATCTTAATATTTCCTCCTCCCACTTGAGCTCTTTTGTAGTACCTAGTACTTTTCCGTAGGAAATCTGATTCACTTTCTTGATTGAGTACCCAGCCAGTTGGTTACCTGATTTTCTTTTGGCTAGAAGTAATCCCTTTTATAGTTGAAGAATTTGTTCCAGCAGCTCATTTGGCTTGGAAGGGAGCAATGTCTCTAAATTCTTGAACCATATCTACTTGGAAGTGGGACGAAAACCTTTAAGGTATCTGCTAAATGGTAGTAGAGGTAGTTTCACTATAACTCTGGATCAGAATTGACACTTAAAGCAGAGACCCACTTGAGAAACTGATGAAAACTGTGGACCCACTTCCCAGGAAAATAGACACACAAACTTTTCGCATTCTGTTTTAGAGCATCTGGACATCCATGGGCTCTAGGTGAAGAACTTTGGACCTAAAAAAATAGAAATGTTAATATGTTATATTTGTGTACCAGTGTGTCACCTCCAGAACCTTTTCACATACATTATTTTATTTTCTCAGCACACACTTGAGACAGACAAAGTAGGTATTATGTTCTTATTTTACAAATCAGGGTTACAGGTGTTCAGTACTGGAAATGTTAAGAAATGGAGATACAGAAAGAGAACCACTGATCACCATTCTTTGTAGTACTACTTTATGTATTTGTAAAGGAATTAATTTGTTTCTCTTGATGTGCTCCTGTAGGGTAAGTAGATCTTCTATCCTCCCCATGAGTCCTAATTTTTCTTGATTCATTAATCTTCTATTCTTAGCCTTAAATTGTGGAAATCAGAATTAGATCCAGTTCTCTTTATATCCTATGTTGTATATAAAGAAAGGATCACCTCATTCCTTTCTCTGATCTTTGAAATAACTTTTTTTGCCTATGAATATGCTCCATGGTGACAGCCATAGGTAGGATAACATGGTTGGTTAAGGAGAGAGTTAAGAATTACGGTGACTTTAATCATGCTTGGACTGTTCCAGCAGTGGTTCTCAAAGTGTGGTCCCCAGACCAGTAGCATCAGCATCACCTGGAAACTTGTTAGAAATGCAAAATCTTGGGCCCCACCCAGATTCACTAAATCAGAAGCTCTGGAGCAGGGCCTAGCAGTGCGTTTTAATAAACCCACTAGGCGATTTTGATGTATCTAAAATTTGAGAATTACTTTGGTAGATAAACTTGTCTAAGTGGTAAGACTTTTCCTGTCAGTAATAGTAACCTAAAATGTCTTTTGGTTGTGTTCGGTGTAGATCTGCAGCTCCCTTTGCTCAGGCCCAGAAACTTAAGGCATTAGACCAGGAGTTCTTTTCATCTGAGTGAGGAACCAGCTGAGTGTACTAGAGTGCGTATCCTTGGTTAGGAGGAGCAGATTCGAGACTCAGCAAGCAAGCAGAAAAATACTGGTGTGTCTCATTTCCTGAAATTGTGAATAAGAGACCAAGATTGTCGTGGATGACAGTGAATAGCTACATTTGAGTTCAATTAATTTCCATTTCAATTTTTGGTAGTGATATTGGACAAAGTTGCTAATTAAAGGCTGCTAGATTTCAGATTCTTATATAATTTAGCCATTTCAGAACTGTGGTTTGATCAAAGCCTCAAGATAATCTGGGATGATATCCTTTCTGAAACCTAATCCAATAAGAAAGTAAATTTAAGGAGTAATTTTGAATTAAATAAATTTAAGATAAATTAGGGCTTCCATGGTGGCTCAGCTGGTAAAGAATCTGCCTGCAGTGTGGGAGTCATGGGTTCGATCCCTGAGTTGGAAAGATCCCCTGGAGGAGGGTATGGCAACCCACTCCATTATTGTTGCCTGGAGGGTCCCCACGAACAGAGGAGCCTGGCAGGCTACAGTCCATGGATTTGCAGAGTCGGACACGACTGAATGACTAAGCACAACACAGTAAGATAAATTAAGAGGAATGAGGTGGGGCTGAGTACACCTTGAATTAGGACCAGGGAAGTTTTTGATCTTCAGATCAATATCACAAGGTTTGGTGTAGTAGAAAGAGCTTTGGCTCTGACATAAACACAGGCTCACTTTCTAGTCCCACTTGCTTGCTGTGAGACTTCAGGCAAATCATTTGTTCTCTCAGTACATTTGTGTTTTCCTAATTTGTCAATGGGGATAATGATGCCAATTTTTTAAGACTATTATACTGATTAGTCAATGGCACCCCACTCCAGTACTTTTGCCTGGAAAATCCCATGGACGGAGGAGCCTGGTAGGCTACAGTCCATGGGGTCGCTAAGAGTCGGACACGACTGAGCGGCTTCACTTTCACTTTTCCCTTTCATGCACTGGAGAAGGAAATGGCAACCCACTCCAGTGTTCTTGCCTGGAGAATCCCAGTGATGGCGGAGCCTGGTGGGCTGCCGTCTGTGGGGTCACACAGAGTCGGAGACGACTGAAGCGACTTAGCAGTAGAAATAGCAGATACACAGGCCTATGCATAGTAGGCTATTAATAAATATTAATTCCCCTCCCCTTATTCTGTTCTTCCAGGGACCTTTTCTCTCAAAATAAAGATTATCCTAAAAAAAGAATCTATCATTTTATGTTCTTTCTTGTGCTCAGAGAGCACTCATATTTTGTAAATCACATCTGGAATTTTGTGAAAGAGAAAGTGTTAGTAGCTCAGTCACATCCAACTCTTTGTGACCCCATGGACTGTAGCCCACAAGGCTACTCTGTCCATGGAACTCTCCAGGCAAGAATTCTGGAGTGGTATAGTTAGGAAATTTAAAATGGTATAACTATAAAGAATATGAACAATTCCAAATAATTTCCAAAGCTATCATCTTAACAGCATCTATATGGAAGACCCCTGGAGAAGGAAATGGCAACCCACTCCAGTATTTTTACCTGGAGAATTCCATGGACAGAGGAGCCTGGTGGACTGCAGTCCATGGGGTTGTAAAGAGTCAGTCATGACTGAGCAACTAACACTTTCACTTTCATCTGGAAGACATTGGGGGGAATACAGAAATGATTCACAACTGAGGCCTGGTTCAGAGGACTTGTCTTCTAATGGGAAAATCAATATGTATTTGATAACAATCTATTATGAAAACCAGAGGAAATAAGCAGAGAATGAATTAAACTAGACGTGGAAGGATCTTTGACTTCTGCTGGGATCTAACTAACCCAATCAGATTGCCTCACTCCTGTTCCATGCAGTGGTGATTTTCTGTGGCACTGTCATTGTGACACTTCCAAGGGTCACGTTCCAGTGATGAACCTCTCCTCCATTTACTGACACATCTGGTGGCGTGCAGATGTCAACATCACTAACCCCCTTTCTTAATCTTCTAATTCAAAAATAAATTACCGGTTCTTTCTAGGGTCAGTCTCCCATATCTTGGAGATGAGCAATGATATTAAATTATTGAAAATAACAAGCACATAAACAAATAAACTGAAATAGTCTCTGGAGAAATGCATACGTTATTGTTCATTAGATAGATAGTCAGTGGTTTATTCTCCTACCCTTCTCATCTGGTCCATCTGCCTTCCCGGGACTATACGTCTCCAGCTCCTGTCTGCACACTGGTCACTCATATGCATTAGCCCATAGCATCTTTTCATGACTAATTGGGAGTCACTTGTGTGCACGATTTTGCTTTATATCTTCTGTGGAATATTTTTATGAATTGTAAAGTTATCGAATTTATTGTGGCATAAAAGTCTCCACAAATGAGCTCTTGTATTTTCTTCAACTACATGCCCACCACTTTTAACTCCCTGTATAAGTGTACTTGGTTCTTTGTCATCCTGGGCTCCTGGCAGTTCCCTGTTCCCTTTGCTCTGTGTATATGGCTCTGTGTACCTAGAAGGGCCACCCCTTCATTTGACTATTTGATATGTAACAAGGTTGCTATGACCCTGGGGGCTCTGAGGAAATAGGAAATTCCCTGTTGTAGTTGCACCTTCCACGAAACAGTTTTTGAAAAAGGCAAGCAGATCACTGGACTAATCAGTGATCCTCAGATGGGACTAGAAACCAGATGTCAAAACCTGCATGAAAAGGTGCACAGTTAAGAGTAAAGCACTGGTCTGAGGAAGCTGATTTTCCTGGTAACAGACCTGAAACCAGTGTCCCCAGTCTGATTAACACGAGGACACAGAGTGTAGGTTAGGGCCTGCCTGAGTACTTGGCTCCATTTTTTTTTTTTCTTAATGTTTTTATAAATTCCTCACTGCTTTAGTGGCTCTGTAGTTAATTTTTTTCTAATGAGACTAGGTTAACTGAAGTCATCTGACTTGGAAAAGGAGGAGGTAAGGTTAAAAAGGAACCTAATTAGCAAGTTAATTATAGCAGGCAAAAAAAAAGTGCACCAGTTATATAAATAAGCTATTGTTATGTGCGTGCAAGTTGGGCCTTGTCAAGGGACTTGTTAAGGTTTAGAGGTCAGAGGATCCGTGTAATTAGGTGTTTAGGGGAAGAAAAATAATAAAAGCAAAACAGCCACCAGAATTAGGAATGGCTGATGAACCACTAACAGAAATGCCTTATTAAATTGGGCTCTACTGCTGGAGGGGTTGTTGGAGCTGCTTCAGGGTTTCCAGGGAAGGCGAACCCCCCCTCACTACCACCACCACGCACGCACACACACACAAAACTAGCTGGAACCAGAGCCAACAGAATTGCTGATGAGGAAAGTTTAAAGGCCTAGCCACAAGGGTCCCTGGACTGGAGAGGTGGCTGTAGGGCTGGTATTGTCATTATGCTGAGCAGCAAGAAGAAATACATTGTCAATGGCAACTCTGGGATTAAAGCCCAGGTGAGGCTAAGTTCTTATTTACCAGTCTTGCTGCTGCTATAGCCACTATTGTAAAAGGCCAGTTGCTTTTCCCCTTCTTTCCTGCTTTCGTCCCTTCTTCTGGCATAAGGTGAGCTGCTCCTCTACAATCTCTTTCCCTTCCTTGCCTTGAAGCCTGTTGGAATTAGTCAATCTTCTCTGAAACAGATAATGAGGGGTCCAGTAAAGGACTTTTTGATTTCAGTTAAGGTAGAAGAGTTAGGGGTAGAATCTACCAGGGTACCCCAACTGGGGTGGGGAGATTACTGTATTACAAGTAAGAGTGAAAAATGTAACGGCACTTTAACTATTGATGGGAGGTAGGCACCAGGGATGATGGGTTGTCAGTAAAAGATAAGCATTTATTTCTTGGGGAAATTATATAGCTTATTCTATATAAGTGGTTAGCCTCTTTCTAATATTCTTCTGTCTTAAAGAAGCTTGAGGTCAGTGTCTGGCAAGTAACAAGATTTAGAACCCTATGTCTCTGAGTGGAGAAAGCCTATATAGCCTAGGGTTTAGTGCCAAAAAATAGCTTAAACTCAAGAATTCTCTGGTGGGCTAGTAGGGGCCAGGGGTTAGAGCCCCATACTTCCATTTCAGGGGGCACAGTTTCCATCACTGATCAGGGAATTTTGATCCCATGCAAGGTGCTGCCCAAAAAAAAGCCAAAACATGACCTAGGTGGGAGGAAGTACTGTAAATAGTGAGGAGCTTAATAGAGGAGAGAACTCAGTTTAAGGAAACTGGTTTAAGATGATGGTGCACCTAGATGGCTGTGTTGTTGGGGGAAATGAATGTGTGCCTTCTCTGAAGGCTCTGCGGTAGACTCTGCCTGCCAGTGCTCGAGACACAAGAGACTCGAGTTCAATCCCTGGGTCAGGAAGATCCCTTGGAATAGGAAATGGCAACCTACTCCAGTATTCTTGCCTGGGAAATCCTATGGGCAGAGGAACCTGGCAGGCTACAGTCCACAGGGTCACAAAGAGTTGGACATTACTTAGTGACTAAACAACAAATGGATGTGTGCCCATCCTCTCCAACCCTACAAATCTAGAGAAGTAGAGTGGCCCCCTCTAGTGGTGTGTGGGTGGGAGGGGGTTGTATGTATCTAAGGCAGGGTCTGTCTGTTCCACTTTGTAAAAGTAGGCTCTGCTGAAATTAATGACTTATCATGGCCTTTGGAAAGCCAATGACAACTCATTTTCCTAGATGGGCTTCTAAAAAAGAATAAAGATATATCATTGTCTTGAAGAATGTTGGTGAAATGAAAGCCAGGGTTTTGAGCTTGACTGCTACTCCCCTCCTCATCTTCTTACTCACTTTCCTCCCCTCCCTGACTTTTGTTATCCCTTTAAAAATTCTTTTAACTTTAGACTTGATTTATGATTACTTAATATTCAGTCAAGTACAGACTGTGAAGATAGGGTAAGGTTCATTGTTTTGACATAAGGTTGACTGTTATGTCAGGGGTTTATATCTAAGGATATAAAGATGAGTAATATACATAGCTCTTGCCTTTATGGAGCCTAGTTTGTACAATGATAGAGGTACATGGGAGCATGTACATTCCATGGGAGTGCACAGAAAGGGCACTTTCTCTTTTTGGAATAAATTGCTATTTTAGTAAAATAATTAATTTTGCTATTTTTCATTTTGGGAAATGCTTCTAACCTAGTGAATTTTCCTAAATTTCCAAATTGCTGTAAAACAATTTGCAAACTCTAAAGTACTATGCAGGCTTTATTAGTTGTTAAAGCTATGAACAGCTTCAGGAGATGGTGAAGGACAGGGAAGCCTGGCATGCTGCAGTCCAAAGAGTCAAACACGACTGAACAACAATAGCTATGACAATGCTATGAATTCCCCTAAAAGGCATGCTAATTGATTTGGCGTCGGTCTGAATACTCAAATGACTCGATAGTTACCTCTAACTGCAGGAAATGTAGCCAATAGTTGTTGCTTTCATGTAAGCAACCATCTTTTTTATCAGGAAAGGCAGAATCAGTTGGCAGATCTTTGATTTTCCCCACCTCCATGCCAGTTGGATCCAGAATAATCTAAACAATTATGCAAACATTCAATTAGGGAAATAGAAAAAGAAAAGATATTTACTTAATGAAACAAACTTTGACTTGTAAAGTGTTATGAAGTATCAGCTGGAACTTCCAACAGTAGGAGAAAGAGATAAAATTGCAAGAAAGTCATTATCAGATATTGTCCAAAATGCAACATCCGGAGTATTGAGTTTTATACATATTCAGTCTAGTTATCTACTCCTACATCTGTTATAATTAATAAGTTATCAACCTTGTAGCTTTTGGTTTATTGTGATACCAAACATTAAAAATAATAACTTAATGTTTACTATACTTATTAGTACCGAAAAGCTAATTGATGCATTTTAGAAAGCCTTTGAAAAGCTAAAATGACTACCTGCAAGTTATGAGAACAGAAAATTTGTAGGGTGAGAGTTGGGGAGCCAGGGATGAATTGAATCTCCTCCTGAGTTTCACAGTTTACATACATCGTTTTGTATAACCCTCTCTAAAACTTTTGAAATACTTTCATCTTTGTTGTATTTATGAGAAGAATAGGGGTCACAAAACATCTTGATGAACATCACACAGCTAATGAGTGGCATAACCAGGCTTTGAATGCAGTTCCAGAAAGGTCTGTGTGAATAGAAAGCTTTTTTTTTTTTTTCTCGTTATACCATAGTATTTCCTGAGAATCTTAAGGCAGGTCACTTTACCTTTCTTAATCTTATAGTTTCGTATCTTAAAATGTTGGCATGTGTATGTCCGTGCTCAGTAGCTTCAGTTTTGTCCAACTCTTTGCGGCCCCATGGACTATAGCCCTCCAGGCTCCTGTGTCCATGGGAGTCTCCAAGCAAGAATACTGGAGTGGGTTGCCATTTCCTACTCCAGGGGATCTTCCCTACCCAGGGATTGAACCCAAGTCTCTGGCATCTCCTGCTTCGCAGGCGGATTCTATCTGCTGAGCCACCTGGGAAGCCTGAAGATTGGAATAGATAGTCTCAAAGATTCTTTCCAGCTTTAATTTTCAGTGAAACTATAGAAAGGATTGCTGAGTATGATTCAATTTCTAACCATTTATTTTAATCAGAATATCCCATTCTCCCTTTTATCACAAAAGATACATAGAGAGTAGTTCAAGGATTTAAACTTGATAGAAACAGAGAAGAATGAAAAATCATTTTCTCCAATGAGTCTCTTAAGATTCCATATGTGGGTCAGTACAAACAGATCAGAGGGAAAGTAAGATCCTATAATGCAAGCATTGATTTGCTATCTCAAAATGGATGTTCTTTTCCTTTATGTAACTAGAATTCTTTTTCTTAGCAGATCCAATTTGCTGACCAGAAGCAAGAATTCAATAAACGTCCCACCAAAATTGGACGTCGCTCTCTGTCTCGCTCGATTTCCCAGTCATCGACTGACAGCTACAGCTCAGGTGAGGACTGAACTGCTCTGGACCCACCTGTGGAGGCTAATTAAGTATGGTCAATGGACCCTCCTGTCTATCTAAAGCTAATTAAGCACAATCAAAGCCTGTGCTCTGGCATAAACACTTTGATTCTCAGTTGAAATTTAGACCAAAATTCTAGGTGGAATCTTTAGGTTTCCCTTGGGGATTCAGAGTGGAGCTTAATAGAGGCATGCTCTTCCAGTTAAGACAGAAGAAAGTGATTAAGGAAACTGAGTCTGATTTATTCAAAGGGTGAGGATATGTTGCTCACCCTTGACCTTCATTGAGCAGCATATGTGAACACTTCTGTTTTTTCTACTCTTTGGAAATTACAGAGGGCTTCTTCATCCTTTCAACTAGGAAATCTTAAATGCCCTGAGAAACAGTGAAGTCACTGTAGCTAGTTGAAGTGAGCCCTTCACTTTCTCTTCTAAGCTGTGATATTGTATTGTTTGTTACTCCTTCCTTCCTCGGCAGTGAGTTAATTCCAATGCATGGGTCCTCGGCCTGATGAGTTTAATGCCAGATGAATCCCTTTGTGAATCCCTTGTCAGCAGTAACTATTTGTGCAGCAGTACCTAGTATGTGTCTGATCTAATCTGGAGCCATTTTATTTTGCTCTTATGTAGGAATGTGATAGGAAGCTGAATGTTTGGCCTAATTACCTCTTCACATTATAAATAGTAATATTCATTAGAAAATTTTCATCGTGACCTAAAATTTTGTTTTTCACACAAATAGCAAAGTAGTATTTGTAAAGTTGAAGAAAGCTTGTTTGAGACCCTGTAACTTTTAGGTTGAGTAAATTGTTATTTACACTCGTAACATTAGCATTTCTTTTTTTATGTTTCTCCTCACATAACTGAATAATATAAAGCACAGAATGTAAATCCCTAGGGATTACTGAATTTTGTAACTATTTTATTCTGCTGAAAGAACCAGCAGAATGATAAATAATTAAGTAAAATAAATTAAATAATTTTCAATAGCTGTTGAAAATTCATGAACTAGTTAATAAAACTCTGGAAATTGTAATAATTGTGAAAATGTAAATTGTAAAAGAGTATGTACAATTTAAACACTTGAGTTTGTGCATGTTATCTAAATACTGAAATTAAACAATAACAGTACTCAATTTTAACTCCAGCTCAATCTCTTCCCTATACTGGATCCATATTTCCCACTATGCTCCTGCAGAGAAAAGCTTCCCACAGAACCCCCATATGCTGGGAGGATAATTACAAAGTATCTATGTACATAGGGATATGTAGGTAGTTTCAGTTGAAGCTAAAACTCCAATACTTTGGCCACCTGATGCAAAGAGCTGACTCATTTGAAAAGACCTTGATGCTGGGAAAGATTGAAGGCAGGAGGAGAAGGAGACGACAGAGGATGAGATGGTTGGGTGGCATCACCAACTCAATGGACATGAGTTTGGGTGAGCTCTGGGAGTTGATGTTGGACAGGGAGGCCTGGCATGCTGCAGCTCATGGGGTCACAAAGAGTCACACACGACTGAGTGACTGAACTGAACTGAACTGATGTACATGGTAAAGAGTGAGTTTGATGCCTTTAGTTTCTAAGTGAACATGTAGTTGCCTGGTATTGCTCATTGGTGAGTGATACTGGCTCATGTCATCCTGGAAAAGTCAGACCTTTTAGGTTGAACTATGTGACATTGCCATTTCTGTAGTAAAACCTTATGTATCCCTTTAAGGATACTAAGTTCCAGAGCATGGAGTCAAACCATCCTGGAACTTGGAAAATAAAGATCAGTTATTCACTTCCCACTGAATGCAGGAATTGCCTTGGTGGCGTCCCTGACAAATGGCTATCTGGCCTCTTTGGGAGCATTTTAGATCATAGGGTGATCCTTGCTTAATCTAGTAGTTTTGCTCCCAATAAGTTCTTATACAACCTCTAAGATTTAAAGGTTTTACTTAGAAATAAAAATCCTCAGTTTTGGTTGCCTGAGTTGGGGGCATCCCACTGTCCTGGTTAACTTCATCTGGTTATATTCCAGACTAAGTGTCCTTTTAAAAATATATGCCTATGAATATAATATTCTAGGTATGGTCCAAAATAATCTATAATAGGTGTTATTTCCATAAACTCAGTGCTTTTAGAATGAAACCTAAGATTATGTTCCTTTTCTTTTGCAGCTGTGTCACACACACTGTTACCTTGTCTTGTTTCCACATGAACAATTGTCAAACCCTTTTAAACAACTATGGATGGGGCTGCCTATTGCCTTGAGTCTTGGACTGAGAGTTAGGACAGACCTAGTTTCTAGGCTTTGATCAATGTTTGATTTGTTGTGTGATCCGGGAAAACTCTTGACGCCTGCAATGCTCGTAGCAGAGGCAATGGGAAAGTTAAATGAGGTGATACAGAAAAAGCTTCATACTCATCAAACGAAAAGCCAGGAATAACAGAATTATTCACAGCTTTCTAAATATGAGAAGATATGCAAGTGCATGTCAATAAGAACGTGGAACCCATTTTCAGCATATGTTATAATTTAATTGACTATAGAAACTAACATTGTTAAAGCCCCAAAGACTGATTCTTAGACTTCTTCCCTTCTCTGTTTATCTCTTCTCAGGTGAACTCATTCAGTCTTATAGTTTTAAATACCACGTATTGGTGTTTGATTCTCAAATTTTATCTCTAGCCCAAATCTCTTCTCTGCACATTAGCCCCAGATATTCAAATGCCTGTTCAGTCCTTTCACTTGGATGTTTACAGGTATCTCAACCCTCCCATGTCCTAAAAACTGAATTGCTGCTTTCCAGCCTTGCCCCTCTTCAGTTTATTCTCAATGCTGCAGCCAGATTCATTTTTTTTTTTAAATAAGTCAGGTCGTATCACTTCTTAGCTCAAAACCTTCCAATGGCTTTCCAGTCTCACTCTAAGGGCTAAAGTTCTTACAGTGGCCTACAAGGCCCTATACCATCCACCCTCACATTATATTTCTAATCACATCTCTAATTTTCCAAATTTCCCTCCTCCCCCAGCTATTTTTTCACTCCAGTTGTGCTGTCCTTCTGTTATTTTGAAACTGTTATTTTGTTATGCCAGACACTTTCCTGCCTTGAGGCCTTTGCACTTACTATTTTCTCTGCCGAAATGCTCTAAAATACCCTCATTGTGTTATCTTGCCTCCTTCAGTTCTTAATCAAAGATCACCTTCTCATTGAGGCCTATCCTGGCTGCTCTTTTAAAATTGTATAGTCACTGCACCCAATACTCCCTGTCATAAGATTTTCCTTCTCTGTTTTTCTCCATAGCACTTATTATCATATAACATATAATTTATTGTGTCTTTCTTCCCTTACTTGAATATGAGATCCATGAGAGCAGAGATTTTATCTCTTTTGTGTTGTTCTCTTCCCACCACTTAGAACTGTGTTTGACACATGAGAGGTGCTCAACAAATAAACACTGGGGAAATGTGTCCGGAGACATTCTTATTATACTACTTGACATCCCTATAAAGGAAATAGAACTCTGGTAAACTCCATGTATGTGAAAAGTTAGAAGAAGGTTGATGACATTTCAAAAAAGGGTACCTTCCTATCCAAAGTGCTTGTTTGCTGAAGATACTTAAAGTCTTACTAAGGTTGTGGCCCACTCTCCCTTCCTAGTGATCCTAATATTAAGTTTTATTTAGGAACACCTTCCAGCCTTTTCAACTGGGTTCCTCCTGTAAAGTGCAGAACATAGAAAAGGATGGTTCATAACTAGTTCCCTTCTAGATGTATAGGAGAGAAGTTTATTCATATATTCAATGGATGCTTTGAGACAGTAGGGCTTAATTCTAGTGGAACCCATGTTGAAAAGGGCTATATTAGTCCTTGAAATTATTTTATAAAAAAATGACTTCTAAAAACTTCCTGTAAGTGCAAAACCCTTTTAAAGAAATGAATAGAAGTGACTTTTCTGGAAAGTCAAATGATTCTCGGTGATATATTTCTGAAAAAGCTGTCTTTGCAGTGAGTTAATTGGTTAAGGATAAGGAAAGAGGACTAAAGTCCCTTAGTTCATAGTAACTGGTTCTTCTAAAGCTTGAAGTATTTTCAGATTTTTTCCAAATAACAAAGTTTCGTTGCTCTGTATTTTGATTGCTAACCTGGCTTTTCGCATATTTCTAAAGTTATTCATCAGTGAAATCTGCAGCACCTTGACACACAGGTCATTACTATTATTCAGTTACCAAGTGACTAGACTGGGCCCAGGAGGAACTGCCTGATTTAAAATATTCTAATAGGACTAGTTCAATCAGGAGTCTCTTCTTCTCTTGGCAATAACCCACAATATCACAGCTGCTGGGAGGAAAGGCTTAATCAGTCTGAGATATAGAACGCATATATGCATGTTCCATGGGATCAGTTGTGGATGAGTGATTCAACAAGTTATGTTTTGGTCCTAAGATATGAAACAGAACATCTCATGATAAAGTTATTTTGTACTTTGTATTACTTTTCCACCTAGAAACTGAACCCTTCTTTTGTGATTATCTCATTTATTCATAAGATTCTTCTGATGGGAATTAGGGGAAACAGCATGGGAGAGAGAGGATGTGTTATACCTCCTATTTTGCGGTTGGATAAATTGAAAATTGGTCACTTAACCAATTAGAAGTAAAGTAAAAGCTTAGGTCTCAGACCTGTACTTCACTAGGTTATTATCTTATCAGTTGTTCATTTTTAATTAAATTATGACACTGGGCTTCAAAGTATGCTGACAATTACAAATGCTGTAGAAACTGTTTAAGCATGTGTGTACATGTGTGTTGAATTTCTCCAAATTTTCCTAGGGAGAATTTTGACTGCTATCTCAACTATTTTCATGAATATGCTACTTTAAATACATTGGCAGAAATGAGTTATTAATTCAAAAAATAAATGTTATGCTAGTTCAGGAATAATCTTTCCACTGTGTTTGCAAAAATAACCCTCTCTAAGTCCACGTCTGTTGGCCATTTTGCATTCACATATTAGTACAGTCTAGACAACAAAGATCTGTATAAAGGGCTCTTTGAAAACAAATCCATTTTGGCTCAAAGAAAAACAATGGTTGAACTAACTATAACTGGTTGACAGCTGTTAAGAAAAGAAAATACCATTTTTTTTTCTTTTAGAAAAGGGAAATGGTATAATAATTTGTTTCTTTGAGTTGGAAGGAAACAACTTAAGCCAAAAATTTGAGTACTTCTCTGAAAGGAGAATTTTGGAGGTTTTGTTGCTGTTTGGTTGGCTTTTCCTACCTGGCTCATCCTTGAAAGCTGAAGAGGCATAGGAGAGGAGAGCTATTCTGGATAGAGTAGGACTTCACTCTCAACCTTTATCATCACTGCTAGCCAACCACCTGCTGCTTGGGTAAATTGATAGATGACAGAGGTAGAAAAAAAGAAACTGCTAAATAATATTGTATGTATGTCATTCCTTTCCCATTCAAAATCCTAAAGCTAAGTAAGAACCCTGAAAGATTTTATATTTGTTAGTGAATAAAAGCATAAAGAATCCACCTGCCAGTGCAGGAGACACAAGAGATTCAAGTTTGATCTCTGGGTCAGGAAGATCCCTGGAGTAGGAAATGGCAACCCAGTCAGTATTCTTGCCTGGAAAATTCCATGGACAGAGGAGCCTGGCAGGCTACAGTCCATGGGATTGCAAAGAGTCGGACCCAACTGATCATGCACACACTAGAGAACTAGTGCTTTAAAAATATGTGCAAAAGCCAGTAATAATATCAAGTATCATTGACTGCATGCTTAATTACTTTATGCCAAGTATTGCAGTAGGCACTTTACTTACATTATTTTATTTAATCTCAACAACTTGACTCTGACAAATCATGTCTGCCTATTATATAGTCTTTTTCATAGCACATATTACAACCATGTGGAAAGAAGAACTCTAAATGATCGATTCTGTAATTAGTTATTTCATGTCTGACTCACCTACTAGACTGAAAATCCTGTGAAGGCAAAGACAATCCATATCCATCTTGTATCTCCAGCACTTAGACTGTGGAGACACAGTAGATGTACAATAAAAATTGAGTGAGTGACTGAATACATGAATGAATTAGCCACCAGATTCTGTTATCACCTCTGCTTTATATACCCAGAACCAGAGCAAAGTCTCTCTGACTCCAGAACAAATAAAGAGCATAAAAATCATCATGGCTCTGAAAAGGATTTGACATTTCAGGATATTGTGAATGTGAACACTTTCTTTCAAAAGCAACTCTTCTATACACTTGGATCAGGATTAAGATGGCTATATTTATCTTTCTTCTCTCAGGGGGCAGAAGCCTGGTTCCCTTAAGCTTCTAACTCATAAGCCATTTCTGAGTATTGATTGGTGAAACAGATGACTGCCCAGGAAACTGTTTCTGGGCTCTGTTGCCAAAGGTACTTTGAGCTCTTACTCCCTAGGAGGGAGAACCATAGACTTTTTGTACAGATTAGCTCCTTTCAAGAACAAAAATCCCTTTGGGGATTTACTAATTCCCTCACCTCCCTTGGTGCCCATGTTCATTCTTGTTGCTTTGTGTTAGGACTTTGCTCTAGGGCAGTTTTCCAGCTCCAAGAGAGACACTTGGGTCCCTGCTGCCCAAACATTATGTAGCACCATGCTTGATTAACTAGGCAAGGTCAGACTTGCCTTTTCCAGCCCTCCCAGAGATAGACCCTTTGCTAAGAAATCCCAGAAATGCCATAATTCTCTGAATATAAGCAGATCAGGCAACCCTAGGAGCTCTGAACTTTTGCAGCTTTCTCCCCATAAAAGTGAAAGAAGTACTTCCTATCTCATTGAGATATATGTAATGCTTTATATTATATAGACAGTGCTTTATGTCCCCCCACCCCAAAACCTTGAGGACTACTTAGGAAGAAACAATCCTCAGGAACTTAAATGTAAATCAAAGAAAGAAATTACTTCAAATTATCCAGCCAATGATTAGTAACTACAGAATTCTATGAAGACTAAAAAGACCTCAAACGTGGGAAGAACGACAGCTGCCTGTTAGCCACAGTCAGAAGTCTTAGACCTTCCACCCTCAAGTGTATATTGCTAAATGGCTTAGTCATTAGAGCATTTAATTATACTGAAGGAGGATTTATCTGCTTCTTTGGGAATCTCAAATGCCTAATGCTGGACCCACTAAGGCCAGCAAGGAGGGAGAGCACACTGAATACTTCATTGTCAATGTCTAATTGGGTCTACAGGCATAGTTCAGCCTCATCAGAGCCAGTCTTGAAAAAGAAAGCTCTGTTTTGTCAGACAAGCACTTTTTGTGTGGTTCTTAATTATTTTCTCATGGATTCCTTGTTTTTTAAGTCTTATCTGTTCAGCTACTGTACTAAAACACAAATTACATCAGTATTTAGGCAGCAAACAGAGAAGGGTAGCTAGGATCCCATAAACCCATAGGTTAATCACCATGATCTTGAATTAAGACTTTGAACCTATGGCTACCGTGAAATAGCCTCTTTCTTCATTTTCAAGGACCTGTTCATGTTCTGAAGATAAAGTTAGTCCTAGAGTTTAAGTTAATGCTACCCAGGGGGAATATCTTTGGCAGCCTCTCTCAGCTTCCTTTTCTGACCTGTGGATAGCACTTTCCACAGGTGATGACTGTGGATAGGTGATGACTGAGACAGTTGCTCAGCGCCACCTAAGTGCTTCCCAAACATGTACATTTATAAGGTGCTGATTGCAAAAGAGCCTCGGTTCACTCTATGGTTTGGGGTTATGGAGGAAGCCATTTTTTCCCCTGAAGGTATTTTATTCTGTCTTTCCAGCGGCTTCATATACAGATAGCTCTGATGATGAGACCTCTCCTAGAGACAAACAGCAAAAGAACTCTAAGGGGAACAGTGACTTCTGTGTCAAGAACATCAAACAGGCAGAGTTTGGACGAAGAGAAATTGAAATTGCTGAGCAAGGTATTGAAAGCAATCGCCTTTTTCTTCTTGAGTTGCCTGTGTCTTTTTGTCTATGTTAATTCTCTTTTATATCCTGGGGTCTAGTAGTTTGTGAAATTTCAGTGTGATTTTGAAGGAAACTTATAACAAAAGAGATATGAGTTCAGAAAACACTGTAGGGAGGGAGTAAACTCTAGTGGGTCTAGAAGGAACCCCTGTACAAAGAAGAGGGGAGAGAGACTAGATGAGGGGACTGAGATACAGGAATCAAACACTGGAGTATTTACCTCTGAAAATCCCTTATAACAGAAAAATCAGTATCTTGATCCTTTGAGAAACCTAAAACTAGTATAACAGAGAACCTTATCGGGAAGGGTCTTATCTTAAGAGAGTACCTGTTTTTCTGTTTATTCTTTGCCTCTCACCCCCCTCTCTAATATTGCTGTGTATGTATTGGGCCTTTTCAGAAATGCCAGCACTGATGGCTTTGCGGAAGAGAGCTCAAGGAGAGAAACCTCTGGCTGGAGCCAAGATTGTGGGTTGCACACACATCACTGCTCAGACTGCTGTAAGTCCTTTTCCTTTCTCCACGTAACAATAGTTAATAATAGCCACCAGCTATTGAGGGCTTGCACCATGCCAAGCATTAGGTTAAAAGCTTAACGAGTGTTAGTTCATTAACCCTCGTAATGGCCTTCTGAAAGCACATATTCCTGTTTCCATTTTATAAATGAGGAAGCTGAGGCTCAGGGAGTTGAAGTAATTTGTCTAACATTATACAGCTAGTAAACCACAGAATCAAGATTTAAACTTCAACATATCTGATTCCCAAACTTATTCTTTCTCCACTATTCTCTACTGCTTGCCCCTGCCTTCCCTTCCAGTGTCATTTCTAGCCAGCATCTCTGTGTAGGCTCCTTTCAGCTGCAAATAAGAGAAAACCTGATTCAACCTGGATTATGCATAAAGAAACTCATTACATTACATAGCTAGAAGTCCATCGGCAAGGTGGGCTTCAGGGGAAGGCTCTCAGGGCTTCAGTTTCACCTGTCTGTGATTCTTCTGGAGCTGCCTTGTCTCTGTGCTCACTTCATCCTCAGGCTGATAGCAAGATGGTGACAGCTCTTCAAGCCATCCCAGATGGACATGAAGAGGAAGAAGGACCATTTCTTCCTCTCTCCCAAGAGCAAGGAAACCTCTCCCAGAGGTCCTCCAGAACACTCTGTCATGTCATTGAGCAGAACTGGATCACATGCTCATGCCCCACCAGTCCTGGCAGGGAACTGGGGTTACCATGACGGGTTTAGATCCATAATTTTTACCTTCATCAGATTCAATGAACCCCTTTCCATTAAAAAATAGCTTGCAGTGCACCCGTATTTTTTGAAATGAAATTCAGACATAACATAGCTAAGTACATGTAATTTTAAAAAATAAATGTAAAATCTTACTGAAGTATGAAAGAAGAATGAAAGGAAAGTAACTTATAATAAAATAGTATATATTTCAGTATTTAAGTGCTTAAGTACAAGTATAGTCAGATATTTGTACTTATAGCATTATTTGAATGAGTGATATAAATGTATATAATAGAAATGTGTTGCTGGTTCCAGAGTATCAGAGCAATATTGCCAGATTATATAATTTTCTGAAATTATAAACAACTTTTTGTAAAATTTCTGAATAACAACAGCAACAAAAAGTATGCGTTTTCTCTTGATTTATACATTTGTTGCATTCTTAGGAAAACTCTTGCATTCTTGTATTAAAACTACAACCATACTTTTGTTGATATGTAAAGTGGAGTAAAGTTCTAAACTCAGATCATTATAAATAGGTTTCTCATTCATGTGAACTTTTCATTGGCACATTTGAAAGTTGTACCAGATACGGCATGGGGTTGTGTTTTTTTTTGTTGTTCTAGATGACTGTCCTATACTTTCTTTTCTTTTTTAAAAAATATTTATTTATTTATTTGGTTGCAAGGGGTCTTAGTTATGGCACGTGGGATCTTTAGTTGTAGCATGTGAATTCTAGTTCCTTGACCAGGGGTCGAACCCTGGCCCCCTGCATCAGGAGCACGGAGTCTTAGACACTGGACCACCAGGGAAGTCCCTGTTCTACACTTTCAGAATGTCAGGGTCCTTGGCCATACCCACTAAATGCCAGTAACACTCCCCCACCAATTATTGTGACAACCAAAAATGCCCCCACAGTCTACCAAAGTTGCTTTGTTGAGAACCACTGACTTAGAGTCATCATCAAAGCTGTAGTACATATTAAGTTGCCTACCCTAATGAGACCACTACAGGAAATTAGTATATTGAGAAGTTGTCTGGAATCTTTTATAGGATTTATAAGATCCAGATCACTTGTATGGCTAGATTAACTTCCAAAAGATTGTCTCCTAAGTGCAACACTTATATATTCACATTACTTATTAAGAAGAGCAGAGATTCCTCAAGACACAGGCAGCTGCTACTAGCATCTTCCCTATGAGACTTTTCTGGGTTACATGTTCTCTGAGGAAAAGTACCTTGGCGACCCAAAATTAGTATAATAAATTGAAAAACTACTCTTTTTGGAGCTGTAGACTGATGAATCAAGGCAGAAACCATCTTGGAACCTTTTTTGGGCTTTCCCAGTCAGGGACATGAGACTTCAGTGTAGTGACTTAAAATAGCAAGTGCTTCTGTCCTGTCTCATGTTGCTAAATTACAACTAGTTTCCTTTTTACCCCTTAGCTCACTGAATATTACCACTCTTCAAGAGTTTTTTTTTTCTTTTCCTGAATGGAGTAATCAAAATTAGTTTACCAATTTTATTATTTTCTTGTTCCCTCACCACATTTTTCTTTATCCTTTAAAAAACAATTACAAAGGAATTTTGCTTTGTTTTATTTCTAATCTCTATGTTTTTTCTGATTACTAAGGTAGTTCATGATCATTTTACAATATTCAAGCATTGTGTGTGTGTTAAGTCACTTCAGTCATGTCCAACTCTTTGTGACCCTATAGACTGTTGCCCGCCAGGCTCCTCGTCCATGGGGATTCTCCAGGTAAGAATACTGGAGTGGGTTGCCATGCCTTTCTCCCGGGGATCTTCCCCACCCAGGGATGGAACCCAGGTCTCCTGTGGCTCCTGCATTGCAGGTGGATTCTTTACCACTTAGCCACTGGGGAAGCCCATTCAAGCATTACCACAATCTATAATATAGAAAGACAGTCTCCTATAATCCTATGCTCTAGAAATAACTATCATATTAACAGTTTCCTGTCCATGATTCATTAAGACTCGGATCTACTTATATTTTTTAGATGTGTTTCCATAGTTCTTTCCAATCAGATTTCCTAGCTACTCTTTCTAAACAGTAATGATTTAAAGTCAAGTTAAACTAGCTTCTAAGCTCTGTCCCCCTCTCACTTCCACCTGCCTGCACTTCTGATTGAGCCCTGATAGCCAGCAAGCAGTCTTGACTCATAGTTCTTTAAATAGCTCTTGTATTCTTGGTCCCAGTCACTTTTCTAGTTAATGTATATTGCTTTGTAGGTAAGTTTCAGTATGATTCTTTTGTTTGACACACTCAGAAATCCTAGTTATAGCAATTCAGAAATTCTTTAAGGTGAAAAGCAAAACAGGAGAGGAAAAAAAATGAGATCAGATATTGAAAGGTAAGGAAATTAAGACATTAGAGTAGTTCTGCTATTAGATTACTATGTGACCTTGGATAAATTATGTGAGGAGGTTTGCCTACATTAGTGGAGCTGTTTGCAAGTGTTCTTTTTTAATTAGAGCATATTTCTAATTAGAGTTTTAATTTAGTATATAAATATTAGAAAATACAAATTTTTTAAAATGAAAATTATCAATACCCAAAGTTAAGCACCATCAGGAAATTTTAAAACTTTTTCAACAAAGTTTTGTCCTTGCTGAAATAACTCTTAATCAAAGCAGTGGGGTGGTACACTACCTTCTTAAAAAGAAGCCTGTCTCCATCTTACAGATTGAAGTGAAGATAAGTCAGGATTAAATCAGTGGATTAAATTTATTATAATAATTTTTTTCAATTTGAAATAAACATACTTAAAGAAAAGTTGCAAATACAATACCAGATAACTTTTTATTTTCTGAACCATTTGAGAGTAAGTTGCCAACCTGATGGTGCTCCACAAAGACTTTAGTGTGTATTTTCTATAAACAAGGACATTCTCCTATACAACGAATACAACCATTCAAAATTAGGAAATTAACACTGATTCATAATTGCTGTCTAATCCTCAGGTCCCATTTGAGCTTCACTAATTGTCCAAATACTTTTTATAACCAAAGGATCCAGTCACTAGTTATATGTCTCATTTAATTGTCATCTCTCTTTAGTCTTCTTCAGTGCTGGACAGTTGATCAGTCTTTGACTTTCATGACCTTGACACTTTGAAGATTATAGACAAATTATTCTGCAATATGTCCTTAATTCAGACTTTTATGATGCTTCCTCATTATTAGATTCAGGTTATATACCTTTGGTAGGAAATTATGCCGCATTTTTTTTTTTTCCCCACTTAATCCTATCAGTTGGCACTTGATCTCAATTTGTCCCATAACTCATGTTCATTTTGATCCTTTAATGGAGGTGGTGTCTGTCAGACTTTTCTATTGTAAAAGTTATTTTTCCCCCTTTGTAATTAATAAGTATTTTGTGAGGTAAATATAAGAAACTGTGTGAATATCCCATTCTTCATCAAACTTTCCATTTATTCATTCGTTTTTGTTTTTTTTTTGTATGGAGTCATTGTTTCCTGTTTCACTTAATGGATTATAATCCATTACTATCATTATTTATTATGATAAAAATTATTGAAATTTTGGCCAGAAGGAACCCCTTCAATCTTGCTTTCTGTACCTTATCTTTTGACATGTCCCTTTCATTCTTTGAGCACTTCCTTGCTTCTGGTACAAGAGGATCTAAGCTCATCTTGTACATTCCCTCTCCTATCTCTGAAATCAGCCTCTTCTTCATGGAGCGCTGGTCCCTTTTCCTTTAGTGGATCTGTACACTAGTGTGCTCTTTGCTACTGGAGTGTTAATAGTATTGTTCCTAGCTCCTCTTTCATTAATTTTCAAAAATAATTGCCCATTAACTCTTCATATATATCTTTTGCCCTGTTCTCTCCTTCTCCTTCCAGAATTCCAGTTACATGTAAATTAGACCATTGATGGTATCCCATAGATCTTAGATACTCTCTTCTGATTTTTCTCCCACTCTTTTTTTCTTTCTCTATTTCAGTTTGGTGATTTCTATCAATCTATCTTCAAGTTCACTGATTGTATCCTTAGATATGCCCATTCTGATGATAAGTCTAATGAAAGAATTCTTAAATCTGATACCTTAAAAAAAAATTCTAACATTTCTATTTGACTTGTTTTTTATAGTTTCCATCTCTTTGCTGAAATTCTCTATCTGTTCATGGATGTTCATCTGTTTCACTCGACTGCTTCAACATAAATATAATAATCATATTTAAAGTTCCTGTCTGATGAAACATTAGCTTATCTCAGAGTCTGATTCTCTTGAATACTTTCTTTCCTGACTATGGGTTGGGTTTTTTCCCTTTTTTGGCGTGTCTTGAACTTTTATATTGAATGGTAGTATGTTAGTTCCCATTATTGTCATGAACTGGTCTGGATTTCAATTCTGTTCTATACCGAAGGCTACAAATTCTTCCAAGCCAAAGGGCTCTCAGTGTTTCTGCTTCCTCCGCAGGCTGTCAGCTGCTTCTGCACATGCTTGCCGCAGCGGGGCTCTCTCTTCAAGTGTATGTCCCCCCTGCAGCAGAAGCCCTCTGCTCCTTGTTTTCTGGAGCTAGGCTCATAGTGAGAGCGGTTGGGGTTCTTAAATTTTTCTGGTCCAATCTCAGTCTTAGGTCGGCCTCTGTGAAGATAGGACTTTTTCAGTGTCCCCACCACTCCTGTCTATAACAGCCAAATTTTTCCTTGTATCTGTGGTAGATCTATAATCAAATACCACTGTCCTTCAGAGTCAGATTCCCTGGAGATTACCAGTCCCTTTGCCAGATCCCCACATTGGGAAGTCTGGTGTGGCACCTAAAACCTTTACGACAGTGTGAGAACTTCTTGGTATTATTGTTCCCCAGTTTGTGGGTCACCCACCTGGTGGGTATGGGATTTGATTTTAATGTGATTGCGCCCAACCTACCATCTCGTTGTGGCTTCTCCTTTGACCTTGAACGTGGGGTATCTTTTTTTGGTGGGTTCCAATGTTCTTCTGTGGTAGGTCTTGAGCAGAGATATTTTCCTGTCCCTCCTGGAGAGGCAGTGGATTTTTACTTTGTATCAGTGTAGGGTCCTGGGTCCAAGAGGGTTTTCAGCTACTCCCCAAGGAGCAGAGAGTTTTTGCTTCTACCCTCCCCCAGAAGCAGTGGGTCTTCGTCTTGTCCCTCATGGCAGGCATAATTCCTGCTCTTCTTGCTACAGTTTAGGACTTTTGCTTCCTCTGAGAGAAGACTGGGAAAGTGCCCAGATTTCATGCTAATCTTTGAGCACAGGCAATCAGCTCCCTGCCCCCAGTCTCTTGTGAGCTCTGGTTGGAAGCCCCTAGAAAAGAGCTTTCACATGAGTATGAAATCTCATTGTGGCTCAGGCCACCAGAAGTTCCAAACTGACATATTGATACTTTCCCACACTCAGGCTTTACTAATTCACTAAAATTTTAGTTAATTTTTTCTTACTCTGTTGTATGACAGCCACCTCTTCCTCCTGCACTCTGACAAGGATGAAACTGTGTTCTCTCTCTCCCTGAAGAGATTTGCCACTCTCTGGATTTCCTTGGTTGCATTATGACCTCGGCTCTTTGATAGGCTCAAGAAAAGTTACGGTTTTGTAGATTATGCAGCTTTTTCTTGTTTTTAGAGTGGAAGCTTCTCTTTTGGCTTTCTACGTCCTAAAGAGAAGCAGAATTATAAATTGGTGGTTTTTAAAAAGATGTGTGGCTCTGAAGGGAGAAGGCAATGGCAACCCACTCCAGTACTGTTGCCTGGAGAATCCCAGGGACGGTGGAGCCTGGTGGGCTGCCGTCTATGGCGTCGCACAGAGTCAGACACGACTGAAGCGACTTAGCAGCAACAGAAGTGGCCCTGAAATCCTTGGTTTAATTGAATCTTATAGGGAGGACCAATAGGTTAAATGAGTAAAAGCATACAGCTCAGTGGGAGCCTTCCTCATGCCTACCTTCAACTCTTGCCCCATTCTGAAAGTGCTGAAGTTTCTGTAAAGCACAAGTTGAAAATTATCGGTGTTAGTTATTCCTAATGTACTTTCTCATTGTCAAATATATAAACTTAATTCCTTGACCAGTTGTTTGGCCCATGCTTTCTCATCTCCTGCTTTCTCTTTAATACAGGTGCTTATGGAAACTCTGGGAGCTCTGGGAGCACAGTGCCGATGGGCTGCCTGCAACATCTATTCCACCCTCAACGAGGTGGCTGCTGCTCTAGCAGAAAGTGGTAAGACCTTTTGCACGTTCTCTTTGTCTCTGGCTAAAGGTTCCAAAAAGTTCCATTGTTTCGATATAAATCTGTAAGGAAAGTTGACATTTAAAGTTGTCTTGGAAGAAATATTCTATTTTTTTTAATGAAGTATATAGTTGATTTACAATATTGTATTAGTTTCAGGTATATTAATTTCAGTAAAGTATGTGTACACACATATGCACACATATATATTCTTTTTTCAGTTTTCACTATAGGTTATTATGAGACATTGAATGTATTTTCTTATGCTGTATAGTAAATCCTTGTTGTTTATCTAATATATATATGTGTGTATATATATATATACACACACATATATATATATATATAGTGTGTATCTGTTAATCCCATATTCCTAATTTGTCTGTCTTGCACCTTCCTCTTTGGTAACTTTAAGTTGTGTTCTATGTCTGTGAGTCTTTCCATTTTGTAAATAAGTTCACATATACTGTTTTTTAGATTCCACATAAAAGTGGTATCATTTAATATTTGTCTTTCTCTGACTTAATTTACTTAGTATGATAATCTCAAGGTCTATCCATGATGCTGCAAATGTCATTATTTCATTCTTTTTTCAAGGCTCAGTAATATTCTATTATATATATATAATTTTGTCCTACTGGTTTTTCAGCAGTGTGCTCTGATTTAATGTTTGGTGCTTCTGCTTTAGCACTAAACAGGACTTGACCTGGCAGACTAATATTTGAACACAACAGCCACTAACACTTGAAGGACAAAAGAAACAGAGAGGGCTCGCGGCTCCGACTCCACATCTGGGAGTGGAGAGGAGAGCGGCAGTGGCATTGGTCTGGCTGGAGCCCTTGGACGAATTTGTTAGGTGAGGAGAGGAAGTGATGTCTTCCAGACTCGGTGCAGTGCCTGCTACCCCAGGACCCACACCCTTTAAGCAGCAGAGAAGCACGAGGATCATGGAAGCTAAGAATAGCAGAACCCAATGCTCCATAAAGGATAATAGTTTCCAGTACACTATCCCTCACGATGACTCCTTAAGCGGTTCATTATCTGCTTCATGAACCAGTGAGTGATTTTCTAGCATCCTTCCAAAAATCTACCTACTGGATGAAGATGAGAAGGATCAAGTCAGCTGCTGCTTCCCATGCAGAAGGTCAGGTGGAGTATCAACCAAAGGAAAAAGGAAACCCAGGCAGGAAGAAGATGAAGACTATCAGAGAATTTCCTCAGAAGAAACATTAAGTTTTATGGGAGGAAGCAGCGGCCTAAAGCCTAGACTCGCCGTATTCGGAAGGAACCACCAGCTTATGCAGCAGGCAGTTTAGAGGAGCAGGGGTACTTAGAAATTGCGGATAAAGGCGGTGTCTCCTATCCTACCTGCCAGGCAGTGGGGAGAAAGACCATAGAGGGCTTAAAGAAACACATGGAAACTGCAAACAGGAAATGTTTACTTGTCATAATTGTGGGAAACAGCTTCGTCTACTAGCAGGGATAAAGTATCATGTCATGGCAAATCATAATAGCTTGCCCATTTTAAAGGCTGGAGATGAAATAGATGAGCCAAGTGAGAGGGAACGTCTCTGAACAGTTCTCAAGAAATTGGGAAAGCTGAGATACATGCATGAGAGTTGCTCTAGTAGCTTCACCAGCATCATGGGATATCTGTACCATGTGAGAAAATGTGGCAAAGGGGCTGCTGAGCTGGAGAAGATGACCCTGAAATGTCACCACTGTGGAAAGCCGTATAGATTGAAGACTGGACTTGTATATCACCTGAGGTCAGAGCATAGTCCTATATCCTTCTTTCCAGAGTCAGGACAGCCAGAGTGCTTGAAGGACATGAGCTTGGAGTCAAAGAGTGGAGGCCGAGTTCAGAGGCAGAGAGCTGTATACCACCTGCAGGAACTGCCTTCTGCTGAACTGGCCCAGGAACGGCCTAAGAGAAAGGTGCTTCAGGATCTGGTACCTGATGATCGGAAGTTAAAATGAACTTGTCCTGGGCTACCGACCTTCAGCCAAGAAGTACTACACAAATGGAAGTCAGATATCAAAAAGTATCATCGCATTCAGTGTCCTAACCAGGATTGTGAGGCTGTCCACAGTAGTGTATCTGGTCTTAAAGCTCACCTGGGCTCTTGTACATTGGGAACATTTGTAGATGGAAAATACAAGTGTCTTCTCTCTCAGAAAGAATTTGTGTCAGAGAGTGGTGTCAGGTATCACATCAACTGTCCACTTTGAGGATTGGTTTGTTGTCAACCCGACAGCAACCGAAAGCTTTGAGAAGATGGTGAAGATAAAACAGCGACAGCAAGAAGAAGAGAAGCAGAGGCAGTAGCCCAGGAGCCAGTGGTTTCTAAGGTGGCGGCGGCAGCCTGGCATTGAGCTTCCTGAGACAGAGCCGAGTCTTAGAGTAGGGAAGGATCAGAGGAGGAATCATGAGGTACTACTAGTGGCGACATCCTGTAGAGATGTACATACTGTAGAGAACCAGAGCAGGAGCCAGTGCCAACACAGTTCCAGAAAGTCAAGTCCCCAAAGACGAGTCATAAATGAGAAAAGAAATAGGCAGTCAGTGTGAAAGCACTCCTGGGAGAGTGGATGGAAGGCTGTTGTCACAGGGACCTGTGTGGAGAGGCCTGAGTCACGGGAGCCAAGTGAAGAGAAATTTACCATTTCAGCTGTTTGTGTAAGGCTGTGACACTCTCAGCTCCTTCCTCCTGTGTAAATTTCACTGTTTCTTCTACTGATTCTTGTGAACCCTCCACCACCCCCACCCCCATCTCCTTTTTGGTAGATTTTCTTGATATTCTCATTGGAGTCCCCTATTTTCTCTCATCTTTCCCAAAGAGCTCCCCCTTAAGGTCCACTGTAGGCCCTCTTGCCCTGTACAAGACTAAGTAACCTGTTCGATTATCGTTTCCATACTGGGGTATAGAATGTTCTTGGAAGTGCCATTGATTCTGTAGTTACTCCATCATCTATCTTATAAAATGATTCCAAACTAACTTTTTTTTCCACTTTTCCAGTTGAGCTTTATTCCAGAATGGTTTTACAAAGCTGATTTTAAACCCAGTACATCTCCACATGTGAACAGTTCCATCCCTCAGCCCACAGACCAAAGAACCTAAGCAACTGTTCAACTTTGAGTGTGGTGTCAGCTAGGCTTTTAGTACTGTTACTCGCTCAGTCCTGTCCAACTCTTTGCAACCCCATGGACTGTAGCCTGCCAGGCTCCTCTGTCCATGGGATTCTCCAGGCAAGAACACTGGAGTGGATTGCCATTCCCTTCTCTACAAACTAACTTTTTAAAACGATACCAATTGATGATTTTGTATTTGTGATATAACAAGCCTAGAACCTAAAACTGTTGTCACTCCGTTAATAAGGTTCCCCTGTCTGCCTGCGTGACAGAATTTATGGAGGCTATTGTCTCATTATGGTTTCAGGATTGAAAGTGAGAAAATACTTAGAATAATAAAGCTAGACCCGCTGGACACAAGTTTTCCTGGGAAATACTTTGTCCCAGATGGCAGTAAGTAACCAGACCCACAGGCATGATATGCAGCCTTAGGAGAAGTATGTCTCACATAAAATGACTGGAAAGAAGAAAGCAGCAGAAATAAATACCACCTCAGATCAACTTTCCTGCAGTTTATCTTGTTCCTGCGGTTTTGAGGATTGAGAAGTAATACCCTTTTGCCTCTGATATTTGACACAGAACCCTAACATTGCTGGTACTACCATGAAGATTGGTAGCCATAGTGCACATTTCTTCTCCCCTGGACTTGACCTTATCGTTAGTCTGCACTCTGTTAAGTCCTAGTATCTCCCTTTAGCCAAGGTCTGTCTCTTTGCATTTTCTGAGAATGTTGTCCTCTACCCTCTTTTTCAGAAATTGTGTTCTGTCCTCTTTATAACCTGACACTTTGGCACCAGGTGTAGATATTTATCTGAAGTTGGAAAGAAGAGTTCTTTTTCTGAACCTCATGCCTAGCCGATAGTATATATTAGGCTGTTTCTCCTTCGGGATGGCTTTTCCCGGAGCATTGATTAGAGCAGCTCTGTTGTTGTATTTCTGAATTCTCTTCTTCCCCTTTTCCATAAATATTGGTCTTCTATATTATTGCCAATTTTTCTGGCTTATACCACATTAAAAGCCAGAGACCCTTAACCCTGATGTGGACCAATATGGACCAATACTGCCTTTTCAAAATCCAAAAGGCTATTACCACTATTAACTGTTCTCTGTGCTCTTCCATATAGCCTTAAAATGTGGGCTTTTGTGAAGACCACTTTGAAACACAGGAGCGTTGAAACCTGGTTGGGATACCGCCAGAACAGGTAGTTTTGAAACAAAGGAAGGACATGGTCTATCCACTCGACGTTGTCATTGGCAGTTGCTCCCTTAAAGCCCTTTCCATTCATGAGGATTGTCAGGGAGGGAAATGGAGAAGATCTGTTAATTTCTGGTAAGATTTGGGAAATGTTTGGCAATGGCAAGAAAAATAAATGACTGTGTTAGAAAAAAAGAAATAGAGAAATTTGGACTATGACAGTTTCTTGCGCTCCCTCTCTGACAGCACAACACAGATCAGGGTACAAAAAATTTGCTTCAGAGCTCTTGAGAAATTCTGGGAAAGTTCTATAGTGCATGTATATCTCTCCTTTTGCAAACGCTGTCAGTATTTTATTTGTTCGTTCATTTACATTCATTCATTTGTAAAATTTTTATTAATGTATAAATTATGTATAGAAAGTACACATATATAAATACGTAGTTCAATTAATTGTACATATACATTCATTTCTCTTTTTTTCCCCAACAAATGCTTACTGACTGACTCTAAAGGCAAATAAGAGAGTCTTTGCACTCAGAACCTTATATTGTAGTTAAGGAGAAAAGACACATATACAAACAATGATAATACTAGGACATATATGATAATACCACAACAGATCATAAACCCACGTTCAGTGTACCAGCAAAGGGCTAATAAAAGATCATGTTCCATGAGAGATCACTTACAGCTGAGTTAATAAGGCTTCATTAGGAACATGATACTTAACTGGCCAGTGAAGTGTAGCAACATTTGAACAGAGGGAGAAGAGTGTAAGAGTTTTCCTGATGAAGAAGGTGGAATGACTAAGGTAAAGAAGCAAAAAAAGATCAAAATGTAGTTGGGAAATGGGGGGAATTCTAGTTGGACTAGATGAAGAAGTACATATTTCTAGTTTCCTCTTTTTTGCCTTTAGTCATATTTTTAGCATCCATCATACTCTTGGCCCTTTTGTTTGTCCTCTTTGATCTAACAAGAATAAAATGACCACCAAAGATGAAGGAATGGATAAAGGGTCTGAAGACAATATTTAATCAATGAAGAATGTCAGCCCAAGAAGTACAGCAAAACAAGTTTGGAACTGGGAAAAACTAGCATCTCATCTTCTTGCCAAAACTGAGGGTCAGCCCTTTTTTCAGGCTCTAATGGTTTCTCTTCTTTTTTCTCAGGATTTCCTGTGTTTGCCTGGAAAGGAGAGTCAGAAGATGACTTCTGGTGGTGCATTGATAGATGTGTGAATGTGGAGGGCTGGCAGCCAAACATGGTGTGTTAGATTTCTGTTAGCACAGTTCACTGGGACCTGGGGGTACAGGGAGGGAGGATGTGGTCTGGGAGAGTGTTTCCCAACAGGAAGGAAGGAAGGAAAATGTTTCCTTTTTCATCTGATGTACTTGGGCTTCCAGCAGAACTAGATGCTTACGCTTAGGACATCCCAAGACTATTAAACCTCTTTATAGTCTCAAAGTGCTTACAATTGTCAGTGCTGATCTTAGAAGGGCTCATATTCGTCAGCAACGTTAAAATACTGCTCTGGGTTCACACTGGTTAAAAAGTAAGATGAATGAGTTACTGTCCCCTAACACTGCGCACCAGCACCTCCCCCAACACACACAGCTCCTGTGGTACATAGCTTTCTCTCTAGAATCACATGCTAACTTTATAGTAAACCTGAAGGGATTCCAAGTTCAAATTTCTTCTTTATTCATTTCTTACCTTAGGAAGTTTGGGCTTTTAATTTTTGCTTAGTTTTTATCTTTGTTTCACTTTTTTTTTAAGTGCTTGAAGGCTGATAGCATATTAGATTCATAAGGGGAAGCACAGAGCCACACAAATATGATGCACTCCTACTTTGCAAACCTTTTTGGATGGGAGTGAGAGGAGAAATTAAGGAAATCAACTAAAAACAAGAATCCTTGAAGCTCTAGTCCAACTATTACTTGCTGCTGAAGACGGCAGAGCAGGCTTCACCTGGGAGACAGAGGGAGAAGCAGCCTGTCTTTCTAGATTCTGTGATGCAGGTCACAATGCACCAAGGGTTGATTTGAGGAAAGCTGGGTTAAAACCTTTGTATCCTCAAAGGGAGGGAGGAATTGGCTGCACGATGAGTCAGCTCATTCCAGCAGAGTTTAACAGTGCCAGAACGGAGTGTGACTGACAGAGGTTCTACTAGGAATAAAACATTAATTGTTTAGTCACTAACATAGGGAGGACAGGGTATTGTACATAGCAAGCATTTATAGACTGTAGATCAGCACAAACTGCTGGAAAGGTTGACAAAGTGAGGAAGACAAGGATAAGAACTGTGACCCTAGAAAACAGTACCCATAATCTTTTTTGGATCCTGTAAAGATCTAGTACGTTTACTTGCTCGCCAACCTCAGGAAGATTCCTGGGTGATGAGAATTTTCTGCAGTAGAATGACAGGCTGAGAATTATAGGTTCTATTTATTAAATAAATATTAGGGATAGCAACCACCTGCCTGTATTCGAAGTCTCTGTTAAAAGGAAAAAAGTGGATGAGAATAGTTATTCTAAGATACAGTCTTTCCTGTATAGCATATTTTGTATGCTAGGGATCAGAGGCTGCAAGGAAAAACTCCATGAGGGATTTCATACATGTAAAAAGGGAGAGAGAAATGCAGAGGACCCTTTCTGTTCCTTAGGGACTCTGTTCTGAGGGTTTCTACCACAAGAAAAACGGAGCACTAACTTACAGTATAGAGCAAGTGTAAGAGTGAGTCCAGCCTTGGATCTCTACTCTCAAATAATGTTTGGTGGAATCAGAGAAAATAGATCAACAGCAGGAGCAGAATTGGGAATTCCCTGGCGGTCCAGTGGTTAGGACTCCATGTTCTCACTGCCAAGGGCCTGGGTTCCGTCCCTAGTCAGGGAACTAGCATTCCACAAGCCAAGCGGTGCGGCCTAAAACAACAAAAAAACAAGGGCAGAAGCAAAAAAGAGGTTGGGTAATAGACACAAGGTTGGAGATTGTGTGTAGGCAGGGATCCTGGATGGCACCTTTGACACTTGTAGTGGAGTTTACTGATGAAACTGCAAAATGGGCATGTGCCAGCAGAGGGCAGCTCAGTCCTGTAGGTCTTTCTAGGAGAGTGGATGTGACAATTTGGAAAGTCCTGCCAAGCATTTCTGACAGCTAGGTAAAGGGCTGAAATGCCACAGCCTACTGCCTAATCGTATTCTAAGCTGATCTTTCTTTAGCTTATTTATAATTCAGAAACTTTCCTCTGCTGATGAAAGCTCCAGTGGGCACAGCTTTGTGTTTGTCTTTAATCCCAACCTGAAATAGTGATGAGCTGTTCAGAGGCATGCTTGCACACCTACATGCTGCACAGTTCCCTAGTTATTTTTAATTTGGTTTATAGCGAGTGTGAGGTTGTGCTAGGCAAAACCCTACAGTGCTGCCTGAGCATTTTGGGTAGGAGAATGCCTGTACTTTGGGAGAAGTAAAGGATTAACAAATACAGTTTTATAAGCCATTGTTCTGGGAGAGAGACTAATTATCTGGTTTTACTAAGCTTTCACTGATTATATTCAAAGTCCTGAATTTAACTAATATAAATATGCTATTAGGTTTAAGCTTTCTATCTACAGTACAGTCAAGAGCTAGTGGTCTAGATAATCACTTAAGTTACTAGTCCATAAGAAAATCCTCATTGCATTGCTGTATAGTTTGATCCTAGTAGGTATGTCATTTGGAAAGTTCACTTGGCTGTGAGAATTACAGTTGTTTTCTTCTGTATAATGACCAGTGTAAATTACTTTGTATAACTATTTACAAAATTTTAAATATGACATTATTGATGCTTATTATTCCAGATCTTGGATGATGGAGGGGATCTTACTCACTGGATTTATAAGAAGTATCCCAACATGTTTAAGAAAATCAAGGGCATAGTGGAGGAGAGTGTTACCGGAGTCCATAGGTAAGATTTGACATAGGCATGGCTGGCTTTATGTAGCCTGGACATATGTTTATGTAATCACATACTTACAGAATTGTTGTTGCTGTTTATTTGCTACTGCTACTGCTAAGTTGCTTCAGTCATGTCCGACTCTGTGTGACCCCATAGACGGCAGCCCACCAGGCTCCACCGTCCCTGGGATTCTCCAGGCAAGAATACTGGAGTGGGTTGCCATTTCCTTCTCCAGTGCATGAAAGGGAAAAGTGAAAGTGAAGTCGCTCAGTCATGTCCGACTCCTAGCGACCCCATGGGTCTGCAGCCTACCAGGCTCCTCCGTCCATGGGATTTTCCAGGCAAGAGTACTGGAGTGGGGTGCCATTATTTGCTAAGTCATGTTCAACTCTTTGCAAGTCCATGGACTTGCCCACCAGGCTTCTCTGTCCATGGGGTTTTCCCAGGAAGAATAGTGGAGTGGGTTGCCGTTTCCTTCTCCAGGGGGTCTTCCCAACCCAGGGATCAAACCCAAGTCTCCTGCATTGGCAGGTGGATTCTTTACCACTGAGCCACCAGGGAAGCCCACTTATAGACTGCTGCTGCTGCTGCTAAGTCGCTTCAGTCGTGTCCGACTCTGTGCGACCCCATAGACGGCAGCCGACCAGGCTCCCCCGTCCCTGGGATTCTCCAGGCAAGAACACTGGAGTGGGTTGCCATTTCCTTCTCCAATGCATGAAGAGAAAAATGAAAGGGAAGTCGCTCAGTCGTGTCCGACTCCCAGCGACCCCATGGACCAGGCTCCTCCGTCCATGGGATTCTCCAGGCAAGACTTACATTATGTTAAAAATTAAAATGATGCTCTGAAATGATGAGATCCGAATCTGCATACTTGTGTTTTAAATTAACAACACAAATAACAAACTTAAAATAGTGAGGAGTGGATAGGGGAACAAGTGTGGGCCTTATGTTTTCTAGCATTGTAACACAATGACTGCTTGTCTTTTCTGAACAAATTTACTTATTGAACTTCTGCATTGAACCAATAACTGCTCTAAAAACCATGCTAGGGATCTTGTAGTGGGGAAAAAAAAATCCTGGTCCCTCAGAGAGCTTACATTGATACATAGAGAGCAAGTATTTAGGGTTCTGTTTCTCAAATGAGTCTTAATTCCCTGAATACAATGGTAACCATTTCTGTTTCCTATTATTTACCCAGAAAGAGCTAAAGTATGAAAGTTTTAGGGAAATAAATTCTGAATAAGCCACTATCACTGCTTCATTATATTGTGATCTTTTTGAATGTAAAAAACTATGAATTGTCCCAAATTTTCATACTTTTAGAAAGGGGTGAGTTTTGAATAAAACATCTGGTTCTAATTTTTAGTTGATGAATTAAAAAAAAAAATAACCCTTATATATAGATATATGGACTTCCCAGGTGGTGCTAGTGGTAAAGAACCCACCCGCCAATGCAGGAGATGTAAGAGGTGTGGATTTGATCCCTGGGTCAGGAAGATCCTCTGGAGAAGGGAATGGCAATCCACTCCAGAATTCTTGCCTGGAGAATTTCATGGACAGAAGAGCCTGGTGGGCTACAGTCCATAGGGTTGCATAGAGTCAGATATGACTGAAGCGACTTAGTATGCATTTAGATATACATATTTATAGGTATGTATACTGAAATTATAAAATTGAGACTATTTGAAAGTTAAAATTGTTGCGTTAGAGTAGTGGGATTAAAACAGTACTTAAAAGTTTCTCTTATAATTAAAAAGAGAAATAAAATTAATAAGCAACTTAAAGTTTTACATTTTAATCCTTAAAATTTAGAGGTGGGTCAAAGATTTTCCCCATGTGCCTTTTGATTAAGATTTTTATTTCTAAGCAGTATATAGACTCTGGAAAAAGTATTCTCTATTTCTCTATATACACTTTATAGGATGAAACTAGTTGTGTCTCAGGCTCTCATGCTTACTCAATTAACTTATTTGTAAAATTTGATATGAAACTGATGGATTGGAATATCTCATTATTTTATGTTCTTTTTTATTTCCTTTATCCTTAGGCTGTACCAGCTATCCAAAGCTGGGAAGCTGTGTGTTCCAGCCATGAATGTCAATGACTCAGTCACGAAACAGAAATTTGACAACCTCTACTGTTGCCGTGAATCAATTCTTGATGGGTAATGGATTGTTATCTTTGGAGTGAACTTCAGTTGTTGAATTTAGGTTCTAAATTTTTTGGTTTTGGTTGTTTCTGGAAATGATTTGTGTAGCACCTCTGAGCTGTATACAGACTCTGAAAATGTATTCTTTGTTTCTATATATATATATATACCTTATAGGATGAAACTAGTTGTATCTCAGATTCAATATTTTATAACCCATATCATACTTAATATTTTATAACCCAAAGGTACCTTTGCTATCACTATTACATCATACTCAATATTTTATGACATAGAGTTACCATTGCTATCGCTATTCCAAGTGAATCTATTTTACTTAAAAAATCAGACCAGCTCCTGTCTATTGGTGACAGAGTTTTTACTTTGTCATCCTATCAGGCCTGGAAGTCAGTAACTAAAATCAGTATAAGTAAGTATCTTTGGTGGTTTAGGAAAAGGTTCCTTGTGTTTCTCTTCCAGTTCATGTTATCATGACTTAAGTTACAACCATTATAACAATTCTTTGGCCATCTGGAAAATCGTGGTGAGCAAAGGGTCATTTCCCAGAGGCATTTGTAGTTTTTGAAATCTGTGAGGACTACAAGTCTGAAAAAAATCTACTTAGATATAATATACCAAAAACTATGTTCTTCCAGAACCCATTTGCTGTGTACACTTGTGTCCTGACATTTCTTCTTTCTTGCTAAGATGACTCAATAATTCCCTGTATGAAAGCATTAAGTTGGTATAGAATATTGCCAAACCAAATGGTTTCCATCATATATAGGTTAATGGAAAAGTGAAGAAAGGGCCTGTGGGCCACATTACTAGTCTGAACATCGGGCAGTTTGGAGTACCACAGGCACTAGTGATTTCCTTGTTGGTGCTGAGCCAGTCCAGGACCATTCTAAGCCATGACTTTTGAATATGATTGTCACCAAGCCAGACTTACCCTCATCACTCAACAGAAATTGCCTCTGCACTTAATTGATAGTTACTGAGTCTCATCGGGGTTCATGGAGTTATACTAGTTCCTAGTGAGTGGAGTTGTCAAGTCATTAAAAAGATAGATTTCTACTTTCCCTTGGGGCATTTTTAGACTCTTTTCAACAGGAGAGGTTAACCAGGTAGATGAGTAGAAAGACCCACAGATATTTGTCAGAACTGTCTCAGAATGGCAGGTTTTAGTTGAAAAGTTTCTTCTGCCTAGCCATGGCTTCCTAGAGAAGGGAGATCAACCAGACCTAAAGAGAAACCAGAAACTGCTCCTACAACTTCTTCCAAGAGAACCTGAAAACAGTAAGGACCTTTATTCTAGCCTCATAGAGACTCAGAGACAAAGAAGTAGAACACGTCTGAAAAGGACTCAGCCCGGAAAACTCACTACTTATGCAGTCAGTGTTGGCATGTTTCATGGCTCTTCTCCACCTTGTTGCCTGTTACCCTTCCTGAATTAATGTGGGACCTATTGGCCATTATGATACTACTAAATATAGGACTCATTTATCAGCGTTATATTTTATGTATCTCATTCAGTAAGCTAGAAAGTCTACATTAAGCCAGAGCTTTGTCACCTCCTAAATAAAATTACATTACTTTTATTTACTTTTTTATCTTTATTTCCAAATATTATATATTCTAAATGTTATATAATAAATATATATTGCTTTTATGTTTAAAAGTTACTTTGTGGTCTATAGCTTCTTCCCTTTTGCACCACTCTCAGGACAAGGGGGAGAAAAGAAAAAACTCTCACATATAGATGGAATTGATTGGATAGTATGGAGTAAGAAAATGCATATTTTATTGAACTTTTCTTTCTAGTCATTAAATAATTTCTTTAGAATAGAAACCAGGCTTACTTTCAACATTCAAAACAAAAACCCAAAACAAATAAAAAACCACCATGAAAACAAAGGGACTCAATCTAATCTTAAGGGAGAAACTAGAGATTTTTCTGATTCCATTTTTCTTCCCCTATAGACTTAAAAGAACAACAGACATGATGTTTGGTGGGAAGCAGGTGGTGGTCTGTGGCTATGGAGAGGTAAGGTTTAATCTTTCAGGAATTTAAAATGTATTTTGCGGAAATATACTAGAATTTTTCATTTCTGTGAACATCAAACTACATTCATTTACCATTTTAAATGGGAAAAAAGTAACTTCAGAAGCCCTCTGGTTAAAGTACAATATTTCTTTTTCCCTTTGCATTTTTGCTATTTTTTCCTTAAGTTGATTTTCTGACTGTTCCAGTGCGCTGTTTGCGATGTTCTTTTAGCTTGTTTTGATTATAAATCGTGAGTGTGGGTGTACTTGTGCACATGCATGTGCTAAGCAGGGCTGAGGAGTTTGTTTATGAAATGCATTCATTTATTTTTTTTCCTATTTTCCCCCAAGCGTGAATCTATTCAGTGAAATTCCCTTTGGGGGCGGAAAGGGGGGTACACTTCGCCAGAAGCTTTGAGGAGCTATTTTCTTCGTGACTTTCCTTATCATGCGTTCTTTCTCCTCTCTCCAGGTCGGGAAGGGGTGCTGTGCTGCCTTGAAAGCTATGGGCTCCATTGTGTACGTGACTGAGATCGACCCCATCTGCGCTCTTCAAGCCTGGTAAGCATGCACTAGGAGATCTGCTTTTTCCTTTGCAGCACTGTCTAACGTGTGATCTTGTAACTGCCTCCAAACAATGGCCTAGTTAACGCAACATTTTCTCTTGGAGGGGCCTGAATCCTGAGAGGCTGTTATTAACTGTAAGTACCCGTCTTTCAAAGATCTAGGAGCTCTGCTCTGGGAGAACAGAGACTATCAGGGAAGCTAGAATTTGGAACTCCTGTGGAAGCAGTAACAGGGGACTCCTTGAGTCAGAGAACAGGTAGCCCCTTCCCAGCTCCACATGCCATCCCTCTCCCTTTGAAAACAATGATCAAAAAAGAAATAGGCTGGCGTCAGATCTTTCCAAAGTGATGCACCTAAAGAGCACTTCTGTCACATGCCTCCCCCAGATGCATCACCTCAGTGTGATCAGGAGGAAATGTCAGACAAATCAAGTGAAGGGTAAAATCCACTAACTCTGACTGAAGGATACATAGGAGTTGTTTGTACTGTGCTTATAATTCTTAAGCTTGAAATGATTCCAAAGTTAAAATTAAAAAAATTGTTCCTCTCTCATCTGTAAATTGTGTGTAATCTTATCTACCTCAATTATGAAAGCTCAGAAAATAATTATATAATTATTACATATGGTAGTGCTTCCCTGGTGGCCTCAGACGGTAAAGAATCTGCCTGCAGTGCAGGAGACCCAGGTTCAATCCCTGGGTCGGGAAGATCCCCTGGAGAAGGAAATGACAACCCACTCCAGTATTCTTACCTGGAGAATCCCATGGACAGAGGAGCCTGGTGGGCTACAGTCCATGGTGTCACAAAGAGTCGAACATGACTGAATGACTAACACATACATTATATAATAAATATATAACTATACAAAGTGTAGAGGGGCTGTCAAATAATAAATGCCCACTAAGTGGTAACTTACTAAAATTGTCTCTTGCAACCCTCAACAGGATAGAAATATTGGGTAAAATCTTACAGAAAAATGAAATGAACTTTTTGGCCAACTTAGTACCACTGTCGCTGAAAACAGCTGCACAGTCCCCATGTCTGTAGCCTGAATAACCCACCCAGTCTTTACCATTAACCCGCCCAAGGAAGGTACCCACGATAGATGAGGCATGACATTTCCCCTGGCCTTCCACTCCTCACACACACTAGCCATCAACCCACAGTTTTCCCCAACAGAGTTGTTGACTTTGTCTAAGTCAAGGCTCCAGCACACGAGGGGAACTGTCACCATTCTAGCACCGTCAGGGTTTATTAGAGAAAACTAAACATGCTTTAATACTGATTGAGATACTGATTCAAACTACCTTATAAACATGAATTGAGCACTTATTCTGTGTTAGGTACTCTGCTCTGTGGTGAGGATGAGTAGGATGACTAGAAGAATGAAACAAATTCCTGCTTTTAGAAGCACACAGACAAATAACCACCATGCAGTGTAATAAGGGCAAATAAGAGATAAACAGCACATGCTTCTGTAGGGGCACAAAGGAGGAATCTCTAACTAAAGAGCAGGAGATTTAAAAACTTCCAATTAAAAAATGACCATTAAAAATAAATAAAAGATAGAGCAAGGCGGGGCAGGGTAGAAAGAGGTGTCAATAGAGCTGAGTCTTGAAACTGGTTCAAGTGACTTCTTAGTTTGAAAGTAAGTTCCAGGTACAGGGAACATTTTCAAGGGTCACCTAGGAAGGAGAGAGCATGACATGTTTATATTTAAGAAGCTGAAAGTATCTTAATGGAGCTGCCCACATATATCACCTTAAGTCTTCCTGTCTTATCCTGATACCAAGCAATCTCACTGAAGTATTAATATTTTAGGCAGGCAAGTGACATGATCCAGACTGCATTTCAGGAAATCACTCTGCAAAATGAATTAGACATAAACTTAAAGGCAATGAGAGTGGGCCAAAGTCTACCATGGCAAGGAATAATACAATCTGAATGTCAGGCCTACATGTATAGAGTAGAGGGAATAGATTGTTGTTTAGTCACTAAGTCATTTCTGACTCTTTGTGACCTCATGGACTGTGGTGCACTAGGCTTCCCTGTCCTTCACTATCTCCTGGAGTTTGTTCAAACTCATGTCTATTGAGTTGGTATAGATTAAAGAGATTTTAAGGAATTAAGGAAAAAGGATCAACTGAATTTGGTGACAGTTTTAACAAAGGAGAGGCAGTAGGCTAGAACATTATAGTTTGACTCTTAGAGTTGGGTGAACAGCAATGCTGTTGGTTAAGACAGAAAATATAGAAGAAGAGATAGACAAGGTTGGTAGAAAACATAGAAGAAGAGACAGATAGGCTTGGTGGTGTGGGGAAGATAATAAGTTTGAGGTCCTTGTGGGACATGAGGAGGAGCTATCCAGTGAATAATTTGATCCGTGGCTCTGATGCTTTGGAGAGATCTAAGCTAAAGATATCAATGTGAAAATAAGCCACCTGTGAGGCATCATTTGTATCCAAGGGGCAGGAATGGATAAGTGCTGAAAGAAGAGAGGAAAAGAGCACCCCACCGAGTACCAACATTTAAGGATTGACTGAGATCAAGAAGGAGCAATCAGAAAGGTAGGAAAACCAAGAGAAAACAGCATCATGGACTCCAGGACAATAAAGTTTTAAGAAGGCAAATAATGTTTAATGTAACAGGAAATCAAGTAATATTAGAGTTTTAAGAAAAATTTGCTTTTGGCATCCAGGAGATCATTGATGATCTTGGGGAGAGCAGTTTCAGTGGGGTACTAGGTTCAGGTAAAATGACACTTTCTAGGAAATTGATTGGGGTTTCACAGTTAACCCTGTCTCTCTATTATCAGGAAGAATTAGGTCCCAGTGGTAGAAAGAACCTTTTATTTCTGTCCTATGTGAACTAAGGAAGCAGTTTGAATTTTTCACTGCTAGGAATAGTCCAGCCATATCAAAAAGTGATGTAGGTACCAAAACAACTTGGGTACCAGCTTTTGAGGTTATGTGGCAGAAGGCTTCCCAGCTGCCTATTTAGGTTAACTGATCATGCTTTATTTCTGCAGTATGGATGGATTTCGACTGGTGAAATTAAATGAGGTCATCCGACAAGTGGATATTGTTATTACCTGTACAGGTATGATTATGACACATACAATGGGATTGCATTTGGGAACACTTACATGGAACAAGTGAAAAATGACTGGAAATGCTCTAAACAAAACCAAACTCTGAAAGCCAGAGATAGTATTCCACAAAACCAATCTTTCCTGCTCTTCCAACCTCTTTAGAGCTCTGACCAAAAGTGTACCATTAGGTCATCCCTAGAGGAAAGTTTCTCTCTAGCCCTTTTAACTGTTTTATATCTCTATGCATCCTCAGCTACCTAGCAGATGGCTACCAATGAGTTTTATTTTGGAAGCCGGATCTTAAATTTGTACATTTTAAAAAAAATTTTACTTCCAAAAGTGATGTGTATTTCTTTCTAGTCCGTATAACTAAAGCAAGGCTAGAACAAAATTTCTCATGGTTGGAGAAAGTAGACAAGGTAGCTGTGTTAATTCCCAAAGAGGTAGGTTTTAAGTTTTAGAGAGTACTATGAGATATGGCTACCTTCCTTATACTGAGATACATATTATTATCTTTCCATTGGAATGTTGTATTTCTTTTATAACTCTATTTTAAAGGAGGAAAATAAGAATATTTAAGAATAAAACTATTATTTATAGCCTAAGTGGGGGCTAGGGGCAAAGAGGGACCATAAGAAACTGTTCTTGTTTCACATCAACCCCTCGATCTCTTTTCTTTGTAAGTAACTTTCAGTTCAGTTCAGTTCAGTTCAGTCGCTCAGTCGTGTCCGACTCTTTGCGACCCCATGAATCGCAGCACACCAGGCCTCCCTGTCTATCACCAACTCCCGGAATTTACCCAAACCCATGTCCATCGAGTCGGTGATGCCATCCAACCATCTCATCCTCTGTCGTCCCCTTCTCCTCCTGCCCCCAATCCTTCCCAGCATTAGGGTCTTTTCCAGTGAGTCAACTCTTCGCATGAGGTGGCTTTGGCTACCTCATTGGAGTTTCAGCCTCAACATCAGTCCTTCCAATGAACACCCAGGACTGATCTCCTTTAGGATGGACTGGTTGGATCTCCTTGCAGTCCAAGGGACTCTCAAGAGTCTTCTCCAACACCACAGTTCAAAAGCATCAATTCTTTGGTGCTCAGCTTTCTTCACCGTCCAACTCTCACAACCATACATGACCACTGGAAAAACCATAGCTTTGACTAGACGGACCTTTGTTGGCAAAGTAATGTCTCTGCTTTTAAATATGCTATCTAGGTTGGTCATAACCTCCCTTCCAAGGAGTAAGCGTCTTTTAATTTCATGGCTGCAATCACCATCAGCAGTGATTTTGGAGCCCAAAAAAACAAAGTCTGACACTGTTTCCACGGTTTCCCCATCTATTTCCCATGAAGTAACAGGACCAGATGCCATGATCTTAGTTTTCTGAATGTTGAGCTTTAAGCCAACTTTTTCACTCTCCTCTTACACTTTCATCAAGAGGCTCTTTAGTTCTTCTTCACTTTCTGCCATAACGGTGGTGTCATCTGCATGTCTGAGGTTATTGATATTTCTCCCGGCAATCTTGATTCCAGCTTGTGCTTCTTCCAGCCCAGCGTTTCTCATGATGTACTCTGCATATAAGTTAAATAAGCAGGGTGACAATATACAGCCTTGACGTACTCCTTTTCCTATTTGGAACCAGTCTGTTGTTCCATGTCCAGTTCTAACTGTTGCTTCCTGACCTGCATACAGGTTTCTCAAGAGACAGGTCAGATGGTCTGGTATTCCCATCTCTTTCAGAATTTTCCACAGTTTGTTGTGATCCACACAATCAAAGGCTTTGGCATAGTCAATAAAGCAGAAATAGATGTTTTTCTGGAACTCTCTTGCTTTTTCGATGATCCAGAGGATGTTGGCAATTTGATCTCTGGTTCCTCTGCCTTTTCTAAAACCAGCTTGAACATCTGGAAGTTCACGGTTCACGTATTGCCAAAGCCTGGCTTGGAGAATTTTGAGCATTACTTTACTAGCTTGTGAGATGAGTGCAATTGTGCAGTAGTTTGAGCATTCTTTGGCATTGCCTTTCTTTGAGATTGGAATGAAAACTGACCTTTTCCAGTCCTGTGGCCACTGCTGAGTTTTCCAGATTTGCTGGCATATCGAGTGCAGCACTTTCACAGCATCACCTTTGAGGATTTGAAATAGCTCAACTGGAATTCCATCACCTCCACTAGCTTTGTTCGTAGTGATGCTTTCTAAGGCCCACTTGACTTTGCATTCCAGGATGTCTGACTCTAGGTGAGTGATCACACCATCGTGATTATCTGGGTCATGAAGATCTTTTTTGTACAGTTCTTCTGTGTATTCTTGCCACCTCTTCTTAATATCTTCTGCTTCTGTTAGGTCCATACCATTTCTGTCCTTTATTGAGCCCATCTTTGCATGAAATGTTCCCTTGGTATCTCTAATTTTCTTGAAGAGATCTCTAGTCTTTCCCATTCTATTGTTTTCCTCTATTTCTTTGCATTGATCGCTGAGGAAGGCTTTCTTATCTCTCTTTGCTATTCTTTGGAACTCTGCATTCAGATGGGAATATCTTTCCTTTTCTCCTTTGCTTTTCGCTTCTCTTCTTTTCCCAGCTATTTTTAAGGCCTCCTCAGACAGCCATTTTGCTTTTTTGCATTTCTTTTCCATGGGGATGGTCTTGATCCCTGTCTCCTGTACAATGTCACGAACCTCTGTCCATAGTTCATCAGGCACTCTGTCTATCAGATCTAGTCCCTTAAATCTATTTGTCACTTCCACTGTATAATCATAAGGGATTTGACATGTAACTCATTTACCATACATTTCACCCACTCTAAGTGTACAATTCAATCTTTTCTAGCAAATTCTCAGGGTCATACAACCAGCAGAATCTAATTTTTTTATTGAGATGTAATTTACATACCATAAAAATCACCTTTTAAAGTATACAGTTCAGTGATTTTTACTAAAGTTATACAACATCCCATTATCTAATTCCACAACATTTTTTATCATCCCCAAAAGAAATCTTACATCATTAGCAGTCATTCCTCTTTCTACCCTCCACCTTTCCCCAGCCCTAGGCTACCATTAAATTTTGTGTCTCTATAGATTTGCCTATTCTAGATATTTCATATAAACAACCATACAATATGTTTTTCTTTTGTGACTGGCATTTTTTTACCTAGCATATTCATATAAACAACCATACAATATGTTTTTCTTTTGTGACTGGCATTTTTTTACCTAGCATAATATTTTCATCTTTCATGCATGTTGTAGCATGTATCAGTATTTCATTCCTTTTGATTGCTGAATAACATTCCATTTTAAAATTATATCACATTTCAGTGATATCCATTCTTCAGCTGATGGACACCTAGGTTGTTTTTACTTTTTGACTATTATGAACAATGCTGCTATGAACACTGTATGCAAGTTTTTTGTGAACATGTCTTGAGTTCTTTTGGATGTATACCTACAAGTGGATCATATGATAACTCTACTTTTAACATTTTGAGGAAATGCCAAACCTTCCAAAGTAACTACATTATTTTACATCCTGCCAACAATGCATGAGTTACAGTTTCTCCACATCCTTGTCAACACTTGTTACTTTCTGATTTTTAGATTATAGCCGTCCTAGTATGTGTGAAGTACTGTGTCATTGTGGTATTGATTTGCATCTTTGCATGTGCATGTCAACACATTTTTGTACATCTTCTTTTGAAAATGTTTATTCAGATCCTGTACTCATTTTTAAAATGAGTTGTCTCTGGGACTTCCCCAATGGTCCAGTGTTTAAGATTCTGTGCTCCCAATGCAGGGGAGCTCCCAACGCAGGCAGGGTTTGCTCCTTGGTTGGGGAACTAAGATCCTGCATGCCACGTGGTGTGGCCAAAAACTTTCTTTAAAAAATGAGTTGTCATTTTATTTTTGAGTTGTAAAAGTTCTGTAGAAATTTTATTATTGATCTGTAAGAGTTTTATCATATATATGATCTGCAAGTATTTTGTCCCTTTGTGTAGGTTGTCTATTCATTTTCTTATTGGTATCATTTGCAGCACATACTTTTTAATTTCAATGTAGTCAGTTTATTTTTTCCTTTGGTTGCTTGTGCTTTAGGTATTATTATCTAAGAAACCATTGTCTAACCCAGGTCACAAAGATTTATTCCCATGCTTTGCTTACAGTTTTCTAGTTTTAACTCTTACATTTCAGTCTCTGACCCATTTTAAGTTCAGTTTACATATGGTATGAGAAAGAGTCGAACTTCATTCTTTTTCATGTGGATATCTCTTCTGTTTTTAAGGTAATAAGAATGTGGTAACCAGAGAGCATTTGGATCGTATGAAGAATAGCTGCATCGTTTGTAACATGGGACATTCCAACACGGAGATTGACGTGGTAAGATCAAGTGACTCATCACTGGGGGCTTTAATTTTTTCTCTCTTTCCCAAGAAACATAAACTAGAAGAAGAAGAAGCAGGGTCACCAGCCATCCTAAACATGACTGTACTGGCAGAGCTGTTCACAGTCTGTTCACTCACTAGCCTTTTGGCCTGTGTGTATGGATTCTACAAAGCTTCTTCATCTCAACTTAATCACTTCAAATGATTGTTTTTTCACCTAAGCTTGATGCCTACTTGTACTGTAAGCCATTTCATCTTTGTGTTTAGGATTAAGAGCAAAAAAGGATACAATAAATGTGAATCAGTATGCTAGTCAGTATTTGGGGGATATTTGAATTTGCTATAAAAGTGAGACAAGTAGGTTGGTCTAAAACAAGCCAAGGCAGAGAAATCTATAGGCTGGAATGAGAACACTGCTTAAGATTGACTGTGTCTATCAAATATCGTGGTTTCTTTTTTTTCTCTCCCTGTTTCATGGTGCTAACTCTTCCCTTAACATATTTTCCAAACTATAGCATTGAATCTCCAGGTGTCACAATCAGTTCAGTAGCAGATGTTCCTCAAACCTGGAAAATCTATCACCTTGATTCTCTAATTTTATCATAGTCATCAAAAATTTTCCGATCCAACAGAACACTTGGTCCTACCAAGTTGCCCAAGTAATAGTTAATAGAAGTGCTATTTATTTCTTTTCAGACCTTTCAAAGTATCTCTTAGTGTGACTTTGCCTCTGGTTTTAAATTTTTCTGGCACTTTTCTGGCACAGCGATATTTCTCTTTGGGTAAATGGCTCAAGCAAAGCATGCTTTCATCTCCACTGAGGGCTGCTCTGATTGAGCTTCAGCTTTGCCAGGTAAGGATCAGTGGATATACTGGGAGCTTGTTGGACATCTGTTTTAAATGGTTTCTCTTTTTAACTCTGTGTTCTATTCTTCTGTTATTAAAAATAGCTGGGAAAAAAACAACCTACCAGAGCTTCTTTCCACCCTTGAGGTTTTTGAGTGGCGTGACTCCATTACTTTGTCTTACCATGATATTTTGCTTATAATGAGTAATTTGATTAGTTTTTATTTTTGAAGTTTGTGGGGGGTTTTTTTGGTTTGGGGGGTTTTTTGGTTTTGGTTAAGTTTTACTTTTGTGTGATACTGCCCCTTTATTAAGTGGTCAAAGATATTAATATTTCTAAACTGTCTAGCCTGTGGTTGTCTTTTTTTGGATTGATCTGCCTGTAGAGTCCCCAGATGGAAGAGCTTAAAGGGAAGTGGTCATACTCTGAGCCCTGCGGAGAAACCTTCTGAGTAAGGGAAAGGGGAGGAATTTTCCCTTCTAAACCCTAAGAAGCTCTAAAATAAAGATAATTCCAAAAGTAGTCATGTAATTTTTATATTTTTAATTTATTTCATTTCATCCTCTTACCACCCCACAAGGCATTATTCTTATTCTTGATTTTCAGATGGGAAACTAAAAACTTAAAAACATATTGTTCAGTCATAGTCATTGAGTCAAAAATGAAATTGGAGCACAGAATCCAGGTTTTTTTTAACTTCTTGTCCAGTGTTTTTGTATTTGTTTGTTTGTTTGTTTAGAGTATACTTTTTGGTTGGTTGGGCTTGTGTTTTTGTTTTTTTTTTGGTCATGCGGTGCGGCTTGTGGGATTGAAGCCAGGCCCCAGCTGTGAAACACCGAGTCCTGACCACTGGACCACCAGGGAATTCCCTGTTTTTCTGTGTTACACTATTATCTCCTCATGCTTTTTATATTAATCAAATTGTGTTGGTAATCTCTTTTCCAAAGGCAGTCCAGACATGGTAATTTCTCAGAATAAAGGCCAAGAGACTCTTTACCTTCAATCATAAGTATTTATTGTGTGATTGCTCTATGCCAGGTGCTATTCTAGATATTTGAGATCAGTGCACAAAACAGGAGAAGATTCCTGCCCTCAAAGAGCTTGTATTTTAGTGAGAAGAAGGACAATAAACGTAATAAGTAAAATTTGTAGAATATGAAAGCCCCAGGGGAAAAAAGAAAAAGTAGAGCATGGTAAGGGGAATCGAGAGTGCTAGGTTGTAATTTTAAATAGAGGGATCAAGGTAAGCCTCATCACGAAGATAATGGTTGAGCAAAGCTGAAGGAATTAGCCACGTTGACTTTCAGGTAAAGGACATTTCCAGAGGAGGGAACAGCCAGAGCAAATGCCCTAAGGCATGAGTTGCCTAGGTCTGTTTGAGGATCAACAATAAGGCCAGTGTGACTGGAGCAGAAGAGCATGGGGCAGGGAGGAGTGGAAATGAGGTCAGAGATGTGATGAGCCAGTTCCTATAGGACCTCAGAGGCCATTATGAGAGTTCCTGATGTGTTCTGAGAGTAGAGAACCATTGTCGGATTTATGACTTCTGTTTTAAAAGGATAATTTTTTTAATTTTACAAGGATCACCCTAGCTGCTGCACTGAGACTAAACCTACTTTTGCGGGTGTTGCTAGGTAGGCCCCAGTATCTGCCACTGATACTTGCCAAGAACCATCTTTCAACTCTCTTTGTACTCTCCTTAGCAGAGAATATATGACTCAGCTAAGTGGTCCAGAAAGGGGGATGTTCAGAATCACTTTGGAAAAGTTTATTCTGTCTTCAACAGTAGTGTCACAGGGTACATAAATGAAATTTAGGGAAATAGCAAACTCAAGTAATCATGGATTACAGAATGTTCATTCACTCCTTAGCAAATTTGTGTTGAGTTCTTGCTCTGCTCTGTGCTTAGTACTAATTGGCTGAAGAAGTAGCAGTGAACAGTATGCCTGCTTTCTTAGAGCTTATATTCTAGTGTGAGAAACAGTGACTAAACAGACAGTTATGTCAGTTAGTGCCTAATACTGAAGTAAAACAGAAAGATGAGTACATTGAGGATGCTGTTTAGTTAGGGCAATCAAAGAAGGCTCTTTGAGGAGATAACATTTGCACAAAGCTTGAATGACTATTCAGAGAGGATGAGTAAAGACCACGAGGTAGAAACGTGCTTGATGTGTTTGAGGAACAGAAAAGAGTGCTTGGTGTGTTTGAGGAACAGAAAAGATGCCATTGTGGCAAGAACAAGGGGATGAGGATAAGAGGCAGGCAGCAAGGAGGTAAGAGGTTATGTAGTGCTTTTAGGCCATGGCTCGGACTTTAGATTTTATTCTTTGTACAAGAGAAGCCATTGGAAGGTTTTGAGCAGATGAGTGATGAAATCTGACTTATATTTTAAAAGAGTACCCTGGCTGTTATATGACGAAAATACTTATGGAAGCTTGAGTAGTGATAGGGACGATAGAAAACTCTTTTCAGTATTTCCAGCAACAGAAGGTAGTAGCTTGGGTTAGATGGATAAACAATGGAGGTGGTTAGAAGTGATGTGAAGGTAGCAGTATATTGTGAAGAAGTGATATATTGTGTAGCAATGGGATTTGCTACATGGACTGGATGCAGAGTATGATAAAAAGAGAGGAGAATCACTATAAGTTAACTCAGCAAAACTGCAAAGGAGAATGGTTTGGTAAATTTTTATCCAGATTTTTAGTGATAAAAAATTTAAGGGTCTTTTTTTTGTGAAAGAATTTACAGTTAACCTAACCTTGAAATGTTAACTGCTGCATTTTTAAGGTGGAATCGCTCATGGAAAGAGTTGGAAACCTATGTTATTTTCTGAAAAATAAGACCATGAATTCTCGGGGAACCTGTGATGGAGATTGTGCTCTCAGCTGCTTTTTGGCCAAGTCTTTCTTTCACATACTTCCTTTCTCTTGAAAAGAGACCTGCTTACCCATATGTGTTGCACAGACAGCCTGTATGATTGTAAGCTTCACAGTTCAAGTAGCTAAACCATTACGTGCACATGCTTTGAAAGTTCTTGCCAGCCAAAGAATTACCACCTGAGATTGCTACCAACTCCTTGCTTCACAGGACTAGAACCACAGTTGTTCTTGGCTTTACAGTGGGATGTTCACCTAGTTTGGGAAGGGAGTGAGCATAGGGAACCTTTTTCCTGGTAGATTGCTTAGTGACTATAAATTCACAGAAAAGGCACTGGATGTCTTTAAGCGAAATTCTTGTAAAATTGCTAGCCATAGGAAATGCTTCTCTCAAGGAGTGTGAACGGCAAATAGACTTCAGTAGATTATTGGAATCGCCTGGGCAGTGCCAGGGGTCACTTAACCAAGTTTCTTTTCAAACCCCATTTGAAACCCTCAGGTCTTTTGCTTGCATCATAGCCATCCCAGTTCTGTCATAAGTCACCTCTACTAAACATTGATCATTTTATGATGTTCCTAAGAAGTTCCCTTTTCTTGATTCCACCATATCTTTTTTTTCAGGGAATACTTCCTAAAACAAGAGACTCTTATTTTCATTGTGTTGGCTCTTTACTTCCAATCACAAGGATTGCTTGTCCCATGGAAGATTAGGAATATAAAACACTAAGAACTTGAAATACTTTAAGTCCCGTTATCTCAATGAAAAAGTTGCTAGTGTTACCAAGGAGTATCTCTTGTCTCTACGTGGTTATTGTCCTCCATGGTAATATTTCTGAAAGCTGAGGAATTACTTTGTATATCCTTAACTTCCCACAATGGCCTATTTGTTGAAATACTTTTTAAATTCTATTTACAGTGTTTATTTATAAAATTTCTCTTTAAAATTCTAATTTTAAAGTAATGCTTGCTTAATTTAAAATTCAAGCAATATACTGATAAATATATTTAAAGAAGTAAAAAATTTGCAAAATTGAGATTATAGTATATTATTTCTGCAACTAGATTTTTTTCACTTAACAATAATGTATAGTTTTCTTGTTAACAAATACAGATCTACTAATTTTTTTTAAGAATTACATTATATTCCATTGTATGGAATTATCCTGATTCACTTAGCCATTCCCATGTTGATATACATTTTTTGCTATTACAAATAATGTTGGGCTAAACATTCTTGGGCACTTATATTTCTGAACTTGAACAAGTATTTCTATAAGATACAGCCCTAAAAGTGAATTTGATTGGGCAAAGATTAGGTAAATAAATAATTTTGTTAGCTACTGCCAAATTGCCCTCTAGAAAAGTTGAACTAATTTATGAAACTTGACATCTCAACAGATTTTATATTTCCCATTTACCTAATAAAGAAATGGTCCAGACCGTTAATTAAGTCCTAAATATACTGAATATAATTATAATTACAATTATATGTCTTTCTTTCCCACTAGATTAGTAAAGAAAAGATACAGTCTCTGTCAATAAACAGCTCATAGTCCAGTAGGGGAGTCCACAGTCTTATCTATAATAGTGTTCTTTGCTAAAATGCGTAGAATATAGTATATACTCTAGTAAATGATTGTTGTATAATTAAAGTGTTTCTCTTTATTTGTCTGAAAACTACTATGGCAGAACTTCTCAGTGTTACCAACTTGAGCCAATGGGTAGTCTTAGAGTACAGACTCCCTTTCTATTTTAGGCATTGCCTCTTGGAAGAAGGAAGTTGTGGTCTTAAGTCTAAACCCTGTGACTGTTATTTGATTGCTGCCATTAATAAACTTAACATTTCTTCTCTTGTTCTTGGAATATACACTATACAGAAATGGAAGGAGGGTGAGCCATTGGGAGCTTTACTCTACCACGAAGCACTGCTCTAAAGGCTACCTCACATTTGCATCTAGGTCACAAAGCTTCTGTAACCTTAGGGTGAACCACCCTCATTGAGAAGGTGGAACCTGGAACGTTGGAACATGAGGGCAGAACCCTGGGCCCCCGCATGCTCTGTGTAGGGCATTCAGCCTTCTCTAACTAATCTCACTCAGCTCTTACCCTCCTTTTCCTGTGTCTCTTCAGCACTTACGTATTCAGTTTGCACTGTATTATTTTGCACTGTTTGCATGCTGCTTCATAAGTATTAAAGGCTTTTATCCCCTCACAAATGTATTTTTTTGTGTCCTGAACCAAAGTACAAGCTTGTTGAAGGCAGAAACCATGTCTTTGGTTTCTTTTGTATTTCCCATAGCACCTTTTACTGTGCTCAGCAGAGAGTGGGTGCACAATATATGTTGTGGAATGACATCCTGAGTGATCCCTCCCCTGGCTGGGCCTAAGATTAAATCCCCTGAAATGGAACAGTCCTAACCAACCCAGGACAGGTATTCTCCATCTGGCATGTTGGTTGCTTCTTTCAACTTGCTGTTTGAAATGGCTCCCTTCAACATCTTTCCATCCAAAAAGTGGGACTTGGCACAGCTGATGATGTGCTTGCTGTATGTGTTCCAGGCGAGTCTACGGACACCAGAACTGACATGGGAGCGAGTGAGATCCCAAGTTGACCATGTAATATGGCCTGATGGCAAGAGGATAGTATTGTTGGCAGAGGTAAGATCTGTGGCTGGTAGAGAGATTCATCCCTGGCAGGAGAAACTGCAGTACCCAGGTCTCCTCCCCCTCATGTTCTCTCACACTTTCAACTCCTCTTAAGAGGCTTAACTACTTTACCAAATGGATTTTATATCTAATTGTGAAAGGTCTTTTCATTCAGCAATTAAGAAAACTATTTTGGTTCCCCACTTTTCACCAATTATCCTGTCTCTCCGTGTCACTCTACAGGTTGAGTCAGACAATGACTTTACTGTAGGAGGAATTAACGGGTAGAACCATTGACACTTTGAGTGATGCTTACAAAGAGATAATGTCATTTGTGGGATGGTTTAATCAGTAGGCACAAAGTAGATATTCCTGACTGTAACTAAGACGGTCTTAGGCAAACTCTGGGAAGGTCATGTCTTTGCTAATAGATTCCTTGTTTCTGAGTGTCTATTCCCCTAAGTTGAGACAGCCAGTTATGTATTGGTTGTGTGATTGATAGTTCACTATGACTTCTTCTGGGCTTCCCTGGTGGCTCAGCTGGTAAAGAACCCGCCCACAATGTGGGAGACTTGGGTTTGATCCCTGGGTTGGGAAGATCCCCTGGAGAAGGGAAAGGCTACCCACTCCAATATTCTGGTCTGGAGAATTCCATGGACTGTGTAGTCCGTGGGGTCGCAAAGAGTTGGACATGACTGAGTGACTTTCACTTTCACGACTTCTAGTTCAGCCTTCCTCTTGACTTTGATTCCATTTATTTTTCTGGCCACACCTCATGGCGTGTGGGATCTTAGTTCCCCAACCAGGGATCAAACCTGCAACCCTTGCGTTGGAAGTGTAGAGTCTTAACTGTTGGGCCACCAGGGAAGTCCTGCCTTTTCATTCCACTTAGACTTCCATGTCAGTGTTTGGCCACTTTCCCTTTCTTGACAGCTTCTCTTCCCTATCCTAGATTTCTGACCACTGTAACAATGCCCTCTGTTTTTACCTTGACACTTTTCTCTTCCTCAGGGAAAGATACCAAGGTTACAAGGAGAATACTAATACTTTCCTTAGTTTTGATCTTCAGTCTTATTTCTTAATTAAAGAAACAATGTAAAAATGTAAAACATATGCTGTGTTCACCTAAGGACCTTTAAATTTTTGAGTATTCTGCCTATTCTCTTCACCTTTTCTCACCTTCTCAAAAACTTTAGGGCATCTATAATGTACATACAAGAGTATGTACAGGGAGAGGATGGGCAGATTGTTAAATATTCACTGACTGCTTTAAAGTCAGCCCACTGTCTGGTGACTTATTTCTAGTTGCCCTGAGAGGTTCCATCTAGTAATTTTGGTGACAAAAGCTAGCACCACAGTTGTTTTTGGCTACTATGGTTGAGCAAAAAACTATGGTCAAGCTTCCTAGGAAATAAAGTAGTAAAGGATGGCATTGGGGTAAGGTTCTAGTACTTCTAACTCGCTGAATCACCCACTGGAAATACATGACTGCCCTTGAATTCAGGAGAACCAGGCTGAAGAAGAAGCACAGAAACTATCACAGCTTCCTAAAGCAAAAAATATCTCCCATCACAACCTGGAGAGATTGCCCTTGAATTTGACCAGATCATTGTTTAGGACATTTTTTCAAAGGAATAGCAATGCCCCAAAAGGAAGATATTCTGTAATAGTAAAAATTCAAGGGAAATATACCCTTCCTTGGCATAAGCCTCTGTGTCAAATGACCACCTCTTTTTTTTTTCCTATTCCTTTTTACATAAACCTAGAGATCTTTTATCTTGTTACCTTCATCAGATTTTCCAGAATTTTTTAACATTTCACTCAAAGGTCAGTTAGTTCATTTCCATTGATTGAACAACTGCTTTTTGTCCAGCATGTTAGTTGAGAAGTGCTTGGAAAATGGCAGTCATGTTCTTCTCACATTGCGCCAAGTCAGAGACTCCGTCTAACCAACCCCTATGTGTGTTAACCCTGGCACTCTAGGGCCGTCTGCTGAACCTAAGCTGCTCCACAGTGCCTACATTTGTGCTCTCAATCACCGCTACAACTCAGGTAAGGCCTCCAGAGGGGGGAAGCAGTGGGCTGGAGAGGGGCACTAACCTATGAGGGTTTCACTTAATACGGGGTAGTTTGCTGTCAGTGCCCTGTGAGCATCCATCTCTGCTTTTCTAGGCTCTAGCCTTGATAGAGCTCTACAATGCTCCCGAGGGTCGCTATAAGCAAGATGTCTACCTGTTGCCCAAGAAAATGGGTAAGCATGAGCTTTTTTATCCTCTTCCTTACCAAGTAGCTCAGAGTCAGAGACTAAGTGAAGTTGGGGGACATTATATTTCTTAGGAATAAAAAAAGGATATTTTCATCTTGTAAAGTAGGAGCTAGACTCCATCCCCAGTTGATTTATCACATTTTCCAAATAGGTTGCCCTGATGTAGTCAGGACATTTTGCTGTGATTTAGTTTACCTGTCTATGAATTTTCAGGACTTTCCCAAAGTATTTATTTTACAAGAAAAGAATCTCAAAGGAAAAAAAAATCTTCCCCCACAAGAGAGAGGAAAACCTTGTGACACCTGACTTACTCCAGTTCTAGGCTGCTGAATAGCCCCTACCAAACTTTTCTACTCCCACCTCCTAACTCTGACCCTGTTATTTCAGGCCAAAGGAAAGACTGAACAGCTTCTGTTAAGAATTTAATTATGTGGCTGTTTCATATAAGAGAAACATTAAACTGCCTTAAATTTTTAAAGAATACTGCCTCAAGCGCCTGAACTGATAGAGTATGTTTATAAACTCCCCAACCAAAGATCAGGGGAGTAAATCAGCTTCTGGTTTTGTTTTGCTTCAGCATTAGATGCACAGCAACTGTGAGCAGTCGATATATTCTCCCTTTAATAGACACTTTGGATGAATATAAAAAAGTCTAATAGTCCATAACTGAATGTATAATGAAGTTAGGGAGACCAAACCAATACATAGGAAGTGACACAAAATTCTGAAAAAGTAATATGTATTTAGGTAAGAGAATATAAATAGAAACCCCTGAGAACTAGGGGGACTGAAAGCAAAGCCAATAGTGTAGGATCCTTCTCAGTCACTCTTTTCAGAGTTCCACAGGTGTTAGTTTTCCTGAGTGACCCAGAGTATAAAGTTTAGGGCAGAACTAATGTAGGAGCTTCCTGTTGTTTAGTCCCTCCGCTCTCCCATCCTTTCTTTTGCATTCTCAGGCTGATTTGCTGCTTTCATTTCTCTCTCACTTTTCTGTGGAGAAAGAAAGGTTCCAGGCTGAAATAGCTTGTAAGGAAGAAATGTTATGCCTTTGAAAAGCACTGGGCTTAAGCTCAAGCAACCACTCCTTAGAATTGGGGTCCAGTGAGCAAAAGTTGAGCTCCAAGAATTAGAAGGTGTCTTGGGACATTCTCTGGCTCCAATGGTAAAGAATCTGCCTGCAATGCAGGAGGCCCAGATTTGATCCCTGGGTTGGAAAGATCTCCTAGAGAAGGGAATGACAATCCACTCCAGTGTTCTTGCCTGGAGAATCCCCTGGACAGAGGGGCCTGATGGGCTACAGTGCACGGGGTCACAAAGAGCCAGACACAACTGAGTGACTGACACTTTCCACTTTTTAAGGCTGAGAGAACAGCCAGACAAGAGGCATGAATGCTTATCCCTGGTCTTGTGTGATCTGTTTCAGATGAGTATGTGGCCAGCCTACACCTGCCCACCTTTGATGCCCACCTGACTGAGCTGACAGATGAACAGGCCAAGTATCTGGGGCTCAACAAGAATGGGCCCTTCAAGCCCAATTACTACAGGTACCTTGAACTCCCTAGAAATGGGGAAGCCTGGGTAGTCATGAGCTTCCTACACTGGAATTGGTCTTGGCATCCATCACCATATTTCCATGAATTCAGAAAAATAAACCCACTCTCCCCACTGCCACCCCAAAAGATTCTATGAGGCCATGTCCAAACATTAAATAGTGTTCCCTTTCTTGATTTGTCATTTCATCTTCTTGATATGACATTTACCCCTGTCTAGAGAAAAACTGGCCTTTTTCATTGATATGAAAAAGCACTGCATTTATCTACCCTCACCACACACTCCAGAAAAGTGCCTGCCTCCTCGTTACACCTTTAGGCAGTCTCTTCATGTCCCAGCATCCCCACAAGCTGATAACATCAAAGTCTCATCTTTTTTTCCCTGTAGGTATTAAGTTCCTGTAACTCAAGCCAGAAGCTTTAAGGAATAGAACTCCAAGTCTTTTCTCCACTCCTATACAGGAAAGAACCCAGCAAACTGCTTCTCCAATAAGCTGCCTGCCGTGCTCACCCTCTATGTTAGGTTATTTATTTATTAAAATCTAGAATCCTGTGCCTATCTCCTCGGCCCAGAGTATGGTTGCTGTCCCAAGGGCTGTGAGAACCGCAGGGGACAGACTGAGGAAGGAAAGAAATGGGGTTCCAGGTGCATCTTTTGCATCATTCCCCACTGACTCGGAATCCTCAGCACTGGTCATCATTCTCTAGTCCAGGCTCAGGAGTTCGTCTGTGGATTCCAGACTCCTTGTTTTCTGGGGTTTTCTGGAATAAATTTTTAGCAGCTGCCTTTCTCAGCTTTGGCCCTTCCCCAGGTGAGGCCTTTTGGAAGCCATTGAGTTAACACGGCCTGGGTTCCCAGCCTTGACCCTCACTATCACTGCCTTCTTTATAAAATGGCTGGGAAGGAAGGAGTGTTGCGTCTTTGGCAAACTGCACCAAGGTCTCAGCTGTGCCTGTGCTTCCTGGGAGTCTCCTTCCTTACCCAGGATTGCTTTTCTTCCCCTTGACTATTTATGTCCATTTTAACACTTTCAGGTTCCAAGAGGAGCGTGCCTCTACTATTTCCTCAGCATCTCTGATGTTTGTCATACATTTGTTTTGCCGTCTTTCTAACCCACCTAGCCTCTGCTCAGGAAGTGACGGCCAGCCCCACTGGGGCCCATAATTTTACTTCCTTGTCATTTAACTGGATAGTTTCCTGGGAGGCCCCCTCCAGATTGGCACTATCTCAGAAAAAAGGAGGCTTGTTGTGAAACACTGCTTCCTGAAACTTCCTTCAATTGCCTAAAACTCCTTCTAAAGCTGAGCAGGAAGTGGCTTACTTTCCAAGGGACCCGGGAGAGCAGGGCTTCAGAAATGCAACCCACAGCTCAGCACCCTAAAGAAGCAGAATATATTTATTTGTCTGCTGGGAAGGGCTTTGAAGCTTAACTGGCTAAGCTATACAGGGAAGACACTGTAAACTGAATCCATGTGATCACAGCTAGGTTGACTAATTTGAACCTCATGAAACATTCATCCCTTTGGCCATTGCCATTGATGAAACTGAGATCTAATGTCTCTGCAATTTGGTCTGTGGTCTTTCTTCTCTGCTGGGATATCACTTTATGTTCTGCCCTTTTCCATCTTGGGATTCTGTGTTTTGGAGGTAGTTTCTTAAGTAAACTCCAAAATTACAAAAAAAATGTAATATGAGCAGCCTGAAATGTTGTGTCCCACCTAAGAGCTGAATTCCTTTTGGAGACTGACCTGTTAGTCTCAAGGGTTCCACTGGGACCAGATTGGTTCCAAGAGGTAAAGTCTGGAGTGGTCCTAGGTATCTGGAATGAAATGAGTCCTTTTTCCCTCTGCCAACCCTGTTTAACACTCTCAGTTTTCTTTGTTTTTCTGTTTTTTCCCTTATCCTGGTCTGCCTCAAAGTCTCAAGACTAGGGTGACTCAAGGAAACACCAGACCACCCAGGATCACCATAACCTTCCCAACCTAATTCTGCCCTCTGATTTCTACCTTTTCTAACTTCTCCTGGTCTTCACATATACCCACAGAGCTAGTTTGGAAATGACCTTCCTTTTTGAGGTAGGAAGGTGGACCTTAGGTAAATGGCTATTTGCCTCATTAAATAGTACAGTCTCAACCCATAGAATCTGGTTCCTCAGAGGCCATATGTCTTAGCAAGTACTGGAAAAATGCCACATACATGGCTATAGTTTTTCATGGAGAAGATCATAAATGTTGAAAATTCCACTAAGCCATTCAGTTCTTCCTTTTGCGTACCCAGTTCTGGCTTTTGTATTAATTAACTGGATTAATTGCAGAAGATTCAAAAGATGACATTTGTATCTCATCTTATATCCAGAGATGATTCCATTAGGCAGATAGCTGGACCCTAGCCTATTTTCCTAAGTCAAAAGTCATAACCTGTTGTTTCTCAGCAAAGCCTGGCAGCTGCCTGTGGAACCCACAAGCGTATGCTGATCCTGTCAGCGCGTACTCCTCCTTGCCATGGTGAAGAGACCATTCCACATGAAAAAGGAGCCACACTGGGCTTCTAGATTAGGTTGCCCATGTTGCTGCCCATGGTGAGGTATTTGCCTCTGAGTTTCAGGTGACCACTTGTCTTTTCTTTCTGGGGACTCTGTGTCATAACTGTTAATGAGAAGGAGGTCCAGGCCTCCTGAGTATTTGGGTTCTACTTTGGTGTTGGAATTCGGTCATTATTCTTTCTGCCCAGGTAATCAGAACGAAAGTGTCTTCTTCCCTCACTTAGATGCATCCTAGGTATCTGGATGCATCTTAAGCTCTCACCTTAAATGCATTTCTAGGTATCTGGAAGCCTGGGAAAGAAGACCAATGATCTCTTTATATGTGGCCCTGGCTTGTGAGGTCTTACCATTTTCTCTGCAATGAATTGTGCTAGTTTTCAAGGATTTTTTTTGCCTTCTTAACAGAAATATTTTCTTTTTCTCATTCAAAAAAAAAAAAAATGGTATCTGGTCTACCTTCCCTCTGCCCTCCTGGCTCCTAATCCTCCCCTCCTATATGAGCACGGCTCCCCATGGCCATGGCTCCCCATGGCCACATGCTCCTACGAAGCTTTTCTGCTGCTTGGCTTTTCTCTAAACAGATCTGAAATTGCTGCTCCTGTGGTTTTCTCCAAATTAACTTTGTCATGGTTTTAAAAAAAAGAAATCAAAATGCATTGTTGCATTAAGCTTTTTTAATAAAGGAAAATTACAGAAAAAAACAGGCAACACCAGCAAATTATATGTGGACAAGTTCTAAACTATATATACATACATATATATATAAATAATCATCTAGTTCTCATTGTCATCTTACTGAAAGGAAATAAAACCTCTAATGATTGCCATTTCTGAGAGGCTCTTGGAAATCTTTATGTCTAAGTGATTGTATTAGATCAGCAATAATGAATATGTAATCTCAAAAGATAAATAAAATATTCTTAAAATGGATTCTGGTACTGAGAGCATTCTTGCTTCAATAAACTAGGAATTCAGAAATGAGAGAGATTTCTGGGAAATGGGCTAGAGAGCCCGCTGAAGCACAAGGATATGAAAACCTGCAGCACTTAACAATAGGTGGCCTTAGCCTTGAGTCCCTTATCCTGTGGTGGATCACCCCAGTCATAAATGTCACCCTCCCCCCACTGCCCACTCTATTATGTGTATAAAGAACCTGCTTTCTTGGAGCCACCCCTCTGGGGAGTTGAGACATATAGGCTTAAGGCAGAGAAACTAAATAAAGCCTGGTTCTTGGTTCCCCAAGCCCTCTCTGTGCTGCCCTTAGCTGGAAAGCACAGAAAGGCAGCATCCTATGGTTTTGGACCAAAAGACCCTGACTAGAAGATCTGACTACTACCTCTAACCAAAGAGAAGGAAGGAATCTAGCAGAAAATTGTCTCTAAGTCACGTTTTGCCTGACTAAATCATAACCAGAGGATCAGTCCAGCTACTTGTTCTTTCTCATTTTGAGAAATAGCCACTAAAGATAGCCACTTTCTTTACTTGACAACCTAAACTATTTCTACATCCTGTATGTAAGATGGTTTCTTCCCTATCAGAATCTCACACCTCTGTATCTAAACTAAGGGCCATGGGGCTGGATAAACCATCTTGCTACTCTACGGGGAGTTGAGAAAGAATAAGCAGTTGGATTCATCCCCTGGTTATGATTTTGTCAGATAAAACCTGCCTTAGAGACAATTCTCTGCCACATTCCTTTCTTCTCCTTGGCTAGATGTAGTAGTAAGGTAATTGGTAACGGCTCAAAGCTGGCCCTTTCTCAAAGCAGATGCAGCAGCTAGCAATGGAGCCTGTGAGCCAGCTATAGGGTTTGCTCTGCTGCAGCAAGGTTTGACTCTTGTGAAAGATGGAAACTTGAGTGCCTCAGTCTTAGTTTCAGGTTCACAGGGACCTTCCAGGCTACCCACTGCAGTGCAGTTTCTCTATCTTGTAGTATTGTGGAAAGAGCTTGGGGTCAGGCTGACTTGACCAACTCTACCATTTACAAGTTGTGTAACTCAGCCAAATTAGTTGACCACTCAGAGCCTCAGTTTTCTTGCCTGTCAAATGGATAGTGTTTATCTCCTAAAGACTTAATGACCTGATTTCATTTTTAAAATACTGCTTAAAGACCCAGCAGACACTCAGACACCTAACTGGTATAAATACCAATTCCTTGTCTCAGTCTAGGGCCCTACAGCCTCAGTTGCCTTATTACAGCCACATGTGTTCTTGATGGAGTGAAGAGGGCATTCTATCCTTTTCCTACTATTTTATCCTGGCTGCCCTATATCCTCAAAGCTAGGTATTTTAAGACTTCCTGCAATCTTATTTTTAAGCTTTTTCAGTGCTGGGTGTTATCTATTTAATCACAAATCTGACCTCTGGATTAAAGTAGTGTGCTTATGGGGAAAAATGGGTATGTTTGGTCCTTGTAATTATACCTATTTATACGTCTCTCTAGCCCTCTGCCAGCAGCCTCACAATACCTAAGTTTAGGGACAGGGAAAGTGGTAATGTAGTTTTAAAAATAACTCAGCACGGGAGCCATCTCTGCAAGATGTACACCAGCCCCTAATTAGCTCCAAGGTATATTTATGGGCACCTCTGTGATCAATGATGTTGATGGCTATCACTCCTTTGTTGACAAGCTAAAAGAAATAGAGTGTGTGCCAATTTCATGGCCTACATTTTCAGTTTTAAGTTAATCTGTGGTTCCTTGTTACTTCTTCCAGTAGTTTTTTCCAGATATCTTCCTCCTTATGATAAGCTCTAAAAGTCTGAATCTCTAATGATCAGATAGATGTCTGATCTTCACTGTCTCCTATTCGACTCCAATGTGGAAGAGATACTGGATTGAAGTCTCTCCCCATGTTGATTCTTTGTAATCTCCATAGCACCACTTTTTAAAACCCCATCTCCCAAAGTGAAGCCAGATGGAAATCTAGGCTCAGCAAATGGCTTTACAGAGAGGCCAGAGGGGACCTGACCGCTGTCCTCAATTCTACTCCCAGTTGAAGATGACTCTGCTCCCTTTGCCCTCAAGATAGGTTGGAAAAGGAACAAAGACTCCAAAGGGGCCACTCCTGTCTGCCATCACTGTTGGGGATCCTGCTGATGGACTAGACTCAAAAGAATATGAAGTTGTGGGCTTGTCAATCCTAGAGCTCTGACTGCTTAGGAGGAGAGGTACAGGGAAGAGGGAAGGTAGAAAAATTAATTCTTTTGTTAAGAAGCCCCAATGGGCTGTGCTGTGGCAGGCCTACCACACTGAAGCAGTGATGAGCTAGGCGTGGGCTGTGAATTTTAAAGCAGAATATGAATCTTTAAGAGCTTAACAAAATTTTACCCTGAAAAAAAAAAAAAATTCCAAAATCAAGTAGTTTAGGCCTTGAGCCAGAGACTTTCTTGGAAATTCGTAGCAATTCAATTCTGTTTAAACCAGTAGGTCTCAACCACAGATTTTTCCCCTCAGGGGACATCTTGCAATATCTGGAGACATTTTTGGTTGTCGTCACAAGTAGGGGGAGGTCCTGCTGGCATCTTGTGAAGAGAGGCCATGGATTGTGCACGCATTCTACACCGCACAGGACAGTCCCCCACAACAAGACATTGTTCAGTCGATAGTACAGAGGAAAGCCTGTGTTAAAACACAGAAACGAGAAAACACAGATGAACAATAGCTACTCTCAAAGAGCTTATATCCAGGTTGAGGTGGGTGGGAAGTGGGGAAAGGAAAGGAAAATTATTAGTGGGAAGAATAAGGAGATATTGGAGACCAGGGAAAGAAAGGAACTAAGAAAGCTCCAAGGAGTGCACTCTCTACTCTGCCTGGATCTGTCACTTACTAATTAGCAGAAGAAAGTGTGAAGGAGAGAAATGATGCAAGAAGGGGGATAATTCCTTTCGGCCCCTTACTTTGGGAATAAAGTGGAAAATATGAGGATTGTGGATCCAGCCAGACTTGACTAACACTAGCACAGCCTGAGTGGGTTGAGGAGGGTCAAAAGATAGACTCTCTGGAAGAGGAGGTGATGACTAAATAGAATTTTTAAGGAAGAAGTTAGCCAAGAGAAGAGCACAGTTTCCTCCAGTGACGGACACAGAAACAAGATAGAATATGATACCTTGGGAACTGCATTGTGCTTAAGACTAAGCATGTCCAACTTAGTCATGTCCAACTCTTTGTGACCCCATGGACTGTAGCCCACCAGGCTCCTGTGTCCATGGGAATTCCAGGCAAGAATACTGGAGTGGGTTGCCATGCCCTCCTCCAGGGCATCTTCCCAACCCAAGGATCAAACCCAGGTCTCCTGCATTGCAGTTGGGTTTTTTCCATCTGAGCCACCAGGGAAGCCTGAGAATACTGGAGTGGGTAGCCTATCCCTTCTCCACGGGATCTTCCTTTCCAGGGATCGAACCAGGGTCTCCTGCATTGAAGGCAGATTCTTTACAAGCTCAGTTCGCAGCTGAGCTTGTGAGCTGCAAGCAAAGAGTAATTAGTCTCTGAGAGTCCTGGTTTCTTTATCAGAAGTATTGGATTAATGAAAACAACCTGTCAGAGAGATATGATAGCTCCGCGAAGAGTCGAGTGCGATGTCTGGAACATAGTGGCAGTTCAAAACCCCCCCTCCCCTAATTCCACCCATTCCCCTCTGGCTGCCCGTTTGGGGCTTCTATCACCATCCCAGATTGCATACATATTTACAATAAGATGCTTTTTAGGTAAATTCCAGGGTGGGCAAACCACACAGCCTCATCTGCCTCGGGTAACAGCCCTTAGGAAGGATCCTAGAATGAAGGAAAGGACTGGGGAAAAGGTTGGGGTAGGGGCTTGCTCTCCAACCAACATTTACTCCCTAGCTCACACCAGGAGAAAGATACCCCCTTTCAGCTGAGAAAGGCAGATGGCCAGAAACAACTCGGTAAGGCACCAGGAATTTTAGTAAAGTGAAAACGCCCCACCCCATCCCTCAACCCCCAGTCTCCCAGTCAAGCCCTTACTCCGAGCGGAATGAGTTCGCCTGAAAGCAAGTCCCTCGTTTCCTGCAGTATCCTTGACCAACCATTGGTGCCATCCCTCCCCTTAGACTGAAGCGGGATTTGGGATGTATTCAGGAACCAGGATTTGGGCGGCAGAGGTCTGTGATACTGGGGAAACTGACACTGCAGTGGAGCAGGAGGCGGGGACTAGAGCTCCCCGAAAAGGTCTCTATTTGGGAGGGGGTGGGTGCTGAGGGACACCGAGTGAGAAGTAGAGCTAATCTGCTAAAGCTCAAGGCCCAGGATTTGGAAGGCGGAGCTGGGAACAGACCCAGGAGTGTCAGGCTTACCAGTAACGCCGCAGGACTGAGGGAAAAAGGTGAGGCGGAGAAAAATCCCTGAATGAGCCCCCCACCACCTCCAAGTCCCGCTCGGCGAGGTGTAACAGCCAATCGAGCCGTGGGGCGGGGCTGCGGGTGACGGTCGCAGCCAATCGTTATGGAGGGGCGGGGCCGGGCTGCCGGCGCGCGGCGGCGGCGGGGTCGCCCGGGGCAGAGAGCGCCGAGAGGGAAAGGGTAGCTGCTGACTGGAGCGGCATGGAGGACCCCGCGGCGCCCGGGGCTGGGAGCCCGCCAACCACTGGCAACGGCAACGGCGGCGGGAAAGGGAAGCCGGCGGCGCCTAAGGGCCGGGAAGCATTCAGAAGCCAACGGCGGGAGTCGGAGGTGAGGAGCCCGGAGGGCTTTCAGTTGGGGCCGGGAGACACCCGGGGCGGGAAGCAGTGGCTGAGGTGCTTCGGCCGCGTCCCCCTCCGCCGCCCGGAGCTCCCAGCGCGCCCTGAGCCGCCCCTCAAAGCGGGCACCTGCGGGGCTAGCCGCAGCCTGAACTCCGGGCTTTGCAGCCCCTGACCCTCTCCGCCCGTCTCCTGCTGCGAGTCGGGGGCTTCCCGGCCCTCTAGCCTCCCCTTTGGGGGCAAGAAGATAGAGCGTGATATCCAGTGTCCCAGATACTTTCAGATATTTATCTCGCTTCATCGCTGTAGCCCCCTGAAGTGGGAATTCGTCAGGCCTGTTTACAGCGGAGGCAAGAGGCGCGGAGTGGTGAAGGGACTGGCCTGAGGGGTGGGAGGCCCGATCCCCGCCGCAGTGAAGAGGGGCCGGCGTTGGGGGGCCGCCGCCTTCCCACTCCGAGACTCCCCGCGCCGATCAGAGGGGCCGCGAGACTTCGGCCCTTCCCGTTACCCCCGTGTGCTGGCTGGCCCTGGAGGGAGCGTTTTCCATGGGATCAGGACCCCTCCCTCTTAAAGGTGATAATGAGACAGGAGTCAGGCGGGCCAGTTCCGGAGCGAGTGGGTGGACCGACCCCAGGATACAGACCCACAGATAGGAGTGTAAATGTTCTCTGTTCTTAAATCCTAACTAGGAGGATGAAAGGAGTGAATTAACATCACCTCTCCAACCCCCTTCATCCAGCCAGTTTCCATCAAGTAGCCAAGAGTAGAACTGAATCTGAGCAGGGAATCAGAACAGACCACAAGATGTCAGACGTGAAAGGGTCCGTAGAGATCACCTGGTTTCAGCCCTGGCTTTTACAGAAGTGGGAGACAGTAGTAGCTTGCTCAAGATCATACAAATGGCACAGTGGCCAGGAGTACCAGACTTGGTACTGGTCAGTCAGACCAGGTTTTTGAGGTTTTGAATCCCAGCTCTGTCATCTACTCTCCATTTGACTTCTGTCAAATTGCCAACCTCTGAGCTCCAGTTTCCTTGTCTGTAAAATGAGGTTAATACTACCTACCTCAGAAGGTTGTGATAAAGTCAAAATGAGATAAATGGATGTGAAATGTTTAATTTAGTGCAGGCACAGTACATGTAGTTGGTTAGCACATAGTAGCCCTTAGTGGCACCCCACTCCAGTACTCTTGCCTGGAAAATCCCATGGATGGAGGAGCCTGGTAGGCCACAGTCCACGGGGTCACTAAGAGTCGGACACGACTGAGCGACTTCACTTTCACTTTTCCCTTTCATGCACTGGAGAAGGAAATGGCAACCCACTCCAGTGTTCTTGCCTGGAGAATCCCAGGGACGGCGGAGCCTGGTGGGCTGCCGTCTATGGGGTCGCACAGAGTCGGACACGACTGAAGCGACTTAGCAGCAGCAGCAGCAGCAGCCCTTAGTACTATGTTTTCATCATCAAGGGACAGAACTGGTACTAGAAGCCAGGTCTTAGGCATCCCAGTCCACGGTTTACCATTTGAATTATGTTTCAGTTCCAAGGGGATTTCACAAATGCTTTCTATTTCGATACCGACAAGCATCCATTTTTTAAAAGAGAGAATTGGAACTGGTAGAAAGACTTGCCCGAAGTCACACCACCTTTCAGAGGCAGAGCTCGGCCATCCTGCCATATTTATGCATCATATCGTCTCCCTCCCTGCCTCAGTATGAATCTGGTCTCTAGGGCACCCTGTGCCTCCTTCCCCTACAGAGACCTTGTTCTTGTTCGAATGGCTTTTTAGGAGGTGAGGTGAGGCGAGGGGAGGTGAGTCTTTTATTAATTCAACAATTATAGTCCTCTCTATATGCTCAGCACTGTTTTAGGTGCTAGGGGTACAGCAGTAAACAAGACAAGGTCTTTGCCCCGTGAAGCTAACATTTCTTGTGGAGGTAGAGAGACAGACAATGTGGGAGTGAGTAAAACAATTTCAGAATGATGTGTTCTATGGTGAATTAAAACTCCTTTTGAACCAGGAGGCCCTTCCCTACCTATCAAGTCTTCCTTCCGGAAAAGGCTCTGATGGTACTTTACTCTTGCCAGGGTGTTCAGTTTCCAGAGACTCAGCTTCCCACCTGCACCGCCGTTTGCCTCCTGATTGTCTGCAGGTGCACTGTTCATGTGGTGGTCAACAACTGCAGTGATCCTCTCCATCCTAGCTCATTGCCTGCCCAAAGGCTGGCTGGAAATACGAGCTTTCCTCACCTCCCGCTGCAGCAGGAGAGCCGCGCTTACCTGTCAGTATATCCTCTGTCGCCACAAAACCAGGGTACCACACTCTGCTTGACTCTCAAAAAGATGACCATCTGCTTCTCCTTCCTTCCCTCCTTTCGCATACCTGTGGAAGACAGTCCTGGGGGAGATGATTTTCTTTCCTCTCTAGAGCTTTAAGAATTACCTGAAGAGAATTACTGTTGGCACAAGAGAGCCTCTTACATCGCTGTGTTTATAGGGGCACCGTTGACCTACCCTTTCCCAGTGGCTTAGTGTATAGATATCGTAACCTTAAAAGGAAGCTAGAGAATGATTATTTGCTTCATAAAAAGATTCTTAACCCAACCAAAGGATTCACTTCAGGCCTCTTACAATCAAATTCATTGGTTTAATTGGGTCCCAAAGACCTTGACAAAGTTTAACTGGTTTGTAGCAAAAGGAGGAAAATTCAAGACACTGAAGTAGGTTTTCCATAAAATGTAATTCAATACATTAAATTTAAAGGATGTAAGTAATTTAAAACGATGTTTTTTTCAAACTATAGGGAGTAACCTGTGAGTTGAGACCAATGTTTTTTTTAAAGAAATAGATAAATAGGAAATACTAGTGTATCACATATAATAGTGGTAAATATTTTGTTAATCTTTTGTTCCAGTTTTGTGTGTGTTGGGACATGATGTAAAATTTATTTATGCTTTGACTTACAGTCAAAAAAGCTTGAAAAACACTGCTTTTAATGACTCGTGCTGATATTTTGACCTTTCCATTTTTGGGGTATTAAACTGTGTTTTTAAAAATACATATATGTATTTTAAGAGATTTTTTTAGAGTTTCTGCTTAGCAAAATAAAACATCAAAAGTCTTATGTCGTTACCCACTGTCCACCACTTTTTTTCTCATTGGTCTTTGTAATCCAGAAGTTTGCAAATCTTTGCTATAGCGGATTTAAACACAAATCACCTTGCTGAAAGTGTAAGTTGACAAAGTGGTTTTGGAAAACAACTTGACATGTATAAAGAGCCATACAAATATTAAGAAGGTTTGATGCATTAATTCCCTTTATAAGAATCTGTCCTTAGAGAAGATCATAAATATGAAAAAATGTATACATGTATTAAAGCCACATGTAAAGAAAAAATAAAAACAAATGTTCAACAATAGAGAACTGATTAAGTAAGCCAGTAATCTAACTGATTAAGTAGATTACTGATTAAGTAGAAATCTGTCCACTTAACTGCTTACTTATTTTTAATTAATTCTTTTTGATTTTTGGCCATGCCGTGCGGCTTGCAGGATGTCAGTTCCCTGACCAGGAATTGAACCTGGATGGTGACAAATGAAAGTGCTGAATCCTAACCACTAGGCTATCAGGGAACTCCTCACTTTGCTGTTTAAAGGGAAAGTTATAATAATATGAGAAAAATGCCTTTATAATATTAAAATTGTAAGCTGCTGCTGCGAAGTCGCTTCAGTCATGTCCGACTCTTCGCGACCCCATGGACTACAGCCTACCAGGCTCCTCCGTCCATGGGATTTTCCAGGCAAGAGTACTGGAGTGGGTTGCCATTGCCTTCTCCGAAAATTGTAAGCAGAATAAGTAAAATTCAAAGTAGAGTGACCATCTACATAGTACTACCAAGTGCTGGCTGGTGTGCTAAATGATTTTCCTGTATTAACTCATTTTAGTTCTTACAATGACCCTATCAATTATCCTTGTTTTACAGGTGAGAAAACTGAATGTCATTTTCCAACAATTGCCTGATACCAATTCAGTTCTGACAGTAACTGTACTTAGCACAGAGCCCACAAGTTAAGGGTCAGATGCTAGCCACAGTGGGATCCCCAAACTACCTGCACTTCTGCTTGGCCAACTACAAATTCAGGGGTCACCATGACTGTCCCTCTCCAGTTGCTAAAGCAACTCACAGAACTCAGAAAAGTGCCATGTTCATGCCTACAATTTTATTATAAAGGGTGCAACTCAGGAACAACCTAATGAAGAGAGGCATAGGACAGGGTGTGGAGGTAGCTAAATGCTGTGGTACGAACTTCCATGCCCTCTCTGGTGCATTACCCTCCTAGCACATTGGTGTGCCCAAACCACATTGTTTCAGGGTTTTTATATGGAGTTTGGTTACCTAGGCCTGGTTGGTTAAACCATTGGCCACTTGATTAAACTCAGTCTCCAGTCTTTTACCCTCTTTGGAGCCCCTTTTTTGAAACTCTCACTGTGAGTCACCTCGTTAGTATAAACTCAAGTATGGTTGACAGGGATGAATAACAGACACTCCCATCACTCAGAAAATTCCAAAGGTTTTAGGAGCTCTGTACCAAGAAGTGGGGTGAGGGGGCAAAGATCAAGGATATCTTTTATAGCGCACTGAGGCACAAAGAGCTTAAGTAACTTGTTCAAGATCACATAATATATAACAGAGTATGTGACAAGAGGTGAGATTCAACATTTTAAAAATTCATGTGTTAATATATTGGTAGGCAATACCCCAAAATGTTTAAAGAGATTAGGAGGGAGGATTATATTAAAAATACTTTAAAAATGGGATTATAGATTTATACATACAACGTCATAGGCAATCTAGCCTTTAATACAGTTTGAAGTAGAAATGCTACCTTATTTGACAGTCCTAAAATTGCAGAATATTGGAGCCGAAGGACCTCTTTTTATAGATGAGGAACTGTGATCCATAGAATGATGTCAAAATCATACAGTGGGTTAATGACAGAGAGCTGAAGTCAGAATCCAATTTACCTCTTTGGTTTTCATCTGTCTTGTCTTTCTAGAGATCAGCTAGATGTTCTTCAGTTCTGTGTTTACGTACATCAGATATGGGCACAGATTGTAGCTTTCATATCTGTTCATGATCCTGAGCCTTTGCCCAGAGTTTCTGATTCTATATAGGAATCTTCAGCCCAACCCTGCACTGAGCTTCTAGCTTTGGCTTGGGGTGGGGGTGGGGGATATTTCCTGGCTGAAAGGCCCAGATGAGACTCTTCTAGTTGTCTTCTTGATCCAACCTTGGCTTCCAAGAGAGGAAGAAGATGAAATGAGGGTATAAGCTCCTTTTGGTCAACCCTTTACCCGAGTTACCACAAAGATTTCTCCATTACAGGGCTCTGTGGACTGCCCCACCCTGGAATTTGAGTATGGAGACGCAGATGGGCACGCAGCAGAGTTGTCAGGTAGGAGGTAGATGGGTCTCTGTAGAGTGGAGGGATGGCCAGGAGGAGAGCAAAGATGCCTGTGATGTCCCCTGGCAGCTTGTCTGTTCTCAGCAAGTGACTGTAGAACAAAGTCTGTTCTCTACATTCCCATTTCTCTCCAGCCTCCAGTGGTAAATCTCTCTTTGTTTGCTTTCACATTTCTTTCTGTGAATGCTTCTTGGCTGTGTATGGTATTCTCCATTCTTCATTCTGTCACTCTTTTCTGCTCACCCTTCTTTATGTTCTTTTGGTACACTTTCAAATCGGTTTTCCCTCCAGTGTCTCCGCATTTCTCCTTTCTTTGTCTTCCTGTGTTCACCCCATCTCTGTGTGCCCCCTTCTTTCTGCCACCCTCTCCATTTCTTTCTCATTCCATCTCTCTGTCCTTTTCTACCTCCATCTCGCCCCCTTCCTCTAATACCTGCCTCTTACTCAAGTCTCAGCAATGTCTAAAGAAAATCTCTATAGACAACTGGCCAGCTGAGCAAGGCTGGACATGTCACCTGTATCCATCATAGTGGAGTTCTGTTTCAGTGTTTCTGAGCTGGCATTAAGTGATCACATTCTTCTTTCAATGCTGGGCTGCTTCTCTCTGCCTGGATTTTTAGCTTAAGCTAAACGTGATCTCCTTGCATTAAGGGCCTCCAGATTACACGTGCTATAAATGCCAGTTATTAATAAATGAGCTTTAGGTAGAAATGGTGTGAAAATTAAATATTCTGTCACATGGAAGTGACACTTTAAGACATGCTTTTTCAGAGAAAAGAGACACTTTCAAAAAGTTCTCATGAATAAGAATAGGGAACAAATTTTGTGATGAGTGACAGAAATAGAGAGCTAAGTTTAATAACCAACAAGGGATTAGAATCCAGAATATGAATACACAGAGAGAGAGAAATCCAATAGAGATAATAGATAAATGGTCAAAGAATATGAATAGAAATTCACAGAATAGAAAACCAAATGGTCAATAAGTATATGAAAAGATATTCAATTATGTTAGGAAATAGGGAAAAGCAAAATGATAAGATATTATTCAACAATCATCAGGGACTTCTCTGGTGGTCCAGTGACTAAGACTCTTGAGTTCCCAATGCAGAGGACCCAGGTTTGGTCCCTGGTCAGAGAACTAGATCCCACATGCCACAACTAAGACTTGGCACAGCAAAAAAAAAAAAATCATCAGATGCAAAATTTATAAGTCTGGGGATGGTGAGGGTGCAGAAAAGTGAGTACTTTTTATACATTTATACATTGCTTGGCATGCAGGAACAGAGTATAAAATTGGAAAGCAGTTTTGGTCATATCTAGCAAAGTTGAATTCACACATATTATGACCCAACAACTCTGACACACTTTAAAGAAACTCTTGGGCCCAAGAAAACACTTAAGAAGATGTTTGTTGTCATCACTGGGAACAATTGAAAACAACTTAGGGGAACGGATAAACTGTAGTATATCAATATATTAGCTACTGTATAGTCATTAAAATAATTGATCTATATTAGTATGCTTCAGTGTCAATAAATATTAGAAATATGTTGAGGGGTAGAAGAAAGAGTGACAAAATAATTTGTACATGCATCCAAAAAACTGCTTAAATACCTAATGCTGATTCATGTTGATATATGGCAAAAACCATCACAATATTGTAAAGTAATTATCCTCTAACTTAAAGAAAAAGCATTGTTATGAGAGTAAACAACTAGAAACAAGGGGGAAAAAACTGCTTAAACACACAAGTCTAAAGATGTTTCTAGAAGTCTACTTGCACACGTGTCAGTTAAATGAATGGATCTGTTCATCACACTGTTTTTCATGTAAAATATTGAAAAACTTAATAAAAAATGTTCCCAAGGAAAAATAAAAACACTCCTAAGTAAAATAATTCATATAATATGATACTGCTTGGATAAAAGCTTTAAAAACAGAACAATGTCATGTGTTGTTGACAGGCACGTACACATATACTAAAAGTATAAAAATAGGCATGTGAAGCATACACACCAGTTTCATCATAGTGATTATCTCTAGAGAGGGAAATAAGACCAGGGAGGGAGAAGGGACTTTAGATGTCTGAAACAGATATGACAAGTTTTAACACTTGTTTAATCTGAAAAGATAAACACAGTGTCTTTTATGGATTCTATATTTACCTGTAGTGTACGAAAGTTCATGATCTAAAATTTAAAAATAAGACAAAAGCAAAGGTCATTACCTAAGAGCCTTTCTCCCTTTTTTTGAGTGGGTTTGTGCCCTACTCTTAAAAAATATAAATCTACACTACTCACTAATGACTGAAGAATTTCACAATTAGAGCTGAGATTTGCTTCTGGTCACTCTAGGACTCTGGAACTCAGAATGCAAAAGCCCTGGCTCCCAGACAAGGTATTTCTTGACCAGTAAGACAGCCGGCTGGAACATAAGTGAATGTCTCTTGCTTTGTGAATTATCTGTGACCTAGTTAAATTTCCAGCCAGGATCTTAGGGAACAGAGTTTTGAGGAAGCACCTCTTGACTTAATGACAACTTCTTCATCCTCTGTAAGACAAGAGTACTAATGATATATTCTGATGTTAGCGTGTATAGGTAGGAAAGGGTGTTTTTTTTTTTTTTTCTCAAAAGGTCTCTGCATTTTGTATTGAGAGGCTGTTGTCAGCAAAGATTGTCACTAGATATTCCTGGGCACAGGCGGACCTTTGACAATCAAATCTGCTTGTACATGGTTTGATGCTGTTTCTGCCCAGATGGCCGTGGGCAGGAATGTAAACTTCTATACCTTTCAAGGAAACTCCACAGGGAGAGAATAAACTGGCTCCAACCCCAAAGAGCCCTCTAATATTTACATCCTCTCCAGCCCTCACCCTGGCTCCTTGAATAGCATCTAAATTTCAGGAGTTGTATTGTCCGCTTTTTCCCTAGAGACAAGGTAGTTCCAGTCTAGCTTGACAAGCAGAAAAGGATGCAGCCCTAAGAAACAGAAGTGATACCATTAAGCCTTCACTGTCCCAGCCCTCCTTCTGGCCCTCAGCAAATGTCGAAGGCTGCCTTCTCTGCTGTAGCAGCCAGCTGGCAGGAGGAGGACAGGTTTGATGCTTTAATCACCCAGGGACACAAGTGGCTATTTTTAACCTCCGAAAAGGAGGAAGCTGGCTCTGGATTGAATTGGACACAGGAAAGTGTTGGGAGCTTTAGCTCTTTCATGCCACTGTCTCCATCCCAGGCCCCTTCTGTAAAGATCTGCTAAATGTTTGTGATTCTCTCTTATCTTTCCTGCCACAGAATTGTACAGCTACACGGAAAACCCAGAATTTACCACTAACAGAAGGTGCTTTGAAGAGGATTTCAAGACCCAAGGTGATCCCAGATCCTTATTCATTGAGATCTGCTTTTTCTCTTCATGACATCCCAGGCTGATCTAGAAAAAGCCTAAAATAAAGTATGATCCTTCTTCATCCTCTCCACAGCAATATAATTTCTCTATTCCTTCTTGCATATGGGTCACAGAGTTTTCTATATCAAGTAGCGAAGTCACAGAGTGGCAGCAAGAGAAGCCTGAGCTGGGGCCTTTTCTCTGATGTCAAAGGAGTGAGGAGGTGGGACTGGACTGCTGTCCTGTTGCCTAGTAACCCTGTGCCCAGCCTGGTCTTTGACCTTAGCGTTCAGCCCGTCTCCACTCTGCCTCACTCCCAATACCATCAGGAGTAATAATTTTATGTGCCCACACTGTGACCCACTCAGACCTCCATTTCCTTACTTGGTCAGTGTCAGTTCAGTGTTCAGCTCAGCACATGTGTGGTGAGTATCCATTTTGTGCCAGAGATGCAAGAGGCAGGGGTGGAGGTAAATTTACAGTATCTTCAAAGAGATTATAGTTAGATAACAGAGGGGAAACTTGTACATCATAAAACTAGCTAAGGCCAAGAGAAAAATGGGTAGTGTCATTAGAGAAGTAAAAAGTGTCATGGGCAAAGCTTCTGGCTGGAGCATTAGTGGAAAAGAGGTGATTTTGTACTGAACTTGTAACGATGTGTAGGAATTGGATATGTAGAGAGATAGAGGGAAGTCCTTGAGGAAAGACAGAAAGATAGAGGGGGTGTGGAGGAAGACGAGGCTATAGAGTGGGTTCAGGCAAGAACATTTGGTTTCTTACTTTTCCCATGCCTTAATTTTGTCAGCTAAGTAAACCTGTTGAAGAGAAGAATTTGTTGGTGGGGGCTGGCATCAGAGGTGCATACACTCTCAGAAGCCTTTCCAAGAAGGGGAGACAACAGCTGACACTGCATCTGTATGGCCTTCTGTCCCCAGTGCAGGGTGAGGAGTGGCTGGAGTTGGAGGAAGATGCCCAGAAGGCCTATGTGATGGGACTCCTAGACCGGCTGGAGGTGGTCAGTAGGGAACGGAGACTGAAGGTGGCCCGAGCTGTTCTCTACCTGGCCCAAGGTGAGCAGCCACCTTTGCCAACTTGAGAGGGGTGGAGAATGGGGAGAGAGATGGTGTTATCAGGGCTAGGATGATGCAAGTCCTGCTGGGAAAGCCAGGTCCCTGCCTCTCGAGGACAATCGTGCCGTGTGCTAGGAGTAGCCTTGTACTTATGCGGAGAGGAGAATAGTGGTAGATCCTGTTCTGGATCCCTTGGAATCAACCTTCATCTTTCCAGGCATGCCAGGATTTCTTACAGGGTTCTTTTTTTCCTTAATCTGGGCTGTAATTGTTTGTAGAGAGGGTCACTGTGGCTAGAGCTGACAGTGTACCACCACCAGCTGAGCATGGAACTTACTTTCTTTGGGTGTGGTCTGGCTCTGACAGGAGATGCAAGAGGGGATGCCACTGATTTACACATTGTTTCTCACTGGCATTTACATGGTCCAAGCCAACACAGCCGCAGGAGGGGGTGCCATGAGTGATTTGTCTCTGAGATGATCAGAGCTTGGTGAGATTAACTGATGAAAGCTTCCCAGAAGACACCTGTGAGCCAGGTGTTGGAAAGAGAAATGAGACAGCTTAGCTGAAGTAGTAAAAGAAAGCCCTGAGATCATAAACAATAGGGCTGTTGGCAGAACCAACTAGTTAGAAGCTTAAAAAACAACTGTAAAAAAAAAAAAAATCATAAATGGAGAGGAAAGAAAGGTATCTGGCAAAGGAAAAACTAGCAAACAAGGCAGTGCCCAGCCCTGTCTCTTGGGTCTGGTGCCCTGGCCAAGTTCCAGCTGCCAGTCCCTTCATCTTTTTGCCTGAGGGCTTTTCATGCAGCCCATAGAAGTCCTGGGGGACTCATGTGCTCCCCTTATCCAGTGCATTCCTCAGCACGTGCCAGGAGTTAGTGGGTGAACAGCCCGACCACCTCAGCCCTCTTAGGTGGGATAATTCCAAGTTGTTTGTTTTATACTGTTCTCCAGAGCTTCTCCCCACTTGGGATTGAGTTCTTGGCTGCCTTCTCTTCCCTGTGTCACTTCCCCACTTCTCTACTGATGGCTCCTGGGATCAACTCCCAAATAAATTACTTGCACTTGAATCCTTGTCTCTGGACTTCTTTCTCAGGGAACTCACTTAAGACACCCCACCTATGAGCACATTGTACCTCACCCTGCAGACTGCTTCTCTTTTCCCCTGCCTTATTCTGGGAAGCTCTGGGCGGCTCCTGCCCTACCTTTGTCCACCTAATTGTTGGGTAGAGTGTTAGAAGATAGTCTTAAGATCGTGGGGCAAGGTGGAAAGAACCGGGATAACCCCCTCCCCCTCAACCTCTGTGGCCCTGTCTGGTCCTTTAGGCACTTTTGGGGAGTGTGACTCAGAGGTTGATGTGCTCCACTGGTCCAGGTACAACTGCTTCCTGCTCTATCAGATGGGAACCTTCTCGGCCTTCCTGGAGCTACTCCACATGGAAATCGAGTGAGAAGCCTTTGGGGAGGGCTGGCCACCCCCTTCCTTGAAGGTTGCCTCATGTCCTAAGCTGATTCCCCCACTGTAGAGTCTTCTTTTTTCACACTTCAGTCCAGAGCCCACTGATAGTTCCCCTCCACCAGCCATGCTCTCTGGTAGTGTGTCCTCCTCCCTGAGGTTGGGCTCATCAGCAGCTTCTGCCCCATGTACGGCTTCAATACTGGGCTTCAGGGGCCTATCCTGTGTTGCTTTTTTATTCAGACACCTTCTCAGCTCAGCCTCCCTCTGGAATCCATGAAGAAAACTGTTCTCCCTGAGAACATGACACAGAGGGACGGGACCAGTTCCCATGGCTGTGCCCAGTTCTTTCCACCATGGTTATAGCTTCAAAGGTGGCCTTATCTACTGCTCCCACTATAGTGACCCCCTCATGTTGACTCCCTGGTGACTCAGACAGTAAAAAAAAAAAATCCACCTACAATGCAGGAGACCCAGGTTAGATCCCTGGGTCAGGAAGATCCCCTGGAGAAGGAAATGGCAACCCACTCCAGTATTCTTGCCTGGGAAATCTCATGGACAGAGGAGTCTGATGGGCTACAGTCCATTGGGTCACAAAGCGTCAGACATGACTGAGCAACTAAGACTTCATCTTGTCTCACCCTATCACTCAGATGTTTTAGATGGGGTTAATTCTGTTTATTATTCACCATGTGTTGTTTTGTGTCTAGCACAGTGCTAGATACGGTGGGGATTTTAAGACAAGTGAATATCATAGACCCTACCCTTTCTTGTCTTCACTGTAGATAAGGATTTGCTGAGGTAGCAGGAAGAATTCTATGGGCTCCTCTACCTTAAACCAATTTCTTTAGGTACATGGACAGGGAATGGCAGGTACTCATGTTTGTGCATATGGTAAGAGTGGAATACAGGGAGTAAAGAGGCCTAATGGGTTCCTGTTTTCTCCCTCGTCCCTGTGGCAGCAACAGCCAGGCCTGTAGCAGTGCTCTTCGGAAGCCAGCCATCTCCATTGCTGACAGCACAGAGCTCCGGTGAGTAGGGCTGCCCACGGGATTGGGACAGGGGATCGTTAGCAATGGGTAACCTTTGCCCAGATTTCAGATGCTCCCACACCGCTAGCAGTTCCTAATTCCACTGGATTGGGCCCCCACAGAGACCATGCCTGAGGTCTCAGACCACGGATTGGAAACTGCCATGGGAACCTCTTGTGACCCTTCTGTAACCTCAGGGTGCTGCTGAGTGTCCTGTACCTAATGGTGGAAAATATCCGCCTGGAGCGAGAGACAGACTCCTGTGGGTGGAGGACAGCCCGGGAGACCTTCCGTACCGAATTGAGTAAGAAGTGGCACGAAAGGAGCCTAGGGTGGACGGGAAGCATAGCATCTGCTCAAGAGGGGCAGACAAGTTTTCTTTTGTTGTCTTCTTCTTTTTAAGAATTAACATCCCTTCTTTTAGGACATAGATTCTTTGTGGCAGGCATGATGGCCTGGCTTGAATGCCCCTCTGTCTGTGAGCTAGGCCCACTCATGTATCTTTTCTGTATTTTGGTTTCCTTTATTCCTATAAGTGGGAAGTCATCCCTCTCCCCTTCCATCACAAATCCCACATGAAAAAATGAGGTGACTTACCTTGAAAATATAAGTTGGTGTTGCCCTCAGTCAGGGATGAGATATGAAGACTTTTGAGATTTTTAAAAATACATTTGTTGATGTGGGAAGGTGAATTGTGATCTACAAAATGTTTGAGTTCCTCAGCCAGAAAGCATCTTTATTACTGTTAACTTCTAGTTTGACATCCACGCCCAAGCATTTTACCTCCACAACCTCCCCCTTGGCGGGGGAGCGGGTTCCCCAAAGGGGCTCTCCAAGCCTCCTTCTAAGAACCAAGTCCTCAAATTCTTTGTGAGGAGGTGAGTGCCTTCCTCAGTGTGTCCAGAAGCAGAGTTACAGGAACTGGGTTTCAGCAGCTTCATCTTCACTTTCTCACTTGCCTCTCTCCACATCCCCCAGGCTTCTCCACGCATAATCAGGAGCCTTTTGCCCTTCTGCTTTTCTCTATGGTCACCAAGTTCTGCAGTGGCCTGGCTCCCCACTTCCCCATAAAGAAGGTCCTGCTTCTGCTCTGGAAAGTAATCATGGTGAGTGGCTGATTCTCTCCCTCTCCCATCTCATCAGATAGGCAGTGCCTTCTGCCACCGCAGTTTTTTCTAGTCTGATTCCAGGAGGCTGGAGCCTGACAGAATAACAGGGCAGCTGTTAGCCAGTGGAGGGGCAATAGGGCTGTCCTGGAGAAATCAGAGGTTCTGTTTCGGGCCAGGTTACCTATTTCTGTTGGACTGATGGGAGATGCCACTTTTTGAGGTGAGGTGTTACTCACCTCTCCCTGATAGAGCTAATGTTTCCTGGAAAGAACACTGGCTGAGATGTGGGAGATCTGACCTCTGTTGATACTGAGGAACCTTGGGCAATGCTCTGTGTCACAGCTTCTCTAGCTGTAAAATGTAGGGTTTAGTGTCTGCTCTCCGTCCAGATAGAGGATTTGCTTTCATAAAACGAAGTCCTTGTAAATGTATGGTTGCAGTTTTGTTACTAATTATTCAACCCGAGTCTTCCTCTTTGGCTCCCACCCCACAGAACTGGCTGAACAACCTACCCTCCAGGACAGGCCTTGAGTGATTCTAGGGGTGTATAGTATCTAGATGTACTCCTTAAAAGGGGGTACATTTTCCTGTTTTTTTCCCCCAGTGGAGGCCTTCAGTAGTCCTTTCCTAATTTCTGGGGATGTTTCCAGCCCTGGATCAGTAAATAATACTTTATCCTGACCCCTGAGCTCTAAGGGATAGTAGCCACCTCTGAGACTGGGCCCAGTCACCACATTCTTTTTGTCTTCTCCTGTTGTATTACTTCCTAATTAAGGAGGGGGTCTCGGGGACTGAAGGTTGTGACTCTTCTCTCCGTCCACACTTCCCTGACCTTGCTCTCTGACTTCCTTCCTCTCTTCTCTGCCCCTTTCCTGTTCAAACCTCAGTTTACCCTCGGTGGATTTGAGCACCTGCAGGCTCTCAAAGTACAGAAGCGGGCAGAACTGGGCCTGCCTCCACTGGCGGAGGACAGTATCCAGGTGGTGAAGAGTATGCGGGCTGCCTCCCCGCCCTCCTACACCCTCGACCTGGGGGAGTCTCAACTGGCACCTCCACCCTCCAAACTGCGAGGCCGCCGTGGTTCTCGAAGGGTATGGACTAAAGCAGACAGTGGTGTTGTGACACTGGCTGGCCAAAAGTCGAGATTCTAAGCGGCTCTGGATATGTTAGGAAAGAGCAGCAAATGACTGCTGCCCCACCCCTAACCAGCCCTGTGACCAACCTGAAATCTTGGAGCCTATACTTTGGCTTCTATCCCCAACCCCTGATGGGGTCCTGGCTGTCAAGATGTCACACTGTGATATCACTTCATAGATCCATGTCTTGCTAAGGATCATGGACCTAGACCTCAGTGCCTGGAGTTCCCTAGCGTGCCCAACAACAGTTGGGATATAATCCTGGCCATAGATAGCTGGTAGAGGCACTTGATCATTTTCTTCTCAGTAAGAAGTTTTACTCTGAGCCAGCCATGCTGTTCTCTAGCCTTGAAACCAGAGGCTTACATTTAAAGATGACTGGTTAGGGTTCTAGATAGTCTGCATCCCTAGAAAGGTCACGTGTACAACTTGCACGGAGACCTGACCATGCTCCCAAGAACTCACCTGCCTGATCTACCTGACTTCACCAACTACAGATGACGGGTCCAGACAGTCACACTCAGTAATCTAGTCTACATTATCTCCTAGTGTGATATTTTTTTAACCTTTATTTTTTGTTTTACAAAGTAATGCTTACTCGTTATAAAAAATTTAGGACAAATATAAAAATGTGAAAAGGGAGAAAAAAAAAGTCACCCACAATCTTAACAACCAGAAACAGTCACTGTTAACTTTTTGGCCTATTTCTGTCCAGTCTTTTTTGTCTTTCTGACAAGATTTAAAATTCCAAACTCGATTCCCTCTGCTTAGCAGCAAGCTCCCGTTCTCCTCTTCCTCAACCAGCCAGCTGGTGTATGCTCACAGAAGGCAAATTAATTGAATGTTCACCTAAGTGGAGCATAATTAGGAAGGAAAGTACAGGCAAAAAGGAAAAAAAAAGCATCAGTGCTTTCTGAAAGCTAAGTAACTGTGACTTTGGGATTATCTGTGCTCTGTCTCCCAGCCGTTGGTGTGGCTGCTTGAGAGAGCTGCCTGTTCTGGAATTAGACCTGGTGGGGACAGCAGGGTTGAGATGGGAAGAGAAAGTTCTCACTAGAGATGGGTTCTTACTCCATGTTCCCTGAAGTCAGCGGCCTGGGGATAGTGGGTAGTCTCAGACAAGGATCCCCAGACTGAGATTTCTGGACACCTTCCCTCTCTTCTTCTACCCACTCTCCTTGCCCCCCAGCAACTCCTTACTAAGCAGGACAGCTTGGACATCTACAACGAACGAGATCTCTTCAAGACTGAAGAACCAGCCACAGAGGAGGAAGAGGAATCTGTCAGCGATGGAGAACGCACTTTGGATGGAGAGTTAGACCTGCTAGAGCAGGACCCTCTAGTACCCACTCCACCCTCACAGGCACCCCTCTCCACTGAGCGGGTGGCCTTTCCCAAGGGCCTACCCTGGACCCCGAAGGTCAGGTAGGCTTGATAACACCAGGGACCCCGGGCTTCGGAGTTCCAGTCACTGGAGGCTGAGGGTGGAATGGTCTGTGTATTCAAGGCTCAGTAAGCTGGGCTGTGAGTCAGAACTCCTGGGTGGGGAGTTCCCTTTATTGGCTTCCCCTGCTGTTCTAGTTTTCCATCTGGAGGGGTGGGAGCCCAGTAAGTTTCTCTCTCTCAAAGTTTGCTATTCTCCCCTTCTCTGGGATTTGTCTGTCCACCATCCTCTCAGACAGAAGGACATTGAGCACTTCTTGGAGATGAGCAGGAACAAGTTCATCGGATTCACTCTGGGGCAGTAAGTGACTGGGTGGCTGGAACTGGTGTATAGACGGTCCTTAGGGGCCAGAGGAGTGGGTGGCTTGGAATGAAAGATGTTGCCTAATCGTGGTAATACAACCCAGAGCCTTGAGCAGCTCCCAGTAACTGCTTTGGGTTCTTGCCATCAAGTTTTTTACTTCCAGTTTCCTAGAACTTTCATGTTCTCTGTCAGGTATAGGATGTTGATCAACTAACTCATTTCCCTATGGGAATCAATTTCCTCATTAGAGTATTATGAGATGGTCCCTACAGGCTCTTTCCTAGAGAATTCTGTGAAGGAGCAACATGGTGGGAATAGATCCGGTCTTTCCCCATTCCCTTACCCTTGTGAATCCCCACGGGTCACTACAAAACCTCAGAAGCGATTCTTACTGCTGTTCTGCTGTCAAAATTGTTGTTGGGCAATGTGCCCTTTTAAATAGGAACCTACTCCCAGACAAAGTGAGTCCCCACGAGACTATACTGAAATCCTAAGTTACAGGGACTCTTCTCTGTACCATTGTTCTTTTTGTGTCCTGAAGCAATAATGAGGGACCTGATAACTTGCAGAGAAAGATCCAGGCGACCAGATGATGAAAGTGGCCTGGTCCACGTGACTCCAGGGATATCAGTAGTTCTCTGTACTTCTGATCTTTATGTATCTTCTGTTTACAGGGACACAGATACTTTGGTTGGATTACCCAGGCCCATTCACGAGAGTGTGAAGACCCTCAAGCAGGTGAGAAGGTTGGGCTCTCAATCTTCAGAGATAGGGACCCATCAATACAAATTGGATGACCCCCAGGAGGGTCCCGGGTCCTGGGTGGGGCTCTTCCACTAGACATGTTCTGAACCTGTTATTCTCTATTTCCTCTGCAAGGGTTTTGGCCAAACAGATAAAAAATCAGGTCTCTCCCTACCTATTCAGTATCCTACATTTAGATGGATGAAAAAGTTATACTTTCTTCTCTCATTGCTTTTCCCTCCTCCCACCCTACTCTCCCTCTTCCCACTTATCACTTCCTTTCCTCTCACTTCTCTTTCCTTAGAGGCTCAGTAACTTCCGCAGGCCCAGGATGAAGTAGCAGTCTGTTTTGTATCCAGAGTATATGTGAGGAGGAGTAAGAGTAGTCTATTCCCTGCACAGACCTTGAGCCCAGCCTTACCTCGTCATCATCACTCCATTCACACATGCACACACTTACAGGCATCTGCAGCAGAGCTCTCAGAGCAGCGGTCCTAGGCCTGGGCTGCTTCTTGGCTTCCCTTTGCACTTTGGTTGAAGGCAGATGCTAAGGTATTTGCTGCCCATCCAATGTGGAAATATGAAATAAATAAAAATACTGTATTAAAGAACTTTGCTGATGTTCATGATGCAAAGGTCAGTAACACTCCTGCCTTCAAAGAGTGCATGGTTTATTTGAGGTGACAGACCCATAAATAGGACACTTCCTTGTCATTGGGAAGGTTAAGCAAGAGTTAAGCAAGAGGCTGGTACACGTGTGATCAAGGTCCTCAGCCCTTGTTGACATCTTGTGTTCCCAGCACAAGTACGTCTCCATCGCAGATGTTCAGATCAAGAATGAGGAGGAGCTGGAGAAGTGCCCCATGTCTTTGGTGAGTCCAGGGGAAGCGTACACAGGGGGAAGTATCTGCAGTGCTGCCAGAGAACTCGTGTGCTTGCTGTGGGTCTCTTACTGCACGCTAGGCAAGCACGGTCTCTACTTTCACAATAAAGTTGGAGAAAAACAATAGTAATTAAGAAACCAAAATTTTCAAAAAACGGTAGATACAGTTAAGAAAATTGAAATAGAATGACATACCATGTAGTAGACTACTTTAGCTTGGGCAGTCAGAGTATGTAGACCTCTGAGAAGGTGACGGTTAACCAAGATCTGAGGTATAAGAAGGAGCTGGCCATAGGAACGTCAAGGCAAAAAGCATTCCAAGCAGAGAGAACAGCCTTATTAACAAGGTGAGAGCGAGCTGAGTGTTAGAAGTAGTGAATGAAGACTGTTATGGCTGGAGCACGGGAGTGAGGGTTGTATGAGACGGAGTCAGAGAGGTGGTCTGGGGCCACTTTACACAGGACATTTAAGCAAAGATAGGGAGCTTGAAGTTGATTGACATGACAAAGGAAGCCTTCGGAGATGTTAAACGGGAGTGACATGATCTGATTTATCTTTTTAAAAACCTTTGGCTACTTTGTAAAGGCTTGACAAGGAAAAAGTTGAAACAGGGAGGTTGGGAAACTAAAAATGATCAAGATGAGAGATGATGGTATTTTAGACCAAGGTAGTAATTGTGGTGCATGCTGCAGTCCACGGGGTCGCAAAGAATCTGACGTGACTTAGCGACTGAACAACAAGGAATTGTGGAGATAGAGAGAAGGGGATGAATTGGGGTTATATTTTGGAGGTATAGCTGACAAGAGTTGCAGTTCCGTTGGATGTGGATACAGAAACATAAAGGGCAATGAAGAACAAGTACAATTTGGACTTCTCTGGTGGTCCAGTGGTTAAGACTCCATGATTCCACTGCAGAAGGCACAGGTTCGATCCCAGTTGGGGAAGTTCTGCATGTTACCTCAGTGCAGCCAAAAAAAAATAAAGAGTAACTACAGTTTGTCAAGATGAGTTCTGTTTTCTTTTTTCTTAATGTGTTTTCCCCCATTTTTCTTTTTTTTCCAACACTGCATGGGTTTCAGGATCTTGGTTCCCCAACCAGGCATTGAACCCAGGCCCATAGCAGTGAAAGTACAAGAGTACTAACCGCTGGATTGCCAGGGAATTCCCAGGAGTTCTGTTTTATCAAGGGTTCTATTTGGGTGGTACTGAGTTTTAGATGTCTACCCATGTAGAGCAGCCAAGCAATTAGATATATAGGCCTAGAGTTCTAGGAGAGAGGACTAAGAGAAATAAATTTGGAAACTGTTTGCTCATGGACAGTGTTAAAAGCCATGGAACTTGCTGAGGTAGCCTGAGGAGGGAGGAGAGAGAGAAGAGGATGGGACCCAGCACCAAGCCCTGGGGCACACCAGTATGTTGAGGATGGGATGAGCCAGGAAAAGACCCAGGAAAGAAGAGTAAGAAAAACATCTAGTGAGAGGGTAGGAAATCCAGGAGAGTATGATGCCATAGAAGCTAAGAAAAGAAAGCCTTTCAAGAAGAAGGAGGTGATCAGCTGTGTCAAATGCTGCTGACAAGTGGAGCTTGATAAGACTTGAGGTACCCATTGGCTTTGGCAACATGGAAATGACTGGTGACCTTGATAAGAGCAACCTCAAGGGAAGTGGTGGTGCTGGAAGCCTAGTTGGAGTGTATTGAATAAGGAATATAAAGAAACGAGGTCAGCTTAGTCAACACAGACAAACCACACAGAAATTTTGTTGTGAAAAGGAAGGTAGAAATGGGGTGGTAGCTGAAGGAGAATGTGGGGTCAAGGGAATGTTTTATAGTGTTACTGGAGGAGATACTGGAGTGTGTTCTTGTCCTAAGAGGGATGATCCAGGAGAAAGATAATTACAGAACCGAAGCATTCAACAAAACAAAAGGGTGTGAGCACCAGTGGCGGGTGGCCTTTGATAGGAGTACCCGGTTAATCCTTCATGGCACATGGGAAGGTAAAGAGACTGGTAGATTTGGTGTTGAGAAGATGAGGCTGTGCCTGTCTGATTGCTTCTGTTTTGTCCGTTAACTGAGAGGTAGGGTCAGCAACTGTTAAGGGGCTGTGGGTTGAGGGTGTTGGTTTGAAGAGAGGGGAGAATGTATGAAATAGGCCTTTTAGAAAGCAGAAGATACACATCCAGGGTCACCAGGATGTTAAGACTTGTGTCCATTAAAGCAGCAGCAGCGTTGTGTGGGGTAGAAGAGGTCTGGCTATCCCTCCCTGCCTCAGGGTCTCATGGCAGTGACCCTTGTCATGTCACAGGGTGGTGACCTGGGGGGAAGACGGACTGCATTGGCCAAAGGTAACAGTGGCCTGAGTAGCCTCTTGAGCACTAGAGGCCCCTGTCTCCCCACTCTGATAAAGAACTTAAATGGGGTCATCACAAGGACAGAGTTGTGCATAAGGGGCTGGTCCGAAAACAGGGCTGTCGTAGAGGGTAATGGAGAAGGAAAGAAAATAGCATCCACCTAAACTCTTCCCTGCTCACTGCTTCTGCAGGCCTTTATTAACCCTCTCTGTGCAGTCGTCCACCTCTCCTCCCCAGCTTCAGAGCCTCCCCGAGTTTTCAGATGGCCTCAGATTGATGCCATAGGACGTGCCTCTGTGTGCGGTGTCAGTTCCAGTGTCCCAGGCATACCTGTGGCCTGATTTAAGCCCATTATGTACAGCAAAGCAGTAGTATGAGCCAAATCCTCATTGGGACTTCTGACTCTGACCTGGCAAGCGATACAGAAAGAACTCTGGATGGATTCCAGATAACAGGACAACTAAAATCATAGGTTCTCAGGGCTGGAAGAGCGCTCTGAGGTCATCCAGACCAGCCCTCTGATCCTTGAAAGACGAGATTAGGTCTCAGAGAGGGAAAGTAACTGACCCAAGGCCCTGCAATAACTCATAAATGCAGCTTGGGTAGGAATCAAGATCTGACTCCCAGCTCTTGTCCTGCCATCCTCCACAGCCAAGGAAAGATAGATTTTGGTCAACTGGGAAATGGTCTGGGCAAACCGTGTGTTTTCTTGCTATAGGGGGAAGAGGTGGTACCAGAGACGCCATGCGAAATCCTCTACCAGGGCATGCTGTATAGCCTCCCCCAGTACATGGTAAGGAGACCGCTGGGTCAGGGCTGTGAGGGCTTCTCAGCTGCAAGGAAGAGATAGCGGAGAGCCCTTTTAAGCTGAGCCCTCTGTCACTTGAGTTTGCTTCCTGAGCCTTCACCCACCAGGCAGTGTTCTCTGACACTTCAGAATTCTGATCTCCCCTTGGGGCTCCTCCCAGAGGAAGGAGGACTTGTCTCTACCTCCAGGTCCTTGTTTGGGAAAGGTGGGGAATGAGGTAGGCTCCATGCAGGATGCACCAGGGGCCTCTCCTTAGTAAGCGCTTTAGTACCTCTGAGGTCCGCTGTGGCCTCCGGTGTCCTAATTGGCCTCAGGCTACAAGGGGAGGATGCTGATGGTGAGGGAGAGGAAGGGAGAGGTGTGGGGATGGATCTTGCCTTTCCCTCCCACCTAATTTCTAGGCATTGCCCCCACTCTGCTCCTTCTCTCATCCTCTTTGGAAAGAGCAGTCTTGACATAGAACAGTCTGTAAGCTCCTTAGCCTCCCAGGCAGGCCCATCAGGACTGGGCACCAGTTTACCCTTCCGGAGGTAGGGAGCTTTGGTTATTGAGTGAAGAACTTGGAGCAAGGATTTCAAACACTTCTCTTGGAGCTGTTGAGTTGTGGAAGGATAGCCTTGTTGAATGGGGTAGATTTCCTCGTTTTCTGCTTCCCAGATTGCTCTGCTTAAGATTCTACTGGCTGCAGCCCCCACCTCCAAGGCTAAGACAGACTCTATCAATATCCTGGCAGACGTCCTGCCTGAGGAGATGCCGTAAGTGCTTCAGTGGGGGCAGCTGCTAAATACTCTAGTCTGCAGAGTCTCTCTCGTCCCTGCCTCACCTTGTTAACGCTTACAGGGATTGTCTCTAAGGAGATCTCCTCTCTGCCACCAGTAGCGCCTTTCCACTGCAGTGCTCTCTCTCTGCTCTTTTGAGCCCAGAACTGAGGGTCTGGAGGGCCACATCATTGGCAGTGACTGTCTGCATGTGTATATGGGTGGACATTGCTAAGGGACAAGCTTGCCAAAGGCAAGAGAGAAACAAAGGTATCAGAGAAACTTTTCTCCAGACAGACTCACAAGTGGGAACTCTGGAGGTTTCCCTAGCACAGCTCAGGTTTCTCAGATTCTGGCTTACTGGTGTGTAGTGTATCTGTCCCAAATATCTGAGTCCTCGTAGGCCTCTCTCTAAGGCCACCCTCTGCACTGACTCTTCCTTTCCCCATTGTAGCATCACTGTGCTCCAAAGCATGAAGCTGGGCATCGATGTGAACAGGCACAAGGAGATCATTGTAAAGAGCATCTCTGCCCTGCTCCTGCTGCTTCTCAAACACTTCAAACTGAACCACATCTACCAGGTCAGCAGCTCAGAGCACTTCTCCACACCCCTCAGGTGTCCTCCAGGTCCTGCCGCCCAAAGAAAGAACAAAGGGCCTTGGAGTCCAGCAGAGCATCGTTGAGCCTTTTCTTTGTCTTACGGAATCCAGATACGTGTTGCACAAGCTTGGGGCATGAGTTGGGGAATTGTCCTAGAAAGTTGCAGACATCTGTGTCCTTTGAACATTATTGAGGGGTCACAGATAGGAATCCCTAGCTTCTTGGGAATATGCCTAGCCAGCTTTGAAGCAGTGGAAGACAGGACTCAAGCATGCCACCAAAAGGGGAGGGGGGAGTGTCGAGCATACTTTTCTATATGTGAAGCACTCTTCTAACATTTGAGATGGAATTCCATATAAGGCATACTCTGGCTCATAAGGGCTTTGAAGTTTTATAAAGGATACAGATGTAAAGTAGGCATTTATGGAGTGATAAGTGCTGTGTTACAGGTAGGCATTGGCTGCTATGGAAACACCTAATCCAGCCTGAGGTGAAGAAGCTGTGACTCCTAACCTGAGTCCTACAGAAAACTTGTTAGCCAGGGTGCAGGAGCTGTCAGGGAATGATGGCAGGAAGCATTTAAAGCAGAAAAGCTGATTTGTGAAACTCCTGAGGGGAGAGGGCAAAGTACCTTTGAAAACTAATCAAATGTTTCTGGAGTTCTGCATGGGGTAGAGGGAGACGGGGAGGTCTGGTGGTAACGTGAAGCTGGAGAGGATGGTGGGGAGCAGACTCTAATACCTGTGCTAGCACATGGTTAGTGAGTACTTACACTGTGGCCGGCACTCTGTTTGGTTCATCTAGGATCTCATTAAATTCTCTCAACCCTGCGAGGTGAGTCTTACTTTATTCCACTGAGGCTAAAAGAGGTTAAGAACCTGCTTCCCCATAAGAGCAATGTTTGCCATGCCAAGGAGTTTGGACTTGGTGCTGTGGGTGTTGCCAAGACATAGGAGAAGATGGGGGCAGTGAGTGAGTGTTCTCGGTGGTGAGACATGGAGAGGAGGTGGAGCTTCTGATTCTTTCACAGAGGCTCTGCCCCATTCCTCCTGAGAAGTCAGAACTGAGCTTGCTGCTAAAACTGCAGGAGCTCAGTGCAGGGAGGCCCTGCAGAGTCTGTGTCCATGGCAGGTTCAACTGTACAACCTGGATATATATCCACTTCAGTGCATTCAGAGACATATTGTAGTGTGTTAGGGTACCCCGAGGACACACACTTCTACCAATGTTTGCTGAGCAGCAGCAGGGCTGGGAGGAGTAGGGAGGGATGAGTGAGAAATAGTGTTCCTAGTAGAAAGAGATCTGCATATGTGTGCTTCTGTCTGCTTCTCTTGGTGGGCAGTATGTGGATCAACAGCCAGACAGGTGGGTGGCTTGATGGGCCTTGCCAGTACATGTCAGTGTGTCCTGACAAGGCTACAGACGTGTCTCAAACTGAAAGATGTTTCCCATCACTTGACAGTAGGTTTGTATTGGCTCCTGCACCCGAGGCTTTGCAAAATACCCTGGATCAGCTGCCAGGGAGAAGATATTTGAGCATAAGAGAGAACTGGGCAACAAGCTGACTCCTCACTTCTAACCACACACCTGGGGAGAGGGCAGCTGAGTGTGCTGCCATGGCTATTTTTTGGTGATCAGGAATCAGTAAGAGCTAAGAGATTTAAAACACTGCAGTTCTCTGCTTTTTCAATCAGTTTCTACACTTAGTTTAGATTCTGGAGACAAACTGTGTGTGATGCTCTTCAGTGTATCATGGGCAAGAGCTGGGTGACACAGCTGCATGACACTGCCCCAGTAGGTCTTCCTGGAAGCAAACCCCATCCAAATTCAAGAGAGCGAAGTGGAGCACTATGTTCTATTGTTTAATCCATCAAAAAGATCTTGGACTTATTCTTAGTGCATTATCTGTTGACTGAAGGACTCTTGTTGATTCATTATAATACTGATACTCGAAGTATAGGGGCTAGTCCAGTGAGCCAGACCCACCCTGGAGCCCACACTCCAGTGGTTCATTTGGTTACCACACACCGTATCCATCCTGACTGAGTGATGCCAACAGTTGCCGGGCTGCACCTGTTCCTGGCATATCCATCACAGTTGAAACCCTGTGAGCCAGAGCTTTGGTATGGAAGGCAACTCCCTTGGGGAGCCTTCCTTTCCTGTAGAGCTTAGGAACAAATCTCACAGCAATTCTTTCTGTTTATCTGGAGTGGGATTTTCTTTCTGGCTTGTGTACATTTTGTGCTTTTGGTCAGGCGCTTGCAACATACACACCATGCAGACTGTCCCCTTCTATGTAGGATAGGCTGGCTGAAGATGGCTCTCCCCCCTTCCCAGACAGGAAGACTATTAACACAAGTGGACAGTGGGTATTCTTAGGAATGGGTGTCAGATTTTACTTGCCTTTTTATTTTCATACACACCTTCTATTCTCCCCAAAATAAACTTCCTTTCTGCTTTGATCTTTTAATTCAGTTTGAATATGTGTCACAACATTTGGTATTTGCCAACTGCATCCCATTGATCCTGAAGTTCTTCAATCAAAATATCTTGTCCTACATCACTGCCAAAAACGGGTAAGGACTCTGGACAGGTTTATTTCAAAAGGCTGTTTGGGGATTGAGAAACTATTTTGTCTCTGAGCCGCCTTTCCATTCTCCCTGGTCCTTTCTATCTTAGAGCTGTCACTGTCAAATTTCGTTTTCTTGAGGTATTACTCGTGGGGGGTATCATTTGGCCTCTTCACAAAGATATTTGTAACTTAATAGTTTTGAAAACTGTAATGCCATAACTCAAAAGAAGCTGCACTGATAAATTTCAGCCCTGTGGCAGAAAGATCCAAAAATGTTATTTTGTGAAGCAGCTGGCTTGTCTGGCCAGCCCTGATTTTAGTATAAATCATAAATTGAATCAATTTTGTAAAGAGTTATACAGAATTTGTAATTGAAGGTAAACAATAGACCCTTACTTCGATAGATCAATTTGTAGTTTAAAAACTGCAGTATTTTCACCTCCATTATTTCATTTAATCTCCTCATCAGTGCTAAGACATATCACAAGTTTTATTCCCATTTCATCAATTAGGAAACAAATTCAGAAAGGTGAATTGACGTACTTAAGGATAGCACACCAGAGAGACCCTTTAAGTAAGCAGAAGAGGCAGGGTTAAATCACAGTTGCTGTGGCTTGCTCCAGCCAAGTGGGGACTTGAGGGGTTAACAGAGTAAGTCCTTGTTCCTCAGTTTGCTGCTTACACAAAAACCGGAAGCACGTTAATCAGTAGAGTTGACCAGAAGTGCTTTACCAGAGGCAAGGTTCCTAAAATAGAAGAAGGCTGACGTGACACTTGAGGTGGCTGGAGAGGGGCTAGGAGATGTTGGCCCCACAGTCTGTCAGCACTGCCAGAAACTCCACCCTGGAGAGACAGCCTACTTCTGTGTAGCACACAGAACCCAAAGTCACAGGACCTGGATTCCTGACCTGGATCTGCCACTTGCTAGCTGTGTCATCTCAAGTGTAAGACACTGTGTTTCTCTGAGCCACAGTATCTTCATCTTTAAAGTGAGAATAATACCTACTCTGACTCTATTGTAGATTTTTACAAGCATTAGTTAGGATAAACATACGTGAGAGTACTTTACTTTTCCTGTTTGGAGGAAGCACTAGAGAATGGGTTTATCCTCACTACAAAGAGACTTCTGCCCCTTAAAAATGGCACTTAAGATGTGCTAGTTGCTCACCAGGGAACACTGAAAGTGTCGGTGAGGCTGGGGAAGGGCCACAGCTTCATGAAGGCACCTGTGTGTGCCAGCTCACACAGAACGGGGATTTGATAGGAGGAAATGGGTGGTTTATCATCTTGAAGAACCTCAGGCAAAGGTGCAGCTCTGGGCCTCAAGGTCAGTCTGTAGCACACGGAACCCAGGAGGCCGTGTGCCTCCAATCCGTGGCCACTTGGCCTCTGCACCTCCACTCCAACTTTTCCTCTCTCACTGACAGATAGTTTTGTCTGCTTCTTAAGCCAGAATTTGCCTGCAATGCAGGAGACACAGGTTCAATCCCTGGGTCGGGACGATGCCCTGGAGAAGGGAATGGCCACCCACTCCAGTATTCTTGCTGGAAAATCCCATGGACAGAGGAGCCTGACAAGCCACCTACAGTCCATGGGGTCACAGAAAGTCGGACACAACTGAGCGACTAAGTGAAATATGTCTAAGCCACTTAGTGAAAATATGCCCACCTGAGCTAAACATGCTCCTTTAACGCTTCAGAGACTGAACTGGCTCTTGATCCCTGTTCCACATGCCCAGGGTTAGAGGTCCACCCTTGGATCAATAACTGTGGCTGAGGAGTGGGGTTTAGGAACTTGGTGTCCCTGCACTGTGGGCCTAGAAGCAGGGGGCAGACAATCCAATAGGTGTCCTTTGGGTTCCATTTGGAGCTGGAAGAGTGGCAGTGCCAAACTGCACTGTTTGCTGAGGTCAGCCTGGGTACAGGGTTCCTCTTGTGTGTTACTTATGAGCTTTACTGTTGCATAATCTTAAGAACTTGAGCACCTTCAGCTTGCTACTGCAGTTTCCTCATAGCTCTTACAATCTAGATATACTAGAAACTTGGAACTTTATGCCCCCTTAGGAGAGAATTTAGGCTTCGGTAGAATTTAATACAATGAGATTGAAACAAATCCATCTTGGATTCCCCACTCTCATTTCCCGGTTGCCAGTACCTGCTTTGCCATGGGGCTTTGTCAGTAGAAGGTGGGTAGATAAGTAGATGAGCCAGCCAGGAATCTTTATCCTAACGGAGCAGTGTGAAACTGGCAACCCTGGGAGAACCCAGTAGGTACATCCACGGCCCTCTCCTCTACCACCCTGGTTCCCTTAGGTTATCTTTGGGGGTTTCTTGGACAAAGGTCAACATTTCTAGTCAAATAAATTGTTGCCTTTTGCTTGGATAGAAGTTTTGATTTTGAAATATAGAAGAGGTCCAAGGAGCCCCATATTCCTCTTTATATCCTATGCTTTGCCAACATCGTTTGTCCATGTCCAGTTATTCTAACTGGAGTGAATTGGTGTTTAAAACCTCATGGGAGTAAAGTAATTAGCCTTTAATTAAAATAAATAAATTAAAAAAAAAAGAACCTCATGGGAGAAAAAAAAGGGAATTCCCTGGTGGTTCAGTAGTTAGGACTCCGCACTTCCACTGCAGGGGGCACAGGTTTGATCCCTGGGTCAGGGAACTAAGATCCCACATGCCCCTCAGCCTGGCCAAAAAGGTTTTTTTTTTTTTTTTTAAAGACAAACCTCATGGAATGTCAGAAGCAGAAAGAGCATTAGAGATTAGATTAGCTAGTCTAAATGGTGCATTGTACCCATGAAAGAGGGAGGAGGAAAGAAAGAGCTGTCATTTGGAGTGGCCAGGTCCCCATCATCATGCAGTGGTTCCTTCCCCTGCTGACTCATGCCTGCCTCCCTGGGCTCACGGCAGAGCCTCCAGCTCCCTTGTGGTCCCCCAGTGTTTCTTTTGGGAGTGGATGCGGTTACCATCCTTGAGCTACTAGATGGGCCCAGCTGCAGGAAGCTGCCTCTGTCTCAGGCTTCTTCTTGAAGTGGCTTCTGTGGTTTTTCCCCAGAGCTCCTGGCTTTCAGAAACATCTGGTAAGACACAGGAGAAGTCTTCATTCTCACAGGTTGTTATTAACTTACTGACCAGAGACATATTAATACATCTTTTTGTTACCTTAATGTTACTGACTGGAGACGTTTCACTTCACTTTCATAACAAATCGCCAGCCACAGGCATTAATATCTGCAAAAATCCTTCAGTCAATAATGTGTAAAGTGGGATGAGTTTGGGCAACATCTCTGGACGCACAATTATATACACACAAATACACACTTAAACACAGAAACACAAATGCATACGAGCTTATGTATTTCTTTAAAGAACAGAGGAGAAAGGTGGCTATACCGAGGCGCTCTCTCTGCTTTCTCTTGCCTCTGAAAGAACTCTGTCAGTCCTTCTCATGGCTATGAGGAGAGGAGACTGGATCTGGAGGTAGGAATGGGGGCGGGAGGAGAAGGGGACGACAGAGGATGAGATGGTTGGATGGCATCACCGACTCGATGGACATGGGTTTGGGTAGACTCCGGGAGTTGGTGATGGACAGAGAGGCCTGGCGTGCTGCAATTCATGTGGTCACAAAGAGTCGGACACGACTGAGCGACTGAACTGAACTAACTGGCACCAGAACCCTCAGTTTCAGCTGAAGTCCCTAAGCAATTCTGGAAATAAATGGGGCTAACTGAAGAGAAATAACCTCCTGCCCTTTCAGATGTAGCCATTTGCTGCCTTTGCCATTTACCTAAAGCCTGTCCTTATCTCTGCATCTTGCAGCATCTCGGTCCTGGATTACCCATGCTGTACCATCCAGGATTTGCCGGAGCTTACTACAGAGAGCCTGGTAAGTGAGTGGGGATTTGGTAGCCTTTGAAAATGACAGGTGGCAGAGCTCGGCATTTACTCTTCCTTTTCTTCTCTAGCCCCCTCAGGCCCTGGTTTGGGAGTCTCAGATCAATAAAAGCATATTGGCAAGAGCACAGAGATAGTAGGGGCTTAGATCTGCTGACCCAGTCGAGAAAGATTTGGAAAAGCTGAGCATAGCATTTTGTAGAGAAAAGGGTCAGTGAAAAACTCTAAGGAGGAGAGGGAACTTAGAAAGATAATGGGGCTGAAACTGAGTGTGAACAGCTGTGCTGAATGGCAGGTGCATCTCTGCTGCTGTAGCCTAATGGTCTTCTTTCTTCTGTGTCACAGGCTTGTCTCATTTTCATAAGGTTATATAAACCCTGGGGTGTGTACTTCAGAAAATACTTGCCTGGGTCTGTCTGAGGCAAAATTCAATATGGCTACAGAGGATGACCCAGAAAGTTCCTCATGCCAGAAGCAGTTTGAGGCAAATCAGACAAGTCCCTCAGTCCTTCTGAATCCCATGAAACTGACTGATAGGCAGCACGTTGAAATCAAGTGTCTACCTCATCATGTATTATTGCTGCAGCTCCTTCGGTGTACCTCAGCCCATCCCTGTACCCTGTTGCACTGGAATTGTTTATCTGTTTCTCCATTTGACTGAAAACTCCTTGAAGAAAGAGATAGTATCATCTTTCTTTTATATCCCCAGAGTCTAACACAATGTTCAGTACATGAAAGGAGCTTAATAAATGATCAGATGATGGCACCTGTGTGTGCCCCAACCCCTTGTCCCCAACTTTTAATACCTGCACAATGTCACATCAGAAAACTTCATTGTGCAAAAAGTACAGTGGTACCTTGTATGGCACAGGTTTTACAGAACTGTAAGGTTTGTGACTGGAGGGGACCTGAGAAGCATTTGGCCCAACCCCATATTTCAAAGATGAGAAACCTGAGGGATGAAGTGACTTGTCAGGTCCACTCCTCATAGCTGACAGACCTTGAATGAGAGAAAGATCCATGTCCCAAGACACCAAGTCTAGCACCTTTTTAAGCACCAGAGCAGAGATTCCCTGTCTTGTTTAGATATGGCCTCAGCAGACAAGGAAGCTGGGAGCTTCTTACCTCTGCAGAGAGAGGTACAGTTCAGTTCAGTCGCTCAGTCGTGTCCGACTCTTTGCGACCCCATGAATTGCAGCACGCCAGGCCTCTCTGTCCATCACCAATTCCCAGAGTCTACCCAAACCCGTGTCCATCGAGTCGGTGATGCCATCCAACCATCGCATCCTCTTTCATCCCCTTCTCCTCCTGCCCCCAATCCTACCCAGCATTAGGGTCTTTTCCAATGAGTCAACTCTTCGCATGAGGTGGCCAAAGTATTGGAGTTTCAGCTTCAACATCAGTCCTTCCAGTGAACACCCAGGACTGATCTCCTTTAGGATGGATTGATTGGATCTCCTTGCAGTCCAAGGGACTCTCAAGAGTCTTCTCCAACACCACAGTTCAAAAGCATCAATTCTGCAGTGCTCAGCTTTCTTCACCGTCCCAACTCTCACATCCATACATGACCACTGGAAAAACCATAGCCTTGACTAGATGGACTTTTGTTGGCAAAGTAATGTCTCTGCTTTTAAATATGCTATCTAGGTTGGCCATAACCTTCCTTCCAAGGAGTAAGCGTCTTTTAATTTCATGGCTGCAATCACCATCAGCAGTGATTTTGGAGCCCCAAAAAATAAAGTCTGACACTGTTTCCACTGTTTCCCCATCTATTTCCCATGAAGTGATGGGACCAGATGCCATGATCTTAGTTTTCTGAACGTTGAGCAGAGAGAGGTAATGAGTTGTCTAATCCTGTTTTATGATGTTATTCAATCTTTAAAACAACTGTATGAGGTTGGCATTGGTGCTTTATAGGTAGAAAAGTTAAAACTAGTTGAAAGTAGCTGAGCCAGGGTGAAGACATGCAGCCCCACCATTCAGACTGGAATGAGGAATACCCTTTCTAACAGAAACAGTGGTGCAGATAGCATTAAAGTTCTACTGTGAATCAGTTCAGTTACTCAGTCATGTCCAACTCGTTGCGACCCCATGAATCGCAGCACGCCAGGCCTTCCTGTCCATCACCAACTCCCGGAGTTTACCCAAACTCATGTCCATCGAGTTGGTGATGCCGTCCAGCCATGTCATCCTCTGTCGTCCCCTTCTCCTCCTGCCCCCAACCCTTCCCAGCATCAGGGTATTTTCCAATGAGTCAACTCTTCGCATGAGGTGGCCAAAGGATTGGAGTTTCAGCTTCAACATCACTTTTTCCGATGAACACCCAGGGCTGATCTCCTTTAAGATGAACTGATTGGATCTCCTTGCATTCCAAGGGACTCTCAAGAGTCTTCTCCAACACCACAGTTAGAGTATTTCAAAACACAGTCATCTTTCTCAGTCCCATAAGTAGGGATTGATGGTAACTATACTTTTATATATCTTCTGATTGACCTTTTGGGATATGAACATAAAATTATTGAAATAATTATTATGCCTCTGAGAAGACTATTGTTATCTAAGAAGAGGTGAAAGCATGTACCTTTTCATAATGAAAAACAGATTCATGCTAGGTGTTCTTATCCTTTCTGTGAAGCTACAGTGGCACCTGGTGGTTTCATTTGGTAACCACAGATTTTTTTATTTTTTAGAAGTACTTCCCTGAGCCCAGTCATGGACTTAACTAGCTAGTTTACTGCACATAGATCCTCAATACATTGGTTTGTTTATCTAAACTAATGGCTTCTGTCCTCAGAGAGGACTAGTGTTTATATGAGTAAGATTTATCTCTTTTTTCAGGCTCAGTGAATTAATTTAAGCACAGCATACTGGCATTTTAAGTACATAGGATTTTCTTTTAAATAACATTTCAAGTCCCCCACCCCGACCATGACTTTAAAATCGATATATACTATTGAAGAAAATTGAGGAAATACAGAAAAACACAGGAAAGAAAATAAAAATACCCTTATTAAACTACTTGCATATGTGTGTGCTTGTGTGCATACTCATTTGCTCAGTCGTGTCCGACTCTTTGCGACCGTATGGACCGTAGCCAGCCAGGCTCCTCTGTCCATGGGATTCCCCAGGCAAGAATACTGGAGTGGATTGCCATGCCCTCCTCCAGGGAATTTTCCTGACCCAAGGATCGAACCCGTGTCTCTTACATCTCCTGCATTGGCAGGTGGGTTCTTTACCACTAGCACTGCCTGGGAAGCCCAAACTACTTGTATATAACCAATGTTAATATTTGGTTGCAATTAACCATATATATATATTTTTTTCACTTATACATACACACATATTATTTAAGAAAATAAGGACTTTACATGTTTCCATTCACATAGCTGCACATAATATTCCACTACTTAATTTTTAAAAAAAATGATTGTTTCATAGTATTATTGGGCATTCATTACAGTGTTCTTCTTATAACTCCAAAATGAACATCCTTGCACATGAATCTTTGACCTTATCTCTGATTATTTCCTTAAGATAGATTCCTAGAAGTGGAATTACTTGGCTAAGGTAGTCTTGATTCATATTTTTTCAGTTTTCTGAGTTTGAACTAAGTTCAACCTCATTTGGAACTCTAACTACATGTATAACGGACATGAAATAAAGGCAAAGTTAATGGCACATTAATTTCTAAATTCTCATTTTGTCAAAATATCTAGCTCTGCAATAGGCCATCTTTACCCATGCACTGAACAATTTCCTCACCCCCTGGCACAGGAAGGCTTACAGTTTCTAAATTTCCAAAAGTCTATGTTCAAATTCAACCCAGTAAACTAGGAAAAAATTAAAATTAAATCCCAAATATAAGAGAAGAATGATGAATGTATGATTGTATGAAAGTTAGGTGTGATCTTTGGAAGGAGATTGCTAGCAAAGGCAGGGGATATGGCCTCAACAAGTATTGTAGGATGTTCAGCGTCTGGGTGGTTGTTTTGAGCAATAGTATGAAAAATAGGTACGTAACATGAAGCTTTAGGAGTGAAATATATTAGATCTTTTATATTTATTAATATCCTTTTAACTTTATGTGTACTTTATAACATATCATGTTATTACAATACATTTATAATTTCTAAATAGACATACATTGTATTTTGAAGTCAATGAGTATCAGAGCTAGAAGTTTCTTAGTATTTTGCCCAGTCTTACCCTCTGCTCATAAAGAAATAGGTGGAGTGGTGAAGTGTTATCCAAAGCAGAGGGTCAGAATTTACATGACCTGGCCATTTGCAAAGAAATATCTGGCATTTCCTTTTAGAACAAGCAAGTGAAATTATTAAGTTCTTTTGAAAAAAATTATTTATTTTAGGCTGCACTGAGTCTTTGTTGCTGCGCTTGAGCTTTGTTTAGTTTGGGTGAGCTGGAACTACTCTCTAGTTGTGGTGTGCAGGCTTCTCATTGCAGTGGCTTCTCTGGTTGCAGACCACAGGCTCTCGACCTTTGGCTCAGTAGTTGCAGCTCCCAAGCTCTAGAGTACAGGCTCAGTAGTTATGGTACATGGGCTTAATTGTCCCCTGGCCTTTGGGATCTTCCCAGGCTGGGGATTAAACCTGTGTCCCCTGCATTGGCAGGCAATTTCTTAACCACTGGACCACCAAGGAAGGCCTAAGTTAATTCTTAAAAGGTAGTTCATTGCAAAATTTCTCAAATTTGGGTTTGATTTATATTCAGAAATACCTATAAAAATATGTTCATATCACTTAAATCTATATGCTTGATCCTTTCATCATTTTCTCTTTCTTTCTGTATTAGTTTCTAATCCAGATATTTACAGATATTCCAGAAGATTTTTGTGTTATTGTTTTCATTTTTGTTTTATTTATGTTCAGGTATTAAGGTCTCTAGCATTCCTTTTAGGCATTATTTAGCCAGTGATTTATGACCTCCTTAAAAAAGTCTTTGTTTTTACATTCACTATCACTATTTAAAACCAACAATGCAATTAGCATTATTGTTTCTCTATTCTAGATAAAATGTGAACATATCATAAGATATACATCCATTTTCCATGAGATATTTATACAAAAGAAGGACCATGGATAAATGGTGGGTTGTTTTTTTGTTTGTTTGTTTTGTTTTTGCATTTTTTTCAATTTTCCTGGTTGTCATCCTTTCTGTAATGAGTGCTAGGTGATTTTTTTTTAAACTCGCATCCCCAGATCCCTCCTCAAAGCACAAATAGTTTGCTAAAGCTTCCTAGATGACTTTGAAATTTTCTTTTCTTTTCCTCCATACCTCTTCACATCACTTTTAAGAATAACTCTTATACCTAGATCTAGGTCCTTAATCTAGCAGGAACTTAATTGTCAGAAATTCATATGATAAGGAAGTTATTCTAAAACAATGTGGGAAAAGAAAATGTCAACTAATAATAGGATTTCGTTTTCAGTTATGTGAACCATAATAAAGAAATTAAAAGAATCACTTACCAAGAGATGACTATTATTGTGAATTTCAATCACTAAGTATTATAACTTCACAAACGTTTTTGCAAATAGGTTCAAATAACTGCAGGACTGACATGGCATGAAAAACCCGAGTTTGTAACATAGAAAAGGCAGACAGACTGGGCTTTGCCACTACGGCTTTAAGTGTTCTTGAGTGAGTTTCCTGTAGGCTGTAGGAGTTTCATCTATAAAAGAAAGGGAGGTTACAATTAGATGAGCATCAGCTTTGCTTAGGCTATAAAATTCTAGATTCATTATAAAACAGATAAGTTACTATTAATAATTTCAATTTCTTGCCTGAGGGAAGGCAAAGACCTAGAGAACTGCCCCTTTATAAAGGATTTAAACTTCCCAAAGGTGCAGTTCTCTCTTTCTCTGAGCTTGCCCATGCGCCTTTCCACATGTACTTTTCCTTTCAGTAAACTTTTTACTCTTTAAAAAAAATAAATAATTTCAGTTTCTCAGTGAAGAGCTGGTTTTCAATTTGAAAGTAGTGTCATCACTTCTGGACTTTAAGAAGGATCTTCCCTGGTGGTCCAATGGCTAAGACTCCCAATGCAGGGGGCCTGGGTTTGATCCCTGGTCAGGGAACTAGATCACACATACTGCAACTAAAGATCCTGAGTGCTGCAACTAGACCTGGCAGAGCCAAATACATAAACATTTTAAAAAGAAAAGAAAAAAAAAGTGAAGGTTTGAGTTGTATTATATTTAACACTTCGCAGCATTTCTTTAAAGGCTGGCAGGACACCTCAATGTTTTGTTGTTGTTGGTTTTGCTTGTTTGAAGTAAGAATTACAGTAGGGCATAAGAAAGAGCTTCTCTACCATTAGGTCTGAAAGAAGCTGAGAAAGTAAGAGGTCAAACCATATTTTGTTTTAGTAATTGTGTCTGGAATTCCTTAAGTGTGATCAGAAGATGAATAATAACTGAAGACAGAGTGTTAGAATTCAGTGAGCACTGGAAATCTAGGTTTAAGCCCTGGTTGGGGCGCTTACCATGTGACCTTAGCCAAACCGCCTTCCTCTTTCTGGGCCTCAGGTTTTGCTTCTATGGATAACAGAATTGGACTAGAACAGTCAAGTCTCTTTCAGTGCTCAGATTCTTACCAATCTGATCTCCTCAGTACGAAAGGAAGAAACACTCTGTTCTTCTTTCCTCATGAGTTAATTATCCACTTAATTGGCATAAGCCTGGGTTTTTGTTTGGCTTGGCTCACTCAGCAGAGCTATGGATGGATCTTTGAGAACAGAACCCGTGTGCCTTAGAAATGCTCTGAAAGGGTAGGATGTGATTGCTGAACTGAATCTTCAGACCAGAGGTGTATGCAAACAAATATTTATTTGTGAGAGTGGAACGTGGGCAAATACTTTCTTTTTTAATTTTAGCTAGCTGGAAGTGAGTTAAGTTCTTGCTTTGAATACTGTTAAGTACCAGGAACGGGAGAATATAGCCAGCCAAGTGCTGCTATTCACAAAATATATCCCCCCACAGAAGTTTGCATCTTACTTAATATGCTGAGTTCTTACAAAAAGAAAGAAAGAAAGTGACCTGCCTTAAATGAACATTAAAAGGAAAAAAAAGTCTTCAAGACCAGCAAATCTAGAGAGATTTCCCTGGTGGTCCAGTGGTTAAGACTCTGCCCTTACACTGCAGGGGGTGTGGGTTCGATCCTTGGTCAGGAAAATAAGACCCCACATGCCACGCAGTGCAGCCAGAAGATAAACAGAATAACAGGGCTTAAAAAAAAAAAAAGAAAAGACAGACTGGCAAGGCCAAATAGGTACTCACAGACCTAAAGGCTTTCTAGAGAAAAAGATAATTTGTTGGGTTGGAAGAAGGGAGAAGGCTTGGGCAAGGCTCTGACAAAGCAGACAAGCCTGGGCGAGCCACTGACCAGTATGTGTGCTTTCGATGCCCGCTCCATCAAGTGGGACTAGTTACAGACATCAGGGAAGCATCATTAGAAGGAAAGGAGAGCAAGGCCCTGGGCAGGTGAGACTGCCTTCAGGGGGAGCTAGGGCAGCTCTTAGGACTCTTGAGACTCAGCTCTCAGGAAAAGGCAGCCACAATCAACATTCTGTCACTCAGAACTTTTTAACTTTTAAGCCAACTGGAGAAGGTAAGCCACAGAATTACTGAATGGTCAGAGCTAAAGAGAGAAGGCAATGGCAACCCACTCCAGTACTCTTGCCTGGAAAATCCCATGGATAGAGGAGCCTAGTAGGCTGCAGTCCATGGGGTCGCTGAGAGTCGGACACGACTGAGCAACTTCACTTTTACTTTTCACTTTCATGCATTGGAGAAGGAAATGGCAACCCACTCCAGTGTTCTTGCCTGGAGAATCCCAGTGACGGGGAAGCCTAGTGGGCTGCCGTCTATGGGGTCGCACAGAGTCGGACACGACTGAAGTGACTTGGCAGTAGCAGCAGCAGCAGAGCTAAAATGATCTTAAAGGTTATCTTAGTTCAACCTCTTACAGGAAACAGGGAAATTACTTGCCTGAGATGATACAGCCAGGGTCAAAGCCATGACCCAGGAGTCCTGGTGCCTATTCCAGGGCTGCTTCTACAAGACCAGGCTGCTATTTCTGTACTCCATAAGGAATGCAAGGCTTTTATGCATATTAGAAGTCAGGATAAAGGAAGCTCACAGTGGAAATATACTTACTTCTCCCATATGTTTTTTGTTTCACTGCTTCTTATTTTAAAAAATAAACATATAAAAGTCTGTCTCCTCTGTTAGCCACACAAGATGTAACATCTGTAAAACCTGATCTGTCTTTTGGGTGAGCCAGATTAGCTAATGCACCTGAGTGGAAACTCCCACGGAAGTTTCTTTTAGAACAAAACAGATGGTTTTCATGGGTCCAGTTCTAAACACAATATTGAACATTTACTAGAGGAAAGAGATTGTTATTATTATTATTATTTTGACTTCCACATGTGTCTTGCATGATCTTGGTTCCCTGACCCAAGATCGAACCTGGGCCCCTGTATTAAACATGCCAAGTCCTAACCATTGGACCACCAGGGAACATCCTGGGAGAACATTATTTCTAAACAATATTTCTGAAAAGTTTCCCTGCAACTTCTTGATCCTCAGTATTATTTATTTTTAGGAGAACCTAATATCCTTACAAGTGTTGGCTGTTCATCCCACAGTTGATGTATGTCTACCTTGCTTGCTTCAGATTCATTTGTGTGTGTTGGGGGGTAATCCTCCACTCACCAGAAAGCAGTTGACTTCTGCTCATTCCTCACTTCTACATTCTCCTCTCACACTGAAGACATGAGGAACTTCCAAGGTGTTAGTTTGACCACCATGTGTGTTAACTGATTCATGTAGCTTCTGACACCAATATATATTTACGAGCCCCAGAATCCATAAAGACTCTTATTTTTGTCCCTGAAAGATGTTTTTGTGAGTAATTACCTGTTTCTGATCTGACATCCATCTGGTTGGGTGCTCACAAGCTATCAAGAAACATTCAAGAGAAACACCTGGTTCAAATTAACCATCTGCCATTTTTCCAACCATGCTAAGAATTAAGTAATTTACTGCAGTATGGTTTGATAAAGGAGGGTGGAGGTTGATTTTTTTTTTTAATTAACTGTAATTAATATCAGATCCAACCAATACTGTTTGAAATCTGCCAGAATAATTCTTGGCAATTACCAACATAGCTTACATAAATGCAAAGTATATGGGGGTAAAATTCTATCATCTCTTTTCTGATCCTAAAGCAGAAAGCTACACGAGAAATCTTGCTCAAATGATAGTCCTACGTTCATATGTCATCTTTCTAACCAGTACTTGCTCTTGGTACAGAGTCTTCCAGGATTGGCAGCTGTGTGTTTTCAGAGGAAGAATACTGCATACCTTGACGAGAAGGGAGGATGTGAGGAGTGGGACAGAAAGGAGGTAGCATTTCATATGGAAGGCTTCGACTTCCAGACTCTGTGGGAAGGAAAGCCTTGTAGGTGTTGAGATAATGATTGTTGTTGTTCAATCACTAAGTCCTGTTCAACTCTTTGCAACCCCATGGATGCCAGGCTTCCCTGTCCTTCACTGTCTCCCAGAGTTTGCTCAAATTCATGTCCATTGAGTCAGTTATACTATCCAACCATCTCATCCTCTGCCACCCTCTTCTCCTTTTGCCTTCAGTCTTTCCCAGCATCAGAGTCTTTTCCAGTGAGTTGATTCTTCCTATCAGGTGGCCAAAGTAAGTATTGGAGCTTCCAACTTCAACTTCAACATCAGTCTTTCCAATGAATATTCAGGGTTGATTTCCTTTAGGATTGACTGGTTTGATCTCTTTGGTGTCCAATGGACTCTCAAAAGTCTTCTCTAGCACCACAATTCAATAGCATCAGTTTTTTGGCACTCAGCCTTCTTTATGGTCCAGTTCTCACATCTGTACATGACTATGGGAAAAACCTTAGCTTTAACTATATGGATCTTTGTTGGCAAAGTTATGTCTCTGCTTTTTTAATACGCTAAGTTTGTCATAGCTTTTCTTCCAAGGAGCAAGCATCTTTCAATTTCATGGCCTCAGTCACTGTCAGCAGTGATTTTGGAGCCCAAGAAAATGAAGTCTATCACTGTTTCCACTTTTTCCCCTTCTATTTGTCAAGAAATGATGGGACTGGATGCCATGATCTTAGTTTTTGAATGTTGAGTTTCAAGCCAGCTTTTCATCCTCCTCTTTCACCCTCATCAAGAGGCTCTTTAGTTCCTCTTCACTTTCTGCCATTAGAGTGGTATCATCTGCATATCTGATGATACCAGCCTGTGATTCATCCCAGCAATCTTGATTCCAGCCTATGATTCATCCAGCCCAGCATTTCACATGATGTACTGTTCATATAAATTAAATAAACGGGATGACAATATACAGCCTTGTCATACTCTTTTCCCAGTTTTCAACTAGTCACTTGTCCCATGTAAGGTTCTAACTGTTCCTTCTTGATGTTCATACAGGTTTCTCAGGAAACAGGTAAGGTGGTATGGTATTCCCATCTTTTTAAGAACTTTCTATAATTTGTTGTGACCCACACAGTCAAAGGATTTAGCATAGTCAATGAAGCAGAAGTAGGTGTTTTTCTGGAATTCCCTTGCTTTTTCTGTGATCCAGTGGATGTTGGCGATTTGAACTCTGGTATCTCTGCCTTTTCTAAACCCAGCTTGTACATCTAGACGTTCTGGTTCACATACTGCTGAAGCCTAGCTTGAAGGATTTTGAGCATTACCTTACTAGCATGCAGAATGAAAGCAATTGTACGATAGTTTGAATATTTTTTGGCATTGCCCTTCTTTAGGATTGGAATGAAAACTGACCTTTTCCAGTCTTGTGACCATTGATGAGTTTTCCAAATTTTCTAACATATTGAGTGCAGACAGCATCATCTTTAGGATTTGAAATAGCTCAGGTGGAATTCTATCACCTCCACTTAACTTTGTTCGTACTAATGCTTCCTAAGGCCCATTTGACTTTACACTCCAGGATGTCTGGCTCTTGGTGAATGACCACACCATCGTGGTTATCCAGGTAATTAAGACCTTTTTTGTGTAGTTCTTCTGTGTATTTTGACCACCTCTTCTTAATTTCTTTTGCTTCTGTTAGGTCCTTACCATTTATGTCCTTTTATTGTGCTCATCCTTGCATGAAATGTTCCCTTGATAGCTCAAGTTTTCTTGAAGAGCTCTCTAATCTTTCCCATTCTGTTGTTTTCCTCTATGTCTTTGCATTATTCATTTAAGAAGGTCTTCTTATCTCTCCTTGCTAATCTCTGGAACTCTGCATTCAGATAGATATAACTTTCCCTTTCTCCCTCGCTTTTCACTTCTCTTCTTTCTTCAGCTATTTGTAAAACCTCCTCAGACGACCACTTTGCCTCTTGAATTTCTTTTTCTTTGGGATAGTTTTGGTCACTGCCTCCTGTACAATATTATGAACTTCTCTCCATAGTTCTTCAGGCACTTTTTCTACCAGATCCAATCCCTAAATCTATTCATCACCTCTACTGTATAATCACAAGGGATTTGATTTAGGTCATACCTGAATGGCCCATTGGTTTTTCCCTACTTTCTTCAATTTAAGCCTGAATTTTGCAGTAAGGAGCTGATGATATGAGCCACAGTCAGCTCAAGGTCTTGTTTTTGCTTACTGTATAGAGCTTTTCCATCTTCAGCTGTGAAGAATATAATCTATCTGATTTCTGTATTGACCATCTAGTGATGTCCATGTGTAGAGTCATCTCTTGTGTTGTTGAAAGAGGGTGTGTGCTATGGCCAGTGTGTTCTCTTAACAAAACTGTGTTAGCCTTTGCCCTGCTTCATTTTGTACTCCAAGGCCAAAAACTTGCCTATTACTCCAGATACCGCTTGACTTCCTACTTTTGCATTCCAATCCCCTATGATGGAAAGGACATCTTTTTTCTTTGGTATTAGTTCTAGAAGGTCTTGTAGGTCCTCACAGAACCATTCAACTTCAGCTTCTTCAGCATTAGTGGTTGTGGCATAGACTTGGATTACTGTGATGTTGAATGGTTTACCTTGGAAATGAACCAAGATCATTCTGTCGTTTTTGAGATTGCACCAAAGTACTGCATTTTGGACTCTTTTGTTGACTATGAGGGCTACTCTATTTCTTTTAAGGGATTCTTGCCCACAGTAGTAAATGTAATGGTCATCCAAATTAAATTCGTCCATTCTTGTCCATTTTAGTTCACTGCTTGCTAAAATGTCAATGTTTACTCTCACTGTCTCCTACTTGACCACATCCAATTTACCTTGATTCATGGACCTAACATTCCAGGTTCCTATGCAATATTGTTCTTTACAGCATAAAATTTTACTTTCGCCACCAGACACATCCACAACTAAGGGTCATTTCCACTTTGGCCCAGATACTTCATTCTTTCTGGCGCTATTAGTAAATTGCCCTCCGCTCTTCTCCTTAGCATGTTGGACACCTTCTAACCTGGGGGGGCTCATCTTCCCAGGTCTCATATCTTTTTGCCTTTTCATACTATTCGTGGGGTTCTCACCGCAAGAATACTGGAGTGGCTTGCCATTCCCTTCTCCATCGGACCACATTTTGTCAGAACTCTCCACTGTGACCCGTTCGCCTTGGGTGGCTCTGCGTGGGCATGGCTCATAGCTTCATTGAATTACGCAAGCCCCTTCGCCACAAGGCTATGATCCGTGAAGCGTTGAGATAATGCTCTCTCAGTGTTAGTTGCTTAGGTGTGTTTGACTTTGCAACCCCATAGACTGTAGCCCACCAGGCTCCTCTGTCCATGAATTCTCCAGGCAAGAATACTGGAGTGGGTTGCCATTCCCTTCTCCAGGGGATCTTTCTGACCCAGGGAGCGGACCTGGGTCTCCTGCATTGCAGGCAGGTTCTTTACCATCTGAGCCACCAGGGAAGCCCCATGAGATAATGATGGGCATGCCTTATTACAGGAAGCTGGAGACAACAACCAGTTCTGCTGGAGGAACCTCTTTTCCTGCATCAATCTCCTGAGGCTGCTCAATAAACTGACCAAATGGAAGCATTCCAGAACCATGGTGAGTAGGACTTCAAATCATGGTGTCCACTAACTGGATTTTTTAAATTTTTAATAAATATGGGCTTCCTGCTTTGTGAGCTCTATAGACAGACACTGAATGTTCCATAAGACTTGGCACCTCCGAATTCTAGGCACTTATTTTACAATTATTTCCCAATCCATTTTTTTTCGAGGAACTGAATATGGACCCTCCCTCAGGGCAGCTCTGGTAAGGAAGTTAGCATTGTTTTTTGGATTATAGTCACGCATTATAGTCATGATACAAGTCTAAGATTACTCACTGCAGCATTATTTGTAATCATCAAAGATTGGAAGCAACATAAATGTTCCTTAATACCAACTGGTTAAATAATTTATGGTACATCGTTACAGTAGAATGTAAATACAACCATTAAAAAGAATGAGACAGTTCTATACTCCTTTGGAATAATTTTCAAGTTATATTGTTAAGTAAAAATCAAGGTATGGAACAGTGTGAAAGGGTGTGTATTTGCTATCATTTTTGTTAATAAAAGTAATGCACACATACATACAATTACCTATAGAAGATACACTGGTAACTGTAGAAACGGCATATGTGGCTGACAAAATTTTTTGACCCTTTGAATATTAGATATTTTGAATTGTGAAATGTAAATGGAGTGCTTCCTTTCTTTTCTTAAAGACTAAGTCTAAATGGAGCCTGGACTGTAGATTTCCCAAAGCTCCCCACAGTAGTCTGAGGTTAGCCAGGTTTGGCTTAATTTATCTGTGAGTTGGGAATTCCAGAAAACTTTAGATCCTTATATATCTTTCTTCACCCTTACCCCTTTTAAATGAACAGATGCTGGTAGTATTTAAATCTGCTCCAATCTTAAAGCGGGCCCTCAAGGTCAAACAGGCCATGCTGCAACTTTATGTGCTGAAGCTGCTGAAAATACAGACCAAGTACCTGGGGCGCCAGTGGAGGAAAAGCAACATGAAAACCATGTCAGCCATTTATCAGAAAGTACGCCACCGCATGAATGATGACTGGGCTTATGGGAATGGTGAGTATTCTCAGAGCTTTTGGCTTCTGGGAGTGGCCCAGGTTTAAACAAAGCAAGTTAGACATCCCTACTCTTTTGGTATGAACTGTTAACATATTTTAGATGAGAAAATATGTGACTATAGTCAGGTGCTGCTATAACAAACAGTTAGGCACTGCCATGTACCCTAGTCCAAGTAAACTATGGTAATTCATTATTATAAAACAAGTCACTTGAGGGATAATTACCCCTTTTCAAAATGTTCCTTTAAGTACAGGTTTCTCTGAGAGGTTTTTAAGATTAAAAAACTGTTTGCGACCCCATGGACTGTAGCCCACCGGGCTCCTCTATCCATGGAATTCTCCAGGCAAGAATACTGGAGTGAGTTGCCATTTCCTTCTCCCGGGGATCTTCCTGACCCAGGGATTGAACGTGGGGCTCCTACATTGCATGTCTGAGCCACCGGGGAAGCCATAAAATTAAAATAACCTTTAATTATTGCAGAGCAGTTAGAAAATACAAGGAAGCAAACACTTTATTATCATATTTATGCCACATTTGTACCACCCAAAGATTGAAACAGAAATCTTATCATATATTCTTACAGATTTTTTCTCCTACATATATGTATAGGTTTTATTTAAATGAAAGCAAATTGTATATGCTATTTTATAATCTTCTCTTTTTAGTTAACATTATCTCTACCTTTTCATATCAGTATATGTTCATTTTATCTAATAATCAAGTCCATGTTCAGAATTTCCCAGTTGCCCCAAAATATTCTTTAAAGCCTTTTTTTCCCAAGTCATAATCTAGCCCAGGATCACAAATTTCATCTGATATGTCCTTTTATTTGTTTTGAATCTAGCAGGTTTTTTTTTTCTTAACACTGACAAAATTGAAGAACTAGGCCAGCTCTCCTACAGAATATCCACCTTCTGAACTTGTCTGCTTGCTTCTTTGTGGTTTTATTTATCCTATTTCTCTATGTCTGGCATTATCTGTAGACTAAAAGGTAGATCTAAAGGTTTGATTAATTCAACTTTAATCTTTTTGGCTATAGTACAGTCTAGGTAATGTATTATAGTGAACTGCATATTGTATCACATATTGTATCACATATCACATATTGTATCAGGAGACATTATATTTCTGACTGACCTACCAAGATATTATAGGCTTACCAGAGTTGGAAGAATTTATTTTGAAGAGCTGTAGTGGGATTTGGCCATCATTTGCATAATTGTGTTTAAGAGTTATTGGTTTGGTGACTAATGATTTGTCTTTGCTGGGATTTGTCACCTGCCTGAATATAAAGGATGGGGCTTCCCTGGTGGCTTAGATGGTAAAGCATCTGCCTGCAATGTGGGAGACCCAGGTTTGATCCCTGAGTCAGGAAGATCCCCTGGAGAAGGAAATGGCAACCCACTCCAGTACTCTTGCCTGGAAAATTCCATGGATGGAGGAGCCTGGTAGGCTACAGTCCATGGGGTCACAAAGAGTGTCGGACACGACTGAGTAACTTCACTTTCTTTTGAATATAGAGGATGCTGCAGTAGATAGAGTGCAGAGAACTAAGGGAACCATATGATTGGCAGATAATAAGCCAGTATGCAACCTCTCTAAGACCTAAAGCACAATTAACTGTTTAAGTTCTTGTGAGGTGAAAGAAAGTGAAAGTGAAGTCGCTCAGTCGTGTCTGACTCTTTGCAACCCCATGGACTGTAGCCTTCCAGGTTCCGCTGTCCATGGGATTTCCCAGGCAAACAGACTGGAGTAGGTTGCCATTTCCTTCTCCAAGGGATCTTCCCAACCCAGGGACTGAACCCAGGTCTCCTGCATTGCAGGCAGACTCTTGACCCTCTGAGCTATCAGGGAAGCCTAATGCCTGAGTTCTTCTAGGTTTTTAAAACATGGGCATGTTTTATCTTGCAAATGGCAATCTGTCATCATGAGCCCAAACCCAAGCTGCACCTGTTGAGTGCAAGACATTAAAAAATCTGGGAAATACATACCTCTGGCCCTGAAATAAGTGTCTAAATGGGGTAAATAGAAGCAAAGCAGATTGTTTTCTGTTTTAACTTTCTTGGAAGACTTCACCTCATAATATTAACATAAGCTGCATATGGATTTATCATGCGCAGGGTGGGAGGTGGGGGTGGATTCAGGGAGTCAGGAAAGTCTTTAGTAGTCAGTCCATGCTGATTCTCCTTGTGCCCCTTCCCGCCTCTTACCATTCCTTGAAAACTGTAATTTCTTTCAAATGGGTAACTTCCATTCCCAAGGAAAGTTCAATAGAGGGAACTGAGTTGCTATTTTGGGAAAATATAATATGTATAATTAGTAACAGAGTGAAATAATGAAAAGGAAATACAATAAAAAGAGGTTCATCTCCCTCAGGGCCCTCATTTCCTTCTCAGTGGTTATCACTGTTAGCCAGTTTCTAGATACTTCCAAAGATAGCCTCTACATGTATAAGCATATGTACATGGGCATGTATTTTTTAAACTTGACTGGCATCATGTTATGTACTTTCTTTGTACATTGCTCTTTGCAAAAAAGGGAATTCTGAGCTGTTCCATTGTTGGTGTCCCATAGACCATGCTCTGTGCTAAGATGAGAAGTGTCCTGAGTTGTATACATCTTTTTCTTTCTAATCTTCCCAACATAGACATCGATGCCAGGCCATGGGACTTCCAAGCGGAAGAATGCACCTTGAGGGCCAACATTGAAGCTTTTAACAGCCGCCGGTATGACAGACCCCAGGACTCTGAGTTTTCACCTGTGGATAACTGCTTGCAGAGTGTGCTGGGGCAGAGGTTGGATCTGCCTGAGGATTTCCACTATTCCTATGAGCTCTGGCTGGAGAGAGAGGTGTTTTCACAGCCCATCTGTTGGGAGGAGCTGCTCCAGAATAACTAACTGAGCTCTTGTCAACAAGCATCTGATAGGTGAGGGTTGGCTCCAATAAATGGTGCTCTGCCAACCCTGCCCACTCAGCCTTTGTTTCCAGCCCTGGGAGTGCTTGTTCAGGGTAGAGCTGGCCTAGCCTTAGGACACCCAGCATGGTTCAGGACTGTTATGGGGACAGTTAGGCCTGGAGATAGTACAAGGCTGGAATCCTGGGTGATAAAAAAAAATTGATTTCCTTGCCCTGGGGTCATTTGGGTGCCCAGCTGCCCTTGAAATCTCCTGCTGGATCAGTCCTGGCCAGGCTCTTTTGTGGGACCGCACCCTCCTTTAGTCTTGCCTAGAACCAGGCTAGCCTCTGCTGGCCCCAAGAGTGGGAATAAGTTTATTATGGCATTTGACTTATAGCATTCATCATAGGTAATAGGAACTGCAGGTCATAAAATAGAGAGGACATTTTCTTCTTGCTCACCCTGGATTACAAGAGGGTTTGCAAACCTAACATTGAAATTAAGTGGGTATTAGTTAACGTTTTGACACCTCTTTCTAAAATTCGCTCTAAGATGATTTTTAGAGCACCTGCATCTTCTCTGTGAAGGATGATGGTTTACTGTTACATAAATACTGCATGTTAGAGAAAAGTATATCATGTAAAGTGTTTTTTCTTTATTCCTTAAGAGATCTATGTTCAGTGTGAAATTTCCTTATGTACTCTATGTACGGCATGCCACAAACCAACATGAAACAGTCAGGCCTCCTCCAAGGATGTTTCATGTTTTTCTGAAACCACTTCAGTCTTAAAATCACTGAGTACATTGCAGAAAATTATCCTGTTCACCCAGTTCATTTTTAAATGACAAGTTAACTATAGGAGGTTTTATTTATTGAGATGACACATCCATTAGTGCTCATGATCAATTTACAGGAGGTTTTATTTATTGAGATGACATGTCCATTAGTGCTCATGGTCGATTTATTTTTTAATGAAATAGAACACCAAGAGCATCCCAGCTCACCATTTTTCTTTTTCTCCTATGTTGATTAGTGATTTTGTCCCCCCTTTTTACTGCTAGAAGTTTCAAAGTGTCCTGTGGATATTTAGCAATTCTGTTTCTACCTAAAAGTATTATACATTTCTTTGAAAATGTAAGGGTTCATGTACCAACCTCTTTAAACTTCTCTCTCTTACAGCAGAATCACATGCTTCCCAACTGAAACAGTTTTTAGGAAAGTTTCTGATTCAGTTAGGATCCTCTTATTTCTCTTCTGTCCTCAAAGTTATGGTATCTGTAGTTTCAAGCTTTTTTACTTTAAATGTCCCCTCCCTGCAACAAAGACACTACTGAATCTTTTTTGTGATAGCACCAGGCCACTTTTATGGTGCCAGGAGGTCTAGTCAAAATCAGCTTATTTACTCCACCCTTTGTCAACCACAGTCTCTTTCGGAAATCATGTTAGAGTTGCTAATAATTTCCAAAGAAACTGAACCAAAACTCTGATCATAGTTTGGATTTTACCTCCTTGTGCTGTAGAGCAGCAGGATTTCTGTCTGTTTGTTTGTTTGTTTTTCTGGTGAGATCATGAAGAATGTTAAGTATGTAATGGATGAAACTTAAAATAGTCTGTAAATTTTGCCTGAGTAGCACAGCAGTCCTTATTGCAATTAAAATTTACTGAGTATATCATTATTGAACTCTATTTTATGATTTTAATGTGATTTAAGTGAAAAGACAACTTTTAAGGAAAGAGCAATTATCTATTTATTTTGAATACACAGTATATAGTATTTAATTTAATCAAGAACAGGTTACTCTTAAAAACATGCACATGAATGCTTTCTAAGGCACAGATGTATACTAAACTTTAACATTTCATACTCTCTTTAAATAAATAATCTCTAAGGGAAGATTAATTCTCAGTGCAGATGGCAAAACTGAGGCACCAAGGATTTGTGATTAGTTTCAAATCACATCATTTTTCTACTGACTTGCTAGGACTAGCATTCAGGTACTGAAAGCCAGTCCCATACATTACAGTAATTGATTTGAATCTCCCAATTTGAGAATACATGTCTGTGGTTAGGAATAAATTCAGAGTAACCAATCAATGACAATTACTGTTACAACATGGAAGAACATTATTTCAGTGACTTATAAAGTAGAAGATTTTTATTTGTGAATGTTTCAGTAAAGTTTGTGTTGATTGTACATAACACTATATATCTACTGAAGCACTTTAATAAAAAGAGAATTGAACTGGAGTTAGAAATTGGTCTTTGACTTCTTCAACACAAGAGAATCTTAAAGACATTAGATCTAGAAAGGAAAGTTAAAATTAAAGGGATGCCTGAGGGTAGACTAATATAAACAACTGCAAAATCTCAGTGACTTCTGACAAAACTTTTTCTCTTGTTATTGGTCCTGGCAGGTAGCTGCTACTCTGCTCAACTCAGGTTAACTTTCTGGATTAGCTCTACTCCAGATGCTGTCTTATTCTGGCACTAGGCTGATGGAATATCTCCTACCTGGAACATGCTGTTCTCATAGTAAAGGGCAGGAGCAAAAGACCGAACCATACCATGCAAGTACATTTAAAGCTCCTGCTTGGATGTGGTACAGGTCAAATTGCTCATAGTGAAAGTGTTAGTCGTTCAGTCATGTCTGACTCTCTGCAACCCCATGGACTGTAGCCCACCAGTCTCCTCTGTCCATGGAATTCTCCAAGCAAGAATACTGGAGTGGGTTGCCATTCCCTCCTCCATGGGATCTTCCCAACCCAGGGATCAAACCCGGGTCTCCTGCATGGCAGGCAGATTCTTTACCATCTGAGCCACCAGGGAAGCCCAAATTGCTCATATTCTACTGGCAAAAAGCAGTTGACATGGATGAGCCTAACGTTGGACCAGAGAAGCTACAACCTATAGGGAGGCAGTTGCAACCAAACATATGGGTAGACAATGAGTCACGGCAGCTTCCCAGGTTGCTCTTGAGATCAGTGGTGGGACTTTCTGAGATGCTTTTTTTTTTTAATGACTGCGCTGTTTGTCTTGCAGGATCTCAGTTCTCCAACCAGGGATTGAACCCAGGCCATGGAAGTGAAAGCCAGGAATTCTAACCACTAGGCCACCAGGGAACTCCGTAGAGATTCTTCTTGAGACTATCAACAGCTTTCCAATGAATATTTCAAACCACCCATTTCAGTGCTTTTTGCTGATATTTTCAGTGTAGCTTTCTTGACCTTCCTTGTCCATAGATCCCCAGCTCTTCCACCTGAAAAGTATTAATCGTTGTCATATAAAGACCAGTGTTCTGTGCTTTCTGTTTTCCCCCCAAGTAGAATTCTTTTGTCTCTAGTCCTTCTTGAGATGACCCATATTTACAATAAAAATAGCTGAGATTAAGAATGTCCTTGTGACAAATTCCCTGGAGGTCCACTGGTTAACACTCAGTGCTTTCACTGCCAGGGCCTGGGTTCAATCCCTGGCCAGGGAACTAAGATCCCACAAGATGCATGGCATGGCTAAAAAAAAAAAAAAAGAATGCACCTGTGATTTTGGAACAAAAATGACACTGGTTTATACAACAATCAAACTCACGACTTTGCTCTCATTGGATGCTATAATTGATGAGCTCTGTAGCCACCTAAATATCCTTACTTAAATCTTTTGCCATATTCATAGGTTCCAGGAATGAAGACATGGACATACCTTTTAGAGGGTCACCATTCAATCCACTGAAACTCATCAGACACTAACAAATAGCAATATTGGTTCATTTACTCTATCAGTATTAGAGGTATAATGCAAGACCCAGGGAAGTTACTTTTATTTAGAAAATACTTGCAGCTATTGATGTAGTCAAAAGAGATTCAAGAAAATTTTAGGCTTGGATAGAGGATATGACATGAGGGAACATGTGTAAAACTGAAAAATACATTTATGTGTTGGTATTTTTATTAAGAAGGTATGTGTAAAAAATTCAAATAATTTTCAGAGTACACAATGAAAAATGTAATCTCCCAATCCAGATCTCATCTTGTTCCCCAGAATTAATCACTGTCAGTATTTTTTTCTATTTTTTATTCTTTCAGAAAATTCCCATATCCATCTGTCATCGACATTTTTTTTTTACAGATAGGAGCACAATGTACTGTTCTATTCTTTCTCTTATTTATCCTGGAGATCTATTTTTCTATATCAGTACTCTCTTGTATGGTTAAATTTAATATATCAAATAATTAAATCAAATAATTCTTCCTTAACTCTGCTTTCTGACATTTTCCAGCTATGAAATGTTAGGGCCAGTGCTTAAGTCTCCAAGCTTGCATTACAGGGATCACAGGTTCAATCTCTGGGCAGGGAACTAAGATCCCATGTGTGGTGCAGCCAAAAAGTTCATTCACTTCAGTTCAGTCGCTCAGTCGTGTCCGACTCTTTGTGACCCCATGAATCGCAGCATGCCAGGCCTCCCTGTCCAACACCAACTCCCAGAGTTTACCCAAATGGATGTCCATCGAGTCAGTGACACCATCCAGCCATCTCATCCTCTGTCGTCCCCTTCTCCTCCCGCCCCCAATCCTTCCCAGCATCAGGGTCTTTTCCAATGAGTCAACTCTTCTCATGAGGTGGCCAAAGGATTGGAGTTTCAGCTTCAACTTCAGTCCTTCCAATGAACACCCAGGACTGATCTCCTTTAGGATGGACTGATTGGATCTCCTTGCAGTCCACGAGACTCTCAAGAGTCTTCTCCAGCACCACAGTTCAAAAGCATCGATTGTTTGGCACTCAGCTTTCTTCACAGTCCAACTCTCACATCCATACATGGCTACTGGAAAAACCATAGCCTTGACTAGATGGACCTTTGTTGGCAAAGTAATGTCTCTGCTTTTTAATATGCTATCTAGGTTGGTCATAACTTTCCTTCCAAGGAGTAAGCGTCTTTTAATTTCATGGCTGCAATCACCATCAGCAGTGATTTTGGAACCCCCCCAAAAAAAGTCTGACGCTGTTTCCACTGTTTCCCCATCTATTTGCCATGAAGTGATGGGACCAAATGCCATGATCTGTTTTCTGAATGTTGAGCTTTAAGCCAACTTTTTCACTCTCCTCTCTCACTTTCATCAAGAGGCTTTTTAGTTCCTCTTCACTTTCTGCCACAAGGGTGGTGTCATCTGCATATCTGAGGCTATTGATATTTCTCCTGGCAATCTTAATTCCAGCTTGTGCTTCTTCCAGCCCAGCGTTTCTCATGATGTACTCTGCATATAAGTTAAATAAGCAGGGTGACAATATACAGCCTTGGCGTACTCCTTTTCCTATTTGGAACCAGTCTGTTAAGAAGAGATTAACTTTAAAAAGAAATGTTACAAGAAAAGGTATAGACAGGAAGGACAGGGTATGTGCATGTATGTATGTTGTGGTGGGGATGAGGTTAAGAGAGATTCACTCAGTTCTCACAGCAATAGGCCAAAGCTAGCTGAAATACAATTTCCTACCAGCAGTTCTTCTGGCCATTCAGACTCTCAACTCCTGTAAGCTGAATGAGATTGTATCTGAGAGGGCTGTGGGGGATGCGTAGCCTGTTTGCTCCTTTAGTCATCAGTCAGACTTAAATTTCAAAAAGCAAGATTTAAAATTTTTACTTTTATTTTATGGAAAAGAAAATAACCAAAGCCTTTCAAAGGAACTGCAAGCGTACAAAAGTCACCCCACCTCTGCCCAAATACCTTTGGTGACAGTGACTTTCTTACTAAATAAGACAGTGCAATCTGTCCCCTTGCCTCCAAATGGAAACATTACTTTGAATATTCTGTATCTTTTTGTTCAAATGCTTAATGGAGCTGACAGGACAAAGATCCTCCATGTGGATGCCTGTGAAAATATGTCTTTGCTACAAGATGTGAGATAATTTACCCAGAAAGGCCGTACAGCATAAGGGCTCAGATGGTGCTGGACCCAACTTGGTGAGTTGTAATATCCAGGCTCTGCCTCCATGAGCTGTGTGGTACATGACAAGTTATTTCATCTCTCTATGCCTCAGAGTAGTAGTGTTAGTCGCTCAGTCATGTTCGACTCTTTGTGACCCCATGGACTGTAGCGCGTCAGGCTCCTCTGTCCACAGAGTTCTCCAAACAAGAATACAGGAGTGGATTGCCATTTCCTTCTCCAATGCCTCAGATTCCCCATCTATAAATGGGGGTAACAATACTGTGCACTTTCACCAGAATTATAAGGATTCAGTTCAGTTCAGTCACTCAGTCGTGTCCGACTCTTTGCGACCCCATGAACTGCAGCACACCAGGCCTCCCTGTCCGACACCAACTCCCGGAGCCCACCCAAACTCATGTCCATTGAGTCAGTGATGCCATCCAACAATCTAATTCTCTGTCGCCCCTTCTCCTCAAGCCTTCAATTTTTCCCAGCATCAGGGTCTTTTCAAACGAGTCAGTTGTTCTCTTCAGGTGGCCAAAGTATTGGAGTTTCAGCTTCAGCATCAGTCCTTCCAATGAACACCCAGGACTGATCTTTAGGATGGACTGGTTGGATCTCCTTGCAGTCCAAGGGACTCTCAAGAGTCTTCTCCAAAACCACAGTTTAAAAGCATCAATTCTTTGGCGCTCAGCTTTCCTTATAGTCCAACTCACATCCATACATGACCACTGGAAAAACCATAGCCTTGACTAGATGGACCTTTGTCAGCAAAGTAATGTCTCTGCTTTTTAATATGCTTTCTAGGTTGGTCACAACTTTCCTTTATAAGGATTAAATGTATCAATATAGTAGTGTTTAGAATAATGCTTGTTAAACATGAGTCTTCAATAATTGCTTGTTATTCTCACCTCATTCCCCTGTTAAAGAATCCTCCAGCAGGAATAGCATTTAAATTTAAATTCTCTAGCTCAGGGGTCAGCAAACTATAGCCCAAATTTGGCCCACTGGCAGTTTTATACAACCTGTGAGGTAAGAAAGGTTTTTACATTCTTAAATGCTTGGTGGGGGGGGGGGGTGGAAATCCATAGAAGAAAAATATCTTATGACACATGAAAATTCTAGGACATTAAATTTTAGTTTCCATAATAATTTTATTGGAACACAGTCACGCTCATTTGTTCATGTGTTGTTTATAAATGCTTTCATTCTACATCAGCAGAGTTGAGTAGCTGGAAAAAGAGGATACAAGGCCTGAAAAGTCTAAAACATTTACTTTCTGAGTTTGCCAACCCCTGCCCTAGATAATTTCCTGAGTCTGCCCTATCTGGTCTTACTGCACTCCAAGGTTCTCACTAGGTTGGGACCCTAGTGCTTGAGATTATCTAGAAAGAATTTTACTTTTTCTGCAACTTCCTCTTCAAAATTCAGGCTACAATGGATGAAGTGAATGCAGTGCTATACTGTTGAACTTAATGAGATAAAAAGAAAAAGGGAAGGAAGGAAGGGGAGGAGGGAGGGAGGAAGGAAGAAACCATCAGAGTAGAAAGGAAGAAACAGGAATTTTTATTTTTATTTTTTTTTTTAGAAACAGGAATTTTTAAATGTAACTTCTAAGAAAGATAGTGACAGAATATTCTAAGTTTGAATATTCTAAGAATGCACACTTTATTTCTGGTAATTTTTTTTTAAGAACAGCACAGTTAATGTTACTATTTATAAAGAAGACATAAGGATGTGTACTCATAAACAGATAAAATTAACTAGTGCTTTTCTCATGTGAGTTTGAATAGTTATCTAAATTTAACATCATCTTCCAGTTTACACAGGAAGATTTGTTCAGTTCTTGTAGAACAAATGGATCTTAAGTCCTGAACATTAAGTGGTTCTTAAGTGGACTGGTATTTAAGAAAAATGCTTATGCTGTCGATGACATTTTCCTTTGATTCTAACAGCAACCTGTGCTCTTTGTTGTAAGGAAGTCTGCCTCTCAGCCCCACACCTCAGCAGCCCTCCTCACCTCCTGCAGGTCAGTGCTAAGGCTTTCTCCAGTGCAAAGACTGATGACTCTTTTGGTCAGTGGAAAATGGGGCTGCCATTGAAGTTGTACCAGTTGTCACTAGACCATCCATTTTATGTTCCACCTGTCTACTTTCATGCTTTCTTGTGCTTTATATGTCTTTTTTTTTTTCATACCTGCAATCTGGAACTCAGGAAAAGCAGGACTATAACGGATCTGAAACTAAGCCAGGTAGACATTAGCCTGAGAAAGTTGTGATGACCCACTGACTGTAAGCAAGAAGTATGAGCTGTCCCAACCCAGGGATTAAGAGAGGGGCCAGCAGAGGAGAAAGCACAAGTCTTCTTCTAAAAGTAGCTGGAACTTGGGTTTGCTTTGTTGATGAAGGATTAGAGAAAGGAAATATATGAAAACCTGGTACACAAATACCCCCTTTGGAAGCCAGTTCATCAAACATATGAAGGAAAACAAAAACACCCCTGACCTTGGTTGCAGAGCCTTTCAGGACCCCACCCCTGCTTATGGGTCCAGTCTCCTCCTCCTGCCCTGGGCCTGCAATGTCCTGTCCCCTGACCTTGACATAGCTGACTCCTCATCATCCAAATCTCAACTAAACTTCAGAGAGATCTTCCCCATCCACCAATCTAAGAGTTGTCAGCCATCATCACATCAATTTAATAAACTCAGTGTAATACATCCTGTTGCACCTATCATTTTTATGTCTGCCATGCCCCCGACATGACCCCCCCTCCAAAGAAAAAAGGAACTTTTCTGCATTTATGGCTGAATTCCTGGGCCCAAAACTGAGCGTCAGGCACATGATAGATGCCTGATAACTTGAATAAAAAGAAAGGAGATGAGTCATTAAAATGAATGAGGCTCCTGGTCCTAAACTGTATTCTCCCTCTGCAGGGAGGATGTCAGGATGAGCTGACAGTTGGAAGCAGAACTGCCTCTACTGGGTCCTTTCTTGCTTTATCCCACAACCGGTGTAAGAACTTTTTTCAGGCTCTTTTAAAAAAACATTTTGTAGGACTTCCCTGCTCCTCCAGCGGTTAAGAATCCGCCTACCAATGCAGGGGACACGGATTCCATCCCTGGTCCGGGAAGATTCCACATCTCAGAGGAGCAACTAAGCCTGTGCCATGATTACTGAAGCCCAAGTGCCTAGAGCCTGTGCTCTGCAACGAGAGAAGCCACCACAATGGGAAGCCAGAGCACTGCAACTAGAGAGTAGCCCCCACTTGCCACAACTAGAGAAAGCCCGCGCACAGCACAGCCAAAATAAATCATGAAAAATTTTAAAATTTTTGTGATGTTTCTATTATTACAGGCTCTTTTAAGACATTTCCGCATGTTGTTTTCACTTCAACCCTCAAAGGCTTTTATCTCATTTTCCAAAAAAGGTCCTGGAGTCTTGGCTAACTTCTCCAAGGCCAGTCAGTGAGTGGCAGAGCTCGCACTCAGAGCTGAATCCGCCCACTCTAAGGCCAAGACGGTAACCCCCGCCCCTCGCCCCGTCCGGCCGGGTGTGGCCCGGAGCCAGCCGCCGCTGCGCCGAGCCTGGGTTCCACGCGCGCCCAACCTTAGCCAGAGTCGCGCGAGGGACAGTGGCCTGGCCAACGCGGCGCATCCTGGAGGGCTGGCGGCGTCGGTCAGGAAAGCGGGCGAGGGCTCCGCGGACGGGGTGGGCGGGTCGGACTCTGCCAACGGCCGGGCGCCAGGCCCGCGTGTCCAGGCAACAGGTAAACACTGCGCGGCCCCGCCCCCGCGGCGCGCGCCTCCCGGCGTTTGTGCGCGCGGCTCTCCAGCGCCCGCGAGGCGCACTTGCTGCAGAAGCGCATCCCGGAACTTCCGTGCGGCGGGAGCCCAGTCCGGCGTGGCGGCCGCTCGGTGGCTGACTGCCCCCTTGCCCCACCGGGCTCCCCTGAGCGCCTCGGCCTCCTCGCTCCGCACCGCGGGAGCCGGTCCCAGAAAAGCCCGGCGAGGTCTCGGGACCGTCGGCGGTTCGCTGGCGAGTGCAGAGGTGGCAGCCCGGTGAGCTGCAGGAATGGGCGCGGGGGCGCCGCCCCCAGGCGATGCGGAGAACTCGGGTCTCTCTCTTTCTTTCAGGATTGGGAACCCTTACCACACTCACTTGCTCAACTGAGAACGCGTTACCATGGTAATACCCGCTACTTAAGTCTAAGAGGTTCCGAGGCACTTGTTAAATTGGTTTTTAGAACCGTTTGTCTTGTAGAGGCACGCTTTATTAAGCTTTGTTGCCGCGCCAAGAGATTGGCACCTTCATCTCCAAGGGTCGTGGGGTGGCGGTGTCCAGCCCAGTGATCTGAGCGCTCTGGGTAAAGCTTAGGGGGGAGAGGGGTTTTCTTGGTGGTCTGCGTCTGCCGAAGGGGACCGTAACCGCAGAATCAGGCCCTCTTTTGTGAGTTGGTTGGTTGAAGTCCTTTGGTTCTATGGAGCAACTTTCACACCCAGAAAATGCCCAGGGCGCCAGTACATACCAAGAACGACTAGTCAGGCACCTGGCTTCTGCTGCCCCGCCTAGGGTCCCAGGTGGGATTCTTCTCTGTGGACTGTTGTTATTGTTCAGTCGCTTAGTCGTGTCTGACTTAGCGACCCCCATGGACTGCAGCACACCAGACCTCCCTCTCCTTCGCTGTCTCCTGGAGTTAGCTCAAACTCATGTCCATTGAGTCCGTGACGCCATCCAACCATCTCATCCTCTGTCGCCCCCTTCTCCCCCTTCTTCTCTTGCCCTCAGTCTTTCCCAGCATCAAGGTTTTTTCCAGTTTGTGGGCACTTCACATCAGATGGCCAAAGTATTGGAGCTTCACTTCAGCATCTGTACCTTCCAATGAATACTGAGAGTTGACTTCCTTTAGGATTTACTGGCTTGATCTCCTTGCAGTCCAAGGGACTCTCAAAAGTCTTCTCCAGCACCACAGTTCAAAAGCGTCAATTCTTCAGCCCTTAGCCTTCTTTATCCCTACATGAATACTGGAAAAACCATAGCTTTGACTGTACAGACCTTTGTTGACTAAGTTAAAAAGTGACTGCTTTTTAATATGCTGTCTAGGTTTGTCATAGCTTTTCTTCTTAGGAGCAGATGTCTTTTAATTTCGTGGCTGTAGTCACCATCCACAGTGATTTTGGAGAAAATAAAATCTGTCACTGTTTCCACTTTTCTCCCATCTATTTGCTATAAAGTGATGGGACTGGATGCCATGATCTTAGTTTTTTGAATGTTGAATTTTAAGCCAGATTTTTCACTCTTCTCTTTCATCCTCATTAAGAGTCTCTTTAGTTCCTCTTCACTTTCTGCCATTACGGTGGTAATATCTGCATATCTGAGGTTGTTGATACTTCTCCTGGCAGTCTTGATTCCAGCTTGTGATTCATCCAGCCTGGCATTTCACATTATGTTCTCTGCATATAAGGTAAGCCGGGTGACAATATACAGCCTTGACATACTCGTTTCCCTATTTGAAACCGGCCTTTTGTTCCATGTAAGGTTCTAATTGTTGCTTCTTGACCTGCATACAGATTTCTCAGGAGGCAGGTAAGGTGATCTGGTATTCCCATCTCTTTAAGAACTTTCCACAGTTTCTTGTGATCCACACAGTCAAAGGCTTTAGCATAGTCAATGAAGCAGATGTTTTTCTGGAACTCCCCTGGTTTTTCTATGATCCAGCAGATGTTGGCTATTTGATCTCTGGTACCTCTGCCTTTTCTAAATCCAGCTTGTACATCTGGAAGTTCTTGATTCATTTACTGTTGAAGCCTAGCTTGAAAGATTTTGAGCATTACCTTGCTGGCATGTGAAATGAGTGGAATTGTACGGTAGTTTGAACATTTTTTGGCATTGCCCTTCTTTAGGATTGGAATGAAAATTGACCTTTTCCAGTCGTGTGGCCATTGATGAGTCTTCCAAATTTGTTGGCATATTGATTGCAGCACTTCAACAACATCCTCTTTTAGAATTTGAAATAACTCAGCTGGAATTCCATCACCTCCACTATCTTTATTCATACTCATGCTTCCTAGGGCCCACTTGACTTCATACTCCAAGATGTCTGGCTCTAGGTGAGTGACCACACCATTATGTATATCTGGGTCATTAAGACTTTTTTGTATGACTCTTCTATATTCTTGCCACCTCTTCTTAATCTCTTCTGCTTCTGTTAGGTCCTTGCCATTTCTGTCCTTTGTTGTGCCATCCTTGCATGAAATACTCCCTTGGTATCTTCAGTTTTCTTGAAGAGCTCTCTAGTCTTTCCCATTCTGTTGTTTTCCTCTATGTCTTTGCACTGTTCATTTAAGACGACTTTCTTCTCTCTCCTTGCTGTTCTCTGGAACTCGGTGTTCAGTTGGCTGCATTGGTCCCTTTTTCCTTTGCCTTTCCTTCTCTTCTTTTCTCAGCTGTTTGCCTTGCATCTGAGTTGTATTTTATTCACTCAGCATATTTTATTCATCCCTGCAATGTTCCAAACATTGTTCTAAGTCCTGGGGAATTAATCGAACTCATAGATAAAACCTCTGGGTAGGGAAACATACAATAAATACATAAAAAGTATTATTAAATAGTAAAGAGTGCTTGGGGCAAGGAGATAGGAAGTGACAGTGCTGGGAGGGTTATTGGGAGGCCATCTGTACTTCCTCCCTCTTTGCCTGGGACAGTCCCAGTTAATGCTTGTTGAAGTGCATTGGTTTGGGCAGTGAATTATATGGTCACTCGAGTAGTAGAAAGAATACAGGCATGGTGTCTGGGAGGTTTTTCTGAAGAGGTAGTATTTGAGCAGAGGCTAGCACAAAGATAAGAAACAAATTAGGCCTGCTGTGGAGATCTGCAGGAAGAGGAGGGAGCAGGGAGGAGTTTGGCGCATTTGGGTACTAGAAGGAAGGCAAGTGTGGCTTGAAGCTAAAATGGTCTTCATTAAGGATTTCAGAGAGTTTTAAGTCTGGAGCTCTATGTTCTGAGACCAGAAATAGCCAAGAACCATGGGGTTGTAGTCAACCAACCCAACCAGCTCAGAACTGAAAATTTTCATTCCTTTTTAGTAATTTTCTAACAGATTTATTGAGCTAGAGTTGATACACAATAGATTATACATATACAAAATGTACAGTTTGATAAGTTTGACATAGGTGTACAGACATTAAGCCGTCATGACATTCAAGACGTATGATTTGCAATATTTCCTCCCAGTCTGTGGCTTTGCTTTTCATTCTCCTTTTAGTATCTTTTGAAGAGCATAAGTTTTCATTTTGATGGTGAATTTACCCATTTTTTCTTTTATAGACATCAAATTGGATATCATATCTAGGAAATTTTTGCCTAATCCAAGGTCACAAAGGCTTTTCTCTGTATTTTCTTTTGTAAGTTTTATAATTTTGAGCCATTTAGGTCTGTGAGCCATTCTGAGTTAATTTTTGCATATGGAACATATATGAATTGAAGTTCATTTTTTTTACACATGGATATTCATTGTTCCAGCAGCATTTATGGAAATGATTATCCTATCCTTGTTCCACTGAACTGCTTTGGCACTTCTGTTGAAAATCAGTTGAATCAATTATTTGAATCAGTTATCTAAATATGTGTGTGGGTCTGTTTTGCACTTTATTAATCTATTTGTCTATCTTAACACCAATACCATCTGAATACTATAGCTTTATAATTCTAGAAATAAGGTAGTATTAGTCCTTCAACTTTGTTCTTCTTTTTCAAAGCCCTTAGCATTTCCCTATGAACTTTAGAATCTTCCACAACGAGAGGAGAACTTTGAATAAAAATGTCAAACCTCTGTCTTATATCCTTTGCATTTCCATAGGAATTTTAGAATCAGTTTGCCAGTTTCTACAAAAAGATGAGAACCTTGAATAAAAATGTCAAACTTTTGTGTGAATCTTAGTTCTCAAACCATTTTACAGATTAAAACACACACATTTTTTTTTTGGCAGTTATTCCAGGTAAGTCAAGCGTGTTTGACATGCAAAAGAGTATAAAATCAGAAAGGAAGCCAAGACTCCGAATCCTTAAGAGCTTATGGCAGTGCACATCCGCTACCCCACAAGGATGCTTTATCGGGAGATGCAGTTATCATATGGGGCTCCATATTGTTTCTCTTCATTTGGATTTCCTCACAGAAGCCAGGCTACTGTGTTGCAACATAATGTCTCATCTTCATTCATGGGTTTCATATCTAGGAACATCCTTCATTTCACTTAACAAAAATGTATTTTAGTATTTTTAACACATTGACTATGTTTCTCTTTGTTTAACTGAGGATGTTTTTAAAGTGAGGTGCTATGAACAGGATGTCTGTTTTATACAAACATTTAGCCCTTGCAGGCATCCTTGAGAACTTACTCCTCTTTTCCCTTGCCTAGAAGAGACACCTTTTCTGTACTATACTCCCATCTGTTATTTTCTGTATGGGTGAGTCGTAGGAATAGAGAATTCCTTGCAGCCTCGTGTGGCTGTAGCAAAACTTCGGGGATCATTTGTTCCCAGGTTAGGATGGTATCCATTCCTTTGCCCACAGGGCCTTAACCAGGCAGCGTGATTGTGGCAAGAGCACAACTCCCGAGCCTGGTGAATGCCGATTTGCACTGTGACCTTGCCGAGCCTCTGCTTTTCCATTTTTAAGATAGGAATATACCTCCCTCCCTTGAAACTCATGAGGATTAGCGATGATAAAAGTGATGGCAACGTCGTTTATTGAGTGCTTAGTGTCAGACACTTGCTATGTGCATGAGATTCGTGTCTTAGTCCTCATGACTGCTTAATGAGGTAGAGACTATCATATAACAAATGCCAAAATATGTATTTGATCCTACTTAGCCAATACGTTTTATCGTTATTAGGAAAATTCTGAAACATGCACAAAAAGAGAATAGTAAAATGAATCCCTATATAGTCCTATCTCAGATTCAGAAATTGTAAGCATTTTGCCACCTTGGCTTCTATGTTTTATTGGTCGGGTGGGGGTGGGCAAGGTGCAGTATTTTAAAGAAAATCTCAGGCTTCCTTTTATTTCATTCCTACAGATTTTAGTATGCATCTCTGAAACGTGTGAACATTTTCTTCCATGACCCAAAGCCACTCTCAGACCTAATTGAATGAATAATTACTTGATATTGTCAATTTTTCTCAATTGCTTTTTTGTAAAAATGCCTTTTTGTGGCTTGTTCTAAGCAAACTGCAAACAAGGCCCACATACTAATTGCTATAGGTTGGGGCTTTTTTTTTTTTTTTGGTGTTATTTGTTTTTGGAGTCTTTTTATTTTGTTTTTGAAAGAAAGTAAAGAGGAGAACGCTGCTTCTCTGCTTGGGAGGGCATCTTTGGGGAGGCACATGAGATCTGGGGAAGCCTGGAACACAGAATTCTCCTTTGTGCCAGCCTTCCTCTCCCCCTACACGCATTTCCCTCTGGCCCTTCGCCTTCTCTCCCCCGCCCTGGTTCATCTCCCTGTACTTCACCCTCTCATGGAATGACACAGCCCGCAATGTGTGGGTCTTGTGCCTCAGTTTCTCCTCCTTGCTCTCCCAGTCTCTGGGCGCTTAAATCACGTTGAGTCTCTGGGGACGGTGCTTGATAGGCAGTCGCTCCATCGGACTGCGTATGACTTCTCTTCCCGCTTTATACAAACATTTTTTGTTGTTGTCCCAGGTTTTTTTTCCCCTTTAGGAACTTTTTTTTTTCCCTTAAGTTCGGTGGGAAATGTTGAAAATTATATATTTTCAACATATTTCAATATGTTTTCAACATATTTTCAAGGTTATTAGAACTAACTTTTGCCCCGTGTATATACTTGTCTTTGAAAGCCAGCTAAAGGGAAGAAGAAAAGCCGCAAGTCGCGTGGGAAGAAGCAGAAGAAGCCGGAAGTGGACATCCTCAGCCCCGCCGCCATGCTGAACCTCTACTACATCGCGCACAACGTGGCCGACTGCCTGCAGCTGCGCGGCTTCCGCTGGCCAGGCGCTGCCAAGGCAAAGAAGGGGAAAGGCAAGACTTAAGCGAGAGAACAGAACCCAGGGAAGAGAAAGCAGGATTATGCCACCGTTGCAAGCAAAATAGACTTTACTGAAGACAATCCGAGATGCAAACTGAGTGTGCTTTTCTGTGGTAGATAATGATAAACGCATTTTACTTCCTCAGCTAAACCCAGGTATGAGTGAGTGAGCCAGTTTGGTTTTTCAGAAGTTAAGGGGCGGGGGTGCGGGGAAAGAAAGTGCGCGATAATTCCCACGCAGTGCGGTGGAATTGATAGAACTTTTACAAGTTATAATAAATCTGGGTTAGAATTGAACCTCGCTGTCCAAGGGCAGTTCTAGCTTTCACGAGTTTTCTTTTGCCCAAAGGGGTTTTGTTTTTTAGAGCAGACATGCCAGAAAGCAGTGCATTTGCTCACGGCTCCCTCTTTTGCCCACAGTTTCCTTTCCTCGTCTTTTTCTGGAAAAGTAATAAATATTTTGTTACTACCATTTTCTCTTCTGCAGCTTGACTCTTATCTGACCTGAATTAGCCACCGACACCGATGGAGACCAGGGTGGTCAGCCCTGCTCTGACCTTGCTAGGGCGCAGGAGCAGTGGCTCAAAGGAATGACAGGGTCAGTGGTCCAGGTGCAGGGTGCTCATGCTTAGTCGCTAAATCATTTCCGACTCTTTGACCCCATGGACTGTAGACCGCCAGCTCCTCTGTCCATGGGATTTACAGGGAGAAGGAGATAAATCAGCCCTCGTCCCTCTCTCCTTTCTCTTTCACTGAACTCTTAGTCCTCTTTTTCTCCACATTTACAATCTTCCCACCTTCTGCAGCCCTTTCTTTTAAGCTTGGCTGACCCTGACTCTTGGAGTCACTGCTGGAAATGTGCCTTTTGCCTTCTACTGATATTCTGGGATCTCCCCAGCCTGTGTGGAGACACTTAAGAGAGAAAACCACAATTGGTTCTGCTTGGCCCCCAAAGTCATAAAAGCCCCAAATGTATAACTTAGAAGGAAGGGCACCTTTAAGTATAAGCACCATCTTTGAATCCTGTAACTATCAGAGATTTTGTAAATATCAGAGAAAAAAAGCAAGTATGTGAATCTTTGTACCAGAGAAGGAGGGCTTTGCTCGGAACCCACTAGCTGGGGGTGACACTTGTCTGGCTGTATCATCTGTGTGGACTTAGTGTGAGCCCTTGGCTGGCTGTCAGGGGAACCCTGACTCAGGTCAGGTGAAGGATGGTGTGCCTCTTAACCTGAAAGGACCCTGTCTGTTCCTGAGAAACGGGGCAACCTTCCCACTCTGCTGACACTGGGACGCTGGATCCGAACGGTTTCTGTGGACACACCAGCTCTAGTCCAGTCCTCAAACCTGGACGTGCACCATGGTCACCAGAGGACTCCTAAAAGCACAGGTTGCTGGGCCCTACCCAGCAGGAAGGACGGGGTTCAAGAATTTGCTTTTCCATTAAACTCCCAGGTTGCACTGCTGCAGGACCCTTGGAGAAGCCCTGCTCTAGTTCTTACTGCCTCACCAGATACTGAAAGACCTGATGGATCTCTGACCTTGTAGGATGTCTGAGGCCCTTCTCTGCCTCTCTGGGGTTCAGGAGCTCGTGTCTGAGCCGTTGTGTTTATCGGAACATTAGAGAGGTGGCAACTGCGTTGCTGCTTTCTGATCCTCTCCACAGCAGGAGAACATTACTGAAGGGAGGACAGACGTGCCACTAGCAGACTTCTATGGCTGAGTGGATCATCTGGAGGTGGCGATGCCTTCCTCTTTTGAGATGGTTAAATGATGAGCACGCAGAAAGGACTGGAAGCATTTGAACAGAGGAAGTACTGACCTAATTGGATGGGGCGCTGTGTACTCGGAGTCTCCACCCAGGTTTTAGCAGAGTGGCTATTTAGTATTGTGCTCATTGCAGTGCTGGGGTTCTGAGAAGCTCTTAGGAGTTTTGAATTGAATAGCTGTGGCAGTGGTATAGTGTGGTATAGTGGGTGTATGACATGAACTATCACACACAAGCCATATAAAAGTTGTGGGGCATTTTACTTCAAAATTTTTCTTGGTGAAACACTCTATCTAAAATTTTCTTGAACAAAATTATCTTATTTTGACAATTTCTTGAGTATCTGCTATACTTGATACTAGGAGGGTAAGACGGGGTCCCTACCCTTCAGGTGCTCCCATCCTGGTGAAGGGGGCTGGTGCCCAGGTTCCATTGTGGTGGCAGCTGCATTTCTATTTCCACTTGAATAAAGCACATTCATCGTCCGGTTTATGCAGGTGATTAAGAAGAGGGTGAGACTAGCCTTTATAGGACACTTGGGGGGCCTCTGATGATAAAATAGGTCCTCGAACCCTGCGGTTTTTATTTCTCCTAAACCCAATTCAGCAAGGATCCTGATCCTTCCTATGGATGACAATTCAAAGGGGAGCCTGTGAAAGGAGCCGTGACAGGAAAGTCCACACGCAGGCCACACGTGGGCTGTGGGACGCAAGCCGCCTTGCTGTGAGGCTACTGGAGCCTTTTGTGAAGGAAGCGCTGTTCCAGTGCGAGGGAGGAGGCAGGGCCCATGGACAGAAACTACAAGAACATGCAAAATGTCCATGGGAGGGGAAGGAAGATGTGGCCATGCATGTGGAGAGAGGATATATATTTTGGCCGCGAGGGCCCTCAACAGTGAAAGCACAAAGTCCTAAACACTGGATCGCCAGGGAATTCCCGAGAGAGGACATTTTTTAGAAAGGAAGTACCCCTTGCAAAATTGATGACAATTAAAAAATTCCTGGTGGCTCAGACAGTAAAGAATCCTGCAAAGCGGGAGACGTGGGTTCAGTCCTTGGGTCGGGAAGATCCCCTGCAGGAGGTCATGGCAACCCACTCCTGTGTTCTTGCCTGGAGAATCCCCATGGGCAGAGGAGCCTGGCAGGCTACAGTCCAAAGAGTGAGAAAGAGTCAGACACGACTGGACAACTAAGCACTGCACACAGTACAAAAAGGACAATAAGAGTTTTTTTTTTTTTTCCAAGCTTACCAAAAGATTAAGAGAAAGTGCAATGACATCTAGGCCCTTTACCTAAATCACAGTTCTCATCTTGGCTCTATTCACATTTGGGGCTGAATAACTGGTTGTCATGAGAGCCTGTCCTGTGCACTGTGGGATATTTAGCATTATCCCTGGTCTCCACCTACCAGATGCTGGTAGCACCAGTTCAACTGAGAAAGACATGGATGCCTCCAGACATTGTCATATCTGGGAGGCAAAGTCATTCCAAGTTGAAACCATTGACCTAGCATTTTGTGACATTTGCACACCTACACATAATACAAATATATATATGTAAACACTTGTATATCTACATATATTTCTTATATATACATAATCAGAGTAAGTATGTATACATAAACACACGTGTATATGTTATATACATATATACATACATGTAAACATACATGTATATCTACATGTATATATTTCTTATATACTGATAATCAGAGTAAGTGGCAGCTATTAAATTGTGAATTTCTGTGTAAAACATATGCAGGGCTTCCCTGGTGGTCCAGAGGTGAAGAATCCGCCCACCAATGCAGGGAATATGGGTTTGATCCCTGGTCCAGGAAGATCCCACGTGCAGCGGGGCAACTAAGTCGTGTCCCCTTGAGTGCTGCTCTGAAATAAAAGAAGTCATCACAATGAGAAGCCTGTGCACCACAACAAAGAGTAGCCCCCAACTCACTGCAGCTAGAGAAAACCAGCATGCAGCATTGAAGACCCGGTGCAACCATAAATAAATTTATTTTTTAAAATATGCATATTATACATATAATGTATATGTAGCATATATACATCTATGTATGCCTTACATACATAGAGAGCAAATGTAGCAAAATGTTAAAATATGTAGAAGAGTGTATATATATACACATATACACACATACAGACATATATATATATATTTTTTCTTTCCTGAACTATTTTAAAGTAAGTTGAGTACATCATTAATCTTCATTCCTAAATACTTAGCTCCTGAGAACAGGACTTTCTGATTTATAACAACAGTAGGATTTTTGTGGTCAAGAAATTGACATCAAAACAAGATTAAACTGTATTGCTTTTTTAAACTATCCCAGTTGTTGTTGCTTACATGCTAAGTCCTGTCTGACTCTTTTGTGACCCCATGGACTGTACTCTGCCAGGCTCCTCTGTCCATGGAATTTCCCAGGCAAGAATACTGGAGTGGGTTGCCATTTCCTTCTCCAGGGATCTTCCTGACCCAGGGATCAAACCAACATCTCTTGTGTTGGCAGGCAGATTCTTTACCACTGAACCACTAGGGATTTTTTAACTGTCATCAATTTTGCCAAATTATCCCAGTTAGTTGGTTGTTTTTTCATTAGTGATCTAATCAAGGATCACACATGGTGTTTAGCTATCATGTCTCTGTGGTCTCTGTTAATCTGAAACAGTTTCCTCCTTTTTTGGCAGGGAATCGTGATACTTACTTTTTTTGGCGGGGTGGGGACTGTGCCACTGGAGCTCAGGATCTGATTCCTCAACCTGAGACTGAACCCCAGGCGGTGGCAGTGAAAGCCCAGAATCCTAATCACAGGGCCACCCAGGGAACTCTTTGATGTTGACATTTTTGGTCTTAGTTCAATTCAGTCACTCAGTCGTGTCAGACTTTTTGCAACCCCATGGACTGCAGCACTCCAGGCTTCCCTGTCCATCACCAACTCCCGAAGCTTGTTCAAACTCATGTCCATTGAGTCCATAATGCCATCCAACCATCTCATCCTCTGTCGTCCCCTTCTCCTCCCACCTTCAATCTTTCCCAACATCAGAGTCTTTTCCAATGAGTCAGTTCTTTGCATTAGGTGGCCAAAGTATTGGAGTTTCAGTTTCAGCCTCAGTCCTTCCGATGAATATTCAGGACTGATTTCCTTTAGGATTGACTGGTTTGATCTCCTTCAACTACGGAAAAATCATAGCTTCGATTATATGGACCTTTGTTGGTAAAGTGAAAAAGTGAAGTCATTCAGTTGTGTCTGACTCTTTGTGACATCTCTTTTTAATATGCTGTCTAGGTTTGTCATAGCTTTTCTTCCAAGGAGCAAGCATCTAGACCCAGTTGTTTTGTGGAATGTCCTCTTCTCAACCTATTCCAGTCAGACTCCTGCCTCCACTGCTCCAGCGACATTGCTTGATAAATGTCATTATTCCCTTAATTCTAAAATTCCAAGGACTGCAAACCATACCATCATTTTATGTACCACTAAGATATGCAGACTACATCATGAGAAATGCTGGACTGGATGAAGCATAAGCTGAAATCAAGATCGCTGGGAGAAATATCAATAACCTCATATATGCAGATGACACCACTCTTATGGCAGAAAGTGAAGAACTAAAGAGCCTCTTGGTGAAAGTGAAAGAGGAGAGTGAAAAAGTTGGCTTAAAACTCAACATTCAGAAAACTAAGATCATGGCATCCGGCCCCATCACTTCATGGCAAATAGATGGGGAAATAGTGGAAACAGTGGCTGACTTTATTTTTTTGAGCTCCAAAATCACTGCAGATGGTGACTGCAGCCATGAAATTAAAAGAAGCTTACTCCTTGGAAGGAAAGTTATGACCAACCTAGACAGCATATTAAAAAGCAGAGACATTACTTTGCCAACAAAGGTCCGTCTAGTCAAGGCTATGGTTTTTCCAGTGGTCATGTATGGATGTGAGAGTTGGACTATAAAGAAAGCTGAGCGCCAAAGAATTGATGCTTTTGAACTGTGGTGTTGGAAAAGACTCTTGAGAGTCCCTTGGACTGCAAGGAGATCCAACCAGTCCATCCTAAAGGAGATCAGTCCTGGGTGTTCATTGGAAGGACTGATGCTGAAGCTGAAACTCCGATACTTTGGCCACCTGAAGAGAAGAACTGACTCATTTGAAAAGACCCTGATGCTGGGAAAAATTGAAGGCTGGAGAAGGGGCGACAGAGGATGAGATGGTTGAGTGGCATCACGTACTCAATGGATATGAGTTTGAGTAAACACCGGGAGTTGGTGATGGACAGGGAGGCCTGGCGCGCTGCAGTCCATTGGGTCTCAAAGAGTCGGACAGGACTGAGCAACTGAACTGAACTGAGTGCCCTATTTCTGTCCTCTCCCTTCTATCTCAAGACTCTTCCGTCTGGACTTCTTTGACACAGTCCCTCCTGGCTCCCCTAACTCTACCTGTACTTCTACATCTGTTTTACTTCTCCTGTGGGCTCTATTTCTATGCTAATTCTTCCCTTGCCGCCCCACACTGGCTGTGCTCTCTACCGCTTCTGCCTCCTTCCCAGCTTTTGCCTCCCACCTGACGGTAAAACCTGAACTAGGTGAATCAGACCTTCTCCCTAAGGGCCCTGAGGTGGCACGGGAAACTCAAGGAGATGCCCTGCAGGCACTCAGGATTTGGGGACCAGGGCTCAGGGGAGAGTTGTTGGCCATGTGTGTAGGTTTAGACATACTCAACTTCAGCGCAAGCGCACACGGTTTGGGACCGACCGCCTGTCAGCATAGTGCGGAGATGAGAAAGAAGCAGCAAGTTAGAAACCTGGCGGACAACCTCCTTCGATTTAGGAGCAGAGGTAAGAAAAGGAACTGTCACAGACGTAGTCGGAGAAAAAGAGGAAACCTGGAAAAAAGAGAGTCTATGGGGCTGCACGCGGCAGAGATGGGAGGGAGGGTGGGGAACGGGAACAGGGACCGTGATCTGTTGGACAAGGGGTCCTCTTGGTCTTAGGCTCCTCTACAAAACATGAGATGAGGGTAAATGTAGAAGGGAGGGACCGGGGCTTCCGTGGGCGCACAAACCAAAACCTGCAGGTGTCAGAATCCCAGTCTGCGCCGGCCCCGCCGGCAGTAGCCCGCGTCTCCTCGTCGCCCCCTGGTGGTGGGAGGATGGAGCATGTGTCCCTGAGCCGCGACCGCCCGAGTCCCCGCCAGCTTGCAAACAGGATCGCTCCGTGTAGCCTGAGGCTCCCGGAGGCTGAGCCCGCGTGCTGGGTTTAGAGGCTGCGTCTGTTTGGTCTTGAGGGTCTGGGCCAACCAGGGATCGATTTTCTCCCCACCTGACGTTTCTTAACCCCACACAAATGCTGTGTTAGCTGCTGCTCTTTAAAAATACAGTTAAATTCACGTTGATATTTGGCAGAAAACAAAATTCTGTAAAGCAATTATCCTTCAATAAAAAAAATTTTTAAGAAATATTTACCCCCCGCCCCCACAAAAAATACAGTTATCACATGACTCTTCTGCTTTGAACATTCTCATGGCTACCCCATCGCTCTTGGGATAAGACCAAGCTTCCCACCATGGCCCAAAGCTCCTGAGTGATCAGGTCTCTACCTCTGGCCTCCCAGCACTTGGCTGCCCTGTTCTGAGCATCCCTGCTGCTCAAGCTCCCTTCTGCCTCAGGGATTTTGCTCCCGCTGTTCCCTCTGCCTGGAACACTGTCCTCTCTTCCACCCAGGTGACTTCAGTTAGCCGCTAGAGCCCCTCCTTACATCCTCCCAAAAGAAGGCTCCCTGAACCCGCACCAAACTAGGTTATTGGCTGTTCACATTCTTCAAGGTCCTGTGCTTCTCCACACGTTTCACAGTGAAATAGTTAATTGTATGATTCACTATTTAGTAGTTACCTTTTCTGCTAGGAGGTGGCTCTCTGCTAAGAGGGGCTTGGTGGCTTATTAATGGCTTTCTTGGTCCCAGCCACACTGACAGCACCTTGGCATGTAAATATTTGTTGAAGGATTTTGCTAACAAGCCACCTATGCTACGGTAACAAACTCCAGATCTCAGTGGCTTTAAACAACCAATGGCTTATTGCTTATTAAGGCTGCAGTTCATGGAGGACTGTCTGGAAGTTTTCTTTCTCCTTCAGGCTCTGTGTCCACTGAGGGTGAGCTGGGGGCCTGTTCCCATCCTCCTCACTCAGGGACTCAGCTTTACTCAGCAGCCACCACGAGGGGTGTCACAGGCTGCCCCAGGCATCAGGAAGGAACGAAAGAAGTAGAAATTGCACACCAGCCCTTAAAGTTCCCACCTTGGTTGCAGCTCTCATTTTATTGGTTAACATAAGTCACAGTGGGCACACCTACCTTTAAGGAGTGGGGAAACACAATACCCAACATGTCCCAGAGGAAAACCAGAAATATCTGCTGGACAGTGCTATTAGTAACTATTAGCACTAGTAACGATTGTATTAGTGCGTTACTTTTGTAAGAAATAGAAAGGACTCAGAAAACAATTAAAATGGAAATAAAGCTGAGAGACAACTGGTACTGGGTATCTGGTTAAAGAAGAAATGTGTCCTCAAGATGCTGCATCTATACACCCAGGATTTTTTTTTTTAATATTTATTTATTAGGATGCACCAGGTTTTAGTTGCAGCAGACAGAGTCTTTAGTTGTGGCATGCAGAGCTTTTTTTTTTTTTAGTTGTGGCATGTGGAACCTAGTTCCCTGACCAGGGATTGAACCCATGCCCTTGGTGATAAAAACTTGGGAGTCTGAACCACTAGGGAATTCCCATCAACCATGTTTACTTGACATGACCCCTCTTGGTCACCCTCTCCTGGTTGTTACCAGTTCTCCATTGCCCCCATTGTTAAGATGGGGCACCCACATTTCACGGCACAGTGAGACCGTGCCTTTCTGGACATTGGATCATCCTTCCAGGCCAGGACATTAGACATGAGGCTTTGGGGATAGATTCATCCTTCATTTAAATAGCTCGAGGCGTGGTTTAGTCACTGTGGGAAAGTTTGGCGGTTCCTCAAAAAGTTAAACATATAATTACCATATGATCCAGCAATTTCACTTCTAGGTATACACCCAGAAGAATTGAAAGCAGGGGGCCAGACAGATAATTGTACACCCATGTTCATAGCATTATTCACAATAACCAAAAGATGACAAGAATCCAAATGTCCATCAACAGAAGAGTGGATCAAAAAATGTGGTCTATACATACAATGGAATATTAGCCTGGAAAAGGAATGAAATTCTGACACATGCTACAGTGTGGATGAATGTTGAAGACATTACACGAAGTGAAATAAGCCAGAGACAAAAGGATAAATATTGTAGATTCACTTACATGAGTTATCTAGAATAGGTAAATTTATACTGACAGTGACAGACTTTATTTTCTTGGGCTCCAAAATCACTGCAGACTGCAGCCATGAAATCAAAAGACACTTGTTCCTTGGAAGAAAAGTTATGACAAACTAGACAGCATATTAAAAAGCAGAGACATTACTTTGCCGACATAGGTCCACATAGTCAAAGCTAAGGTTTTTCCAGTAGTCGTGTATGGATGTGAGAGTCGGACCATAAAGAAAGCTGAGTGCCAAAAAATTGATAGTTTTGAATTGTGGTGCTGGAGAAGACTCTTGAGAGTCCCTTGGACTGCAAGGAGATCAAGCCAGTCCATTCTAAAGGAAATCAATCCTGAATATTCATTGGAAAGACTGATGCTGAAACTGAAGCTCCAATACTATGGCCCCCTGATTCGAAGAGCCAACTCAGTGGAAAAGACTCTGATGCTGGGAAAGATTGAAGGCAGGAGAAGAAGGGGATGACAGAGGATGAGATGGTTGGATGGCATCACCGACTCAATGGACATGAATTTGAGCAAGCTCCGGGAGATAGTGAAGGACAGGAAAGCCTGGTGTGCTGTGGTCCATGGGGTCGCAAGAGTTGGACACAACTGAGCAACTGAACAACAGCAACAATACTGATAGAAGGTAGAATAGTGGTTACCAGGGGCTGAGGGGAGGGCAGAACGGGAAGCTGTTGTCTAAGGGGTATGGAGTTTTTGTTTGGGATGATAAAGAATGGATACCGGTAGTGGTTGTACAACATTTGTGAATGTATTTATTCATAAATTTATTTTGGCCACGCTGCGTGGTATCTTAGTTCACTGACTAAAGATCGAACCCATACCTCCTACAGTGGAAGCATGGAGTTCTCAAGCATGGACTGGCAGGGAATTCCTGTGAATGTATTTTATGCCACTAAAGTGTAGACTTAGCAGCAGTTAAAATGATACATGTATTTTACCACAACTTTTTTAAAAAATGAAGGATTTTCCTTTTTTGTTGTAGATCTCTGGTCGAGGTGGGAGGGGAAGGCATATGCAGGGCAGACCTCCCACAGAAGGCTTTCTCTCTCCAGCTGGAGTTGATAGGGGCAGGTATGATCCCCTCCAGGACCGCCCCCTCACCTGGCTCCCTCCCCCTGCGCATGGCAGCCAGAGTGCACGCCTTTTCCCTGTGCTGTGGCAAGAACAGTGCCTCTCTGGCCTCCCGCATAGCTCGCCCTCCAGGCCCCGAACCATACCACCTGCCGCCGGGCCACCCTCTCCTTGCTCTGTGAACGGCCTCCTCCAGTTATTTCAGCCCTGTGTTTTCTCTCCCTGCTTAGCATGTAAAGTGAGTTAATGATAAGTGAGGCAGAGACGCTGTGAATGAGAGGCCACTCTTGCTGCAATGTCAGCTCAAGGTGAGTGCAGACTGAGAGCCACTGCCCCCATGGGAGAGGGGGGTCCCTCAGACGGCATCTTCTTGGGCCGCCTGGTCTCTGGCTTCTGGGGCACCAGTCCCCATCATACTTGCCACAAAAGGTCAGCAGGAGAGCTAGAAATAGCATCGTCCAGCCATCTGGGTCCACCCTTTGACTGTGGGAGTTGAACTGGCAAGAATCACTTGGTCTCTTCTCGGGCTCCCTGTGCCCTCCACCTTGACCTCTTCAGCAGAGTGTGGGCTTCTGTTCTGTAAGATTGTTGAACACAACAGCACTGATGCGGTCAACCTCCAAGAACCCACAAAGGTGACAAAGGCAGCCTGTTGCTGCAGTACAGCCAGGCCGTGTGTGTGTACCACCACCACATGGGCATAGATGGAAATCACTGTCTAACAGGGCTGATATGGAGCGTGAAGGTGTGGCTGCTTATTGACCTTGAGAATCAACTGAGAGACAATGAAAGGAGGGGAAAGAGTTACCATGGGGGCAGTGGTGAGTTGAAGAATCTCTTTGCCCAGCTTTGCTTTGTTTGATGGGTCAGCTTAAGTTCCCCTTCTGATTTCAGCCTTTGGTCCAAATGAATTGGCTTATTGACTAGTCCTTTCCTTGGATAATGAGTCTGGCTTACCACAGTGCCCCGTCATAGCCACCAGGTATGGTAGAAGTCTCTCTGTCCTCCCCACTGCCCCAGGTCTTTGCCTCTTCCCCAGATCCCTCTATTCACTGGTCCTACTGGAGGGTCCCACTATCTCCCAAGAGCCCCTAAGTTGACCTCAGTCCTTTGCAGGCTCCATGGATGAACAAGGGTTGTCAAAATGCCTGTCCAGCCCCTCCATGGGACTTGCCACCATCACTGCTAAGGTCAGCCTAGCCCAGAATGGTCTCCAGCTGCTACCAGATACAGAAAATTCTTTTGGGCATTAACTGCTTGTTCTGGACTGACTGTGTCCCCTGCCCCCCAGTTCATATGTTGAAGCCCTAACCCTCAATGTGGTGTGTTTGGATATGGGAACTTTGCAAAGTAATTAGGATTAAGTGAGGTCATGAAGGTGAGGTCCTGGTACAATAAGATTGGTATCCTTTTAAGAAGAGACACCAGGGAATTCCCTGGCAGTCCAGTGGTCAGGACTTTACCAGGGCCAGGGCTCAATCCTTGGTCAGGGAACTAAGATCCTACAAGCTGCATGGGGTGGCCAAAAACAAAACAAAACAAAACAGAGACCAGAAAACAGTATGGAGACTCCTCAAAAAATTAATAATAGAACTATCCTATGATCAGCTAGCCCACTTCCCTTGCTGGCACCTTTGTCTTGGACTTCCCAGCCTCCAAAACTGGGAGAAATAAATTTCTGTTGTTTAAACCACCTGTTTATTTATTGATTGGCTACATCGCACAGCATGTGGGATCTTAGCTTCCCGATCAGGAATCAAACTCGTGCCACCTGCGCTAGAAGGAGGCGTCTTAACCACTGGACCACCAGGGAAGTCCCCAAACCACCATTTTCTTATGGCCCCCCAAGCAGGCTAATACACTGCTCAATCTCCTATCCAGAAGATTCTAAGGACACTGCCTTTTAAAAATTGTATTAACATTATTGTAACAGCATTACATTAATTATAAGGGAAGAAAAATTAGTAACCTGATTCTCACATACTGATATAGCAGATTAGATTCAACCAAAAATATTAATTAGCTCATGTGTGTTAGGCACCAGCTAGGTATTGAGGATACCACTTGACCCCTATTCTTTTTGCATATTTTTCCCTGTCTTTCCAGGCCCTTTGCAAACAGAGTCAATTCATTGTTTACACAGTTTTAATTACAGAATATATTTTATTAAATATATTAAAATATTTGAATTTTTAAATACATTGAAAACATTTTATATTCTGCTTTTCACTTACCATAAACATTTTAAAAAGATAAAACATTGCCATAGTCTTAGGTGAAGGTTAATTTTAAGCAGCTGAACTGAGTATATGTGTTGAATTACAAAATTTTAACTGGTGGTTTCATCATCTTCATAGCCATCTGTTGATGGCTGTGTGATATTATGTTTCGCTGATGTACTATAATTTACCTGAGGATCCAGTACAGTGGGACACTGATGTTGCTTCCAACTTTTGCTATGATATATAATGCTGAATGGATGCCTTTTTGTGTCTAGGTTCATTTTGAATAATTTTCTTAGACTAAGTTCCAATGTGGAGAAGGCAATGGCAACCCACTCCAGTATTCTTGCCTGGAGAATCCCATGGACGGAGGAGCCTGGTGGGCTGCAGTCCAGGGGGTCGCGAAGAGTTGGACACGACTGAGCACTTCGCTTTCACTTTTCACATTCACGCATTGGAGAAGGAAATGGCAACCCACCCCAGGGTTCTTGCCTGGAGAATCCCAGGGATGGGGTAGCCTGGTGGGTTGCCGTCTATGGGGTCTCACACAGTTGGACATGACTGCAGCGACTTAGCAGCAGCAGCAGCAGCAAGTTCCAATGAATGAGCATATTGGGTCAAAAATTGAAATCCTTCTATGGAGCCCCTTGGTGTTTTAGGGACCAGCTTGTTTCCCAGAGGACCAGGAATTGATTCACGGGGCAATGAATTCTGCCAGGGCAGGAGTGGCAAAGGGGTAAGGCAGAAAAGCCAGAACACAGGGAATGACCAGTTTCTACAGGGTCTCCATGCTACCATCTGCTGCTGAGTTTGCACACATGAACAATGGGCCTTGGACTGAGGATGTCTTTGTAGAGCACAGGTTTACTTGGCTTGGTGATCAAATGCATGGGTAGTGGAGCAAGATGCTTGTAATCAAATTCCAGCTCCACTGGGTAGTTAGTGTGTGACTTGGGTCAAGTTGTCTAATATCTGTGGCTCTGTTTTCTCTTTCATAAAATGACAGATTAAAAACAATTTACATAAAAATGGATGCTTAGTTGCGACAACATACAAAGGAGACCTAGAAGGACACCTCAAACGGTAAACTGCCTGTGATTATGAATGACTTTGTTTTTTGCTTCTTGTGTTTTTTGGTTTCCTGTTATGTGCATGTTAATTTCTAAGAAATGTTATTTTAAAAACCTTAAAAATAATGTACATCATAGGATATTATGAAGATTAAATGAGATAATACATGTCACATGTTTCGCCATGTGCCTAGCACGTGGTGAGCACACAATACATGTTAGTTATGTGAATAGGACTAATTAAAGAATGTATCACAGCCTGCTGTTCAGAATGTGGGGTTGGTGTCTTCCTTCAAGTTTGTTCCCACACACAGATCCTCTGAAATGACTTAAAATTCTCAGCTGAAACTTAATTCCATCAGAATGAAAAGCTTATAAGACAAGTCAATTAACAGATAGGACTGTGCAGAGAGTTCTGAAGATTCAAGAGTTATGTCCTTGAACTCAGAGGACTTACATTTTCCAAGCATTCGACTAGGAAAGAAAGGATAAATGCACAGACCTTGGGTCTGAACTAGTCCCTGAAATAGCACTGCCTGGTCACCAGTGAGTCTCCGGGTCAGGCTGGAGGAGTAGAGTGAAGCATGGCTCGGGGCATGAGTACAATTGTGTGGCAGGAGTGACGAATTTGTCTTCAAGGCTGAGGATTGGAACATGCATTTGAAACTAATCTACTCACCAAAGAGTGACAATGAATAGAGCAACTGCATCTTTAAAAAAAAAAATACATCTTTTCTTTAAAATACAATTCAGAGGACAAATAAAGTGAACCTCTAGCAGTTTCTAGGATCCACTGACTGGGGACAGCATCCTTCCATTGGTCAACTGTCTGAGCTCTGCTGAAGCTGTCCCTGTGGACGCAGGTTTTGCTTTTTACAAGGCACAAAGAGAAGCACCATAAGAGTGGCTGTGTTTGAAATCATTCCTGTTCTCATGGTAACTAATGGTCCATCAGCACCGAAATACATAAAAGGCCCCCGGGCAGCGTGAAGATGTTACTACGACAACTGGAATGTAGAGTATACATTTTTAAAAGAGTGTGGGAGGGTATAATTTCACTTCACTTTCTTCAAGAAAGCCTGGGTAGGATGAGTCAGGCGTTTCAGAAAGCAGGGTTTCCCTGGGGCCCCAAGTCTGAATTTGCTCCATCACAGCTGGGAGATGGGAGATGAGAAGGGTCGATTCCAGAATTCTGTGAAACCACCTCAGAGAAACATGGCTCTCCCATCAGAAATCCCGCAAATATATCCTTGTGTTGGGGAACAGGCAGGATTAAGGACTGTTAGAGGTGAACTCTAGATTTTCAGCCTTCTTGGAATTTGTTGAGAAAAGATGACTGGGGAAAAATCAGCTTACTTTTTAAAATGTCCATTCTCAAAGAAAAATAAGTAAACAGTTCATTCTCTACAGTTTGGAATGTACAGGTGCTACCAGGAACTTGAAAAGGATATGATATTTCCCTTTTCCTCTGAGAATGTGGCTTTTTATTTCTGATCCTGGGCCTAACACAGCTGTACACGGGTCTTGGTCCTGTGTTCACTGAACACGTGTGGCTTCAGTGTATGGACCCAGCCGAGGGGCATTAGCCCCCTATGTGTGGCAGAGCGTCTCACAGTCTGTGTCCTGGGGCCTCAGAGTCCACTTCCAGCCTAAGCAATGAGGCTCACCCAGTCTGGCCAGGTCCCCACGCAGCTGGAGTGACCTGGCATTGCCTCAGTGTCTCCCTGATGCTCCCTGAAATGTCTCCTTCACACTGTCACTTCTGGTCTGGTCATCTCTTTACCACATATTGAGCGCCGCCCAGGCACTGGCCATAAGAAGGTCTTGGTGGAGCCAGGAAAGCTGTGTTTTGTTGCAGGAGCGGTCTCTGAGTTGTGGAACACAGAGAGCCAGAAGCTAAAGTAGAGAAGCTTCTCTGACAGGATTCTCTCGGGCACAGAGGGGGGAAGTAATTTACCCATGGTCACACAGCAGTACCTGAGGACCAGGTATAATTCAAGTCAGGTCTGTCTGATGCCAAAGCTCTAGTCCGTCCCCTACTCCATCCTATAGAAAAGGGGGAAAAGGCAGGTTTCCCCCAGCTCAGGCTGAATGCGGGGACCTGGCTGGGCACACCCTACTTTCACATCCCCATTTTGGCTCTTGTGCTCTACGCCATTGGGTGGGGAACTTGGAAAGGGTACAGTCCCCGCAAAGACTCACCGATGCTCTGGCATGTTCTGACGTTCTGCTTTTTTAAAAAAAATAATTTTATTTTGGCTGTGCTGGGTTTTCATTGCTGCTGGGGCTACTCTCTAGTTGTGATGGGTGGGCTTCTCATTGTAGCAGTTTCTCTTGTTATGGAACACGGGCTCCAGGGTGCGGGGTCTTCAGTACATGAGGCACGTGAGTTCAGTAGTTGCCCACGGTTCACGGGCTCTAGAGCACAGCCTCAATAGTTGTGGTGCATGGACTTAGTTGCTCCAAGGCATGTGAGATCTTCCCAGACCAGGGATCGAACACATATCTCCTGCACTGGCACAGAGTCACCAGGGAAGCTGTTGCTTTTTTTTTTTAATATATATTTATTTATTTGGCTTTGTCAGGTCTTAATTGCGACTTATGGGATCTAAGACTCTCACCAGGATTCGAATGCAGGCTCTCTGCTTTGGGAACTCAGAGTCTTAGACACTGGATCAGCAGGGAAGTCCCTGATATTCTGCTGTTTATGTTCTGTATTTTATGATGCTGTGACATCTTGGGGCCTTGTAGACCTGGGGTGGGATGGGCACTGCCCTTCCAAAGGTTAACAACATTCTAGAAATAGTGAACAGCTTGCCTGTGAGTGTGGCATGCTTCTCCTCTTGGGAACTGTGGGTAGCAAACTTTTATCAATGGCAGTCGTCTCCTGATCTGTCAGCCTCACCACAACTGAGTAAAAGCAAAATCCTGGGTTCATTTTAAAATGGAGGGAAGAGGAGGGACATTCCATGGCAGCACCCTCTCTCCCACTCAGGGGAGGGAATTCATCCTCCTGTGATTGGCCTCAGCCTCTCCTCTCTGGTCTTCCTCTGGTTCCTGCCTCCCCCGCCCGCTGAAGCCCACAGGCCAGGTCTGCGTTGGCCTTATTTCCCCTATTTTCCTTTTTTCTTACACCAGCTCCTGCTGAATCTACCCCAGGCTCTAGGGAAGATGGGGGGACACACATTTGCCTCCAGAATGTTTTCTGGCCACAGAGTGTGAAAACTCCTCCGTGTGAAGCTGGTTCTCTTGACATTGTGTGTTTGCCAGGCTAGTTGTGAGGCGGCAGGAGACGGGGGTGCATGGGCAAGGACAAGGCCAGGAATGTGGGAGTCTCTTCCGCTCTCATTGTTGTTGTTCAGTCACCAAGTTGTGTCTGACTCTTCGCAACCCCATAGACGACAGCATGCCAGGCCTCCCTGTCCCCCACCATCTCCTGGAGTTTGCCCAAAGTCATGTCCATTGCATCGGTGATGCCATCCAGTCATCTCTCATTACCCCCTGCCTTCTAAGCTCTCCAGGCCCTGGCAGAATGATCAGGCAGCTTTCTAACCCCGGGACACTCAGGCCCCAGTGACCTTAGAGGCTCTTGAGGACCATCCATGTGATATTTACATGAACAGTGTTGAGAAGAAGCCTTGGACACAGTAGCCTCTCTGCTCTTCTTCAGTGCCAGACTGATGGGTGGTTTACTCCCACACATCACACTCTACAAGAAGAAACATGGCAGAAAAGGCTAAACTCCCCCAAAATGAAACTAGAGTTACTTTCCAGGATAAAAATTAAGAATTAAAAATGCGACTGAAGACATTGACCAACTAGAGAAAGCAAATAACACAAGGCATTTGCCATAAGGAGTGACTGAAAAGTTAGGGCCACCCACAGAGCAGTGGAGGTGGCCAGACCAGATGCTCAGGGAGGTGCCAGATGAACCTGCCCCAGAATGTGGGAAACGCGAGTTTCTTCTCATTTCCGGGCAGGTGCATCTGTTCTGTGTAGCCACACCCAGCTACAAGGGGGCCCGGGAGAGCGAGTGTCTGGGCTTGCAGCATCTGTGGTGGCAGGCAGGATCTGAGACCCCGAGGATGAGGAATGCCCCCAGTCCAGAGGAAAGGTTTCCAGGAGCCCAAGAGGAATGACAGATGCCCACCAGAACCCATGTCTCTGACTGCTTGGCAGCAAGGTAATTCATTCTCCCAATTCTTACACTTCGAAGGTCAAAATGATTTTCACAGACACAGTGACACCACCCCTTGTATAATCAAGAGTCTGTGCATTCCTCCCATCTCCCGGAAAGGGAAGCAACCCAGAGTCTTGTCAGTGCCCACTTCTGCCTCTGGGCCAGGATTTTTGGGTGGTGTCACCATCCACTACATCCTGTGATAGATCCTCTAACCCAGTGGTCTCAACCTTGTTCCACCCCAAGGCCTTTTTGTAAAGCAAATACTTTGTAGCATCCCTTTTACTACCCTGAAAATGAAATTCAGAATTAAAATATCCTAACTATAAACAGAATTTTTAAGAATATACATATATATATTGCTAACTGTGTAATAAAGGGAAAATAAATCTATATTTTATTAAAAAGAAAATGTTGTTGTTGTTCAGTCACTAAGTCATGTCAGACTCTTCACGACCCCATGGACTGCAGCACACCAGGCTTCCCTGTCCTTCACTATCTCCCGGAGTTTGCTCAAGCTCATGTCCATTAGTCGATGATACCATCCAACCATCTCATCTTCTGTCACTCCCTTTTCCTTTTGCCTTCAATATTTCCCAGCATCAGGGTCTTTTCCAATGAGTCAGCTCTTAGCATCAGGTGGCCAAAGTATTGGAGCTTCAACTTCAGCATCAGCCCTTTCAATGAATCTTCAGTTGGTTTCCTTTAGGATTGACTGATTGAATCTCCGTGCAGTCCCAGGGGCTCTCAAGGGTCTTCTCCAGCATCACAACTTGAAAGCATCAGTTCTTTGGTGATCAGCCTTTATTATGGTCCAACCCTCATATCTGTACCTGACTACTGGAAAAACCATAGCTTTGACTATATGGACTAACTTTGACTATACAAAAAATAAAATATATTTAAATAAACAAATGCTGGGAATTCCCTGGTGGTCCAGTGATTGGGACTGTGTGCTTCCACTGCAAGGGGCACGAGTTTGATCCCTGGTTGGGAAACTAAGATTGTGCCACGCAGCATGGCTAAATAAATAGTCAGACACAACAACTCTAGATGTCATAATAAAGGTGTCAGATGCTAGCAGGTGCATGAAAGTAGTCAACCTGCCACCAGGTAGCTGGTTTTCATGTCCCTCACTCAATGAATATGTCAGAACAATACATCCAAATGTGGAATTGTGTTGCCTCTAAGAGACATAGGTTCAGCAAGTGGTAGCGCCACAGAGGACGAACGCCACTGAGCTATGAAAGGCCGCTGGTGTTTCCCTCTCTGATATAGCTCTCGATGCCCCTATGTCTTGCTACTCAGGCAGGTCTGCACCAACAGCATTGGCATCACTCCGGGAGCTTGTTAGAAATACAGATTCTAACCTGTAAAGACCCTACCTCACACCTGCTGATTTCAAATCTGCATTTAACAAGCTCCCCAGGTTATATGTATATAAAGTAAAAGCTGAGAAGCTTTGGGCACTCCTGAGGGACATGGTAAGGGAGCGCTAAGCCAATGGCACATAATACTGCTTCTTCAATTTTCTCATCTTGGGATTCTCTTTACGGGGACAAACCTAGACCAAGAAGATATTAGTTCAACAGCTAAGCAGGACCACAGAAACCACTTTTAAAGTACTTTCAATAGAGAGAATTTAACAGTAGGGAATTGATTACACATGTGATAGAAGGATTGCGAAGCCAAACAAAGGATATGAATTCAAACAAGCCAGAGGCAACAACAGGAAGTCACCTCTACCCCTATGCTGAGGGGGACAGAGAGGAAGTAGGGTAACTGGAGACCAAGAGTACCTGGCCGTTGTCATGGAGGAAACTCATTTGCTGGCAGACATCACCAGCAGAGGGTGGAGGAGAAACACCCCGGCTTCTCCCTGCTTTCTGTCTTCCCATCTCCTGACGCTGCCACCTCCCACTGGCTAAGAGCAGTCAGAATCCAGCTGATAAAAGGAAGCCTGGAACCAGCCTTCAGGGAGCAGGCCTCCTGATTTACGTGTGGTGTGGAGCAGAAGAGCAGGAACGGCATCCAGTGCTAACAGGCCTAGAACGGGGACATAGACCAAGAGCTCTTTACCAAAAGGAGAGTGATTACTTGTAGAAAGAGAGGTTCTTTCCTCCAGAATCTTAGATCGCTGGGTTTCAGGAGGAATCCAAGACAGTCTCGGAGCTGTACTTCCAGAAGCCTGGGATCCACTGGGTCATAGGGGTCAAATGACAGAACTGCTTTCCGCTGCAGCCACCACCACCGTGACCCCCACCTCCGCACCATGTCGCTGCAGCATCTCAGCCAGTCTCTGGGATCCGCACAAACTCCCTCAGCTGGTGTGGTGCCTGCCTTCCCTCCACTCAGCTGTTGAATGCAGATACTATGAAAGCCACAGTGGTCCCCCAATTCCTGGGAGAGACCGTCACTAACTTCCAGGATCAGAAACCTTCCCTCGGGGATCCAGTGCTCTCATCTTCACAAGCTCATTCTGGCCCCATTTCTGAGTCTCACCCTCTTTGCTGGGAGACTCTACCTTCTTTGGGTATCTCCTTCTCCTTTTCCCTCTTGAAATTTCATCGGAAAAGCAGAATGGAGAAAAACCATCTTTTCTGCTTATCCATCCCCTTGCAATTAGGAAGTTTTCCTTAGGGGGCTGGCAATCTCAGATCACCACGCCACCCAGCGTGGGTAGCAGCTGCTTGTGTTTTACAACCTGCCGTGCACCTTTGGCAGACCTGCTTAATTTTTTTCTATAAAAATATTACAGCATATTTAGAAAGTATAGAAAGGTAAAGAAATATATATATACACCACCTCTAATCCTGCCACCCAGAGGCAGTCCCTATTAACATTTTGATATATTTCCTTCCTGGATTTTAAATGCATTTTTCTGTAGCTGAGATCATACAGTATATATAATTTCATGCTCTAATTTTTTTCACTTGTTACGATGTTTCCCCATATCATTAAAAATTGGTTGAGAACATTGAAATTTTTCCATATTATTTTTTTAATTACAAAAGTAATGCACACTCACTGTAAAGAATTAAAACAATTTGGAAATACAAAAAGGAAAAAGGAGACTGTTCCCTCACTTCTTTCCCTGGCATGCCTCAGAGGTAAACCACTTCTAACAGTGTAGTTTTTATCCTTACAGACCTTTCTATATATTCATGCAACACAGCTTTTTAAAAATGTTCCTACAACTGGGTTTTTCATGTCTTCAAGACATTTCCCTATCAGAACATAGGAAAATCCACTGCATTTTAAGAAAGCTGCCACATGGTTCATCTATAAATGTGGTGAAATTTATTTTGCTACTTCCCTGTTAATGGACATTGACAATGTTTCCAACCACTTGTACAACTGTCTTTATGCAGTTTCTCTTGGATGGTAGTAGATTGTGTGACAAACAGTATGTGCAGCTTAACATTCAGCTGGATGCCACAAAATCGCCTTCTTTTTAGAAGCTTCTAACCATTAATAGCCCCACTTATAGTGTGCCTGACTATGAAACTTACAATAGTTGTGTGATAGTGGGTTGTCTGGTAATCTAGTGATTGACAGTCGGTCATAGGACCCAGCAGTCTTGGGTTCAGATCCCACTTCTGCTATTAACTAGATATGTGATCTTTGTTGAGTGGCTGAATGTCTCTATGCCCCAGTTTTCTTGTCTAGAAAATGAAAATGGTGATAATTATAGTCCTCTTCTGTTGGGATATTTTGAGCACTTAAGCAAAAGTAAATAATACGTGTGTGTATGTGAGTCTCTTAGTCATGACCAACTCTTTGTGACCCCATGGACTGTAGCCCGCCAGGTTCCTCTGTCCATGGAATTCTCCAGGCAAGAATACTGGAGTGAGTTGCCATTCCCTTTTCCAGGGGATCTTCCCGACCCAGGGATCAAACACAGATCTCCTGCACTTCAGGTGGATTCTTTACTGTCTAAGTCACCAGGGAAGCCTTAAATAATGCATATAAAACACTTAGATTAGTTCCTAACAGAGTAAAGGGTACAGTAAGCCACTACTCATTATTACTATGTTTACTTAATTGCTCCCCTATTGTTGGACATTTAATTGGCTGAAATTCTTTTAGTTTTCTTCAAAGGGTTTTATTAGTTTTTGCCTTTAACTGGACAGTTTTTTAAAGTTTAACTGTTTATTTAATATTAAATAACTTAATAAATAACATCCAGGACCCTTGTCATCTCAATACAACACTTATCACTAAGTCCTCCCCCTCAATGTACATCCACACATATATACAGTTTTTATGGTAATATGTACCACCTACACTGTGTATCAATTGCTTTAGGCACAAGTAACAGGTATATGGGGGCAAAGATGGGGAAAGTATGACAGTTATATCACAGAATAGCCCCAAGGCCACACAGAATTTGAGAAAGAAATATTCATCTGACCTCATGCTGTATTGCTTCTCTGCATTTCCAGGAAGTGAATCTAAAGCCTAGGATCTAACACTGATTTCCATCACATTCAGAGCTCCCAGATGATTTTCTAAATGGACTGTCTCCTGGGCTTCACCTCAGAGGATCTGAGAAAATGCTAACATCTCCACACACAAATAGGGGTACACAGTGGGTGTCCTGCACCTCGGAGCCCCTTTATGAGTCAGGATCCCACCCAGGGGGGCAAAGCTGGAAAGAGTCAGCCCTGGCATTCAGCTGGCCCGTAATGAGGACTAAATGGATTGCCAAAGCCACACATGCAAAAATTAAACAAGTTTACAATCACCTGGGTAGCCTGGCCTCTGACTTCTGGACACACCTTGCCTCAGGCATGTGAATTATAGGAAAGCCACACACAGATGCTCGGCAGCTGAACCAGAGCTTCTGGAGTTTACAGGAAGAAAGAGAAAAGCCCTCGTGTCCTGAAATCATGTAATATGGAGCTGGGCCAGAGGCTCTACTTGAACATAAGACTCAAAAAAAGCAAAGGGCCTCACTTCTCCTTGTCACTCCATTCAGACTGAGGCCTCCTGACCCACTGCTCTGTGGCTGGTCCAAGCCTCGCTAAGATGCCCACAAATTCTGTGGCCAACAGAGCAAGTTGCTGGGAGCTTCTTATCAGATGTTCTTTCCTTAGTGGAACAACAAAAATTTCCCTTGAATCTTGCCTGGAGAATCCCACAGACAGCAGAGCCTGGCGGGCTACAGTCCATGGGGTCGCAAAGAGTCAGACACGACTGAAGCGACTTAGCACGCACACAGTATACAATATACCATAAGTACAGCTGAATATTTTCACTCTGTATATTGGATTGGCCAAAAAGTTCATTCAGGTTTTTCCACAAGATGTTGAAATACTCAAAGGAACTTTTTGGCCAACCCAATACTATACAATATACCATTTGTACAGCTCTGTGTATCCGCAGAATCCAGCATGGCTCCAGGAATTATGAGATGCTCAAAAATGCCTTTTCAAACCTGAAAGATGCTCAAAAATGCCTTCTTTTAAATAATTTCATGTAATCGCCCTCACAGGAAGCATTCACATTTTTATGGGTTGTTCGAGTAAACTGGAGGGGATTTGAGGGCATCTGTATGAGGCTTGATGGAAAAAATAATTATGTTTTCTTTATATTAAAGAATTATAAAAATAAATATAAAGTAACTAGAGAACATATTCCATACTGAATTCATATAAAATTTTCCAAATAAAATATTTTCAAATTTTACTGAGAAACTTGAGCTTGCTTCTATGAACCTAACATTAAAAAATTTATGACATAGTTTAACTTATTTCCACAATGTTATGATTTCAGCATGTCATCAATATAAAAATTATGAATGAGGCATTTTACATTCTTGTTTTCTAACTAGGTCTTTGAATCTGGTGTGTATTTTTCACTTACAGAACATGTCCATTTGGGCCAGCCACAATTAAGTGCTCAGTGGCCCCATGTGGCTTCCTGATTGGACCGCACTGCTCTGCAGCAAGGATGGTAAATATAGCATGAACATAACTCTTTCAACATTCTTTTTTTTTCCCCTGTTTTCTGGCTACACCCTGTGGCATGCGGGATCTTATCCCTCTGACCAAGGATTGAACCTGTGCCCACTGGACCTCCAGGGAAGTCCTCCATCATCCATTTTTATATGCTTGCTGCTGCTGCTGCTGCTGCTGCTAAGTCACTTCAGTCGTGTCCGACTCTTTGAGACCCCATAGACAGCAGCCCACCAGGCTCCCCGATCCCTGGGATTCTCCAAGCAAGAACACCGGAGTGGGTTGCCATTTCCTTCTCCAATGCATGAAAGTGAAAAGTGAAAGTGAAGTCGCTCAGTCATGTCTGACTCTCAGCGACCCCATGGACTGCAGCCTACCAGGCTCCTCCGTCCATGGGATTGTCCAGGCAAGAGTACTGGAGTGGGTTGCCATTGCCCTCTCCTCATATGCTTGCAATAGCAATAAATAATTGCCAATGAAGATTTTTGAATAATGATTTATTCAAGTCCTTAGCAATCACCATCAGTGAGAAATTTTGCCCAGGCAGGCGATAAAAAAAAATGTAAAGTTCTACAGAATTTAAAATTATCTTTACAGAGTTTAACAGCTCTTATGGAAATTTCTTGTGATAGGCAATGGATTTCAAACCCATCAAACTTTCCCTACTAACTGTTTCAAGATAATGCTGCCAGTCCGCTTAGCAGCACATGCATGTGTCCTTAGAGTAAGACCCACATAGCCGGCGTGGATCCATAGCTGGGAGGGCACATTTGTGCAGAAGGACAGATTCCAGCGAGGGCGAAGACGGAGATTTGCAAGCCAGCCTGGGGCTGCCCCTTTAGCAGCAGCCACCTCCCTGCATGCCCCCCTCTCTATTGCCTCTGTGGGATGCCAGGCTCCCAGGGCGCCTACAACATACCCCCACCCCACCTCCCCACCCCCGCTGCAGCAGCTCCTCCGGCCCCTTCTCCACCTCGTGGCCCCGATCTGAGCAGCTGCTGATGAAGCCCTCCACCCAGTGGAGCACTTTTGGTAGGGGGCTTCCTGTGATAAATGTCACTCATTTTTCTCACTCCCATTCTTACAGCTCCTTCCCCATCCCCACACTGCTAGGGCCCCTCTCTGAGGAGTCCAGAGGCTGCTGCTCACAGCTAGGACTGCCCAGAGAGCTTGCCCAACCCAGAGCCCCCAGGGTCCCCAGAGACTCAAGCTGTCAGGGACCCTGAGCACCGCAGCATGTGCCTCACGCTGGCAGGAGGTTCTAGTGTAGCAGGCACTGCAGGCCTCTACCGCCTGCTTCTTTCTTACTGACCACATCCAGCCACTTTGTAAATCTGTGATCTTGGGCATTATCTAACCTATATGGACTGTAGTTCTCTCTTTTTAAAAAAAGTTTTGAGGGACTTCCCAGTGGCTAAGACTCAGCACTCCCAACGCACGGGGCCCAGGTTCCATCCCTGGTCAGGGAACTAGATCTCACATGGCAACTAAGACCTGGCTCAGCCAAAGAAATATACATTTTTTAAAAAATATACTTTGATAAATTTCTGCAGCATTTGGTCATCACTAGATCTCATATACCTAGACTGGGCAAAGTATCTAATAAAAGCTCTGTATTTTTCATTTAAATAAATAAATAGTAAACAAAACATTGAGGAAGCATCCACATGCCAAAAAAGTACAGTTCAATGGCTTTTAGGATATTCACAAAAAATGTGAAGACTTCCGTTTCTTGTCTGTAAAACAAAATAACTGTATATAACTTCACCAGATTGTTGTGAGAAAAAAATGAGATGGTGAATAAGAAGGGTTTGGTACATCGCTTGGCACATGATGAACTCTCCTTAAGTGGTCATTGTGCTTTTGATGACGATAGCGACAAGGATGACGGATGAAGAGAGCTGCTGAGATTCCTGCCTCTGAGGGACTCTGAGAGGGAGCCGCCGCCTGGGAGTTTGTTGCATGGCAACAAATCTGTGGAATTTGGGCAACCCCAGCTCTTCCGGTTCCTCCCACACTGGACACCAAGCCAACAGCCTTTCCAATAGGTGCTCACAGCCACCTCTGTGTTGGAACAGAACGTGACAGCTGCTCAACAGCTGCTCAGGCTGCAGCGCAATTTAAGGCAGGAAGTGGAGAGAGATGCCGTTTCTTACAGAAAAATGATGGAGAGAGAAATTCAAGTCGGCAGCAAGAAAAGTCACTTCCTTGGCTTAAATTTGATCAACGGCTACCTGGTTTCATTTGCCTAGGATTTTTTTTCCCCCAGAAACATTAATTTTTTAGTATAATTACCTCTCCAGAGGCAGTCTGTATTAAAAGTTTGGACTAGATATTTTAGACTGTATGTCTATATTTTAATATATTAAATATATATTAATATATTAAATACAAAATTAAATACAAAAATGGAGTAATAAGATAATTTTGCAGCTTGCTTTTTCACTCAAGAACTTATCTAGAATACCACTCCATGTCAGTAAATGAGCTGAGTTTTTAACAACTGCATAGTATTCTTTGATATGACTGTACCATTACTGATTTATCAAATCCCCAATAGATAGGCGTTTAGATTGTTTTATACTTTAAAAAAATTTTTATTACCACAATGTTCACCATTTATATGGTCCTTTCAGGAGCCAGGAGCTCCTTTCCCCAGGGTACTGGGAATTTATCTGCTGTGTCCCCATCTAGACCAGTCCTCTGCTGAGGGAACCGTCTGATACAGTGATTGACTACCAGTAGGCATGTGGAGATGGGAGCACAAAGGCCTGGCCCCCTTGTCTTAGTGCTATAACTTCAAAGGGATATTCCAGTTCCAGAACTTTCTTCGAGATTGGGAGAGGACTCTTACTGCAACTGCATCAAAGCTCAACTTCCCCCAGTGTTCAGTCTTGCTTTTCTCATGGAGTTGTTCCCAGGAGCACATCCCAATAAACCTCCCGCACACAAATCTGTCTTACCCAGACTGTTTCTGATGATCTCAAATGTAACAGTTTTCGTTGTTGTTATTGTTATTTTGGTTTTTAACTTGTCGTTTTTTCATCATAGTTGTTATTAGAACTGCTCTTCAGAAAGGAGGTGTCTTCTGAGGAAAAGACCCTTGCTGAGTCTCCCAGGGATCTGGTGTGACTTGTGGGAATGGAGTTAGCAGGGAGAAGAGGGGAAGTGGTTTGCAAGAGGCTGGGGGAATTACTGGCTTTGCTCCTTAACAGGGAGAAAGTGAAAGTGAAAGTCGCTCAGTCAGGCCAGAATACTGGAGTGGGTAGCCTTTCCCTTCTCCAGGGGATCTTCCCAACCTAGGGATCGAACCCAGGTCTCTCACATTGCAGGTAGATTCTTTACCAGCTGAGTCACAAGGGAAGCCCAAGAATACTGGAGTGGGTAGCCTAATCCCTTCTCCAGGAGATCTTCCTCACCCAGGAATCGAATTGGAGTCTCCTGCATTGCAGGTGGATTCTTTACCAACTGAGCTATCAGAGAAGCTGCCTGAACAGGGAGAAAACTAGTGAAAGGGGAGATGAGGGAGGGGGCAGGCAGAAGACAGGCAGAGGAGCCAGAGAGGTGGCCAGAAGCCGGCCCAGGTGAGAAAGGCCAAAGACTTTGGAGAAAGGTGATGACAGCGTGTGGTTTCGACGTGAACCTCTCTGTTCTGCTCTCTGAAATCGTCAGGAAATTCAGCTACATCAACAGAAGCTCTGGGGGAGTGGTCTCTTTTGTGGAAGTCAAGGAAGAGCCAGCTTTCAGCCCTGAGACATCCTGGGCCACTGATGGTATGTATGAGGACATGGGTGCCCATGGCAGAGAGGAGGCTTGTAAATGGAGTCCTGGGCTCCCAGAAGGCTTGGGACTCAACTGAAACATGGCCCAGAGACACCTGGGCCACAGTCGTCTGCTCCAAGCAAGGGTAACTTCAGCATAGAGCTGTCAGTGCAGGTCTGTAGGTCCCAGGGGAATCAAGAAAGGAAAAGCCCTATATCCTGCCACCTCTCTCCCTGTGGCACCTAGGACATGAAGGCCCAGATGCTCAAAGGGGCACAGAGCATGGTGACAACTTAAGGGGGACTGTTAACCTTGAAAGCAGAGAAGAGAATGTCCTGTTCAGGGATTCTTTTAACAATTGTATTTAGAGAGAACAACTTCCACTCATTTCACTCAAATGACTCCCTTACTGAAACCACATACTGTGGTCACCGCTGGCATTTTCCCACAGCCTCAGGTTCTGTGTGATTGTAATCTTGGTGAGTACCAGTTTTGTGCAACACTTTTGACCTTCCAGTCTTCAGAGGCAGAATAATGTCATATGTAAGAGCTTGAGTCCTGAAGTTAGATGGGGCTGAATTTCAAATCTACTCCAGTGAACCTTCCAAGGCTTCTGAGCCTGTCTCCATTCCTGTAAAATGGACTCCTACAAGGACCTCCTTTAAAGGGTTGTTTAAAGATAAAAGGAGGTAATGTATGTATCGCAAGCAGTTAGGAAATAATGTTATTATTATTCCATTTTGTCTGCATAAATTCTATGGCTTTAATATTCCCTGTTATCAGACTTTTAGGCAGTTTCTATCAATAGTTATATTTGTGTGTATTAGTCTCTCAGTCATGTCCGACTCTTTTCAACCCCATGGACTGTAGCCCCCCAGGCTCCTCTGTCCATGGAATTCTCCAGCTAGGAATACTGGAGTGGGTAGCCATTTCCTTCTCCAGGGGATCTTCCCGATCCAGGGATTAAATCCAGGTCTCCTGCTTTGCAGATGAACTCTTTACCATCTCAGCCACTAGGAAAGCCTCCTATGAATACTTACCTATTATAAATAATACTTTCTCACTTTCTTAGGTGGACACTGGCATATAGGATAATTCAATGTTTTGTAAACTGTTATGCATGTGTACTAAGTCGCTTCAGTCGTGTCCAACTCTGTGCAACCCTATGGCCTGTAGCCTGCCAGGCTCCTCTGTCCATGGAATTCTCCAGGCGAGAATACTGGAGTAGGTTGCCATGCCCTCCTCCAGGGGATCTTCCTGACCCAGGGATCGAACCCACATCTCTTTTGTCTCCTTCATTGGCAGACAGGTTCTTTTCCACCTGGGGAGGCCTATAAACTGTGTACTCTCTAGCTAACTGATAATAACCCCATAGCATGGTCATGAGAATTAAATGAATTAATACGTATAAAGTGCTTAGAAGAGTGTCTGCACATGGCATGCTTTATAAAAGTGTTTGATGGCATTATTATTGTAATTATTCTTCCCACCTTCACCTGTCCTCCTTAAGCCTTCCCTCCCCCAACCCCCACTCTCCCGACTGGATTTTAATGATATGCTGATGCTCTCTTTGCCCTCTGTCAAGTATTTGTCATTTCCTCCAGCTCCTGCGGGGAAAGAATTGGATTTACATCATCTAAAAATTCAGCTAATTTGGAACCTGAAATCAAGTGAAAGGAGCCTCCCGTGGAGTAGCCGAGAAGTCTCAGAGCTGCACGTTCCTCTGCCACAGACAGGGCCGCTCGTGGACGTGGCCTTCATGCGTGAGAGACAGACTGATGGAACCCCCTCTCCCAGAGCTGCTGAGTGTGGGGGAATGGTAATTAATGAGCCTCACTTCACATTTGCTCACATCTCCAGGGAGGAGTGCCAGGCTGGCAGCGAGCAAAACTGTGAGACACTGAAGAAAGACCATGAACCCCTCCTGGGGCTGACTCCTTCTGTTTCCCTTGGCATTTACTTTATCTCCTGAGATCTCCCAGAGGGCAGAAAGCCACTGGCTTTGAAGCCTGACACAGGCAGCTCCTTTGCTTCCCAGGTGGCGCCAGCGGTAAAGAACCTGCCTGCCAGCACAGGAGAGGTAAAAGATGAGGGTTCGATCCTTGGGTAGGGAAGATCCTCTGGAGGAGGGCATGGCAACCAACTCCGTATTCTTGCCTGGAGGATCCCATGGATAGAGGAGCCTGGCGGGCTACAGTCCATAGGTTCAAAAAGAGTCAGACACAACTGAAGCAACTTTACACACACACACACACACACACCTGACTCAAACAGCTACTGGCTGGGTAGTTTGAACAAGCTGCTTAATTTCGTTCTTTCTTTTAAAATAATTTTTATTAAAGTATAGTTGATTTACAAGTGCTCAACTTCTTGAGTCTCGTTTCCTCTTCTGAAAAATGGGGACAATACTTTCCACACAAGGTTTGTTTGTTTGTTTTTTTTAATTGTGGTAAGATACACATAACAAAATTACCATCTTAACCATTTTTTGTTTTTATTTTTAAAACAATTCATACAGTTTTGAAAGGTTACATTCCCATTTACAGTTATTACAAAAATATTGGCCACATCCCCTGTGTTGTACAATACATCCATCTGAACCATTTTTAAGTGTACAATTCAGCGGTATTAACCACATAGGATTGTTTCCGAGGCTTAAGTGAAATAACATATGTAAAGCCTCTGGCTTTTAAAACTAAAGCATACTGAATGCTCAGTGAATGTTAACTTCTCTTCCCTCATAACTTTTCCCTCTAAACACAGCCCACAGCCCGGTGAAACTGTGTAGGAATGCCCTGGTGGGTTGGGTTTTAAGTTCAAACCCTGTTCTGTCCCTTATCTTAGCCCCCAGACTGCCCATCTGGGCTGCTGCTTATCACCGAGTTGAGCTGGTTCTGTGAGGAAACCTTGTCTTGGGAGGAAGAGATGAAACAGCTGGACCGCCCCAGAGGACCTTCTGAGAGACCTGCTTCCCAGGGAGGAGGGCTCAGTCTTCTCAGCTCTTTCCAAACAGCTGAACTAGGCCAATAGGTGACAGTTACAGGGAGCCAGATTTCCCCTTAAGACAAGAAGATCACCCCGTCATTGCGTGTGAAACTAGGACATGAGAGGTCCCATCGGTTTTTCGGTGGGTTTTTTCTTGTTTTGTTTTTTAATCTTGTCAGAGTAATATGGCTTATGCTTTTAAAAATTACCCCATACTAAAAGCCTTACAATAATAAACAGTGGTCTGCTTTCCCACTCCCTTGCCATCCAGCCTAGTTCCTCTCTGGAGGCAATCACTATCAACTCTTAGCTGTTTCTTCTGGTATTTATCTCCGTATTTCCAAATAATATGCTAATTCTTCATATTGCTGGATTTCTAGATGTTATCTATTGACTTTCTGTTGTAATAGGTGAGGATTTGACATTTTGGACAATCGCCATCCCTTCTCATGGGTTTTAGTTACATCAGTATTCAGTGCATACTTTATCCTGCTAATGAATTATTCAAGTCTGTGCCACATCCTGCAAAGCACTATAGGATCTGGCCCTGGCTCCCTCTTCTTCCTGCTGTTTCTCTCTCCAAGACTTCTCCCCAGCACCAATGGCCTCTGTGATTCCCCAAACCTGTGACCACACTGCGTGCCCTTGAGTTTCGGGGTCTTTGCACTTGCTCTTCCCTCTATCAGAATACACCTGTCTCTGATGTTTGTCTGACCTGCTTTCTTATTTCAGTCATGAATCTTCTCAAATATCACCTGACTAGAGAAGTCTTTCCAGACTATGCTAACTAAAATGACACCCCCTCCTCCATCTTTTTTTCCAGCTTTACTTTTCTTCACAAACTTGATCACACATACACCCTGCCATTATTTTATGTACTTACTGATTTAAATATTGACTATCTATTTGTTGAGGGAAGGGATTCTCTTTACCACTGTGGCCCCCAGGCCTAGGAATATGCCTGGCATGTAGAAGGCTATCCATAAATATCTGGAGTGAATGAATACTGAGCCTGCTGATTTTCTGTGCTTCAGTTTCATTGTTTGTACAATCTCCCCTCTCCACACACACCCTCTAAGTTAATATTTACCTTGATTTTTCATTTAATTTGTTTTCTAGGAAGCATACCCTCCAATAGTCTTTCGGTTGAATTTCTCATACAAGCATATCAGATAATCTGCTGTGTTTACAATTTCCCTCTTTCTTAATCCATTCAGGCTGCTATAACAGAATACCATAGACTGAGTGGTTTATAAGCCTCAGACATTTGTTTATTACAATTCTGAAGGCTGAGAAGTTTGAGATCAATGTGCCAGCAGATTTGGTGTCTGGTGAGAGCTTACTTCCTCATTCATAGATGCTGTGCCCTCACATGGCAGAAGGGGTGAGGGGGCTCTCTGGAGTCTCTTTATAAGGGCACTAATCCTATTCAGGAGGCCCCCCCATTATTATTCTTATGGCCTTATCACTGCCCAAAGGCCCTACTTCTTAATATCATCACATTGGGGGTTAGTTTTTAACATATGAATTCGGGGGGTGGAGGGAGACACACATACATTCAGCCTATAGCACCCTCTGAGTATAGAAGCAATGCAAAAATAGAGATAAAATATCAACATTATCACATAAAAGGGATTGGAGAATAGGACTTAAATCTGTAGTCGTATACTTCCTGCTGGGTCTCTCCCCCATATTAGAGTCACCATGTAGAATAGAACTGCCCTCTGCAGGGACAGAGCATGCTCTGGAGCTGACCACGTGGAGGCCAGCATCCTATCACCCAGAGGATAACCTCTTTAAAAGGTCCTGTTCCGGGATCACCAATTGATGAGTATCACCTTCTTCCCTGGGGAAGAGGGAGGGAGTGGAGAATTCTTAGGCAGTTTTGAATGTTAGAACATCATAGACAGTCCCTGATAGCTCAGTTGGTAAAGAATCCACCTGCAATGCAGGAAACCCCGGTTCGACTCCTGCGTCGGGCAGATCCACTGGAGAAGGGATAGGCTACCCATTTCAGTATTCTCAGCTAGTAAAGAATCCACCTGCAATGTGGGAGACCTGGGTTTGATCTCTGGGTTGAGAAGATCGCCTAGAGAAGGGAAAGGCTACCCACTGCAGTATTCTGGCCTGGAGAATTCCATGGACTGTATAGTCCATGGGGTTGCAAAAAGTCAGACACGATTTTCACTTCAACCCATCATAATATATATTCTTTGTTCAAATCAAGATTGAAATACACAATGAGAAAAAAATTTAAATAGACATCAGGGGAAAATGAACAGTGATGGGATATTCAATGATATTAAGAAATTATTGTTACTTTTTTAGAGTAGGATAATCCTAGTGTGGTTCTACCCATATATTTTATAGATCCACCTGGAGATATTTGAAGTGATATGAGAAATGATATGAAGTGTGAGATTTGCTTTGAAATAATCCTGAGTAGGGAAGATGTGGATAAGATCTGCTATGAATTGAGTTGAAGCTGGATAACGGGAGAATCATTTTTTATAATGAAAACAATTTTAAGTCTTATTATGCTATTCAAGTGATAAATATTATTTCTAAAATAGATAAAACACTTGTCAAAATTATTTTGGGCCATGGGGAAGTAAAGAATCACCCATATGAAAAGAAAGGAAAAATGGAGCACAAAGAGCTTAAGATTTAGGGTAGGCAGCATATTCCACTTATGGATAAAGTTTTTATTTTTTTGCAATAAGTGGCCATAAAAAATCTTTTAAAAAATTATAATATGTAATGTGATTACATATATTTGCTTGTTTCACTATTCTGCATTATTCCAGGCAAGCAAGCAACCATGATATGTTAGCAAAATTCTTCAGAAAGAGGCACCTTTATCTGGTGTTGGTGAAAGTATAGGTTGGAACAATCTCTAAGAGAATCTGTCAGTATCTGGTCAAGAAAACTCTTGACTTAACAATTCCACTTCTAGGGATGTATCTTACAATTATACTCCCTCCCAGGTATAGTGCCATTCAGACAAAGTTATTCATTGTAGCATTATTTATAACAGCAAAACATGACAACTAAATGTCCATCACAAGGGTAATTAAATTATGATACATGTATATAATAGAACACTATGCAGCTACATAGACGAATGAAGACTCTTTTCGTATTATTATGGAAAAATCTTTATATGTTGTTGTTTTTTTAAAAAACAAGGTACATAAGAGCGTATAGAGCATACTATTATTGTGAAAAATACATTTTCATGGTAGTTTATATATGTATTAAAAATATCTGGAAGGAAAAGAAGAAACCACTAACAGTAGTTATCTCTTGGGGTGGATGGAAAATAGCTCGAGGTGGAAAGAGGCTTTTCATTGTATGCCTTTATATACATTTTAATGTTTGAACCACAGGTAATCAAAAGTTTAAACAAAATTTAAAAATTAAGTGGCTGATACTTTCCTGCAGACACACAAACCAAAGTTGAGTTCATTTTATATCCAACTATGTTTAAACTGTGAAATGTATGCTCCTACTGTTGTTGAAGTTTAAAAATTATTTGTATATAAAATGTTTTTTAGATAAACAAGTCTCTAATAAGACATGTAACCTTTGCTGAAATAATTTTGAAAGATCACACTCAAAGCTCAGTGCCTTAAACAGTTGCCATAGTGCTTCAGTGGAGAATCATTTTGAGGTTTGCTCTGTTTGACTTCATCACCCCTTCATCTGTAATTGTCTATAACAGTGGTCCCCAACTTCTTTGGCACCAGGGATCAGTTTCCTGGAAGACAATTTTTCCATGGACCCGGGTGGGGGTTGGGGTGGTTTCAGGATGATTTGAGCACATTATATTTACTGTGTACTTTATTTCTATTATTATTACATCAGCTCCACCTCGGATCATCAGGCATTAGATCCCTGAGGTTGGGGACTCATGGTCTATAGAACTGAAAAAAAAAATTATGTGGTTGACAGTTTATATTACAGTTTGGGTTTTTATTTTATTTAGTTATTTTTTGGCTGCGCTGGGTCTTCGCTGTTGCATGGGCTTTCTCTAGTTGTGGTCAGCGGGGGCTACTCTCTAGTTGCAGGGCTCAGATTTCTCAATATAGTGATTCCTTTTGTTATGGAACACAGGCTCTAGAGTAGTTGTGGAGCACCGGCTTAGTTGCCCTGTGGCATGTGGGATCTCCCTGGATCAGGGACTGAACCTGTGTCTCCTGCATTGGCAGGTGAATTCTTTACCTCTGAGCCACCAGGGAAGCCCTTGTTTAGCAATTTTAAGCAATTGTTTTCATTAGGCAATATATCTGAATGGTTTAAGATTCAAAAGGTTCAATGATGAACACTGAAAAGCTGCTCTCCCACTACTGACCCTAGCCACCCATTCCCACTCTCAGAGGCCACTAATGCTATAAGGTTTGTGTGAATTCCTTTAAGGATATCTACATATATTTTGCATATGTAAGCAAGTAGGCTTATTTAGCTATTTTTCTCTTTTAAAAATACAACTGGTAAAATATCATATACACAGTTCTACCCCTTGCATTTTTCATATACATATCTTGGACACTGTTTTCATCAAATGCTTTTTCATGCTTTGTTAATGGTATTTTTGATTTCTCTCTTCCCTTGTCTCCAAAACCCAATCAACTGCCAAGTTATGTTGATTGTATATTATTTTTGCTACAGTTTGTCCATTCCCAGTGCCCATTTGTTTAGACTTTCACCTTTCTGCCTGGATTAACACAATAGCCTCCACTATTTGTCCAGACTTTAGCCCTTCCTTTAGTTCATGCTATTCTGTTCAACTAATATTCTTTTTTTTAATACTCAAAGGACAGAAAGAAAAAAATAATATTTGTATTTCATTATTAAATAATTATAATCCTCTGCACAACCTTTCAGGCCTTGGAATCAGGTCAGACACAGTACCATAACCCTTATTTCCCATTTCACATTGATTTTCACAAGGAACAGTGTTAAAAGAACAAAAATCACAGTAACTGTAAAAATGTCATCCAAAGGAATGTGGTGCAATCTAACATGGAAATGACACCACCTTAAGCTAGTAGTTTGCGTGGATTCAGACAGATATTACTCTGAGAAAAATCTAAAATATCTGTAGCACCCTGCATGATGAGCTTCTTGATGAGCGTGAAAGAGGAGAGTGAAAAAGCTGGCTTGAAATACTTTAGTATTAAAAAATACTAAGATCATGACATCCGAGTTCCATCACTTCTTGGCAAATAGAAGGGGGAAAAGTGGAAGCAGTGACAGATTTTATTTTCTTGGGCTCCAAAATCACTGTGGATGGTGACCTCAGCCATGGAGAGAACATTGTGACAAACCTAGACAGCATATTAAAAAGCACAGACATCACTTTGCCAACAAAGGTCAGTCATATAGTCAAAGCTATGGTTTTTCCAGTAGTCATATATGGAGGTGAGAGTTGGACCATAAAGAAGGCTGATAAAATCATGTATTTTGGGGCCTTAAAAAAAAAAAAAAAGAAGGCTGAGTACCAAAGCATTGATGCTTTTTTTTTACATTTGAATAGAAAATTTATTATTTTCATTTTCCAAGTGTTTTCTTTTTCTATCAGGGGAAAAAAAAAAGAAATCTTAAGGACAGTTGTCACTTGCTGCCAAATTGAGGGTAGTCTTTCTCTAGTGGTTTAGTCGCTAAGTCGAGTCCGACTCTTGTGATCCCATGGACTGTAGGCTGCCAGGCTCCTCTGTCCATAGGATTCTCCAGGCAAGAATACTGGAGTGGATTGCCATTTCCTTCTCCAGATGCTTTTGAGTTGTGGTGCTGGAGGGACTCTTGAGAGTCCCTTGGACAGTAGTGAGATCAAATCAGTCAATCCTAAAGGAAATCAACCCTGATTGGAAGGACTGAGGCTGAAGTTCCAATATTGTGGCCACCTGATGCGAAGAGCCAACTCATTGGAAAAGACCCTGATGCTATCATTGAAGATTGAAGGCAAAAGAAGAAGGGGGTGGCAGAGAATGAGTTGGTTAGATAGCATCACTGACTCAATGAACATGAATTTGAGCAAACTCTGGGAGATAGTGGAGAACAGAGCAGGCTGGTATTCCACAGTCCATAAGGTAATAGAGAGTTGGACACAACTTAGCAACTGAAAGACGACAACCTCTGATTATGTCATTTCTCAGCTTAACAGTCATCACTAATTTTTCGGTGCCTGCAGAATGTGACTCTATGATCCCTCCTTTTTTCTTACTCTCTTATCTTCTTCCTTCATCCTCTGAACACTTAAGTCATACTTAAGAGTCTGATGACCCTAGAGGAGCTCTTGTGAGTTCTCATGGGAGTATTTTCTATTCTGTTACTTTATCTTGAGGTGTATGACCTTGATACCAAGTCCAAATCCTCCCTGCCCCTAGGTTAGCTCAGATACAAATTATTCTATGAAATTCTCCTGACCATCACTATAAGCCTGGGGTGCAAAATTTAAGGACATACTCACTCTCAGGGTTGGGCAAGTGCTAAACCCCCCTAAATCCCCAAAGAGCTTGCCTCATACATGTCTAGTGGGCTTTCTCTTCCTATCTGTAAAGTAGTTATTGATAACAGAGTATATATTTTTCCCAGTGTTCAAAAGTTCCTTGAGTATAGAACCAAGCATGATTCATGTTGATCGCTGGTGCCTTGCCCAGAGCCTCATACACAGATGTATATTCATTAGAGCTCTAGGTTGGAGTGTCTGCCCATTAGAAACTCTACTCAAAGTGCTTTAAGCCAAAAAAAAAGGCAATTGATTAGGAGGCTACTCGAGAACTTATAAAACTCCAGGACAGGGATCCTGTGGGTTCTGGGAAGAGAACCAGAGACTAGAGCACTCTGGTGACCCCAGGAAGTACTATCTCACATTGGCTTCTCTGCATGTGTCTGCCTCCCTTTTCTCTCACTACTGTTTGTTTCCTGTTCATTTGGTGGAAAATGCCCTCTGTCTCCGGGGCTTCCCAGGTGGCGCTAGTGGTAATGAACCTGCTTGCCAATGCAGGAGATGCCGGTTTGATCCCTAGATCTGGAAGATCCCCTGTGAGAGGGCATGGCAACCCACTCCAGTATTCTTGCCTGGAGAATCCCATGGACAGAGGAGCCTGGTAGGCTACAGTCCATGGGTCACAAAGAGTCAGATACAACTGAAGCAACTTAGCATGCACGAAGGGCCACTGTCTCCAGTTCCCAACCTTAAATAAGTTGTCAAGAAAAGAGAGAAAGAGAGAAGGGATGGGGGAGAAGGAGCGGGGGAGAGAGAGATCACAATGTCAATGTCAATATCTCCATGTGATTAGTCCAGCTTTAGTCAGGTACCTGCTTCTGGGCTAATCACCTGTGGCCAGAAGGCACAATGGGAAGCCTGCAGCCTTGAGGACCTCAGTGGTGTTCACAGACTTTTTATCTGTAACTCCATCAGCTGTGACCAGCATGCTTCCAGTCTCTGTGTCTCTTAGCCAAACGTACTAAATTTCTAAAGTTGGCACAGCGTGGGTCAGATGATTTTATGCCTGCCTTGCTCACTAATGCGGGGGCAGGGGCAGGTGTTTCTGAAGTGCAGGCCTGACTTCTGGGGGCCACTCTGTAAATAGGGGTAGTTTCCAGAGAAGGGGGAAATCTGTTGAGCTCATCCCGCCCAAAGTCGCACTCAAAGGTGACTGTTACAAGATATTTGTGGAATAAATAAATGAGTAAAGAATCCTGTGAAAAAGAGCAACTGTCCAAAGCTACTAGGTAAATCTTAGGGAGTTATTGGATACTCACTCACTCCTCACTCTTAAAATCTAATCGATCTCCAAGACCTGATTACGTTTTCTTCCCTGTCTCTCGAATCCTCCCCTCCCTCCTATTTCGTTGCACCTCCACGTACAAGTTTTCGGTCAAAGCCTGATTGGTCCACCTCAGCCTCCTTGCCTTCATTCCACGCTGCTGACCCTGCCCACAATAACCTTCCCACAACACATGAATTCCCTGTTGCCACTCAGTCTGCCTGAAACCAAACACAGCCTCTTTCCATCTAAATTGGCCGCCCCACATGAAGTGTGGTAGTAGCCTAGCTTTATTTTTTTCACAATGAGCTGTTTAATTATCCCAATAGTCACATATCCCTAACTAATGCATCTTTATCTCACTCATCTAAAATGCTACCTAAATTTGTGTATAAACATATTCATTTTAAACTCTTTTGTTCCATATATCTATTTTTCTTAAGCTTCAAATGGTTTTAATTATTATTTTCATGTACATTTAAAAAAATTTTTAATTTTGGCTCTGCTGGGTCTTCATTTTCTCTAGTTGTGGAAAGCAGGGGTGACCCTTTGAGTTGCAGTGTGAGGGCTTCTCACTTTGGTGGCTTTTCCTGTTATGCTTCCTGGGCTCTAGAGCACAGGCTCAATAGTTGTGACACACAGGCACATGAGATCTTTCTGGACCAGGGATCAAACCTGTGTGCTCTTCATTGGCAGGCAGATTCTTTACCCCTGAGCCACTATGGAAGCCCTCCATCATTTAATTCTTAAAACTTTGGAATAAGTTCTGACCTTTGCCCTCCTAGTCCTTCAATGCCTCATCAGTTATCAAGCAGTGTTGAATTTTCCTTAATTTCCCTCACTGGTCTTTTTATTTTCATTTTTTTTAGCCATCTCCAACGTAAGTCTGGCCTGTTCAGGTTATCTTTCAAGGACTGATATTAAGAGAGTAAGGAGAAGATATTTGGTTGGGGGGATCTGGGAATGCCTGAATTCTGCCTTGGCCAGCCATCTCCTCTTTGTGAGGTCCTGGGGAGGACATATATGTACAGGGAACAATAACACAACCAGGCAAAAGAGAATTTTATTGTTTGCTGGGTGAGTGAGTGAGTGCAAAAGTCACTCAGTCGTGTCCGATTCTTTGTGACCCCATGGACTGTACAGTCCATGGAATTCTCCAGGCCAGAATGGGTATCCAGAGTGGGTAGCTGTTCCCTTCTCCAGGGGATCTTCCCAACCCAGGGATCAAACCCAGATCTACTGCAATACAGAAGTCAAGAAAGACAGGTGGGACTCTGATCATCTCTGTGTATTCTCCTCTGTCAATACTCCAATTTGAGTCTTAGAATCTTACTGCCTAGTGGGACAAAAAGCCACTCTCAACAGAGAAAATGAAGAGAAAGACAAATCCAAAGTCTCTTGGCTCAAAGCCTTCATAACTGGGCAGTAGTAGCCCCAGGGCCTGCTAAGCTTGTAGAAGAGGAAAAGAAAGGATGCTGGCTGGGGTGCTTCCGAATACAGAAGTCGTGTCCGACTCTGTGCAACCCCATGGACTGTAGTCTGCCAGGTTCCTCTGTCCATGGGGAGTCTCCAGACAAGAATGCTGAAGTGGGTTGCCATCTCCTCCTCCAGGGGATCTTCCCAAACCAGGGGTTGAATCTAGGTCTCCAACATTGCAGGCAGATTCTTTACCATCTGAGCCACCAGGGAAGCCCATGAATACTGGAGTGGGTAGTGTATCCCTTCTCTTCAGGGGATCTTCCTGACCCAGGAATTAAACTGGGGTCTCCTGCATTGCAAGCAGATTCTTTACCAACTGAACTAGTAGGGCAAGGGTAACCCTTGGTACCCGTGAGGATATGTTGAAGATGGGAGACTGCATCCACTCATGCTGAACCTTTTACCTTTTAAACACTCTACATCTGGAAAACATAAATGAGTCCATATTCTCCAATTTTAGCAAGCTTTTCTTCTTTTATGGGGATAGGGTAGGGTGGGATGAAATTTCTTGCTCAACTCCCTGACCTCACGCTAAAGAGGGTGAAGAAGGGGAGAGTCTTGAGTGCCCTCTAGGGACCAGTGGCTCAACTCATATTTGAATTCTAGAGAACCTACACTGTCTTCCCAGGTGGCACAGTGGTAAAGAATCTGTCTGCTGGTGCAGGAGATGCAGGTTTGATCCCTGGATAAGGAAGAACCCCTGGAGAAGGAAATGGCAACCCACTCCAGTATTCTTGCCTGGGAACTCCCATAGACAGGGGAGCCTGGCAGGCTACAGTCCATGGGGTCCTGAGGAGTTGGACATTCCTGAAGCGACTGAGCACCTGAGCACAGGATTATGGCATACAGGGCAGGAATAGAAAATAGTACAAACATAATCATCCAATGAAGAGGTTAGTTGGATCTAATCAAGAAGGGAGAGAACTTGGGTGGTCACTAGATTTTTTTCAGGACTCATAACCTAATCAATAGGTCCAGAAAAACTAAGTAAAGCATCTTGGGAATCTAATTAGTATGGTAAGGTCTGAAAAAACCCTATTGACCTAGCATCACATAGAAGAGACTTGGCGTGTTCACAGTGGTGGCAGAAGAATCTCATCTTTCTGACATGTCTTGGTTAAAAAGCAACCTCAGGCTTCTGAGACAGGACTTCCCATTCTCCTGCAAAGGTAAGTTCAGGAGGCTTGAGGCAGTAACCTCAATGTGCTCCGGATGGTAAATGTTGTTTAATCCTAAAACAGTTCAGAATCAAATATGAGAATGATGAAATACACCAAACCCACAGTATTCATATTTTCATGTTAACTTTAGTAGTATTCTATGTAATTTGGCATTTTCAATGTTTTTAAGATTTAGACAATGTATTAATTCAAGAATATGACAAATGAGCCTTGTGATTCCAGGGTAAGATACATAATTGAATAACTGATTTTAAACTCATACTAAGAAGATGGTCCGTGAGACCCTCCCCCCAAGTCCTTGGGACCACTTGGGTCCCCAAAGCTGGGGAGATGGTTTGTGGAGGCTTTACTTGCTCCAAGAATGCGCTCTATGAGCTCAACGTGGTCTTCATGCTGGTAGGCTTGTTGCTCATTGGAGTGGCTGCATGGGCTAAGGGCCTGGGTCTGGTGTCCAGCATCCATATCATCAGAGGAGTCATTGCAGTGGGAGTCTTCCTTTTCTCATCGCGGTTGCTGGACTGGTAGGTGCTGTCAACCACCACCAAGTACTGCTTTTCTTTTACATGATCATCCTTGGTTTGGTCTTCATCTTCCAGTCTGGAATCTCTTGCTCATGTCTGGCCATTAACCTAAGCAAACAGACAGATGTCATCAATGCATCTTGGTGGGTTATGAGCAACAAGACCCGGGATGAACTGGAAAGAAGTTTTGATTGCTGTGGCTTGTTCAACCTTACAACCCTGGATCAACAAGATTATGCTTTCTGCACTGCAGTCTGCAAGAGCCAGAACCCCACATGTCAGATGTGTGGAGAAAAGTTTCTTAAGCATTCAGATGAAGCCCTGAAAATCCTGGGGGGTGTTGGACTCTTCTTTAGCTTCACAGAGATCCTTGGTGTTTGGCTAGCGATGAGATTTCGGAATCAGAAGGATCCTCGAGCCAACCCCAGTGCCTTTCTATGAGACTTTGGATCCTTCTGACATCTCTACTGCTGTCTGTTCTCCTTAAGCTTTATCTTCCCCTTAGGGAAAACTTGGGGTCTGTAGCCCTTTTTGTTTGAGAAAAAGGAAAGGCCCTTTGCCATGTTCCCTAAAGACGACTGAACAGTTAGGCTTTATGCCTTGATATGTTTTGCTGGGAGAAAGATTATAAAGAATAAAGAAAAACCCTTCTTCCTTCTTCTCTTCCTAAGTGGATGTGGGAAGTTTCCAGGATTACATGAGATGGGATGGGGGTAGAGTCATTCCTGGCTGTTTCCCCTCTTCTCCTTCCATATGCTGGACCACCTCAACACATTTTTGCTTAAGGGTAAATCAGGGACAGATTCAGAGAGAAAACTACCAAGAACTCTTGTAATAAGGAGGACCTGGTTTCGGGAAGTTCAGTGAATATAAAAATAAAAACCATTTAAACTCTAAAAAAAAAAATAAAACATAAACTCATACTAAGCTGTGATACATAAACACAATGGAATATTACTCAGCCATTAAAAAGAATACATTCGAATCAGTTCTAATGAGGTGGATGAAACTGGAGCCTATTATACAGAGTGAAGTAAGCCAGAAAGAAAAACACCAATACAGTATACTAACACATATATATGGTATTTAGTCAATCGGTAAAGATAACCCTGTATGCGAGACATCAAAAGAGACACAGATAAATAGAACAGTATTATGGACTCTATGGGAGAGGGCGAGGGCAGGATGATATGGGAGAATGGACTGGAAGCATGTAAATTATCATATGTGAAACGAATCGCCAGTCCAGGTTCAATGCATGATACAGGGTGCTTGGGGCTGGTGCACTGGGATGACCCGGAGGGATGGGATGGGGAGGGAGGTGGAAGGGGGGTTCTGGAAGGGGAAAACATGTACACCCATGGTGGATTCATGTCAATGTATGGCAAAACAAATACAATATTGTAAAGTTAAAAAATAGAAAATAAACTAATTAAAAAAAATAAACTCATACTAGAGATTTTAATAGTGTGCAAATAATACTGAAATAGAATCTGACATTCTTTATATTTACAAGTTTATTAGATTTATAAGAGTATTCGATTAATAACTATTTGCTAGATATCTGGTTATTGAACAGGCAACTTGAACTTTTTGCCTTGGTTTTCTCACCTGTAAAATAAGTATAATAATAATGCCAGTTTGTTGCATAAGAATGAATGAATTCATACAAGAGCTTGTGATACTGTTTGACTTTTAATGAATCCTCAGAGAAGTTAGTTACTGTTGTTATTAAGTATATGAAAAGTGAAAGTGTTAATTGTTCAGTCGTGTCCAAATCTTTGTGACCCCATGGACTGTAGCCTGCCAGGCTCCTCTGTCCATGGAATTCTCCAGGCAATACTGTATAGGTTGCCATCCCCTTCTCCAGAGGATCTTCTTGACCCAGGGATCGAACCCGGGTCTCCTGCATTGGCAGGCATGTTCTTTACCGTCTGAACCATCATGGAAGCCCCATTAAGTATATGAGAAGAGTTCTTTTTGTTGTTGTTAAATCATGCATTTAATTATTTAAATAGCATTTAATATAGTATTTAAAAGGCAAAGTGAGGGACTTCCCTGGTGGTCCAGTGGTTAAGACTCCATGCTCCCAATGCAGGGGGCATGCATGGGTTTGATCCCTGGTTGGGGAATTAAGAGCCTGAGTGCTGTGGGCATGGCAGGAAAAAAAAAGCAAAGTCATTATATTATGTATGTAAATGTTGTTTAAAATGTTTAGGGGAATTTATTAACAATGTTGTAAGTGAAAGAGTTATCAAAGGGAGCTTAGTGTATTTAGTTGAGTTGAAGGAGCATTAATCAGCCTTCTCTCAAGGACAAGGTCCATGTTTCCCACTATAACCCTAGCACCAAGGCATCTGGTACCTAATAGGTGCCCAATAAATATGTGTTAAACTGAACAGAGAAGTTGTGTAAAAAAGATTTTAAGATGTTATAACCCATTTGTTGTTGTTTAGTCTCTAAATTTGCGTCTGACTCTTTTGTGAGCCTCCTCCATCCATGGTGTTCTCCAAGCAAGAATTCTGGAGTGGGTTGCCATTTCCTACACTAGGGGATCTTCCTAACCCAGGGATAAAACCCATGTCTCCTGCACTGGCAGGTGGATTCTTTACCACTGAGCCACCAGGGAAGCCCGTTATAACCCATAGACACTGTGAATTGAGACAAGGACCACGAGAGGAGGAGGAGCTTTGAGGGAGGATAAAGCGGGCAGGCTTTTCCCCTTTAACCAGGGAAGTCCCTCACCTTGCTTTTTAAATACTATGATTAAATGCATGATCTAACAAAAAAGCCCTCCTCATATACTTAATAATAACAATAACTAACTTACTGAGTATTCATTAAAAGTCAAGCAGTATCGTAAGCTCTTGTATGAATTTGTTCATTCCCAAGACGCCTAAATGTATGGCGTCTGTAAGACATGAGAACAATTTGAAGTCTCATGCAGGGCAGACCCTCAGAGAAAGAGTTTGGAATGGGAGATACATATTACAGGGGATCATCAGCAGAGCTTGGGTTCAGCGAGAGGAGGGCCCTTGAAAATGATTGTTAAAATTTCCTAGATATATAAACAGATGAGATTAGTGAATAACACTTAAAGGTATAAAGAAAGATTGGTTTTAAAAGTTGTTACCTTAATATAGCAAATATTAATAAAAAAAATAATGGGACTTCCTTGGGGGTCCAATGGTTGGGACTCTGCGCTTCCACTGTAGGGGATGTGGGTTCCATCCCTGGTCGGGGAACATGCTGATCCCAAGTGCTGTATGGCATGGTCAAAAAATAAGAAACAATAAATAGTCTTTTCCATCCCCTCTCTCAAAAATCACCTTAGGTATAGAAGAACTCATCTTGACATTTCTAAGCTTGTTACACTGTTCCCTTACACAAATCCCTCCTATTGGCATTCCTTGAATGTTCTCCCTAACTTTTGGGGGGAGTACCCAGGGATAGTGACATGTGCTCATGAACACTCATTCATCATTATCATCATAGTAGCCACCATCTATCATATCTGTATTTTGTACTGGGACTTCCCAGGTGGTTCAGCAGTAAAGAATCAGCCTGCAATGCAGGAGACTCAGGTCTGATCCCTGGGTCAGGAAGATCCCCTGGAGAAGGAAATGGCAACCCACTCCAGTATTCTTGCCTGGGAAATCCCATGGACAGAGGAGCCTGGTGGGCTACAGTTCATGGGGGTCTCAAAAGAATTGAACACTATTTAGTGACTAAACAATATTTTGTACCAAGCAACTGACATGATTAACGGTAATTGGGAAGAGGTAATAATACCCAGCACTTACTACGTGCTTCCTGGGTGCCAGACACTGTCCTGAGTCCTTTGTGAGTATTATCTCCTCACCTCCATGTCATGGGTGAAGAAAAGGAAGCTTGAAATGTTAAGCCACTTGCCAAAGTCTTACAGGTAGGAGGTGGTATGTCCAGGCTTTGAACTGGGAATTTGACCCCAGCACTCATGTTGACTGGGGCCAGCACTCTCTAGTAATGCAGACCCTGCTTGGGCCAGCCTTTGATGTTCCCAAAGAGGCAAAACTCCTTGAAGTTGCTTCCATAGTGCTAAGGTCCCATCCATCCTTGTAGGGCTGGAGTTGTGCACATTCCTAACTAGAGATGGGGCAGCTTCTACTGCTCTTGGAGCTTCGTGCAGTTTATCAGTGGGTCCTGAAGAGTCCCCTGTGAAAACAGTTGCCCCAGCTCATCTCTCTTCATTTCTACCTCTCCCTAGTTCTCACACAGCTTCATTGTTGATTACCTGAGTGCTTACGATATGTATCCCTCCCTACTCACTTGGTACTTAGCACACAGTACAATTTTTTTATAGGTAACAAGTCAATCAAATGAGCATTCCAACTTTGTTGGTATCTAGTTCTTCTTTAAGAACCAACTTTGTTGGTATCACAGTTCAGTTCAGTTCAGTCGCTTAGTTGTGTCCAACTCTTTGCGACCCCATGGACTTCGGCACGCCAGGCTTCCCTGTCCATCACCAACTCTTGGAGCCTACTCAAACTCATGTCCATCACGTCAGTGATGTCATCCAACCATCTCATCCTCTGTCGTCCCCTTCTCCTGCCTTCAATCTTTCCCAGCATCAGGGTCTTTTCACATGAGTCAGCTCTTCCCATCAGGTGGCCAAAGAATTGGAGTTTCAGCTTCAGTACTTCCAATGAAAATTCAGGACTGATTTCCTTTAGAATGGACTCATTGGATCTCCTTGCAGTCCAAGGGACTCTCAAGAGTCTTCTCCAACATCACAGTTCAAAAGCATCAGTTCTTCGGCGTTCAGTTTTCTTTCTAGTCCAACTCTCACATCCATACATGACTACTGGGAAAACCATAGCTTTGACTAGATGGACCTTTGCTGGTAAAGTAACGTCTCTGCTTTTTAATATGCTGTGTAGGTTGGTCACAGCTTTTCTTTCAAGGAGCAAGTGTCTTTTAATTTCACGGCTGCAGTCACCATCTGCAGTGATTTTGGAGCCCCCCAAAATAAAGTTTGTCACTGTTTCCACTGTTTCCCCATCTATTTGCCATCAAGTGATGCGACTGGATGCCATGATCTTAGTTTTCTGAATGTTGAGCTTTAAGCCAACTTTTTCACTCTCCTCTTTCACTTTAATCAAGAGGCTTTTTAGTTCTTTACTTTTCTGCCATAAGTGTGGTGTCATCTGCATATCTCAGGTTTTTTATATTTCTCCCAGCAATCTTGATTCCAGGTTGTGCTTCATCCAGCTTGGCATTTCTCATGATGTACTCTGCATATAAGTTAAATAAGCAGGGTGACAATATAGAACCTTGACGCACTCCTTTCCCAATCTTGAACCATTCTGTTGTTACATGTCCAGTTCTAACTGTTGCTTCTTGTCCTGCGTATCGATTTTTCAGAAGGTAGGTCAGGTGGTCTGGTATTCCCATGTCTTTAAGAATTTTCCACAGTTTGTTGTGATCCACACAGTCAAAGGTTTTGGTGTAGTCAATAAAGTAAAATCTTCTTTAATCTCTTACAGTAGATTTTTCCCTATTTTTTCTGAGAATGATTCTAGAATCTCAGGTTCTTTTGAGCCTTTTGGTCAGAGCAATTGGAGTTCCCAGGCTCACTTGTTTTGGAAAGTTCAGTGGCCGTCTGTACCCACAGGTTCCTCATGTGTGGATTCAACCAAGAATAGATCAAAAATACTCAGAAAAGAAAATACTTGGAGAAAAATTGCAGAAAATTCCAAAAAGCAAAACTTGAATTTGCTATGCACTGGCAACTATTTACATCACATTTACATTGTATTTACAATTATTTACATAGCATTTACATTTTATTAGTATTATAAGTAATTTAGAGATGATTTAAAGTACATGAGAGGATGGGAAGGTGTGAGTGGGTTCTATGCAAATACTAGAATGTATGCCATTTTATATAAGGGACTTGAGTATCTTGAGATTTTGTTATCTGTTGGAGTCCTAAAACTACAACTCCTCCGATACTGAGAGCCACAGGCCAACTGTAATTTGTATTACTTTTCTATTTTTCTGAGGCCGGTAGATACAGGTCTTCCATCATATGTTTATTGAAGATCTATTGGGACTTCCTTGGTGGTCAAGTAGTTAAGACTCCATGCTGTCAATGCAGGGAGTACGGGTTTGATCTTTAATTGGGGAACAAAGATCCTACATGCTCCATAAACAAAATCCCTACCCTCTTGCAGCTTCTGAATTGTGGAAGATATATGGTTGGAGAAGTACTGCCTAGAAAGTATAATCCAGTGCTTTCAAACTTTTTTGCAACTGTAAGCCAAGAAGAAATGTATTTTATAGCATGATCTAGCCCAAACATACACACATATGTACATACATTTATACACCTGAAATGAGTTTCATAGAACAAGAGTCTGACTGGGTTTGATGTTCTCTGATATTTTCTATTTCTTTTATGGAATGTTGGTCATGACTCACTAAGTTAATTTTGTGCTTCATCAGTGGCTCTCAATCTACAATCTGAAAAAAGCTGGTAATGGTTAAGAGCACAACTTTGAGGTCAGGCTGATGGCTTTCAGACCTGACTCCATCTTTTACTACCTGGGTTTGAATAAGCAATCTCTTACTAATCTTGCTTCTCCATCACCAAAATGAGATAATAATAATACTGGTATCTACCTCATAGACTCCACTTGAAAATTAAGTAATAAAGGAGGTAATGTGTATAAGGAATGTAAAATGGGGCCTAACAGGATGTCAAGGCTCAGTAAACATAGGTGTTAAATACTGGGTGTGATGATGGAAGGAGGAAAGGAGGGACTGTTTCCTGGAGGAGACCTTAAAGAGGTATTAGGAATTATTCTGGGGCAGGTTTAAGCAGGTACACAGTAGAGAGAGAAGCTCTATGCAGAGAGCAGTCCTTGCAATAGTTGTGAGTTGGGAGAACTTCCTCTGTCCTATGACCAAAGAGCTTCCCAGTTTGGTTGTAGCCTGAGGGAGAAGTCTGTGACAGATGAGGTTAGAGATGGCAGCATGGGGTCGCAGCCTTGTCATGGCGAAGGGGCAAACCACTCCAGTATTCTTGCTGAGAACCCATGAACAGTATGAAAAGGCAGAAAGGTATGACACTGGAACATAAGCCCCCCAGGTCCGAAGATGTCCAGCATGCTACCAAGAAGGGCAATTACTAGCTCCAGAAAGAATGGAGCGGCTGAGCTAAAGCAGAAACTAAGGGCCCTGAGGGCACCTCAAAGAATTTTAGACTTTAACTTATAGGTAATGGGATCTTATTAAGCCTGTTAAGTAGAGAAATGACATGCTTTAATTTTTTGAAAGACCATTCAAACTGGAGGGTGGAGAATGGATTGGAAAAGGCAATTCCTGCAGCAGGGAGACCATGTAGTAGCTTGATGAGAGATGCAAGTCACCTGGACCAAGGAAAAAATGACATGGAACAACTGTTTCAAAAGATCTAACTGGATTTTGGCATTTGAGGGAGAAAGGAGTAATGGATCCTTCCTAGGTTTCTGGCTTGAACACCTAGGTGGTAGGTGGTGACACACTATTAGAAAAGCTGGATAAAAAAGACATTTCGTTTTTAGTTACCGTTGCATTTTGAGATTAATGGAATCTTGCTGAAAATGAAAAGTATCCGGATTTTGGGAAACTGTTTCCTGACACCCTTTGGGATATTTATTAAGTCCCTAAAACAACTGGTTCTTAAACTATGGTGCCTGACAACTATGTGTATTTACGGGTGGGGGAGGAATGGGGAGGGGTGTTAGAAATGTGGGTTCCTGGGCTAAAAAGCCAAGATTCTGGAGAAACCATTTGGACCCCAGAATTTAAATAATTAGCCTGAATGACTCTGATGCAGGTAGTCTCCAGATCACAATTTAAAAAACAAAGAACACTCTCCGGTGTCTCTAACATTAGTTTTTCTACTCTCCAGCCCTCCCTACTTACTTGGGGGGGCGGTCCCTATTGCTTCTTACTGCCTCCAGTCATTGATTATGTTCTTAACAGTGAGGACTTCCTTTTCCTAACAAGTACATACATCTCCAGGGCGCCCAGAAAAATATTTGGCAACGAACGGGCCCTCTAGAAATGTTTGCCAAACGAATGAATGGGCGAAAACATTTATAGATTGCTTGGTACAAAAACTTTAGCTTTTAAATAGTTCGGCAGGGTTTGAATAGAGAAGCAAAGGTCATTCCAAAGGCAGGGTGAGGATGCGACTGGCAAGGCAGCGGGGAGGAAAAGAAGGGGAAAGCCCCATGCCGGTGATCGAGGCACACTCGGGAGGTCCTAATTCTCGAGACTTGGGGGGCGAAAAATATGACTATTTACGGATTAGCAACCATCTTGGGTCGCCTGCCTTACTTCCCCGGGGCGTCCACATTTGACTTTAATACTGTTGCCTCTGCGATTCCGGCCCGATCCAAAACTCTGAAGGGAAATGTGAACGCAGGGAGATCTCGGGGGGCTGCGGAGGCCCGAGCCCAAGCCCCCTCCGGGATGCACCGCCGAAGTAGCGCCGACCTCCCCATCATGGCGGCGGCCGGGCGGGGAAGCCGAGCCCGTGCGTCGCGTGCGTGCCTCCTCTCCCTCCCCTCCCCCTCCTCGGCGGCGGCGGCGGCTTAGGCGGCAGCGCTCGCCATTGCCGCTGGTGGCAGGAGGCTGCGAGGAGCCGGCGCGGTCGCAGTCTCCACGGCGCAGGCCCACGGTAGCGCAGCCGCTCTGAGGTGAGTGCCCTACCGCGCAATCTCCAGCTATTTCAGCCCCGGCGCAGCCGCAACACGCCGCCCGCCCGCCGGCCGGCCGGCCCGCCCCGCAGCCAGCACCCTGCCGCCCCCGGCTCCAGGCCTAGGCCCCCGCCGGATTCGGCCCGCCTCGGGCGGGGGGCCCCGGCCCGGCCCAGTCAAACCGCCACCCCGAGGATGCGCAGGCCGCACTAGGCCCCAGGCGTCCTGGCGGGCTCGGGAGGGAGGCGCTGCCCTCCCGAGAGCCCCAGGGTTCCGGCCTGCCCCGCCGCCTAAGGCTCTCGGGGCCGCGGCCTCCTCTCCGCCGTGGAACCCGGGGCCCGGGCCCGGCCTTCCCGTGGGTTCGGGAGCTGGAGGCCCGGGAGAGCGCGCTGGCCTGGGAGCGGGAGGTGGGCGGGCTGCGCGGGACCGGAGCGGCGGCTCCCAGCTCGCCTCCTCGGCCCTTCCCGGGTCTGGTCCGCGGGCGGCGCGGGGCGGCGGGCTGGGCCGGGGCGCGGGAGCCGCTGTCTCTTGCGGGAGAGGAGGGTGGCTCTTCGGGCGACCTCCGGAGCTTCCCTCCCGCCGGGGTGGCGTGGGCTTGTTACCCAGGTAGACTGGGGGACGCTGGAATATGGCGCGTTGCCCACCTTCTTGCAAGTTAGGAGGCGGCAGCGGCGGCAGTTCAAGGAGGAGGGCGCAGAGCCCTTTTGTACGCAGAAATAAGGAGCGACATTGTGTTTTCTTCCCCAGCTAATATGCTGCGGGTGGAGGGGTCTCGGTTCTTTCTGTGCTTGGGGTGTTGGTCCCCAGTGGGAGGGATAGGGGGAGTAGCGCGACCCCAGGAAGGGACCAAACCTTTGACACTGGGAAGACAGGAGCTCTGGATGGCCTTGTGCATGGGTATTATCCCACAACCCCAGCCTTTCGGGGAACTCAAGTGTTTGCCCTTGCATGTTAGCCACTTAACTGGGCCATGATGTCCACCTCCTCTCTCACCTGTTGTGCCGTTGCTGTTGGTTCTAAACTTTCGACAGTCCATCTGACTGTGCCCATCAGAACTTGAAGTTGTTTAAAAATTTTAATATTTTTAGGGCTTCAAATGATAACTGGTCCAGCCAGTTGGGAGCTGTTGCCTGGTCTCCATCCCTTCTTAAGCATTAGATTAGAATATATTAATTGCTTGTTTTAGAGCTGATGTCAGTTGTGGTTAACACTTTCTGTGGTCAGAGTAAAATTCACATTTTCTTTAGTATGTAGAAACAGGGTATTGAAAACTCTTACGGTGAAAGGTAGTGTGAGTGAGACGGTCAGCTCGGACAGTGCTCTGCAAGAGAATGGGTATGCACATCTCACACCTTTTGTTGCTGGATATCATCTGCTGTCACAGCGATCCTTTCCCCATTTCACCTTCCCCTGGTTTAAAAAAAAAAAATTTCTTTTCCTTTGGCCTTGAACAGTAAGTTACTGGATTGTTCCTCACTCAAGGGAGGTGGGGGCGAGGGCTGGGAGATGCTAGGATTTTTTTCTTCCCATAAGTCAGTAGTAGCCTGACTCCCTAGAATTGTGTTTGAAAGTTCTTGATGTGTTATTTCATAGTGAAAATATGACTAGCCCTTATCTGTGCATCCAGGTGAGATTTCCATATTTTATCAGCGCTGAAGCAAGCATGCAGTTATCAAATGTAATGTAGTATACTTAATCTTAACTTGCATCCAGAACTGTATGCGGAATTTTTTTGCAGGACCTTTTTTTTTCTTTCGGACAGGAGTTAGGTGTGCCTTTCAACAGAGTCCATCAGGATAAGAATTACTGTTTCACTCTTTTGGTTCATCCTTATTTGAAGTCCTTTGATTTCAGTGCATGCCTTCCTCCTCCCCCCGTCTCAGACTCAGCATACATGAGGAAAATGATTTTTGCTTGGAAGTCGTAATCATATTCTCATTTAGGGGGGGAAAAGATTTCTTATTCCCAAGCCAGGAGTTTCCTTAACCAGGTTTTAAGCAAATTCAGCTCCTGGATTTAGGGAAATGTCTCTAGTTGTAGGAGATAATGAGGGCACTTGTCTAGATGTAGAGGGAATTAAAGGAGAAGGAATTTCAGGTTTCCCTCCCAATTCTTGTGTATTCCAATGGAACCCAAAATTGCAGGGTTTTTTTTTTTAATTAAATCACAATTATGTATCCATCTCTAATTTTGTTATGTAGCTGAAGACCCAACTTCCTAGGATATAAATATCTGAGTTTGCATTGCATCATAGGTTCAAGCAGACTTTCTTCAAGATTTTATGTGAAATGATAGGAAGTGGGTGACTTTCAGGGGAAATTAAGCTCCTTGTAGTCTGGGGTTTTTTATACCTCTTTCCTTATATGTAATAAGGCATTCAATTCGTGTTAGTTGGGGAATGATAATAATACAAGAAACAGTAATGATTGAAATTAAATTTGTTTTCACAAGTGTTTGAACAGGCATGTTGGTTTCTGGAAGGACTGTAAACTGTCAGCCTTTAGAAGCACACCTTCCAGTCTCTGGAGAACCGGAAGTTATTGCATACATTCAGCTTCTGTCAGATATCTTTAGGCAAGCTCAGTCCTTCATGCTGCAGTGGGGTGTTTCATCCACTCAGTGCTCCTCTGAAAAGTTGGAGGGTAAAGGGGGAGCTCTGTGGGTTGTTGAGTCGCAGAAGTGTCTAATCTCAAGAGTTTCTGCATACTCTCTGTAGGGCTGTAATTAATCCAAGAAATTTGATATTTGAATTTAGATGTTTATGAATATGTTTGTATATATATATATATACATCTATATAGTATTTGGAAAATCATTCTTACCGAAGAATACCAATCTTTGGTTTTATAAAAAACATTTCAGAAAATGCTTTATACCAGAGTACATTTTCTCTGTGCTCTTTCATGTTTTCCTTGAGGGCTGAAGCTGGTGTGTTCAGCCTGAGCTTACCCAAGTATAATTTTTCATGAATGCTTAGTAAAGCAGCAATGGAAAAGAAACCCACTTGTTAAGTTTATTTTAGAAACCTTTTATTTAGACCAAGTCCAATCAGTATTTTTTTAGGCTCTGGATACATGTTAATTTTTGAGCATTATGTATCATATGGTTCCTTCCTTACTAACTCCTTGGTGGATTATCTACTTTCTTGGCTTTTCAGGTAGTACTTTTATCCATCAATATTTTACTAAGGAAGTCAGGCTGGAAGAGAAAGAGTAAAGGAGGTGAAACAAATCAATTTCAGGTGTTTCCAGAAGATTATAACCACATTGAGCTATTGGAAACTCTTAATTCTGTAGCAACAAGGATGCTTTGTCTGAAGTTATTTTGATGTAATATGGAGAAAACTTAGAAAATGAACAGAATTTATAATTGCTCAAGAAAAATAGGTGGATTATATATACTTTGGAATATATATATATATATGTTTTTTTTTTCCTGCATTGCAGTTCATAATTCAACTAAAATGTTTCAATCCTGCTCAGAGCAGTTTATTTACTGAACCTTCAAAAATATTTCTTCACGTGGTCTTTAGTCCTAAAATGTGAACATTTATATGAACTGAAGAAAAGTCAGAAATACAGCTTCATAAAGATATTCTAGTATAAAGACTGCCCCCCCCCCCCATAAAAAAGGCGAAACAAAACTAGGGGGCATTTAAGGCAGGCCTGCTTACTACACTGTGATTCTTTGAGGTCAGTCTGTATTTTATCATCAACAGCAGTCACTTAGAAAATAAACCGACCATAAGGAATCTTCTCCAGAATTCCAACTTGATAACCTTCCTTATCAAACTGCTTCTGAGCCATTAGATAATTTCTGAGGAAGCCATGCCTAGTAAGGGAGGAGTGTGTATGTGTGTTGGGGGAGAGATGGTAGGGAGTAGGGGGGAAAGGTAGATGAAACTGGTAAAAGAATCTGGTTTTATTCATTGGATGATCACTGAAATTTTGGAGATGTATTTTTTTTTTTTTTGGAGATGTATTTTTAAAAGAAGCTAAAAGAGCTACTTTTGTATGGGTCATCATTTTGGTGATATACATGATTTGGTGTCTACTGTTTGCAGCGTATTATTTAGTATATCAGGCTTCCCTGGTAGTTCAGACAGTAAAGTATATCAGTATAGTATTCACATTTGTTCATGTATGCTGATTTCTGTGGTTACAAATGTGAAAAGTTTGGCTGACAGTTTAAGTGGAAATTTTCTTCAGAACTCTCCAGTGGTGCCTATTGGATAAACTATGCCAAGCCTTTTTCAGAATCATGAAGAATGAACTTTGTGTGCTTAAATGTTAAGACCATTTTTAAAAAAGAGCTCATATTTACTGTTGGTAATTGTAAAGTCTTAGCTTTTTAGAACTTGGAGAGTCTGTTTCGTTGCTACCACTGAATGTTAATGTGGTTAGGCTGACAGCTAAACCTACAAAAGACAAGAGGAAGTGAGGAAATATCCCCATGAAACATTGCTTAAAAACTAAGCGGTGGACTTGAAGTGGGGAGCTCAGGACTCAATCCAGTTCAGTCACTCAGTCATGTCCAACTCTTTGTGACCCCACGGACTGCAGCACGCCAGGCTTCCCTGTCCAGCACCAACTCCTGGAGCTTACTCAAACTCATGTCCATCGCATTGGTTTGCCATCTAACCATCTCATCCTCTGTTATCCCCTTCTCCTCCCACTTTCAATCTTTCCCAGCATCAGGGTCTTCTAATGAGTCAGTTCTTCACATCAGGTGGCCAAAGTATTGGAGCTTCAGCATCAGTCCTTCTAATGAATATTCAGGACTGATTTCCTTTAGGATTGACTGGTTGCTAGGGACTAGGGGACTTAATTTGATTTATGCTCAAAAGAGAATGAGGCATCCCCTCCACTGAGAAATAACCTTGAGTGTGTCCTCAGTCTGGAGTTTTGCCATTCGTTCACCAGATAGCATTTAAATATATACTATATTCCAGACATGTTCTAGATGCAAGAGGAACAAATAAATCATGGGCTTTGTCTATAAGGGTTCAACTAACTATAATACAACTTGTTGAGCACTAAAATGAAGCAAGAGTTGTGTGGGCTTATAGAAGGAGGGAGGGAATTTTGGGGGAAGGGGTGAGTGATACAGGGAGATTAAGTGAGGTTAGGGAAGACTTTTCATGTAGTGGGTGTTTTAAGTATTGGGTTGGCCAAACAGTTTGTTTGGGCTTCTCTGTACCATCTTAACAGAAAGACCTGGACGAACTTCCTGGCCAACCCATTAGGACTTTGAAGGATGAGTAGCTGCTTTACTGATGAAAAAGAAGAGGCTAGAGGAAGGGCATTGATAGTCTGATTTGAGAAACACCAAGTAAATTTTGCTGTACTTGGGCAAGTACTGGAAAGTGAAACTGGTGAGATTGTGGCCTGATTAGGAAGAACATAGAGTTAAAGATTACAGTTGGTTAATGGATAATGATGATGCCCTTAATAAGGTAAGGAATGTATAGGGAGAACAGAGTTTGAGGAGGAAGGTAAATAGGTTATGATGCTTTGTCTATAAGGGTTCAACTAACTATAATACAACTTGTTGAGCACTAACATGAAGAAAGAGTGGTGTGGGCTTATAGAAGGAGGGAGGGAATTTGGGGGGAAGGGATGAGTGATACAGGGAGGTTAAGTGAGGCTAGGGGATCAAGATAATGTCGAATAGGTAAAGTTAGGTACCTGACGATTTGGACTTTAGATCAAGGGAAAATGTGTGTGTAGGGGGTCTGTTAGGAGATTTGTATTCATGGGCATAATGTGATATAAAAGCTGCCAAAGAGTATGATATCAAGAGTGAGGAAACAACTAAGGACAACCCTGGGTAGCATCTATATCTGAAGGTCAAGTGGAAGAACAGAGGCCTGTGACGGAAGTTGAAAACCAATGCCTGAAGAGAGAAGGTAAATGGTATAGTGTTGAAGAAACTGAGGATAGGGATTAAGGGAATTTTAACAGATATAGCAATGTGAGGAATACTGCAGAGCTCCTTGGGATAAAAACTGGATTTTATCAGGATATGTTTATGTGTGTGTATGTGTGTATTATTTTGTCATGAATCATGATAATTAAACAAGATTTATAGAGTCTTACTGAATATAGAGGTAGAGCCTTAAAACACAAGTTAATATTAATGGATGACTAGTGTTTAGAAGTAGGTCCTGTTATTCAGGGGAATTACAGCATTAAAAACTTTGGGAGATGACTTAAATTTTAACAGTTAGAATTTGTGTATTTGAATATATATAGTGTAGCATATTTGAGCTTATCATCTCTTAAAACACAAATTCCTTTTGAAGGGTTTTGAGGTTTTGTGATATTTATACAATACAGGCAGGGGTTTTTAACTTGGGTTTTATAATTCTGGGATTCATGGATATATTTTGGCTATGATATTATGGGTCTTGAAATTGTTTGAAAAATACTGTGTGGGCCTATGTGATTTTTCTGTGAAGAGGGTCCTTTTATAAGATTCTCAAGGGGTTCTGGACACAGAAAAGTTAAGGGCCTTTTTGGCCCTTGGTAATGTAAACGTTGGCTGTGTTAGTTGGCTGAAATCAATTATCCTGACTGGGCTCGATCGAGCAAGGGAAAGAAATTTTGAGTAGGTGTTTGGGGTGAGGAACTTTGGGAAGATGGAAGGTACCTTTCGGAGAGAAGAGTAGGAGCGCCAGAAGGAAGGTGGGAGGAATGCCAAAGCAAAGCTTAACCAGCTTTAGAATTTTGTGAAGTCATCTGAATTCCTTGCTTTTTTATATTCCAGAATTTACACTTGTACTGTATATGACTATTCATGCACTCTATACAATAGGCTTTGTGGGAGGATCAAATTACTATTGTTTTAAAGAGTGAGTTTTGAAAGAAAGCTAAATAGTTCATTAGGTTACAATCAAACTCACTTTTTAAATTTTTAATTTTTATTTTACATTGGAGTAGTTGATCTATAACATGTTAGTCTCAGGTGTACAGCAAAGTCAAATTCATTTGTAGGGTTGCTTATATGCACTTTAGAAAACTTCTAAAATACACATATAAATATATTCTTTACTGCCTGAGCTACCAGGGAAGTCCATAGAAAACTTCTACAATGTACATGTATCAATCTGGTGATCTGGGACAAGACATTTATTCTCTCCTTGCTTAATTTTTCTGACTGTGAAATGAAAATACCATTGGCTTGTTTTATAGAGTCTGTATGAAATATGACAATTTAGAAGTGTTTTAAGATCTAAGATAGATATAATGGTAACAAATTGCTAGTGTCCATGTTTCTTAAATCATTGATAAAATGCAGAAATTTAAGCAGATTATTTAATAATGTTTCATACTAGAACTTTACTTGGCTCCCAAAATATTTCATTCTGAAGTTTTAGATAATTGATCATTTTTACTTTCTTCTTCTAGTCTTTGGATCTTTGAAATTAGATTAGGAGGCAATTTTGTCAGCTAGGCCCTGGATTCTAGTCAGTGATCTCCAACTTTTGTTGTCACCCTTACAAGTAAGTTTTGAGTGCACATTCTGAAAAACATATATTTATAGATGGTATTCCTGTTATTGTACTAATATATTTATGTGCATTATAAAATATATAGAAGGTAAACATTTTAAAAGGATCAGGTAAAAATTGTCTTGCTAATTGATTTAATGACGGTTCAGTAATTTGTGAGCTTGATTTGCTTGTTTTTGTAAATATATTTGCTTATAATTCATGTTTTTTTCTGTAATTAATGCCAGTTGGCAGTTGTGTAGGATACCCTGTAAAGGTATTGGTAAATGTAAGAATTACATGAATAAACATGTTGGATGATCTTAAGAAAATTTGTGTTATGCAACTTGCAATTGGGCTTCTATTTGTGGATTATCTTTGAAAGTGAAAGTCGCTCAAGTTGTGTCTGACTCTTTGTCCCATAGTCCATGGAATTCTCCAGGTCAGAACACTGGAGTAGGTAGCCTTTCCCTTCTCCAGGGGATCTTCCCAACCCAGGGATTGAACCCAAGTCTCCCGCGTTGCAGGTGGATTCTTTTCTAGCAGAGGCACCAGGGAAGCCCAAGAATACTGGAGTGGGTAGCCTATCCCTTCTCCAGCAGATCTTCCTTCCCGCCTGCATTGCAGGCGGATTCTTTACCAACTTGAACTATTAGGGAAGCCCTTTGTCTCATTAAACAATTGTTAAGTAAAATTTTCAATAGTAGATCTTTCACATAATAATCACAAATGAGTCAGTTTGCTACATAAAAACACCATCATGTGTGTGTTACTCACTCAGTCATGTCCAACTCTCTGTGACCCCATGGACTGTAGCCTGACATGTTCCTCTGTCCATGAAATTCTCCAGGCAAGAAGGCTGGAGTGGGGTTGCCGTTTCCTTCTCCACCGGATCTTCCCGACCTAGGGATTGAGCCCGGGTCTCCTGCATTGTAGGCAGATGCTTTACCGTCTGAGATACCATTAAGGTCTTTTGACCCTAAACTGAATTTAGAAACTAAGTCTGAAGAAATAATTCCAGTATCACCAATTAGGTGATTGATTGTTAACATTTTTGTTTTCCTTAATTTTTAATCTCTGTATTTTGAAAGTTTCTCTACAATGAAATGTATCATTTTTGTAGTGAAAGTTTTTAGAAAAGAAACCGAAGCAGCCAAATCAATGGTTATCTTTGGTTTATGAGCATATATGCTCATAATGAAAATGCATTAATTTTTATAATTAGAAAAAATAAAAAGTATGATTATGGCCATAATATAATTATGGCCGTAGGGAGTCACTAACAGATTTTGGGTGCACAAGTCAATTATTCTCACTAGGCCTATTTCCCCATTTGAAAAATGAAGAGTACAGAAATGGTAAAGTTTCTTACTAAATAAAAAGTTCCCTCTAAAATTATTTCTGAGTTGTGTTATGACATGTTAATAAATATATTTTCTTCATGTAAAAAGTATGTAAATATGTTCATTGTAGCAAAGAGAAAAAATTTAAAAATAATTGTAAATAAACAATTTACAATTGTTTACATAGATATTTAACAATATTTTAATTATATGATTTTAGATATTTTCTAAGTATACATGTATGTACTTGCATGTACACACTGTGCTTATATGTACTGTATGATAATATGAAATAATACTCTGTATACTGTCTTGAACCAGAAATGTCTAAGGATGTTTGATTTGTCAGTTTTTGCCTAGGAACATTCTTAATGGAACAGTTACTAAATCCATTTCAATGAAATATAAAACACACTGAAAGTTTCTATCCAAATACAAATTTGTCCAGGAATGCTTACTGCCTGTTTCATGCTCTTTGTGGTTTTGCTGAGGTAAGGGTAACTTGGAGTAAGAATGGAAGGGCTTGCCTGTGAAAGCTTACTTCGTGAAGAATGAAAGCTAAATCCTGGGTTAACCTCAATTTCATTCACATATTAACTTGCTTTTTCTCCACTCTGTCCTCACAGTTCCTGAGCCAGGATTCCTATTTATAGGATAGTTTCTGGTTTGTGTCAATGTTGCTAGTCTTTTATTTTGCCCTGGGACCTTCTGAGTTGTTATATTCCTGTTGAGAATAAGTTGATATTAATAGCAGCAATCATTTAATACAGAAGTGTTAAAAATGCTGATTTTTTTAAAAAGCATTATCTGTGGAAAGTTCAAAAGATTTTATGTACACAAAGTATAAATATTTGTGTTTATAAATATAAAATGCTGTGTAGTCTAATCCATGCTCTGTCCCAAATAAGTATGTGATGTATATAATTCTAGTTTCATGTAAAGAATACTGGCTTTTTCTCACCTTTCTTAAAGATTTTGTGCAGTGGATTCTCTTTAGAAAAGTTAGTAATGTAACCCAATTTTCTTGCCTACTCCTTTTAGTTCTGCTTTAGTCTTTCTGGAAGCTGGTTTGTTTGTCCTTTTGTTTATTTATTCCTTAGTTATCACAATTAATATCTAAAGTTGTCTAGTCATTTTTCGTCAAAGTATAGTCTAAAGCCTATGAAAGTCTATGTTGGAAGGAAAAAAGTCTGATTTGTTCATTCTTTTCCCTTCTACTTTGAAAATTAGAAACTTCTAGGAGAAAAATGATCATTTATACTTGACAATTAAGATGGTTAAATCAGTATCTTTTAGACATAGGAGTAGGTGGACAATCTGGGAATAAGTACAGACTTTTTGCCTCAAACTTTTTTTTTTTTTCTTCAGTGTTTGTGTCCAAAAGATGTCAGAGCAGCAGCTAATTCTAACTTGAGAATCCACTGAGATGGATTGTTTTCATGCCAAAGAGATCCATTTTCTAGCTAGATGAGTGGTATATATCCAGTGTACTTTAAATAGGTGATCTTTGGCTAGTATTAGTTTAGGGCCTTTGGTAAGGTAGTGTGGTTCTTATCTTTTTTTTTTTTTTTTATAAATTTATTTATTTTAGTTGGGGGCTAATTACTTTACAATATTGTAATAGTTTTTGCCATACATTGACATGAATCAGCCGGTAGTGTGGTTCTTATCTTTTAGGCTAGCACAGTTTTGAAATTCTGTTTCTTAAAGAATAGTGATTATTTTATGACAATAATTGTTTTCCCTCAAAGATAAAATAATATGCAACTGTTCCATGTAAATATGTATGCTCAGATTTGGCCTCCCCGCAGAGTGTAAGGACTCTATATCCAGTGGCCTAATTGACATCTCTTGGGTACCTCAGATGCATTTCATCCCAAAATGAGATTCCCTTTTCAAACTTGGCCCTGTTCCATTCTTTCTTACCTCAGTGAAGGGTATTACTATTTCATCTATTTTACAGAAACCTGGTCTTCTCATATTGTCAAATCATGTATAACTTTGTAAATAAGCTCAAACTGTCCTCTTCATTTCTACCATTACCACTTCCATTTGAGTAGTTGTTTCTTTTCTGGACTGTTGGGATAACTTATAACTTAACTGGTCTACCTGCATCCACACTGACTGAACACGAGTCCATTCTCCTCACTGCAGATTGAGTTAGTTGAACTTTTCCACATACACAAGTTTGATTATGTCCCCCATTTAGGATGAAGACAGAGCTTCTTAATGTGGCTGTACCTGCCGTTTGAACTCATTTTGTGTCAGACATGCTGCCCTAACCATTAGACCTTTCCTATTGCTGTTCCTTCTGCCTGCAAATCTTTTTCCTTTCTTCTCTCTGGTAAAATCTTAAAAATTTTGTTCAAGTCTCTACTCAAGCATCATTTCTTCAGGGAAGTTTTACCGGATTTTCCTTATTTTTGTACTTTTTCTTCGCCATGTATGTCTATGTATGTCATTTTACATTTGTTGGTTTATTACTTGGTGTGTCTGTCCCTCCCACCCGATTGTAAGCTTTATGAAAATAGACATCGTGTTGGTGTTGATCACCAAGCACAGTGCCTGACCCATAACTAATAGTATGTTTTGAATGCCATGTTTTGTATTTTCATCCTCAGCAGCCCCAGTGTAGGATTTCTAGATTTTTTTTTTCTTTTTTATACCCTATTGTTGAGAAGCAGGAGACTAGATTCTACAGCTTTCCATTACTGATTTGATTGTGTGGGATGCATTTCCAAGAGTGTTGTATATTATATAGTTCTTTGTGAAAGAATTCTCTCTATAGGCTAGTTTACACCAGAGAAGTAAAACCAGTTTTAATTCAGGCCACTTACTTAGAAAATGACTGAATAAAAGCTCATCAATTCAAATTGGTTTAACATATTATCTTGGTATTGCTTGAGGCCTTTTCATGCTTGCTAAATGAATTACTCATTTTGATTATATTGACAGCAGGGTGAAATTATTTCAGGAGCCAGGTGGATAGTATAGGTCTAGTTGCTGCTGCTGCTGCTGCTAAGTCGCTTCAGTCGTGTGGTCTAGTTGAGAGCTGGAAAATTCAAAAATAGAAGGGTTGTGGTAGCCGTAGTAGTCTACCTTGGGTTATTACCTGTGGGTTTTTTCCCTCTTGTTACAGCGTAAGGCACTGTGAGCCTTTTTTTTTTTAAATGTTGGAGTATAGTCGATTTACAATGCTGTATTCATCTCGTGTATAGCAAAGTGGTTTCTTTATACATATATCTCTTCTGTTTAAGATTCTTTTCCCATATAGGTTATTACAGAGTATTGAGTACTATTTTATATTAAATGTGTGTATATGTTAATCCCAACCTTCTAATTTATCCTTTCCCCCACCTTTCCCGTTTGGTAACCATAATTTTGTTTTCTAAGCCTATGAGTCTGTTTTGTGAATAAGTTCAGTTGTATCATTTTTCAGATTCCACATATAAGTGATATCATATAATATTTGTCATTGTCTAACTTACTTCACTTGGTATGATAATCTGTGGGTCCATACATATTGCTGCAGATAGCATTATTCGTTCTTTTTTTATGGCTGAGTAATACTCCATTAAATAACACCACAAATTCTTTGTCCATCCATCTGTTGGACATTCTACCTTGGTTTATTGTACGTGGGGTTTTTTTCCTCCCTTTTTTGTTACAATGTAAGATAGTGGTTCTTAATAGTCATTGAGAACTCAAGAGCTTTTGGTTATATGGGTTGTAACTTATGATACTTACTATATTAGAAATTAAAACGTTTATTAATTTAAAAATATAATATACCCAATACATGTTAAAATAAGTGAAACATTTTAATTAAAAATAACTTTATTTTCCAAAACAGCAATTTAGTGAGAAGAATAACAGTTTTTGCAAATCTCCTTACTGTCTGGCTGGATAGAAGACCTCTGGATACTCCTGTCTGCTTTCACACTCAGTCTGCTGTAGTATGTTACAATTTCTGTTAAAGTAGAAGAAGATCTGGCCTCATACTAAATATGTAGTTGGAAAAGGGGAAAGGATTTTAAAGGCATTTTCAGATTATTGTAGATGATATTCTTTGATATTATACTAAAATTCAGCAATGTTAATTTCTTCAAGGTTAATTGCAATGTGGAATCTGAAACCACATCTAATCTATGCTTTGTTACATTAAAATATATTGGTTTTTTCATGCACTTTGAGTGGATCTTTTAACCCATGCATGGTTTTTATGCAGGTCTTCCAAATGTTGGCACAAAAGTCACATTCATGAACAATATCACTGATCTCATCAGAAAAAGCTTTTAAGTAATGGAAAATCATCAAGCTCACTGTGGTGGATACAAGTTTTCCAAAGTTCTGATTATCACTTGAAATACCCAATTTTATCATTGACAACAAATGCTCTCAGTTGCTTAAGTGATGGGCTCACTTTGTTCATTTTTGGAAAAATGTCTGTCAGTTACCCAGGTCTGAATAGCTACATGGTTTGTCTGTTAGCCACTCTTTCAAGTAAAAATGGTACTCCTTGGGAAAAAAAGGCTAAAAATTTTTGAAATAGCCATCATACTTCTGAATACGGAAGTACTCTGTATACTTTTTGATTATCAGTTCCATTCAGTTGCTCAGTCATGTCTGACCCCATGGACTGCAGCACGCCTGGCTTCCCTGTCCATCACCAACTCCTGGAGCTTGCTCAGACTCATGTCCATCAAGTTGATGATGCCATCCAACCATCTCATCCTCTGTCATCCCATTCTCCTCCTGCCCTCAGTCTTTGCCAGCATCAGGGTCTTTTCCAGTGAGTCAGTTCTTCATATCAGATGGCCAAAGTATTGGAGCTTCAGCTTCATCATCTTCCAATGAATATTCAGGACTGATTTCCTTTAGGATGGACTGGTTGAATCTTCTTGCAGTCCAAGGGACTCGCAAAAGTCTTCTCCAACACCATAGTTCAAAAGCATCAATTCCTCAGTGCTCAGCTTTCTTTATAGTCCAACTCTCACATCCATACTTGACTACTGAAAAAAGCATAGCTTTGACTAGACGGACCTTTGTTGGTAAAGTAATGTCTCTGCTTTTTTATATGCTGTCTAGGTTTGCCGTAGCTTTTCTTCAAAGGAGCAAGCGTCTTAATTTCATGTATGAAAGTAAAAGTCACTCAGTCGTATCCGACTCTGTGACTCCATGGACTATACAGTCCTTGGAATTCTCCAGGCCAGAATACTGGAGTGGGTAGCCTTTCCCTTCTCCAGGGGATCTTCCCAACCCAGGGATTGAACCCAGGCCTCCCGCATAGCAGGTGTATTCTTTTCCAGCTGAGACACCAGGGAAGCCCTTTTAATTTCATGTATAATTTTATGATTATACAGAATAGTAAAAAGACATGAATTCAAGGGTGAAGATTTAATAAGTTTTACTCCTTCATGAAGACATTCTTAAATAGTGAAGTTGATTCTTTTACCGTGGGTACATGAGGGTGAAGGATGTAATGACAACCAGTACCGTTCAATGCCACTGCTTTAAATTGTGCTAAGATTGCCAGTAGTTTTACCCTACCATTGCTTTTGCATTCTAAGTGCTAATAAAAGCACAGTGAGAAAAGACAAAGAATGTCTTAACTATTATGAAAACAGTTTGACCCAGGGATCCCCAGTTTCTAAGGTTCACTTTGAGAACTGCTGCCGTAAGCTATTTGAGGGTTGAACCAATCATCCCACACGTCCCCCTTCAGTTTCTGGTCCAGGATTTTACACAGAAAAGGTGCTCAAAGATATTTGTTTAATGAATATGATTTGATGACATTTAAACAGGACAAAACTTGATGAGTAAATTTATGTAGCTGCCTCCATCCATCCAAGCAGGCTTGATCAGGCAGCTTTCCCATAGACATTGATGAGAACGGGGGAACAAATGGAATGTGCATGATAATATACTTGGTAAATGCAAGTGATGAAATACCTGAATATAAGGTGATGTTGAAATTAGAATTAACTGATTTCAGGAATGCACAGGAAAAGGATACACACGTACAAATTCCTACAAAGCCAACACTTTCAGCCTTGTTAGGTTTCTGTTAAAGAGTCTCCTACTTTTTGAGTCTTTAAATTTGTAGTGGTCTAAGAAAGGATCCTCAAGATGGATCTGATCTGAAAAGCAAACATCTTATTTAAATTTCAATAGGTCGCGGCTTGTGCTTGATCTAATAAAATCTTCAAAAGAGTTGTTGAAGGTGAGTGTTAAAAACAAATCACTTTTTATGAAGAATAGTGACTAAAAGTCCTTGGTCTAAATAAACTGCGGACCCAGGTAGTCATTTTCCTCTTTAAGGAAATATGTCCAATGAAGACCCTACTTTGTATTTGGGGCAAGAAATTGGGTGATGAGATGGTATGATATACCCTCTCTTTTAAGTAGAAGCTTCAGTTCATCTAGCTAAGTTTTGATAATCTCAAAATTTGTTAAATAGTACTTCTCTTGTTTTGAAGTGATTAGTTTGTTACAGTTTTTCTAGTTTAGGGGTAGGATATAGGAATGGGCAGTAAATTGGGCTTTGAAATGGGAAGAACAGTGTTAATTCTAAACCATCCAGGTCTTTCTCTGCCCCCACCCCCAATCCCTACTTTTAAAAAACTTCTCACTCCTAGTTCAAATAAAGATTGTAAGAGGTAAGGCATTTCTAACCATCAAAACCACACTTTTTTGTTTCATGTTAAAAGTTCCTCAGTCTCCTTTAAACATATTGTAAATTTTTGTCCTTTTCGTCTTTGGAAAGTCATTGCTTCGGTTTACAGTGAATACTACCAAAAAGTTGGATAAGGTAGGCACTAGCTAAACTTTGGTCATCATCATACTTATTTAACAGTAAGAGAGGATTCAGCTAGAACAGGGGTGTGTTACTATGTGAGAGTCGTTTATGTGTGCTTTTTGTCATAGGTGCCATGTCCTGGTTAGAAACCATTTAAAATCACCGAACTGGAGGGAGGTGGGAGGGGGGTCCAGGAAGGGGAACACATGTAAACCCATGGCTGATTCATGTCAACGTATGGCAAAAACTACTACAATATTGTAAAGTAATTAGCCCCCAACTAAAATAAATAAATTTATTTAATAAAAAAAAAAAATTACCAAACTGGAAACTACCAGTCACCTTTTCAGGCTGTCATAAAAATAAGATTAACTTTATTTTTATGACATCCTTAAAAGACCAAATTCTGTTTTAAAACTAACCAAAGTAAAAAGTCTATTTTCAGAGTTGTAAGTGGAAATGTAAAATAAAGTCAAATTAAAAATAATTCATGTATTACAAATTAAAGATAATTTATGTATTACATTTCCTGAACAGATTTAATTTTGAGCTCTGTGTGCAAGGCACCAGTGGGAATGGTTGCTATAGATATTTTATGGAATACAGGTTTCAGATTGTTATTTGCTTGTAAATATACACATGAAAACCTACTTTCAGGACTCCTACTTTAAATTTTCCAGAGAATTTTCTCATTTATAAAAGGTACATTTATAACTGTTATTCCTGTAGTACCATATCCCAGTTAAGTAGTTTGCAATGAAGGTTAAGTACTTCTTACTACTTTGATATGACTTCTGTAGCTGCCACCTTTAAATTTTTTGAATTACTAAAGGCATAAGGAAGGATGTAGAACAATATAATGAATACCATGTATCTCCTATCCAGCTTAAAAAATAAAATATCTCAGATAATATTGAAGCCTCCTGGCCATTCTTTCCCCATCCTTTCCCTTTCCATCTGTGACCATTATTCTGAATTTGATGTTTATCATTTCCCTTCATTAAAAAAAAAAACAACTTTACCTTTATGTGTTTTATCCATAGGAAAGATAATATTGTTTTGTATGTTTTTAAACTTACTCATTTTACATGCTGTATAATATTTGATTCAGTGAAGTATAAAAGTAGTATATAATCTTTGTTGAGAATTTTGAAAATAAAAGAAAATATGAAGATGAAAAATTTGTAGCCCTGTCATCCAGAGATACCACAGTTAGTTTCCCCCCCCCCTTTGATTACCCTGCTTCCCACTTACATTTATGCATTTTCTGGGTACATTTTGATATGAATGAGATACAGTTTTATGGATTACATAAAACTGCAGAATAGACACATAAGGGCTGTAATCCTTTTTTAGTTGAAAAAGAAAATGAGCTTTCCATATTAGATATTCCACATAGACCAGGTATTCCACATACACCTAGTAAATTTGCTATCTATATCAATTATTGATGGTGTATTTCTTAGTGTGGAAACACAGTATATGTGGCATCTGGGAAGAGTTAGATAGTATTAACATCTTTTTAAAATTAAAAACTGAAATTTTTGTAGTACACTTAGCAGATAAATGACACCTCTTTAAATATTAAGTACTTTTCTGGTTTTAACTTATTGATTAAAATGAAAAAGATGAAATATTTAGGTATGCATCTAATATATGTTCAAGATCTGTATGAGGAAAACTACAAAGCTCTAATGAAAGAAGAGCTAAAATAGATATTAATGGATAGGAAGACTCAATAGTGTTAAGATGTCAGTTCTCCCCCCCCTTAATCTATAGATTCAATGCAGTCCCAATTAAGATCCCAGCAAGTTATTTTATGGATATCAACAAACTGATTCTAAAGTTTATGGAGAGGCAAAAGACCCAGAATAGCTAATACATTATTGAAGAAGAACCAAGTTAGAGGACCAACACTGCTTGACTTCAAGACCCACTATAAAATATAATAATCAAGGCAGTGCAGTATTGGTAAAAGAACAAATAGATGGTGAAACAGAATAGAGGGCCCAGAGATAGATTCTTATAAATATAGTTAACTGATCTTTGACAAAGGAGCAAAGGCAATACAATGGAGCAAAGATTGTCTCTTCAACAAATGGTGCTGGAACACCTAGATATCTACCAGCCAAAAAATGAATGTAGACACAGACTTCATACTCTTTATAAAAATTAACTCAAAATGCATCATAGACCTAAGTGTGAAACACAAAACTATGAAACTCCTGGAAGATAACATCAGAGAAAATTTAGATGACCTTGAGTATGGTGATGACTTTTTAGATACACCAAAGGCACGACCCATGAAAGAAAGAATTGATAACTGGTACCTCCACGCAGTGGGATATTATTTAGCACTAAAAAGAAATGAGTTAAAGCCAAGAAAGATGAGTGTGTGTGCTAAGTCGCTTCAGTTGTGTCCGACTCTTTGCGACCCTGTGGACTGTAGCCCGCCAGGCTCCTCTTCTGTCCGTGGGATTTTCTAGGCGAGAATACTGGAATGGGTTGCCATGCCCTCCTACAGAGGATCTTCCTACCTAGGGACTGAACCCTCTTTGCATTGCAGGCAGATTCTTTACCTGCTGAACCAACAAGGAAGCCCCACTGTTACAGTTCTTAAAGAGGAAAAGACCTCTAGTTAAAGATATATATATATATAATTGATATAATTGTGTGTACATTTGTACATGCCCCAAACTGAAGCAGAATTGTGTATCAATAGGACTGTATCAGGTCTTATCTGGGTATGTATCCAGTTCACCTGAGACAGTCTTCCTAATACACATTTTTGACCTCATGGTTGAAAATCTGGTGCAGAGTCTTGGAGTTGTTTTGTTTTGCTCCTTACTGTCTGCATGCTGGTTGGTTAGGATAGATGCAAACCCACCTCTCCAGTGCCCCCCGGTGGTTGTCTTTGCTTTGCAGGAAGATGCCTATTGATGGGAGAGCTGGTGGCTTCCTAGCAACAACCAGCTCTGTCTTCACACCCCTGTTAGAAGAATGATCTGTTTGCCAGAATTCTGCCTTACCTACCTTAACTTCTTGCCTATTTGTTCTTATTGAGGTCACATAATATTTATAATTCCTCTTAATAATTCTTTAATATTTAATAAGAGGTCATTTTCAGCAAAGTCCTTTTCTTTAGGTTTAGACATCTCCATTTTTTTCAACTATTCCTTATAATAATTGACTTTTTCACAGTCCCAATGTACTTTTAATTTTTAACATCTTTAAAAAGTAAAGTGCTCACAGTACAATGACAACAGGAAATGTCCAGTTCTGAAATTTGGTCTTGAGGTAATAAAAATGCTCCCAAAATGACAATTAAAAAAAATAATCCCCCCCCAAAAAAATATGATTCCTGACTTTAGAGACAGTTTTGAATATTGAGTGGTAAGGGAAGGGAGGGTGAAGTGCAGGTAGAATATCCATTCACACCTACATTAAAATTACTGTTCATTTTCTTCTAATCAAAGTATAAGAATAAAAATACGTTTTCCTAAAAAAAAAAAGTGCCCAGCACTAAATCCAAGTGTGATCAAGCTGATTCAGAGAGCACCTTTCATTATCCATAGTCTGCATATGATGCTTGTCATGATTCTTATTTCCATACTAAATTCAGTGTGAATCAGCACCCCCTTGAGTTTGTTTGTTTTGTTTTTTCTGTGATGATGACACAAATCTTCATCATCCTGTGTTCTTCTTCAATGGGGTTTTTTAAACCAAAGTTCAGAATATTATGTTTATGCTTGTTAAAATTTATCCTGTGAGATTTTACTCACTCATTTAGGCTATTTGAGTTTTTTGGAATTTGATTTTACCCTTCAGGTGCGGACTTTCCTATCTCTTGCATCTCTAGTTATCCACCTATTTGATTAACATATCTTTTCTGTTTCTTTTCAGTTTCCAAAACTATTGTTGCCGTTTTTCCCCAGTGGCCATCTTGTGTTACTTTGATGAATATGTATAGCTAAACATGAACCTCAGACAATAGAAAGACATACACATTTGCAGGGCCCCTAGGAAACTAGTGTGCTTGAATCATGTTGAACATTAAGAAGCTTTATAGCTATTTTTCTTTGACATTTATTAATTTTGATTATTCATTCTTTTGGTATTTTGAAGCCAATTCTTCTGTGTTTTCAGCTTTCTCTGAACTTTTCTGTGTGTGTTTGAAAAGCTTGCAACTCCCAAGGACTGTGGCTAAGTGCCTAGTATATAACATGACCCTGGGGCCAGTCTGTAAGGCAGAGGTCTTTAACAGGAGGCTGATTCTTGGGTCTCAGTTTCCCAACTGCGTGATGGGAGATTTGAATAATCAGGGAGCTTCCTAAGGGGTCTCAGAGGGTACTGCAGGAGGTGAGGGGGATGAATATCTATGCTGTCAGCATTCCTCAGCTCCTTCTCAATAGGAAGTGTTCTACTTTTGTCTTACATTTTGAAGTTCTACATTGGATTATGTTTAAAGAAGGTTCTCAGAGGACATTGGGCAGTTTTGATGGTCTATATACGAGTTTCTCTGATTCCATGAGCTTAGAGGTCAACCTCAGATTTTTCATTCACTGAAGGGGGAGAGGGGCTTATCATGCTGTTTGTCTTTTCTTTCCCAGATCTGGGATTAATCCCCCACTCACCATCCCCCCATTGTAAAAGTAACTACATAAAAGGTGAAAAAAATCTGTTAAAAAGTCTTCATGATTCCATTGTGCACGGCAGAAAAGCGTTCTTGACAGTTTCAATATACCTTTCTAGATTCTTTTGTTTTTCCATAATCATATCTGTAACTTTTGTTTTTCAAATGAGACCACTTTCATTCTAGCAGAGTTTATACCCTGGTTTTTTGTTTTTGTTGTTCGTTTGTTTTGTTTGTTTATTTGTTTTCCAGTTTACAGCAGTGTATTGTGGGCATTTTTCTGTGTCAGTGCCTATCAGTCTACTTCATCCTTTAATTCTTCTGTAATATTTCTCTGACCAGTGATCTGTAACTAAACTAGGTCAGAGGAATATTCCTTATTGCACAACACGTGGAATCTGTTCTAAAGTATGAACCTACTTTTATTTACATCTTATTACTGGTGTACTCATTTTTTTCAGTAGTTTACTTTTTATTAACTCTTTTTGGGTGTTGTGATATTTTTTTATTTTTTTCCAGTTGCTTCTCTTTCTTCTGGTTAGATTATACATCACGACCTCAGAAGTATTATCCCAGTGAAGCTATAGATACAGATAACCCTTTTCTTTTAGGCAATAGCTGTAACTTAGTGTCCCCTTTAATAGTTACAAGACTGTTCTTAAGAACAAAATCTTGGCAGACAGCATTATACTTTTATTCCAGTATATTACTACTGATGAAAAAAGCAGTTAGTTGACTTGTTTTGACCCAAGTGAGCTTAGTTCCAAGTGCTTAGGAAGTTGGGTGACAAGCAGCTTTTGGTGGTTTGACAGGCAGCTGCAGGGTGTCTGTTGTGGCCAGGACTAAGCAGCTGCTAATAAATGTATATGGTGAATTACATTTGATGGTCCCTTTCCCCCTTTTGTTTCTTAGCATTTTATCAAAGATCACGTTGAGAAATTGGTAGTGAGAAAAATATTTATTTTTTTATCCTTATAGGTTGGTTATTACCTTTTTTGTACAGTGTTCTGTCATTTTTCAAATAACTTCTAAACAGATGCAACATTTCTGTAGTCATGGAAAAATTCTGGTGATTTTTTTTTGAGCAGGAAATATAGTGTAAATGTTTTTTAAGTAGCTCATATTTCTTTAGAAACTTAGGATAGCATTTCTCCCTCATCTTTTAACTTTAGGCATATCTTGTACAGGTTAAACAAATTCTAAAATGGAAATGTTATTCCCAGTTTGAAGTGAAGTCATATTAATTTTATATTCAACCACTTTGCAAATTTTATTCTTGAAACATATGTGCTTTTTTACTTTTCTCTAACTTTCTTTCCTTATCTAGGACTCTAAGATTTTAAAACTTTGATTATATGCTATTCTAGTTTTAATTTTGGAAGGAACTCAATATATAATTTGTTTTAATGGATTATGTAAATATGGAGATTTTTATTTTTGAATAGGTACTATTCAGACTTAGATGTCTGACACTTTGAAGTGTTTATGGTAGGGACCATTATTTTGCTATTTAGAAAGGTTTGTTTACTGTTACTTATTTACACAAAATCTCTTGAGTATTCTTTCTCTTTGTCTTAAAATGTATTTCATATGTTATTGTCCAATTTAGGAGGTTCTGATTTCTCATTCACTCAGTAAACAAATTTGAGTAATTATTGTGAGCCTTTGAACAGTTCTAGGTGCTGGGGATAGCACTGAATAGAACAGAAAAATCTTTGCCCGCATGAGCTTACTTTCTAATGGGTTGAGTAAAAAGATAAATATTCCAAGGGGAAAATTATGTCAGCTTGAGATTGTCCCCATATCTTTCAGACAGTTAATCCTCAAACATATCAAGGCTGCAGTGGAAACCTGGGCTGGATATATAACGGACTTTTGAGTGACAATAATCATTGATTGCAATTCGAATGTAAATACAGAAATCCAGTTGCAAGAGTCAGATACAACTTAGTGACTCAACCACTACTGGTCATATTTAGTCTGTTCCCTTTCATACCACTTTCATTTTCACAATTGTGTTAATTCTTAGTGAGGATCTATTTATTGCTGCTTAAAAATGATACCTTCCCTAGTGCTTTACAGTTAAAAAATATTTTCACATTTCATTTTTTAAAGTGGCTATAGCATAATAGTTTTGGTTGAACCATATGAAATTGCTGATGTTTTGGATCTTTAAAGAGCAGTTTCGCATCGTTCAGTCTAATACTGTGCTGTGTGTGTGCCTAATCATGTCTGACTTTGCGACCCCATGGACTGTAGCCTGGCAGCCATGCTTCTCTGTCCATGGAATTTTCCAGGCAGGAACACTGGAGTGGGTTGCCATTCCCTTCTCCAGGGCAATCTTCCTGACCCAGGATCGAACCAGCGTCTCCTACATCTCCTGCATTGCAGGTGGATTCTTTATCGCTGAGCCACTGGCAAAGCCCAATACTGTGTTGTACCTACCTTTAAAAACAAGATATGAACGTGTTTTATTTATCGTAAAACACTATTATGCACACTGACAAACCTTGAATTTTGTTTCTGTCTTTCATTTACCATTTGCTTTAGAACAATTACTTAACCTCATTGTGCCTCACTTCATCATGACAGTGGTCCTAGAGTCATGAGGATTACATAATACATTATAATGTCATTATATAAAGCCCTTAGAAAAGCACCTAGCACATAGTTAAGGCTCAATACGTGTTAGCTGTTATTACCATTACTACCCTATGAGGTAGGCATCATCCTTGTTAGTTTTGCAGATGATCAAACAGAAGCTCATAGAGATTTTATGACTTTATTCCAAGGTTATGCAACTAGAAATGAAAACCAAGCATTACTGATCCCAAGTTCTGGCTTCTTTCTGCTTACACTACAGCTATCAGGGAAAGAAAGAAAAGAAAAAGAAGAAAGAAAGACCATTTATATAGTGATTTGTAAGAGTATATCCTTGAATCTTTCCAACATTGTTACTTATCCTGTTTTCATAGACCATTTTGACATCCATAAAGAAAAATATTTGACAGAAATCTGATATGGTAAGTTATTGTGACCTAGTGTTATATTGTTACCTTAGAAAGGGTAATAGTGGCACTTTTATAGTTGATTTGTCCAGAAATGAATGAACCCAAATAAATGTTTACCTCAATATTTTTAAGAATGCAAATGCAGTTCTTAATTATATTCTTCCAAAAAGGAGCAAAAATAAATGTTAAAGAGCATTTAAAAGCATCTAAAAGCAGTTTAAAAAGTAGCACACTCAAGCCTCCAATTCACAACATGCCACTCCACAGTTTGCTGTGGGTATATAATGGACATCTCAGTTGTTCCTCTGACATTCATTCCCATCTCAGTAAATGTTTTTCCAGTTGCTCAAACCAAAAACCTTGGAGTCATTTTTAGACTACTCTCTTTTACTCTACACTGCATCCCAATTGTCAGGAAATCCTGACAGCTGTAGCCTCAAAACGTGCAGAATCTTAACTACTTCTTATCACCTCTGATGCTGCTATCCTGGTACAAGACATGCTCATCTTGCAGAAACCTTATAATTGGTCTTCCTAGTTCCACCCTTTCCTCCCTTCAGTCTACTCTCAAATACCCAGAAAATCAGTTTACATCTTCACCCTTGCTCAAAACCTTTCAGATTTTCCATCTCATTCAGAGTAAAATCCAGAGCTCTTATGTAGCCTTAAAGGTCCCACAAGCCTGACCCTGGCTAATCTCACTGCTTCTTCTTCCCTAGCTTAGGGTGCTTCAGGTTTATGGGCCATTTTGCTGTTCCTTGATCACACCAAACATGCTCCTGTCTCAGCATCTTTGCATTTGCTGTTCTTGCTGCCTTGTATACTCTTCCCCCACATGTTTCATGCTGTCTCCTTCACTTCCTACAGATCTGAGCTCAGGTATGGTCAGAAAGACATTTCTTGGCCAGCAGCCTCTCTTGTCTCCACTCCCTAAAATATTATGTATATATTTGTTTAGTTTATCTCCTTCTGGTAGGATGTAAAATCCAAGAAGGGGAGGACTTTTTAAAAAATTCGTTGCTCTTTCCTCAGAGTCTGCATCAATGCTTGACACACAGTAGGTGATTTTTACACATATGTTGATTGAATGATTTGAATTTCCTGGCAAGTCATCTCAGTTCTTCTTCCACTGCATTTGATATTATTGACTTCTCTCATTTGCCCTCCATGACACTTGCTATCTCCTGATTCTGATTTTTTCCTTCCAGCTTCTTGTCTTCACCTGTTGTTTTTTTCCTTTCTCAATATGTTCCTTTGAATATTCTCCTTTACTTCTTTTATCACCCACTTTACATTAATTTTTCCTGGTCAGTTTTATTCATGCTCTGTGCTTTCATTACCATCTCATTTTTGATGAGTCTCAAATTACACCTGCATCAGAGGCTTCCGTGCATCACAGCTCCAGATCTGGGTATCTCTTTGGACAGTTCCTGTAAAAATTGTCATGCGCTGTCCTCTTCTGCAAATCCGCTCTTTTACTCTTTTACCTTGGTTAATAAGCCACTCTTTAACCCAGGCCAGAACACTGGTGTCATTCTGGATTTAGCTTTTCTTCACTGTTCTCATCAAGTTGTTCACTAAATCCTTTCCATTTTCACCCCCTAAATATTTCACACGTGCTCTTCATCTCCATTTTCTTAATTCAGGGCCCCATTAACCCTCCCTCATTGACCATTGAATTACTTACCTGACCGGTTTGACTGCCTCTAGCCTCAGTCCTCTCCAAGTGATTCTTCACACACCTGGGAGGACTGTTTGCTCCTTACCACCTTTAGTAATGCTTCATCCTGTAGTCTGGAACCCTAAAGGTGACCGGGAGTTACTGCAGTGGGCTTTCATGACTTGTGGTTATTCCTAGACTGAACCAGTAAATACTCTCGCTCTCAAAAGTATAGCTTACATTTGCGTTTTCAAATAAACTACGTGATTTATGGGTTTCCCTGGTGGCTCAGCTGGTAAAGAAGCTGCCTGCAGTGCAGTAGACCTGGGTTTGATTCCTGGGTTGGGAAGATCCTCTGGAGAAGGGAAAGGCTACCCACTGCAGTATTCTGGCCTGGAGAATTCCATAAACTGTATAGTCCATGGGGTCACAAAGAGTCAGACACGACTGAGCAACTTTCACTTGTAAGTGATTTATAGTATACTCTTTTCCTAATTTGTTTTTCTGAATAGATACAATTATCATGTAGTAGAGGTTCCCCTCCTCCCCCCCCACCCCCGCTTCCCTCCCAGACCATCCCTCCCTTCCTTCCTTTGGTTGTTATAAATGGATCTTCCATAATATTGAGTACCACTGAGCTATAAGATAAAGTACAAATTATTTTGCACAGTAGATAAGTCTTCCACCATCTGACTTCCCCCTAGCTGAACCTCTCGTATACTGCATGCTTGGTCATGCTCCATATGTTACACTGTTTCCTCTGCTCTGAATACTTCCACTCCACCCTCCTTCCTGCTCCCAGTGACACTCCTCAAATAGCTACTTCTGTAACATCTTTCCTGATCAGAATAAAATCCAAACTGCTTTCCAAGGCCTATAAAGGCCTTTCTTGATTTTTTCCAATCTTATCTCCCTCCATTGTTTCCCTTTTCACCAGACTCTTCCTCTGACTGCCTCCTCACCCATTCGGGTCACAAATCAAATGTGCCTCATCAGAGACCACCCCCCTCTGCAGCCATTTTCTTATCATATTGCCTTATTTTATCCTCTGCATAGCAGAAATTCTTATTTTTTCCTTTATGTCTTTATTGTCATGGCTCCTTCCTCTAGAATGTAAGTTCTTCGAGATGAGACTCTGCCTTCTTGCTTATCACTGTGTCTCTTTCCTAGAACCTGGTTCCTAGGAAATTAAAAAAATTTTTTTTATTGGACTATAGCTGATTTACAATGTTGTGTTTCCGATGTACAGCGAAGTGAACCAGTTATATATATACATATATCCACTCTTTGTCTTTTCCCATATAGGTTGAGAAATGGAGTATTCCTGCCATATCAGTAAACAAGGATGTCACAGTCATCAGCAATTTCGACCCTCCAAATGTAAATTTCTGAGCCCTAAGGGCAACCAGGAAGGAAAATAATACCTGTGATCTGGCAGCCATGAGGCTGCAGCCACTCCCTACAGTGAGCACTGAGGAGAAACACAAGATACTGGCCCAAATAGCTGAGATGCATATGAAAGGAATGATGTCAGTGAGCCCAGACTATTGCATCTTCCCATACATAGAAAAGGGAAAGCGCCAAATTCCTTAACTTGAGATACCCGGTTTTCTTTAATTCACAAAAATACTTTTTGATGTTCAGACTACCTGCCCTTTGTTTCAGACTTCTGTATAACCTGACTCTCTGCGCCACCCACCTACCCCCACCTCCTTGGAGTAGTTCTCTCAGGGTTATTTGAGATGCTGTCTCCTGGGCTTGAAGTCCTAAAAATTCCCGCTGAATAAAACGTAACTCTCAACTTTAAGACTATGACTGTTTTTTAAGTTGACAGGCTCATTATTGAGTAGAGTTTCCTGTGCTGTGATTTCAGTGAGCCCAGACTGCATGGGCTGCAGCATGCCAGGCTTCCCTGCCCCCCACTATCTCCTGGAGTTTGCTCAAATTCATGTCTATTGAGTCAGTTATGCCATCCAACCATCTCATCCTCTGTCGCCCCCTTTTCCTCCTACCCTCAATTTTTCCCAGCATCAGGGTTTTTTTCAGTGAATTGGCTCTTTGAATCAGGTGGCCACAGTATTGGAGCTTCGGTTTCAGCATCAGTCCTTGCAGTGAATATTCAGGGTTGATTTCCTTTAGCATTTAGTGCTTTGGTCTCCTTGCTGTCCAAGGGACTCTCAAGACTCTTCTCCAGCATCTCCTTTTTAGTTTCCACATATCAGCAATATAGTATGATATTTGTCTTTCTCTGTCTGACTTGCTTCTCTCAGTATGAAAATCTCTAGGTCCATCCATGTTGCTGCATGTGTCATTATTTTATTCTTTTTTATGGCTGAGTAATATTCCGTTGTCAGACTTTATTTTTTTGGGCTCCAAAATCACTGCTGATGGTGACTGCAGCCATGAAATTAAAAGACGCTTACTTCTTAGAAGGAAGGTTATGACCAACCTAGACAGCATATTTTATTTTATTATTATTTTTTTTTTACTAAGCATTAATATATATATATATATTTTAATAAATTTATTTATTTTAGTTGGGGGCTAATTACTTTACAATATTGTAATAGTTTTTGCCATACATTGACATGAATCAGCCATGGGTTTACATGTGTTCCCCTTCCTGGACCCCCCACCCAACTCCCTCCCCATCCCATCCCTCTGGGTCATCCCATTGCCCCGGCCCTGAGCCCTTGTCTCATGCATCGAACATGGAATGGTGTTCTGTTTCACATATGATAATATACATGTTTCAATGCTATTCTCCCAGAACGTCCCACCCTCACCTTCTCCCTCAGAGTCCATAAAATTGTTCCATGCATCTGTGTCTCTTATTCTGTCTCGCATATAGGGTTATCGTTACCATCTTTCAAATTCCATATATATGCATTAGTATACTGTATTGGTGTTTTTCTTTCTGGCTTACTTCACTCTGTATAATGGGCTCCAGTTTCATCCATCTCAGTAGAACCGATTCAAATGTATTTTTTTTAATGGCTGAGTAATATTCCATTGTGTATATGTACCACAGCTTCCTTATCCATTCGTCTGCTGATGGACATCTAGGTTGCTTCCATGTCCTAGACAGCATATTTTAAAGCAAAGGCATTACTTTCCAACAAAGGTCCATCTAGTCAAGGCTGTGGTTTTTCCAGTGGTCACGTATGGATGTGAGAGTTGGACGGTGAAGAAAGCTGAGCACCGAAGAATTGATGCTTTTGAACTGTGGTGTTGGAGAAGACTCTTGAGAGTCCCTTGGACTGCAAGGAGATCCAGCCAGTCCATCCTAAAGGAGATCAGTTTTGGGTGTTCATTGGAAGGACTGATGTTGAAGCTGAAACTCCAATACTTTGGCCACCTCATGCGAAGAGTTGACTCATTGGAAAAGACCCTAATGCTGGGAAGGATTGGGGGCAGGAGGAGAAGGGGACGACAGAGGATGAGATGGTTGGATGGCATCACCGACTCAATGGACATGGGTTTGGGTAAACTCCGGGAGTTGGTGATGGACAGGGAGGCTTGGCGTGCTGCAATTCATGGGGTCGCAAAGAGTCGGACACGACTGAGCGACTGAACTGAACTGAACTGAATATTCTGTTGTGTATATGTACCACATCTTCTTTATGCATTCATCTGTCGATGGGCATTTAGGTTGCTTCCATGTCCTGGGTATTGTAAATAGTGCTGCAATGAACATTGGGGTGCATTTATCTTTTAAATTATGGTTTTCTCCAGATGTATGCCCAGGAGTGGGATTAATGGATCATATGGTAGCTCTATTTTTAGTTTTTTGAGGAACCTCTATACCGTTCTCCACTATACATTTCCACCAACAGTGTAGGAGAGTTCCCTTTTTCCCTTACTTCTCCAGCATTTATTGTTTGTAGATTTTTTTTTAATGATTGCCATTCTGATCGGTGTGAAGTGATACCTCATTGTAGTTTTGATTTGCACTTCTCTGATGGTTAGGGATGTTGAGCACATTTTCATGTACTTTTTAGCCATGTGTATGTCTTCTTAAATATTTGTTGATTGATTGGATTATCTACCCTCTCCTTTTTATACATTGCATTGTTGAGTCTTTGTTGCTATTAGAGTTTGCAATCTCCAGTGCTGGATTGACTGGGCATTGTAAATGGTTAAGGCAGTCCAGGAGTGGACATCTTGAAGAGAATCTTGTTGGTAAGATCGATCATGTTCTTCTCCCTCCAGTTAGTCAGTTGTTGCCAGTTTGAAATGATAATAAAAGTGAGGACTTACTGGAGGTGGGAGCACTCTACTGAGTCCTTAATTACTTCATTTCATTTAATCCTGACATTAACACTATGAGGAAGGTATTAATACATTATTACCAGTTTATAAATAGGGTAACTGCTGTAGCAAATGACAGAACTGACTCTCCAGCCCAAGCTTTAACACAGTACTGCTACTGGCTTACCCAGATTGTCCTGATTTTTTAAGAAAAGTCAGAAATCTGGAACTTTTATTCTGTTTCCCTATTTTAAAATGTTGGCAATTCGTTCACACTAAAAAACCAAACAAAAAACCGTGCAAACCAAACAAAACAGGTATGAGGGGCTGCTTTGGTTTATATAGTTTCTCTCTGAATAGACCTGGAACTGCTTATGATCCTACCCTTATGATCCTGGTACTCCAGTGCTGGATGGATGGTTGCAGGGACAGATGGCAACAGTCATTTCCGATTCTGCTTCATTTTCTTGCTCCACAGTAAAATACAGCAAAGTAATGCCTTATGTTTCTGTAGCATATTGCAGTTACAAGGTGTTTTCATATACATTGTTTGACTTTTTAAATTTCAATTGATGCTGCCACCATCAAACTGTGTGTATGTGTCCCTTAGCCTTCAGTTTCACAGTGGATCAGAGGAAGTAAAATGCAGGAAGTAAACCAGGAAGTGATGAGTATTAGGCTCACTGTTCAGCCTGCTTTTCAATATTAATCAGTATTGCTGTTGCCCCACTGATCTCATTATGTGCAACTCCATGTGTGAGAAAGCATGCTTTAAACATTCAGGGTTATTTATTTTAAATTAATGAGATAATACAGTATCCGTAAATTATGCACAGTTTATGGAAAATGCACTCAGTACTGGGGTTTTGGTTTTTAGATTTTGACCCTTCTGCATATACTTAATTTCTAGTGACTAATCTGGTTCCCATTTTTACATGTTTTTTTAATTTCTAAATTTACATAAATAATAATCTATGCAAATAATAATTTATATAAATAGTAGGGACTTTCATACCATTTAAAATTCAATTTAAAATATTTTTTATAAAATGGTATAATGATTACAAGCATTAACATGTAAGCTCAGTTCTTCATTTTTTACCCCCAAAAGTCAGTCCCTTGTCCTCTTTTTTAAAACAAAATAAAACAACAACAATTTTGTTCTCCTTCCACCTTTTAAAAGTGGGAGTGGGTAGTTAGCTAATAAGTCATTTAATACAAATGAAGTAAAACATGAAACCAGTTGACCGCCCTGGTGTTCACGGAGGACAGTGGCTTTGAAAGACATTGCTTTGGCAGCTGATGAGTTACATTCATTCCTGTGGCAGGGAAGAATGCTGTCAGGTCTCTCAGTTTGTAGAAACTGTTCTTTCGCTAGTGGTAAAGAACCTGCCTGCCAGTGCAGGAGACATAGAAATGTGGGATCCATCCCTGGGTCGGGAGGATCCCAGGTCGGGAAGTGGGGCACAGCAATCCGCTACAGTATTCTTGCCTGGAGAATTTTGTGGACAGAGGAGTCTGCCTTGCTACAGTCCATAGGGTTGCAAAGAGCGGGACATGACTGAAGCAGCTGAGCATGCACGCTAAGACAGTGATGGGGGGCGTTGAAGGGTGAGGGGACTGGAAGGCATGTTAGAGGGACTGGGATGAGTGACTGCAGATGCAGTTTGAAAAATCACTTCAATTCGATGTGCATATTTTATGATGCAAATTCACTGGCCCATCATTTCAGTTCAGTTCAGTTGCTCAGTCGTGTCCGACTTTTGCGACCCTATTGACTGCTGCATGCCAGGCCTCCCAGTCTGTGGCCAACGTCCAGAGTTTACTCAAACTCGTGTCCGTTGAGTCGGTGATGCCATCCAACCATCTCATCCTCTGTCGTCCCCTTCTGCTCCTGCCTTCAATCTTGCCCAGCATCAGGGTCTTTTCTAGTGAGTCAGCTCTTCTCATCAGGTGGCCAAAGGATTGGAGTTTCAGCTTCAGCATCAGTCCGTCAAATGAATATTCAGGACTGATTTCCTTTAAGATGAACTGGTTGGATCTCCTTGCAGTTCAAGGGACTCTCAAGAGTCTTCTCCAACACCACAGTTCAAAAGCATCAATTCTTCAGCTCTCAGCTTTCTTTGTAGTCCAACTCTCACATCCATACATGACTACTGGAAAAACCATAGTTTTGACTAGATGGACCTTTGTCAGCAAAGTAATGTCTCTGCTTTTTAATATGCTGTCTAGGTTGGTCATAGCTTTTCTTCCAGGGGCAAGTGTCTTTTAATTTCATGGCTGCAGTCACCCTCTTCAGTGATTTTGGAGCCCCCCAAAATAAAGTCTGTCACTGTTTCCATTGTTTCCCCATCTGTTTGCCATGAAGTGATAGGACCAGATGCCATGATTTTAGTTTTCTGAACGTTGAGCTTTAAGCCAACTTTTTCACTCTCCTCTTTCCCTTTCATCAAGAGGCTCTTTAGTTCCTCTTTGCTTTCTGTCATAAGGGTGGTGTCATCTGCATATCTGAGGTTATTGATATTTCTTCTGGCAGTCTTGATTCCAGCTTATGCTTTATCCAGCCCAGCGTTTCTCATGATGTACTCCGCATATAAGTTAAATAAGCAGGGTGACGATATACAGCCTTGACGTACTCCTTTCCCAATTTGGAACCAGTCTGTTGTTCCATGTCCAGTTCTAACTGTTGCTTCCTGACCTGCATACAGATTTCTTAGGAGGCAGATCAGGTGGTCTGGTATTCCTATCTCTTGAAGAATTTTCCACAGTTTGTTGTGATCCACACAATCAAAGGCTTTGGCATAGTCAATAAAGCAGCAGCAGGTGTTTTTCTGGAACTCTCTTGCTTTTTCTATGATCCAAGGGATGTTGGCAATTTGATCTCTGATTCCTCAGCCTTTTCTAAATCCAGCTTGAACATCTGGAAGTTCACGGTTCGCGTACTGTTGAAACCTGGCTTGGAGAATTTTGAGCATTACTTTACTAGCGTGTGAGATGAGTGCAATTGTGCGATAGTTTGAGCATTCTTTGGCATTGCCTTTCTTTGGGATTGGAACGAAAACTGACCTGTCCCAGTCCTGTGGCCACTGCTGAGTTTTCCAAATTTGCTGGCATCTTGAGTGCAGCACTTTCACAGCATCATCTTTTAGGATTTGAAATAGCTCAACTGGAATTCTATCACCTCCACTAGCTTTGTTCGTAGTGATGCTTCCTAAGGCCCACTTGACTTCGCATTCCAGGATGTCTGGCTCTAGGTGAGTGATCACACCATCGTGATTATCTGGGTCATGAAGATCTTTTTTATAGAGTTCTTCTTTGTATTCTTGCCACCTCTTCTTACTGTCTTCTGCTTCTGTCAGGTCCATACCGTTTCTGTTATTTATTGCGCCCATCTTTACATGAAATGTTCCCTTGGTGTCTCTAATTTTCTTGAAGAGATCTCTAGTCTTGTTTTCCTCTGTTTCTTTGCATTGATACTGAGGAAGGCTTTCTTATCTCTCCTTGCTGTTCTTTGGAACTCTGCATTCAAATGGGTATATCTTTCCTTTTCTCCTTTGCCTTTCACTTCTGTTCTTTTCACAGGTATTTACAAGGGCTCCTCAGGCAAGCATTTTGCCTTTTTGCATTCCTTTTTCTTGGGGATGGTCTTGATCCCTGACTCCTGTACAGTGTCATGAACCTCCATCCATAGTTCTTCAGGCACTCTATTAGATCTAAACCCTTGAATCTATTTCTCACTTCCATTGTATAATTGTAAGGGATTTGATTTAGGTCATACCTCAATGGTCTAGTGGTTTTCCCTACTTCCTTCAATTTAAGTCTGAATTTGGCAATGAGGAGTTCATGATCTGAGCCACAGTCAGCTCCCGTTCTTGTTTTTGCTGACTGTATAGGGCTTCTCCATTTTTGGCTGAAAAGAATATAAATCTGATTATCAGTATTGACCATCTGGTGACGTCCACGTGTAGAGTCTTCTCCTGTGTTGTTGGAACAAGGTGTTTGTTATGGCCAGTGCTTTCTCTTGCAAAGCTCTATTAGCCTTTGCCCTGCTTCCTTCTGTACTCCAAGGCCAGATTTGCCTGTTACTCTAGGTATTTCTTGACTTTCTACTTTTGCATTCCAGTCCCCTATAATGAAAAGGACATCTTTTTTGGGTGTTAGTTCTAGAAGGTCTTGTAGTTCTTCATAGAACCGTTCAACTTCAGCTTCTTCAGCATTACTGGTCAGGACATAGACTTGGATTACTGTGATACTGAATGGTTTGCTTTGGAAACGAACAGAGATCATTCTCTCGTTTTTGAGATTGGATTGAAGTACTGCATTTCGGACTCTTTTGTTGACTTTGATGGCTACTCCATTTCTTCTAAGGGATTCTTGCCCACAGTAGTAGATATAGTGGTCATCTGAAATAAATTCACCCATTCCAGTCCATTTTAGTTCACTGATTCCTAAAAGGTCAATGTTCACTCTTGCCATCTCCTGTTTGACCACTTCCAATTTGCCTTGATTCATGGACCTAACATTCCAGGTTCCTATGCAATACTACTCTTTACAGGATCGGACTTGACTTCCATCACCAGTCACATCCACAACCGGGTGTTGTTTTGCTTTGGCTCCGTCTCTTCATTCTTTCTGGAGTTATTTCTCCAACTGATATCCAGTAACATGTTGGGCACCTACCAACCTGAGGAGTTCATCTTTCAGTGTCTTATCTTTTTGCCTTTTCATACTGTTCATGGGGTTCTCCAGGCAAGAATAGTGAAGTGGTTTGCCATTCCCTTCTCCAATGGACCACGTTTTGACAGAACTCTCCACCATGACCCGTCTGTCTTGGGTGGCCCTACATGGCATGGCTCATAGTTTCATTGAGTTAGACAAGGCTGTGGTCCATGTGATCAGATTGGTTAGTTTTCTGACCAGTCGGTAAGATCCAAATCTTGGGTTGAAGATACACACAGGATAGTGTGGGATAGAGTTAACATGCCCAAGCATGTTATGGTCAGAGACTGTGCTCTAGGATAAAGTGGGGTGCTTTGATGGGGCACTTGATTAGAAGGCCGGAGATGTGGGTTCAAGTTTTGATTTTGCTGCCAAGTAGAGCTGTGACTTTGGGTCTCAGCCTTTCTGGGTCTCAATCTGTAAAATGAGAAAATCAGACTAGATGGCCTCCAAGGTCTTAGGCATCTGGTTAAAGATAACTCTTTGTGAGCAGCTAGGTCTGACTGGTTATCAAGATAAGATACATATAGTTAGGGGATCCACAGTGAATAATTACAGGTTTTTCAGCCAGTTATATCAGGGTATTCTTTGTACTTCCTAACGAATTAAATAGCAGAGGAAAATTTATGATGAAAAAAACATGAGTCTCCTGCCTTTTCTCTCCTTCCCACCCCCTAGCCCTGTGGTCCAGAGGCAACCTTTAAAAATGATTTCACTATTTATTTGTTTTTAGCTTCTCTTAGAATTACTTCCATTAGGCTTAATAATATGTGTAAACTTCTGTGTCTTGAATTACCAAGTTTAGACCATATCTGTGGACTTTTTTAGTATGAAAAATAAGAATTTAAGTCACTTTTTCTATTTCCTCCTTTCTCCATCCCCCATTATTTGATATTTATATTTTTGAAAGTCTTTTATTAATTATCTTTATAATTTTCAAAGTGATAGACTTATTTTTTGATCCATCAACTTTCAGTCCATCAGCTTGCCATTTTGTAGAATGGCATTATAAGTGTCCCATGCACTAACCCTCTCTCTAATATTCCAGGTTCTGGGAGCCATACTTGACTTTTACATCATTATGGTTAATATTTTAGTTTGTCTTCCATCCCCCAAGTATTATGTGCTTATCTTTATGTTTAGATTACTGTTTTTACCACATTACATTTCTGTGCCTTTAATAGCCATGTCCAGAATCATAACTGTATGAATACTCAAAAGTTTTATGTCTCTTAAGAGCTAAGGAAATAATTGGGTATGTACTTAAAAACTTAACTTAGTAAACCATTCATTTACTCATTTATTCAACAGGTATTTATTGAATATCAGACTTGTCATCACAATGCAATTTACAATAGTGAAAAGCTGGAAACAGCCTAAACAATTAACTTCAGGGAGTTAGTAAAATCCCTACTATACATTTTTATAGGGAATGCTCTTTAAACATTAAAAAAAAAATGATGTTAAGTGTTAATAACATAAAAAATTCTGTTCTATAGTGAATTTTAAAATATTTCTAAAACAATATATACACCATAGCCTCACTTTTGTCTAAAAAAAACAAAACACAAAGCAACCATGTAAGAAATTCAGGGGAAAATGCTAGAAGCATGAATTGTTGTTTAGTTGTTTGGTGGTATCCGACAGTTGGGACCCATGGACTGTAGCCCGGCTGGCTCCTCTGTCTCTGGGATTTCTCAGACAAGAATACTGGCATGGGGAGCCATTTCCTTCTCTAGGGGGTCCTCCCAGTCCAGGGACTGAACCTGCACATCCCGCATTGGCAAACGGATCCTTAACCCCTAAACCACCAGGGAAGCCCAGAAGCATGCATGCCAAATTGTTAATTTGGTAATGTGGCTATCTCAGGTGGTATTGATTTCAGTTTCTTTTTTTTTTTTCTGACTTGTGTTTTTTCAGTTACCCAAAAAGAACATGTGTCACTTTTATGATAATTTTTTAAACTAAAGGTTAAAAAATTAGAGTTGCCAGTTTTTCTTAAAATGGTGTGTTAAAATAATCTAGAAGTACCCGATAAGATTCAGTAAATATTTGTGTAGTGGATGAGAGAATGGTTGATTCCAGAAGTTTCTGGATCCATAGTATTGACACTTATACATTCACAGTTTTATCCAGAAGCAAGTCCTAGTTATCTCAAAAGAAAAATCATGCCTTGAAAAATCTAAGAAACGGCTTTAACTGAATGTTGGTTGTGTAATGGTAAATCTAGCAGACTCAAGGCCCACTACAGAAGTGGCCAGGCAACAATGCTATATTTCACAGTAAGCAGGATCTGAATGAAAGTGTCCTTTGTGCTTGTGAGACTGAGGGGTGGGGCTTGGGGCAATTCATGTTATTTCTCCTTAATGGAAATTGAGGCAGCCTCTAATCCTGCTGTCACATGACAGCAACTTATTTGATTTTTTGGCAATTTGGGGAGCAGCTGTGGACACATGATTTTTCTGCAAAAAGAGCCAGCTGCATTCTTACCCATTTGAAAATGCCTGGGTATACTAAGCTTCCCTATCCACCATGTTTCTGATCCAGCGATAGCTTCAGCAACTCACTTCCTTTTAATTGATATTTGTAGCTGTTGATAAGCATCTGAATATTTGAGAATGCATTTTCTAATCCTTTTTATCATTGTCATCAACATTCATTAGGTACCTTCTCACTCAGGGCACTGTGACAGACACAGGTTGTAAGCTGTAATGTGGAGACGACTTTCCTCTTTGACAGGTGGGTCAGCATTATCCTTAGAATCATTTTGTTTGCAGCAGATTAAATTACAGTGTAAAGAAAGAATCTGGTGTGAAGGCAGCTGAAAGCTGTGTACCTTTGGTCCCCAGACTCCTCCTGAGTCTGCTGTCTGGGTATTCACTCCTGTCCTCTTGCTACGCCACGTGCCTTCACAAGCCATTGCCTCAGCCTGCAGCCCTCTTCTTTCACTGGCACCTGACAGATTCCTGGCTGAAGACTCTGTCCCCCCTTCACGATACCTACTCAGTGTCCTTGTAGTCCTCTCTTCTCAGTGCTCCCTTAGCCTTTGGTGATGATTATCCCTAGAATATGATTTTTTCTTAAGGAAAAAGTTTTTTATTTATTAAAAAAATATCTTTCTGGGAGCAGCCTGTGGGATCTTAGTTCCCTGACCAGGGTTCGAACCTGTGTTCTCTGCATTGGAAGCACAGAGTCTTAACCACCAGACCTCTAGGGAAGTCCTGGAAAAGGCTTTTTTAAAGGCAAAAAAGCCTTCTAAGTTAATTTTATTAATTTGTACTTATTTTTTTAAGCTTTTTTAACCCAGAGTCCAAGAAATACAGTCAGGGAATTGGGTGGGCAAAATTTCTATAATGAGTAAAAGAAAGCTTTGCTTTTGATTGTGAACACCTTTAGGGTGAGGGAGCGACACAGACAGTCACTTTTCCTATCTTTGCAGCATTGAATTATCACAAGGGATGGATTTGCTTGAAATATTGTATGAACCTCCTTTATTAGAAATTTCTTTAACAATGATTAGAAGCAAGTCATTTCAAAACTTAAAAATAGAATGTAGAAGAACTGTACTGTTCATTGTGGTAGTCACAGCCACTTGTAGCTATTTATATTAAAATTATTTAAAACTAACTAATTGTCACATTTCATGTGGTGGTCGGTAGGCATATGTTGTTAGTTAACCACAGGTGGTTAGTGACTGTTATTACTTTAGACAGTGTAAATTGAGAACATTTCCATCATTGCAGAAATTCCTATTGGACAATACTTCTATAGGTTCTAAAGCAGTACTGTCTAGAACCTATAGAAGAGTTGATGTATTTTGAAGCATTTGGTGGAGTAGATTCACCTATTTAATACAGCAAGATGTTTATTCCAGTCGAAGAATTTTAATTTCAAGCTTGAAATTCCCTGTGCTTTCCTTACATTTTTCCTTGGTTGTGGCACCCTCTAGTGTTTCAGCTTTGTTTAGATCCAATTTGCGATTTATAAGCACCTTTTCTCCCAATGTAAAAATAAATCCTGTAACTTTCCCTTTGACATTTCTATGCTTTATCTGTCTTTATGTGGAATAGTAATACTAATAATAATAGGTTACACTTAACTAGCACTTATTATATACCATGTTCCATTTTAAGCCCTTTTATAAAAGTTGGTCCAAAAAATTTGTTTGGTCCTTACAATAATTCTATGAAGTAGTTTCTATTAATCTCCCCAACTGAAAGACTGTAAAACTAAGGTGTAGAAGTCAAGTGGAACTTGTCTAAGGTGGTAGTGAGTGGCAGAGCAAGGATGTGAACTCAGTACTCTGGCTCCCGAGTTTGTACTCTTAACCACTCTGCTGTGGAAGTGAGGATGAGCTTTCAAGCAGGAATGGGGTGAAATGGAGAGGACATTTTGCATACTCTTGGCATGCTCTTGTACTAAATTCTTTGGGCCTAGTTGTATAATAAGAAAACAAAACCCTAAATCTTTGCAAGCCACACTGGAAATTATAGTTAGTACCTACTATTGATTTTCAGTAGATACATAGATCTATCTGTATAGTCAGTCTGCTCAAGAAATTAGAGTGGTAGATAAAGGTCAAAGCTGCCACTGCTACCACTTTTGTTTGTTTGTCCAGACACTGGACTCAGTATGTTTATTGAATAATATGACAGATCTTTCTGTGATTGTCACTATTATTTCCATAAATGCCATAAAAAGGCATTTATTATTGTGATGTTGATTTTGAGGTTTGCTGGAATGTTAGACTTATTAAGTACTTTATTAAAAGAGCAGGTAAGATAGACTCATAAACAGATAAACATTTGTGTGTTTGTATAACTCCTACTTCTTTTCCTGTCTGTACCCCCTTCTCACTTCTGTGTCCCATTTTTCTCTTCCTGAGGCATTTTATACTCTTAACTTAGCCTCTTTTTATGATTAATCAAACTCAAGATTTTGTATTCAACTTCCATTGGCATATGGAAACAAACCATAGTGGTGTCCTTATATAAATATCCTTCGAATCACTTCATTGATAGTATAAAAATGTCAGTACATTTTATTGTATTGACTTAAATCAATATAAAATTTTGCTGCTTATTGACACTTTTGAGTAATTTCCACAAAGGTACATATTTTCTTCCCTTTGTATCAGTCAGGGCCTGTAAACCATGTGAGGTATATCAGTGAATTTAATTCTGGAATTGGTTATACAGGTGTTGGAAGACTAGAAGAGCAAAAGCAGACACTGAGTTAATCCAGGTAACACGGGAAGCAGCTACCCCGGCTCCCCTTGGGCTGGGGGAACAGAATAGAAGAACCTAAGAGCTCAGAGGGGCCCCCACACAGCTGGTACTCTCACCTCCGAATGGGATGTCACGCAGCTGGTGCTCAACCAACAGGGAGAGAGGAGCACAGCTGAAGTTGGGAGATGAGGTCATTGGAGCAACTCTATTAGGAATGAAAACTGCAAGGCAATCCCTTCTCTCCACCTCTTCCCATCTTAACCTGTTGTTTCTCCTTGGTAAAACCTAACATGAAGCTGGTAAATCAAGTTCGCTGACCCAGCCCAGAATTGGCTAGAACACATTTCAGTACAGGTATAGAATAGGGGGCTTAGAAGTTGAGAGAAGAGATGAATGGCTAGCACAGTATTATAGAAGAATTAATGGAAACTGTAATTGCCTGGGTCTAACTTTACTAATTATAATGTGCAACCAATTACCCATAAGCATTTATTAGGGGACAAATTATGATGGCTGCAATTCATAGAGACTTTAGTACCCAGGCGCTGCCTTCCATTAACTTATAATATTGGTTTGACAAAACCATCCGCTCACCCTGAAGTCATTGTGAAGTTGCGTGTTAAAGCTTGTTTTTTCACATGTATAAAAGCAGTATGTGGACTCTTCAGTTGTTGCTAATGAATATTTACAAATTTTATCCACATTGGAATGAAAAATATTATGTGATTCCAGTCATAAATTACGCAGTTAGCCTTACTCAAGGTAAGACTATTTCTAAACTTGAACTGTGCTGTTCTTTTGATCTGAGCATGAGAAAGGGACTTGATTTTTCTAGTGATGGTTTGCTCTAGCATGTTTAATTTTTAAAGTTTCAAAATGGTCAGTTAGGAAATCTATATTGTGGTTATTTGTTTTTAAGGTTCATTTTTCAAAGTAATACATTCCTATGATAAAAGTTCAAATAGAAGGATTTATAATAGAAAATCAGTGGCCTTTTGCCACACTCCTCACCTGCACCTAGTCCCACTGTTTAGAGACAGTTGCTTTAACTGTTTCTGTTTATAGTTTTAACTTTTGTTTATAGTATTATCAAACAGTATTACCTCCATAACTTTAGAAAATATACCTGTACTACTTTTTCTTGGTTTATCAAGCTTGGGACATTTTACCTCCATACTTCCTTCCTTTCCCTTCTGTTTCTGAGTTGCATTGTGATACTGAGATCTCTCTGCTTTTGGTCTGATTCCCTCACTGTGTAAAGATAGGATGTTATGCTCCCAGCCATTCCCCAACCTCTCTACCTTCTCCTGTCTCCTTACCTCTCTTAGCCTGATCTTTGCCTTTACATTGCCAGGGTTCATAACTTTTATATTCTACTTTGTGTTATATTTAATCTGCTGAATTTTTTAAGTATAGTTGGAGTCTGAAAATGGAAAGCAAGAAGCTGCATCATGACTATGGCTTGTTCTTTTTTTTTGTAAACCCCAGTGATGTGAGGATTTTGTGTGTGTGTGTGTGTGTGTGTGTGGTTTTTTTTCCCTTCTTCTTCCTCTGCAAGTCCTATAACACTCTTGGGCTGTTTGAAAGAGAATATTCCTAGGAAGGTCAAATGGATTCCTCTTTTCTTAAGCTCCATTTGTTACTCAGAATTAAACCACATTTTACCTTGTTTCTATTTTCACTTTGACTTTCTTGTTGCAGGTGTTTTAAAGTTTTTCCTGCTGTGGTAAAGTTTTGATCCATTACCCTGTGTCCCTCAAGAATCAAATTATTGTCTTTGGCTTTAGGCTTTTTTGGGAAAGGCTGTTTTGTTGAGTAAAATTTCTATCCTAGTTATGAAATTTAGATTCTGGACATGTCTGTGAATTAAACTGAACCTCTCTGCTTTTTGTCCCTGGTTTGGGCTGTGGACACAGTCTTGCTCTGAGTTTCCCCAGGCTGTTGTAGCTTTTCTTTTGATGTGATAATTCTATTGATGAGACTAAGGCTTTCTCTTACTTTTAGTTATACCTTGATTGGATTTCTCAGCCTGCTCTTCCAACTTTGTTTTTTTTTTTTTTAATACTCTACACTTAATCTCATTATGTGTGGATTTGACTAAATTTAACTGCCCTTGGGCTTTTCATGCAAATTCCAGTAGCTCCTTACATGCAGTTGACTACAACTAACAGGATGCTTCTGACCAGAAAATCTGTTTTTCTGAGTTCTCTTCCATTATCTTTAGTCCCATGCCTACTGGTCCACAATGGCAAAAATAGGAACTCCTCTGTCTAAAATTCCCCTTCTCCAATCCCTTATGCGCGTGTGCTCAGTCACTAAGTGTGTCTGACTCTTTACAACCCCCTGGACTGTAGCCTGCCAGGCTCCTCTGTCCATGGGATTTTCCAGGCGACATACTGAAGTGGGTTGCCATTTCCTTCTCCAGGGGATCTTCCTAACCCAGGGATTGAACCCATGTCTTCTGCATTGGCAGGTGGATTCTTTACCACTGAGCCACCAGGGAAGTTCCCCAATCCCTCATAGATTATATGTTAAAGAAGAACCTTCAGATGAAGTATATGTTGCACCGCAGGTGATGATCTAGGCTAAGAAACAGGCTTTAATAAAATTGCTACCAACTTCCCCAGTAGCTCAGACAGTAAAGCATCTGCCTACAATGTGGGAGACCTGGGTTCAATCCCTGGGTTGGGAAGATCTCCTGGAGAAGGAAATGGCAACCCACTCCAGTATTCTTGCTTGGAAAATCCCATGGATGGAGGAACCTGGTAGGCTACAGTCCATGGGGTCGCAAAGAGTCGGACACGACTGAGCGACTTCACTTTCACTTTCACTTGTGTTACTTTGGGAGGGAATGATTTCTTTAAAATGGAGTGTAACTAATCTGCTGAACATCACTGCTTTCAGGTAATAGACATGCCTTTTTATTTGGATATGATGTTTAGAATCACAGGTACGTGTTGTCTGTCCTTTCATCTTGCTTTTTGTATCTATTCAGAGGTATCACTGTCAGGTCCATTCTCTGTTTTGTGCATTCTCATGAAATTATGTTAGAGGTGTTGGTTCCCTATAATTTCCTTATGTTAATGTTTTGGAGTCTAGTATTTGCATCACTGAAGTTAATATAATAAAAGTCTTTTTAGATGCTTGACTCAAAATCTTGTGCATGCAGTTAAGAAAGCCATGGGGTTTCCCTGGTGACTCAGTGGTAAAAAATCTGCATGCAATGCAGGAGACTGTTCCATCCCTGGGTTGGGAAGATCCCCTGCAGGAGGGTGTGGCAACACACTCTAGTACTTTTGCCTAGAGAATCCCATGGACAGAGGAGCCAGGCAGGCTGCAGTCCATAGGGTCGCACAGAGTCAGAAATGACTGAAGCAACTAAGTATAGCAGCAGCAAGAAAGCCATATCCTCAGAGATGGATTATAGCTTAAAGATGAGGTAATTGAGGCCCAGTCCTTGAGAGACTAGTCAGGTAATGTGTCAAGAAGGATAGAATCATGAAGACATAGAAATTCTGGCATCATAATAATTAATGTTGAGCTTTTATGTGTTTTTCACCATATCTGGAAAATCTCCTTTAACCCCCTTCGTTTTGAGGAAAGGTACTACTCTTTTTTTCTTTATCTTTTAAAAAAAATAAAAAGGTTGAAATTGAGGCTTAGAGGTTAAGTAACTTTTCCAGGAGTTCTGAATGTCTGGTAATAGCCTGTGCTGTTTTTAAAATTTCATATTATCTAATGTTTTTATCTATTAGAAGTTCCTATCATTTCTGCTCTCCAGAGAATCTGACTTTTTGAGGATAAAAGCTAGAATGCCTCACTAAAAATGACTTAAGTGGGATGGGGTATGACAGTCGCCTGCATTATGTGTATGCCAGTCATATCTGGCTTCAGACAACCTGTTTTGCTTACTAAATTATGAAACCATTTAAAGCATCCTTTACAAGTATCCCACTCTAGTTCAAAGAAGTCTGAAATGGCCTTGCCTTTGCTTTTTACAGAGTGTCAGCAGACAGGTTAGTGAGGCTGAAGGATGGGGTGGGGAAAGACCTAGAAAGAGATGAGGCTCTGGGTAGGAGTGACAAGCCTGTGAAACAGACATCGCTATTGATTTATTCTGTGAACTGCTGTTCTGGAGAAAAGAACTGAAATCCATTATGCCAAGTGCATAGCGTACAAATCCTTTTGAAAAGGATTTAGATGCCATCTAATCCCAAATCATTTAAAAACAGTTTTGGAGTACCCAGAATTCTAAAATGCCCTATGCAGTTTGTCTCAGGCTAGAACAGTGAAATGGATGGGAAAATAGTATGTTAATGGTATCTTCCTTTCATATATTGTGTTTAATTGCGTGACTTAAATGGTACATTAAATTGCATTTTTAGATATGTACAAATCTGGGGGTATCTCGAATCTTCAAAATTTCTATCTAGTGTCTCACCATTAAGTATGATGTTAGCTGTAGATTTTTTTTTTTTTTATCAAGTTGAGAAAGATCCCCTCTCTTCATAGTTTGCATTTCTTCCTTTTTAAGACTAACATTCCATTGTTTGTGTGTCCACTTTTTTTTAAGATTCAAATTCATTTTATTTTTTAGTTTTGTAAATTTATTTTTAATTGGAGGTTTGTCCACCTTTGGTTACCCATTCATCTATTGGTGGATAGTTAGTTGTTTCCACCTTTTGGCCCTTGTGAATAATGCTGCTGTGAACATCAGTGTACAAAAAGCCCTTTCAGACCCTCCTTTCAGTTCTCCCAGCATATATAGTACCCAGAAGTGTGGAATTGCTAGATCATATGGTAATTCTTCTGAAAGTTTTTTGAGAAACTAATATGCATAGTTCGATATAAAAGTATGTTCACTTCACTGATATTTACAGTAGCAAAAATATGGAAGCTGCCTTCCTATTTATCGTGGCTTCCCAGGTGGCTCAAATGGTAAAGAATCTGCTTGGGAGAACTGGATTCAATCCTTGGGTCAAGAAGATCCCAAGGGAATGGCAACCCACTCCAGTGTTCTTGCCTGGAGTATCCGATGGACAGAGGAGCCTGGCGGGCTACAGTCCATGGGATCCTCAAAGAGCCAGATATAACTGAGTAACTAATGCTTTCACTTTCCTATATAGCAGTAGGTGATTGGTTGCATAATTATGGCACATCAATACAGTAATGTATTCTTCAGCTGTATAGAAAGGTCTGTAGATCTGTATATTTTGACATGTCAAATTGTCCAGATATCTTGTCACAGAATAATATATGTATTGTGAACCTATTTTTATTTTAAATCATACATATGTATGTATGCTTCAAAAAATTGTTAAGGACAATGTACTTCTCTGTATGTTAGGGCAGGGGGAAGCGGGAGCAGAGCATAAGTGCTGTCTGTAGGAGGGCAAACCTTAGTCCTGTTACTGTGTCATTTCAGGGTATATAAGAAACACAGTTTTATAAGCAGAAAAACCAATTTGAATAATCACAGTTTGGGAAAAAAAATGTTTAACTCCCATATGTGTTTGAAATACAAAGGAACTGTTAAGTATTTTACTTACTGTTTTTATGTCCACAGTGTCAAATACAAGTCACCAGGACCTTTTAAAGTCATCAGGACCCATTATCATTATGGATAATATCAAAGATATTTATTATTTTGTGACTTTAAATATAAAATTAGCATAATGATTTTCCATCAGAATAGTTTCATGCAAGGAAAATATTCTACCATTTTTATGTCATACGGTAATGATGCTGCCCATTTCCTATGACTTGGTGTGGTGAGGTATATAGTAAAATGAAAGGCTTGTCGAAGTTCCTCTTCCCTTGAGGAAAGTATCTCTTGACCTGTATTACACACTGAATCCTGTTCTTTACTTTTTTTTCCAATAGTGGATCTTCATGGAGGAACACGGAGTGACCCAAACTGAACACATGGCTACCATAGAAGCTCATGCAGTGGCCCAACAAGTTCAGCAGGTCCATGTGGCCACCTACACCGAACACAGTATGTTGAGTGCTGATGAAGACTCACCTTCTTCTCCTGAGGACACCTCGTATGACGATTCAGACATACTTAACTCCACAGCGGCTGATGAGGTAACAGCCCATCTGGCTGCTGCAGGTAATGTTTGGATTGGAATCTCTTCATTTTGGGCTTAACTCTGGTACTGTGCTTATCTGAAAGTGCCAAGGATACAGGCACTCAGATATCTTCATATCATACCTTCATGATTTTTTTTAAAGCCTTGCATTTTCAACTTGTACCTGTATTACACTTAGGTACTAGACTCATATACTGTTAGTGACATGAACTTTGGTTTTGCTTTTTCATCCATTCCAGTACTCTTTACTTTTAACTCAAACTCAGTCTTATTTGACTCTTTGCAACCCCTTGGACTGTAGCCCACCAGGCTCCTCTGTCCATGGGATTTCCCAGGTGAGAATACTGAAGTGGGTTTTCATTTCCTTCTGCAGGGGATCTTCCCCACCCAGGGATCGAACCTGGGTCTCTTGCATTGGAGGCAGATTCTTTACCATCTTAGCCACCAAGGAAGCCCTACTTTTAACTCATTTAGTCCATTTACATGAACTGTAATCACTGATATATTTGGGTTTAAATTTATCATGTTTACTATATGCTTTCTCATTGTCCTGCTTGTCCTGTTTACTTTGCTTTCGATTTTTTTTTTTGGAATGATTGAAAAATTTTTTTGTTTTTTCATTTTTCATTTTTTTATTTTTTTTCTTGTTAGTTTAGAAGTTATATATACTTGTGCTATTATTTTTGTTTCATACATACTTAATATTAATTTTCCCTCTTATATCCAGCTTGCTTTATGTTGGTTTTTCGCTTCATGTTCTGGTTCTATTTGGATGAATGCTGGATGTGTGTGTGTTTAGAAAACTATTTTTAGAATAATTTGGGATCTAGAATAATATTGTCATCTAGAGAGGATTTTTGTTTGCCTTTACCAGTGCCTGGGCACTAGCAATCCTGGATGATCCTAATCCAGTTTAAGGTTTTGAGATTTTTTGGGCCCCTAAATGACTTAAAGCTGGGTGATATTTTGTATCATTCTCTTTACTGTTTACACTGTACATTTAGTCCTATGTGGAAAGCTCCATGTAGACCATGTCTGAATGGATCTGATATTGTATAAGGAACACTGATTTTGAAGATACTTAGGAAAAGATGGACAGGAAATCAATCATTAGAAAGCAAAAATAGTATATTTTTTTAAAAAGTATATGCTGTGTTTAAGTGGAAGAAGACAGCTGCAATGAAAATAAACTTATGCTGTCTGTTGTTATCCACTGTATTTTTCTGAAATAGTGAATTTAAAAATAAGATTTAGTGGCAAAATACATATAAAATGTTTGTGAAATATATTTTGAAATTTTTATACTTCCCAGAAGAGGGCATCCTAACATAATGAATCCAAGTCAACTTCTTTCCTAGGAAGGAAGGTATTTTTGAGACGTAGTTTTGCTATATTACTGTACTGCGTTGTCATAGTGTTAAGATTAGCAAAGAACTTTAATCCAACCCTCTTATGTGGCAGATGTGGAAACTGAGGCCCGACTGATAGAAATGATTTAATCATTCAACAGTAATTGAGGAATTATTATATACTTTATATTAGTACATATAAACACTATAAAAAGACAGGCAAGAACTTGCTCCTAAAGGACCTTACAGACCAGTGATAGGAAGAAGGTACATATAACCAAGTTAAATAATTTTGAAAGCACAGAGTTCTCTGAGGAATATAATGAACTTTGCTTTAAATGGAGAGGGAAGGGTAGCTGGTCACTCTCTTTTTCTAATCCTATTTCCTTCTCTCCCTCTACTAAAGTAACCACTATTCTGAATTTGATCGTCATCATTCTCTTGCATTTCTTTCATATTTTTTGTGTGTGTATCTATCAGTAAACAATATTTAACATTGTTTTTGCACGTTTGGGGCTTACTTCCCTTGTGGCTCAGCTGGTAAAGAATCCGCCTGCAATGCGGGAGACCTGGGTTCGATCCCTGGGTCGGGAAGATTCCCCTGGAGAAGGGAAAGGCTCCCCATTCCAATATTCTGGCCTAGAGAATTCCATGGACTGTATAGTCCATGGGGTCACAAAGAGTCAGACACGACTGAGCAACCTTCACTTTCACTTGCATGTTTTAAATTATATATAAATGGTATCACTCTGGTATTGTTTGTCTAAAGTGTTTATTTCATTCAGTATTATTTTTCTGAGATTTATTTATGTTGATAATATGGCTAGATAATTTTCATTTTAACTGTTATTTAGTATCCATTCATTATCTGAATGTGTCATACATTGGGAGAACACTTAGGTTGTCTATAATCTTTTACTATGTACCGTTGCTACAAATAAAAATTATTTTGTATGTTTTCTTATACATATTGTAAGAGCTCTTGGCTTTGGTTTTCAGACTTCTTTTCATGGTGTGCCACAGTAATACACTGTGATCTAGAATAAAGATGCATATATAATTGAAGTAACAATTTCTCATGAAGTGATACTTAACTTCTATTGCAAGTAACACACTCTTTGATATGTTCTGATCTCTTTCACTTTATTCCATGTTATTAAAACAAACAAAAACTACTCATAGTTTGAAAAATGGTTGCTTGAGGGTATACTCAGAAGGGCAAAGATAGGCACATTTTCAACTTTACTGGGTATCCCAAATGTCTTTCCAAATAGTTTTATTCGTTTGCATTCGCACCAGCAGTGTACTTGAGTGCCTCTTGCTTCTCATTCTTGCCACATTTGGTGTTGTCAGTTGTTTTCATTTTTGCCAGTCTGATGGGTATGAAATAGTATCTCAATGTTGGTCTAATTTGCTTGTTTGAGCAAGAGGTTCCAGCCAGCGCAGGAAAATAAGATAGATATAATCTCAGAACCTTATTGACTGTTCTTATTTTGCATATTTTCCTTTGTCCATTTTCCCCATTTTTTTTAAGAGTTACTGATTTTTTTTTTTTAGCACTAATCTTTTCTTGGTAAATATGTATTGTAATTATCTTCTTCTCCTAGTTGTCCACTCCCTTCCCAATTTTTTGTTATTTCTTTTTGTTCATAGAGGTTTGGATTTATATCATTGTGCAGTTACTAGTGTTTTATCCTTTTAGAGTTTTGTTTAAGTAGTTCTTCCCTGTGTTTGTAAATAATTTCCAGTAGTTTATTGTAGAAGTTACATAGTTTGTTGTCATTTTATTGATGTTTTTGTTTTATGTTTAAGCCTTTAAGCTACCTGGAATTTATTTTCTTGTATAGTATTATGTATGGATCTACTTTCATTATTTTTGCATGCAGACAGTCAGTTGCTCTGACTCAGATCTTTAATCATCCATCTTTTTCCCACCTCTGTCTTTTGACACGGGAGGGTGTTTGTGAACTCTCGAGTGAGTTGTGTTGGTTTATTTGTCTATCTTTTCAGTCAGTTCTACACTGTCATAAAGGATTGTAGCCTTATAGTAACTATTGGTACTTGGTAGGATGAGTGCCCCTGCCTCCTTTTTAAAATCTTCAGAAATTGTTTTGGCTGTTTTTAGCCCTTTGCATTTCCATTTAAAATTTAGAATCAGGTCTTCCCTGTTGGTCCAGTAGCTAAAGCTCTGCCCTCCCAATCCTGGGGACCCAGATTTGATCTCTGGTCAGGGAACTAGATCCCACATGCCACAACTAAGAGTTTGCATGCCGCCACAACAAAGATTGAATGTGCCACAACCAAGACCTGGTGCAGCCAGATAAATAAATAAATAGGGTTTATTTCCTAGGAAAAAGGGAATAGGTTGTTCTTGATAGGATTTATTAAGTTAAATATTTCAAAATAAACATTGCATATAAAAAGGTAGTTAAAAATAAATAAAATTTATAATAAATAATATTATTTATCTACATATAAATATAGACATGAGTTTGAGTAAACTGGGAGTTGGTGATGGACAGGGAGGCTTGGCGTGCTGCAGTCCATGGGGTCGCAAAGAGTCGGACACAACCGAGCGACTGAACTGAACTGAAATAAAATTTAAAATAAATAAATAAGGTTCAGTTTTTTAAGTTCCATACCAAAAAATGAGATTTGTATTTAAATTGCATTAGTTAATTAATTTAATTAAGCAGCTTTATTCATAATGCCTAAAACTGGAACTTGCCAAAGTGTCTATCAAAATAAATTGTGGTTTGTTCATATTTTGGAGTACTACTCAGCAATAAAAAGAAACAATCTAGATATATATATATATGGTAAGATGGATGAATCTTAAAAACATTATTCTAAGTGAAAGAAACCTTGCACAAAAGAGCATATGCTGTATGATTCCATTTATTTTGAAGTGCTAGAATAGGCAAAACTAATGTAGAGTGAAACAAACAAGAATTGTGTTCTTATGGTAGGAAGTACAGGGAAGAACTGATGGGAGGGTACAGGAGAGAACTATTTATAGTGATGATATTATATATCTTAGTAGGGGTTTGGGTTTCATAGTTGTATGCTTTTTTCAAAATTTATTGAATGATTTGTACATTTTGCTATATGTAGATTTTATCTCAAAAGAAAAAACTTACAAATATTGAACTCTAGCTAATGATACTTCTACTGAAGTATATAGAGGGATCATACTGTAGTTTACTTTGAAATGCATTAAAAAAAAAACCCTAATATGGGTTGATGAATGGGTAGGAAGGTGGATAGATACATATAGTAAAATATTAATAGTAGAATCTAGGTGGTAGATAGGTGAATGTTCACTATAAAATTCTTTCAACTGTGCTATATATTTTAAAGTTTTTAAAAAATATATTTGAAATTTCTAATAATAATAAAAATGTTGGAGTCACACAACTCAGTAACATAATGACAACTTGATTAAAAGATGGAAAAAGGACTTGAGTAGACATCTTCCTAAAGAAGGCACACAAATGGCCAATAAGTGTATGAAAAGATGCTCAGCATCACTAATCATCAGGGAAATGCATATCAAAACCACGATGAGATACTGCCTCACGCCTGTTAAAATAGCTGTTACCAGAAAATCAAAAAAAAGTATTGGCATGGATATGGAGAAATGGGAATCCTTATATGTTGTTGGTAGGAATGTAAAATGATACAGCCCCTATGGAAAACAGTATGAAAGTCCTCCCCCAAAATTAAAAATACAATTACCATATGATCCAGTTCTACCTATGGATGTTTATTCAAAAGAATTGACATCAGGATCTCGTGGAGGTATTTGCACTGCTCTGTTCACTGAAACATTATTCACAGTAGTCAAGATGTGGAAAACAATCTAAATTTCCATTGACAGATGAATGTGTGTTAGTCACTCAGTTATGTCTGACTCTTTGTGACCCCATGGACTATAGCCCACCAGGCTCCCCTGTCTATGGAATTCTCCAGACAAGAACACTGGAGTGGGTTGCCATTCCCTTCTCCAGATGAATAGATAAAGAAAATGTGGTAAGTATGTATGGAATATTACTTAGCTTTTTTTTTTTAAAAAAAGAGGAAATCCTACTGTATATGACAACATGGATGAACCTTGAGGGCGTTATGTTAAGTAATATATACCAGGTCAAAAGGACAGGTACTGGATGATTTACTTATATGAAGTATCATATTCAAACTCTTATTCTACTCTCCATACAGTAGAATGGTGTTTGCCAGGAGCTGGGATGTGGAAATGGGGAGTTGCCATAAAAGAACATAAAGTTTCAGTCATCTTCAGTCAAGATGAATAGTTCTAGAGCTCTGGTATACAACATTGTGTCTATAGTTATATTGTACACTTAAAGTTTGTTGAGACGGTGGATCTCATATGTTGTGTCATTACCACAATTTAAAAAATTAAATGTTAGAAAAAAATGCATCAATAATATTTTTTCTTCTACCAGCTCTTTATAATAGAAAGGAAGGTAAAAGGCATTACCTTATTTCTTGCTTACTTTGGGGCTCTTTAAAGAGGTTTTATTTAAGTCAGACTTGAGTATACTACTAAATAACATGTAGAGAGGCTCATCTAGATTTTCAGGGAGGCCTATTGTAATTGAGCCATTTGTAGAACATATATGCTAGGATAAATGTGAGTACTTAAACCTAATTTTCATTTAAACCTTTTAGGGGGTTCACAAATAAAGATAAAGATGGATTGTCTGCTTTAAAAAATAAAAGGAATGCCATTGATACGTTGAGATGGGGTGAATCAGAGACTAATAATTCCTTAAGGCCTACCCTTTGTTTTAGTCATTAGTTTCAGGGCAAACCAGACCAAATTTTATTAACATTTTCCCCTTAGAGTGGGACAGTTTTTATTACTTTCCTTCCAGGATGCTTTCATCAACATGACCTTGTGGTTAATAGTTCCATTTAGGGCATAATTCTGGAGAAGGAAATGGCAACCCACTCCAGTGTTCTTGCCTGGAGAATCCCGTGGGCGGAGGAGCCTGATGGGCTGCTGTCCATGGGGTCGTACAGAGTCGGACACGACTGAAGTGACTTAGCAGCAGCAGCAGCAGGGCATAATTTTCAGATATACAAGAAAAAATTTTCCACTTAAGATGATATTCTTCTAGATATTCCTCTTATATGTGGTGGTGGTGGTGGTAGGGTTGGGGTTCCAAATATGAGTGATTATCTCTGACTTTCTAACTTGTCAGTGCCTTGTAACAGAAAGAGGGGCACAGGAATGGAAATGAAATTTGAAATCTGTAACTTTTTTGTCTTGGCAAGCTCTTCCTCTCAATGCTGCTATTTCATCTAGCACCTTTGAGAAGATTGCCTTAACAGTACGGGTATGCTGATAAAACAAAAAACATTATATAAAATTCAAACTGGTATGTGGTGGGGAGGTGTAAGACATTAACTTTTTAAAAAGATTCATTGTAAGTTGTAATGGTAAATTAAAATATGATCCATGTTGAACAGTAGTGAAGTATATTGATGGTATCAGTAATATTCTATACTTATTGATAACATACTAGGAAATAAATGCTACTTTTTTGTACATCTAATTGTTTTCTGCTTGGTGCAGTTAACAGACTCTGCCTAGTCTCAGCACATGTATTATTGTTTCAGGTCCTGTGGGAATGGCTGCTGCTGCTGCTGTGGCAACAGGAAAGAAACGGAAACGTCCTCATGTGTTTGAATCTAATCCATCTATCCGGAAGAGACAGCAAACACGATTGCTTAGGTGAGGGCTTCCTTATCCATATTGTTGCTGTTCCTCAAATATTTTATGGTATGGATGACAGAATATACCTTATTAGGTTCATCAAGGGATGTGCTGTGCTGTGCTTAGTCGCTCAGTCATGTCCAACTCTAGGACCCCATGGACTGTAGCCCACTAGGCTCCTCTGTCCATGGAGAGTCTCCAGGCAAGAACACTGGAGTGGGTTGCCATGCCCTCCTCCAGGGGATCTTCCCAACCTGGGATCAAACCCAAGTCTCTCGAATTGCAGGCAGATTCTTTACTGTCTCAGCCACCGAGGAAGGCCAAGAATACTGGAGAGGATAGCCTACCCCTTCTCCAGGGGATCTTCCCGACCCAGGAATCGAACCCGGTTTCCTGCATTGCAGGCATATTCTTTACCAGCTGAGCTACTAGGGAAGCCCTTCATCAAGGGATACCAAGTTAAATTCTTTGATGACAGAATTAGACTTTAAAGTACTCTAAACAAATTAAATGAAACTATAACTATGATTAACAGATGTATGTTGTTGTTTAGTTGCTAGGTCATATTAGCCTCTTTTGCGACTCTGTGAACTGCAGCCCACCAGGCTCCTCAGTCCATGGGATTTCCTTAGGCAGGAATACTAGAGTAGGTTGCCATTTCCTTCTCTAGGGTATCTTCCTGACCCAGGAATCAAACCCACGTCTCCTGCATTGGAAGATGGATTCTTTACCACTGAGTCACCAGGGAAGCTCTAACTTCCCTGTATAGATGTATAGAATCATATTATTTTGTTCAGAGAAAATTTATTAATATATGCCTGCTATGTGCCAGGTATTGTTCTGGGCCTTGGGAACCTAACAGCTAACAAAATAAAGAGCTTATATTCTAGTGGAGGGAATAAGAAAATAAATATATGATACATCAGATGATGAAAAGTGAAAAAAAAAGCAAAATAAGGAAAATAGAAAAGTTAGAGGGCTGGGAGGGATATGATAGTTTCTCTTTTTCTATAGAAATGATCTTTGTTAAGGCAACCTTTGAACAGAGACCTGAAGTAATTATAAGGGAAACCATGTTAATATCTACGGAAGAACTTTTGGGGCTGAGCGGTAGTAAAAGCAAAGGTTCTGAAGTGGGAAGGCATGTCTTAGACATGTTTGCGGAACAGCTAAAGAATGAGAAGAGGTGTAGTCATAATATTAATAGTAATGGAAAGTGATGCCATGGCGTCTTGTGGTCCAATCTAAGGGCTTTGACTCTTACTCTGAGTGACATATGAAGTCAATGAAGACTTTTGATTAAAACAATGATATAATCTGACTTATGTTTTAAAAGTATCACTCAGGCTACTATGTTAAGAATAGACTCTGAGGGTACAAGAATGAAAGCAAGGCTGAGGATACAAGCACATAGGTAGCATTTGAAGCAGACTAGGGAATGAATGTGGACTAAAGCACTTTACCCCTTAGGGGTTAAAGAAAGGAAAGGAAATTATCAAAGAGTCTAAGAAATGACCAGTGAGTCAGGAGGAAACCAGGAGAATGGTGTCCTAGAAACCAAGTGCAAAAATTGTTTCAAGAAGGAGAACTTGTGATCAGCACTATCTGATGGTGCTGACAAGTTGATTAAGATGCAGATTGACCATTAGATTTAGCAATGTGGAGGTCATGATTGAACTTGATAAAGTGTTTTTAGAGGAGCAGTAAGGATGAAACAGTTGAAGGGTCTTCAAGAGAGAATGGGAAGAGAGGAATTGGAGACAGTTAATGTATTTTCTTATCATTCCTTCAAGGAATGCCACTGGATTTCTTGTTTGGTATGTGGTCCTTTACTTGGCTTCCCTGGTGGCTCAGATGGTAAAGCGTCTGCCTGCAATGCGGGAGACCTGGGTTTGATCCTTGGGTTAGGAAGATCCCCTGAAGAAGGAAATGGCAATCCACTCCAGTACTCTTGCCTGGAAAATCCCATGGATGGAGGAGCCTGGTAGGCTACAGTCCATGTGGTCACAAAGAGTCAGACATGACTGAGCGACTTCACTTCCACTTCTTCCACTTGTTTTTATTTCTTCTGAAGAGTTTGTAGGTTGCAAAGAAAGATTCTTACACATCTGCGGTACATGGAGGACTTCATATTTTGACAGGCTGCTCAACATACATTCATGTATAATAAAAAAATTTAGTCTATAAAATGTTTCAGAAGTTTCTTCTTGTAGTATTTTATATATCCAAATTGTTAAGATGTTTATTGGAATGTTGAATCCAAATGGAGTACCAGCATTTGTAAATGATATGTGGACAAAAGTTAGAAAATATAGTCTATATTAAGAACATAAGATTATAAGAAACTGAAGGGAAAATCCAGAAAATACTTAATGGTAGTTTTCAGCACAGAGGTTATATACCACTAGATAGGCAAAAAAATTTCCTTTCCTTTAATGATAAATCTTACTACCTTTAATGATAGTACAGGCAGGAGGAATTGAATATATTATTTACAGAGCCATCTTTTCTAAAAGGGGCATAGACACAGTGCTTTTTGAGAAAGATAGAAAACTTTCTTGTGATTTGTTGGCTTTGCTTCATTTGAATTGGCATGACTCACTAGTCCCTTGACAGGGTAGACAGTGTTCCCAGAAGAATTATGGGATGTAGAACTTTAATCTCCTATAATTTCCAGGAGGAAAGGACAATTGTTTCTGTTTCATCCAGTGCTGATGTATTTGAAAAAGCTCATTTACTCCATCCTCATTTGTAAAATACTTCAGGACTAAGAATTATTGTTTCTATCACAATGAAAATCTGGAAATGACAACATTTTCGAAGTAGTGTGTCAGTAAGATATAAACAGGCTTCCCAGGTGGCTTAGTGGTAAAGAATCGGCCTGCTAATGCAGGAGACGCAACAGATGCAGGTTCTATCCCTGGGTCAGGGAGATTGCCTGAAGGAGGAAATGGCACCCCACTCCAGTTTTCCTGCTGAGAGAATCCCATGGACTGAGGAGCCTGGCAGGCTGTAGTCCATAGGGTCACAGAGTCGGACATGACTGAGCATCGGAGCAAGACATAAACAATATATCAGTCAAAGAAATCAGAAACAGTTCATTTTAGGCCCCTTCAGTAAGCATGGAGATGATATAGTAAAGTCTATAGGAGGACATCTCAGCATTAATCTTTATTATTATAAGCAGTACACTTTTGGTGCTGAGATCAGGAAGCATGATACTCTCTATATTCAACGTTGTGTCATGGCTGTGTCCTGAGGTAAACCTGGGGTAGAGCTAGTCACGGGTCTTTAGGACAAAGGGATGTACATATTTCTGCTGAACAGGATATTAAACCTCACACACGCTCTTTTCACAATTCAGGTAAAAGAAGACATACCTAATTAGAATAAATTGTCTCAAGTCAACGGAAATCTTGTGTCTGTGTCACGTAATTTCTGTCTTTTCATTCTCTGATTCAGGAAACTTCGAGCCACACTAGATGAATATACCACTCGAGTGGGACAGCAAGCTATTGTCCTTTGTATCTCTCCCTCCAAACCCAATCCTGTCTTTAAAGTGTTCGGTGCAGCTCCTTTGGAGAATGTGGTAAGAAAACTGTGTGTGTTCTCAGATACCCTTTGCTTTCTGTGAGTTGTTCGCATTCTTTTGATCCTTTGTCTAGCACAATAGTTATTTTATCTTCCCTTCATCCAGGGGTGGGAATTCAGACTGGTTTTCAAACTCCTTTATGCAGATCAAAGTAAAATGGATCATTTTTGTTTCTCCTTTTCATAACAGGCTATTTTACCTCATCAGATGCAATGGAAAAAAATGATGTTGTATTCCTTAAGAAACCAATGCAAGATTTTTAGAAAATTGCTGAAACAAAATGGTATTTTCTCAAATGTGAACTTCCTGAGGCAAACCTGGGAGCATTTTACTGATCACTGATATCTGAATTGCATATTTTAAATCTTTTTTATTTCTTCAAATAATTAATTTAATCCTTCAGTGTTGAAATATAGTTGAATATTTTGATTACATCCCTATCTATAGCTAACTTTATAAAAATAGTATTTCACTCTTGGATACTTTTACTATGTGAACTGTTTTTTCTTTGGATGAAGTAACTTTGAATCATTAGTAGAACAATGATCTGTCCAGAATTAAATTGCATTTTATTTTTACTAGGATAAAATTTCTGAGATTAAAATGAATTTATTAGATTTTCTCCCATATTGAACATAGATATTTCAAGAGTTCAGAATTAGTAATCAGTTGAGATTTTGTTTATTGTATGTTTTTTCCCCATACACAGATGTTGTGATTCTTTCTTAACATTTTTGAGTTTGTTTTGAGTTTTTCCTCAGATTCCTGAGTCCCAAGAATAGGATGCATATTAAGACCTTTCCTGAGAGGAGTGTGGTAGATGGTTTTCTAGTTCAAAATGATACCTGACTAACAAAGTAATGGAAGTGAGAGCAGTTAATTCTGTTATAAACCATAGTATAAATATTATATTTATATTATTGTTAAAGATTTTATTTTAGATTGGAGCAGAAACAATCCAAATCAAAACCCAATTCTATTCAATTTATGTGACATACTTACAGTGACTCACAAGTATTCAAAGTAGCTGCAAATGATACCATCAAGAAAGTGAAAAGACAGTCTACAGAATGGGAAAGAAAAAAATATTGGCAAAATATATCTGATAGAAATTTGTATCCAGAATATATAAGGAACCCTTATAACTCAGCAGTGCTAAGACAGTTAACCCAGGAATGCCCTGGTTTTCAGTGGAGAGGACTTTGTGCTTCTACTGCAGCAAGCATAGGTTCAATCTCTGGTCAGGGAATGAAGACCCGGCAAGCCGCGCAGTGTGGCCAAAAAAAAAAAAAGACGATTAACAGAATTTAAAATGGCAAAAAATCTGAATAAATATTTTTCCAAAGAAAATATAGAAATGACCAGCAAGCACATGAGCACTTGATAAATAACTGTTAATCATTAGGGAAATGAAAGTCAGAATTACAAAGAGATACCATGCCCACTATGATGAATATAATTTAAAAGATGGACAATAATAAATGTTGATGGGGATGTGGAGAAATTGGAACCCGCATACGTTGCAGTTAGAGATGTAAAATGATGCAGGTGATTCGGAAAACTATTTGGTAATTTCTCAAAATATCAAAAGAATAGTTACTATGTGACCCAACAATTCTACTCCTACATTTACCCAAGAAAACTGAGAATAAAGCTTATACACACAGTGTTTATAGCAATAAAACTTACATATAAAAACGAATGCAGGATGTTCGTAGTAGCATTATTCATAATAGCCACAAAGTGGAAATAACCCAAATGTTCATCTGCTAATGAATGGTTAAAAAAGTTGTACTATCCATCCAATGTAGTATTACTCAGCAATGAAAAGGAATGAAGTACTGATAAATGTTACAACATGGACAAACCTTGAAAGCATTGTGCTAAGTGGAAGAATCCATTCATAAAAGGCCACATACTGTATGATTTCACTTATGGGCAGTATCTGGAGTAGTCAAATCTATAGAGACAGAAAGTGGGTTAGTGATTGCCAGATTTGAAAGAGGGGATGGAGGAATGGAAAATGACAGCTAGTGGGTTTGGAGTTTCTTTCGGGGGGATAGATTATGATGATGCTTATGTGACCCTACAAATATTTAAAAGAGTAAATTGTACGCTTCAGATGGGTGAATTGTATGGTATGTATGGTAGGCTGAATAATGAATGGCTCCCAAAGATACACAGATCCAAATCTTTATATGGCATAAAGGATTTTGCAGGTGTGGTTAAGTTCAAGATTTTTGAGATGGGGACATCACTCTGGATTATCCAGGTAGTTCAGTTCAGTTCAGTCGCTCAGTCGTGTCCGACTCTCTGTGACCCCATGAACTGCAGCACGCCAGGCCTCCCTGTCCAGGTAGACCCTAAGTCTAATCACAATGTCTTTATGTAAGAGGGTGCCAAAAGGAGATTGATATAGAAGGTGGAGATGTGTCAGCGGAAGCAAGAGGTTGGGTGCAAGAAACAGGTCAGAAGCAAAGCAGTATGTGCTCAACAGCAGCTAGGCAGGATGAGAAAATGGATTCTCCCCTAGAGCTTCTGGAACAACCAGCCCTGCCAACAACTTGGGCCTATGAAACTAAGAGAATGAATTTCTGTTGATAGAAGCCACCAAGTTTGTAATACTTTGGCAACCATAGGAAGCTAATATGTATGGCATATGAATTATATTTCAATAAAGCTGTTAAAATTTTAAAAGCAAAACAATAAGCAAACCAAATGTCAGACAAATCCCTACAAAAATAAATCAGGGATCATAGCATTGATATCAGACAAAGCCAAATTCTCAAGACAAATGAATATTAACTGAGGACCACAGGTCTTTTAGTATTGATAAGCAGTATAAATTTATAATGAACCTTTTGTGTATCAATATTAAAGCAAAGAATATAGATCAAAAATTAGAAATGGGAGAAAAAAATAGAAACCACAGTGGTAGTAGGAATCTTTAATATTTTTATCACTCAAGGAAGAAAAATATAAATATGAATATAGATAACTGAAGAATAGAATTAATAAGGTTAATATAAAAGGTAGATACATTAACATTGATAACCATATTATTCATATTGCATAGGAACCTGGAATGTTAGGTCCATGAATCAAGGCAAATTGGAAGTGGTCAAACAGGAGATGGCAAGAGTGAACATTGACATTCTAGGAATCAGTGAACTAAAATGGACTGGAATGGGTGAATTTAACTCAGATGACCATTTTATCTGCTACTGTGGGCAGGAATCCCTTAGAAGAAATAGAGTAGCAATCATAGTCAACAAAAGCATCTGAAATGCAGTACTTGGATGCAATCTCAAAAACGACAGAATAATCTCTGTTCATTTCTAAGGCAGACCATTCAATATCATGGTAATCCAAGTCTATGTCCCGACCAGTAATGCTGAAGAAGCTGAAGTTGAACAGTTCTATGAAGACCTACAAGACCTTTTAGAACTAACACCCAAAAAAGATGTCCTTTTCATTATAGGGGACTGGAATGCAAAAGTAGGAAGTCAGGAAACACCTGGAGTAACAGGCAAATCTGGCCTTGGAGTACAGAATGAAGCAGGGCAAAGGCTAATAGAGTTTTGCCAAGAGAACGCACAGGTCATAGCAAACACCCTCTTCCAACAACATAAGAGAAGACTTTACGCATGGATATCACCACATGGCCAACACTGAAATCAGATTGATTATATTCTTTGCAGCCAAAGATGGAGAAGCTCTATACAGTCAGCAAAAACAAGACCAGGAGCTGACTGCAGCTCAGATCATGAATTCCTTATTGCCAAATTCAGACTTAAATTGAAGGAAGTAGGGAAAACCACTAGACCATTCAGGTATGACCTAAATCAAATCCCTTACAATTATACAATGGAAGTTAGAAATAGATTCAAGGGTTTAGATCTGATAGAGTGCCTGAAGAACTATGGATGGAGGTTCATGACACTGTACAGGAGTCAGGGATCAAGACCATCCCCAAGAAAAAGAAATGCAAAAAGGCAAAATGCTTGCCTGAGGAGCCCTTATACATACCTGTGAAAAGAACAGAAGTGAAAGGCAAAGGAGAAAAGGAAAGATATACCCATTTGAATGCAGAGTTCCAAAGAATAGCAAGGAGAGATAAGAAAGCCTTCCTCAGTATCAATGCAAAGAAACAGAGGAAAACAAGACTAGAGATCTCTTCAAGAAAATTAGAGACACCAAGGGAACATTTCATGTAAAGATGGGCACAATAAATAACAGAAACGGTATGGACCTGACAGAAGCAGAAGACAGTAAGAAGAGGTGGCAAGAATCTTCATGGTGGCAAAAGATCTTCATGACCCAGATAATCACGATGGTGTGATCACTCACCTAGAGCCAGACATCCTGGAATGCGAAGTCAAGTGGGCCTTAGGAAGCATCACTACGAACAAAGCTAGTGGAGGTGATAGAATTCCAGTTGAGCTATTTCAAATCCTAAAAGATGATGCTGTGAAAGTGCTGCACTCAAGATGCCAGCAAATTTGGAAAACTCAGCAGTGGCCACAGGACTGGAAAAGGTCAGTTTTCGTTCCAATCCCAAAGAAAGGCAATGCCAAAGAATGCTCAAACTACCGCACGATTGTACTCCTCTCACACGCTAGTAAAGTAATGCTCAAAATTCTACAAGCCAGGCTTCAGCAATACGTGAACTGTGAACTTTCTGATGTTCAGGCTTGTTTTAGAAAAGGCAGAGGAACCAGAGATCAAATTGCCAACATCCGCTGGATCATCGAAAAAGCGAGAGAGTTCCAGAAAAACATCTATTTCTACTTTATTGACTATGCCAAAGCCTTTGACTGTGTGGATCACAATAAACTGTGAAAAATTCTTCAAGAGATGGGAATACCAGCCCACCTGACCTGTCTCTTGAGAAACCTGTGTGCAGGTCAGGAAGCAACAGTTAGAACTGAACATGGAACAACAGACTGGTTCCAAATAGGAAAAGGAGTACGTCAAGGCTGTATATCGTCACCCTGCTTATTTAACTTACATGCAGAGTACATCATGAGAAATGCTGGGCTGGATGAAGCACAAGCTGGAATCAAGATTGCCGGGAGAAATATCAATAACCTCAGATATGCAGATGACACCACCCTTATGGCAGAAAGTGAAGAGGAACTGAAGAGCCTCTTGATGAAAGGGAAAGAGGAGAGTGAAAAAGTAGGCTTAAAGCTCAACGTTCAGAAAACTAAAATCATGGCATCTGGTCCCATCACTTCATGGCAAATAAATGGGCAAACAGTGCAAACAGTGAGAGACTTTATTTTTGGGGGCTCCAAAATCACTGCAGATGGTGACTGCAGCCATGAAATTAAAAGACACTTACTCCTTGGAAGGAAGGTTATGACCAACCTAGACAGCATATTAAAAAGCAGAGACATTACTTTGCTGACAAAGGTCCATCTTGTCAAGACTATGGTTTTTCCAGTAGTTATGTATGGATGTGAGAGTTGGACTGTAAAGAAAGCTGAGCGCCAGAGAATTGATGCTTTTGAACTGTGGTACTGGAGAAGACTCTTGAGAGTCCCTTGGACTGCAAGGAGATCCAACCAGTCCATCCTAAAGGAGATCAGTCCTGGGTGTTCATTGGAAGGACTGATGTTGAAGCTGAAACTCCAATTCTTTGGCCACCTGATGCAAAGAGCTGACTCATTAGAAAAGACCCTGATGCTGGGCAAGATTGAAGGCAGGAGGAGAAGGGGACGACAGAGGATGAGATGGTTGGATGGCATCACCGACTCAATGGACATGAGTTTGGATTGGCTCCGGTAGTTGATGTTCGACAGGGAGGCCTGGCGTGCTGCAGCTCGTAGGGTTGCAAAGAGTCGGACACGACTGAGCTACTAAACTGAACTGAACTGAACCATACTATACTAAGGGAGAATATACCGTATTTGAAAAATTAGATGAATGGAGTATAAGAATTGACCATGTGTTATTATGAGGTCCCAAAGAAAATCTTAATAAATTGTAAAAGGTAGAAAATTACACAGGTCATATTTTTGATAAAAGAATAGAAAATTTAGAAGTTAATATAAAAAAGATTGACAAAAATTTTCAGCCACATGGAAAGTTAAAAATACTTCTTATTGTAGTTTTACAATGTTGTGTTAGTTTCTGCTATACAGCAAAGCCAATCACTTATATGTATACAAAAACACTTAAGAGAACAACTTAATCTGCAAACTATTTAAAAACAGATTTTAAATAGCCTTAAAAATTATGATCTAAACCGATGCTTCAAAGGATGTTTATTGCCTTGATTTTTTTTTTCTGTATATACAAGAAAGAAAGAAAAGAAACTTCATCTGAGAAAGATATACAGTAAGTAAATATGTGGAAAAAATTAATGATTTTATAAACAGAAAGAGAATTGTTACATTCAAGAAATGATACTATGAAAAATCTAATGAAATATATAAACTAGCATACTAATTGAGAAAACGGATGAAGAAAACAAATACATAGTCTTAGAAGTGAAATGAGTTATAGTTGCAGATAAAAAATGGATTGAACATTGTAAGGAAATGCTATGCATTAATTCTATTCTTTTAAATTAAATCCCTCAACCAAGTGGATAATTTAATGAGAAAATAACCAAAATATATCCAAACCAGTAAGACAATAAACACATACAAAATTGAAAAAGTAATTAAACCATATCTCTCAAATGGATACTACACTCCTGATTATTTCGAGTGACTTCTGTTAAACCTTCAAAGTATAGAATATTCCTTAATCTTATATATGTACTGGTATACAGGGTGGTATTAAAGAATCAGTGCTCATATTTACTGTAATCAGTTATACAGTGTATTCTGCGTAATCTCATATTAGTAACAGTGAAAGAAATTATTTGGATTTTATAATAATATCTAACATTTACTGAATGTGTCCTAGATTATAAGTTATAAGCACTTTTCATGTATTATCTCATTAAATAATATTAAAACTCTAGTATTTGCATTTTGTCCTCCTGCCTTTAGCCGTCATTAACCTTTCTTCTTGCTCTTTTTTCTGGAGACTGCTGGGAACTCTGGAAGATTAAAATTCCATAGGGCTATTCATCTTTGGAATATGGATTTCAGACTCAAGATTAACAGTTTTTTACAAATTTGTCAAAGGAGAATTGAAAAATTTACTGGGCCCTCTAATAGGTGGTGTTGAAACTTTTCTTATGTTTTCCAGGTTTTCATTTATTTCTCCATACTGTGTTCTGCCCATATTACCTCCTTGCCCACAATTGGAATGTAAGTTTTAGACAGGTTAATTGAATCATGCACATAGGTTGGTGTTAACGTATATAGCTAAAAACTTTGCTTTGGTGAAAACTGTGTTTAAGCTTTGATTTTGTGAGTGATTTCCCACACTGATTTTTCCTTTATGTGGCTCAGTGTCCTCATGTGTGAAATAAAGATAATAGCAACCTCACTGGGGAGAAATATAAATTAAAGTTTATTATCTTTCTCCTATATGTAATCTTTATGAAGAACTGGCATGAAAGGAATTGAACCTTGAAATCTCAAAAGACTTGGATGAAATTCTTATCTCATACTTCGTATCTAATGGGAATTGGTGAATGGTAGATTTTAAAGTTGTTGAGTCCTAAGAACATTCTCTTTGTGACTTACTGCTATATCACATACTTTCATGAGCTTTGTAGGAGTAGGCCTAGGAATCAAAGTCACAGAAGCAAAATGTAGCTCAGGGGTTGTCACAGCTTCCTTGAAATCAGCCTTCTGCTTTCGTTTAATTCCACCTTCCCAGTAGATAAGTGGACTCTGGAGTTGGTCGTGATTTCTTGTTCTAAGTCAATCACTTATTTAGATAAGTTTTTAAAAGATGACTTTAGGTTACTTGAAATGTGGAAGCATATTTAAAAAGTAATAAAGGGACTTCCCTGATGGTCCAGTGGTTAAGAATCCGAGCTCCCAATGCAGAAGGCATGGGTTAGATCCTTGGCTGGGGAACTAAGATCCCATATGCCACATGACATGACACAGGCAATAATAATAATAATATTAAAAAGTAATAAAGTAAAAGCCCTGTTGCTTTTTATTAAGTTATGCAACAAATGGCTAAGACTGTTAGATACAAAGTACGAGGTAAGAATTCCATCCAGGTCTTTTGAGGTTTCAAGGTTCAAAACAAGGGACCCAGGGGGGTTCGGGAAAAAGAGATCTGGACGGAGGTAGGAGAGGAAAGAGGCTGACATTGGGACTGGAGAGAGAAGAGGAGGATGAAGCCAGCAGGTTCCATGGGCCACAGTTTGTGGCCTGGCTCTGTGCCAGGTGTGCTTCACGCTCCCTGATCTGAAGGCAGCCCTGTGCTTGGGCATCTCTTTGTTATATTCGTCAGATGACAATGTATTTTTAATCACAGAGGAGCTCATAGGTAAAAAATAATTTTAAAAATCTTTTTTGAGACCTTCCTGACGACTTTTCTTTTATCCAGAGAAGCAAGTATACAGAAGGATTTTGATATTTTGTCTGGGATTATTTTTTGCAACTTCATTAAAGGCCCATTGACCTTATGGTTGTAGCAACCAATTCCTAAATCCTCAACAAGCTCATTCTGTGCTCAGAACTCTTAAGTCTCCTATAAATACCCTAAACACTTTGTCACTGGTAATTATGAGAATGTTTGTTAATGTATTATCTGTACATGTCTGAATATGTGAAATGTTTCATAATATATGTTGAAAAAATAAAAGGTCTGGTTCCTGTGCTCAGTGATGTCATAACACTAGTTGTGTGCAACATAGAACAACGTAAGTGACACACGATTATTTGAGTCTGTTGGCATTTAAAAGAGTAAAAGAATTAGGGCAAGAACACTTGGGAAGTTTTCTCAGAGAAAGTGGGACTTGAGGTGGGTCATGAATAACGGATAGTATTTGAATTAGAAACAGAATTAAAGAGCCAGAGATAGAAAGTGTGTTAGTCACTCAGTCGTGTCCAACTCTTTGCGACCCCATGTACTGAAACATGCCAGGCTCCTCTGTCCATGGGAATTCTCCAGGCAAGAATACTGGTGTGGATTGCCATTTCGTTCTCCACAGAGATAGAAAAAAACTTGCTGTATGCAAATTAGCGAGGAGGCTGGCCGGCTAAAGAGGAAGGATGGTGAGCAAAGTTGCCCGGTAGGACTCTGGCTTATACACAGGGAACTCAAGAGGGTGCTTATTCACATAATTTTCAGAGCTGAGCATGCACAGCTCTAGTTGGTGGCCTTGGCAGAGAGTGTTGGGAAAGCAAGGAATGATCAGAATGGTGGAAATGCAGTCCTGTAAGAAGTGGGGCACTGTAGGACTATTTCTGAGAATAAAGATAAATGCTCGGAATTGGCTGAACATACAGGCTTTGGAGCTACTTAAAAATTAATTTGACTTTATGCTATATTCCTATATGATTTGGGAATGTTACTTAAGCCCGAGTTTTCTTATCTGCAAAATGGATATAATGGTAGTTTCTTTATAAAACTATGTGAGAATTAACTGAATAATGTATGCAGTGCTTGACACATAGCAAGTTTTCAATAAATGGTATCTGATTATATCAATCTTTCAGAAATTTTAAATGGCAGCAGTATAGAGAATGAATTGGAGGAGGAGAGCTTGGTAAGCAGACCAACTGAATTTGTTTTTAAGTGGTTTTTAACTTGAATTGTGAAACCGGTTGGTTGGCAGTGACATATTAGTATGAAATGACAAAGGCTTTAGCTGTGGATTTTGAAACAGAAAATGGAAGTTGGAAAACAAACAAGCCTGTATTTCATCATATCTGTGATACCATGAGTTATAGGATGCACCATTATTTATGTGCCACAAAGAAAGAAAAAACACTGATAAACTTTGACACAGCGCTTATTATCACTTAGAATTTTTATTTTATACTTACTGAAAGCTTTTTCAGGCTTACTTAGAGACAGCTTTTGATCATACAGCTTTTGTAAATATGTAGAAAGGAGATAGAGTTGAAATGCTAGCTTTATAACTCTGAGAAAGTTAGTTAACTTGACTAAGCAAACTTAGAAATACTGTGGTCACAACCTGAAGTTGTAAATTACTCTGAAGGATGTTCTCCCAGCATTTTTTTTTTTTAATCAAGATATAATGGATAAGTTTAGCAAAATGCCTAGATCTGAACTTCTGGAATTCTACTGACCCATAAAAATGGCTGAAATTGTTTGAAACTAGCTCCTAATGTAATAATAGTAATAAGCTAATGATATTTTATCTTTGAATGTCAGGTGTTTCTGTACAATGAAAGTTTTTTATACTGTTTTCATTTACTCTTACTATGGGCATATATACTGATACAGTGGTTTAACCTGATACATTAAAGTTCAAAGACTATAACCTAGGCTTACTCAGTTTTTCTGTGGGTTGGTAGTGTAAAAGCTCTACTTATAATGTATAAACCTAGAAATCAGAAAATATATATCCTTAAAGATGTTGTGGCAACACAGCTATTTAGTTACAGTAAATACATTGGCAATTTTTGAAACTTTCTCTTTAGAAACTAGGATAAAACTGAATTTCTAGAGTAATAATGATTTTATAAGTTTGCACTATTTTTCTTTCATCACCTTTATTGTTGATCTGTTGGAAATTTCTATAAAAGTTGTACATCGTAGCCAATAATTTTTACTTTTCCATATGTTCAAGGTGGAGCATGGGGATTTTTCTCTTCTGATCTTTATAATGAGATATTTATAAGGAAATATATGATGACTGAGAGTTCAGTCCAGGACTATAACATTGTTATAACTTCTGAGTAAACCTCATATTCTCTTACCTTTTTTTCTAAGATGATGGCCTAAGCCCTGAAAGCAAGTTAATTTTCTATCCCATCTTGTTACATTTTTATAACTCCATAGCTTCCTTTGTTATTCCTAAAGTATCCTCATCCCCCCTGGTGTATTTCTTGTAAGTAAGTGAACCCATTCTTGGTGGTGGTAGAATCCAGTGTCTCTCTACTGCCTCTGCTCAAATAGAAGAATGTGTACATGTGCAACTTGCTGCTGTTAAGTTCTGTTTTTTGAGAGACCTTTCACTGATAGTGGAAGGAATGGAGTCAGAGCAACAGTATCTGGTTCAGACCTGGCCTTGTCAGAGTTACAGAGGCCTCATGGGTTTAAAGTTCACCTCTGTCAACAGGGAGTCCCTGAGAGAAAGGAAGAGTACTTGACCTGTGGTACTCTCTCTGGCCCCGGGCCTTACTGATAGTGGCGCCTGTGACACCCAGCTACAGTATACACTTCTTGTTTTTATTCTCTGATGCCTTTTAGTTCAGCCTCTTGTACAGTTGATCTCCTGTTTGGTAGTCTAGCTTTGCAGGAAAACAGTGGCATATAGGAAAGTTTCAAAGAGGGTGCTTAGAGTTTTAGAGGCAAAAATCCTCAGTGATCTTGGAAATGATTTTGGTAATTAACTGCCACAGCTGGGTTTTATCAAATGGCCTGGGAAATGCAGAATATGAATACCATTCCTGTTAGATCTGAAACAGGTAATGGGGCCAGCATTTACTGAGAAAAGGTGATTGTAACTGAGGAGATGTATTTCTAGAAAACTCATTCCCCTGACTTCTTTCTCCCACTGTTGCCTGTAATTTCATCATCTTTTCATTTAATTCTGTACGATGTGATGTCTTTGGGGCCAGCGAGTATTTTTATCCGCTAGTTGTAGACATGTTTGTTCTCAGGGCTCTGCACTGGCTGAGGGAGTCCAGCCCCACCCACTCTTTGGTTGCTTGGCACCAATCCTCCCTGGTTGTTGGGCATCTTGTTTACTTCTGCCCTTAATTCCCTGCAGGTGCGTAAGTACAAGAGCATGATCCTGGAAGACCTGGAGTCCGCCCTGGCAGAGCACGCCCCTGCGCCACAGGAGGTTAACTCGGAGCTGCCGCCTCTCACCATTGATGGAATTCCAGTCTCTGTGGACAAAATGACCCAGGTAAGGGGCGGGGAGTGAGGAGGAGAGACAGGTGACACAGGTGTCGGCGGGCCTCATATCACTTTTTTTAGTTTTGTCCTCAGTGATCCACCATCAGAGTAAGAGGCAGGCTGGAGTCTGATAGTGAAACAGTAGCAACCTTGAGAAAGAAAATGTAGGCCAGAAGAATGCCCCCAGCCAAGGGCATGAATATGGTCTTCTCCTACTGTTGGCAGTTTTTTCCTTTCATTTGGGCCCTTGGGTTAAAGAAACTTTTAGCTGGAGTTGGTTTGGACAGGAGACTGTCAGAACTTTGATGAATCACAATCAAGTGGGGCAAGAGACCTGCAGTCTCTTTTGGGCTGAGGTGTTCCTCTTTCCATATAAATTCTGAATTCCATCACACTGTTGCCACAGGGGCCTCCCCTCTCCAGGGAATAAGAATGGAAGGACACCCTCCTGGGTCATTGCTTGCCTGCTCTCCCTTTGAGAGGGAAAATCAAACTGTGCTAGTCTCGGTAAATCAACATAACCTCAGGGGTTTTGCTGAGACTGCTCCTTTTGTTTTTTTAGCTGTAAAAGTGATAGCTTGATAAGATCAAATGCCTTTTTTTTATAACATATCTTCCTACCTTTTTTCTTTATTAATACTTCTAGCTTTAAATCCAGTTGTGAGTTTTCTTTTCTTTTCTTTGTGGGTTTTTTTTTGGCCGTACCACATGGCATGCAGGATCTTAGTTCCCTGACCAGGTATCGAACCTGCATCCCCTGCAGTGGCAGCACAGACTCTTAATCACTGGACTGCCAGGAAAGTCCTTTCTTTCTTTATCTTGTTCAGACTTCAGCAGCATTTATCATACTGCTTCCTTCTCAGAACTTTCTTCTCTCAGTTTCTGTACCTCACGCTCTCCTGAATCTCTTCCTGCCATTCGGCATGCTCCCTCTCAGCTCTTCTGCTGGCTCCTCTTCCTCTTCTCACTTGACCAGTATTGGTGTGTCCCAGGGCTCTATCTGTAGTTTTTCTCCAAGTAATCTCATCCAGTCCGGTGGGCTTTATATCCCATCTGTATGCGGTCTATACCCCAGCTTGTATCACTAGTAGATTTCCAGTACCAGACAGGCCCAAAACAGAACTTTGATTGCCTCCACTCCCCGCTCCAAATCTGTTCCTCCCCTAGTACCCCTCACATCAGCTAACGGCGGCACAGTCCATCTGGTTGCTCAAGTCCCCGCATAGGAGTAATCCTTGGTTTCCCTGTTTTGCCCTCACTACCCACCAACCACATTTAGTTCTTCAGCAAGTCATGTCATTTCACCTCTGAATGTACTCTGAATCTGACCCTTCGTCTTGGTCCCCTTCACCACCCTTGCCCAAACCTTTAGCTTCTCTTGCATGGACTCTTTCCATTGATCAGTTCTGTTGATCTCCTTTGTGTTGTAGTCCGTGCTCTACGGAGCCACTAGAAATTGTTTAAAGAACTTAAATTAGGTAATATCACTCTTGTGTCAGCCCTTTAATGGCTTTCTACTATTCCTAGAATCAAATTCAGACACTGCCAAGGCCTCTGAGGCCCTATATAACCAGGCCTCTTTGCCTTATTTCTCATTCTCCCCCTTAGTCACAGTGTTCTGGCCATGCTCGCCCTCCTTTTTTCTGTCAAACATCCCAAACTCTTTCTTTCACTTTTGCTATTTCCCCTGCCTGAAACATTGTTCTCCCAGACTGTTGTGTGATTGACCTTACCTTATTCAAAATCTAGCTCAGATATCACCTCCTGAGACAAGCCTTTCTTGATTATCCCATCTAATGAAGCTTTCTCTTCACCACCAAGTCACAGACTAATACAGCCCCATTTTACTATCTTTGCAAGACTTATCACTACCTGAAACTAAGATAATTTGTTAAATTTATACTTGTGTATGGTCTGTTTCTTCAGCTAGAATTGAGAGCAAGGGCTTAGTTTCTTTCCATTCTTCACCATGGTCCAGTATAGCTGCCTGGCACCAGATAATATCTGTATTCCAAATACGGTTGACCCTGTGTATCCGTGATTTCTGCATCTGTGGATTCAACTGGGAGAAAATTGTAGAAAGTTCCAAAAAGCAAAATTTGAATTTGCAGCACTGGCACCTGTTTACATAGTATGTACATTGTATTAGGTATTACAGGTAATATTGTGACAGTTCAAAGTGTACAGCAGGATGTGTGTAGGTTATGTGCAGATCCTGTGCCAGTTTACGTAAGGGACTGGAGCATCCTCTAATTTTGCTGTCTGTGGTAGGCTTCTGGAACCAATGCCCCGAAGATGCCAAGGGACTGCTATAGTAATAGTATCTGTTCAGCAGATGACCTGAGGGTCAGAACAGAAATGAGTCCAGTATCATGGGTAACTGGATCATGGGCTCCCAAGTAGGCATCATGCAGTGCAGACGCTGATGCTGCAGCTCAAGGGGTGGTGCCTTTTTTTCCCCCGAAGTCTGAACCAGTCTAAACCAGCAACCTGGTCTGAAGTAATGCAATATTTTATAAATATAAAACTAAATTGTAATCTTTTGATTGTTGGATTCGTAGATCTTTCTATGGACACTTGAAGAATCTCTAGATAATGGTTCAAAAAGGAAAACATTACCCAAACTTTTTTCCTGTCACTTCATACCTGCTATTATTATTAATACGTTGGGCTATTCTGACTGATTAAAGAAAACATAAGGTGAATTTTACCTGATTAATGTAAAGAATCTATTGTATCTCGATATAAAGCACATCTAAAGCCAACTAAGCTTCTGATTAAGAGGCTTACTTAATCAGAAGTAAGGAGTAATCATTTAGAAGAGGGAATGTACCATGTTTAAGAAACTCCTCCTGCCGTGGGAATGTTTTGCTTCTATGTCATATTTGGTATGTTCAGTTGAAATAATCTGAGATTTTTATTATATTAAATCATGGCTACTGACAATTAGGAAATTTTGCTGATGATCATAGAAGTCAGAGCAAACAGTTTAATTATCATGTTGGGGGTAAAACATTTGAAACTATTTTTTCATTTTTGTGAAATATGCACTCAGTAGAGCTTGGTGCAGTGGTGCATCCAAGGGAAGCTGGTACCAAGTCATGAGTCAGTCTCAGAGGTGCTTTGTTGGAAGCGACATCTTCTTTATGGTTGTACATTCACTCCTTACCCTTCTCACCACAGATGACGAGTGAAAAATAACACGTAGCAAACAAAACAAATGGTGAGGAGGAGTGAGCAGAATGATGAAAAACCCACCTCCCAGCTGAATGGAAATTTCTGAGTATTCCAATCCTGGCGGTGGCCCCCCACAGTCTTTTTTTTTTTCAGTTGTATTTTATTTTGTTTTCCTCAAATAATTTCTTAATGTGAGACAAATACCTCCCTTTAAAAAATTGTTTTAACCTATTGATCCTAAAACTATTAAGGGTAGTAAAAGCAGAGCTTTATTTCAAACCAAACCTAGATAGGCAAGGTAATAGGAATATAAAGCATCATCAATAGAATGTACATTGGTAAAATTTTTCCAGAGGGCAGATTGGCAAAATTTTCAATGTGTGTGTCATGCCCTCCAAGTAAGCAAAGATATATGCTCATGGCATTGTTTACAAAATGAAAATCTGAGAATGTGACTGAATAAATTATAGTAGTGATGTTTACCTGTAAAGAAGAGCAGCTTAGCCCAGAAGAGACTAAAAGTGAATATGCAGTGAAATATTAGATACTAAAAATGATGATTATCTCTCTATCACAGTAGAATAATGCTGTGGTATATTAAATTAAAAACTGATTATAAAGTAGCATCTCTTATGTACTCTATAATTTGAAGAGTTTAGGGCTTTATTTCTGTTTGTTTGTTTCTACTGGGGGGCTAGATTTTTCCATTCAGGGAATACAGAATTGAGATAATTGATCTCATTTGTTTAAAACATGCACACAAAACTTGCCCGTGTGTGTGTGTGTGTGTGTGTGTGTGTGAAATTTTAAAGGGGTATACACCAATATTAACAGTGATTATCACTGTGTGGTGGCATTATGGGTGATTTTCATTGTCTTTGTCTAATAAGCATGAATCACTTTTATAACCATAGAAACCCAAAATTGGATTTTTTAAAGTGCAAGTTTGATGATGTTTCTGCTTTGTTTTGTCCGATTTTTTTTTTTTTTTTTTAATATTCTGAGGAAGATGTCAACTGTTTTTTTTTTTTTCAATTCTCTCTTTTTTCTCTCCTGTAGCTACTGTATGTTGGAAGGCACAATACTAATTCTTTACAGGAGTATCTCATTTAATCCTTGCTGTCCAGTGTGAGAGTGTGTTTATGTATGTATATAATTTCTATTTTATAATCAAGGAAGAAGATCTCAGATATGATCTGTAACCATGAAGGACAAAGTGGATACCAGTTTTGGATACCAAATTAAGTTTAAGTGGATACCAATTCTAGAGACCATGATTTCCTTGAAGTGATAAAATTCCAGATTTGTAAAAGTGCACTAGAATAGAGATGGACTTGGGTTAACCAGACAGCTCGACTAATCATCTTATCTGTTCTGAATGCTATGGAGATGACTACTTTACAAATATAATTCCATATACAACCTAAAATGAGTTCTGAATCATCCAAAGAGAGTAAATTGCATTCAATATTGTTTCAATGTTATGTGTTCCTTTATTTTGATTCTTTAAAAATTAGGAAGTTAGCATGGTTAGCTAGAGTCAGAAGCTCTAGTCTTTAACTCCCAGCTCTACTGCACAGTAGCCCTGGTTCTTAGTTTCATCTAATGAAAGTGAGAAAACGTATGCCCTCCTACCTTATGGAGCTAGAGAAGGAAAAATGAGATGTTATATTGAAAAGTACTTTGAAAACTAAGGGATCACACAAAGTATTACTACTAATTAGAAATGCTAGATATATATGTTACCTATATTGAATAACCTGAACATAACATTTCTCACTCATTTTTCACTTAGAGAAACTTAATGAACCTAGAATTTTGACTTTGCTCAGCAGTGAAGTACCACTGTACAGTTCACAGAGTATTAAAGAATCAAGGCATAAAGAGAGAAAGCAACTTAGGGACTGAAGCAAGCAAGTGACAAACAAATAGAACTTAGACGAGTCTGTACTGCTAGTGCTTGCTTCTCCCTCTGTGTCTCTCCCCCGACTCCTGTCACTCTCTCTCTTTTTTCGTGTAAAACTGTACTGTGATCATCACTCAGATTGAGTGTTTCAGGTAATCTACACTGAACAGTTACTGTTATAAGAGAATTTCTTGATTTTTTCTGACAACCATCAAAATTGCCTTCTACAACAGACTGAAATTAAGATACTAATAACATAGTATCTTAAATTCTGTGTGAACTGAATGCCCTGATTCTTTTAGGAATCAGCTTATTAGTTTTGGTTTTTGTTGTGTTTTGCTTATTTTTGGAATAATTCTATATGAATAAATAGATTGTTTACCTGAAAAGCTTCTGTTTTTGATTCTGATATTTTTGTGTTTATCTGGCAAAACCCACACAGCTCTGTAGTATTTTTATTAAAAAAATGAAAACGTGAATTTCTAGGCTCCTTTAAGAACAGTGGCTAGACTTTATCCCATTTCTGTCTGCCTCTTTGCATAAGAATTGAAGGAGGTTGAGAAAAGGCTTAGGAGAAGAAATCATTAATTTAATATAGATTATGCAACCTCGTTTACAATGAAATAATTAAATCATCTTTTTCAGAGGTTTTGAAAGCCAGTTTAGCAAAATTTTCTAGGATACTTCAGACCAGAGACCAGAGGATGGCCTAATTGTGCTTTTCAAACTTCAGTGTACAAAGAAATCACCCGAGAGTCTTGTTTGTTTAAATGTAGATTATGAATCAAGACTGGAGTAGGACCTGAGATTCTGCCTTCTACCTTCTAGGTGATTCCAGTGCTGCTGGCTCTCAGACTGTATTTTGAGTTTAAGGACTTAAATCATTTCTTGTAGAGTCTTTAATAATTATGATTTTGCTGGTGGAAAATCAGTTATGTTCTTTACCACATTTGAGTTCTACAGGAGTTTTCTTGTTCTTGGGAGGTTGTTAATCTTTTGGGAATTTGTGTTAGAAAATGTCCAGGCAAAGAATTATAGAATAAATAACTGGAAAGAACAGTCTGGTATTATTGGTTAGAATCCACTTCTGTTCACCTCTCCCTTTCCTCTCCTCCTTTGAACTTACTGCCCTCCTCTTACTCTCACTGGGGCAGTCTTTGTTGCTTAAATATCCCCTTGGAGTAATGATGCAACAGGATAGTAATTCTTCACCAGTTTTCAGGGGAACCTTCAGAAACATTCAGCACAGTGTGATTACTTCTTTGAAAGAACTTATTCCCAGGGATTAACAGGTTTTACTCAGAAAACATTCATCAGTTATCAAGTTAGGTTTTATTGAGTATTGTTTTGCTTTGTTTTAAAAAAGCATATATCTTCCCTTTTCTCCTCAAAGGCTAGGAAATTATGCTAAGTGGAATACGCCAAACACAAAGGGCAAATATTGTGTGATTCTCCTTACATGAGGTATCTCGAATGGGCAAATACATAAAGACGGAAAGTAGACTAGAGGTTACCAGGGGTTGGGGGAATAGAAATGGGAAATTATTGTTTAATGGTTAGAGAGTTTCTGTTTGATGGTGAATGGGTTCTGAAAATAGTGGTGCTGATTGTACAACATTGCAAATGTACTTAGAGCCACTGAACTGTATATTTTTAAATGATAAATCTCATGTATATTTTACTACAGTTAAAAATTTTTTTGAATAAGAAGGGTTGGATAAAAAGTAATTAGTTCAGTGGTCCTCAAACTTGGCTGCACAGTAGAACCACCAGGGGAACTTAGTGCCCAGGTCATGCTCTAGACCAATTAGACCAGAATATTTGGGGATGAGATTTTGGCTTCTGCAGTGTTTAAACTCCCCAGGCAGTTCCATTGTGCAGTCAACTTTGAGAACCACTGTTATGGATCACAGGTCCTAACTGCTTCTCCTACTGTCATGTCAGAATCTGTGTGCAGAGTAGGCTTTTCTTACTGTCTAAAATGATCAAAAAGTATTGATGTGTCTGATGCCATTCCACATTTTGTAAATGTTAGGTAGGCAGGATGCGATCAAGAGAAAAGAAAAATAATAAAAACATTGACTGTGTTCTTAAATAGAGCACAGCCTGTTTTGAGTAGAGTAAAATAATTCAGGATATATTCAGGAATACTAAGGGAAGGGAACATGCATTTATATTCCATATTCAGGACAGAACTAGATTAGAGAAAAATAATTGTGTACTGTATGGCAAAGAATATCTAGAGCAGATGACTATTTCTTTCAAATTAGTGAAAAGATAATTAGAAAAATTAAGTCTTATGAATTGTAAAGAAAAATAATCAGTACACATATGTCTCAGCCTCACTAGTAATGATAATTAAAATAAATCATTTCTCCCACATCCAATGAACCAAAATAAGAAAGAATAATTAGAAAATGTGAAGGCAGCTCAGGAGGCTACATGTGAACCCCCCGTGCATCCCACACTCTCGAGGCAGCTGGCAGGCAAGAGCCAAGACCTGTCCCGGCCCAGCGGCTTTGGACAGTGCACAGGTGCTGGAGCTATGCTCTTCTTCCCTTTTGGAAGCAAAACAAAGGAAAAATGTGAAAAGTGAAGGGAAGTTTTGAAATAATGGGTTTTGTTCTGCACCTTTGGTGGGAAGAAGATTGACAAAATCTTTTAGGAATATAGTTACGCAGTATCTATGAAAATGTTAAATGAATATACCCTTTAACCAGCAGTTCTTTTCTGCTAGAGAAATACTCACAGGTGTGCTCAAAGAAGCATGTCCAGGCACCGTAAACAACCTAAATGTTTATCAATAGGAGAATGGTTAAATAAATTGGAAAAATCTGTCCTGTGGATGCTAGGCAACTACTTTTTTTGAAAATAAGATTATTCTAGTTGTACCGCCATGAGCAGATCTCTATGGCAAAATGTTGAGTAGAAAAAGTGAATTATACTAAAATATGTAAATATGTGTTTTTTTTCATCACATAAAACTGTGCCTTTCCAGCATATATCTGTGCAAATGCATAGAATTTGACCTGTAAGAAAGGATGTTCATCAAATTAATGTCTCTGGATAGGTAACTAGATTAGGGAAGGGTGGATCAAGAAGAGGGCTTTGACCTTATCTGTGTTATTTAGATTTTCATACAGAAGAGCACAGTTAGGATAAGGTAGCAGAAACTGACCAGTCTGAGACTCCTTCAAAGAGAAGGTAGAATTTTAAGAACGTTTTGATCAGTGGGAGGGAGACAGTGTAATGGATTGATGATGTATGGAGACAGAGGCAGAAGTGTTGGCTTGAGAGATGAATGTCTTCATTGGCTGTCCCTTGAATTCTGTGATTTTATCTTTCCTTCCAAACTTGGTCTTCCTGTGTTTCCATGAAAGTGTGTTTTATGGGAAAATGAGATTAAGAGAAACCAGTGTTTCTGCTGGCCCTGCTGGGGAATGTGGGGACATAGGATTGGTGTTTCTAGTAAGGAAAGCCACTTTCATTACCTCTATGAACAGAGGTCAGGGGTACAAATATTTCCCATTAATGCGCAAGAAAATCATTTTGCTTTTATTTTCTAATGCCCTTTAAATATCCATCTGAGTATGATAGGGACTGTCAACTGGAAGTTCATAATTTTAAATTAAAATAATGAAGCCACAGTCTGAAAATTCTTTGGTTTTCCTTCTCTGCTCCATTGCTGTTTTCTTGTGGAATGTAGAAAACATCGTCTTTTAATGTGGCTTGATTTTAGCTGTTATCTCTTTAAATCTGTTGCATATTCTCCAACCTCTTCGGTAGATATGGTGTTGGCAAACATTTTATTTTGAAAGGCCTTTTCTTGGTAACTGAACCTAAATGGACACCTGAAGCCTTCAAATTCCTCATCTCGGGTACATGCAGTGCAAAGAGAGAGGGAATGAGAAGAGTATTTGGGAATATATAAGGGTAATGTATTGTTGGACCACAAAGAAGTGGCTGAATTTACAAGTGGAAAATTTATAGTGTAATAAGTATTGTTTTGTTTTGTCCAGATTAAAACTTGTAAGAGTTAGAAAAATCTTCTTTTTAAAAACTATCTGTGGTTTCCATATAATCTTTATTTTTGATTGCCACTGGCACGAATTTAACATATTTTTTCTTTGCTGAATGTGCCCTGGAAGGAGAGGTGTTTTCTACTCTCTGCTGATTTGAGGTGGGCTTACTAACCAAGCTGGACACTTGAAGCCTGTCTTGAGCCCTAAATCAGAATGCTGCTGCTAAGTTGCTTCAGTCGTGTCCGACTCTGTGCGACCCCATAGACGGCAGCCCACCAGGCTCCCCCCTCCCTGGGATTCTCGAGGCAAGAACATTGGAGTGGGTTGCCATTTCCTTCTCCAATGCAGAATGAGAGGCCAGGAAAACTTGTTGCGGCCCAATTAAAGGACCGCTGGAGAGGATAGGCTTTACCTTTGCTCATCCTGTTGATTGTCTCCCCTGCGGATTAAAGACAAACCTTCCTTAACAAGCACATTGAGTAGCTTGGGTTTCCAAAACTCTCCAGGACCAGTAATTAATCCAACTGGTAATGAGAGCACAGTGTTGAATTCTGGAAAGAAATCATTTAACTCTTTCTATACTAGATAGCTCATTTCCCTTTATTAATATCCCTTTGTGAGCACTTGTTATTTGGAACAGTATAAAAATAGTGTGGTGGAAAATTGCCTTTATCACGTTATCTCTGTGCACTTAAAAGGAAAACTTGTCCTTCATCCCTAAACTGTACATACTTGAAAAGTTAACTTTTCTGGTAGAAAGTGCTTTTTACCTTTTATTTTGATATAGAGGCAAATTTTGTATAGTTGGTAGTACTTTAAAAAGTTAAGATCTGACTCTGTATTGAAATTTGTTAATTTCACTCTGGGTCCATTATTTTAACTTAATGGGATTTTTTTTTTGTCTGTGGAAGTCACCTTTCCTTTGTGCTGCTTCTGTTTCTGCTGCCGCTCATTAGCCTCTACTGTCTTCTTCCTAGGGCTTTGAAATATTTCCCATCTAGAAATTCTAGCAAATAAAACATCTTTTCAGACTTTCACGAAAACTTTCGGTTTTTTTGTTAATTTACAGATATTTCGCCTTCTTGTTTCATTATCTTAATTCTATGGATATAAAGAACTCTCCTTTTGGAGACTGTTAATGGAGTTAAAAGAAAGGGGAGACGTAAAAATCTGTGGTACAAGTTTATTTTGTTTATGCATCTGAGAAAGCTATTGTTTCTTTATATGAAGAAATGTAAATATTGTGAGGATTGAACCTTTTCCTTCTCTATCTAACTGAGGCTAGAAAAATACACACTCCCAGGAAGCCAGGATAAAGGGAAAAATGACTTTGAGATGCACTTTCTTAAAATAACTGAAGAAGTGACCTCATGAGCCAGCTGATAGCCTGGGTTTGCAAATGGATACATTTCTATTAGCCTGCTGCTTGATGCCACAGAACCAAATATATAACAGAGTGTATTATATCATATCCTGCAGGCAGGAGACTGTCTGGGAGTTGAGGGGGAGCAGGCTTGGGACACGAATTAGCAATGTAAATACTGTCAACCAAAACTTTTTATTAGGTGAACATTACCAATTTGGGTTTGTGATTCCATATTATCTGCTAATTTCTATCATCTTTCAATTAAATAATATTTAAATGAGAAAGCTTGATATTTAAGTAGGTTCTTCAATACAAGGGTTGCTGTACTCATTCTCTCATTAATACTTAAGTATTCCCATTTCCGGAGAAGGCAATGGCACCCCACTCCAGTACTCTTGCCTGGAAAATCCCATGGACGGAGGAGCCTGGTAGGCTATACAGTCCATGGGGTCGCTAAGAGTCGGACACGACTGAGCGACTTCACTTTCACTTTTCCCTTTCATGCACTGGAGAAGGAAATGGCAACCCATTCCAGTATTCTTGCCTGGAGAATCCCAGGGACGGCCGAGTCTGGTGGGCTGCCGTCTATGGGGTCGCACAGAGTCGGACAGGACTGAAGTGACTTAGCAGCAGCAGCAGCATTCCCATTTCTGTTTTTTTACTTTCTGTACAAGCTACAAGTCCACGTCCTTGGGTCTGATTCATGCTAAAATTGTTCTCATTTTGGTCATAAGAGGCAATATAAGTGTGTCCTTAGATGGAAGATGTTGCTTATGTCTGGAGTACTGTAGACCATCACGTTCAAAGGAAAGCAGTAGATCTAAGGGGGAAGACTATAACTTGATAAACTGATTCTCTTGCCAAAAATTATTGTGAGCAATTAAGAATATTCACAAAGTAGCCTCCCCTTCTCCCCCAGCATACACACACATTGGGGTAACCATGCCAGAAGACAAAGAATGGTAGTTGTCTCTGTGGTTTAACATCTGTTTGGTCTGGATTTAATTTGTAAAATAAATTTGATTGAAATCCATAATATGTTTAAGGTCAACACATGTGTCATTATGTTTATCTATATATATAGATAAACATAATGTTTATCTACATTATGTTTATCTACATATATAGACATTGGACTACCTTACTAAAAACTTTTTAGAAGAGTTTTAGAGTATTTTTTTCCCTTTTCATTAAGCAAATCCCATTTATTTTCATATATTTTCATATAGTCAGTCATGTTACTGGATTCTCTTATTGTTTATAGTGGTTTTTCATTCTATTCTCTAGGGATTTCCAGATACACAATCATACTATTTACAAATAACAGTGATTTTCATCTGTTCCTCACTTCTTTTTCTCTCATCTTATTATTCTGATTACTATCTCCAGAACAACACACTTTTTTTTTTTCTGAAAACATGTTGACTTTGTTTGACACCTTATATGCATAGATGTTCGAGAAGGGAGATGAGCTATAGCATCGATAGAACCTTAGGGGGTGGAGCTCAAACATAGGCTAGATATTCTTGATCTTACAGGAACAAGTGTATTACCTGCAGCTTAAGGTGTGCTCTATCAGCATATGTATGATTCTCCATCACCCAGGGAGCTCTAGTGACCTATGGGAAGCAGTCAGTTCTAACATCACATTTTGGAACTCTCTAGGACCCTCCAGGAAGGCTCTTTATTTTATAATCTTAGAATTTGTTGGGAGACACAAACATATCCCAGATGTCTTTCATGACTGCTGAAGACTATGCTCTTGTTTTCCAGGCCCAGCTTCGGGCATTTATCCCAGAGATGCTGAAGTACTCTACAGGTCGGGGGAAACCAGGCTGGGGCAAAGAAAGCTGCAAGCCCATCTGGTGGCCTGAAGATATCCCATGGGCAAACGTTCGGAGTGATGTCCGCACGGAAGAGCAGAAGCAGAGGGTGAGGTTTCTCTAGCCTGAGTTTCCTCTTGCTTTTTTATTCTGAATCAACCAGCTCATTTTTGTTGTTCTACTTCTTAGGCTATAAAAAGTCTAAAAACGTGTGTAGTAGTCAAACCTATCCTTGAAAAGAAGTTTGATGTCCACTGATTCCCATTTATCAGTCCATCGCCGTAAAGACTTGAGATAGGTCTATGAATTTATATTTCTCTCTACAGTTGCCTTTTGGACTATTGTAATTTTATAAGGTGCTTAGAAAACTAAAACTTGAAGTAAAAGTATTAATCACTTCGCATATTAAGTCACTTCGCATATTAAGTCACTTCAGTTGTGTCCAACTCTTTGCAACTGTATGGATGGAGCCCTTGAGGCTCCTCTGTCCATGGGTTTCTCCAGGCAAGAATACGGGAGAGGGTTGCCATACCCTCCTCCAGGGGATCTTCCTGACCCAGGTATCGAACCCATGTCTCTTAAGTCTCCTGCATTGACAGACAGCTTCTTTGCCACTAGTGCCACCTGGAAAGCCCCATTAATCACTTTGAAGACTCAGAAATGTCCTTATTTCAGGTTAGCAAGGATCACTGTTGAAAATATATAGAGAGAGATATGAAACTAGTCAAGTCTGCTGATAATGAAACATTTTAAAAAAGAAGAAAGACTAAACCAGGTATCCTCCCTTACTTGTTCTGCATATTTGTTTTTTGGTTAGCTTTTAAAATTTACTAAGAATCTTAAATAAAATTCTTGACAAAAGAGTAACCTTTTATGAGACGTTTACGAGTTGACCTCAGGTTAGAGTAGGGTATAAAACCCAAAAGCTAATCCACATTTGGTCAGGAAGGAAACCAGTGTGAAATCTCTGGTACTTGGTGCTGAATTTCCTTATGTTCAGATGGGTCTGTGAGAAGTAATCCTGAAGAGAGTTACTGCATCCCAGTTTGATTTGGTTTGATAACTAACCAGCTGCTTATTCCCCAGTAGAACTAAATAACCAGCATTCTTTGTGACTTGATGTGTTTTTCTGGTCTTTTGATAACAGGTTTCATGGACCCAAGCACTACGGACCATAGTTAAAAACTGTTATAAACAGCATGGGCGGGAGGACCTTTTGTATGCTTTTGAAGATCAACAAACACAAACACAGGCCACAACCACACACAGTATAGCCCACCTGGTACCATCACAGACCGTAGTGCAGACTTTTAGTAACCCTGATGGCACTGTCTCGCTTATCCAGGTGGGTAAACCTTATGGTGAGTAAATCAGATTGTGGTTTCTGAAGCAGATCAGATGAGAAAGTTTTATTTACATAAATTTTTTAAAAAATTTATTTTATTTTTTTTAAATTAGTTTATTTATCTATTTTTTTAACTTTACAGTATTGTATTTGCTTTGCCATACATTGACATGAATCCACCATGGGTGGATTTTTCCCCTTCCAGAACCCCCCCTCCCACCTCCCTCCCCATCCCATCCCTCTGGGTCATCCCAGTGCACCAGCCCTGAGCACCCTGTATCATGCATCGAACTACATAAATTCTTTTTTTATTATTTTAAATTAGTTTATTTGTCTGTTTTTTAACTTTACAATATTGTATGTGTTTTGCCATACATTGACATGAATCCACCATGGGTGTACATGTGTTCCCCTTCCAGAACCCCCTCCCCACCTCCCTCCCCTACATAAATTCTTATATGAACTTTATACATCTCCCTAAGATCTTCCTACCTGAACTTGATTTTTTAAATAATACTTTAAATTGCTTGTATTTTGCTAAATACAGAGCTATAGATAGCTTTTCTGTATATTTCCAAATCAAAGCTCTGTTAAAAAAAAAAAAAAAGAATGTTTTCATTTTTTGTTATTTTACTCTGTTAGTGGCCAGGAAATAGTCCTTCTGAATTACCTCTTCTGAGGTAAAACACAATTTGCTGGTAGATAGGGAACCTCTAAAATTCAGATTGGGCTGAGAAGAGAAAGTTGGTTAGCTGACATAAGGCACCAATGATGAAACATCATGGCTTCTAATATTGACTTATTTGGTTGAAGTAAAACTCTGAAGCTCATGTTAGTGTCTGATGTTTTATTTTAGTCATTGATTTCATATTTCAATGCATATTAATCCTTTCCTCTACTGAATTTGGGATTGAATGAGTCTTCACTTCTGAGCAAAGGAGAGGTTGAAGAACCCATTCATTGGCACTTATTACTTCAATGTTTTTGTTTAGGTTGGTACAGGGGCAACAGTAGCCACATTGGCTGATGCTTCAGAATTGCCAACCACAGTCACTGTTGCCCAGGTGAATTATTCGGCGGTGGCTGATGGAGAGGTAAGAAAGAGTATTCGGTCTGTTTTCACTTGATGCTTGAATGTATAGGTGGAGGAGAAGGGAGGGGCCAGAATATGAAGAGACTGTAAGTAGCCTAGACATCTATAGCATTGTCTTATATAAACCTTCTAAAAATATCATTCCATGCTAGTTTTGCAAATAACATACTCTGTGTATAACAGTTGAAATTAATGGATCTTTATGATTCAGACATAACTGTCAGGAACTTAAAATTTTACATTTGCAACATAGCATTTTATATCCATTAAATACTTCTATGCTGTGAATCCCAAAGAATTTAATCTTTAGACTTTATTTTAAAAAATTAGATCATTAAAACAAGCTGACTAAAACATTCTCTAAAGCGATGTATACATATTTGTAAATCAGTAGACATCATTTATTGCACTGTAAATGAGCCTTTGAAAATACTTCACAAGAAAATCCTTCCTTGGGAATTCCCAGGCAGTCCAGTGGTTAGGACTCGGCGCTTTCACTGCATG